>NC_090829.1:124082071-125332071 GCF_028021215.1 Eschrichtius robustus
CAAAAGGAAGTTTTTCAGGAGCACAAGTTCCAATGTGCAATTATTTATCAAGCCTTTGCTCGCATAAATTTTGTTAATATGAAAACAACTTCCAAATTTTGTGACCACCTGTCACTGTGAGAGAGAATTCACCAAAAGATATGATTTATTAGCAGCAACAAATAGAAGAGATTCTACCCAAGCAGTGAAATGACTCAAAATATTAAAACTGCAATAGATAGAGGTTCTACAATTAGGAAATCATGTAATAGAAAAAAATAAATAAAAATAGTAATATACATATATACTTTATCATTCATTCCCATTATATTTAGAACTAAAATTCTGATAAGCAGAAGGATGAAATGATTTTTCTTGGTTTGTAAATCTGGAAAGTGGCAGACACAAGATTGTAATTTAGATCAGTCAACTTTTATTCATTTTTTTTCATTAAGCATCACCTATAAACAAACAATATAGATTAATAAAGTTTAAAGTTAATCTCAGAATATAACTGGTTTAATATACTCTCCATATAGACACTGGACTTGGTGATAAAACAATATTATTAGAATCACTACATAGTTTAAAAAGATACTTGATTATGATATATTTAAGCATAAGAAATAAAATATGTATATATAATAAATATAAGGGACAACATTATAGAACATACATTAAAGAATTGTTATTTTAAAACTGGAGAAAAATTTATCAGTCTCAAGTAAAATTGATTTGGATAATCACCTACCTTGTTTTCACTCCAAAGTGGTAAGGAACGTTCAAAGTCTAATTCTTCATTCTAGGAATGTATGAAAAACTGATTACTTTTAAATAGAAAATCAGTAACTTTTAAAAGGAGAGAATTGTCTACTTTTTTATTATCTCTATTCTATCTCCTCCTATTTAAAAGAGGTTATTCATAAGTCACTGATCTAAAGACACATATTTATAATAGTCCATGTTTCTTGGGGATTTCACATTAGCTATTTTATCAATTATCCAGATTTTTAAATATCATATACCTTATAAATTGAGAAATATTTGTGATTTTTTAATTGTATGTCAACAGGTGAATGAATGAATAAATTATGTTTAAAAAGCGCATTTTGTATAATTTAAATAATTTTCAATTTATTGAAACTTGCTTTACGACTCAGAATATCATCTATCTTGGCAAATGTTCCATTTAAATTTTAAAAGAATGTGTTTGCTGCTGCAGTTTTGTGGAGTGTTGAAACTCTGATAAACCCTGACAAAACTCTGCTCTGAAATCTGCTTTGTCTGGTATTAAGACAACCATTAGTTTAGCTACTGGTAAAAGAAATGAACAATTGTGAATAACGCTGCAATAAACATGGGAGTGCAGATATCTTTTCAATACCGTTCTCATTTCCTTTGGCTATATAACCAGAAGTGAAATTTCTGGATCATAAGGTAGTTTTATTTTTAGTTTTTTGAAGAACCTCTACACTATTTTCCACAGTGGTTGTATCAATTTACATTCCCACTAATAGCGAGTGCACAAGGCTTCCTTGTTATCCACGTTCTTGCCAATACTTGTTATCTCTCCTCTTCTTGATGATAGCCATTCTAACAGGTTTGAGATGATATCTCATTTTGGTTTTGATTTGCATTTCCCTGATTGTTAGTGATGTTGAGCATCTTTTCATGTACCTGTTGACCATTTGATTATGTCTTCATTGGAGAAATGTCTGTTCAGTTCTAGTGCTGTGCTTTAATCAGATTTTTGTCTTTTGTCATTGAGTTGTATAAACAAGATATGGAAACAACGTAAGTGTCTGTCAATGGGTGATTGGATAACAAAGATGTGTGTACACACAGATGTGTGTGCACACAATGAAATATTATTCAGCTATAAGAAAGAAGGGTATTCTGCCATTTGCAACAACATGGATAAAACTTGAGGGCGTTATGCTAAATGAAATCAGTCAGACAGAGAAAGACAAATACTGTATGACATCACTTATATATAGAATCTACAAAAGCTGAACTTTTAGAAACAAGAGAGTAGAATGATGTTATCAGGGGCTCGGGGGTGGGGAAAGTGGGAATATGTTAGTCAAAGCATACAAACTTGCAATTAGAAGATAAATAAGTTCTGGAGATCTAATGACGAGCATTGTGGTATGGTCAACAGTACTATATTATACACCACAAAGTTAATAAGAAAATAGATCTTATATGTTCTCACCACAAAATGAAATAATAATTATATAACCTGAAGGAGGTGTTAGCTAATGCTATAGTGGTAATCACATTGCAATATATAAATGTGTCAAATAAACACTCTGTACACTTTATACTTACATGATATTATATATCAATTATATCTGAATTTAAAAAAAGAGTGAAGTTTTGACACAAACAATATAGATGATTCTCAAAATTATTTTGCTAAGTAAAAAAAACAAAAACAAAATAGACCAAGCTCTGTGACATCATTTATTAAAAAAAAAATAATAAAATTTAAAAGTAAAATTTCAACTAGGCCAAAGATAAGTTACAGAGAAAGAAAAACATGATTATATTGGGTTTATTACCTTTTCAAAAACTCAGAAAACAGATTTTCTTTACAATGAGATACCTGTAATTGAGAAAACTAAATTTCTTCCTAAAAAAATTAAATATAAACCTCAAAATTAAATTACTTGTCTCAAAGATAAACAATTTCATGTCGTCATACTTGAAAAAATTCTGCAAAATAGTAAACTTTACTACTTCACACCCATGAGAATGGTTCAATGAAAAACTGACCAAACCAAATGTTGATAAGGAAGTAGAGCTACTAGAACCCTCAGGCATTGCTTCTTGGAATTTAAAAACAGTACAGTTAACTTCTTAAAAAGTCATTTTTAAAGTTAAACATTTAAGGTGTGACATAACAGTTGCCCTCCTGGGAAAAAACTCGCCCAAGAGAAATGAAAACATATGTCCTTACAAACACTTGTACAAGAGTCTTTAAAGCAGCTTTACTGATAACAGCCAAAACCTAAAAATAACACCTATGTGAGCATGAAAATGGACAAAATAATTAGGTTACATTCAAATAATGGAATACTACTCAGTAATACATAAGAATGAACTTCTAAGATACACAGCAAAATGGATGAATCTCACAGCTATAATATTATGCTGAGCCAAAAAGATAGACACAAATGAGTCCATAATGTATGATTTTATGTATGTAAAGTTCAAGAACAGGCAAAACAAATACGTGCTGATAGAAATGAATACAGAGGTTGCTTATTGAATTGACTGAACAGAGGAGTAAGAAAACTTTCTATATGATGCAAAAAGTTTTATTTGGATAATATTACACTTGTCAATACTCACCCAGTTTAACAGTGACAAGCTATGTATTTCTTGCTCTGTATAAAAATTTTACCCCAATAAAAGGGAAAAAAATATATAGAATTTTGAATGAAAATAAAAGAATGAAAGATCTTAACCAAAGAAAAATGTTATCAAAAGCAGAATTTAACAGATTCTCATCAAATATTCAATTATCGTTAAACATAAGTAGAAATGATAGCACGAAGCAGAAACTGAAGGAAAGCAGGCAGTCATGGTCCAAAAGTATTACATATGTTTCTGATTCATTATGAATTTCTAGGTAATTTTATTTTTAAGGTTTATTTTAATGCTACAGATTAACGTGACTCTTAACATTCAAGATTAAACCACTGATGACTGAGAGGTAACAGTTGTTTGGGAAATGATTACAACAAAGTTTAAATCCCCCAAATTTAGAAATGCCCATTCTTAAAATAAGTGATGACTTGCCTTATTGATCATTTCTGTCATTTTTTTCTTACATGTTTATGTAGATATCTTCCTCCAGTTCCAAGTGTCCATATGCTAAATCAACACATAGAATTTCTTCAACAAAAGGTTACTGAATGTTGTAAGTAACCACTTAGATCACTGGTTCTCAAACTTGGCTACACATTAGAATCTCTTGGGAAAATTTAACTGTAGTAATACCTGAGTCTCACCTGAATATCACCCCCAGAAATTCTGGCTTAGTTCGTCCCATTAAAAGCTCTTTAAGTCATGCTGATAACAAGATTTGGAGACCATTGACTGGGAGCTGCAGTGTGTGGTAGGAAAAGGAAAAGAAACCGTTAGAGCCTCAAATACCTTATCCCTGAGATAGGTATGTTTTCAGCAATGATTTTAAGGCTCCCTTAATGGGAACTTGGGGTTTAAAAAATTGATGTCAATACATGTGTGGAAGAGACAAGGGTAAAAATGGGGGGAGGGAGTACCAAAATTAAGAAAAATTACTTTACTCAGATTGCTTTGAAAGTACCTTTAAGTTCTCACTTTATTTACAGTGCTTTTGGATATATCTCTTCATATAGTTTTCTAGTGGTTGCTCTGGGTATTACAAAATGCATACGTGATGTATAACAATCTACTGGTATCAACATTTTTCCACTTGGTGTGAATTATGGAAACCTCATTTTCATTTAGGTTCCTTTACCTTTAGTTTTCCAAAATTTAATTATGATATCTGTGTTATAGATTTTGCGGGGGTTTATTCTGATAGAGATCCACTCAGCTTCTTGGATCTGTTGGTTTGTATATTTTTCCAGTTTGGGAAAATGTTCAACCATTATTTATTCACACACTCTTTTAGCTCCATTCTCTTTCTCATCTTCTGGGACTCTGAAGAAACACATGTGGCATCTTTTATTCTTGTTGTACAGTTCCCTACGGTCTCTACTATTGAGTACATCTAGTAAGTTTATAAAAATTTGTTTTACTCTATTTTTTAGTTGTATAATATCAATTTGACTATAATTTTTAGTTCTATAGTATCCATTTGATTGTTTTTTATAACTTTTAATTCTTTTCTGAGATTTTTCTTTTAAAAAAAATTGTTTCAAGAGAATATGCAATTGATCATTGAAGCATTTTTATGATAGCTGCTTTAAGATCCTCGTAAGATTACTCCAACATCTGACTCAGTTCAGTATTAGGATCAGTTAATTGTCTTTTATTATTTAAGCTATAATTTTCTTATTTCTTAAATGGTGGGGGGATTTTCAATTGAATCCTGAACATTTTACCTATTATATTAGTAGAGTGTCTTTAATATCCATTTAAATAATTCTAATAATTCATACATAAGGTGTTCTGAATCAGTGACAGATTTTTTCATTAAACACATCATAATACATAATAAAGGATCAGACCCCCTAAGGAACTTTACCTTACTTCTAGGGTGACAAGATGAAAGCGTTGGGAATTTTTCCTACATGAGCACCTAGATATGTCATAGGTGAGAAAGGAAATTTTTTTTCTCTACTTATAAAAAGGGGAAAGAGGCTGACACCTCCACCTTCCTAAAAGTTTTGTACATAAATAAAATTTTTGATGGGCACCAGATAGCCCAATGTCTCAGATACAACAGACAAGAGCTCTTTCCAATGTCCATGTCCTCATTCTTTCTTAAAATGTAGATATGGCAGAAGATACCCTCAGTCTTCCAGGCTCTCTGGTGGCTTAATCTAGGAATATAGCAAGAGTGTAACTATTTGGACCCCAGAGAGAGAGGAGAACTTCTACTATCTTTCAGATCAGAACAATCAAGTAGACAAATGGCTCCAGGTCTAATTTTCAAGGTGTGTAAAATCTTAGGAACTATGATCTATTTATAGGAATACTGAAAAATCCAGGGAAGTTTTGTTTCCTCACAGTTAAAAGATTCTGGTCTTTTAAAATGATTTTTATTTTTATTTATTATTTTAGCAGTCACCTTCTTTAGGTTTAGCTCGCTGGTCTTGGCCTACTTTAGTAGACTGTCAGTGGACTTTCAGAGCTTTTGCAGTTCTGTTTTTGTCTATTTGGTTTATCTGTTGCAGCTGGTCTTCTCCTTTTCCCCAGTAATACTGCCTAAAGGGGCAGAAGGGGGCTCCCCAGATTGGGAGGGGTTGGGGAGAGGCGTGACAGGATCTCACTGGTAACTCCCATTCCCTCCTACCACAAGATGGCCAAAGTCTCTGGAAAAAGGAGGAATCAGGTTCCATGTAGACAAAGAGACTCCCAGGAGGGTTGTCTCAAATTTGATGGAAAAGAGGAATGATTCCCCTGCTGGCCCTTATTGTCTGTGGAGATCCTGACTGATCACCCCTACTCATGATGTTGTCAGAGAGCTTCTCTTTTGATCTGGGGGAGAATGAACACACCCATGTCACCTTCTGTTGCTAAGCTGGTGGTTGGAAGACAACGAATCTTGGTGGCCTTTTTTGTGTGTTGGGTGGGGGATGCAGCCATATGTCTCTGGGATATTTCTCAGGTCTCTAACCCATTTACCTATTGACAACCTGTCCAAGCTCTTTTTGGGTTGAGTCTTGGGTTGTTTCCAGAGTTTACAGTTGTACTTAGTGGAGAGGAACGGGAAAGAAAAGGGAGAAACAGGTGTACACCATCTGTCTGGGCTGGAAGTCCTTCACTGTACTTTAAAGAAAGCAAACATGGAAATCTAAGAATATGTACTTTGGGTGTGCTTTAGAAAAAGAAGACGACCACGCTCTATGAGTGTCTAAAAATAAATCAGTGTTGACACAAGTATGGGAGACAACTGTAAAATTAAAGGGAAGATTGTCTAAAAACAATAATTGTGCCATCAGATTATTTTGCAAGTTTCTTTAAAAATTTACTTTAAAAAAGGAGAAATGGAAATTAGAATATGTATTGTGTGTGTGCTTTAGGAAAGAAAGATAGTCTTGAGAACACCATGATTTAAGAGCTCTCTTGGAACTAGATCAAAATAATAGTGAAAAATATATACCTTTATAAGGTTTACTTTTTTTAATTTAATCTTTTTTTATTAAAGTGTACTTAATTTAAAATGTTGTGTTAGTTTCAGGTGTACAGCAAAGTGACTCAGTTATACATATGTATGTATGTATATACACACATATATACTTTTTCAGATTCTTTTCCATTATAAGTTATTATAAGATATTGCATATAATTCTCTTTGCTATACAATAGGTCCTTGTTGATTATCTATTTTATATATAGTAGTGTATATATGTTAATCCCAAACTCCTAATTTATCTTCCCCCACCCCACTGTCCCCTTCGGTAACCATAAGTTTGTGTTTTCTATGTGAGTTTATTTTTGTTTTGTAAATAAGTTCATTTGTATCATTTTTCTTAGATTCCACATATAAGTAATATCATATGATATTTGTCTTTCTCTGACTTACTTCACTTAATATGATCATCTCTAGGTCCATCTATGTTGCTGCAAAAGGCATTATTTCATTCTTTTTTATGACTGAGTAACAGTCCATTTTTTATCCATTCATCTGTTGATGGACATTTAGTTGCTTCCATGTCTTGGCTATTGTAAGTAGTGCTGCAGTGAACCTTGAGGTGCATGTATCTTTTGGGATTAAACTTTCTCTGAATATATGCCCAGAGTGGGATTGCAGGATCATATGGTAACTCTACTTTTAGTTTTTTAAGGAACCTCCATACTGTTCTCCATATTGGCTGCACCAAGTTACATTCCCACCAACAGTGTAGAAGGTTTCCTTTTTCTCCACACCCTCGCCAGTATTTCTTATTTGTAGACTTTTTAATCATGGCCAATCTGACTGGTGTGAGGTGATACCTCATTGTAGTTTTGATTTGCATGTAAGGTTTACTTTTTTTAAAAATATATGATTTTATGATTTGTAAAGGCATTAGCTTTAATTGACTTTGATGACCTTATCCACTACTGATGTCAATCACATCAGGGTTATTTTTTAACTGTATTTTATTATTGTTGTGGTAATTTGTTGCTTTAGCTAACTCTGGCTTCTTTTCCTTTTTCTATTCTTTTAGCACATATGCAATGTGTGAGCCAGAAGTAGAAAAATCAGTTTTCACACTACTGAGGAAACTGCTCTATCTTCAGGGCTGGGACTGAGATACTATCCTACTCAAAGAGATGTACTTGGACTTTGGCAGGGAATGTCAGGGTAGGTGTTCTTTCCTATTAAATGTGGATGTAATCCCAAGAGTTTGGCAGCAATCTTGCAACCACATGGAGTTTTCTGTCTGAAAAGGAAGTAACCCAGTGAAACAGAGTCAAGTGATGGAGAAAAAACAAATTTAATGACATTATTTGAACCTCCAAAAGCCATCACTTTTTCTGGAATTTTCAGTTATAGAAGTTAACACATTCCTGGGCATAAACCAGTTTGAGTAAGGTCTTTTTTGTCATCTGTATCCTAAAATTCCTAAATAATGAACAATTATGATGTGCTTTCACATTTATTTAACTCATTATCTGTATCCACATCTTCCCTGGTAGATTAAAGTTTAAAGAGTCTGGGTACAGTCTGTTTAACTGCACTGGTTTCTTTGTGAGGTGTGGTCAATTGCTAATCACTCTCCAAATATAATTTCTCTTTCCACTAGCTCTTTACTTACAGATAGGGTACCCCTAGAGAACCTATAAAAATAACGATCATTCTTCTTTAAGAGGATCAGAAGGATATTAGGCCATCTGTGGTGTTCCCAGTGGTAAATAATAAATGGATGTCAAGCAAATAACAATGAGAAGCCCCGACAGGGTCTTTAACGTTCTGATAATAACAGAAGTTGTGAGTGACCTATGTTGTAATGGCCATAAATGATCATGAACGGGAATGAGTCATTAAGGTTTTGCTATTAAAATTTTTACTCTAAATAAAGGACATCCTAAGATGGAATTGAGGTTGAGGAAGAATATGCTTGTATTATGAACCATAAAATTTTATGCCTCCACATACATTATATCAAAATTGGAGCATTTAGAAGTTAATTATGCTGTTTAAATTCTTAGCGTTTCCAAATTTGCAATTCTAAAATAACTAGAAGATGTTTTAAAAACTATCATATAGCTGCTTTCTGGCTCTAGTTATATGCTTTCAAATGGATATTGCTTGTAGATTATTAGATAGGTCACCAATAAAACCAAATACCTGATGTGTTCTCACATTTTATGTCTCCATAATGTCATACAGCCAGAGCAACAAGCCCAGTGACAAGCTTTTACTCCATAGAGGAACTGAATGATCACATTCACATTTCCCATAGTGGTGATCCTGCACATGTGCTCAGTAGCAAACCAAGTACATTATTTCTATTGCCAGCAGTGAGCTCATTTGTAAGAGATTCAACTCCACGCTGAGAACAATAACCTTCATTGTTCAGCCTGTCCATTTCCGTCCCTTTTTGTGGTGGCCTCCATGACTGGCTCCACATACCACAGGCTGATACATACAAAGCTGTTTAATCCCCTCCCAGTCTCTTCTGTGTCCATTCTCCTAATCTCTAAATCTCTATGTGTTCCGTTCAAGAGGGAATACCTGTTCTCATCGCCTACCGCATAGACCCTCTCACAGCCTTGCCTGTGGTCAAAATCTTCTTCATCTCTTTTCTATCTGTAAAGCTCCTCTCCGTTCTGGATGGTCTGGCTCATATTTTAGATCCTGTCACTTCCTGTCTTGACTCAATCCCTCCTCACTACTTCCGCAGTAATCCATCCATGCCTTTTATTTACTTGGTTCTGATTCCTCAACAAAACTGATCTGGGTAAGAAGAGGAGTTGTTCATTTTGAATGGCATAGTTTTTTGTTTGTTTGATGATTTGTTTTGTTTTGTTTTCCATGAGATATCTTTCTTTAATGATTCAATGAATTGAAAATGGTTCCGAGATTATTCTAAGGGGAAAACCCTTTCTGAGGCTCAAAGATACACTAAAGGATGTCTATGAAACCTACGAAATTATTCAAAATATTGTGTATGTTTGCTCACGTACACAAAGAAAACATCGTTTGATCAGAGAGATTCTTAAATGTGTCTTAAAAAATAATAGAGGCTGAGGACCACAGCACTAAGAGATTAGGAAGGAAAGCTGAAGATCAAGGAACTGCAGGGCAATCCTCTCTGTTATATTTTCATATATTGCTTAGGATGTCTTTATTTTCTTTTTTATATTGTGGTAGAATATACATAAGGTTAAATTTACCATTTTAACCATTGAAATGAATGGTTCTGTGGCATTAAATACACTCACATCACTGTGCATCTCAAGTTTTTTACTGGATAACATTTCCACAAAGATCAAACTATATTGTAATATTTTAATTTGATAATAAAATGACCATAAAAATTATATTATTACTAATCCCAAATATGATTTTCAGAAATGTTAGCATGAATTAGCACTCTTAAAGAAAAAACTAAAATTGTAGTTCAACTATAAACTTTAACATTTAAAATAAAAGCAGCCATCCTATGCCCTTTGTATAATGCCCAGTACTGAAATTTGAATGATTCAGAGGAAAATGCAAAGGAATATCAGCATGTGAAATACATTTTATCTCCAGTTAAATCATTAATCCATCTCTTTCTGACCCAAACTGAAAATGAACTAAAAAAAAACAAAAACAAAAAACTCAGGATGTAAGTGTAGAAAATAATAAACTGCTCTACTTGAGTGATTACAGAATAAAGTTAGACAAATTCTAAGGCTTAGTTTTCTATACCTTCTTTTCTTACCTGGTGGTTCAAACTTACATTTAGTGAGCAGCAGGTACAAGAGTAGGTGCCCTTGTTTTCTTTGATAGCGATTAAAATTAATGATATATTTAAATTTTTTGTTCATTTGTTTATCTCTTCTACTAGACTAAGCAAAGTGCTCAATTTTTTCCCTAGTACATACCCAGCATCTACCTCAGAGCCGGCACATAACCAGAGCTCGATATGTTCTTGGTAAACTAGTGTATCATATGTTACATGACTGAGTGAATCAGTGAAAAAATAAATAAATGGAGGATTCTTTTCCCTCCCTTTTTTCCCTCCTGGCTTCCTTCTTCCCATATTTCTCTCTCTCTCCTCTAATTTCTTCTTACCCAACAAGTCTTGACCCGTCCTCTGCTCTCTGTCCTCTCTGTTTCCAACATCTTTTTTTATCTCCCTCAGAATCTTCTTTTCTTCCGGTCAGGGTGCACTTTTCCTAAATTGTATGTATATTTCACACTACAATTGTAAAGGAGGCCACTGTCCTTCCTCTTTTTTTACAACCAGAATATGTAATAAACATCTTATTGTTATACAATATCACTTTGTCCCTCTACCAAATTATTCAAAAGGTAAGATAAATGCTATAAATATTATTTTTTATTCCTAAAAAGGGAACATGTCCTTCCTTTTCCTTTTTTATTTTACTTGACTCTAGATTTTTTTATCCTGTGGGTTTGGAAATCCTTGACACAAAAATGAAATTTATGCCAGAAATGCAGGGTGAGAGAAACATTACTGACAGAGAGATGAATCTTGCCAACTGAAACAAAAACTAACAAATATAAACAACTAAAATTCTTGCATTACATAGTTTTCCAACGTGCTAAAAATAAAATATGATATTGTGTAGTTGCTTCAATTATTGATTATTAGAAAGTAATTTGTCTGTATACCAAACATCTTGAAGATTACTGTTAATATTTTTATACAATGTTATTTGCATAGCCACAAAATACAATGAATAAAAACTTGAAGGTTTAAGTTTCTTAGCCACATACACGACCAAACAAATGCACTAATTGCAAACAAAATTGCAACCTCAATAAAATTTGACTCAGTAACATTATACTAATATAATGGATGCTATTGATATATTGAAACTGTACTGTTACGAGTTTGGCAGTGAAGTGCAGGTTTTGCATTTCACTTTCTTCCTTGATCCTTGCTGTTCAATACATATTTCCACTTGAGATACCTCTATTATTGTTATGATTATATATACTTTAAAACAACTAACTAGATTTTTTTTAATCAGTTCCCAATATTTTAAGGGACCAATAAATTTGACAATGCATTCACCAAATGCAATGATTATACATTATTTACTACTTCAATTTTTTTTTTTTTTTTGGCTGTACTTTGTTCCCTGATTAGGGATTGAACCCACACCCCCTGCAGTGGAAGCGTGGAGTCTTAACAACTGGACAGCCAGAGAAGTCCATTATTTACTACTTCTAAAGAACAGTTACAAGTTAGTGAGTAAAAGAACCACAGTCAGGTAACGGTCTACTTGAAATGTAAATGTTTTGCAGATTGCTTTTGTTTGTTCAGTTTTTTTGTTTTGTTTTGTTTTAGGTTATTATGCCTATACTTGTTTGCACTTTCAGATGATTTAAATCTCTTACCTTTTCCACTTTTTTTTTTTTTTTCTGAACTTAAACCACAGTGAAATCTACTTAAACTGTGAAACAGTATGATTTTACTTTTACTTGCTACACAGCGGCAAATAAATACAAAAATCACAAGGTCATGTTTGCATATGAAGTTTATATCTCTCTGATGAAGAATCTTTTGACACCCTTTTTTTTTTTAAGATTACTACACAATTCAAAAATCATAACTGACATATGCTAGAAATGTATAGCTTCCCAAAACTTTTTAGAAACATGTAAGGAGCACTTTGTGTACATTAATAAGTTAAATGCTCAGTAAAATCCTATGAGACATGATGATATCATCACATTACAGATTCTGAAATAAAGATTTGGAAGAATTAAATATATTACAGCATCACACAGTAATAATCTGCAAAGCTAGGATTCAAAGTCAGTTCTTTCTGATACCATGGCCTTTTTTCTCTGGATCACTATGTTTGTTGATCAGTTTCTCCAATTATCTACTTTGATATATACTCAGGAATGCTTATTTCAGTACTTAATAAATGCAGCTCCGCATTATGCACCAGGTATCAAACATTTGCAAATATTATATTAAATTCCTAAGATAAAAATGATCAAAATCTTTCCAGCTGCCACTGATTATGTCTGCTGTAACATCTCAAAAAAAAAAAAAAACAAAAACTTGAGATAAATAATAAAGTTCATTGAAATCTCTATGCTTTATAGATGTGCTACGATTAATAGGACTGTGAATTCCTGCAGAGTAGAAAGAGAGGGGAAGGAAAGCATGAAATTGGGAAGAAGGTGATTGCTCATCACAAACTTTTGATTATTCACCTGTTAAATAATCATTGCACCCTGTGGCTAATCATTGCACACATTTTTTCCCTTTTCAAAGAATACAACATGATATTCTATGAGTTATTTTCTTTCATCCAATGAGTTTGCCAGTCAGTCAATCTATACTTCCATCTGTGTCTTTATTTTGATTGCACTTTGCTCTGTGCTTAGAACTATTAGAATGGGAACTATAATGGTGAATCTGAAATGGTGTGGATGCCATGAGAAAGCTGTAGTAAAGCATGAAAAAAATGATGAGATATTACATGATCTCAGTGGCAGTCAATATGATATCTTGTATTTAATGGAAAGTATTTGAACATTCCTACCTCTGACTTTTTCAGTTTAAAGTGAATTACTGTTATATATTTTCCTTCATTAGTTTTTCCTCTAATCTATTTTTCTCATTAAAAATAAGTAATTGACTTGAATAAAATTCCATCTTTTCTGAATTTCAGTATATATTCTGTTGGAGTATTATTAACTATTTTTTACCTATATTATCCAACATGGAGTTTTTAAATAGCCTCAGGGTAAATGTTAGTGTTTCAAAGGTTTTGGTTTAGTTTTATTTTTATTTCCCCCTCAGTCTGCTGTGAGCCAGTTTTTTGTTTTTTGTTTTTTTTTTTTTTTGGGGGGGGCTTAAACAATAGAAATTTATTGTCTCAGTTCAGGAGGTTGGAAGTCTGAGAGCAAGATCTCACAAGATTGGTTCCTTCTGAGAGCTGCAAGGGAAAATCTGTTCTATGCCTCTCTCCCAGCTTCTGATAGCCTCAAGCATCCCTTGGCTTGTGGATGATGTTCTTATGTCTTGACATCATCTTCCCTCTGTATGTGTGTCTCTCTCTCCACATGGATTTTTTTCATAAGGGCCTCAGTCATATTGAAATAGGGGTTCACCCTACTCCAGTATGACCCCATTTTAACTAACTGCAAAGACCCTATTTCCAAATAAGGTCACATTCTGAGGTACTGGGGGTTAGAACTTCAAGGTACAAACTGTGCGGAGACAAAAATTCAACCCATCACAAGCACTGAATTTGAAATCAGGAAACGCAAGTTCACGCCCCAGCCCTGCCACCCACTGGCTGTGTGATCTTGGACAATCTTATGAGGTCTGGTCTGATCGACTTCATTTCTCAAGGATGAAATAACCACACCAGCTCCCAGGGTTGTTGGCAAAGGCCTTGAGCAAACTGGGAAGGGCCCTGGTGAGACAGGCAGGAACCTGGGCCCTGGGCGCCTTTGCTGCAGTGCTTGCACCTGGACAAACGTCTCCTCTAGCAACAGAATACAAAGAAACTCTAAGGGACTAAAAAAAAAAGAACCTGCGTGCATGTGCAGTTGGGGCAAATTATGGACAAGATACAAAAAGACCAACAAAACCCAACTGCCATTTCTGAAGAGCTGGGATCAAAAGCAGGGTACTGCGCATGCCCCCTGCACACAACACTGCCAAAGGGGCGGGCCCACGTCACCCCTCCAGCCCCACCCCTGCACCCGCCCCTAGCCTCACCCCATATGAGGAACCAGCTCACCCCTCCTTGGGGAGCAAGCAAGGAAATCTGGTACTTGCTTTTGCTCCCCCCTGCTGCAGCAGGGGCCCCAATAATGTGAGCCAGTTTTTTTAAGCTAGAAAATTCATTCCTCAAAATTTATTGGCACTGACATAAAATAATGTATCCTTACTTTGGCTGGCATAGTTTATACCAACTATACTGGAAAGAATATTAGGATAATCCAAAGTGAAAAAATGAATAAGTATCAATTAGACAAAAATATGAAAATATTTCATAGGATATTTGATACTAAATTGAAAGTTAATTTAAAAATGGAAAGAAGTTATTTCACAAATTATAAGTTGAAAAAAAGGAGTCATTATAATAGAAGAATACTGCTTCGTTTTCATAGGATCGTGAGTTTGCTACAAGAAAAGTAAATATTTGGCCTCCTCCACAGATATAGTCCCATACGTATGTCACTGGTATGTCCATGTGACAAGTTGGAGAAGCTACCAAGGTGTAGGTGGGTCAGTGAGAATGATATGACCATTGTGCAGGCAATTAGGGGAAAAGTTTTCCATGGAGACTAAAAAAAAAAATAAGAAAGCCAACTAAAGTGCGTTCTACTTTTTATCATCATTATATACTGACAATTCCAAACAATGTCAGTGATAAAATATTCTGGAGACAGGATAGATATTGCTCCGATGGTCTCTCTCTCTTGTCATATCAGATCAGGGGTCAAGCATGGAACATCTCATGTGTGGTACAAGAGTGCATTTGATCATAGAATAAAAGTGGGATCTAGTGGGTCCGGTGCTCATTTTTTTCTCCTTTACACTCTCATAGGTTGAGAAGGAAAGAGCTGCTGGTATTTCCTTAAGTATTACTTAAATGGATTTCATGATAGTCCAATTTTTCTTGATAAAGATGGATACTTGTAAAACTTGAAGCTGGAATACTGAGAAATTTTTTCCAGGTGATTTCTTAATATGGTAATTTCCTTGAGTTTATTTCTTAGTTTGTTAGTGAGATGGAGAGTTGGGTAAAAAAGAAAAGGACAAAAAAACCCTGCTTGAATCATTGGTGAGATAGCTTCTCAAAGTGCCTCAAAGTTACAGAAGTATTTATGCCTTAGTTGGTTTTGCTTTGGCTCAAAAAGTTTCTCATTCTCCATTTATGTTAATTCCTTTCTCATGTTCAAGTGTTTTCCCCTTTTCTTTCACATGAGAAAAAAAAGTCACACACTTAGATTTAGGAGCAGTAATAAGAAACAAATCTTTTGAGATTTCACTTTAATTAAAAACAACTATGTCTGCTTGCCATCTTTTCTTTCTACCTGCACTGAAATTCTTTTACCAGAGTTGCCAGTGGACAGAGAAGTAGAATGAGTGTATCTGAGTGCAGGTGTACCAACAACTAGTTATTCAGTAGTTTTGTATTTCTTGGGAGGATCTATAAATTTTAATATTTCCTATATGATATCTATTAGATATCATATAGGGATATTCAGTTTTTTTAAGTGTATATTGATATTTTTGAAAAGGCAAGGAAATGTTTGGAAGGAGAACCCATGGCTCTCTTTTTAATTTTCTCCCCAAACCACTTTATTTTTAGTGACTGTACATAGTCCTTTTTCAAAGGATTCATAGCTCAAAAGAATTTCAGAAGCCATCTGTTTCAATGTTCACTTATCATTGGACTCACTGCCTGTATCTACAATGATAGAGTAAATAGGGAATCAGCCCCTTATACTATTTTACATTGTCAGTGATATTGGGAATGTTCTATTTCTGTCCAATACAGGAACCAGTAGCCATGCATGACTAGTTGAACGCTTGTAATGTGACTCATAGGGCTAAGTAAAATTTAAATTTTGTAATTTTAATTAATTCAAGCTTAAATTGCTACAGGAAGCTAGTTGCTACTCTATTAGTGCAGCATGTGATGTTGCATTTAAAATATACTCACTCTGAACGCACTGCGCGCCTCAGGCTGGTGCAACGTCACGCTGGCCTCTGCTGCCGCAGGCTCGCCCCGCCTCCTCTGTACCCCTCCCTCCCCGCGGCCTGAGTGAGCCAGTGCCCCCGAAGCAGCTGCTCCTTTAACCCCGTTCTGTCTGGGCGGGGAATAGACGCCCTCAGGCGACCTACACGCAGAGGCGGGTCCAAATCCAAAGCTGAACCCCAGGAGCTGTGCGAACAGGGAAGAGAAGGGGAAATCTCTCCCAGCAGCCTCAGAAGCAGCGGATTAAAACTCCACAAACAACTTGATGTGCCTGCATCTGTTGAATACCTGAATAGACAACGAATCATCCCAAATTCAGGAGGTGGACTTTGGGAGCAGGATATATTAATTTTTCCCCTTTTCCTTTTTTTTTTGTGAGTGTATATGTATATGCTTCTAGGTGAGATTTTGTCTGTATAGCTTTGCTTTACAATAGCTTTATTTTACTTCACTATATTATAGCCTCTTTCTTCCTTTCTTTCTATTTTTTCTCCCTTTTACTCTGAGCCGTGTGGACGAAAGGCTCTTGGTGCTCCAGCCAGGCATCAAGGCCGTGCCTCTGAGGTGGGAGAGCCAACTTCAGGACACTGGTCCACAAGAGACCTCCCAGCTCCACGTAATACCAAACGGCAAAAATCTCTCAGAGATCTCCATCTCAACATCAAGACCCAGCATCACTCAATGACCAGCAAGCTACAGTGCTGAACACCCTATGCCAAACAACTAGCAAGACAGGAACACAGCCCCATCCATTAGCAGAGAGGCTGCCTAAAATCATAATAAGGCCACAGACACCCCAAAATACACCACCAGACATGGATGTGCCCACCAGAAAGACAAGATCCAGCCTCATCCACCAGAGCTCAGGCACTAGTTCCCTACACCAGGAAGCCCACACAACCCACTGAACCAACCTTAGCCACTGGGGACAGATACCAAAAACAACGGGAACTACAAACCTGCAGTCTGTGAAAAGGAGACCCCAAACACAGTAAGATAAGCAAAATGAGATGACAGAAAAACACACAGCAGATGAAGGAGCAGGGTCAAAGCACACCAGACTTAACAAATGAAGAGGAAATAGGTAGCCTACCTGAAAAAGAATTCATAATAATGATAGTAAGGATGATCCAAAATCTTGGAAATAGAATAGACAAAATGCAAGAAACATTTAACAAGAACGTAGAAGAACTAAAGAGGAACCAAGCAATGATGAAAAACACAATAAATGAAATTAAAAATACTCTAGATGGGATCAATAGCAGAATAACTGAGGCAGAAGAAAGGATAAGTGACCTGGAAGATAAAATGGTGGAAATAACTACTACAGAGCAGGATAAAGAAAAAAGAATGAAAAGAACTGAGGACAGTCTCAGAGACCTCTGGGACAACATTAAACGCACCAACATTCAAATTATAGGGGCCCCAGAAGAAGAAGAGAAAAAGAAAGGGACTGAGAAAATATTTGAAGAGATTATAGTTGAAAACTTCCCTAATATGGGAAAGGAAATAGTTAATCAAGTCCTGGAAGCACAGAGAGTCCCATACAGGATAAACCCAAGGAGAAACACGCCAAGACACATATTAATCAAACTGTCAAAAATTAAATATAAGGAAAACATATTAAAGGCAGCAAGGGAAAAAAAACAAATAACACACAAGGGAATCCCCATAAGGTTAACATCTGATCTTTCAGCAGAAACTCTGCAAGCCAGAAGGGAGTGGCAGGATATACTTAAAGTGATGAAGGAGAAAAACCTACAACCAAGATTACTCTACCCAGCAAGGATCTCATTCAGATTCGATGGAGAAATTAAAACCTTTACAGACAAGCAAAAGCTGAGAGAGTTCAGCACCACCAAACCAGCTTTACAACAAATGCTAAAGGAACTTCTCTAGGCAAGAAACACAAGAGAAGGAAAACACCTACAATAACAAACCCAAAACATTTAAGAAAATGGGAATAGGAACATACATATCGATAATTACCTTGAATGTAAATGGATTAAATGCTCCCACCAAAAGACACAGGCTGGCTGAATGGATACAAAAACAAGACCCATATATATGCTGTCTACAAGAGACCCACTTCAGACCTAGAGACACATACAGACTGAAAGTGAGGGGATGGAAAAAGATATTCCATGCAAATGGAAATCAAAAGAAAGCTGGAGTAGCAATTCTCATATCAGACAAAATAGACTTTAAAATAAAGACTATTACAAGAGACAAAGAAGGACACTATATAATGATCAAGGGATCGATCCAAGAGGAAGCTATAACAATTGTAAATATTTATGCACCCAACATAGGAGCACCTCAATGCATAAGGCAAATACTAACAGCCATAAAAGGGGAAATCGACAGCAACACAATCATAGTAGGGGACTTTAACACCGCACTTTCACCAATGGACAGATCATCCACAATGAAAATAAATAAGGAAACACAAGCTTTAAATGATACATTAAACAAGATGGACTTAATTGATATTTATAGGACATTCCACCCAAAAACAACAGAATACACATTTTTCTCAAGTGCTCATGGAACATTCTCCAGGATAGATCATATCTTGGGTCACAAATCAAGCCTTGGTAAATTTAAGAAAAATGAAATCGTATCAAGTATCATTTCCGACCACAACGCGATGAGACTAGATATCAATTACAGGAAAAGACCTGTAAAAAATACAAACACATGGAGGCTACACAATACATTACTTAATAACGAAGTGATTACTGAAGAAATCAAAGGGGAAATCAAAAAATACCTAGAAACAAATGACAATGGAGATACGACGACCCAAAACCTATGAGACGCAGCAAAAGCAGTGCTAAGAGGGAAGTTTATAGCAATACAAGCCTACCTCAAGAAACAGGAAACATCTCGAATAAACAACCTAACCTTGCACCTGAAGCAATTAGAGAAAGAAGAACAAAAAAACCCCAAAGCCAGCAGAAGGAAAGAAATTATAAGGATCAGGTCAGAAATAAATGAAAAAGAAATGAAGGAAACAATAGCAAAAATCAATGAAACTAAAAGCTGGTTCTTTGAGAAGATAAACAAAATTGATAAACCATTAGCCAGACTCATCAAGAGAAAAAGGGAGAAGACTCAGATCAATAGAATTAGAAATGAAAGAGGAGAAGTAACCACTGACACTGCAGAAATACAAAGGATCATGAGAGATTACTGTAAGCAACTCTATGCCAATAAAATGGACAACCTGGAAGAAATGGACAGATTCTTAGAAATGCACAAACTGCCGAGACTGAACCAGGAAGAAATAGAAAATACGAACAGACCAATCACAAGCACTGAAATTGAAACTGTGATTAAAAACCTTCCAACAAACAAAAGCCCAGGACCAGATGGCTTCACAGGTGAATTCTATCAAATATTTAGAGACGAGCTAACACCTGTCCTTCTCAAACTCTTCCAAAATATTGCAGAGGGAGGAACACTCCCAAACTCATTCTACGAGGCCACCATCACCCTGATACCAAAACCAGACAAAGATGCCACAAAGAAAGAAAACTACAGGCCAATATCACTGATGAACATAGATGCAAAAATCCTCAACAAAATACTAGCAAACAGAATCCAACAGCACATTAAAAGGATCATACACCATGATCAAGTGGGGTTTATCCCAGGAATGCAAGGATTCTTCAACATACGCAAATCAATCAATGTGATACACCATATTAACAAACTGAAGGAGAAAAACCATATGATCACCTCAATAGATGCAGAGAAAGCTTTCGACAAAATTCAACACCCATTTATGATAAAAGCCCTGCAGAAAGTAGGCATAGAGGGAACTTTCCTCAACATAATAAAGGCCATATATGACAAACCCACAGCCAACATTGTCCTCAATGGTGAAAAACTGAAACCATTTCCACTAAGATCAGGAACAAGACAAGGTTGCCCACTCTCACCACTATTATTCAACATAGTTTTGGAAGTGTTAGCCACAGCAATCAGAGAAGACAAAGAAATAAAAGGAATCCAAATCGGAAAAGAAGAAGTAAAGCTGTCACTATTTGCAGATGACATGATGCTATACATAGAGAATCCTAAAGATGCTACCAGAAAACTCCTAGAGCTAATCAATGAATTTGGTAAAGTAGCAGGATACAAAATAAATGCACAGAAATCTCTGCATTTCTATACACTAATGACGAAAAATCTGAAAGTGAAATTAAGAAAACACTCCCATTTACCATTGCAACAAAAAGAATAAAATATCTAGGAATAAACCTGCCTAAGGAGACAAAAGACCTGTATGCAGAAAATTATAAGACACTGATGAAAGAAATTAAAGATGAGACAAATAGATGGAGAGATATACCATGTTCCTGGATTGGAAGAATCAACATTGTGAAAATGACTCTACTACCCAAAGCAATCTACAGATTCAATGCAATCCCTATCAAACTACCACTGGCATTTTTCACAGAACTAGAACAAAAAATTTCACAATTTGTATGGAAACACAAAAGACCCCGAATAGCCGAAGCAATCTTGAGAACGAAAAACGGAGCTGGGGGAATCAGGCTCCCTGACTTCAGACTATATTACAAAGCTTCAGTAATCAAGACAGTTTGGTACTGGCACAAAAACAGAAATATAGATCAATGGAACAGGATAGAAAGCCCAGAGATAAACCCACACACATATGGTCACCTTATCTTTGATAAAGGAGGCAAGCATATACAGTGGAGAAAAGACAGCCTCTTCAATAAGTGGTGCTGGGAAAATTGGACAGGTACATGTAAAAGTATGAAATTAGAACACTCCCTGACACCATGCACAAAAATAAACTCAAAATGGATTAAAGACCTAAGTGTAAGGGCAGACACTATCAAACTCTTAGAGGAAAACATAGGCAGAACACTCTATGACATACATCACAGCAAGATTCTTTTTGACCCAGCTCCCAGAGAAATGGAAATAAGAACACAAATAAACAAATGGGACCTAATGAAACTTAAAAGCTTTTGCACAGCAAAGGAAACCATAAACAAGACCAAAAGACAACCATCAGAATGGGAGAAAATATTTGCAAATGAAGCAACTGACAAAGGATTAATCTCCAAGATTTACAAGCAGCTCATGCAGCTCAATAACAAAAAAACCAACAACCCAATCCAAAAATGGGCAGAAGACCTAAATAGACATTTCTCCAAAGAAGATATACAGATGGCCTACAGACACATGAAAGAATGCTCAACATCATTAATCATTAGAGAAATGCAAATCAAAACTACAATGAGATATCATCTCACACCGGTCAGAATGGCCATCATCAAAAAATCTAGAAACAATAAATGCTGGAGAGGGTGTGGAGGAAAGGGAACACTCTTGCACTGTTGGTGGGAATGTAAATTGATACAGCCACTATGGAGAACAGTATGGAGGTTCCTGAAAAAAGTACAAATAGAACTACCATACGACCCAGCAATCCCAATACCGGGCATATACCCTGAGAAAACCATAGGTCAAAAAGAGTCATGTACCAAAATGTTCATTGCAGCTCTATTTACAATAGCCAGGACATGGAAGCAACCTAAATGTCCATCGACAGATGAATGGATAAAGAAGATGTGGCACATATATACAGTGGAATATTACTCAGCCATAAAAAGAAATGAAATGGAGGTATTTGTAATGAGGTGGATGGAGTTAGAGTCTGTCATACAGAGTGAAGTAAGTCAGAAAGAGAAAAACAAATACAGTATGCTAACACATATATACGGAATCTAAGGGAAAAAAAAGAAAAGGCCATGAAGAACCTAGTGGCAAGACGGGAATAAAGACACAGACCTACTAGAGAATGGACTTGAGGATATGGGGAGGGGGTGGGGTGAGATGTGACAGGGTAAGAGAGTGTCATGGACATATATACACTACCAAATGTAAAATAGATAACTAGTGGGAAGCAGCCGCATAGCACAGGGAGATCAGCTCGGTGCTTTGTGACCACCTAGAGGGGTGGGATGGGGAGGGTGGGAGGGAGGGAGATGCAAGAGGGAAGAGAAATGGGAACATATTGTATATGTATAACTGATTCACTTTGTTATAAAGCAGAAGCTAACACACCATTGTAAGGCAATTATACTTCAATAAAGATGTTTTAAAAATAAATAAATAAAATAAAATAAAATATACTCACTCTGTAAGGTGACCTTTCTCTTTGTTATTTAATAATACCAGGAAAGGTACAAATTTCTTTTTTATATTTTAGTCAAGACAGACAAACTAGGCTGTTCGATTAACCAGTATACTCTGAAGTTCCAGTGGCTTAACAAAGCAAATGTTCACTCTCTCATTCTAAGTCTGGTGCTGCTGGGTAGATGTTCACAGCAGACTGTTATGCCTCAGGGTTGGACCCATGTCGGTCTTACAGCCCTGGTGTGTCATCTTATGGCCTCAACGGCTACAGCACTGGTGAGAGAAAATGGGGATGATTCACAAGGTTTCCTAACTGCCACTAGAAGTGACACATGCTGCTTTGGCTCACCTCCCATTAGTCAAAATAGTAACATTGTACCAAGAATTTCTGGAAAAGCTTGGGAGTCTTCCCGGGACCCAAAGGCAGAGAGGGCAGATTTGGTGAGGAGAAGTAGTTCTTATTGCTCTGTACTTTAGCTGTGTGATTGAAACAGGGCAGGACGCTATGGTCCTTGCCTGCCATGTCCTCAGCCTGCCTTTTG
This sequence comes from Eschrichtius robustus, assembly GCF_028021215.1. NCBI lineage: Eukaryota > Metazoa > Chordata > Mammalia > Artiodactyla > Eschrichtiidae > Eschrichtius > Eschrichtius robustus. Next base: position 124,105,345 of record NC_090829.1, read on the forward strand.
TCTGTAGAAAAACTTTAGCCAATGAGTAAATTTAATCAGAGAAGTGGAAAAAATGCAGAAACAAAGGAAAACAGTCAAACAAGACCAAATAATGATAGTTTAGTCATTAAGCAAAGTCAAGGACCTTTAGTTGTTTCTCAAGGGCTATCAATAATATTCTGAGCCATATCCTTTGAGCTGTCTTACAGATACTGAAACCTCCAACAGGTGGAAGAGCTTAACTGCATGATGGCCAGACTGTAGCCATGACATAAGCTGCCACAATTCCGAGAATTAACCTCAATGAAATGGGAACAAACTGACCCTGGAATTGAAGATAAACTGTATTTAAAACAATCAAGATGAAGTTGATCAGACCACCGCATGACTAATTTCAAGATGACTGTCAGAGCTGACTGTGCAGTTTCTACATGTATCCTCCTCCCTCTGTCTATGAAAACTCTTGCCTACTGATTATTAGTGGAGCGGGGGTCGGCCTTTGGAGAGCAGTCCCCCCACCCTGCTGCCGGCATCCAAAATGTTACCCCCACTACTTTCAATAACATGATCACAGACACATCAGTTAGACCCTCCAAGTTCCAGTTTCTTTAGCCCCTTAAAACAGGGGTATTAGAGCTGGTCTGATAAAAGTACTGCCAGGATTAAATAGGATAATCTTAAGGAAACTGCATAGCACAGGATCTGCTTCATAGTAAATGCTCAATAAAGGTTAGTTCCATAGCTTTTTCAGGTCACTGTTAACTTTTGGTGCTGAGTTTTTCTCCTTCTCCTTTGACTGTCAGTTTAAATGCCAGCACAATAATATTATCCGCTTTCAGTTTCACTTGGCTCTATGTTTGCAAATTTTTCCACAAGGATGGGAAGATTATTCACTGAAAAAAAAATTTAGAAAGTGAAATATAATAAGTCTCTTAGAATATCTTTTGACTGAAAGCATTTATTACTTATTTATGGTACATACTTGCTAACTGAATTAATATAGACACACATACCAAAATTGAAAACTACAAAAGTTCAATCACCTAGTAAAATAAATTTTTCTCTCTACTCTCTTTCAATAGTAAAAATTTCATAAATCTCCAACGCTCTTCAAAATAGAATCACTCAGGCATGGTGTGGGTAATTTTAAGGAAGGAAGATTAAATGGGGGATTAACTATGTATAATGAATTCTTGCGTAAATATTAAAAAGAAAATATGTTTATATAGCTAGAGGGCAAGTTCCAGCTGCTCCCAGGCAGATTTAAATTATGTATTCTTCTTTCAGAGGATATGTGACCTTTAAATGTGCATTATTCTGGAAATGGCTTCTCATCATGATTTTGGTAGGAAAATGCTATGTGTGGTTTTATTTAATTGTGTATAATCAGGTTGAAAGTAGTATTCAATATATAATAAGGCTGCTTGATTAGTGCCCTTCATTTTAATGATGGTTCAACTGCAAGCTGGTTGCATTAGAAAGAGAAGCTCATCTTAGTTCTTAAGACCACGACTCCTTCACCAATCTTATGTGTCATTAAGGCATCCTGGGAGCTGAGAAGAGTTTTTTAGTCCATTTTGGTGAGGAAGGTGTGCCTTCTGATGAATGTTTGAGTGCAGTAGCATATTGTGGAGTCACCCGGACATTCCTTCCTTCCCATCTGGCCTCCCAATTCGCCTCACACCCATTGTCTGCACACACCTACCCACACACACACAAACACAAACACACACCTGCTCCTACTCCTTTCTGTATGAATATATTTAATGTATTCCTCTGATGTGATACCTCGGCAGTTGCAATCCTGGTTTGGACATGGATGTGTTCCAAAAGGGCCTACATTATTATCACATGATTTCAGCCACCGTTCTTTTGTTCATGAACAGTTTAAGGTTGAAACAGTGCAAAGAATAAGCAAGTCTAATGCAGACAGATTTTAATTGAAGTATTCCATCTTTAATAATCCCCTTCCCGATAAACTGCTATCTACCTCCTGGTCTCCTACTCCACATTTAATAGTTTTTACCACACCCAAACTGGAGAAAGAAATAAACATTAACAATGTCAAATGTGACTCTGCTTATCTGACACAGCTTTTACAATGTCTTCATCTACTAAGTTTTACATCCCCTTGAGTACAAGTATTCTTTTTTGAAGCAATATTTTCCCAGCATATAATTAGAAATGGGAATTCATTAAACTTAGTAAATACAATTTTAACATAAAGGACTTAATTTTTATTTAGATAGAAAATTGAACTTCCTAGATGCCTCTTTATTTTGTGTGTTTGCGTGTGTGTACATGTGTTTTATTAATGTATCTGCCCTATTTAAACACCTTGTTATGCTAAACCTTGAAACTGAAGCACTGCACACCAGAGACAATCATTAACAAGAATTAGCTTCTGTTCTAAGTTCTTATAAAATCTTTTGTCTCTAATTCTCTTGCTATGATTTCTGAAACTTATTAGGATATGTTTTTGTGTCTACCTCAAAATTAATATTAAGTGTGAAATTATGTACAACCTAAGGAATCTTTCATGTGTTTATTTTCAAGGTGGTAAGATGTTTAATATTGAACTATACTCTCTAAACCCAAATTTCATGTTGATGAAAGCAAGGAAAAAATAAACAAATATACCACAGAGTAGGTGGTGCTTTTGTAAGAATGGTATTGATAGTATCCAATGAAACATTTTAGCAGGTTGTCCCTTTCAAACCAGTCTATTCTGACATAAGTTTCTAGACCAAATTACTCACTATCATTTAATCAAGACAGTTCTGGACCTTGCATATGCCTCCCGCATTGGTCAAGATACTGTATTTAAATGATGAATAAAGTGACAATGGGAACATAGGTTCTTCATAGTCTGAAGTGTCAAATTTAGAATAGAGTATAAACCATTAGTGTTAGACTGTGTGTATATAAGGTTACTATTTCCCTGTCAAATTCCATCACAGCTTCAACATTTATTTCATAGTGAGAAATACATGGGACATATATTTTTAAAAAGAAATATCAAATTCATATTATACAAATGATGCATAAAAGTAAGGAATAACTGTTCATAGTAATATGTATAATTTTAGCTCTACAAGTTTTATAATTATTCATAAAAACATGAATATTTATAGATGAGATATCCGACTGAGTACAAATATCTTCTACTTTCCTTCTCAAGGTCTCATTAAATGTCAGAATTTCTAAAGTTTCATGGAGATGACAAAAAAATTTTTATACTAAATACATTTTAAATATATTTATATAAATATAATATATTTATGCATTTTTACTTTACTGAAAAAATACAGAATGTGTGCCAGGCAAATGTTATTTGCAGGTGACAAAAATTATATTATGTACCTTAGGCAGAAAGTATTGAATACAGGTAATTTGGTAACCAGAAAAATGCTGGAAGGTCTAGAAAAGCAGGCTTTAGGTTGGGCCTCTAGTGGACTCCAAGACTACAAAGGAATTCAGCTTAATAACTGTTGCCTATTGACCTCAGGCACACACTCCCTTGCTATGATCCAAAGATTCCGAGACCACCCCCAGAACCGAGGGCTTCAGAGCAAGCATAACTATAACTCTCAACAGCAAAATGAAGGCTTGAGAACCCAGCCTATCTTGCCCAATCAACTCACATATAAATATGATTTGTAGAACCCAAATTGCAAGGGAATTTAGGAAATTTAGGTTCTTGTTGGTTTTGTTCTGTTTTTAACTTTCCAGCCTCTGCAGCCCAGTAAGACACAGTAGAAGAGTGTAGTCTTCTCTGCTTCAGTGAGCCAGTCTTACATGTCTGTCACAGGATGCTGGCCCAGATATTTGGAAATTTTGAGTAAAATGGGAATTAAAAGAGACCAGATTGTTAGATCAACTGTTGCATAGAACACTGAAAGAAAGAATAATTCTTTTCTAGGCAGGACTAAAAAACATGTCAAATCAGAGTAAATATTAAAAAGCAGGAGTGTGATGTGGGAAAATAATAAAAGCAATGAATTAAAAATTGAATTGACACTTCTGATTTGTGTCACCCTTCCCTAACTCATAAAATGAAGCTAGATCTAGTTTAAATACATCTGGAGTATTTTCCTCTAAGTGACATAGATATAGGTTCAAAGTTTGCATTTCCATTCCTATGGGTCTAATCCTATAGTTTGATTTTAAAGTAATAAATATTTACATAATATCAGTATTGTAATGCCAGTGATAAGTTTACTGTTAGAAACAATCTATTGATAAGAACAAATTTAATTATAGTTTTAGAACAAGATATAAATACTTAACTCTTTGAGAACATAAAGTATAAAAATTGGAAGTATAAAAACAGAAAAAGAGACTCAGGTGCTAATTTAATCATCTTTTATTGGGGGATATTAGTGCATCCTGACTAAAGGTTATATATTAACCTTTAAGAAATGGAAGAATAGTCATAAAACTATCCACCAGAGTTAATAAAAACCAATACCATTAACATAAATTACTTCTGTGAATTGAGATTAAAGATAGAATGGAGGAAGAAAGACAATTTTCATATATATGCTATGTATTATTTATAAACTATGATAATCCCAAACCTTCTTGTTGCCACTGAACTCTCAATTATTCCATATTTTTCACCAAAAGTTTAAGACCTGGCTCTCCTGTTTGTACTGACTTCATCTATAAGGAGGAGCAGAATGGCTATTTAAACATTCTCTGGATCCTATACTTACTCATTGTTGTTCTTGTCTACTCATTTATGTTGGGTGACCGTACTCATTGCTTTAATTTAGTAACCGCCTATCGGTGGGAAAGCCCCAAGTCTCTTTGTCTAGCTCTGTAGTATCTCTACATGTCAGACTCAGATACAGAACTTCCTACTGGTCATCTCTACCTGGGTAACCCACAGGCATCTCAAACTCATCATATCCAGTACAGTACTGGTCTCTCAGTCGTTGGAATCACCAGTGACCTAGTAGAACACATGGTGTTAGGTGATACTTCTTCCATAATACAAATTCTTTACCAAGTCCTTTTGATTTTTTTGTTTTTCAGGTAGATATTTAGTCTTTTCTCCTCTATGTTCCTCTATTCATTGTGTTACTTCAGGCTTTCATGTTTACGGATCTAGAACCCTACAGTAGCACCCCTCCTCTATCCCCTATGTTTAGACTTCCCTGTCTCAGAGCCATTTGCAACATGGCCACCAGAGAGACCTATCTAAAAATCAAATTTATGTTTCTTTTCTGCTGTAAAGCTTTCAGTGGCTCCCCTTCACCTAGAAAATATGGGCTAAAAGACATAATATAAAGACTAGGTGACCATCCACTTTATCAGTATCTTCAGGCACCTTTTAAACTCCTTCCATTATAGTTTCTATTTCTTCCATCTCAGATAACTTGCCATATCCTACATATATCCAGATACCAGAATGTTTCTCTTTCCCGTCCCTTGTTTGCTCTCTCACTGTTCCTTTGGCTCCTAACCTGCTCTAAAGAGGTCTCCATGACTGGTTTTTCTCTATGCTTACAAAGGTATACTTTCTAAACACGCATATCCACAAATTACCCTGTATACTTAGTACTCATTGAACTTTCCAGATTGTCTTAGAAGGTTCTTTTCTGTAGGTCTGTTTTCCAAGTGGATTGCTAGATTCTTGGGGTCAGCATCTATGTCTTAATTACTTCTTATCCTGTAAGCACATCAAATCAACACTTGCCAAACAAATTAATTAGTGAACAAATGACACATTGGTGATTATTTTATCAGTGGGCATATATACTTCTTACATGTCAGAAGAGATGTTCATAAACTACCAGGTCTATAAAGCACCTAAATGAACTTTAAAAAATCATAACTAAGTATATTCCAAAGAAATTATTTCCTAAAAATTGAAAATGTTAACTGGTATATTTAATGCAGAGGAAGGTAAACGTGAAACTTTTTTCTCATTTTGTGTGTTGCTCCAGCCCTAAGAAAGATGTTTCTTTGAGCAGGTGCCTCCAGGTGTCAGCCTGCAGGAAGTCATTTAAAACTGGGTCACACCAGGGTAGTTCCCATGGAAGCAGAAATTAACCCCCAGGAGCCTCATATGTTTTAAGAACCTTCAGGAGCACATCTGGTGCAGCCACCATCAGACAACAACTGAAGCAAATTTTTATTACAAAGTACGTGTAGAAGAAAAAGCAATCACCTTAATAATTATTTCCTGTGCTACTACAAATCATCATTTTAGTGATATTTGTTTTATATGAATATTAAAGGTAAATAGCCACAATTTAATTTGATTTTTAAAGTGTTCTTTTCCCAAATAAATTATCTTGATTTAAACTGTGAAATACTAGTAATAGATATTTACAATTGATAAACACTCTATCAAATACTTTATCTATGCTTTTGCTTTTGAACAAGTTTTTCTTTTTTAATATTTGTAAATGTCTTTTGTCATATTTTCTCAGGAAAGGTTTCAATAATTCAGACAAAGATTGGACAAAGACTGTACACTCATCATGAAGAAAAATACTGTGGTCTAATAATTCTCATTGTTAGGAAGAATTCTTTAAGGACTATATTGGATTTATTAAAAAATATGTGCTAGGCACGTTTGTAAATCTGCAACTGGTTAAGCTCCTTTTTCATTTTTTCAGCCTTTTATTTCTGTGATTTTCACTGGAATAATATTGGATAGTGAACCTCTATAACATGAAAAAATAATTTTGTTTAATAAGTAGATCCAGACCAAAAGCTGCCTCTTGCTTTAGTTCATCTATTTTAAGATCGACTTTGAGGAGAAGTACAATTAAATAATCAAGAATTTAAGTAGAATCATGGTATTTTATTTGTATTGTAAATGTCAATTTTATATTACAAAATGAAATAAAATTAAAATTAATATCTTTTTCTAACTATGTCCATTGAAAAGTTCCAGGAGCAATTTTAGCCCCGTGATTTATCCCAACATCCAGATTCTTGTTCTTCAATACTATCTTTACACTAAATGGAATCATGGTCCTTTGGAGAAATGAATTCATCATGTTTGGAGTTTAAAGGTACAAAGTAAGCTTAAAATGCATTTCTATGTCAGAAAGCAAGACAGCTCTCAAGTTTAACTGGTTCATATTGAAGACCCAGAGATTAAGTTAACAGATGATCATATTGGTCAAGTGGAGACTATTTTAGATGAAAAGAATATTGACTGAAGTTGTCTAACTTACAGTAACTATGAAAAAATTATAAGTCCATGAGGAAACACACTTACAAAACTAATAGCTAACATGTTCATGAAAATGCAGATAATAGAATGCTTTCTGCTGAGTCTTCCTAATCAATTATTTTGTTATCACTGACTAATGTATTGTACCAAGAAAGAACACAAAATTAAAAGTAAAAGTAAATATAATAGAAAACATTGTCTAACTCTACTGATTTGAAATGACCCTCTTGACTATCATCTTGGTCAATTAAAAAGACATACACGGTATCCTGAAATCAAATGGATATAATTTTAAGAATCTTTAGGAATGTTATGATCCTAAGATTATAGAAGAATAGTGAAATTTTATCAAAGGCATTTAAATTTGTATTTTTTTTAGGGGCCAGAACTTCCAGATGGCCTTGTCATCTGGCAGAATGGCCTTGCCAGGAGCTCAGTCAACACTCTTAGCTAAACAATCATTTAACAGGTGAAAATCATAAACAACAATTTGAAGTCTCTGGAAATGACGCTAAAGGCATACATCAAATGGAGAAACAATTATTCAAGAAACTCTACTATGTCATAGTAAAAACAGACAGTGTCTGTAACATTTGATCACAACCTGTCCCCTCCATCCAAAGCTTAGTGCAATGGAAGTTCTACACCATGCTTGTGTAGCTGGGAAGATGGTGTTCCTTCTCCACATAGCTCTCAGTCTTAAGGCTGCAGTGTCACCCTGGGAGGGACAGTAAACCAGAAACTCTTATGCTACCTACCTCCGTTGCAGAAGCTCTATTCTATCGAATGCAATTAAGAAAGCCAGGGCTCACTCTCTCCAAAATGCCCACACAATAGGGCAGGCCAACAGTGTTGGTCTTTAATCACCCTGACACAGCTCACACTTAAGATGAAGGTTTCGAGACTGACTAGTTTCCTCCTAAGATTTAAAAAAAATACAAGGATGTCTGCTCTCAGCACTTTTATTAAACATTGTACCGTTGCTTCTCTTCAAGGAAATTAGGCAATAATGAAATAAAAGGTATTCAAATTGGAAAGAAAGAATTAAAACTTGTTTCTACTTCTATGTGACATGATATTGTATACACACATGCACATATATACATACATGCACATAAATTAGAACTAATAAATAATCTCAGTAAAGTTACAGAATACAAGATCAATATACAAAATCAATTGTATTTCTATAGACTGTAATAAGAAATTTAAAAATAAAATTAAGAAAACAGCATCATTTACAGTAACATGAAGAGGAATAAATTACTTAGAAAAATATTTAAAAAGACAAGCTCAAGACTTGTATGCTGAAAACTACAAATCATTATTAAAAGAAATTATAGGATGATCGAAATAAATGGAAACACATCCTGTGCTTTGGATCAGAAAACAATATTGAGATGGTAATATTCTCCAAATTTATGTACAGATGCAACACAATCCACATCAAAATCCCAGGTGTTTTTTGTTTTATGACAAATTGATTCTAAAATTCATATGTTTATGTAAGTGTCATGGAATGAATTGTATTTCCCTTAAATTACTTTGATGAAGTCTTAGCCTCAGTACCTAAGAATGTGACTGTATTTAGAGGTAGGGTCTTTAAAGAGGTAATTAAGTTAAAATGAAGTCATTAAGGTGGACCCTAAAGCAATATGAATGGCAGTTTTTGATTCGAGAAAATTTGGATACAAACAGACATCGAGACAAGACCATGTGAAGACACAGGGTGAAGATGGCCATCTACAAGTGGATGAGAAAGATCTCAGAAGAAACTAAATCTGCTAACATCTTGATCTCAGATTCTAGGATCCAGGATCATGAGAAAATAAATTTCTGTTGTTTAAGTCATCCCAATCCATGGTACTTTGTTATAGCAACCCTAGCAAACTAACACAGCAAAGGACATAGAACAATCAAAACTACCTTAAGAAAAAATTTGGAGGACACACTCTTCCAGATTTCAGAACTTACTACAAAGCTACAGTAATCAAGATAGTGTGATACTAGTAAAGAATAAACATGTAGATCAATGAAATAGAATTGAGAGTACAGAAATAAGCCCTAATATTTACGGTCAATTGATGCTTGACAAAGGTATCAAAACTTATATTTCAATAAGGAAATGGTGTTGAGACAACCGGATATACACACGGCAAATAATGATATTGAAGTTCTTTTTTATACCAGTCTCCAAAATTAACTAAAATGTATTTTAGACTTAAATGTAAGAACTTAAAATTACAGATCTTAGAAAAATCTTAGGAGTGAATGTTCATGGCCTTGGCTTAACCAATGGTTTCTTAGATGTGACACCAAAAGCACAAAGTGACAAAAGAAGAAAAAAAGGCAATATTGAACTTCATCATAGTTATAAACTTTTGCGCTACAAATGATACTATCAAGGCAACCCACAAAACAGGAGTAAATATTTGAAATTCATATATCTGATAAGGGATTTATATCCAGAATATAAAGAACACTTATAACTCAACAATAGAAGTAGAAATCATCCAATTAAAACTGGACAAAAGATCTGAATGGAAATTTCTCCAAAGAAGGAATACAAATAGCCAATAAGCACACAAAACTCACTCAACATTATTAGCAAACAGGGACATGTAAATCAAAACCTCTTTGAGATGGCATTTTATGTTTTCTAAGATGTTTATGATCAAAGACATATAATAAGTGTTGGTGAATATGTGGAGAAATTGTTATCCTCCTTCAGTCCTTGTGAGAATGTAAAAAAAAGGTTTGGAAATCAAAGGGTTTTAGAAAACATTTTGATAGTTCCTCAAATGGTTAAACATAGAGTTACCATTTGACCCAGGAATTCCACTCCTAGGTAAACCCAAGACACATGAAAATATGTCCACACAAAAACTTGCACATGAATGTTTATAGTAACATTATTCACAATGGCCAAAAAATAGAAATAACCCAAATGTTCATCAGTTTCTAAATGGGTTAATAAGATGTGGTCCAGCCATATAAGGGTATCATTTACCAATAAAAAGAAACAAAGTACAGGGACTTTCCTGGCAGTCCTGTGGTGGTTAAGACTTCACCTTCCAATGCAGGGGGTGCGGGTTTGATCCCTGGTCAGGGAGTTAAAATCCCACATGCCTCACGGCCAAGAAACCAAAACATAAAACATAAGCAATATTGTAACAAATTCAGTAAAGACGTTAAAAATGGTCCACGTTAAAACAAAAATCTAAAAAAGAAATAAAGTACAGATCGAGTCTAAAAGAATGAAGCCTGAAAATATTATGCTAAGTGAAAGAATCCGGTCACAAAAGACCAATTATTATATGATACAATTTATCTGAAATGTCCAGAATAGGCAAATCTGCAGACAAAAAGTAGATTGGTGATTTTTTTAGGGTTAGGAATTTGCAGGGGATGGAGGGAAGATAGAGGGCAATTGCTAACAAGTATGAGGTTCATGTTGGAGTGACAAATATATCCTAAAATTAGATTGTTGTGATGATTGTACAACTCTGTGAATATACTAAAAAACATTGAGTCATACACTTTAAATGGGTGAATTGTATGTTATGTAAAATATATCTAATTAAACCTGTTTTAAAAAGACACTTTTATGACCACTTTATGTAAAAAAATTTAGGGCTAAGAGAAAAAAATTATTAAGAGGAGTTGTGGTCTTCTATTAGAAGAACTAAACAGAATAACCAGAACCAATGGAGGTGGCATAATGATCACTCCCTGTATTAGTCAGGGTTGTCTAGAGAAACAGAACCAATAGGATACATATATCAGAAGAGATTTATTATAATGAATTGACTCACACAATTATGGAGGCTGAGAAATCCCATGCCCTGCTGTCTGCAAGCTGGAGCTCCTGAAAGGCAGTGTTGGAAGACAGTGTAATTCAGTTCAAATCGAATGTTATTATAGCCTAATCAAAATGTGCTATAAAATGTGTGGAATTTATACATACACAAAATAAAGAATGATGAGTAATATTTGCATCCTTCCACAGTCAGTAAAATTTTATGTTGCAGATTCTAAAAGTATAAATTTCCGCTAACAAATACTCTGTTTTTCTCCTTTAATGTTAAACTTTTGTTTATTCCTTTGAACAAATACTGTGGGTCTCTTTTTTCACATATATATGAATCTCTTTTTTTAACAAATATAAGTTTTACAATATTTAACTGACTTGTTTTCAAAGAATGTCCTTCAGTACATTTTCAAATGCATAGTTGACCTTGTTTATTCTGTCTTCCTTGTTTTCAAAATATATATATTAAATTTCTTTTAAAAATCCATATGTATTTGACTTCATTTCCTGGTGCTTCTCATGTCCTCAAACTGTATGTACTTCAATCACTTTTTAAATGTATATTATTAGCCAACACTTTTAAGTTTGTGTATTTGTGAGTAAAAGCGCCTTCTTTCTCTGTGGATCTCAAAATTACTCAACAAAGTAGGAAGTGATTGAAGGTAGCTTGGCTTTTATCTATGTGTAAAATGAAGACCTGTAACAGTGGTGTGTTAAGAAAAGGTGTGAAGTAGCCTCCTGCCTTCTGACCTTCTGCTATTTAATGGATATCTTGCTTCTTCCTGCATGCAGGGTATTTTTGTAGTTTTTGGCAAAAGCCTATATGTATAGCATATATAAATATATATACTATATGTATATATATATGGCACTCTGAGCATTTGTCTTCCGGGGGTGGTTTATGTAATTTACTTTTTAAAAGCTAGGGAAGTGTCATTGCAGTGAAGCATAGGTATATTGATGCTGTGCCGTTTGAAAAAGTTAGATGCCTTCCTTCTCCTGGCCCTATAGGACAGATGTCATAATTTATTTATTCATTCATTTGTGAATATATTCAAAAGCATTTACTGGCAATTGGTGAATAACAATCCTTCTGCCAACTTACAGTTAAGGAAGCTTCTTCTTGAAGTGATACCCAGTAGAGAAGACAGATGGGCCAACATTTAAGCTTGAGCTTTCTATGAGTGCAATGGGGATTGAGAATAATTTCAGTAACTAATTAGTTTAACCTTAAAGATGATCCAATTAAGCTATTAAAATGTGCTTTTAAATCAAATCCCCAAATTCCTTCTTTAAATTTTATATTTTCAACAAATACAAATATGTATAAAGATTATGCCAAATTTATATACAAAAAATAGTTTCTGGGTTTATGTATTAGCTGAGCTAGAGAAGTCCTTGAAAGGGAATCATATTAATTTTCTTAATCAATAAGTTGATTCTATTATTATTTATGTTGGCAAAACAAAGCTGTTGTATTGTTTTCATTTGTTTCAGTTACGGTTAACTCCTAATTTATGTTTAAATACTTCATATACATGTGAGCTACCTTGACGTGACCCTATTCAATACCATCAATACTTTTCCATCATTTTAAAAATTATTATTCAGAGCATTTATTATCTAGAAGAGTAAAGTCTATCTGCCTCTCCAACTAGAAAATAGGTCACGAGCTGCAACATAGTAGATGTTCAAAAAACATTTATTTAACAAATCATTGTCTTGGTTGACTGTGCATTCTGATGGTAGTTTTCCATTCTCTAACAGCCTAACTAACTTTCTTTCCATATATTCACACATTCAAATACTGATGTATGTTAATCATACTTCTTGTTTAATTTGTCCCCTTCCCACTGAAATATATTTCACTTTCTTAAAGCTATTTGTAATCAATTATTCTAGTTTTTAATTACTTTCTTTGCCCCAAAGTGAAAGTCTTATTTCTGAAAATGATGTATTATGATTGAATATGCTCTACCAATGTATGCAAGTTTAATTAAAGCAGAGAATTCCTGATCATTTTTTTTCCAAAACAAATTTGTAAAACACAGTGACAGTTGAATCCACTGAAAAACAAATTTTTGCACAGGTATACTTGGTTCCAAGGATTCTTTTTTTTTTTTAGTCAGTTTATTTATCGTTGAAACCCAGTTTGAAGTAATATTAAAGTAAAACACTCATAAATCTCCAGGATATCTTAAACATATAATTTAAAATTTGTGATTATCATATTACCCATTATAATTCTAATAACATTATACCTATTTAATGAATATAAATTATTATAAAAAATATTGCTTTTGTGATATTAAAATAAATTTTATGCATGCTTGTTTTAGTTTAAAAATTCTCCTGATTTATAAGCTATATACAGTCTCTGAAGTTTTGTATCTAAAAACATTTATTGACTGCTGTGTTTCAAAGTATAAGAATTATTCTTATTCCTTCATCAAATTTAAATTGACTAATTATAACATTGTAACATGTGGTATGCAGATTAATCAGGAGTTTTTTAGAGTTCATAATGTTAAATTGTATCTCTGTGGATACATTATAATGAAATTAGATGTTTAATTTGATCCTCAATTATAGAAGACAAATATGTGAAATACAAAGTCATAGGAAGTAAATGAGGCCATTTTGCCATATCTGGTAGAAATTTTATTTTAATGACAATTTATGTAATGATAAATAATTTGTATAGGATGTAAATCATGAATATAAGCTTTGTTGTCATCTTACATTTGACCAAAAATATCCAATGGAATGTAATTTGGAAAGTTTTGATTTGATATATCAGCTTTTGATATATGTAAATTAAGCTAAGGCATACATATGTGTTATTTCAGTTTTATGAAGTTCCTTCATGTTATAAGAAACTAATAACAAACACTTATCCAATCTCTTCCCTTGTTTTCATTTTCACTGGTATATTTTACTTTCTGATCATCTTATCTCGGAGTTGGATATCATCAACATCTCTAGTTATACTTTTAAAACAAACTGACAGCTCTGTGATGCTATAATGTTGCCTTTTTTTTTTCCTTCTGATTTTCCAGAGATTGTAAATTTTATTCCATTGTCAGATCACGTTTCTCTTTGTATTCACATTAATGGTAATGATGTTAAACTCTCTTTCAGAAAGTAGTAAAAATGTCTTAGAATGTTAAACAAGGCCCTTCACAAGTTATCTTGAATTTACTTTACTAATCTCTTTCAATGCTCCATCCTAACTTTCTTACCATCCCTCTAATGCTATTACTAGCAGTACTGAGTTCTGTATTGTGTCTTGAGAAATCAACTCTAGCCTATGTAAGAAGTTGAATTTCTAGGAAGATATTGGGTGGGTTATCAAAGCTTTGAATAATATAAATAAAAAGCAATGACCCTGAATGCATTTGGGTCAGTAATTGAGTAAACAGGCGGAGTCAAGTTTTTTGCACAGGAATACCTTAAGAACTTGAATTTAGAAGAGTTTTGTGGTGGTAGGGTGGGAAATAGGAGATGATACAAGAGTCACTGCAAGACCCAGGTCAGCAGATCTTTACTTTGTCTGCAAGGAATAACAAACAGATAGTAACAACAAAAGCAACAAAAATGGACTAAACAATTTTTATAAAAGAATTATATTTTATTTTTGGAAATTCAGAGGTATAGTGGAAGTGAGAGCAATTGCTTAGTCATAAGGAATTGCTTAATCTGCTCATAAAAGATCAGATTACTTTCATTCCTCTATTCATCCTACAAGGGAGCAGTAATCTATATCTGATTTCCTTTCTTGTCACAAAATGAATGCTGTTGCAATCATAACTACCTGTTGTATTGGCTCTACTCAACAGACAAGATTCCAAAGTTCATGCCTTCAGCCAGATTTGTTCAATTTAGGTCATGTGACCACCCTTGGACTACAGTCATTATTAGAACATCATGCATTAATTGGCTTAGAATAAACAAGATACAACTCTGCAGCTAAGGAGGGAGGCCCTGAGTCATATGGGGCATAAGGTCAGTAAATGAACAATTAGTTTCCTTCAGGAAGGAAAAAAAATGTCTAGGTGGGCTATCAACATTTTCTTGTACAACAAATATATATGCCATGTATAAATAATAAACAAATATGTAAAATGAACTAATAATACATGATGAACAAATGGATAAATAACTAAAAATACATAATAAGAAGGTAATTAATAAATAAGCTCAGAAGTTTCAGAACAAACAATATGGACCATATTACATTTGGGGAGATTTCCTGTATTGTTTGTAAACAGAAGGTGCAGTAAAATTGACATGGTATCACCTTTGGAGTCGATAAATTTGGGTCAATGTACTGTTCACCATTTCCTATCTGTACCGTTTCTCTTAAGTAAATTATTCTTTCTCTGAGTTTCAGTTTCTATATCTGTACAGTCTTAATAGTGTTGGTGTGATGAAGAAATGAAAGAATGTATAAAATATATTAAACTTAGAATGATCCCTCTCCTTAGTGATATCAAGGAACGTCTTTCCCTCCTCTAATTTATAGACTAAATTCAAGACACAAGTCAAAATCACTCGTTATTTATTATCTGTTAAGCAGATTGTTTGCAAAAATGGCAACAATTATTGCCTTCCCTGTATCCATGCTCCTTTGTAACAGATCTCTGCGGCTCTTCCCATCAAGAGATGGAGTCCATTTTCCTACCCCTTCAGGTCTGAGCCGGACCTGAAAGGTGCTTGGACCAGCAGGATGTTGTGGACATGACGCAATGCCAGTTCCATGTCTAGGTTTCAAGAGTCCCTTCATATTTCTGATTCTCTTTGTCTCCCTGTGTGACTGCCATGTAAACAAGCCTGGGCTAACAATCTGAAGGGTGAGTCACCACATGGACCAGACAGAATTGAGCTAGCTCATTTTCTCAGCTGAGGCCTCAAGTATGTGATAGCCCAGCCAAGATCACTAATATCCCACCACAGACACGTGAGCAAGGCCACTTGCTAGCTGTTTTGCAAACTTGAGAGTTAAATAAATCCTTGTTGATTTAAGCCAATACATTTTGGAGTGATTCATTTTACAGCAATAGCTAACGAGTCCACATGTCCTAATTCCTTAATGCAGATTTATTCCCTCTGGTGGGCAAACAGCACATTGTACTTCCTCATTTGCCACTTATCCCATTATTCTTTAACTTGGTATTGTCTTTCTTCTTTGTGGACCATATTTCCCACAGGGACAGGGATTTCTTGCTCGTCTTTGTATCCTTCTGACTAGGTTAAACGCCTGACACATAAAAGATATGTAGTAAATGCTATTAACTGGTGAATTCAAAGTTCTCAGGCTATTTGTAACACATTGGCAAAATTTAAAATTCCTCTTATTTCTTTAGGTCTTCCAGATAATGCAGCCATGACTTGCTTTGTGTTTTCTCATAGCTGCAGAAACTTAAACCATCCTGAGAGATTCAGTGACATTTGCTATTCAAACATTTTTGTTCCAATTAATAGTAGTGCTTCTCAAGGGGAGTGCAGCACAAATGGCTGGTCTCAGAGCTGTGCTCTCCTTGGAAAACTGAAGTGGAAAATCAAAATACGCCGTGATTTTAATGAGAAACAGTCTTCATAACTCTCAGTAGAAGTGGAAAACTGGGAATTATATTGTGAAATAGAGCATGTAAAACACAATGTGGCCATTGCTTTCAGCTACTATCTCTGAAATAATTCAACAGCAAAATCAATGTATTGACCTATTTACCTCTTTAACAAACCTGTAAGGATTCCATTATTTGACAGTGTTACTCTTTTAAAAATCCAAATGTATGCATTTTTTCTTTAAATTTCCTAGATGTTAGCCATTAAGCAATTATGATTTAAGTATACTGTATATTACATTGTTGCCATCCCATAGGAACTCAGCACTTAAATACATTCACTCAAGGTATATTATCAGAATATATTTGTAAAGCACTTTAAAGTGTGTAAAATGCTGTTTTTGTTCTAATGATCAACAATCCAGGGAGGTAGTTCCAGCAAGAATTACAATTTCATTTAATATTAGAGGCAGCAAAATCACAAAGAATGAATGTGCTAACTTTTACAAAGCAGTTAAGAATCAGAATTGGAACCAAATTCTTACTTCAAAATCAATGTTGTTTCTTGACCAAAACACATTCGACTTTATATGATTTTTTTTTTAATATAAATCTTTTTTATCATCCACTCCTTTCTTCTTCCTTCTACCTTTGAATACCAGGTTACTTATTTGACTCATGGTTTTGAAACGGAACCAGATCCTGTGGTGCTTCCCTGCCATGTCCTCCACCTGCCTTTTGTCTGTGGAAAAGCTTTAGCCAAAGAATAAGTTTAATCAGAGAAGTGAAAAAACGAAGAAGCAAAGAAAAACTGTCAAACAGATGAAACAATACTAGTTTAGTCAGTAAGGAAATTCAAGGACATTTAGTTCCTTCTCAAGGGCTATAGATAGATAAGATTCTAAGCCATATCCTTTGAGCTGTCTTATAGATACTGAAACCTCCACCAGGTGGAAGAAGTTAACTACATGATGACCAGACTGTAGCCATGACATAAGCTGCCACAGTTCTGAGAATTGGCTTCAAGGAAATGGGAACAAACCGACCCTGGAACTGAAGATTAACTGTACCTAAAACAGTCAAGATGACGCTGGTCAGACCACCACACGACCAATTTCAAGATGACTGTCAGAGCTGCCTGTGCTGGTTCTGCATGGAGCCCCCTCCCTTCATCTATAAAAACTCTTGCCCCCTGATTGCCAGAGGTGTGGGGGGGGAGTCGGCCTTTGGACAGGAATCCACCCTCCCCAGAGTTGCCGGCATCCAAAATAAAGCAAACTTTCCTTTCCACCAATCTTGCCTCTGTACTGACTTTTGAGTGGTGAGCAGCCGGACCCCACTTTCGGTTACAGTTTTGCTTTAGGGCATAAAAGAGAGTCATGGAAACTTCCTAACCTGATTTCCAATGGTAGCAACTTTGTGCACAGTAAGGCTATCATTACCCATGACAGTAAACAACTTTAAGGCAAGGATAATGAGGAAAGCACACCTCTTGTCTTCTCAAATGAGTAAGTTGAAGGGGTTTTGTAGCCTGAGATGACTCCAGAATTTTCAATAACTGCATGAGATTTTACTTACTCATTGTCAGATACATGTGTTAAAGAAAAATTATTCTTCAACTTCATAGAATGACATCACTCATTCATCCATTTAATCAATATTCCTGGAGTGCCTGCTATCTTCCAGGTGCCATGCTAAGTCCTGGCTACATGGTAGTAAACAAAACCAACATGGTGCCTGGCACATATTTTTAACAAATAAACAGACAAGTATGAAATGTGAAATTGCAATAAATGTTCTAGTGGAAAAGAACAACCAGGTGCTCTGTAAGGAAACACAGAGGGATACGGATTTAGGTAGAATCTAAGGATGAGCATGCCAGGGAAATAGAATTGCAGAGTCTGAGAGATGGGTGAGGGCTTGCAGCCCTGAGGGGCTGCTGGAGGGAAGCGAGTGAACCCAAGAGTGCCAAGACATAAATCTGGGGAGGGCCGAAGAAAATAGGGCATATAGAGCCTTGAAGACCAAGGTAAGAAGCTCAATTTTATCCCGAGAGGATAGAGAAGCACTCACATTTTAAGTTGAGGAGTAAAATGATTCAGTTTTTTTTTTAATTGAAATATAGCTGACATACAATATTATGTTAGTTTCAGGTGTACTACATACATTTGCATACATTATAAAATGATCACCACTATAAGTCTAGTAACAATCTGTCCCCATACAAAGTTATTACAATATTATAGACCATGTTCCTTATGGTGTACATTACATCTCTGTAGCTTCTTTATTTTATACTGGAAGTTTGTACCTCTATATCCCCTTCACCTATTCCCCCCACCACCCATGCCCTCCCCTCTGGCAACCACCAGTTTCTTCTCTATATCTATGACTCTGTTATTGTTTTGTTTTGTTTGTTTAGTTTTTTAGAGTCCACATATGGGTGAGATCATAGGGTATTTGTCTTTTCTCTGACTTATTTCACTTAGCATAATACCCTCTAGGTCCATCCATGTTGTTGCAAATGGCAAGATTTCATTAATTTTTATGGACATATATATCCATGTACATATCACATCTTCTTTATCCATTCATCTATCAGTGGACACAGGTTGCTTCCATATCATGGCTATTGGAAATAGTGCTGCAGTAAACACTTTTGTGCACATAACTTTTTGAATTCATGTTTTTATTTCCTTGGGATAAATACCCAGAAGTGAAATTGCTGTATCATATGGTAGTTCTATTTTTAATTTTTTGAGGACTCTCTATACTGTTTTCCATAGTGGCTGTGATATGATCCAATTTATTTTTAAAAGGTTACTATGGCTGCTATATGGAGATGATTGAGGAGACTGGAAATGGAGAAATGAGGTAAAAATGTAATAATACTAGCAGAAGCAAGAGATTTTGTTGATTAGTACTAATGTGGGACCAATGAAGATGAGATTGTTTTAAATTATTATTATTAATTACATGTAGTTTAAAATTATTACATAGAGTTTTAAATCTTCTAATGAAATAATTTAATATATGCCCTTATTATTATTATACATAGTTAGTAATTATTTGAGGGGTAGAAGGATGCAAGATGGTTGATTGCCTATGGGAGTACAGAAAACATATATGTCAAGCATGAGTTGCAGCTTTGTTGAGAATGAAGCTTGCCTTTTATTTTGAATATTTCCATGGGTCCTAGGAAAACTGGTATGGATTTTCTCAGGGAGAATTCAACTCAGGAGACATGCTACAACAGGGATGACTCTTGAAGACATTACGCCAAGTGAAATAAGCCAGTCACAAAATGACAACTATTGTATGATTCGATTTATATGAGTTTCTCTAGAGTAGTCAAATTCATAGACAGGAAAGTAGAATGGTGGTTGCCAACGATTAGGGGGAGGAGGGAATGGGAGTTAGTGTTTAACGGGGAGAGTTTCAATTGTGGAGGATAAAAAAGTTCTGGAGATGGATAGTGTGATAGTTGCATGACAATGTGAATGCACTTAAACTTTGCTGTTAAACTTTGTATTTAAAAATGGTTAAAATGGTAAATGTTATGTTATATGTATTTTACTACAGTAAAAATTAGAAAAAAACATTGAACTCAGCAACAGACAGTGAGTGTTCTCACCTTCATGAATATTGGCATAGATATTTAGGAATGCATTACATATCAATTTAATGCATAACATGTTGATGTGTGTCAACTAAAATGTAATGTAAGGAACTGTGCATCATTGTTGTGGTTGCATTTTGAATTTTATTCAGAAATGCTCTGAGAATGTTACACACACTCTGTGCGTTAGGTTTTAGGCATTTTCTTGTCCTTGAGAAGAGCTGGTATTCCACTTTTCTTCATTTTAAATAACTTTTGGGTGACTTTCATTTCCATACCAATAAGTTCATTCTAACAATAAAATTTTATTGTCAGTCTTTCCAAGTTTTTATTTTCACCTTTTTATGAATACTATCAGGAGACAAGAAAGAGCTTTACCTTTATATACCAACTTGCCACTCAAATTTATTTCCTAAAGTTAATCAAAAAGTTTTGGAGGATTTATTTCATCTTATGATTATCTAAATGTGTCAGTTCATTAATATATAGGTTTCTAAAATTCAGCACCACAAACATTGCATTAAAGCCGTTGAAATTACTGAACTGAGTAGATCCTGAGCTTTTGAATGTAAAGATGATTCCTCTTACCCACTCCCAGTCTGGTGCAATGTCTTATACATAATAGGTGTGAAAAAATACTTAACTGATACAGCTGATGTATGCCACCTGCCTATCATCTTTTGATTAGCCTTCTTATGTTTGGTTAACCTCTTATGTTATTCAACATAGAAAAGAAATAATTCAAAGTTCCAGCCTTCCTTACAGCCAGGACGTGGGTAAGCAGCCTAAGTTTCCCCAATCAGATGTACCTGTGTGAGAAACAGAATACAGATCTGTATCAAGCCATGCTTTGGCTGGAGCAAGCAGTGTAGAGGTTTGGGGGATGGCAGTATTAAAGGTCAAGTTCTTGACCCAGAAGTAGCATCCTTGTGGGGCAGTTGTGGACGCAGAGCAGTCAAGTTCCTTGCCTTAAGTGACAGGTTGTGGCAGTAGAAAGATCAACAGTGTTTTCACAGAACTTTTTTTTTTCACATATTTTTCCTAGATGCAGAGCCTCAATCCTGTTTTGCCAGGCCTCATAATGATTCTATATGCCATCTAACATACTTTTGATTAATTATATTTCTCCTTCAACCAGTGAGTTGATTCCATAGTTTACAACAAAGAACCTTACTGGTGGAATTGCTAGAAACATTCATTCTGTCAGTCAGCAAACCATTTATCATTGGCATTTGTAAATGGCATTTATCATTCATTCATTCACTCATTTGGCAAACACTTATTCATCATCTACTATATCCCAAGAACTAAATTGACAGCCGGGTGAGCAAAGACTAATAACATAAATCTTTGCCTCAAGAATGTTGAAACCTAGTCAAGGGGACTGATGAGTCAATGGATAGTCACAGTAATCGTGTGACGGGGATAATAACACAAATACTCAGAAAGAGTGGTATGTGAAAACACAAAAGGGATGACTTTGCTAGGCTTGAGAGGTCAAAGAAGTCTTCTGAGAAAAAACAGTTTTCCAAATTTGATTCATAGGCCACTCTGCATTAGAGTCACCTACTGGCGCTAGAACATGTTAAATTGCTTGTCCTACTCTATAGCTACTGTATAAAAAATTTTGGCTTTCTATTTAGCAATCTGCATGTGGAACCAACATTCCAAGAATATAAGTTGGATAAGTAAAGGGAATAGATTTGGGAAGATGCTTGTTCAAAGTCTCAAATGTAAGAGGGAACAGTTGCATGATTAGTCTCCAAGACCAAAGGACTCAAAGGTGCAGACAGCTTCAAACATCTCTAGATTGATATATTTTGACACTGATGTGAAATGCCAAGGTTTTAAGTCAAAGTTATCTAGATTTGAATCCTCTACTGCATTGGCTAGTATGTCTACCTTGACAAAAGGAGAGTGATACCAAACACATTAGAAGTTGGTGAAAATTAAATTTAATTGTTGTAGAAAGACACAGACTTTCAATTAACTTTTATTGATTTATTAACCTTTAGTATCATTACATTTATATACCTTTTTTGCCAAAAAGAGTTGCCACTTTTTTTCTGTTTGTTTGTTTTACGGTTATTAGTCTTCAATTATTAAAGGTAAAGGAGTGTACTGCTAATTCACGTAGTGCACAGGAGAGCAGCTATGTGGATGGAAGCATAAAAAACGTCTTTTAACAATAGTCATGATAGTGATTTATACTTTCTTAAGTGATTTTTAATATTATTAAATTTACATTACATTCATCTAAAGAAACAGAGCACTTTGAAAAGCATATGGGAACATATTTGTTGATTATATGAATATTGGCTCTGATCTAGCTTGCAAAAAATAACAAATCAGGGAAAGACATATTTGGCTAAATGTCAAAGAAAATGTTTTAAAACATATTGGAAATATGTTACCAGATGTTTTACAATGTATAATACTATTTTTGATGAAGCTTTAGTGTTGGCATAATATTTCCATTCGGATCTAAATTACTTTGTTCCTAAGAAAATAAAAACTGTATCAACCTCTCTGATTATGACCCTTTTGTTACTTACTTGACTAAAAGAGAGAGGACTAGAACAATTGTGCTTGAAATCACTCTTTATTGAGGCTTTCCATTTTGGTATTTCATGCTGCCCTTGTTTTCTTGATTTCCCATGAAATCAGATATTATTTTCTAATTACAGCAGCTGAGCTACAGTAGAATTTTCCTGTTACTGAGTTTGGTAAACAAGGTAGTCATGATTTCAGCAGATGTCTTCTTTACTTCTTTCTAAGTGGGGGATGATCAAGCTACAGACACAAGTCCATCACACCAGGAACAATGTGCTCATCACAAGGTCAGAAGCCCCAGGATTTTAGCCATTAATTTCTGAGATCTCATCTGCTCGTCTACCGCACTGGCCATGTGCTCCTTTAAAATTGTTTTCATTTCTTTTACCTTGTAGATCACTGCATAAAGCTTGTAAATCATTTTAGTTGTTACTTAATACTAATTCCCTCTTGGTTTTATACTAGTGCTCTTAACGTGACACTACATTGTAAATGTATCAATATTTGTTCACTAGTGTTTGTTATGGCTCTTCTTGCTTTAAGACATGAATAGATATGTCTTCTTGTCTGTGATTGTTTTTGGACTCACTGTTCTTATTATCCACCCTCCATAGACAAAAGCAAGTATTTCTTGCCAGGCTATGCAAAGCCTTCCATGGTTTGATGTTAATCAGTCTTTTACAGATATAGCACACATTATACCCTTTACAAATCTCACATTCTAGCTGATGTAGATTGTCTCCAACACATTCCTTTATTTTCCTAGTTTTACGTGTTTGCTGACTCTGTTTCTTCTCCCTGTGATATACACCTTTTGCCTGTATTTCCATCTTAATGTTCCATCTTTAAAGCCATTGTAAATTGAATCCTCTTGTCAATGGACGGTGAGAAGTGTTCTAAAAGTTTGCTGTAACAAACAAACTGCAGTGGACAATCTTTTATATGTCTTCAGGCACATATGTGCAAGAGTTTAATTGGGAATATACATATGATAGACATGTATATATATGCATACTATATTGCTCTCCTACTGCCTAGCCCTGTCTGGCTTCCTGGAGGCCTTGCTGGAAGATGTGATGGCCCCCAGCAAGTCTGCCCTGCACCCGTTGGTGGAGGTGGTCGTCCCCTTTACCCCTCTGCTGTCTGCTTGTGCTCATCGGAACCGCCTGACACTGGTGGGAGTATGCCATCTACCGCAGACACATCTACACTCTGGGCATGTGCTCTTGTGTCAGGGAACTGCCGGCTGAGTTTTGTCCTGGTGAGAGACAGCAAGAACTGGGGCAGTAACTCCTGCAAATCTCTCTCTTCTTTCAGGGAAACCCATGTGAACAACCTCCCTGGGGACAGGAGTTGGCACTGGGCCTGGCCAAGGTCCCTTGCTCTAGAGTTGAACTTTTGCCAGGATTGAAAGGTTGGGGTTGGGGGGGCCCTGCACAAGCAAGAGTCTTTTTCCCCAGCTCATTAGGTTTTAAGAGAAGATCGCTGGACATCTTGACACCACAGCATTTTGAGCTCTGTCCAGGAGCTGGTTTTAGAGAATGTGCCTCAGGTCAGTACCCTTTGACTTGCACTGTCACTAATTGTTTTGGTTGTATAATTTGTCACAGTTTGAGGACAGTGGGATAATTTGAGTTCAAAAATGTTGGTACCACATAAAACCAAACCTATGTATATATAGAGAGAGAATTATAGTATGTAAGTCTTCAATTTTACAAATTACACCAAATTTGGTCTTAAGTAGTTGTACCAATTTATATTTCCACCCAATGGGAATGATAATTACCATAGCTTAAAACTCTGTTTAGTGTTGCTAGATTTTAATTATTGCTAAATTTTTAGACATTTTAATTTTGAAAACATTTCACAAAATGTGATACCGAGGACTCATTGTGGGTGTTTGGTTTTAATGTTCATTTCCCTGAATTACAGTGACATTTCCTAAAATTCCATGATCATAAGAACAGATAATTCTTACAATGGAATAAAACAGTGTAATTAAAACAAAGGAACTAGAGCTACGTTATCAACATGGACAATTCTTAAAAATTAAAATGTTTGTAAAAAGATATCTATATTTATATATCCTACTCGCCATATAGAAGTATATCACTTATATAAAATCTAAAAATAGATGTATCAAGGCCATGTATGGTCTATGGATGCATTCATAAACAGCAAAAATGGTAACTTCTGGGAGGAGTCATTGGGTAGGGGTACACAAGATTTCATTTAATTCTGGAATACTTTATCTCACAGGTGGACTTGCAGGTGTTTTATTTTTCTCTAAAGCTTTCCAGATCAAAAACATATTTATGATTGAATAAAATATGGATTGCATATCAGTGATTGCTATTTTATTTTCTGATCTTTCATTTTTTCTTCCAAGGCATAGAAGAAAGTGAGCCATGCCTAACTCCATTCCACCGTTACCTTGCTAGTCTGAGCTGCTAGCCTGAGCCACCATAATCTCTTGTCTGTGTTACTTCAGTTGCATGACAAATTGTCTCCCTGTTCCTACCCTTCCCTAATATAGTCTATTTTATTTTGAAAATTGCCATTAGCTCTTCAAATATTTGTCAGATATATCATTTTTCTGTTCAAAAGTTTGCAGTCAATTCCCATTTCAATCAGAGCAGCGAATACACTTCATACAAGGGCCATAAGACCCCCTGTTAATTCTCTGATCCTATCTCTTACTAATCTACTGACCAGAAAAACAGGAGAATACCGTAGGGCATTTCTGCTTGGAACGCTATTTTCAAAGACATGTGCTTGCCTAATTCCGTCACCTCCTTCAGTCTTTTCTCAGATCGCACTTTCTCGAAGGAGTCTACCTAAACCACTAATTTAGTGCTGCAACTTGCTCTCCAACTACAGGACAATGGTACTCTTTCCCCATCATTCTGCTCCACTGTTCCCCTTTTCAATAGCATTTGTCAATTTCAACATGCTGCAAAATTTACTTATTTATTAGAGTTACCATTTATTATGTGTCTCCTTCCCTAGAACATAAGCTCCCCGAGGCAGTCAATCTTTATTTGGTTCAGCAATAATTTCAAGAAACTGGAATATGCAGCACTTCTTAAATATTTTCGAACTAATGAATAAATAAATAACTGAGAGAAGAAGAAATCCCCATATTTCTATCTCATGCTCACTCTGGGAAATTTCTCATCTAGGACAAAAACAGGCATATTTGGTGGCACTATGTAAATACTTTCTCTGTGAGTATGTTTGTGTATTTTTCTGACTTCATACAGTGAATTTTGCCAAACGTCAATATGTTTTTGAGATTCAGATCCACTAAGGTATTGCCAGACGTGGTACCAGAGATCTGAGGTCCAAGAATTTTGAACTTGCGTAAGAAAAGTGTTTTCTCTAGAGAAGCCCACACTTACTATATGCTGTAAAGACAATAGGAAGTATTAGCCTTGGCTTGTCACCTTGTTTGCAATTAGAATTGAAAAGAATACTTGGGAATTCCCTCGTGGTCCAGTGATTAGGACTCCGTGCTTTCACTCATGGGGCCCGGGTTCGATCCCTGGTCGGGGAAATAAGAAAATAAGATCCCGCAAGCCACATGATGCGGTCAAAAAAAGAATACTGAAGAATACTGACTCCTCAAATCTCAGCACAGAAAACACACACACACACACACACACACACACATTTTTAATTACATTATCTAAAGCAAATCGTGTGGCCCTACCTAATTTCATGTAGAAAAAGGCAATCCTATTATGTTCCAGAAGGATAACCAGAAATATCTGAAACCATAATAATGACCACCTAATTGGACTCACATAACTCTGAGCATTCTTTTTTTCCTTTCTCCCCCACCTTAACTGTCTCTTCTATAAACTGCGGGGAAGGGAAAAAGGATCAAGTTATGAGCATCTGGTGTTGGCTCAGTTCAGCCATTTAAAATCTCTGAGAGCTTCACCCTTATTTGCTAAAGACAAATGTCACTTCAGAATATCACAGCATTGAGTACTCTGGAAACTATCTTTTTGCCATGATTATAACTAGGAAGACATCAAGCCCAGTGATTCCTATTCCTTAATTCCCTTTGGAATTACTTGTTAAAGATAAACCTTTGGTATCACTTTAGGAAATCAGGATTGAATAGATCTGAGATGAATATCACACATACATGGTTAAAATGTGCATCTCTTCTGATGAGATTCTGATGTTGCCACGGGAGACTAGAATTTGTATCCAAAGAAAAAGTTGAGTCTCATGCTTTCCTCACTTCCAAAAGACTATTTCAAATGTAGCCTTGGGTCAAGGAATCAGTATTTCTAAGCAGTACCTCAAGTGATTCTGATGATCTAACCGCCTTGATAACTGGTAACTCAACCTATTACTATAGAAGAAGAAACCAACAACAAAAGAGGGTTAGTCTCTTGTCTCTGAGTCCATATAGCTAGGTAGGGGCAGTGTTGGCACTAGAACTGAAGGATGATAGAGAATATTCAAATGTTTTAAATGTAGAGATAATTAGTCTGCCTCATTTAAAAAGAGAAAATTGAGTTACAAAAAATGAAGTGGCTTACCCTTAGGACAAAGAGTTTGCAACTCCAGAGTCCCAACTCAACACTATGCCACCAGACATTTATGACTAATTATGACATCGGTGTTCCCTTCGCTTCTTTCGTGCTTTCTCCCTTCCTTTTGTAAAAAATAATAAACAGAATGTCAATTAAAATAGAGTTGAGAGGCCAGAAGAGGGAGCTCTCATGTCATAAGACAATAGTAGAGCCCAACAGGAAGGACTCTTCTTTCCTGGCAAGAGCTCAGCTGATGAGACTATCCCAACTCAGCCAATGAAGAGCCACTATACTTCGAACTCTCGATTCGTCTGATGCACTCTTTGTTTATTATACCCTCCCAACTTCCTTTTCCCCTCTTTAAAAGCATACTTCTCTTTATCTTACTGGGGAATTGCATGTGGCTTGCCATTGTTGCACACTCTGAATTGCAATTCTTTGCTGATCCCAAGTAAACCTATTTTTTTTTTTTGCTGGAGAAATAATTGGCAGTCTATTTGTTTAAGGTCAATCCTTCATGTTTTCCTTCCTGCCTTCCTTCTTTCCTTCCTTCCCCCTTCCCTCCCTCCCTTCTTTCCTTCCACCCTTCCTTCCTTCCTTCCAGAGTTTTCTATACTATAAAACTCTTTCAATCATTTGCTTATTCGATAGAGAAAGGAAGGGTTGGAGTCCTAGAATGTGAAATTCATCTGCCATGAGAGGCAGAGAATG
Source organism: Eschrichtius robustus (assembly GCF_028021215.1). Classification (NCBI taxonomy): domain Eukaryota; kingdom Metazoa; phylum Chordata; class Mammalia; order Artiodactyla; family Eschrichtiidae; genus Eschrichtius; species Eschrichtius robustus. The sequence continues at coordinate 124,133,336 of NC_090829.1, forward strand.
TTCATAGGACACTTTCTTCTCCTCACAGCTAGAGCCAGTCTTGGGCTCAACCTGCTGCTTGTACATTTGCTTTGTCTTTGCCACTGGCCCCCAAGTCTCAGTTGTTTATAATTTCCCCTTGACTGCTACCTAATTCTTAGTTTTCTTTTAGACTCAAGACTTCCAGCTGCTGTTAAAGGAAGTCTCCAGATTAATTTTGTTGAGAATATTTCTGTTAATCATTATGTAAAAGTATGAAATAAATAATAACATGATGAGATTTTGCAGAGTTGTTAAAGCCATCTTTCTGGTCTGGGCTTGCTGATTTCCTAAAGAAATAAGTTGGAGTCTCTTGAAGATTCTGTGCCCAACTGTTCTTTACAACGAAGACACTCACAGCCCAGTTTCTCCAGCGAGACCAGAAGTCACCACATGCTTCACAATGTGTATCTCCTCCTCTCTCATCACTGTGCGTTTGTGAAGATGTGTATTTTAGGTGCCATTTATCTCAAATTAGTCACTTCTATCACATCCTAGCACATACCCATTGGCATACAAGATAGTAGCAAAATCTCTAGAATGCTCAATTTCAGTGCCTTGTTCAGTTTTACACCTTACAAGCCATATGAAAACACTACAGTGAAGACTAATGTGTCTTTTCAAAAAATAAATTATAGAAAAAAAGAAAAGAGATATTTGAGAAGTTAATCAACTTCTTTAGTTACATCTCAAATTCTCTTTACTTACTATCTCACTTGTAGCCTCTGTAAAGCAAGCAAAATAGAAGTGAAACAAAATTTCCAGGTCACTGAGTCCTTTCTGAAGGATCAGAGCTGTGCTGTAAACTTAAACACATTCCCTGAGATCCTTTGCCTTTGTTTCCACATTTCCCTGGCAATCATATTTTGTTCCAGAATTTCAGTAGACTTGGTCTTGGGAGATGGACTTCAGTTAAGGAAAAAGGAAGTTACTGAGGAGAGAAAAAAGTGAATACTCATTCACATATCCATTGGGCTGTTACAATTCATACCAGAAAGTAGCCCCTTTAATTTTGTATAAACTATTTGACAATGATTAATATGGATATTCTTTTTCTTTAACTTAGATGTATTTTAGTTGGTGTTTCTAACAGAAAACGATTCAAAAACATAATATGCACAGTGCAATAACATTGGCAAACCTAAAAAAAATTCATAATAAAACTTTAACATCATATGTGGCAATTATTAAAGATTTTCTGATAGCAATTTTTTTGTTTGTTTTTGCTGTTTCAAGTGGAAAAGAAAATGAGGAGGGCAATTAAATGGAGAGGGATTACTTTTGATTTTCCTTGGAAAAGATGGTGAAAACAAAAATTGATGGTCATGCTTCACTGTAATTAACCGAACAGCAGATACCATTATAAATAGTTGTCCCTAAGGCTATACTGTAGGTTAAACCCATTTTCTTAAGAGTTTCTTTACACAATTGTTCTTAATCATTTTGCCATTATGGTGGAAATGACTATTCCATGTGTCCCAAATGGAAAAAGTATAAGCACAATTACTTAACTAACATTTTAAATCTTACCTACAGTTCTGAATCAGAGACTTGAACATCTGATGCCTTTTCCGAATTAATATTATAATTTTACACAAAAAATTATCAGAGGTGCCAATTTAAGTACTGAAAATCAGTGAATTGTTTTCACTTTTCTTTTCTTTTTTTGCTGTAGAGATGTTTTATCTATAAAAAGCAAAAAACATTCAGATAAAAAGAGTATTTTTTCCTTACATACTTCTTAACATCTTTATGTTTTGAACCCAACTTGGACTAGTTGCTCTCAAATAAGCAAAACTCCTCTGAATTCTCTGAATGACTGACAACTTTTACAGACACAGCTGTAGTGTATTATGATGGTAGAACTGATTACTTAATTCTCATTTATTCCTATTACAATTATAAATATATTTGGAGAAAGGTAATTTTCATAAAGATAAAATCATTATGCAGTCTTTCCTTGATTTAATCAGGCTTTGTTTTATTTGAAGCACCAATGATGCATTTATTTCAGCCAGCAAATATGTAGCATTAAGCAAAAACACTGCATTATAGAGCTTCCAGAGCCCTCTAGCATTAATTCAGTTGAGTCACTAGTACTCATGAAAGTAAAGAATCCCAGTTTCCATCATTAGAATTTCCTCTACAGTAGGTTGGAGAAAAAACTGGGTATCTCCACTTTTAACAAATGCCCCAAGTTGATAGTTCTTGGAATTTTGTTTAAAGAAATACAGATTTTGAAACCCAGTGAATTGAAATGAGACTTTATTTTTCAATACCTAAAAAGTAATTCTTCAATCACTTGAAACCAAAGGGAGATTTTTCCATGCCAAATAACTTTGTTACCTACAGTTTCTGAATAATTCTAATTGAAAGTGTTTATTACTTTGCACTTCCAAATACACAGGTTGAATTTCATAGACGGTGAAAAAATTGCAAATTTTTGAGTGGCATTTAAGTAAATAAAGTTTTGAAATACATTTAAAATAGAGGGAAACAATGGTACATTTAAAATAAAGGAATCTTTTCTATATGTTCAATGACTGTTCTTACATCAAAATTGTGTATAATATATAAAGTTGACTCTCAGAATGCAATCAATACTTGTTTCCCACATGGAAGTATTTTAATGCAAATCAAACCTCCAGTGGGTAAACCTGTGAGTAATCCTTTTTTTTTTTTAATTTTATTGAAATATAGTTGATTTACAATGTTGTGTTAATTTCTGCTGTACAACAAAGTGACTCAGTTATACATATATATATTCTTTTACATATTCTTTTCCATCTGGTTTATCACAGGATATTGAATATAGTTCCCTGTGCTCTACAGTAGGACCTTATTTATCCATCCTATATATACTAACTTTCATCTGCTAATCCCAATTTCCCAACCCTTCCCTCTCCCACCCCCCACTCCCTTGGCAACCACTAGTCTGTTCTCTGAGTCTCTTTCTTTTTTTTCTTAATTTTTTTATACAGCAGGTTCTTATTAGTTATCCATTTTATACACATCAGTGTATACATGTCAATCCAATCACCCAATTCATCACACACTCACCCTCACGCCCATCCGCTTTCCCCTCTTGGTGTCCATATGTTTTTTATCTACTTCTGTACCTCAACTGCAAACCAGTTCATCTGTACCATTTTCTAGGTTCTACATAAATGCGTTAATATATGATATTTGTTTTTCTCTTTCTGACTTACTTCATTCTATATGACAGACTCTAGGTCCACCCACGTCTCTACAAATGACCCAATTTCGTTCCTTTTTATGGCTGAGTAATATTCCATTGTATACATGTACCACATCTTCTTTATCCATTTGTCTGTTGATGGGCATTTAGGTTGCTTCCATGACAAGGCTATTGTAAATACTGCTGCAATGAACATTGGTGTGCATGTGTCTTTTTGAATTATGGTTTTCTCTAGGTATATGCCCAGTAGTGGGATTGCTGGGTCATATGGTAATTCCATTTTTAGTTCTTTAAGGAACCTCCATACTGTTCTCCATAGGGGCTGTATCAATTTCCATTCCCACCAACAGTGCAAGAGGGTTCCCTTTTCTCCACACCCTCTCCAGCATTTGTTGTTTGTAGATTTTCTGATGATGCCCATTCTAACTGGTGTGAGGTGATACCTCATTGTAGTTTTGATTTGCATTTCTCTAAAAATTAGTGATGTTGAGCAGCTTTTCATGTGCTTCTTGGCCATCTGTATGTCTTCTTTGGAGAAATGTCTATTTAGGTCTTCTGCCCATTTTTGTATTAGGTTGTTTGTTTTTTTGATATTGAGCTGCATGAGCTGCTTGTATATTTTTGGAGATTAATCCTTTGTCAGTTGCTTCATTTGCAAATATTTTCTCCTGTTCTGAGGGTTGTCTTTTGGTCTTGTTTATGGTTTCCTTTGCTGTGCAAAAGCTTTTAAGTTTCATTAGGTCCCATTTGTTTATTTTTATTTTTATTTCCATTTCTCTAGGAGGTGGGTCAAAAAGGATCTTGCTGTGATTTATGTCATAGAGGGTTCTGCCTATGTTTTCCTCTAAGACGTTTATAGCTTCAGGCTTTACATTTAGGTCTTTATACATTTTAAGTTTATTTTTGTGTATGCTGTTAGGGAATGTTCTAATTTCATTCTTTTACATGTAGCTGTCTAGGTTTCCCAGCACCACTTATTAAAGAGGCTGTCTTTTCTCCATTGTAAATTCTTGCCTGCTTTATCAAAAATAAGGTGACCATATGTGTGTGGGTTTGTCTCTGGGCTTTCTATCCTGTTCCATTGATCTGTATTTCTGTTTTTGTGCCAGTACCATATTGTCTTGATTACTGTAGCTTTGTAATATAGTCTGAAGTCAGGGAGTCTGATCCTCCAGCTCCGTTTTTTTCCCTCAAGACTGCTTTGGCTACTCGGGATCTTTTGCATCTCCATACAAATTTTAAGATTTTTTGTTCTAGTTCTGTAAAAAATGCCATTGATAATTTGATAGGGATTGCATTGAATCTGTAGATTGCTTTCGGTAGTATAGTCTTTTTCACTATATTGATTATTCCAATCCAAGAACATGGTATATCTCTCCATCTGTTGGTATCATTTTTAATTTCTTTCAATTTTCTGTATACAGGTCTTTTGTCTCCCTAGGTAGGTTTATTCCTAGTTATTTTATTCGCTTTGTTGCAATGGTAAATGTGAATGTTTCCTTAATTTCTCTTTCAGATTTTTCATCATTAGTGTATAGGAATGCAAGAGATTTCTGTACATTGATTTTGTATCCTGAAACTTGACTCAATTCATTGATTAGCTCTAGTAGTTTTCTGGTGGCATCTTTAGGTTTCTCTATGTATAGTATCATGTCATCTGCAAACAGTGACAGTTTTACTTCTTCTTTTCCAATTTGTATTCCTTTTATTTCTTCTTCTTCTCTGATTGCCGTGGCTAGGACTTCCAGAACTATGTTGAATAATAGTGGTGAGAGTGGACATCCTTGTCTCGTTCCTGATCTTAGAGGAAATGCTTTCAGTTTTTCACCATTGAGAATGATGTTTGCTGTGGGTTTGTCATATATGGCCTTTATTATGTTGAGGTAGGTTCCCTCTATGCCCACTTTCTGAGAGTTTTCATCATAAATGGGTATTGAATTTTGTCAAAAGCTTTTTCTGCATCTATTGAGATGATCATATGGGTTTTATTCTTCAATTTGTTAATATGGTTTATCACACTGATTGATTTACATATATTGAAGAATCCTTGCATCCCTGGGATAAATCCCACTTGATCATGGTGTATGATCCTTTTAATGTGTTGTTGGATTCTGTTTGCTAGTATTTTGTTGAGGATTTTTGCATCTATATTCATCAGTGATATCAGTCTGTAATTTTCTTTTTTTGTAGTATCTTTGTGTGGTTTTGGTATCAGGGTGATGGTGGCCTCATAGAATGAGTTTGAGAGTGTTCCTTCTTCTGCAATTTTTTGGAAGAGTTTGAGAAGGATGGCTGTTAGCTCTTTTCTAAGTTTTTGATAGAATTCACCTGTGAAGCCATCTGGTCCTGAACTTTTGTTGGAAGATTTTTAATCACAGTTTCAATTTCATTACTTGTGTTTGGTCTGTTCGTATTTTCTCTTTCTTCCTTGTTCAGTATTGGAAGGTTATACCTTTCTGAGAATTTGTCCATTTCTTCCAGGTTGTCCATTTTATTGGCATAGAGTTGCTTGTAGTAGTCTCTTAGGATGCTTTGTATTTCTTCGTTTTGTGTTGTAACTTCTTTTTCATTTCTAATTTTATTGATTTAAGTCCTCTCCCTCTTTTTCTTGATGACTCTGGCTAATGGTTTATCAATTTTGTTTATCTTCTCAAAGAACCAACTTTTAGTTTTGTTGATCCTTGTGATTGTTTGCTTTTTTTCTATTTCATTTATTTCTGCTGTGATCTTTATGATTTCTTTCCTTCTGCTAACTTTGGGTTTTGTTTGTTCTTTCTCTAATTCCTTTAGGTGAAAGGTTAGATTGTTTATTTGAGATTTTTCTTGTTTCTTGAGGTAGGCTTGTATAGCTATTAACTTCCCTCTTAGAACTGTTTTTGCTGTATCCCATAGGTTTTAGATCGTCGTGTTTTCATTGTCATTTGTCTCTAGGTATTTTTTGATTTCCTCGTTGATTTCTTCAGTGATCTCTTGGTTATTTAGTAGCATATTTTTAGCCTCCATGTTTGTGTTTTTTACGTTTTTTTCCCCTGTAATTCATTTCTAATCTCATAGTGCTGTGATCAGAAAAGATGGTTGATATGATTTCAATTTTCTTAAATTTACTGAGGCTTGATTTGTGACCTGAGATGTGATCAATCCCAGAAAATGTTCCATGCACACTTGAGAAGAAAGTGTAATCTGCTGTTTTTGGATGGAATGTCTTATAAATATCAATTAAATGTATTTGCTCCATTGTGTCATTTAAATCTTGTGTTTCCTTATTAATTTTCTGTCTGGAATATCTGTCCATTGGTGTAAGTGAGGTGTTAAAGTCCTACACTATTATTGTGTTACTATCGATTTCCTCTTTTATAGCTGTTAGCAGTTGCCTTTTGTATTGAGGTGCTCGTATGTTGGGTGCATATATATTTATAATTGTTATATCTTCTTCTTGGATTGATACCTTGATCATTATGTAGTGTCCTTCCTTGTCTCTTGTAACATTCTTTATTTGAAAGTCTATTTTATCTGATATGAGTATTGCTACTCCAGCTTTCTTTTGATATCCATTTTCATGGAGTATCTTTTTCCATCCCCTCACTTTCAGTCTGTATGTGTCCCTAGGTCTAAAGTGGGTCTCTTTTAGACAGAGTATATATCAATCTTGTTTTTGTATCCATTCAACAAGCTTGTGTCTTTTGGTTGGAGCATTTAATCCATTCACTTTTAAGGTAATTATCAATATGTATGTTCCTATGACCATTTTCTTAATTGTTTTGGGTTTGTTTTTGTAGGTCTTTTTCTTCTCTTGTGTTTCCCACTTAGAGAATTTCTTTCAGCATTTATTGTAGAGCTGGTTTGGTGGTGCTGAATTCCCTTACCTTTTGCTTGTCCATAAAACTTTTGATTTCTCCATCGAATCTGAATGAGATCCTTGCCGGGTAGAGTAATCTTGGTTGTAGGGTCTTCCCTTTCATCACTTTTAGTATATCATGCCACTCACTTCTGGCTTGTAGAGTTTCTGCTGAGAAATCTGCTGCTAACCTTATGGGAGTTCCCTTGTATGTTATTTGTCATTTTTCCCTTGCTGCTTTCAATAATATTTACTTGTCTTTAATTTTTGCCAATTTGATTACTATGTGTCTTGGCATGTTTCTACTTGGGTTTATCCTGCCTGGAATTCTGCGCTTCCTGGATTTGGGTGGCTATTTCTTTTCCCATGCTAGGGAAGTTTTGACTATAATCTCTTCAAATATTTTCTCTGGTCCTTTCTCTCTCTCTTCTCCTTCTGGGACCCCTATAATTCGAATGCTGTTGTGTTTAATGTTGTCCTAGAGGTCTCTTAGGCTGTGTTCATTTCTTTTCATTCTTTTTTCTTTATTCTGTTCTGCAGCATTGAATTCTTCCATTCTGTCTTCCAGGTCACTTATCCGTTCTTCTGCCTCAGTTATTCTGCTATTGATTCCTTCTAATGTAGTTTTCATTTCAGTTATTCTATTGTTCATCTCTGTTTGTTTGTTCTTTAATTCTTCTAAGTCTTTGTTAAACATTTCTTGCATCTTCTTGATCTTTGCCTCCATTGTTTTCCTGAGGTCCTGGATCATCTTCACTATCATTATTCTGAATTCTTTTTCTGGAAGGTTGCCTATCCCCACTTCATTTGGTTGTTTTTCTGGGGTGTTATCTTGTTCCTTCACCTGGTACATAGCCCTCTGCCTTTTCATCTTGTCTATCTTTCTTTGAATGTGGTTTTTGTTCCACAGGCTGCAGGATTGTAGTTCTTCTTGCTTCTGCTGTCTGCCTTCTGGGGGGGTGAGGCTATCTAAGAGGCTTGTGGAATTTTCCTGATGGGAGGGACTGGTGGTGGGTAGAGCTGACTGTTGCTCTGGTTGGCAGAACTCAGTCGAGTAATCCTTACAATGGTCATATTAGGAAGAATTTATTTAGGTGGTGAAAATCTCACTATGTCCTTATTTCCAACAGTGGGGATTGGTTATAATGAAGTAGGGTAGTTTATTCTTCAGTTTTTATTTATGTGCTAATTTTCAGTACTCTTATTCCCATAACAGGTGGCCATCTAAGCCATTAAGAACTCCTCTACACTCAGAGATACAAGGATACATGGGCAGGAACACAGGAGCAGAAATTTAGTATTTAAAGATCTATCAGACCCAGTCATTTTCTCCTGTCATTTCTACACTTGTTTCCCTCCTACACCCATTTCCTCTATCCCCCTAGCTTATCTGTACATTTTTGCTCTTTTGCATCTCTGCATCACCATAAAAAGAACAGAGGAAACTAACCTGCTGGTTCCCAGAGGAAGATAAAGGATCTGGGAACTGAGTTGTCTCATGCACTGCAGGCAGAATCTGGGCCTTCTCATTCTACTCAGTAAGAAGCAGAGACCAGGTAAAATCTACTGAGCCCCCAACTGACTTGCAGATATGTGAATGATGATAAATGATTGCTGCTTTACTCCCCCGCGGTCTGTGTTAGTTAGGCAGCAATAGCTAACATATATAGCGGAAGGGGTGCAGACACCACAAGCAAAGTTAATGCAGGAGAGGATTTCACTGAGAAACACAGAGAAAGTGTAATAAGAAAGGAAGTAAAAGATACAAGAGATGAAAGAGATAAATTTTTAGCTTAAGCAATTACGGAGGTATAAAGGGAATAACCATTAGAATTCCATAAACTTTTATCCAAACTCTTCATACCAGATGTGTGTCGAATATAGAATTTTTCAGACTTTAGGAAGTTGTTAGAATGTATAAATGGTATATTTTATAGATCTAGCAAGTTCTAGGATAATATATTATTTTGAAACAAAACATATAAATATTCACATTAAGCACAATATATTAAGACTATAAAATTCATGTCAGTTTGGGTCATTTGACTTCTTAATGAGTTCTTAAAAATATTTTAGTTTTTAAAATTTTCTGAATTTCAGAAATACTGGTTAAGGCCCTGTAATGTTAACACTGCAGAATCACAAGAGTATAAAAAATTAGAAGAATCATTGAATTGGACGTTAAGGCTGAAATCTTGTTGGGCTAGCAAAAGTTAAGACAATAAAACTCAGAAATAGTTATGTTTATGGAGAACATCAAGCTTTTGAAGAAATAGTTAAGAAAGAATACCATCCCTCTCCTGTAAGTAATTGTCCTAGGAACTTACCCTCCACCCCAATTTATACATCTGGTATTATTATTTTTAAAAATTATGTGAAAAAGATAATTTACCACCTTTTCTCTGCACATAACACAATAGGTCCATAGAGCCTAAGCAGAGTGTAAATTGGAATAGGAAGGGCAGTGTGAAAGGCCAACTTGAGTAATTCCAATCCAAACTCAATTGTATGGCCATAGTCCCCGACTGGCTTTTCAAAACGCATTTTAAAGTGGTCTCTGGCTCATGAAAGACACAAAATTGTCATTATCTCCAGAGAAACATAACTAGAACTGGCAGAAAACAGGGGCTCAAAATAAAGACTCTTATTCCTCCCACTTCAAATAGGTCTGATAATTTAACAGCATGTTACAGGCTTAATTCACATCTTCATTGGTGATTTGTATGTCAAAAAGAGTGGTTCAAAACCAGTTACTGGGCCCATATTTCATGGTCTCTAAAATCATATTTGAAATACATTTAATTCTCATCTTCTTATAAAATGCATTATCATTTCAATTATTAATGTTCTATTATTAATAGAACACTCTATTATTAATGTCATTAGGAACTTACAAATTCTATAGAATTATTTTGAAATGGCATTCAATGGGATAACATATAATCTTAGTAATGTTCTTGTGTTATAAGTGGTAACTATTTTTCAGTAAATAACAGACATGAAAATTATGTCTTACCTTACTGTTATTCATTTATTGGTTTAATAACGAGATTTGTTGACCAGATAAATGAATAAACAATATATTTTTAACCACCTACTTATATTGGGCAATTGAAAATCTTTTCTTTATTATTTAAAGAAGCTGCATGTATATAAATGCCCAGGTTTTTCTGTTCTTAATATTTTGTTCTTCAATATTTTTGTTGTTGTGGCTAGGCTGTCAAATTTTTATAGATTAGTGACATCACCAAGATGATGACATAAGTTGTTCCTGACTTTGTTCCTCCTCACAAGGAGAACAACTAAAAACTCTTCGAAAACAAGACACCACTGAGAGAATCCTAAGACACGGGGATGAGGCTGAAGTACTCCCTACACCTCAGGGAGCAAGACAGACTGCATTAGAAGGTAAGAAGAGTGACTACATATTGACCACATCGTCCTTCCCCCAGACCAGCACAGCACCACATTGAGAGGTCTCCCCAAACCTCCTGAACTCCTGTGGGAAAAGAGAACCCAGGGGGGACAACCAGCTTCACCAGCATTGTGGGTCACTTTGCCGGAGTCCATACTCTGATCTCACACCACTGAAATTGCAGAGAAATCTTTGGGGCTCAAACATTAGGAATCTGACTGTGCTGGAGAAAGAGGAAGGGTTTTGCAAAAACCAGCACAGGGCTGGAGGAGCTTCAAGATGGCGGAAGAGTAAGACGTGGAGATCACCTTCCTCCCCACAAATACATCAGAAATACATCTACATGTGGAACAACTCCTACAGAACACCTACTGAACGCTGGCAGAAGATCTCAGACTTCCCAAGAAGCAAGAAACTCCCCACGTACCTGGGTAGGGCAAAAAAAAGAAAAAGAAAAACAGAGACAAAAGAATAGGGACGGGACCTGCACCAGTGGGAGGGAGCTGTGGAGGAGGAAAGGTTTCCACACACTAGGAAGGCCCTTCCTAGGAAGGCGGAGACTGCTGGTGGCGGAGGGAGGAAGCTTCGGAGCCACGGAGGAGAGCGCAGCAACAGGGGTGCAGAGGGCAAAGCGGAGAGATTCCCGCACAGAGGATCGGTGCCGACCAGCACTCACCAGCCCGAGAGGCTTGTCTGCTCACCCGCCGGGGCGGGCGGGGGCTGGGAGCTGAGGCTCGGGCTTCGGAGGTCAGATCCCAGGGAGAGGACTGGGGTTGACGGCATGAACACAGCCGGAAGGGGTTAGCGCACCACAGCTAGACAGGAGGGAGTCCGGGAAAAAGTTTGGACCTGCCTAAGAGGCAAGAGACTTTTTCTTACCTCTTTGTTTCCTGGTGCACGAGTAGAGGGGATTAAGATCGCCGCTTAAAGGAGCTCCAGAGAGGGGCGCGAGCTGCGGCTATCAGCATGGACCCCAGAGACGGGCATGAGATGCTAAGGCTGCTGCTGCCGCCACCAAGAAGCCTGTGTGCGAGCACAGGTCACTCTCCACACCGCCCCTCCCGGGAGCCTGTGCAGCCCACCACTGCCAGCGTCCCGTGATCCAGGGACAGCTTCCCCGGGAGAACGCACGGCGCGCCTCAGGCTGGTGCAACATCACGCCGGCCTCTGCCGCCGCAGGCTCGCCCCGCCTCCTCTGTACCCCTCCCTCCCCCCGGCCTGAGTGAGCCAGAGCTCCCGAATCAGCTGCTCCTTTAACCCCATCCTGTCTGAGCGAAGAACAGACACCCTCAGGCGACCTACATGCAGAGGTGGGGCCAAATCCAAAGCTGAACCCCAGGAGCTGTGCGAACAAAGAAGAGAAAGGGAAATTTCTCCCAACAGCTTCAGGAGCAGGGAATTAAATCTCCACAATCAACTTGATGTACCCTGCATCTGTGGAATACCTGAATAGACAACGAATCATCCCAAATTGAGGAGGTGGACTTTGGGAGCAATGATATATATATATTTTTTTCCCTTTTTCTCTTTCTGTGAGTGTGTATGTGTATGCTTCTGTGTGTGATTTTGTCTGTATAGCTTTGTTTTTACCATTTGTCCTAGGGTTCTCTCTGTCCGTTTTTTTTTGTTTTTTTTTTGGTTTTTTTTTTTTTTTAGTATGGTTTTTAGCACTTGTTATCATTGGTGGATTTGTTTTTTGATTTGGTTGCTATCTTCTTTCTTTTTTTTTATTATTGTTAAAAATTTTTTTTAAATAATTATTTTTATTTTAATAAATTTATTTTATTTTACTTTATTTTGTTTTATTTTATCTTCTTCTTTCTTTCTTTCTTTTTTTTTCTCCCTTTTATTCAGAGCCATGTGGAGCTCTTGGTGCTCCAGCCAAGCATCAGGGCTGTTCCTCTGAGGTGGGAGGGCCAAGTTCCAGACACTGGTCCACAAGAGGCCTCCCAGCGCCACGTAATATCAAAGGGCAAAAATCTCCCAGAGATCTCCATCTCAACAACAAGACCCAGCTCCACTCAACAACAAGCAAGCTATAATGCTGGACACCCTATGCCAAACAACTAGCAAGACAGGAACACAACCCCATCTATTAGCAGAGAGGCTGCCTAAAATCATAATAAAGCCACAGACATCTCAAAACACACCAGCAGACGTGGATCTGCCCACCAGAAAGACAAGATCCAGACTCATCCACCAGAACACAGGTACTAGTCCCCTCCACCAGGAAGCCTACACAACCCACTGAACCAACCTTAGCCACTGGGGACAAACACCAAAAAAAATGGGATCTACGAACCTGCAGCCAGTGAAAAGGAAACCCCAAACACAGTAAGTTAAGCAAAATGAGAAAACAGAGAAACACACAGCAGATGAAGGAGCAAGGCAAAAACCCACCAGACCTAACAAATGAAGAGGAAATAGGCAGTCTACCTGAAAAATAATTCAGAATAATGATAGTAAAGATGATCCAAAATCTTGGAAATAGAATGGAGAAAATACAATAAACGTTTAACAAGGACGTAGAAGAACTAAACAGCAAACAAACAATGATGAACAACACAATAAATGAAATTAAAAATTCTCTAGAAGGGATCAATAGCAGAATAACTGAGGCAGAAGAACGGATAAGTGATCTGGAAGATAAAATAGTGGAAGTAACCACTGCAGAGCAGAATAAAGAAAAAAGAATGAAAAGAATTGAGGACAGTCTCAGAGACCTTTGGGACAACATTAAACGCACCAACATTCGAATTATAGGGGTCCCAGAAGAAGAAGAGAAAAAGAAAGGGACTGAGAAAATATTTGAAGAGATTATACTTGAAAACTTCCCTAATATGGGAAAGGAAATAGTTAATCAAGTCCTGGAAGCACAGAGAGTCCCATACAGGATAAACCCAAGGAGAAACACGCCAAGACACATATTAATCAAACTGTCAAAAATTAAATATAAGGAAAACATATTAAAGGCAGCAAGGGAAAAACAACATATAACACACAAGGGAATCCCCATAAGGTTAACAGCTGATCTTTCAGCAGCAAATCTGCAAGCCAGAAGGGAGTGGCAGGACATATTTAAAGTGATGAAGGAGAAAAATGTGCAACCAAGATTACTCTACCCAGCAAGGATCTCATTCAGATTTCACAGAGAAATTAAAACCTTTACAGACAAGCAAAAGCTAAGAGAATTCTGCACCACCAAACCAGCTTTACAACAAATGCTAAAGAAACTTCTCTAGGCAGAAAACACAAGAGAAGGAAAACACCTACAATAATAAACCCAAAACAATTTTAAAAAATGGTGATAGGAACATACATATCGATAATTACCTTAAATGTAAATGGATTAAATGCTCCAACAAAAACACATAGACTGGCTGAATGGATAAAAAACAAGACCTGTATATATGCTATCTACAAGAGACCCACTTCAGACCTAGGGGCACATACAGACTGAAACTGAGGGGATGGAAAAAGATATTCCATGCAAATGGAAATCAAAAGAGAGCTGGAGTAGCAATTCTCATATCAGACAAAATAGACTCTATAACAAAGACTATTACAAGAGATAAAGAAGGACACTGCATAATGATCAAGGGATCAATGCAAGAAAAAGTTATAACAATTGTAAATATTTATGCACCCAACATAGGAGCACCTCAATACATAAGACAAATGCTAACAGCCATAAAAGGGGAAATTGACAGTTACACAATCATACTAGGGGACTTTAACACCCCACTTTCACCAATGGACAGATCATCCAAAATGAAAATAAATAAGGAAACACAAGCTTTAAATGATACAATAAACAAGATGGACTTAATTGATATTTATAGGACATTCCATCCAAAAACAACAGAATACACATTCTTCTCAAGTGCTCATGGAACATCCTCCAGTATAGATCAGGTCTTGGGTCACAAATCAAACCTTGGTAAATTTAAGAATATTGAAATGGTATCAAGTATCTTTACCGACCAAAACACTATGAGACTAGATATCAATTACAGGAAAAAAATGTATAAAAAATACAAACACATGGAGGCTAAAGATTACACTACTTAATAACCAAGAGGTCACTGAAGAAATCAAAGAGGAAATCAAAAAATACCAAGAAACAAATGACAGTGTAAACAGGATGACCCAAAACCTATGGGATGAAGCAAAAGCAGTTCTAAGAGGGAAGTTTATAGCAATACAATCCTACCTTAAGAAACAAGAAACATCTCAAATAAACAACCTAACCTTACACCTAAAGCAATTAGAGAAAGAAGAACAAAAAAACTCCAAAGTTATCAGAAGGAAAGAAATCATAAATATCAGATCAGAAATAAATGAAAAAGAAATGAAGGAAACGATAGCAAAGATCAATAAAACTAAAAGCTGGTTCTTTGAGAAGATAAACAAAATTGATAAACCATTAGCCACACTCATCAAGAAAAAAAGGGAGAAGATTCAAATCGATAGAATTAGAAATGAAAAAGGAGAAGTAACAACTGACTCTGCAGAAATACAAAGGATCATGAGAGATTACTACAAGCAACTATATGCCAATAAAATGGACAACCTGGAAGAAATGGACAAATTCTTAGAAATGCACAACCTTCTGAGACTGAAACAGGAAGAAATAGAAAATATGAACAGACCAATCACAAGCACTGAAATTGAAACTGTGATTAAAAATCTTCCAACAAACAAAAGCCCAGGACCAGATGGCTTCACAGGCGAATTCTACCAAACATTTAGAGAAGAACTGACACCTATCCTTCTCAAACTCTTCCAAAATATAGCAGAGGGAGGAACACTCCCAAACTCATTCTACGAGGCGATCACCCTGATACCAAAATGAGACAAAGATGTCACAAGGAAAGAAAACTACAGGCCAATATCACTGATGAACATAGATGCAAAAATCCTCAACAAAATACTAGCAAACAGAACCCAGCAGAACATTAAAAGGATCATACACCATGATCAAGTGGGGTTTATCCCAAGAATGCAAGGATTCTTCAGTATATGCAAATCAATCAATGTGATACACCATATTAAGAAACTGAAGGAGAAAAACCATATGATCATCTTAATAGATGCAGAGAAAGCTTTCGACAAAATTCAACACCCATTTATGATAAAAGCCCTGCAGAAAGTAGGCATAGAGGGAACTTTCCTCAACATAATAAAGGCCATATATGACAAACCCACAGCCAACATTGTCCTCAATGGTGAAAAACTGAAACCATTTCCACTAAGATCAGGAACAAGACAAGGTTGCCCACTCTCACCACTATTATTCAACATACTTTTGGAAGTTTTAGCCACAGCAATCAGAGAAGAAAAAGAAATAAAAGGAATCCAAATCGGAAAAGAAGAAGTAAAGCTGTCACTTTCTGCAGATGACATGATATTATACATAGAGAATCCTGAAGGTGCTACCAGAAAACTACTAGAGCTAATCAATGAATTTGGTAAAGTAGCAAGATACAAAAGTAATGCACAGAAATCTCTTGCATTCCTAAACACTAATGATGAAAAATCTGAAAGTGAAATTAAGAAAACACTCCCATTTACCATTGCAACAAAAAGAATAAAAAAATCTAGGAATAAACCAACCTAAGGAGACAAATCCCACTACTGGGTATATACCCTGAGAAAACCATAATTCAAAAAGAGTCATGTTCCATAATGTTCATTGCAGCTATATTTACAATAGCCAGTACATGGAAGCAACCTAAGTGTCCATCAACAGATGAATGGATAAACAAGAAGATGTGGCCCATATATACAATGGAATATTACTCAGCCATAAGACCTGTATGCAGAAAATTATAAGACACTGATGAAAGAAATTAAATATGATACAAGTAGATGGAGAGATGTGCCATGTTCTTGGATTGGAAGAATCAACATTGTGAAAATGACTATCCTACCCAAAGCAATCTACAGATTCAATGCAATCCTTATCAAACTACCACTGGCATTTTTCACAGAACTAGAACAAAGAATTTCACAATTTGTATGGAAACACAAAAGACCTCGAATAGCCAAAGCAATCTTGAGAAAGAAAAACGGAGCTGGAGGAATCAGGCTCCCTGACTTCAGAGTATACTACAAAGCTACAGTAATCAAGACAGTATGGTACTGTCAGAAAAACAGAAATATAGATCAATGGAACAGGATAGAAAGCCCAGAGATAAACCCACGCACATATGGTTACCTTATCTTTGATAAAGGAGGCAAGAATATACAATGGAGAAAAGACACCCTCTTCAATAAGTGGTGCTGGGAAAACTGGACAGCTACATGTAAAAGAATGAAATTTGAACACTCCTTAATACCATACACAAAAATAAACTCAAAACGGATTGAAGACCTAAATTTAAGGCCAGACACTATCAAACTCTTAGAGAAAAACATAGGCAGAACACTCTGTGACATAAATCACAGCAAGATCGTTTTTGACCCACCTCCTAGAGAAATGGAAATAAAAACAAAAATAGACAAATGGGACCTAATGAAACTTAAAAGCGTTTACACAGCAAAGGAAATGATAAACACCATGAAAAGACAACCCTCAGAATGGGAGAAAATATTTGTAAACAAAGCAACTGGCAAAGGATTTATCTCCAAAATATGCAGGCAGCTCATGCAGCTCAATATCAAAAACAGACAACCCAATCCAAAAATGGACAGAAGATCTAAATAAACTTTTCTCCAAAGAAGATATACAGATTGCCAACAAACACCTGAAAAGATGCTCAACATCACTAATCATTAGAGAAATGCAAGTCAAAACTGCAATGAGGTGTCACCTCACACCAGTCAGAATGGCCATCATCAAAAAATCTACAAACAATAAATGTTGGAGAGGGTGTCGAGAATAGGGAACCCTCTTGCACTGTTGGTGGGAATGTAAATTGATACAGCCACTATGGAGGTTTCTTAAAAAACTAAAAATAGAACTACCATACGACCCAGCAATCCCACTACTGGGCATATACCCTGACAAGACCATAATTCTAAAAGAGTCATGTACCATAATGTTCATTGCAGCTCTATTTACAATAGCCAGGACATGGAAGCAACCTAAGTGTCCATCAACAGATAAATGGATAAACAAGAAGATGTGGCCCATATATACAATGGAATATTACTCAGCCATAAAAAGAAGCGAAATTGAGTTATCTGTGGTGAGGTGGATGGACCTAGGGTCTGTCATACAGAGTGAAGTAAGTCAGAAAGAGTAAAACAAATACCGTATGCTAACACATATATATGGAATCCAAAAAAAATAAAATAAAAAAGGTCATGAAGAACCTAGGGGCAAGACAGGAATAAAAACACAGACCTACTGGAGAATGGACTTGCAGATACGGGGAGGGGAAAGCGTAAGCTGGGACAAAGTGAGAGAGTGGCATGGACATATATACACTACCAAACGTAAAATAGATAGCTAGTGGGAAGCAGCCGCATAGCACAGGGAGATCAGCCCGGTGCTTTGTGACCACCTAGAGGGTTGGGATAGGGAGGGTGGGAGGGAGGGAGACGCAAGAGGGAAGAAATATGGGAACATATGTATATGTATAACTGATTCACTTTGTTATAAAGCAGAAAATAACATACCACTGTAAAGCAATTATACTCCAATAAAGATGTTAAAAAAAACCCCACAACCCAGCACAGGGATCTTGGCAGACAAAATTCATACCTGCAGTGCCCAAATCCCATCCAGTGGCTTTGTTCATCTGCAGAACCAAGTTAAGGGCACATTCTGACCAAGGGATTTTGTGGGGTGCAGATCTGCCTGATTCAGATCCTCAAACGAGTTTTTGCTGGCCCTAATGCCCAGGCAAGGAGCTGTTTCACAGCTTCACTTGCTGTAGAGAGTGTCTTCTAACCCCATCTGTGTTACAAGCTGTGTAACCCAATACCACTCAGACCAAGAGGTAGGCATGTGTGGCTGATCCCCCTGGAGCAAAGCCAGTGCTGGCATAGAGTGTTCCTGTGCTACACACAGAGAGGAGGATTAATTAAGAACTGAGGATATCACCTGGCCTCTCCCAACTGAAAAGCATATTTGGGAAAATAAGTGTATCCCAGAGAAGTCTTTCCTCTTCCCACCCAGTCAAGGGAGCTGAGATATGGTCCCACCAGCTATGGTGAGTGTCTTTCAGCCCTATCTGACCAGAAGGGCTGGGGACAACTCCTGGAAGCTCTGCAGCTCCCAGCACTAAAGCTGTGAGTTGGGCAGGCAGAACTGATAATTTTCAGAGCAAAGTCAGTGACCCTGTTCAGTCCAGGAACTTGAAGTGCAGGTCAGCTTAAGTTAAGACAATGAACAAAGAGCTTTACCAGCTTCAGAGCTGCTTCTCCTTCTGTGCCCAGGAAGGAAATCTAGTTCATAGCCCAGCTCATCACTGAATACAGCCTTTAGCCTGTCCAACCAGGGAACATACCAGAGCACACAGAAAGCTGCATATCTCAGTCAACACCCATGAACAGTGGGCACTTGAACAGAGAGCACAACCTGTGGCTTTCCCCATCTGTAGACAAAAGTTTTGATCTCACCTGACTAGGGAATTCAGTGCACTCCCTGCCTGACTTGGGTCCCCAAACAATGAGGTATACCCTGGGTCCCATCCTGCTACCCTACCAGGGCAGGGAAGTTAATTCATAGCTCTATCTACTACTCAATAGAGTACCCAGTCCTGACTATCTATAACCTTGACCAGAGAATCCAGGCAACCACAGAAGCCATCTTTGTGGTTCACCTGGGTAAGGAACAAAGCCAGCAGTCCTGTCCAACTGTTCTCAGCCAATGGTACAACCCCACCCTCAAATTCGGAGCTCAAATATTTGCCTCATCCTAAAATAGAACATAATAGCAGACCTCACCTGCCCAAGGACATTACCTGCAGACACACCCAGAAATCCAAACTGAGCTGACTGGTAAAGAACTATCTCTGCCAAAGCAAACCTGTAAAGTCTGGAAGTGGAGCAGACTTAAATACAGATACCAGTATAAGAATTCAAGGATCACAAAAAATCAGGCAAATATGACACCACCAAAGGAAACTAATAAAACTCTAATAACTGATCAAAAAATCAAAGGGAAGGGAATATTCTCAAATGCATTGTATGAGGCTAGCATTATCCTAAAACTAAAACCAGAAAAGGAAACTACTAAAAAGAAAACTACAGGCCAATATCCCTGATGAATATAGATGCAAAAAATTGT
Organism: Eschrichtius robustus; assembly: GCF_028021215.1. Taxonomy (NCBI): domain Eukaryota; kingdom Metazoa; phylum Chordata; class Mammalia; order Artiodactyla; family Eschrichtiidae; genus Eschrichtius; species Eschrichtius robustus. Next base: position 124,153,044 of record NC_090829.1, read on the forward strand.
CAATAAAATACAGGCAAACTAAATTCAGCAGTACATTAAAAGGATCATTCATCATAATCAAGTGGGATTTATCCCTGGGGTGCAAAGATGGTTCCATGTCTGCAAATCAATCAATGTGATACATTATATTAATAGAATGAGAGAAAAGAATCGTATGATTATGTCAATAGATGTAGAAAAAGTATTTCACAAAATTCAAAATCCTTTCATGATAAAAACTCATAACAAATTAGGCATAGAAGGAATCTTTCTCAACGTAATAAAGGCCATAAATAAGAAGCCCACAGCGAACATCAAACTCAGTGGTGAAAAAATTGAGGAACAAGACAAGGGTGCCCACTCTCACCACTCCTATTCAACAAAGTATTAGAAGCCCTAGCTGGAGCCATTAGGTAAGAAAAAGAAATAAAATTATCAGAATTAGAAGGGGAAATGTAAACTTGTCGCTATTTGTAGAGGACATGTTTTATACCAACCAAAAAACTGTTAGATCTAATCAATGAATTCAGTAGAGTTACAGGATACAAAATTAACACACAAAAATCTGTTGTGTTTCTATACACTAACAATGAATTTCCTGAAAAGAAGTAAAAAAACTGATCCCATTTATAAATAGCATCAAAAAGAATAAAACACTTAGTAATAAAATTAACTAAGGAGGTGAAAGATATCTACTCTAAGAACTATTAGACATTGATGAAAGAAATTGGAGACACAGATAAATGGAAAAGTATCAGTGTTCATGGATTAAAATAATTAATGTTGACAAAATGTCCATATTACTAAAAGTCATCTATAGATTCAATGCAATCTTTATCAAGATTCCAATTACATTTTTTACAGAAGTAGAAAAAGAAACATAAAATATATATGGAACTGAAAAAGATCCCTAATAGACAAGGAAATCCTAAGAAAGAATGGAACAGGAGGCAACACACTTCCTGTTTTCAAGCTATGCTATAAAGCTATAGTCATCAAAACTGTATGGCCCTAGCATAAAAACAGACAACTAGACCAATGGAACAGAATTGAGAGCTAAGAAATAAAGCCAAGCATATATGTTCACCTAATATTTGACAAAGGAGCCAAGAATACTCAATGAAGAAAAGACAGTCTCTTCAAAAAATTGTGCTGAGATAATTGGCTATTCACATGTAAAAGAATGAAACTGGACCCACACCTTACACCACTCAAGAAAATTAACTCAAAATGAATTAAAGATTTACATGTAAGACCTGAAACCATGAAACTCCCAGAAGAAAACATAGATATAAAGCTCCTTGACATGGGTCTTGGCAATGATTTTTTGGATATGAACCCTAAAGCACAAGCAACAAAACCAAAAGTAAACAAGTGAGACCAAATCAAACTAAAAAGCTTCTGCACAGCAAAGAAACCATCAACAAAGTGAAAAGACAACTTACAGAATGGGAAAACATATTTGTGATTAATATATCTGACACAGGATTAATAGCCAAATATATGAAGAACTCATTCAACTCAATAGCAAAAAAACAAAATAACCCAATTAGAAAGTGAGCAAAGGACCTGAATAGACATTTCTCCAAAGAAAATAGAGGTAAAGCCAACAGGTATATGAGAAGATGTTCAATATCACTAGTGAAAGGCAAATTAAAACCACAATGAAATATCACCTCATGCCTGCTAGAATGGCCATCAGCAAAAAGAGAAAAGATGATAAATACTGGCATGGATGTGGAGAAAAGGGAACACTTGTGCACTGTTGATGGGATTGTAAATTGTTGCAGCCACTATGAAAATAGTACGAAGGATCCTCAAAAAATTAAAAATAGAACTACCATGTTATCCAGCAATTCCACTTCTAGGAATTTATTAAAAGGAAAAAAAACTCAATAACAATAACTCAAAAAGATTTCTGCACCCCTATGTTCAGAGCAGCAATATATACAATAGCCAAGGCATGGAAACAACCTAAGTGTCCACTGATGGATTGATGAGTAAATAAGTTGTGGTATATATACAATGGAATATTATTTAGCCACAAAAAATGAGGAAATGAGGAAATCCTATCATTTGCAACAACATAGGTAGACTTTGAAAGCATTATGCTATGTGAAATGAGCCAGAGAGAAAAAGACACATAGTGTATGATATCATTTATATGTGAAAGTTAAAACAAACAGACAAACTCATAGGAAAAATATCAGACTTGCGATTAGCAAGGATGGAGGGTTGGGGAAGGGGATTTGGAAGAAGGTGGTCAAAAGGTACGAATTTCTAGTTATAAGGTTAATAAATACTAAGAAAGTAGTAATATACAGGTTGATGACCATAGTGAACAGTACTGTATGATACATAGGAAATTTGTTAAGAGAGTAAAGATTGTACTAAGAGTTTTCATCACAAGGAGGAATTTTTTTTTTCTTTTGTGTTTATTGCAACTATATGAGAAGATGGATGTTAGCAGAAACTATTGTGGTAATCATTTCACAAGATTTGTAAATCAAATCATCAATGCTGTATGCCTTATATTTATACAGAGATGTGTGTTGATTATTTCTCAATAAAACTGGAAAAATGTTTATGGATTACTAAAATGTTTATGGATTACTAAAATTTCCATGGAAACCAGTTCCATGGAAAATTTTTCAGTTCCTAGTTCATGTTTATTATTACACTCATTTTCAGCAAACTAGTATGAACACTTAAAACTCTGTTACATTTCTATATTTGCTTGGCTTAAATATAATGTTTTCTGACAATTCACTTATGTGTACAACAGTTTTCTTTAAAAAATACTTGATTGGGGTATGATTGACAAACAAAAAGGTGCATATATTTAATGTATACAACTTGATGAGTTTGGGGATAAGTATACACCTGTGAAACTATCACCACAATCAATGCTGTAAACATATTCTTACAAAAGTTTCCTCCTGCCCTCCTTATTTTATTTTATTATGTATTTTTGTTGTTGTTGTTATTAAAAAACACTTAACATAAGATCTACCCTCTTAGGGAATTCCCTGGCAGTTGAGTGGTTAGGACTCAGTGCTCTCACTGCCCAGGCCTGGGTTTGATCCCTGGTCAGGGAATTAAGATCCCACAAGCCGCGTATTACTGCCAAAAGATAAAAAAAAGATCTACACTTTTAGCAAATTTATAGGTATAGAATATAATATTGCTAACTATAGGCATTATGCTCTACAGTGGATTTCTGGGAGTTATTCATCTATGTACATTATTTTTAATATCATGTCTATTCAGAGTTTTGACTATATTAGAATTCAAACTAAATGTGATATCAAGTACAATGCTCATTATTAAAGCACTCAAAATACATTTTATATTAAAATATGAATATTACATGTTGATTCTCGTAAGGCTAGCTAATCTTCTATATTACTATTTTCCCCAAAGTTATTAATAAATAAAAAGTTTCCCTAGTGTTTCTTTTTAGTAAAATATTTGAGAATATCTCTGGTAATTTCCTTCAAAATATGAAGACCTTTAATCAGTTAGCCATCCTAATACTGTTTTATGAAGGTCATTATATCCAAGAGATGAATATATTCTAGGAATCTGTTAAAAACGAATCTAGTTCAAAAGAACACGGAACTTGACAAAAGATACTTTTTACTCTATTGTAAAAGGGTAAGAAAAGATTTGATGTTTGTAGGAAACCAACTGTATGGGAAAATGAGTCATTCAATATATCAAATACTGAATAATGACAATTTTAATTTTAAAATTCAAAGATAAACCTTTCAATAGAAAATAATAAAGGGTAATGATTATAATAAAAGGAAAAAATAAGTTAAGACTGTAGCTGGACAAAAGAACAAAGCAGGAAGAACATATATATAATATAAATATGTTTATATATTTTACATCTATATATATATAGAAGTCCAAAACAAATTTGCTAACAGAGGTAAAATAGGTTCATATCTTATAAGGAAATGAAACACAAATGCAATAATTGAGCAAAAGTCAATTGTATCTCTACTAAAAAGAAAAAAAAAAAAAAATTCATCTTCCTATGGATAAGAAATATTTTCATTTCTATCCATTTTCCACATTTAACTTCTGTCCTTACAGAGTTGTGAAATAACCTAATGAATAGAAAGGAAATCAAAAGTGAAAACACACATAAAATCAGATAACCCTTAGAGATCTACTAGACAATGTGTGGAATTGCAGTAAAAGGATATCTTGTAATCTTATTTGTCTGTTTATATGTCCTGGAAAGATTTTCCCAAGAGACTCTGGTTGTGTCTGAGGTTTTCTTGATCTGATAATTCCAGTGTGGTTACCTTCTTGCTTCTTAATTCCCCAAACTCAGTAACCAACTAATTGTGATATTATTCTAGAATTTCCCTCTACAGAGATTTTAATGCACAAAATCAAAATATTGGTTCACAAATTTGCTTTTACCTCGAAATACTCTGAATACCTTAAATTTAAATGAAAATTTAATTTTAAGAAAGACATACTTCCAAAAAAGTTAAAAGGATTTTAGGAATATTCCTAAATGGAGGCAAACATTCTCAAACATAGACTTGGAATTAAAAATGCAAATTTTAGCAATCTGCACTTTTAACATTTAAGTAGAACCAGAATTGATGAATAACTCAAAAGGACAGCAGACACATCATAACAGGAAACAGTAGCTAGAATTAATAGAAAATAAAAGCATGCATTTAAAAACTAAGCATTTATTGACTGCATATATTACTTGACACAAGTTGTATCCTGAATATTTGGGGAAATAAAGATATGAGTGTTCTGGGAGGGTACAAGATGTAGAAATGAATATCCTTAATTCCTCAGACACTCATAATTCACAGGTATTTTGGAAATGGTAGGAGTTTATTTCAGCCCTAAGTCTCATGAATTGGAAGCCTAAACGTACCATTAAAAAAAAAGAGGTATCTGTTGTTCCATCAAAAATGGCAAGATGAATGAATGGGGTTTATGTGAGGGGCAAATATTTCAGCTGTATAAGTGGAGAATGGACAGAAGAGAGAAGGGACAGTTTAAATATAGAGGGGACAGAAGCAAAAGAAAAAAAAAAATACAGTAAACATCACTCTCCAGGGAATGGCCCAGAATCAACAGAATAGTTACCACCTCAGAACAAAGTCTGTAGTTTATACCAGCCTCTGCTTGAGCCCTTCCCTAACCTATATAACTTCTGAGAATTCTGGACTCTAACTTTCCCAAATTTGTGTCTTACCCATAGTCTACTTAGCTATAGTGATTGGAAATAAAATCCTTTACTTCTAGAGTGAAATAGAGAGATCAATAGTTTGGGTCCTTCTTTTCACTTATCCTTGGGTTGGACAGGAAACATGGTGGAGGGTCAGGTAGAGGAATGTATACATATGTGTGTGTGTGAGAGAGAGAGAGGGTGGGAGAGAGACAGAGAGAGAGAAGGAGGAGGAGGAAAGGGAGGGGAAGAAGAAGGAGAAGGAGAAGAAGAAGAAGAAGAAGAAGAAGAAGAAGAAGAAGAAGGAGAAGGAGAAGGAGAAGGAGAAGGGGAAGGGGAAGGGGAAGGGGGAAGGGGAAGGGGAAGGAGAAGGAGAAGGAGAAGGAGAAGGGGAAGGGGAAGGAGAAGGGGAAGGGGAAGGGGAAGGAGAAGGAGAAGGGGAAGGGGAAGGAGAAGGGGAAGGGGAAGGGGGAAGGGGAAGGGGAAGGGGGAAGGGGAAGGGGAAGGAGAAGGAGGAGAGGAAGAAGAAGAAGAAGAAGAAGAGGAAGAAGAAGAAGAAGAAGAAGAAGAAGAAGAAGAAGAAGAAGAAGAAGAAGAAGAAGAAGAAGAAGAAGAAGAAGAAGAAGAAGAAGGAAGAAGAAGAAGAAGAAGAAGAAGAAGAAGAAGAAGAAGAAGAAGAAGAAGAAGAAGAAGAAGAAGAAGAAGAAGAAGAAGAAGAAAAAGAAGGAGAAGAAGAAGAAGAGGAAAAAGAAGAAGAAGAAGAAGAAGAAGAAGAAGAAGAAGAAGAAGAAGAAGAAGAAGAAGAAGAAGAAGAAGAAGAAGAAGAAGAAGAAGAAGAAGAAGAAGAAGAAGAAGAAGAAGAAGAAGAAGAAGAAGAAGAAGAAGAAGAAGAAGAAGGAGAAGAAGAAGAAGAGGAAAAAGAAGAAGGAGGAGGAGGAGGGAGAAGGAGAAGAAGAAGGAAGAAGAAGAAGAAGGGACAGGGAAGGGGAGGGCAGGGGAGGGAAGAGAGCCAACTTGAGTTTGAAACACAACCTGGAATTCAATACCAGAAAAGCCACATAGTTCTTTCGATATGGTACAAAATAGATACCTGTTTATACCTAAGATCATCTGAAGAGGGAGGAAAGGAGGAAGTAACCCAACTACTTTGGGTCATGGATTTAGGATAGAAGAATCGTGAAAATATTCACAATATTACCTAAGTGTACTGCTGCTCATAAGTTTAAGGTTTCAAACCCCAGCTGAAAAAATCCTATCTTTTTTCTTTCCTTTAGTTCTGTCCTAACTTCATGAAGGTGGGTTCAAATCTTTAAGTCCTTAAAACCACTTTCCTCACTCCTAGCCCCTCATAGCAGATAATCTTACAGACTACCTCACTAAGAAGAAAAACTCTGAGATATGAAATAGCTCAGCTCCAACCATCCCACCACCACTAGTTGATAAAATGTCTAGCCACTTCTGCACCTACCAGCTCCAGGAGAATTGGTGGAAACTAAGTTTGTAGAAAACAATTTGATTGAAAACAAATTGATTGAAATGATGAATTGGTCAAAATAGAATACTCACAATTTGTGGGCTTTTATTTAATGGTACCTTTTAATTGACAGAGGAAATTGGTGTACTTTAATTTGTCATAAGTTTAAGCCATTTTCTAATATATACAAATTTAACATTTAAAAACTAAATGTATTTTCAGTCAATTTTGCCTACTGTCTTTTATGGCAATAGTTTCATGATATTTTAAACACTACTTTCCACTCTAAGTAGTTTTTCAAAAGCAAGTTTGTTGAAATGAATGTTCTAATCATCAAAATCTGTTTAAATGAATTTTGAGCAACCCGGGTAATAAAAAAATTTAAAACATTAATAGCTTCCCAGGTTACTACTTAATTATGTATTTTTAATTTTATGTAATCATATGAGGTCCATGGTTCCTATTTGGCCATGGTTGTACTCTTGAAAATTACATCAAAATATTTGAACACTTTTCAATTAGCATAATTTGCTTTGGTTTGAAACAATTATTATTTGCAGTCATAATAAGAATTGAATTTCCATTGTTAAGAAAATGTATACAGGATTTGGAAATACACTAAAGGTTAAAACATGCCAAATTTCTAAATAGAGTATTATTTCTAAGTTAACTTAAAAATATTTAGAATAAACTAAGTTTTTGTGTTTGGATATTTCATGAATATTAATTTATAAAGCCAAAGAATAACATCTAAATAATATTTTCTATGTCCAAAACTATACTCATGGGCCGTTTTTGTTAAAAACAAAATAAAACATTGATACACTCCCACACTTTTATTTTCTCTAACAGAATAGATTGAGAAATGTTGAACTTCCTTTCAGGAGAAATAACTAATACCTACTCAGTGGATTAAAAATGATTGATGGCTTCTTTCTCTCTGGTTGTTAATAGGTCTACAAGATTAACCCCTACTATTTTATGAGAGAGCACTAACACTTTAAAAGAAAAAGCAGACTAGAAAGACTTTTGTGTGATAAAATATACGTAACATAAATCTTACCATTTACACAATTTAAGTATACAATTCAGTATCATTAAGTGTGTTTACATTTGGCATTTACCTCACCACTCTCCTCTTCCAGAAATTTTTCAACATCCAAGACTAAAACTTTGTTCCCATTGAACTCCTCATTCCGTCCTCCGTCCAGCCCTGGTAACCTCACTGTACTTTTGTTCTCTACGAATTTGACTATTCTTGGTATCTCATATATGTAGAATCATACAATATTTGTCATTTTGTGTCTGACTTAGTTCACTTAGCATAATATTTTCAAGGTACATCCATGTTGTAGCATAGATCAGAATTGTATTGGTTTTTAAGGCTAAATATTTGATTGTATGTACACACCACATTGGTTTATGTATTCATCTGTTCATGGGCATTAAGGCTGTTTCCACTTTTTGGCTATTGCAAATAATGTTCCTGTGAACATTGGTGTGCAAATATCTGTGAAGCCAGGTGAGTAAAAACGATATAAAATTTCCTACTGTTCTGAAGGAGACTTTTTCTTGATTAAGCATTTGCTTAATTGCTGTAGACCTTTAACTGTTTTCCAGAGATCCTGTAAGGTTAGTACAGCTAGTTTATGGTTGTTTTTTTGATATTTCTGTGGGAGAATCAAGGCTTGGATCTTCATATTCCATCATTTTGCTCTACAAGAGAAACTTTTAACCAGGGTTGTCTCAACTTTTTTTTTTTTTTTTTTTTTTGCTTAGAAATGGTAAACTTGCTACATTGTGATACAGAAAATAATTTACCTTGCACTTAAAAAACATATTAAATTTTTATGATAATCATGGTACACAGATAAAAATTTAACAGACTGTTTTCACACCAGAGAAGTTCCCAGTATACTGAACCAACATCATACATTTTGCTTTTCAGCAACTGTGTAAGTTGATGGGTAAGGTACTATTATCCTTGCTATCACGTATAAGGGAATTTAAGCTTGGCAACAAAATTGACCTACATCACTCCTAAGTGGTGTACTGAAGACTCGAACCCATATTGTGTACAGATATCTCCTTGTCAGCACATTTTCCAGAGCCTCCTCTAATTGGATTTGTCTGTTTGAATTTACAGACTCAATGTTTAGTCAAAACTTTCCTGGCAGTTATCGTGACAGCAGCCATAGCATATATTTAAGGGCCATAACCATTAATTACACAATTCTCTTAGTCTTCCTGGGCCTTTAATAAGTTATGGAAACATAAATATTGGTGGTGGAGAGTTTAAAACTAAGTTCTAGTTGCCTACAGGTGCTCAAATTTAAGCACTTCCCCAAGTCTCTGCTCATATTTAGCTATAAGTCAGCTCTCAAATTTGGACCAGGACTTGGACCACAGGCAGCTGGAATAGTGGGGTAGGTTTGGCTGGGAAAAGATAGACATGGATAGAGCACGAAATGATTAAGACAAACCTAATACATTAAAAACTTCAATTAAACAATATGACATAGCAGATATATCCTTTTTTAACTTCACAACATGAATATAAATAAATATCCCTCAAAATAAAATGTTTTTTTTTTTTTATTTCCAGTATTCTAAGGCTGAGATCAAGCATACATCTTATAAGGGCTAAACTCAGTGGCTTTTGTAATTTTGTATTATTTGATGCCTCTTGGTTTCTGAATCATCCTTTACTTTGATTCTCCTTCTTCCTTTCTGGCTATTCATTCTCAGGATCAGTTGCTGAATCTTATTCCTCTTACACACCAGAATTTGCTGATATTCTTCAGGTTCAATTTTGTTAGTCTTCTCATCTCTCTTTTCATGATCTGCCTGATGACCTAACCTCACAGTCTTAACCACGATCTTCATACTGCGGTTTGTAAAATCTGTCCTGAGATCTCAAACCGTAGTTATTCATTTACTCATTTGTTCATATCACATACTTATTTAAAAACTATTCATCAACCATCTTTTTCAACTGTATCTCTTTAGTATTTCCAATTTGATGTCCCCAAGAAGCTTAAATTCAATGTGTCCCATTGTGACCTCATTCTCTGTACTTTCAATTTGCTTCCCTTTCAGTTTTCCTTATCTCTTTTAAAGACATTCTCATTAGTTGCTCAACTTAAAATCCTAAATTTCTCTTTTCTTCCCACCCTCATTGAATCAATGTTGTTATAATTCAAGCCTCCATCTCAGGGAACTTCATTCATAACTGGCTTTACTAGTCAAAAGAAAAAAGAAGTAATAATTCCCTTTACAGAAAAGATTTACTTACCATAAATAAGCATTAAAATTATTTTGACTCTCTAAGGCACAAACAAGCTGAATCATGAAGATATTACTAAGGATGTGTAAAATTTGAGTCCAAAATTCACACTTGAATAATTAGAAGTTGGTTAGTGTCCAAAAGTTTTATTAGGCATTTCAAATATCTTAAATCTTAGAGCCTTTATCCATAAGTTCTTAAACAACATGTTAGGATCACTAAGTACAGACAAACAAATTAAACAAATCCCTATCTACCCAGAGGCATTGAACTTCTGGAACCAATTCTTAAGTAATTCTTCCTGAGGTCCCATTATATTGTTTTAAAATGGCACTGGAGAATGAATAAATGGAAACAATAAGATTTTACAAGAGTGAAAGCTTTTATAAACCATATAACGGCCAAAGAACATATCTTAAAGCATCTTAAATGGTTTGATTAATGAATAATTTAAAATATCATTGTAGCTAACTACTCCACGTTAAATGACCTTTACCACTTGGGCATCTGATAAAGAAAGATTCAACTTTAAACTATATAAGTTCCATTAGAAATTCACATGCTCATCCCAGAGCCAGCCATTTTATGAACTGATTATCGTTTTTCCCTTCTCCATAGATTTCTTTATGTCTTTTCATACAGAATGAATCATACAATTGTTGTTAGAAATTAAGAAAGGAGTAACAGGAGACAACTTGTAATAACCCATACATACCTATAGCAAAACTGCCTTGGTCCTTGAAGCTGTGTATATAATTTCTATATGTGTCAAACACTTTTGTAACTGTGCCTTTACTCAGCTATTCTCTATGTTTAGAATTTGCTTTCCTTTTTCTATGTCTAAACTCTCATCTTTCAACACCTAATTCGTTGTGAAACTTACCTGGATTCTTCTATTCATGACGAATTCTTTATCACTTCCCTATGTTCTCTGCCATAACATGGTATCTATAGTTGCTATTACCTGTACCAGTATTAAAGTGCATTACAACAGTTATATACATTGATATAAACCTCATTTATTCACTAATATTCCCTTCCTCATCCAATAATGTGTTAGCTCCTCGAGGTCAGAGATCATAACTTTAGCAGTTTTGTATCTTCTTGGAAGTAGCAAAATGCCTTAAACATAATAATTGCATAAAATTGGTGAGTTAATTGAATACAATGTTCCACAATATTAATTTACTGCTCATAGAAACTGATCTGGGAGTCAAAATTTTTGATGATTTGAACTCTGCTTAGTTATTATTATTATTATTATTTTTGGCTGCACCATGTGTGGGATCTTAGTTCCCTGACCAAGGATGGAACCCGTGCTCCCTGCAATGGAAGCATGGAGTCTTAACCACTGGACCGCCAGGGAAGTCCCTGCTTAGTTATAATTACACTTTAATATTAGTCCATACAGGTATTCATTGATTTAATTTAAAAATAACAGTTAAGAAAGACTACTATACTTAAGTCTATCATATTTTCTATTCATTTTATAAGACCATATATATGTACATATATATAATTTCTTATTTATTACAGCTACTATATTAGTTACAAGAAAACAAAGAAAATAAGTGTTTAATACCACCTATCCAGAAACACAAGTAAAGCTTTTTTACACCCTTCCCAGTTATTAAGCACATTCAGAATCTTCCTGTGACAATGATCTCTCTAGCTGGACATCTACTAGAATAGAAATGACTTTAGTTTAATTAAAGTCCCTATTGACACAGTTGCTTCCAAAACATAGGGTAATCCTTCTGGAACAAGCAATGGCCATCCTACTCATTTTAGTAGCTGGGGTTTTATTCCTGATAGGACTGTCTACAAGTCACCTTACTTTTAACAAAGAAATCACCTCCAGTGGGCTACAACTCTTTTTTACAGTTCTAGAGATGGGAAACATGGATATTTATTGCAGTTAAGGAACTAAGAATTTTAAAGAGGCAATTTGCCAAAGCTGGCTGATAAATGACCTCATTCTCCTTCAAGTTTATTGTCAACACCGTGCTGTTCTGGCACTCCAAGATGCATGATGTGGTTCATGTCTTTCTGCATGACTTTCAGGGGCACAACTCTCAATAAAGAACTGTGCTTGAACGGCTGATTTTATTTGTTTACCGGAGACTCTTTTATAATTCATGCAAGTGGGAAAAGACTATTTTAAACAGTTTCCAATAATTATAATTTAAAATACCAATACGTAAGTTTTTTCCTCTGGTCAAGGTGGGTGGGCTTCATGCGTTTGCAACTTGTGCAAATTTAGAGGGCTCTGCTCATGACTTTATGTTCGACTGTCACTATCTTGAAATTCTTAGTAACTTTTGAACAAAGGTCCATTGTAATTTCATTTCATTTCATTATGTAATGACTGTGGTTTTGTAGTTCGAATGAGTCAAGAGGTTTTGGTTCAAGATGGTGACAGATATAAACCAATTAGGTGAAGTTCCTGTATTTCCAATTCCCTGAATTAGCAGTTGACATGCTATATTTGAGAAAATTGTATTGCAAACCTTTATTTTAGCGGTAGAAACTCACATCCTTTTTTTTTCCTAATGAAGAGGTATGCAGAAGTCCAACCTCTGTGAAACCATTAAAAGTGGAGCTGATCTTGTACAAGTGCGGGCTGAAGGAGAAGGAAAGTCCACTTGTCTCTGGGCATAGAGATGGGGAAGTAACACTGCTGAATTGAATGGGGCTTAAAAACTGTATTGTTCTTGGGTGCTTGATATAAAAAGATAAGTAAAACACAACAGGCTTTCAAGAGGTTTACAATCTAGTCAGTGTTAGAATTTTAAATCTCAGATAACCTTTATCTTTATATTTGAATATGGAATATAGCAGATTGTAAAGTGTATAATTAGGGGATGTACAGACTCTAAAATATTGTTATGGTAGTTTTAAATTTATTGAAGAAATATGACACATTTCTTAACATCAATTTCAGGCTATTGCTATGACCTCATGTACAGTTGAGTAAAAATATTTGATTAGAGCTTGGTGTTTAATTTTGGAATTAGAAATGGCTCAGACACAAGGCCATTAACAGGTTCTCAACAAACTATTCCATCATGAACTGTCTTGGAATATTGGTAAACATCTTTCAGCATCCAAATTGAGCTTTAGACTCACTATCTCATTACATAAGTGCAAGGCGTGAATTTTGTGTGCTGAAACCACGTCAAGCACTATTAAACAGACTAGGGTATAGAGAAGGCACAATACAGACATCTTGGAAACTCTCATTATTGCTTTCAGTCAGAAGTCTAGAGGTGCGTAGTTTGAACAGAGAAATATGGAGAAATTTTCGCAAGCTGTCACTGATCAATATTCTAAATGCACATTTTTTTAAAAAAACACAACCCATAGCAGTCCTTTTCCAATGTGCTTATATAACAGCTTGGTTATCAAAATCGTATTTCAACTTTGCCTGTATTCATTCAATTTATATTTGAATCTAAATGTTTGAATATACATTTTATGTGGAAAAATATTCAAAAGAATCTAAAGTGGATTCAAGGGTACACTTCAAAGTTGAGAGTTTACTATCAAAGTTGATGATTTACTAACTAAGGGTATGGCATTTTGATGATCCCTCAAATCTCTTCCCTGGAATACCCATTGCCCTTTTAAAGTGGCGATGGGTCTTAATGCCTCAGTCATACCTGGGCTCACTGGCTGGGTTTTCTGAGTGATGAAAATGATGTGGATTGCATCAGTCCCCCTAAAAGCCGACTTCAGGGACTTTGAAGGCCTTTGTACCAGTGGGAGCAATACTGACTAATTAAATTATCCCTTCCACCCTGTACCCCAGGATATTGACCCTGCAATTTACATATGGCTTACAGACAAGTTACTACCTACTGCTGAGCCTCATTTCACTCATTCAAAACAGGAGAGTGATGACATCTTCCTAGATGGTGGGATGGAGATGACATTACATCACGTAGTGAGAGCATCTGGTAGAGAAACTGGTACTTTGCAATTGTTCCTATATTTTGGTTATTGTTACTGGCTTTTCAAGGAAAAATATTCCTGATATGTCAAAATTAACATAAGATACATTATTACAAAAACCTGTTTGTTGTCATTAACTCATTTTTTCTCATTCTGGGGTGAAACACTTTAATTGTATTTATTTTCTTTTCAGTGATAAGCATTTTAGAATAGTGAGTAATAACGTGGACTGTGGTCCTAGTCTGTCTGTGTTCAAATCTTGACTGACACTTTCTCGCTATGTAACCTTGGGTAAGTTGCTTACCCTTTCTGTCTTGGTTTCTTTGTAAATGAGTAATATTAGAGAATGAATTCTAGAATTGCTGTGAGGACTAAATAATTTAATTTTAAATAATTTATAATAGTACTCGGCCTATAGCAAGTGTTATGTAAATAATAGCTGTATTTTTCAATAAAATATTTTGGTGTTACTTTGAGATATTCATCTACATTTAATGTTGAAACCTCTACTTCATACATTTTTGGCAGACCTCTCAGTATTAAAAATATTTACAAAAATGATAAATTAATTTGCTAAAATATTGATGTTGATGGCTTTAAATATTAGTATCAATTTCTGAATTGATATAAATGTTAGATTTCTTTGGAATTAGAAAATATATTGCTCCCTGAAGTCAGTGTATATATACATACATGAATATATTTATTTATATAGTTTATATTACCTAAAAATATATTTTGTCTTTATATTTAAATACATATGTAAGTGAAATATGTATTTTATAAATGGATTTACTTCATTTACAATGACAAATCTTCTAGATATATTTGGACTGAGAATTCCCAAAGTGAATTAATCTTTCTTTCAGCATATGTACAAAATTTTTTAGATCATTGTTCATCTAGACCCTTTTAGCTCAGTCTATTTAACCCTGTCTTTTTCTCTGCATTTTGTGTCTGTGATTAAAAAAAATTCATTCAGTTATCAACAGAAATTTATGTCATAAATTATGAGTAAAAAACTCAACTAAAATATTGTTTTATTCCCTAGAAAAACTTATGACCTCTTTGTTTCCCTAAAGATTTACTCTACCTTTTCCAATATATATTAATTCTGTATTATTAGTATATATTTTATAATTAATACATCATATTAATATAAAATAAATGTTATACTAATATCTATCTATCTATCTATGTATGGTCCCCTTTCACATGTAAACTTTCCTGTATTTACAAACATTCCTTGTTTTCAAATGCATATTTGAACTTTGTTCAAATTTGTACTTAACTTTGTTTTCTATTACCTTTCCCATTTTTTAAAAAAAGTATACTTGAAGCCCTCTTCAAATACATATTATCTGTGATATTTTGTTATAGCAGCCTGAATGGATTAAGACAGAAAATTATTTTAGAGACCATTTTAATGAGCCCAAGCTAGTCTGTTGGATGCTGTGGGACAGGTGACCACATCAACCTCATTGGTCCAGCTGACACAGGCAACCTACAGACATGTGAGTGAGGCTGTCATAGACCATCTAGCCTCAGTCACTTCATCAGCTGACAGAAACTGTATTAGCACGTCTCAAAGAGATTAGCTAAATCAGCCCAAGGCAGCATCTCAAGCTAAACAAAAAAATAGTTGTTTTAAACCACTGGAGGTGGCTTTTTATTATGCAGAAAAAGCTAACTGATATATGGCTATTGTCTGCAGATCATTATGTTTTCAATTAAGAAAAGCTGTATCAGAAGTTGCTGATGTAATGGATAAGTTCTGAGCAAATTCTTCTAAAAAGAGATATTCTGAAATTTTTGTGTCTGATATTAAAATGAGTATATATTTCAGTCCCCGTGTTTTCAAAGTTATTGTCTTATTCTTGCAAATATAGTACCTTTCTTTGATAAAGTATTTGCAGCTCAGGATTTGACATGCTACTTCTTATTTACATTTATTTTAATTTTAAAATTAAATTAGATGATATAAATTTCTACATCTCAAATGTATAACACTGCAGAACAAAATATAAATTTACCCAATTAAAAATGGATACTCTACTTTCATTCTTTATACATGTTTAAGAAAACTTGAATATAAGTGGACTTACTTTATAAGAATAGGCATTTGGTTAAAATAAAACTTCATGCTTCGTAAAATGATAAGTAAATCACAGTCAGTAGTAGTACATAAACATCGTCAGCTATAACTTCTCTAAATAGTTAATTCATTTTTGAAGAGATGGTGATTCTCTAGCAAATTTTTGTCTTTGTTTTTGTTTTGTTATTGTTGTTGTTTCATGGTCCATGATTTCATTACTTGCCTATGGTGAATGGAAAATGTTAACAGATATTTGGTGCAAGTTACAAATTTGCCTTGAACTTGAGACATGGAAATTCAGAAATCAAACTTTCATCAAACATTAACATTTGTATGAAGAGTATATGAATTACTCTCCATATGCTCTATGGCAGGACTGCCCAGCCTCTATTTCCCACACTTATTTCCCATTTAGCTAAGCTATAATTTGTCATGTTTCTTACTGACCTCACTGATTGGTTGCCCTAACTCTCAGCCTCTGTGGGAGAGTAGGAGCCTAACTTCCAATAAGAGACAGTTAGCAAACACAGATGCCACCTGTTCCCTAATTCCCGCCAATACTTTTCCACTAATTTTGCCAGTGCTTAGAAATGTTCCTGCCTTTTGTTTCAGTGGAGTTGAGTTCAGCCTCTCTCCCCTACTGCAATAGTCTTGAATAAAGTCTTCCTTCCTTGTTTAAATCTGTCTGCTGCAATTATTCTTGACAGTTTGTAAGCAATTTTGTAACTCCCCACCTTAAAAAGGAAGTCTTAGTTATCCTGCCACTGACAACTTCTGGGAAAAGAGTGATAAGTTATTGCTGGTCATGATGAGATTCAACCACTAGTTAGCTTTGTCCATTCACTGTACATGCACCTCGCATATCACTAAAGGAGACTTTGGCAGGAATTGGAATACACGTGAAGTTCTACCAACACCTCCTTGCAACCAATAATAAAACTGCTTTATTAAAAGATGAAAAGTTCAAGATAAATGCTGAGGGGAAAGGTGTGAACTAGACGTGACCCAGGCAAACTTCCTAGGGTGAGAAAGAAATCTTGGGAATGAGGCATTGTCTTTTATTTCCCAATTCTTGCAGAGAGTGAGCAGCTGGCATAGAGCTCAATCATCCAGCACAAGCTAGAAAAGGCCACTAGACATCAACAACCATATTGTATTAAGTCAGCTTTCAAAGAGTTCTTCAAATTTTAGTGTTTTTTCTGTGTTGGAGTGGAGGGTGATTGATAAGTGGGCACCAATGAGGCTACCTTTGCAATTTACTGTTTCCCTAAACCTCATAACAGACATACACTTATTTTCTTTTTCTCTTGAAGATTTATCTATATTTCCATGCTGGGAAAGAGAAGAAAGGAGGGAAGACAGGAACCGTTTTTTTAGTTCTTTCTCGTCATGGAATATATTACTGACAGGTCAAAAGCATAAAAATACAAAATGAAAAAAATGAAAGTGAATGAAAAGCCTTTATAAAATACTTTTGTATGGTATATGTCTTCAAAAATACTTTGTGGCATCTTCATAAAATGCATAATTCTTACTTCATAGACCAAAGAAAGGAAGTCTGAGTGTTTCTACTCACTCTCATTCTTTCCAATCTGTTTCCATTCAGTCATGAATCAATGTTAGGTATTTGAAGCTATTTATTTCTTTTTTCTTTATTGAAATAGAGTTGATTTACAATGTTTCAGGTATACAGCAAAGTGATTCAGTTATACATGTGAATATATATACATGTATATATATTCTTTTTCAGATTCTTTTCCATTATAGGTTATTACAATATATTGAATATAATTCCCTGTGCTATACAGTAGGTCTTTGTTGTTTATCTACCTTATATGTACTAGTGTGTATCTGTTAATCCCAAATTCCTAATTTATTCCTCTTTCCCTTTCCCCTCTTGTAACCATAAGTTTGTTTTCTATGTCTGTGAGTCTATTTCTCTTTTGAAAATAAGTTCATTTCTATAATTTTTTTTAGATTCCACATATAAGTGATATCATATGATATTTGTCTTTCTCTGTCAGACTGACTTCACTTAGTATGATAATCTCTAGGTCTATCTGTGTTACTACAAATGACACTATTTTTTCATTCTTTTTTATGGCTGAGTAATATCCCATTGTATATACATACCACATTTTCTTTATCCGTCCATCTGTCGAAGGACTTTTAGGTTGTTGAAGCTCTTTTATTAAGTTACTTTATGTCAAGTTCCCCCTTAATTACTAATAAAATCATAAAAAAGAATCTTATTTTATGTAATTAGCAGAAGTTTTGGAGCTGTAATATTATTTCCTAGGTATTTGTGAATATATTGAGTGTGAAACTGCAGGGATTGGTTCAGTGGCATTTTGTAGGCAATATCTCTTATCTTGTTCTTGGAATACAGTTACAGAGTTTTCTGGTCTATTCCAACTGGACAAAGCAGTAGTTTCTGAAATTATCAGTGAGCTTGGAGCTTGAGTCAGTTTTGCCTTTGTGTGTGTGTATTGGGGTGGGGGTGGGAGTGGGAGTTAAAAGTGTATATAGTAAATTGCTTGTTGTTTTTTTTTTTTCTTTAAACTCTGAGGTCAGTCAACCTACTACTAGATTCAAATCCTGCATCAGCCACTTATTAGCTTTTGCCATTGAACAAGTTAAAAAGTTATTTAACAACAAGAACTTTCATTCAATGTTAGTGGGAATGCAAAATGGTAAGGCTACTTTGGAAGATGGTTTGGCAGTTTCTGACAAAGCTAAGTATACTCTTACCATATTATCCAGCAATCAAGCTCCTTGGTATTTACCTACCCAAATGAATGGAAAACTTATGTCCACATAAAAACCTAAACATGGATATTTATAGCAGATTTATTCATAATTGTCAACACTCGGAAGCAACCAAGATGTCCTTCAGTAGGTGGGTGAACAGATACTCTGTAGTACATTCAGACAACAGAATTTTGTGCAGTGATGGAAAGAAGTGAGCTATCAAGCCATGAAAAGACTTGGAGGAGACTTAAATGAATTTTACTAACTGAAAGAACCAGTCTGGAAAGGCCACATACTGTATGATTCCAATTATATGACATTCTAAAAAGGCAAAGCTATGGAGGAGGCAAAAAGATGAATGTTTGATAGGGACTAGAGGAGAGGGACGGATGGATAGGCAGAACGGAGGATTTTTAGTGTAGTGAAACTATTCTATATGATACTTCAGTGGTGTGTATATGTCCTGATACATCTGTCAAAACCCTTAGAATGTACAGCACCAAAGGTGAACCCAAATGTAAACTATGGGCACTGGGTGATGATGTGCCAGTGTAAGTTTATTTTTTTTGTACAAAATATACCACTCGGATGGAAAATGCTGATAGTTAGGGAGGTTGTGTTGGGGCTCGACTGTGGGTATATAGGAACTGTCTATATTCCCTGCCAAATTTTTCTGTGAATCTAAAATTGCTCTAAAAAATTTATTAATGTTTTAAAAGTTACTTAACTTTTCATTAAATGTGCAATGTGGGTAATAATCATATTTATTTCATAAAGTAAGACTAAATAAGTTAGTAGGCATCATTTGCTAAGAACAGTACTTGTCATATAAGGAGTACCCATATGTTAGCTGTTATTAGCAGTAGTGTATCATTAAGATTTACCGTTACTAAGTTTTTTTTTTCATTTCTATGATCTTAATGGTTAGAAACATCCACAATTAGTCTATGAGGTTGACTGAACAGAGATTCTTATGGCCTCTTTACATCAGGAAACAAGGGACAGTAAATAAATTCTGTAGGGTCATAGGGTAAAAACTGTCTCCTAGAACAAAAATCCATTTTTCTGTACAGACTTTGTCTAAGGACACCTTTACACTTTCAAAATTACAAATAATCATATGATATCACTTATATGTGGAATCTAAAAAAGTTTACAACTGAACTTATCTACAAAACAGAAGTAGAGTTACAGATGTAGAAAACAAACTTAAGGTTACCAGGGGGTAAAGGGGAGGGAGGGATAAACTGGGAGATTGGGATTGACATGTACACACTGCAATAGTATATAAAACAGAAGACTAATAAGGACTTACTGTATAGCACAGGGAACTCTACTCAATACTCTGTAATGGCCTATATGGGAAAAGAATCTAAAAAGACTGGATATATGTATATGTATAACTGATTCACTTTGCTGTACACCTGAAACTAACACAACATTGTAAATCAACTATACTCCAATAAAATTTTTTTAAAAAATTACAAGCAACTCTCACTTTGAACAGTACAGTGTGCATAGAAAACTCATGAATATCAGAACTGTACAAGCTAGAAATGCCCATATTGAGGAACCCAGAGAGCTTTTGTTTATATAGCTTATACTCTGGATGTTTGCTGTATTGGATGTTTGAATGGAGAAAATTTTAAAACCCAAGACATGTAAGCTCACAATCCATTAACCTTCAAATGGATGACATCATCATGCCATGAGTCTCAAGAAAAATACATTGCATGTTCCTGAGAGATTGAGAATGGAAAAGGCAAATAATATCTTAGTATTATTATGAAAATACATAAACTTGACCTCTTAGATGCAAACGCAAGGGTCTTGGAACAACAGGGGTCCTCAGACCACACTCTGAGAACATCTGCAGCGCACCATGTGCCATGAGGTTACTTCATGCATGGTTGCCCCAGTCCTACTCTGCTGCCTCACAGTCTCCCTATTCTTTAGCAGTCCCCTCCCCACTTTCTCCCAGTCATCTCTCAGCTTGATCATCAATCTCACACTAGAGAGCTTCTGCATCTCTGTCTCCTCCAGGTCCTTTGATATGTTTCCTGCAGGCCTATCCTCCCTTGGACTTAAATGGGAGAGACCAGGCCATAGAATTTAAGAGTTTTCAGCCCACACCAAACTCCTAGTTCAATTGACTTACAGCAAAGCCTGAGATGAGGAGCCACTTGGGTCTCAGCTAAAGCCAGAGTCAGAGAACCCTGAGCTGTGAGCAGGCTTCAGAAGCCACAGTGGTGGCTCAGGCCAAGCTGGAGGATGAGGTTGGCTGCTTTCATGTGACCAAGTGAGAGCAGGCCACTGAGCAGGGTGCAGAGATGAGCAGGACAGGGCAGTGTATGAGCTAGCTGAGACCCATCCAGAGGCTTCATGAATAATCAACAATGTGGAGAAACACGGGTTGGCTACTTAATGTAGTTTATACAATGTAATTTCCTTTGTTTTTAGAACATCATGAATGTCGATAAAATGCCCTTTCATTTCACATTTAAGCTATAAAATGTCACCACCATTTCCAGTTTATTAGATGATGTGTTTCTTTAAAACTTTTGGTTTCACAAATACCATGCACTGTGGTTGCATAAGGTCAGAGTTATTTTCTGCCTGTTTATATGCAGTTTGACAAACTAAATCAATTTTTGGTCTTTAGGAGAATAGAGCCACAGCCTAATAGGTTAGACTTTCTGTACATAACATTTCTTCAGAACAGATCTTTATACTGAGGGATGTGATATGTATTAAACATCTCCCCATCATACGCTTTCACACACAAGTTGGCATAACATATACTGATTAATTACTAGACATCCTTCCCTATAATTCTGCATTACCCACAAATGTTTATTGAACTCTAATTATGCACAGATCACTGGACTGGTTGTTAGGTATAAAAAATAACTATAAAATATAGCCTACTGTTCTAGACGAGAAAACACATATGTATTCATAAACATACGTGGGTGGATACAGAGTAATTATAGTGATATAAGGTAAATGCTAAATGTCAGATGCTATAGACCAGAAATACAGGAGGCTAGAGGAGGGACCTATGGTTGAAATCTGTTTTTTTCAGTTCAGTTTTCCTTTGGGAATGTACCTCTTTCTCCCTCAGACCCAGTGATTAAATAAGAGCACAAAGAGCCCCCAAGTCCAGCGGTGTGTACGTGGCTCCTGCCTGGTTAAGTACCATACCCTTCTCCTTAGCCACACTACCTCAAGCAGCACCAATGAAAATCTGTTTCCTGATTTACTGGAACAATGTAGATGGAACTATTTTTGTGTGGGTTATAGGCTGGTAGGAGGAAATTAGGGAGGTCTTTGTGCCCATTGTTGCCACTCAGTTAAGAAAAGCCTTATGAGAATAAAGTTAAGACTAAAGAAAGCAGGGTTGAAATGTTGAGAGAGGTATTCCTGCATCCAGCTATGCCTAGAGTCTCTTTCACTACTGGACTTCTCCAGGGATGTCCGCTGATAAATCCCTTTTATCCTTAAAGCGGTTTGAATTGGATGTATGACACAAGCCACTCAAAGAGCACTGATGCACACAGGAGGAATAGTCACTTGAGGACTGAAATGGTCCAAGAGGGTTTCTTGGAATGATTTGAACAGAATCCCAAGTGTTGTTTAAGATACAGTTGAGAGAAAAAGATTAAAAAGGACATTCAAGATGGCAAATGCAAAGGCAAAAATCCATAGTGGGAAGTTTTAAGTCCAAGTTGGTGTATACAGGCTTCATATCGGAAAAATAGATGTAGTTTTACAAAAGGGAAAGGACTTGATTTAGCAGAGGTAGCAGTTGGTAAATGGCTTTAGGGGCACTCACAGTCAAACAATGGAATACAGAACTGAAATTAATGAAAGAAGCCTAAAATGGAGGATATATATATATATACATATTATATATATGAAGACGGGGTTTTTGTCCTGACACTGGACCTATAAAATTGTACCAGTGATATCATTAACCACTTATAGGCAATTGCCCAAATCCCCTTCCTGACATTATTGTTTTTGTTTCATACTTATTTTAGCAAAGTAACACATTCAAGTGCATTAAAAAAAAAAATTAAATGTTAATAGGCTTACAGTAAAAATGGGTTTTTTTCTATATGTTCTGCTTTTGTTTCTCTCCACCCCAGGCTTCTAATAGTAGTAAAAAATACTTTCAAATATTTCAACTCTTTTATCAGATATTAGGTCCATATTTCTGAATAATATGTTTCTGGTGTCTCATCTTAAATTATTAGTTTCAGATAACTGTTGTCCTCCTGTCAAGTTATTTGAGGATAGATCCTTACGCTTACCTTCATCCAAAATTCAGATAGAATTTCAATTTTGTATCGAATTATGAGCGAGTATATCCTTGGACTATGTAAATTGTTAGAATATGTCAACGTTATTCTCCAATGAGTCACATAGGCCTATAATTATGATTCATTTTTTCTAATCATATAGGTTTCACTTATCTGTTCCATCAAATCTGTCAAACACTTTTTAGGAATATTATTTTCCAAATGCTCAATATATCAGATAACTTTTCAATTTCAATTTTCTTTCTTGATCCTTCTAGAGCCCTCCATCTTTTCTTTTCAATCTCAACTTCAAGCTCCCTGTCTTCCATCCTGTCTTCAAGCTACCTGATGCCCACAAGTGTTGAACCTTTTTGGGCTTTGATGGGATCAGTTCACTCTTAAGTTGGCCCTTCCCTTTCTTTAAGTCAGCTGACATCCAAAAAACATGTTGAAATCCCATTAGGATTTGTACATATTGACTTTCACTTTTTGAAAACTTCTTTTCTGTATTTCAGTACTGAATGGGAGAGGAGATCACCACATGTGGTCAAACTACCTTGATTATCTGGAAATTCCCCCTTTCACTTTCATCTCCTTTGTTCCTGCCACTGTATCTCTGAATTTTATATTCCATATTCCCTTTGGAATATGAAAAGATATTTTTTTCAAAGAATCTTTGAAACATTTTTTTAAAAAGTTCTTTTTTCTTTCACAGTCATCTCTTAGTATTTAGTGTTATCCCCAAATGGACTCATTTTTGCCCCTTAAATTCACCACTTACAATCCCCAGAGTCCTGCATTTCCTAAATTTTTATTAAGGATTATAAATAACTCAGAAATGATTTTCAAGTCCCCAAGATTCTACTAACAGATTTTAGTAATGTCCCTGACTTGCTTTATAGTCACATATAAGGGTATATCAATCACTTTGAAAACTGATTATAGAATGATGCCTATACTTTAAGAATCTCTTTAAAATCAGTGGCCTACAAATATACACAGGTATCTTAGTAAGTTAATTGGCACTTGCTCTTAGGAAACATTCACACCAGAGGACTGCAGCACATTATGACTTTAGCTGTTGCCAGTTTGAAATAGGAAAACTTGAGCAATAATGGCTTCAAAAGCATTTTTGCAGTCTCCCTGATGGTCTCTACCAAATAGGTTTACTATCAGTCAGGTAGAGATGGCAGCCCCAATTCAATACAATAATAATTGATTTCACCTACAGACCTGCTATGGGCCAGAAATGCAAGTTTTAGGTCAATCTTTCCATAATTCTTCCATTTGTTGCCCCCTAATAAAAGTAAAAACAAAAACAAAAGAAAGAAACAACAACAACAACAAAACCCTCATATCTAATTTAAATAGGAGAAAAATTTATAGATGTGTAGCTTAGTTTTAGTTGCTAATGGTTTTTAGTCTTTATTAATAATATAGCTCACAGTAACTTCCTCTTAACATGTATGTTTTTCACTTTCTAAAATTTTGAAGTCTTTCAAGTGCTTTTGACAATTACATAAATTCTAGTTGGCCAAGTTCATTGTGTAACTGAGCAGGACTCCATGGGGCCTTCCCAGAACAGACCACCCCCCTCGCCCCCTGCCATGTCCTCTGCTTGCCTCTTGTTTGTAGAAAAGCTTTACTCTCCCAGGCGTCCCCTGAGTCACAAATGATTGGAAGAATGTGAACAGGTAGTAACAAAAGATAGCCTTTGGGCCAGGAGAACTGGTAAAAATTTAAACAATAGATCAGCCATATAGTAGAATCACAGACTCTTTTATCCTTTCTGAAGGACATAGATAACAGTCATGTGTCTGAAATACATTCCAGAGTTGTTTTACAGATACTAAAACCCCTACCAGATGGGAGAAGCAACCGAATGCTGACCACGTACACATAACCCCCAGACCAGCTGGAGCCTGAGGATTGGTGACGTTAACCCCTATGACATCACCCTGTTACCTCACCAACAACCAGGCAGAGAGTCATGCTCAAGCTGATCACACACCCTGTGACTTTCTCCTTCACCTTGCCTTTAAAAACCCTTCCCTGAAATCTATCTAGGACTCTGGGTCTTTTGAGCACTAGCTGCCTATTCTCCTTGCTTGGCCTTGCAATAAACACTGCACTTTCCTTCACCACAACCTCATGTCAGTAGGTTGGCTTTACTGCTGAGTGGGTGACCAGACCCAAGTTTGGTGACATTTAGAGCTCTATTATCAGGGACAGACAGCATAGAGGGAGAGATACAGTCAATCCTCATTATCCATAAATTTTGTATTTGCAAATTTGCCTGTTTGCTAAAATTCATATGTAACCTCCAAATCCATATTCCCAGCACTTTCAGAGTCATTCACAGACATGCCCAGGGCAGTAAAAAAAAATCTGAGTTGTCCAGCATGCACCTTCCCAGCTGACATGGAACAAGGGCACATGCTGGCTTCTCATGCTGTGAACAAGTGTCCTTTTTGAGGTCTAGTTAGTGCCACATTTTCTGCATCTTTTGTTTTTTGTGTCATTGAGTTCTCTGTTTCAAATCAGCCCCAAGCATAGTGTTAAAGTGCTGTCTAATTTTCCTAAGTGCAAGAAAACTGTGATGTGCCTTCTTGAGAAAATACATGTGTTAGATAGGCTTTATTCAGGTATGAGATATACAGCTGTTGGCCCTGAGTCCAATGTTAATGAATACATAAAATATATTCATTATATATATATAATATATATATCATGCATATATATTAAATAGTATATTAAATATATATTATATATAATATATATCATGAATATATTAAATATTATTAATAATATATATTAATAATAAGACTATATAAAATATTATTATTAATATAAATATATTAATATTAATATATTATTGAATAATGTATTAAAGTGTCTTTAAACAGAAACATGCATAAAATAAGGTTGTGTACAAGGTTGATGAAAATGTTGTGACCAGAGTGTCACAGCAACTGAACTCTGTATTTTCCCTAGGAACAAGGTGCAGTATTTGCCAAACTGGTGTTCATAGTAATTTCATAAAACATAACTGCCACGGATAAAGAGAATAGTCTGTATTTACATATTACCCCATGGATGCTTACTCTAATTTGAAATTCTTGGGGTAAAAGCTATTGTATAGATTTACCATTTCAAGTCAAGGATGGACAAATAGGTTGACTTCATCTAATACTTTTTATTATCCTAAGATTCAAAATAACTGATTTAATTGTTCTATTTTCTTTTATATTTGTTCACATTTATGGACCATAAAGAAACAAAGAATGACTCAAGATTTTTTGTTAGTAAAGCTGTATTTTATTCTTATTCATGGCATTAATGTATATATAATCTTAAAATAATCTTTATTAATTAGCTTTAAAACTCTCTCTTGTTTCCATGGTTCTTGTAAATATAGCAATATTTAAATTCATAAACCCCAAATATCATGTTGTTTATCTACTTCAATGAAAGATTCTGAGTTACCTGCCTGGTAAAGCCAATTGAACCCTTGTAACATTTCTGTCTTTTTCTTGAAAGATTCAAAAATCTTAGTTTTAAGTGTATAGAATACCATATTGAATGCAAAATACATTATTAATTGACTCTAATCCTTCACAAACTTGAATGCATCTATCATAATTCATCTACAATATCCAAATCATTTCAGTTAAAAGGTTATAACTTAAAGTTTCACATTATTTTGCCAACCTCTGATTTTTTCTAAGAATTACAGCTGCAGCAAAAAGAACTACAGGCTAATATATAGATAATAAGCCAGTGATTCAGATAACCACCTGGAATTTTTTATATTTAACTTTAAATATTTATGTACCTCAACATATTCAAGTCAGCCTCTTTTTATAAAAAACGAACAAAAAACAACTTTACAGACAAATACTGATTAAATGACTCTTGCAAGCTACCCAGGCCTTGGAAAGCTAACCTCTCAGGTCCATTGTCAATAATTAAGATAAGACTGACCATATCTTGCCTCCCCATTTCTATTTTGGTTGCAAAACTTACTCTTCTCCCCTTAAAGAAAAATATTCCTAGTTGTTGAAGCAGAAAAATTACTTACTTCCACCTCAGTGGAGCTTCTTTTTTAGAGGTTGAAACACCTGCTATGCATACATTGTATAAAGAACATACCAGTCATTTAGAATGAAAGTTTGAATATAAATGTCAGACATTACTGAAACCTGTTCATAATGTGCTTATGTATCACTTTCATTGTTCTACTATTTTATTGTTGGGAAAGCAGGTAGGTGTGTATGTGTGTGTGTGTGTGTGTTTGTGTGTGTGTGTGATTAATGACCAAGGATAAAAATTGGTGGTTAACATAAATAACTGAATTTATTTAAATTACCTCAGTTATTTACCTGTGTTAACACTACAGATCTTCCTCAAGATCTGTAAGTCCCGACAAACCCATCCTAATTTAAAATTATCAGTTAGTTGAAAATGCAATTAATACACCTAACCTACTCCACATCATAGCTTAGCCTAGCCTACCTTAAACATGCTCAGAACACTTACATTAACCTACAGTTGGGCAACACCATCTAACACAAAGCTTATTTTGTAATGAAGTGTTGAGTATCTCATGTAATTTATTGAATACTGGACTGAAATTGAAAAACAGAATGGTTGTCTGGGTACGGAATGGTGGTTGTAAGTGTATTGGTTGTGCACCCTCGTGATCACGGGGCTGAGTGTGAGCTGTGGCCCCTGCAGCTGTCCAGCATCCTAATCTGGGAAAAGATCAAAATCCAAAATTTGAAGTATAGTGTCTACTGAATGCATATTGCTTTTGCACCATTGTAAAATTAAAAAAAAAAAAAAACAAAGTAAATTGAATTATAGTTAAGTTTGGAGCAGTCCTCGTTTGACAACAATTCTACAAAAATGAAGCAGAAATGTTTCCAATCTTTGTGTTTCTGCTGAATTTGCTTTGGGTTATCTGCATTTACACACCAATACTATTTATATGGCCTTTTCTTCTTACAACAGGAGGCGGAGAGTGCTCTACCTACTTTAAGGATATGCAGAAGTATTCCATAAACTTCAACTAAAATAAAAAAGTGGACTGGAAAGAAAGTATAGAGAAAGTGAAATTTGACACACTGCCAAAAGCTTGTTAATTACTTATTTTATTTCAGTTGTGATCATGAGGTCTCCAGCAGCTTATTCGTCCTAACCAGCTCTTTACAATTGATATTCATATATGCCCTGGTCTTTCTCATCCTCTTTATCTTTTCATTTTTTAAAAGTCAAACACACTTGAGAGTGTGTGTGTGTGTATATATATATATATATATATATATATATATATATATATATATATATATTTATATATATATGGGTGTGGGTGTGTGTGTGTGTATATATATACACACATATATATACATATAGCACCATTGTTAGCAATCATTGGAGATAGGATCTCATTTTGATCCTTGCTGAAATCCTTGAAACACGTTTTTCCCTTGGCTTTTATGACAACACTTTTCTTCTGGTTTCCCTGCCACTTCTCCACCTTCCCTTATCCAGTCTCATTCATCTCTATGCGGACATCAACTATTTATGTTCTTATTAAAGCTTGGCTTAATTTAGTAATTAAGTACTATTTCAAAGCAATTTTCCCGTATTGACTGTCTCCTTCTCTTCCTCTACACCTGACTTCCAGCACTGACTTCTCTTTGAATATCCATACTCACATGTTCAAATGCCCATGTTTTTTTCCAAAGGCACCTTGAATTAACCTCTCACAAATTGACCTAAGAAGCCTCATTTACAGGTTTTCATAGCCCAGATTTTAGGCAAATTGGAAACAATTTCTGAACAGATCATTATCTAGAAATAATTCTCTTTAACAGACTATGAACTGTTAAACCTAACCAAAATTTATCAATTGCTCTTTTTTTTTTTTTTGTCTGATGATAGCTGAAGTTACAAATGGTAAGTCAGAAACTGCGAGTTGATTTCTAGATTCAAAAATTGCCAAGTCATCTTTAGTAAGTTATTTGGCTCAAATTAGCACTCTGAACATACACATTTGTAAAAAACTTTTTTTTGACTATCTCATATTAATAAAACAAAGTGAGAACAAACTGCAGTTCTATGACAAGGTAATTGTTAAGCTAAAGACTGAAAATCACAAACATTTTGTAATCTTTCTTTTTATATTGTTACTGTCTTGTTAGTTCTGGCTGGTTGTTATAACATAGCACTGTAGACTGAGTGGATTTATAAATAACAGACACTTACTTCCTATAGTTCTGGAGGCTGGAAGTCCAAGATCAGGGTGCCAGCATGGTCAAGTTCTGGTGAGAGCCCTCCTTCTTGCAGGGTGCAGACTATTACCTTCCAGTTGTATCCTCAAATGATGGAAAGAGGGTGAGGGAGAGCTCTCTGGAGTCCCTTTTATAAGGGTATTACTCCCATTTGTACCTAGTTACCTCTGCCAGACCTTGACTCCTAATACAATCACAGTGGAGGTCAGGATTTCAACAGATGAATTTTGGGAGGACATATCAGTCTTTTGCAGTTACAATTCATAATATTCCAAACTTGTCTATGTGAACTCTATTCAAATTTTCATCATTCATCGACAGGGTAAGTGATAAAATTAAGCAACTGAAGTTACATATCACATTGTATTGGCATTTGTCTTCAGAAAACAATTTTCTGAAAAATAAGATCTTTGCAATGTAATAAATATTTCACAGGAATTTAATAACATTTCTAAATTCCAATAATTATTTTAAATATTCTTCTTAAGAGAAATTTAAGTGAAAAAGAGAATAGATTTTTTTTAAAATTCAACATGTATAGTTTCACTGGTTTTTTTTAACCCTACGTCTTTTTCCTATATTGTTTCTACTTGCTAGAGATATATGTAATCTGCAGTCATCATAAAAGAACATAGTTATGTTCTTTGTATTTAGAAAATAAGTATTTTCCAATATACCAAGGTACAAAATAATTGAGCATAACTTTCAACTAGACCATAGTTTTCCTTAAACCTATAGGAAAATTATTGTAGCATAATGAAAGGGTTGCCAACTCTGCCTTTTAATTATATGATCATTCTATTATTTATTATTAGTAAGTAGAAGAAAATCAGTTCAATTAAGAAGGGTAGATTTTTTTCTATTTCCCTGTCTGAGAAATTGAGAAATTACAAGACATAAAAGACTAAAGGATAAGAGCATAATTCATGGTGACAGAGTCAGTCCTTTGATTTGAATGTCAACTCCTCCACTTGATCATGGAAAAATCCCTTCCCCATTCTAAATGTTAGTTTCTCAGTCTCTAAACCAGAAATGAGTATAATGCTGTCATTGGACTATTGAGAGCTTAAATGTGATAATCCATTAAAAATACCTGGTACTCATTAATTTTTTTAAAAGGTAACATAAAAATGAATAAAATTTTTGACTTCTTTAAATACTTGCTGAAAGATAGAGTGTAAATAAGGATATTGAGCCAATGAAAATCTGCTTCATAAAGGTGAGATGGGCATTTCCAGTGTTGGATCCCTTCCTAGCCCTCAAATTTCCATAGGCATGCTTAAGCCACCCCTAATCAATATTTAATCTAACTATAATTTACATAAGAATTTATATAAATGATATACACCATATACACTTCTAGATGGACAGCTATATTATTTGTCATAAGTTTTAATATTTATGAAGAGTTTAATTTTCAGCATAAAGTAGATGTTGGCCTTTTAAGATAAAGCTGTTACATCACTCCCTAAACATTTTCAATGGGATCAAAATACTATAATGATTTGACATCCATTAGTATCCATTAATAAATACATATAAACATTGTTTATATTTGAGTCAGAAATTTTATGTTTTTCTTTTTTCTCCTCAAACCAACTCCATTCAACTCCTTAAATTTAACTTTTTTCATAATGTGATATATTTTATGATAATATTTTTATTGATTTAATTTATTTTGTGGCCATAAGTCTCTCTAAACGTTGAAAAATTCTTTCAGGAGTAAGATATTATTATAGTTATTATTAGTACCTACAAATTATTATAGTAAATATTAGTACCTAATTGAATATTAGTACCTAATTGATAATATAAATTTAGTACATATTTTCATAAACAACTTCAAGTGATTTTTACAGAAAACAAATCTCTTTATGAAACATACTAAAATGTACAAAATTTACTATATTGAATCTAATATCTTTAAATAATTTATTGTTATAATGAGACAAAGTTTATCATAAATTCTATTCTTATTATTTTTTAGTTCATCTTTATACACATAGGTATTGAAATACCTTGCTCACACAAGTAAGCAGATGGGAATAAGAATGTTATTCTAGCAATGCCATTGAATTATTTGAACTCTTGTTAGGATGTATGCAAAAGTCTTGTTCTGATCCTTGAACAAGTATCCTTTTTAAATGACCTATCAGCTTGCAAATTCAAGTAAGTAGTCCAAGTTTGCTGAAAACAGATAGTTGAAAACCACTAGTCTTTCAAATTTATTTTCACCTTGTCATCAGAATTTTTTATTTTCTCGAAACCAATAACATATTTTGATTGATCCCTCTAATGACGCCTTGTAGATTTGTGATATTCTGGAACAATCAGCACTGTAAGTTTAGCGCTGGGTGAGAGTTTTTTTATTTTTACAAGTTGGAGTTTATTATATGTGGTAGAAAATTAGGACCCAAAGCTCCATCAAAGCCTCTCAGGAAAGATTCAACATAAAAGATGTAACTCTTTCCTTTGGAGATTAATTCCCTTAAACTATCGGTACTCATAGACACTTGAATGTCTCCACATAACTCAGTAGCACCCAAAAGCCAGGTGCCAGATGACTGATCTGAGGAACAGTAAGCTAGTAAACAGCTTCTCAATGGATCTCTTGGCTGCTTCTTCCAGATTTCCATTCCTAGGGTCCTTTTTAAATAGAAATTCTGCAGATTCACTGGGGAACTTTAAAAAAAAAAAAGAGAAGTCTTTAAATGCAGCTAATATATAACATTTTTTAAAAAGCTTATCTAAAATTTGCTAGGGCTGTTCTTTATCAAGGCTGGTTATTCTCTTGGGGACACAGTCTCTTTTGTGTACAGAACAGTTTCTTATTTTAATTGCCTACATAATTTAAAACTTGATGAATTGATTTCATTAGCACATTAAATCTGCATAGCACTTACATTGCCCATTTCTCTTAACACAAACTAAAGTAAAAAAATATCATCTGTTGTTGTTTGAGATTTCATTTGGGTAGATTGGGATCTGACTGATTGCCTGCTCTTCATTACCTCATCACAAGTTGCATTGATTAAGATTAAAGTAGCTACACTTCTTACATCTTCTCAACATCTTATCTAAAGCTTATTATAAACTTTTATTCATTTTAGAAATTGTGCATTATACATACTTGGAGATAGTTTCCAAAAATTCTTTCAGCCTATAATGTATTCACAAGCTCTTGATTTTCACCTTGCCCACCCTAAAGCCTTTCACCTAGAGTAATTTTTAAACATCAGCTGTGTTTTTTAGCACCAAGTGATAGTTTCAAAGAGCTGATGAAAGCAAAGGTCCAAGGTCCATTCCTAACATAAAGAGGTACATTCCCTGTCCCATGACCTGTACTGCACTTGTAGGCAGATTAAGTCTCCATTTAAATGGGTATCTTTCAAAAGAGGCAGGTAGTAAGTGAATTATCATTGTCCAAGACCTTCTCTTAAAATTAAAGTTAAGAGAAGCCTTCCTTACTGATTTGGGGGACTAGATTCTGATGCTTTGCGTATACATTGTGCTTTAAATATCTAAGGGATTGTGATTTTTATTATTGTTATTGGAAAGAAAAGGAGCAACTTTAGCGATCATATATTTATCTTAAAATTGTGATCTATTTATCATGAAAAATCCAGGCCATGATATTACATGTTAAAGGAAACACCTACGTCAGTGGCAATCTGAATAATTTCAATTTTCAAGTATATTGTGAACTAATAATTAACAATAAGTAGGATTTACCTAGCATTTATTATACACTGGGCTCTGGGCTAAGAACTTTACCTAATTTACACTATTTAATCATCACACACTCCATGAGGCATGTGCTTTTTCTTGGCATTGGACAGAGGGGTTTTTGTAGCAGAGGGTAAGAGATCTGGGGAGCAGGTCCTTCATCACGAATTTAATGTTGTGGTGATTCAATAGGATGTTAGATTTTTGAAGGTTTAAATTAGCCCTGATGAAAATGCATTTTCTTTGAAAAGAAAACTAACAATAGAGACTAATTGATGACCATATCTATTCCTTGAGAACCGCCCTCCCATTCCCCAATGCTCTGTTTATTTGAAGCAATGACAATTGCTTTAGATATTTTTCTTGAAGGTTAGTCAAATGTATCCACTTGGTTGAGGTAGGATTGGGGTGCTTCTCTTATACCCAAAAAGCCATAATCTTACCAAGTTGGCATAAAGTTGGTGGGTCAGTAGAATCATGATGGCTGCAAGTTCGGGACTTTATGCGCATGCGTGAGAAGCTCTACGCACAGGAAAGAGGAGTTTACAAGCCTTTAATACAGGTATTGTGTCTGATAGTGAAAAAGACTACCAGAGACAGACACTGTGGAAATTCACTAATACTAAAAACACAGTCAGAAAAGAACTATGCCAGAACCCCTTTCTCATCAAAAGCATCCATCTCCATTTTAGTTCTTGCACCAGCATGGTCAATCATACATTTGCTGAGTATCATACCAGGCAATATATAAGCAAATCCTCTGCCCTCTGAAGCATATAATCTACTTACTTTACTAACGAAGACATCTTTTATACACTGCTACTTTATTGTCCTTCAAAGTCTTTAAGACAAAATTTTCTGCATAACAATATTTAATACAAGTAGTGAGATAAGGGTTTCTAGTGAAAAGATAGCCAGTGTGTTGTTTTGTTTGTTTTTCCTTGAACACCTTGCTGTTCACTTGTTATCCTGTTCCAGAGATGGTTAGATCACAAAATATTTACAATTGTTTTGCTGTGAGCTTCAGTGCCAAAGATCGTCATGTTCATATTTAATTTAAGACCAGGCACACAGTAGGGACTGCTGGTGTCCAGGATCAGAGTGTACTTATATGTCCTTCAAAAGCATATACTCAGTAGGACTCTGCAACTGATTTTTGAATGAATCATTAACTGCTTTATTGGTAACCGACAATTGTTATTCATCAAATGAGGGTTTAGCAGGAATGAAACATAAATTATACTGAAAACTTACCCTGTTGTCCAGGATGTACGTGAGTTACGTTTTAACTCTACCCTTGACAGTTTAGTTCAAAGGTGCTTAGGTCCATTCTCTACGTCTGCGTCTTTATTCCTGTCCTGCCCCTAGGTTCTTCAGAACCATTTTTGTTTTTAGATTCCATATGTATGTGTTAGCATGCAGTGTTTGTTTTTCTCTTTCTGAATTACTTCACTCTGTATGACAGACTCTAGGTCCATCCACCTCAACTCAGAGCTTTGTGACCACCTAGAGGGGTGGGATAGGGAGGGTGGGAGGGAGACACAAGAGGAAGGAGATATGGGGATATATGTATATGTATAGCTGATTCACTTTGTTTTAAAGCAGAAACTAACACACCACTGTAAAGCAATTATACTCCAATAAAGATGTTAAAAAAAAAAAGATGCTTAGGAAGTTATATAAAAGGCTAGTGTTGATGAATCAAGTAATCACAATCATTTGACTTCAGAACCCATTCTCTTCTGCTGTCAGGGTATTATTGAAAAGGAAAAAAGAAAAGTTCTTTTAATGCAGAACGCTGCATTAACACAGCATGCCATTACATCCCCTGTAATCTTTTTTTTTTGCGCACCCATATATCTTTTCTGATCTTTGAATATCCATTGAAGTTAAAAGGTGTTTCATGCATAGATGAGACGGATGCCTCTGTGGAGAAGTTAAAAATTAGGGTGATTATTAATTTTGGCCTAAATACTCACACTATATTTCTAGGAGAAATCTGAGCCAATACCATAGTTCTCATAAGGTTGAAGGTCACCCAGAGCAAGAAATTGATCATATACGTGTTCAATCACTAAACCTACATCTTCACAGAATAATGATTTAGATTTCACATTTCAAAAATGGTATTGCATACCAAGTATAATTCTAAATTTATTTCAGAAACCTTGAGCTCTGTAATTTAATAGCAGTGTTAGCTAGTAATTGGAACTAAAAGGGTTTAACATGATCTCTTTTAGTTTTACTTTTGCAGGGCAAATTACTTACACCACTTGTCTCCAATTATGCAGGCTGACTTCTAAGGGCAGAGCAGTTTTTCAGGAGCTGCCTCTGGGGAAAGAGAATAAACGAAAAGATAAACTTGGTCTGGAAACTCTATCTTGTTGAAACACACAGCTAATACAAAAATTGAAATCTGATTTTAACAACTATTTCATGTTATTAAGGAAAACAAAGATTTTGTGAAATCAACACTCTTATTAAGACCAAAAATCCTTGGGTTTTATACTCTATTGTCATCTTGAACTTGTAGGAATCTGAATATTAAACATGTCTTACATAGCTGTAAAACAGACAGAATCCTTCTGGGTTGTTCTTCTGCCCTTGAAGTCAGAAGTTGATTTTTCAAACAGTGGTGTGAAGAAATTAAACATGACCCAAAGCAGGAGAGAACAATGTCATAAAGATAAACAAAACCCTTTCTGCTGTACCAACTTTGCTTTGAGTGATTCAAAGGAGAAAAGTTACAGAGCAGAACATGGTTGCTATGAAATTACAGATCATTCCAGTAAGAGAGAAATGCTGTGAGTTTATAATTGTATTTGAAAAGACTTAACTTGAACTTTTTAAAATTGATGTGCTTAAATCTTTACATAATTAAGATTAATGATGGTGTGATTTTTTTCCCTGAAAAAAATGTAAACATATGTGAATTATTAAGCATTTACTAATTGTCTAAGAAGTTTAAGTGTCTATTTAGTGATGATGTATTAAAGTATAAGGTTTTTGGTAATATCACCATATTTATAAAATTACCATGTTTTGTCCAATTGATGTAGCTACTGATATAGCCAGCGCAGCTGGATTGAAAAAGAAATGAGATGAAACAAAGGTGCTGGCACACTCTGATAAATGTTTTTTTGGTCCAGAAGATCATAAAAATAAAAGGAAATTATATGGAATTTGTGAAAAGATAATCTTTTTTCAGACAGTTATGGATAGTTGTAAAAATATCTGCTTTCCACAGTGCATACTTGCTTTCAGTGTCCAATAAAGCTGAAATTAAAATCTTGTTGATAATTTTACTTATCCATTGTTGAAATCCTATAAAATATTTTATATAAAGATAAAGATTCTTCACATAATTTTTAAATAATGTCAACACCTTCCTAAGGAACTTAGGATACATTTAAAGCCAGCACTCTATCTACTTGCTATTTCCTGTGTTTATGTGTCTGGGGAAAGTTCTAGCCTGACTAAAGCTTACTGGATGGTAGCAAAAATGTTAATATAATAAAGTGGGGATTGAAATCCCAAAACATTTATATTCTGGTAGAAACATGTTGGCAGTGAATACGTGGAATGGACAAGAATGGATAATCATGAAAGTAGTGTTCAGGGAGACTAGTGATGGAAATTAGCAGGCTGTATAAGGCAAGTAATGTATGCTCTACTTTCATGCTCAGTTTTCCTTGGTTTACTTCAGGGTATGTCTGTCTACTCCCTTGTTTTGACTGGCAATATGCAAATTACCAAACGCTTTTGTCAGCATGGGATATGGAAAGTGGAAAGCTGAGCCTGCTATGATA
Organism: Eschrichtius robustus; assembly: GCF_028021215.1. Taxonomy (NCBI): domain Eukaryota; kingdom Metazoa; phylum Chordata; class Mammalia; order Artiodactyla; family Eschrichtiidae; genus Eschrichtius; species Eschrichtius robustus. Next base: position 124,189,933 of record NC_090829.1, read on the forward strand.
ATCTCTCTAGGCTTTTATTAGTAGGGAAATTAGGCAAGCATAAATTATGAATGTTGATGGATGTGGCAGCTCACCCTGGGATTAGTGGTAGCCAGAGTTGGAATTTAAGAATCAAAAACTATACACAGTCCACAGGCCAGGAGGAGAGAAGAAGTGAAAAACCAAAACTGACAAAAATGGGAGTTTATTGTACTATTAATCACAGTTGTTCTTTCCATTTAGGTGTATGCTTAAATATTTCACAAAAGAGTATGTGGAGAATCTTCTTTGAAAAAAACAAACTAAAGTATTAAAAAATATTATTCAAGTTTTATGTCTCTGGTTTTAGTTATATGGCCCTGTTTCAAATAAATAAACAAAAAAAGACAAAAGCTAGGAAATTAATGTGTGAGATAGTGAATTTTATTTTACATTTATATGATGCTGAAATAATATATACAAAAACTTGAAATAGCTGGGAAAATAGAATTGTTTTGGAGGAAATAGTGATGCAAATATGGAATTGGGTGTAAATGGTCAAGAAGCTGGAGGTGAAGACTGGAAAAGTCTGCGTTCTCTCCTGCACTGGGCATGGAAAGAAATGAACAGGAGGCCAAGGACGAACCTTAACTTGGGCCTCACCATGCATTTCCCTTATTCGGTGCAAGTTGCCAAAGCCCACATTCTTTTTCACTTTTCACTAAATTGATCTTAATTGGCCATATAGTCAGGGCTTTTGACATTCTGTGAAGTATTGAATATAAACATAACTAGAACATTGAAAAAATTTACAGAAGAACAAATAGAAAAGTTTTAAGATTGAATTCTCAATGTTTATAATAACTACAGCTTATCAAGCAACTACTATTATTGTGGATATGAAGAGAAGCAGGCCTTGGATTTGATGAATCCAGGAGTCTTCAGTATTTAGCATTCCATATTACACATATTAACTACAAAAAAACACATTGAAAAAGTCCTCTCCTTAGTGATTCTATCATTCCATTTGGAAGAGTAAGCATATATGATTCTAAAAATATGACACATACACAAAAATACATAACTTACTCTCACGGCTCAGTAAGAATTATAGGAGTTCAGAGGACAGATATTTGCATATTGAAATCATTGAGGGAGGCTCTACAGAGAAAAGAGAATTAAATGGGCCTTAAAAAGTAGTGTTTTTAAAAGGGCTTATGATCAAGGTGAGCAAAGAAAGCATCAAAACAAAGTGTCAGAGTTCAGGATAAACTTGTCAAATACTTGTCTTGTCCATACATCTGATCTCTCCTCTCCCTCTTTTTTATTTTATTTTTTGACAGGAGGCTCGGCCGGTCCCGCTCAGGGGAGGGGGCTGCAGTGGGTGGGTTAACAGCACCCAAGGCCATTGCAGGCTTGGCCAAAGGAGCAGGGACCCAGCTGATGGCTTGGTGGGTGTGAAGCACCGTTTCCTTCTCATGCAGTTTTAGCATTTCAACTTAACATCCGTCCAGGTTTTCAGAATCACTGCTTTGGTTGTTTCCAAGTGTGTAAACAATCTCTAGTGTTTCTAAAGTGTTAACGTGGCTGCTCCTTTCTGACTTGGTCTTTTGTGAATTTCCACGCATATGAAGAGGGACTGTCTTTCACAACCAGTTTGATATCAGACAGTTAAGTCAGAGGTTTCATGGAATATTTCTGGAATAAAAAAAGTGGTTTGTAGACATCTGTTTCTTAATAGCAAAGCCAACTTGAACTACAAGAAGAGTCTATTTTAAATGACTTGGTTATATCAATAATTAAAGCTTATCCTGAAAGTGGTTCTGTCTCCCTGTAGTAAGATGATCACAAGTAAGAAATGCTATAGATTTCAAAATGGAAGCAAGGGAAGCAGGGCATATGATAGATGAACTATAAAGGTTCTTAGCTGGAAGTAGCAAGTAGGCTTACTTTCAACAGGTCTCTGATTGCGGCACACTGGAAGGGAGGCAGCAGAAATATTAAACACCCCGTTTTCAACGTAACTCCTTCCATTTGGTTTGATGTTAGAACTCTGAAAAAGTGTCAGCAGGCTAAGTATTGGAGAAAGCAGTGGAGGACATGAACTGTATTTAGATAAGATTTGGTTGAGCAGATAAAATAAAAATAGTCTTTGTCTTCAGTGATTTTCATGTTTAACTGTTATTTGAGTCTCCCAGACAAGTCTTAATTTGCTTTAATTCAATAGCTGCTTAGAATTCTCTCTCTGGAAATTGTGGTTTGCCTTCTCTCAGAGGGCATAGCAAAAGCAAGGAGGCGTTGGACATGTATCTGTTATACAAGCTTTCCAGGCAGTTGTGATAGGACCTCACCTTTCAGGGAGTATCACTGCAGAGTGTCAAATTGTTGAATTCTGCACCCAAAGAAAAACATCAGCCAATTTTTTCATTTATTTCTAAATCCTCAGAAGCTAAGTCAGGATATTGCATTGAACACTTACATGTATCTTCTTTTCCTAAGATTTATGAAAATGACAGCAAAGGAATAAGCAAAATAGAGCTATGAAATCAGTGTATGGCACAGGGAATAACACGAGAGATTTTTAAAAAATAAATGAAATTAAGAGAAGGTGGAAGAATGTTGACTGAAAATGAAGACGAAAGAGAAAAGGAAGCCATAGTTTGAATATGTTCAGATATGGGAGGTCTGTTCAGAAGAGGAAGACAATCCTGCCAATAAAATCCTGGGGAAGTTCTGTATGAAGTGAAAACAAATACCACGTATGGCAGTTGTGAGAAGTGAGGCCAAAATCTTAGGAATTAATGGAAAAATTGTAAATGGAGTATTTATCTCCATCTACTTTATGTCCAACTTGAATCTTCCAGAAGAATAAAATTCCCTCAGAAGAATGTCTAGCTCTCTATCCACCTACCTAACCTGCCACAAACAACAGACCTTCTATAATCTTATTTAACATATAAGGTGTTAAACAAAAGGTATAAATATTTTAGAACATGAAAAAGAAAAACTAGAAAGAATGAAGAAGGGAAATTTCACTTCAGTGTTACCAGAAGAAATTGAGGAACAAAATATAACTAGGGGAAAAAAAGCTTAATTCTATCCTTAGAAAGACTGAAGAAGATATTTCATCCATGAAACAAAACATCACTGTTCAACATGAAGTAAAGAACAATAGCAGCAAAAACCATTTTCAATTCACTAAAATTAACAGTAACAACAAACAAATGGGATGGAAAAGAAAACCAAGAAAAAACTCCTAGATTCAGAAAAAAAAAGGGGGGCGGGGAGAGTGATGAGAAATAGACAATGAAAGAGCAGAGACATAAGGGATCAAATAAGGAGATTAAATGTCAGACTTAAGAGATTTCCCAAAACAGAGAATTAGAAAGTAGAGGAGAGAAAATTATCAAGCATTATTAGATTTTTTTTCCCACGGCCGAATAAGGATATATGTCTCTGATGGAAATGGCCTATTGATTGTTCAAAATAATTACTGAAACAACAACAAAAGCACCTAGTCAATACATAACAGTGTGAAATTTCCAACTACCTAATGACCGATAAACAACTTACAGAAGACAGAGAGTAAACCAAAGACCTGTAAATCGTGACAATAATCATAGTGCTGTCGGGTACTTTATCAGTAACACCAGAGGATAGAAGAGAGCAGAACAAAGCCTCTTAAGATCCCTGGAAAAATAACTTTACCTACATTTCTATATCCCACCAAATAATTGATTCAGTATGAGGATAGAAAAGGTTCATAAGGGAGGACTGAATAGTTTATAAAGAAAATAGAAATAATGAATACAAGAAAAAGGGAAACATCCAGGAGAGTAGAGCAGAAAAGTCCTTGGATGCCTCAATTTGTGTAAACTGAGGTTTCTTGGTAAAAATGCGGCATTCATGTAGGTGATACATGACTGAGTACTCTGCAGATCTTGAGGACTGGTTACAGAAATGTGTGGGGTATAAAAAGCTGAGCTATAAATTAAACTTGGTGTCATAAACATTCTCCATGAGTGACACAGGAGCTATGACATTGGATATGGATACAAAATGTAACAAGCAAAATTGTTGTTCACTATCTGATCAACTCTGAGGAATATTCATAGTCATAGGAGAAGCGAGTACTTTCTGTTGGCATGTGTTTTTCAGACTCACGTCACGGACACAGTCTAGTAAACATAACTATGGTTTTAGTATGGAATATGAACCTTATGACACTTGGTGGGACAGAAATGAGAGCACAGCCAGCTGAGGATGAGCGCTCTAATTGGGGGAAGATGATAGAGGGTACAAGAGATAGAAATGCAAATGTCTCCTTTTTAGGAAATGAGAATTCAAGAAGCACCACCTGCGCTAGAGGGGACAAGACTGGAGTTATAATCTTGAGGGGATGCCAGTGGGGCAATTGGGCATAGTGACATAAACATAGAGAAAGTTTATGTATAAATGAGCAGTTGAAGTGCAGGAGTGAGGGAAGTGACAAGAAGCACCTAACATATTTTGAGAACTTTTTTTGGGAGTCTCCATCTTTTAGAAAGTTTTCCTTGTTAAGATGTAGAGCAATGATGTACATAAAACATCAATCACTGTTTTGCAGAAAAATAACCAAGGTTCAAAGAGATTAAGTAACCTGCCAAGTTTATGCAGCTATAAAGAGATAACGGGGGTTTGAATGCATTCTTGCTGCCTCTAAAGCCCGTGCTCAATTCACTGTACCATACTCCTTTCACCAGAGGTCACTTCTTTAGTAAAAAGTTCCGGGGCATAAATCAAGACCTTCTGATTCTAAAACTGGTTCACTTGCTGCGTTACAGTTCTCACTCTGAATCAAGTGCTGTTGTGTTATGTGAGAGTAAAAGAAGAAAAGAATGCTCAAGGACTGAAAAAAAAAAGTCCATTCTTGTTATCAAGACTGGAGTGTAGCCGGAAAAAAATATCACTGCTGTTACAACTATAGGAAATCACAAAGGCAAAGCCAACCATTAACTACAGGAAAAGCCTGACCTACATAATGAATTTCCCAAGCTTTAGGACAAAGTAGATAACAGATTGGTTCAGAGAAAGAAATAAGACAATATTTACCTTTAAAAAATGTTATGTGGTATTAATGTGGATTTATGAGTTAAACATTATACCTTTGTGTTCACACAAAAAAATGTATGAAAATTATAGTTTGTATTAATTTTGGTAACCTAATACTTTTTCTTATCTGTGAAAATATATTGAAATTATTTTGTTAATAATTCCTAATTTTACTACTTTATCTTTCAGGAGTAAATTTTAAAAAAATACTGCCTATTATTACTACATTATAATATCAAGAAAAAATTAAAAATTGAATTATTTATTTTGTGATACCAGGGATTGCCTGATGTGACTGAACTTTGTATTCGAACTCTCCATTAACATTTAAATGTCAGAATTTCTGTTATATTTTAACAATGAAAATTATTACATCCATATTTTTTAAAGTAAATACCATTCAAAGGAGTTCATATGTTGGTTTGACTGTGACTGTTGTGCTTCAAGTACTTTTAAATCTTTATAAATCAGTTCCAGAATGCAGTTTGCCTTGCTAAAAGAACTCAGTATCTTAGCTGCAGGCAACAGATATGTTATTTTGCAGAACTTCCTTGTAGCACATCTATATCCAGATAAGAGTTTAGGGGAATAAAGTGCCAAAATACAGTCAGTTCTATCATACTAAATCATTACAAAATAATACCTATTATGGTCATTTAAAATTTATGATCTACTTTGCCTTTAAATATATGATAAAAAACAAGAGAAAAAAAGAAAATTTTGGTCACTTAGTGTTCAGCCTACAAAAATTCAATTTTATGTATACTTTTAAATATTAAGAGAAGTAGATTTTATACTAAAATAATGTTACACAGAGAGTTTGGTGTTACATAAGTTAGACTGAATTTGGAGTGCACACTATTAATTTATTATTATTACATGTTATATAATGTTGAGGTCCCATTTGAATAGGAAGTCTGGAAAATGAAAATATCACTGTAGGAAAATCAAAATGCCTTTGAGGTGATTCAAAATAGCATTTCAGGTTTAGTTTAGGGCTCTGAGAACTGGGCAGAGAACTATGGAAATGGTTCGTTGATAAATATTTTTGGAATGAATGGAGTGATTTTGCAGAGAGAGGGTTGTTAGTGAACCAAGAGTTCTATTTGGGACATTTGAGTTTGAAATACCTATTGCATCACCACGTGACAATGTCTGCGTATTTCAGGCAAGAAGCTAAGGAGGAGATAAATGATCAGGTGTCTCCTGCATCTCAACCTGGTGGTAGAAAGGAGCGGCAAACATGGCAGTGGAGGGCAACTGAACACAAAGACATACCAAGGGAAAGCCTTTTTTTTGACAATTCAGGAAGAAGAGGGAATTCCAAGGTGAATATTCTGGATCCTATATTTCTTCAGCTATCTGATAATTTTCACTACCAACACCAAGTATATACATTAAAATGTAACTTGATGAATATAATATCTCAACTAAATAATGTTAGAGTGAATTAATCACACAGGTACACCAATTAATCATTAAAAACAAAACAGAGACCAACTTTATTTCATCCAGAAACCATACTAAGCAGCAACAACAAAAGGCAGAAATTACAAAAGCAAAGCTTAATAGTTTCACCATGTATAAAAACCTCTGTATAATGAAATAAACTGTAAGAAATGGTAAACAGGAAACAACAAATTCTTAAAAATAATTGCAATGCATACGAGATACAAAGAGTTAACAGCCAAAACATTTAAAGACCTCTTATAAGTCAATAAATAAAAGATAACTTTCTCGTGAAAAAATTGAGCTATGATTAGGCCAGATAATGCATAATAGAAAAACTCATTATGATTATCACATCCAAATTTTTAATCTAATTGGTGATCCAAGAACTGCAAAGACAATAGCAATGAAGTAAAACAACAAAACAAATGTCTCAAATGTTTAGAAAATAGATAGTCCTTTGAATTAGTGGTTGAAGTTTAAATTGATATCAACCTTCTGATAAACAGTTAGCTGAACAAAATTTACATTCTATTGAACCAGCACATTGGAGATGCCTCAGAAAACCTTAGCTACTTATATAATAATCACAATGTTTTATACAATGACAGAAATTAATAGAAAGCATTTAATGTCCAGAAGAAAGTGAATGATAAGTAATTTATTAAGTGGAATACTAACAAGCCATTAAAATAATATTACAGATGTAGTGGACATCTGTTGTACCTGCTGGAACCGCATCAGTTTGACCTTTTTCCTTCTGGGTAGTCATACTAATTAGCTTTTGTGAACTACCACCCCCTTCGTCACCACACACAAAATGAACAAGGTCCTCAAGGGAAGTGTCAAGGCACCCTACACTCTTCTAGATCTTGAGTGGAGCAACATGGACACATTTTTTTTTAATTAATTAATTTTATTTTTATTTTATTTTTGGCTGTGTTGGGTCTTTGTTGCTGCACTGAGCTTTCTCTAGTTGCGGGGAGCGGGGGCTACTCTTCATTGCAGTACGCAGGCTGTGGCTTCTCTTGTTGCGGAGCACAGGCTCTAGGTGCATGGGCTTCAGTAGTTGTGGCATACGGGCTCTAGAGTGCAGGCTCAGTAGTTGTGGCACACGGGCTTAGTTGCTCCGTGGCATGTGGGATCTTCCCGGACCAGGGCTCGAACCCGTGTCCCCTACATTGGCAGGCGGATTCTTAACCACTGCACTACCAAGGAAGCCCAACATGTACACTTTTAAGTTAGAGCTGATTAATCCCAATAGGGACACCTAAAATCGACTGTCCTTTGGTCTCCATTAGGTCTCTGTCCTTGGACTGTTCTAAAACTGAACAGTCCCAGTTTCTGTTCTAAATATGACATGGTTCTTTAGTTTCTCTGTAACTTCTAAGAGCCAGTCCATATACTTTAGATTGTTTGTTTGCTTAATGTACCCTACTTTGGTTACTGTTGCTTGCCACCAGAGAACTTGATATAATTTTATATATAGAGAGAGAGAGTATATATTATATATATATATATATATATATATATATATATATATATATATATACTTACCAAGGAAAGACAGTCACCAAATACTGGTGATTATGAAAAGAAACCTCAACATAACATATTCAGTATCATGTGATTACAGTTTTTAATTTTTTTTCTTTTCAGTGTGTTTGCTCTCCAAATAAACAAGCATATCTTTTGTTAATATTAACTAATAAAATGTAAAACAAAAATAGCAACATATATTTATTATGTTTAGCTTGAAACAATAAATATTGGACATCAAGTGTCCAATAAGTACATTTGAATCTACAGTTATCTTAGTACAAAGTTCAATTAAAATGCCTTATAAGTACACAAAAGATGTCCAATCTCACTTATAGAGAAATGCAAACTAAAATAGAGACACCACATTATACATAACTGATGTGAAAAATAACAAACAGTTGGTGAGGGTATATTATTTCATAGTGTCTGCTTGTCAGTGGTCCAAGCAGGACATAGCTGAATCCTCTGCTGAGGATTGCTCCCACAATCAAGGTTTCAATAAGGCTAAATTCCTTTCTGGAGGTAGGGATCCCTCTTCCAAGTGGGGCTTGGGATCTTCTTCCAAGCTTATGTAATTATTGGTCGAGTTCATCTCTTCACTATATACCAGTATGATCCTGCTTTTCTCACTGGCTGTCAGCTGGGAGCTACTTTTCATGCCCAGAGACCACCTATATGGTTTCCTGTCATGTGGCCCTCTCACAGACCTCAGACATCATGACAGTTTACTTCTTCAAGACTAGGGGTGTCTGGCTCTACTCTGCTAAGGGGGTGAGTCTTATATAACATTACACAGTCATAGGAGTGACCATCCCTTCCTTCTATTGGCATTATATTTGCAGAATCAAGTCAGAGGCTCCACCACACTCAAGGTGAGGGGATTTTTCAAGGGCATAACACCTAGGGGTCCCTATGTATATGTACACCACAGTGAGTGACTCTATAATTCCTTGTTTCCAAATCTCACAAGCCCTGCTTTTAAAATAACCAAATTGGTGGATAGAGTTAACAAAGTCCAGTTTATCCATATTAGATTCAGTCTTGCAATTTGACCAAGCTGATCACAATGAACACATCAAATATTTTCAGGTCATTTGAACATGTCATTGTAGAAACACGCATGGGAAATCCAACTTAATATAAAATACTAAATTTAGAGAGTGGTTAGATGTGTGAACCACCTTGAACAGATGATATTAACTTTACATGATTCTCCCTAAGGTGGGGAAAAAAAAAAATGCTTGAATTGTTCAGAAAGTACTTGTGTATGATAAAAAACGTCTTTCAAGAAAAAGAAAATTTGAGGTATTTTTGGAAGTAGTTTTTAAAAAGACAAGATTTAATCAATCTAAATTGAGGCTAGAGGGAGATTTTGGTAAAAATAATACTGGATATTCATATCCAGTCTATATTTATATTTCCCTGAGCTAAAAATCAATTTAGTCAAAATGATCATTTATTTATACATGGAGAAGGATATGACACAAAGACAAATATAAGTCCTAACCTCATGTTTCTCTTTTTCAAAGAGTAAGCACAAAATATACCAATAGAACATAAATTTGAAAAAGTTACTATTTAATAAGAGGTATAACAATTTTTGGCGTGTATATTCTGTCTTAAGGACTTTGGTGTAAAATACTATTGACTGTTGACATCTAGCTGAAACATGATAAAGCAAGGATTGGTTAATGTATGCTCAGAGAAAAAGGAAGCTTTGGTGTATTAACTTTGGTGACTATAATTCCTCTGATCAAAGTTTTATGTGGTGGCTTTAGCAAAAACAACTTGACTTTCTAATGTTTTCTTAGTTATTATCACTTTTAAATGGAAAAATTATTCTAACAGTGCATTCTTATAGTGCTTACTTTTTAATATTTATTTTATTTAGATTATACAGTCAACGTTAGCAATTTGACATATTAATTATTCCAATGTGTGATTTTTTTCTCTGAATTTTATTTCAGTACATAAACATGTAAACTTTTAAATCAATATATTTGTCATTTTCATTCTAAGGATACATTAATATCAGGTAATTCTGCATTACAATCTGTGTTTGTGTGTGTGTGTGTGTATTTTTTTCCCCTGAGAAATCTGCAATGAAGCTAAGGGAATTCTTTGCCTCTTTGAATATAGGCTAGCAAGAAAATTTTAATAGAAAATGTAAAGAATGATATTATTGAGGGGAACACATGGTATGGATAGCTGGAAATAGTTGCTTTCATGATATGTTGTTGTTCAATAGAAAATGATTTTTTGAGGACAAATTGAGTACAAATGAATAACTAGCCATATTTAACATAAACTACAATGTGTTCATTTACCAAAAAATAAAAAAAGATACATTCATATTATACTGTGCAAATATTCCATACATATGTACTAAGACTGAATGTTGATTTTCTTTCAGATCATGTAAGAACAATTCACAAACTTAGTTGTTTAAAACAATAAAAATCTCTTATCTCAGGGTTCTATACATTGGAAGTGTGGATACAGTGTTACTTGATTGGTCCCTCTGGTTAGATCTCACAAGGCCAAAAGCAAGGTGGCAGCAGGTTAGTGTTCCTATCTCAAGGCTTTGGGGACAAATTCCTTGCTCATTCAGGTTGTGGCAGAATTCAATTCCTTGTAGATGTAGGACTGATGTCCTTGTGTCCTTGCAGGCTGTAAACTATGGACTGTTCCCAGATCCTAAAGTCCATCCACATTCCCTGGTCGTGACCCATTTACTTCATTGTCAAAGTTCACAACACTGAATTAAATCCTTCTCATACTCAACGTCTCTGACTTGCCCTCTGCCTCATCTCTCTCGCCTCTACCTCCACATACATCTGACTTCCCTCTTCGAATCAGAAGGCCCATGTGATTACATCAGACCCACTTGGATAATCCAAGACCATCTCCTTACTTTAAGGTGAGCTAATTAGTAACCTCACTTTCATCTATTAACCTCCCTTTACAGCAGTACCTAGATTACTATTTGATTGACTGACGAAGGGATTAGAATTTTGTGTGCATAATTTGAAAATTCTGTCTGCCTACTGCATTTGTTTTAGGTTCTCTGAGTAATTCTAATGTGCAGTCAGAGTTGAAAAACACTTGTAGAAATGCATCCCTCCTATCCTCCTACCTGGTCCCAAACACTTTCCTTCCTCTACAAGAGCCAAGTGTACCCAACATGGAGAGAAATAAAACTCTCTCTGGGACTTCTGGCTTCAGCTCTGACTCATGAAGAGCTTGGAAGTTGTTTACATTCCTATGGCTACTCTAACAAGTTTCCAGGAATGTAGTGGCTTCCAACAACACAAATATATTATCTTGCATTTCTGGAAGTCAGAAATCCAAACTCAGTTTCACTGAGCTAAAGACAAGGTGCATGACATCTGTTTGGTCCAGAAATGTTTTATCCATGAATATAAGCAATAAACAATTTTACTTTTATTTGGGAAATTCTTACAAGCTATTTTTCCCAAGTAAACAGTTACCTCCTTTGGACAAACAAGTCACCAGTCAGACAATAGATTGCTAAACAGACCAAACATCTTGCTTGTTAAACAACATTTTACTTATCAGGACCCTCATCTCACTGTGTCTATTAGTCTTAAATTATTATGTCACAATCTTTGCCCAAACTGAATTAATTTCCCTCTTTGAAAGACCTGACATAATCCGCTTTATCTCAGATCCCAAAATCCTATGAATATCCTTCTGAGACACTGCAAAGACTCTGTTAAAACTCTCTTATAATAACAGGAACAGTAAACTTTACTTGATTAACAGAATATTCTGTCACTCTTTTGATGGTGTCAGCAGTCAATACTTGTTTTATAGCTTGACAACTTTCACCTATTTTATACACTACAAATGTATATATGTTTCATTTTACCACTTAATGAAGAAATGGAGTCTCAGAGAAGGCAAGTGATTTGTACTATAGCACACAGGCAAATAATGTAGAGCCAGGTTCTAACTCATGGTTTGACTCAAAGTTCTCAAATATGTCCGGTCATCTCAATCTTCTACTAGTTTTTTTCCCTCTATATAGGTGAGCTTCTTTGAAATCCACCCACTTCTATGCAATAAAAGAATTCATCTTTATCTCTCATTTTCACCATTCTCTGAGCATCAGTCCTGCATTTTCAGCTGCCTGCAGGACTTTTCCATTTGAATGCATTTCCATCATTTGACATCATTTAACTGACACCGTTTCAACTAAACTCATCTACACCAAAAATGTAATTGTCTGGACTTTATTATTATACAGAAATTTGACAGTGGTTTAAAAAATCTTAAGCATACATTTCTTGTCTCCCTATTAACATTGTAAATGTCCTGAGGAAAAGAACCTCATACGATACTTCTCAATATTGTCCTCCTCTCTGCTAAGCACACCACCATGTGTGAATCATTCAGTAAAAGCGAGACTGTGGGAGGGTATCTAAATTGAACAGTGAAAAATGATTGAGCTATAAGTCACTTTAATTACTACATTAAATAAGGTTCAGTGTGACATTTAAAATTACCATTTAATTTGATTCAATGGTCATGAGCTAACATCACCAGGGGTGCTCAGAAAAAAAAAAAAAAACAGGAGTACAAATAAAGGATAATTATTATACCCTGACCCCCAGGCAAGCTGCTGTTAGGTTCTTGGTACCATAAAATGAGTCCTTGAGGTGAAATGAGGGAAGAGCTGAAAAAAAGGAGACAGAAAGGTTGGAGCCTCTCTTTATTCTTTTTGCTGTCTCTCAACTGAAACAGTCTGCAGAAGACGGGCATTTCAATTTTCAAGGAGATTTGGAAAGAAAGCACATCTTAAAGAGGGAAGAGAAAGTAGAGTGATAGAAAGGACTGGAGGGATTAAAACCAGCCGTGCAATCACAGGAAGAAGTTTTTGAAAGGAAACACTTGACACATTGCTGAGCTTTCTTTTCTAGAATCACCTCAGTTGAACCCCATGGAGATGATCCAAAGCAAAGATAGTCCTCCATTACTCTAAGCCTGCAAATCCCTCTCTGAGAATGGGTAGCAACAAATATAACAAAAATCATGGACAAGGGGTGTAACATTGTCAAACACCAGGGCTCTTTTTTGTTTGTTTGTTTGCACTGCACAGCATGTTTAGTTCCCTGACCAGGGATTGAACCCACACCCCTTGCATTGGAAGTGCAGAGTCTTAACCCCTGGACCACCAGGGAAGTCCCTCAAACACCAGGGCTCTTAATCTAAGTCCCAACATTAGTGGTGAATCAAGGAATCAAATGTAAAGATTTTTTTCCCTGTGATAAATGCATACATGAGATTGAGAGCTTATGTATTAGGTCAGGTATAAGTCATAATGGTGCAGCATTCATTTTCATTTGATTTTACTCAATAAAATCTTAGTAAATGTGATGTGCCAGACACTCTACCAATGTTGTGGGTACACAAAGGGAGTTAACAGATAGGCTATGTTCTCAGGGAGATACAGGCATTTGTAGAAATGAGCGCCTAATGCTATGTGGGAATTCTACATTTCCCTGTTCCATTCTCTGTTTCATGCTGCTGGATGATTTCATATTTTGTACCCTCTTCTTAAACTTCCCAAAACGTATTCATCATCCTTACTCACTAAAAATGATCTTGCTTTCTATTTCACTGAGAGAATTGAGTGATCGGAAGAGAACTTCCACATTCTCTGACTACCAAGGTCACCCACCTGCCCACAGGGTAAGTACACCAGCTTTAAATACCACCTGTTCACTCCCAAGTGCTTAATCCTAGCCCTGAACTCTCCCCTGAGCTGCAGACTCATTTATCGGGAAGCCTACTTGCAATATCTACTTGGATGTCTAAGAGGCATGTAAAAATTAGTGTGTCCAAAAAAGCCTTCTATCCACCTTGCTGAAAAAAAAAAAAAAAAAAAAAAGATGGGACTTTACTCTTCCAATTCCTTGTGTTATAAATCTTGCATCCATTTAAGGCCCCTCTTTTATCTCATGTCACGTATCTTGTCCATCAGCAAATCCTATCTAATCTACCTTTGAAACACATCCAGAATCTTATCACATCTTACTATTCTTCAGTAAAACCCAGGCCTGTAACACCATTATCTCAAGAGGATTATTGCAGTAGGTCCTAACTAGTCTCCCTAGCAGGCTCTCTCTGTGTCACTGTATTTCTGTGATAACACTAAGGAGTCCAAGAATTCCAAATTCATATGGCCTTCTTGGTTGTTGGGAAAGTATATTTGTCAATATGGAAAGTTAGCATGTATTTTATTTAGGAATTGGTTAGACTGATTTATACATATTTAGACATGAAATCCTGAGCCGCATTTGTGTTTTTGTTTTGGTCCCATGAGATCAGATGCCAGCCTGCCTCATCTCCCCTGACTCTTTCCATTACCCACTCTGATCTGTCTTGCTGGCCTCTGCTTTTCTGCGAACAGACCAAACTTGTTCCTACCCCAGGATCTTTACATTTGCTTTCCACTCTGCCTTGAATGAACTTGCACACACACTATATTGACGCCTTTTCCATGCTCAAGTTTTACCTTATTAAAAAGGCTTTCTCTCACACCCATATCAAATAGTTACTGCACATTTTTTCTCCATTCCTTTATTCCCTTTCCTCCTATGCTATTTTATTTTTATTCTCTACAAAACTATCACCAGCGAATATTTTATTGATTTAGATTGTGTTTATTGTCTGCCCATCCCACTTGAAAATCAGCTCTAGGACAGCAGAGATTATCTGATAATATTCAGCACGTAGAATTGAAACAGAGCAGAACCCTATGGTCCTTGCCCCCATCCCACCACCATGTCATCAGCCTGCCTTTTGTCTGTGGAAAAATTTAGCCAAAGAGTAAGTTTAATCAGAGAAGTGAGAAAATGCAGAAATAAGTGAAGACAGTCAAAGGAGAACAAATAATAATAGTTTAATCATTAAGCAGAGTCGAGGACCTTTAGGTCCTCCTTAAGGGCTATTGATAGTATTCTGAGCCATATCCTGTGAGCTATTTTGCAGATACTGAAGGCCCCACCAGATGGAAGAGGATAACCACATGATGACCGATTGAAGCCATGACATAAGCTGCCAGAATTCCAAGAACTGACCTCAAAGAAATGGGAACAAACCCTGGAACTAAAGATTAACTGTACTTAAAATAACCAAGATGACACAGATCAGACCACCACATTACTGATTTCAAAATGACTGTCAGAACCGACTATTCTGTTCTTTTCCCTCCCTCAGCCTACAGCCCTGAAACTCCCCTTTGAAAGCCCCTGTCCCCTGAGCAGCCATCGGGAGTTGGTTCTCAGACAGGAGTCCACCCTCTCCCCTGGTTGCCAGCCTCCGAAATAAAGCAATCTTTCCTTCCTACCAACAATTGTCTCTAGGGAACTGGCTTTCGAGCAGCGAGCAGCCAGACCTGGGTTTGGTAACAGAATCAGTGCTGGCCGTAGAAAGGAACCTTGATAGATATATGTTGAATAAATGAAGACTCTTTCAAAGCTGTGTATTTCATCTCTCTCTTTGGAATCTCTGTTTTCTCCTTAATATAAATCTGTCCTGCCTCTCAACAGACCACCAAATATGACCAATTTTTCTTGAATTAAAAAGTTGACTAATAAAGGTTTAGGAGTAGTGAAAGAAGTGAATGTTTATTGTTGGATGAGGCTCTCTATTTTTTTTTTCACTGATGACCTCAGATTTGATACTGTGTGACTTTTTGTGTCAGAATCATGTGCAAATGCACAAACAAACATGTACATCCAGAATATTATAAATTCATCTTAATCTCGTGAATCTTGTTTATTTACCTGACTTTTAAGTATGACTGGCCTGTTTTTACCAAGTCACATGATTCATTTAAATAGTCCGCAATCCTGGGGCACGTATTCTTTTAGCTCAAGGATGTGAATGTTTGTGAGCACACTGTAAAAAACCCTAAATCACAATCATTCAAGTACCTGTGCTGATGTGATGCTCATTCTCTCCCCTTCTTTTCTCCCTTGTACAGAAACATGTGACTTAAAAAATTTTAAACTGTATTTAATGCATATCCTAGGTATTAATTTTCAACCACTTTAAAAGTGAAATATTATCTTTTGGTTTATATCACTAGTGGAATGTGTTAATCTATTTTAAAGTATGATTCATAGTGTGTATCACTTCTCAAAAGACACCATGTGTTATAAGATAGTATTTTGAGGTATTAACCAGTATTGTGTTTCACACATTTATTGTTTCCTTCTCCCCAATCCTTGCTCATTCAACAGCGTTTTTAGTTTCCTTGCAAATCTAATGTGAGGATTTACACTCATACATACTATACATGTTTGAAAATTAAGCTTCCACTGTTAGCTGTGGAAAAAACATCTCTATAATATTACTATAGTGTTGCCATTTTCAGCTTTGCAAATTTGATTAACTTTTGGCATTTCTATAGTTAAAGAAAACTACTTCATCCTTGGAAATGTAGCAGAGTGAGATTCATTTTAATTTTCCCAATGAATACCTGATGTTCATTCCTCAGTGATGTGAATAGTGAACATATTTTCCAAGGTCGGGTGACGTTGTAATGTTATTGACGTACATACAGATTTTAATACATTCATCTCGTTTAATTTATGTTGGCAGTTTCTTCAAATTGTAGGACATATACCTTTCAAGATAACTTATTTTCCTTCCTATTCTCATATTAAATAAGGACTAAATCAGGTAATCTAGACTGTGACTTAATTCCACTGCTAAACTAGAGATCAATTTTGGCCATCCATCTACCTCACAGAATACTAAATTCCTCCCAATCAGGTTTAATAAACTCCTCATTTTTGTGTGTCAGTGTGTGTTCACCCAAGTTCAATATAATATTTAATATAAATTTTAGATTAAAAGATACATTTTGATAAAATCTTTTTGTCATAATAAATATTTCCCTTCTTTCAACTTCCATTAATTGGTGGAACACCAACTATGCTTCTTTGTATCTACAGTATATTTAAGCTAATATATCTAGCATGAGTGTCACACATAAAAATATGGTAGAATACCCTCTGTTGGTGGATCACAGGCTTTGAGGTTTTTTCCCCTGCAGGATGGATGGTGGGTATGAAATAATTTGTATTATCTGGCGCAGCCTCTGAGGAGTAATGGACACATATTCATAAAAGGTCTGGTTGACATTAGTGTTGCCATCAGAGGACAGAACAGAGTGATGCTAATTGACCCACGTGAGAAATGGACTCACGAACTTAGGTGCAGTAGTGCCAAGGTGTCACTTACTTAATTAACTAGCTATTCTGCTAATGTTATACAAAATCTGGATGCATATCAAAATTCAAATGCCATCTCACCCACCTTTGGCCTTCAGCAGAAGCACATGTCTTTAAAAGTTATTTTAAGTTGTTTTTATAATGTGTACTATATAAATAAATGTAAATTATATATGTCTTTAAATAAAATCTTTAAGTAAATAGCCCAAAGTACATTTTCTATGGATAACTTACATGGTGAGAGCCCCAGAAGAACCCCAATTTGCAGAACTTCTGTGATTTCAGCCATTTCTACAGAGGTCTTGTCAATTAAAATTATCAATGTGTTTGAGAGGCTGATGAAACTCATAGGAAACACATGACTCCACATGTTGAGACTGACATTGAACACTTAAAGCCTAGAATCCCAGGAAGACAAGGACAACAAGAACCTTCTCTTAATACCCTGGGCAGTATATTGAATTTGGAAAGAATTTCCCCCCTCTTCCTCCCACTTCCCAACGCAGAAGAAAGCATCAGGGTGAATTGGGGTAGTTGCTGCTTATAAAGGCTGATAGTGGATTTTGAGTGCAACACTGAGGAATATTACTTAAGTGATCTTTCAATCCAGCCTACCTACCGGTACAACTTTTAACAAGCTCAGGAGGGAGAATATGTACTCACTGAATATGTAAATGAAATAAAATAATTGAAATGTTTGTGGGTAACAAAAAACATGACAAGAACAAAGTTCTCTGGATTTTGCCTACTTTTATCTTGTAAATAACTGTTAACTTCATTGCTGACTCAGTTTTACAGAAATATTGTCATAATTCTAGTTACTCTTTCACATTAACCATCACAGAACACAGGTAAATGAAAAAGCCTTTCTAATAACAAATTTGAATTTGAGCATGTAATGAATTTTAATGTAACACTCTTTTTTAACATTTTGATTATAAGACAGGTTTAGTGTTGATGAGGAAGAATTATATATGTAGTTACGCACAATTGTTTTCGTTTTGTTTTGCTTTGCTTTTGAGCAGATCTTTTTAAAGGAATTTTTAAAAATAGACATAAGATTAATTCAGTTTCTTCCAGAGTATTGTATTGGGCACAGACCGGAAGGAAAACCAACCATTGATTCCAATCCCTCACTGGCTACAAAATTGCTGTGACTTTAAGTAGTTAATTAAAACTCAATATTTCTTAGATTTTCTTTTGTTCAATGGGTCTTTTGTTCAATGTTCTATCATTCCTGCTTTCCACATGATTATTATGGTATCAAATAACATTTAAATGCTAGATACCATGAAACCCAAACATATGCCAAATATGATATTCATGATGTTAAATATGTGATTTCCTCTATTTCAAACAAACAAATTTTGAATCTAGACCAAGGGAGAACTGAAGATTTGGTGATTATCTTCCCATATTACTGGTTATAAAAGCAGGTAAAAAAAAGTTACTAGATAATTCTTATATGGATTAATTTTTTTAAGGCTATAATAATCTGCATCGCTTCTCATCAAGAGATGAAGTCTATTTCTTCACCATTTGGACCTGGGCTTGACTATGTGACTTGCTTTGGCTAGTGGAAGCAAAGGTAAATTAACCCAAGGCTTGCAAGGTGTTTGCCCATTGGGACTTGCCCACTCTTCTCCTTGGGAACCCTTTGGTCACTGTGTGAACAAGCCCAGGCTAGTATTTTAGAGCATAGAGGCCACATGTAGACAGAGCCTGAGTGACCCAGTCCCAGCTGATGCCTCAGACATGAGAGTTAAGCTATCCTAGACCACCCAGCCTGGACCAAGCAAACCACCTGGCCAAACAACAAGATCAAGGGGGAAAAGTGTTTTGAGTTACTAATTTTTTGAGAAGGTGAGCACTGTGATGTAGCAAAGCTTAACTGATATAAATGCCATCCAGGTTAATTTACTATCAACATTGATAACATAATCTGAACAATTACTAAATCTCCATTTAATTAGAAAAGACAAGTTTTGAAACCAGCAAAACCTGGCTTTGAATCTAGACCATGACACGTTCTGCTTATGTGACCCTCAGTCTGACTTAACTTTGCTGCACCTTAGTTTGACCATGAGAAAAAATGGGAACACATCTTCATCCAATTTTGGGGATGGTTAAATTTGTTGAATAAAATATTAGTACACAGTAGATGCTTAGTACACAGTAGATGCTCAACAAACTATTATTTTTATTCATTAAATGTCTTTATGTAGGCTTAATATAAATTTTTTATTTTCCTTAAATTTATATTATTATTTTAATTTTTAATATTTTGCTGTCAAAGGTTTAGAGCTTATAATTGACCTTCTCAACTATCAGTAATTCTGGCTTTGAGGATTTTGACTAATATTTTATAAAATTCAAATCACTATTACATATTCTTTGAAAATTTTGATTTTCTTGCTACTTTCCCTTTATGTTTACCCATAATTGATCTTTCTCTCTTGACAGCATTTTGGGGACATTGAGTGGCATTTGAAGGCACTCATGACAGTATCTATAAGAGATTTACAACATTAACCTGTCAGAGATTTGTCCTTAGAATTAAAGAGGAACAGGATATCTTTAGACCTCAGGTCTCATGCTTAGTTTCATTCAAAATATCTTGTAAAATTAGTTTCAATGTCAGCATACCAATGCCTGTGCCAGCTTTTTTAAAAGAATGGCAATGATATATAGCCAGCTAACTTTGACTGGAGACAATAAAATAGATGGAGTGGTTAGGTTTAGTCCTAAGTAACTTTTTATCCAATGACAGAAATTACTTATTTGAACCTTTAATTCATTTAAATTTGCTTCAACTTTCAAGTGACTACCCACATATTTTCCATTTTGACAGATAAAATTAAATGACTAATATATAGAACAACCTACCCAATGCTGTGCTGTGATTGACAACTTAAAAAAATCATAAAGCACCTTTTAATTTTCCAAATTTGGAAAGCTAAATCTTTATAAGATCAATTTATATTTGTTATTTTTTTACCCAATTTTTCAGAAACGTCCTCTAAAATAAAAATTCAGTATCCATGAATGAGATTCCAAGAGATTCTGGAAGTCATGGAAATTTTCTGTATATATGCACTTTGCTTGTGAGAAGTCCAACATTTTCATCATATTTTCAAGTTTTTGATTTTGTTAAAGTTACAGTCACTATTTCGAATGACATTTGAAGCATTTGCAAAACAAATAAGTGATCCTACCAAAAACAAATTGTAAATGGCTCCAATGAAATAGTGTAACAGGAATGTTCTTCTCAATCCCACCCTACCCCCAATACCATTATCTAATTCACTTGTATCTCTTCAAATTGTTGACTGTTTTTATTGACATGAAATCCTTTGGAACAGTTTGCTTTAATGGTGGCTGAGCAAAAGCTGTTATAAGTTTTACGTTTTGCATTTATACTTGTGTCCTTCCTACTTAAGGGGATAGTAAATCGTACCTTCATTGGGCACTGTAGAGCATTTGGAAATACCTCCTTTCCTCATATTTCTCTCAAAATATGGTGGAGCAGCCATGGTTTCCTCAGAGTCAGTAGGCAGAAAATCAGTACAATTGTACCGTCTTCGAGAGCTTTGAATCTGTCGCTATTGTAACTTGTGAAGGTTATTTGTGGTCCCTTTGAACTACTTGAAACACTGCTCTACCATTGATGTGCTAACATTGCCTAAAATCTAATTCTCTATTACCATGGAAATCTCCCATTAAGTTCACTCCAATCATATTACTGCTGCATTCTTTCTAAGGTTAACAATTCAGATTCCTATAACTTGGAAGCAGTGGTCATCCAGATGCAGAATAGAGGACTCATGGCAGGTTCATGAAAAAACAAATTAATACCAATGTAATTAACTCTGCAATTAACCCATTACTTCAATTTCATACTTATTACTGGCTACCATTTTTCCTAATTCTAATTCTAAGTGGTTCTCAGATGTTATCAGTTATAAGGATAACTGGAGCAATTGACAACTGTCAAAAAGTGACAATTATTGGGATCTGCCACAAGTTTCTAACTCAATAGATCTTGGGTGCAGCCCAGGGATATGCATGTTTAATAAACTACCCCTAATTATTCTGTTTCTAGTTTTCCAAAGATCTCAGTTTAAGGAAAAATATGTGAGAATTTAAGTTGGATTCCTCACCTGAGAGACTGTCTCTTTTTCCTATCTGTCGTGTGATTTGCAATCAGCAGACATAGCCAATACATCTTGTACAATTATAGAGAAAAATGAAAGCATACATTTAAATCTGAGGATCCTTGCTTTTGCATGTAAACTTTACTTAGTGACCATAATGCTATCAATTTATTTTGTAATCTCCCTACTCTTTGTATTTTTCTCTCATTGGTCTCTGATTGGTTATTGTTTAGAATCAGAGGACATTAGAACTGGAAGGAACATTTATAATGAAGTAGATAAATGCGTCATTTTACACATGAAGAAACTTTCTGGAAAAGACATGCTTTTTATTTCAAAAGCAATGACTTATTTAAGACTATTTAATTAAAAAATTAGTTAGATATATTACTTGTTCTAGTATTAAAGCTAGGTCTGGAGATTGGTTCAAGATGGCAGAGTAGAAGAATGTGCGCTTACTCTCTCTTTTGAGAGCACCAGAATCACAACTAACTGCTGAACAATCATCGACAAGAAGACACTAGAACTCACCAAAAAAGATATCCCACATCCAAAGACAAAGGAGAAGCCACAGTGAGATGGTAGGAGTGGCACAATCACAATAAAATCAAATCCCATAACTGCTGGGTGGGTGACTCACAAATGGAGAACACTTATACCACAGAAGTCCACCCACTGGCGTGAAGGTTCTGAGCCCCACGTCAGGCTTCCCAACCTGGGGGTCCGGCAACAGGAGGAGGAATTCCCAGAGAATCAGATTTTGAAAGCTAGTGGGATTTGATGGCAGGACTTCAACAGGTCTGGGGGAAACAAAGACTCCACTCTTGGAGGGCACACACAAAGTAGTGTGTGCATCAGGACCCAGGCGGAAGGAGCAGTGACCCCAAGGAGACTGAACCAGGCCTACCTGCTAGTGTTGGAAGGTCTCCTATAGAGGCGGGGGGGCGGCTGTGGCTCACTGTGGGGACAAGGACACTAGTAGCAGAAGTTATGGGAAGTACTCCTTAGTGTGAGCCCTCCCAGAGCCTGCAACTAGCCTGACCAAGGGGTCTGTAGGCTCCAGTGTTGGGTCACCTCAGGTCAAACAACCAACAGGAGGGAACTCAGCACCACCCATCAGCAGACAAGGGATTAAAATTTAACTGAGCTCTGCCCAACAGAGCAGCACCCAGCTCTCTCCACCACCAGTCCCTCCCATCAGGAAAATTCCACAAGCCTCTTAGATAGTCTCATCCGCCAGAGGGCAGACAGTAGAAGCAAGAACTACAATCCTGCAGCCTGTGGAACAAAAATCACATTCACAGAAAGAGAGACAAAATGAAAAGTCAGAGGACTATGTACCACATGAAGGAACAAGCTAAAACCCCAGATAAACAACTAAATGAGGTGGAGAGAGGCAATCTTCCAGAAAAAGAATTCAGAATAATGAGAGTGAAGATGATCCAGGACCTCAGAAAAAGAATGGAGGCAAAGATCGAGAAGACGAAAGAAATGTTTGACAAAGACCTAGAAGAATTAAAGAACAAACACCTTGAAGAAATAAAGAACAAACAGAGATGAACAGTACAATAACTGAAATGAAAAATACACTAGAAGGAATCAACAGCAGAAAAACTGAGGGAGAAGAACAGATAAGTGACCTGGAAGACAGAATGGTGGAATTCAATGTCACAGAACAGAATAAAGAAAAAAGAATGAAAAGAAATGAAGACAGCCTAAGAGACCTCTGGGGCAACATTAAACACATCAACATTCGCAGTATAGGGGTCCCAGAAGGAGAAGAGAAAGAGAAAGGACCTGAGAAAATACTTAAAGAGATTATAGTGGAAAACTTCTCTAACATGGGAAAGGAAATAGCCACCCAAGTCCAGGAAGCGCAGAATTCCAGGCAGGATAAACCCAAGGAGAAACATGCTGAGATGCATAGTAATCAAACTGACAAAAATTAAAGACAAAGAAAAATTATTAAAAACAACAAGGGGAAAATGACAAATAACATACAAGGGAACTCCCACAAGGTTAACAGCTGATTTCTCAGCAGAAACTCTACAAGCCAGAAGGGAGGGGCATGATATACTTAAAGTGATGAAAGGGAAGAAACTACAACCAAGATTACTCTACCCGGCAAGGCTCTCATTCAGATTTGATGGAGAAATCAAAAGCTTTACAGACAAGCAAAAGCTAAGAGAATTCAGCACCACCAAACCAGCTCTAAAACAAATGCTAAAGGAACTTCTCGTAGTGGGAAACACAAGAGAAAAAAAGGACCTACAAAAACAAACCCAAAACAATTAAGAAAATAGGAACATACATGTGGATAATTACCTTAAAGGTGAATGGATTAAATGCTCCAACCAAAAGACACAGGCTTGCTGAATGGATACAAAAACAAGACCCATCTATATGCTGTCTACAAGAGACCCACTTCAGACCTAGGGACCCATACAGACTGAAAGTGAGGGTATGGAAAAAGATATCCCATGCCAATGGAAATCAAAAGAAAGCTGGAGTAGCAATACTCATATCAGATAAAATAGACTTTAAAAAAAGAATGTTACAAGAGACAAGGAAGGACACTACACAGTGATCAAGGGTTCAATCCAAGAAGAAGATATAACAATTATAAATATATATGAACCCAACATAGGAGCACCTCAATACAAAAGGCAACTGCTAACAGCTATAAAAGAGGAAATCGACAGTAACACAATAATAGTGTAGGACTTTAACACCTCACTTACACCAATGGACAGATCATCCAAAATGAAAATAAATAAGGAAAAAGAAGCTTTAAATGACACAATAGACCAGATAGATTTAATTGATATTTATAGGACATTCCATCCAAAAACAGCAGATTACACTTTCTTCTCAAGTGCGCACGGAACATTCTCAAGGATAGATCACATCTTGGGTCACAAATCAAGCATCAGTAAATTTAAGAAAACTGAAATCATATCAAGCATCTTTTCTGACCACAACGCTATGAGATTAGAAATGAATTACAGGGAAAAAAACGCAAAAAATACAAACACATGGAGGCTAAACAATACGTTACTAATTAATTAAGAAATCACTGAAGAAATCAAAGAGGAAATCAAAAAATACCTAGAGACAAATGACAATGAAAACACTATGTTCCAAAACCTATGGGATGCAGCAAAAGCAGTTCTAAGAGGGAAGTTTATAGCTATACAAGCCTACCTCAAGAAACAGGAGAAATCCCAAATAAACAATCTAACCTTACATCTAAAGGAACTAGAGAAAGAAGAACAAACAAAACCCAAAGTTAGTAGAAGGAAAGAAATCATAAAGATCAGAGCAGAAATAAATGAAATAGAAATGAAGAAAACAATAGCAAAGAACAATAAAAGTAAAAGCTGGTTCTTTGAGAAGATAAACAAAATTGATAAACCATTAGCCAGACTCATCAAGAAAAAGAGGGAGAGG
Organism: Eschrichtius robustus; assembly: GCF_028021215.1. Lineage (NCBI taxonomy): Eukaryota > Metazoa > Chordata > Mammalia > Artiodactyla > Eschrichtiidae > Eschrichtius > Eschrichtius robustus. The sequence continues at coordinate 124,214,846 of NC_090829.1, forward strand.
ACTCAAATCAATAAAATCAGAAATGAAAAAAGGGAAGTAACAACATACACGGCAGAAATACAAAGCACCCTAAGAGACTACTACAAGCAACTCTATGCCAATAAAATGGACAACCTGGAAGAAATGGACAAATCTTTAGAAATGTATAACCTTCCAAGACTGAACCAGGAAGAAATAGAAAATATGAGCAGACCAATCACAAGTAATGAAATTGAAACTGTGGTTAAAAATCTTCCAACAAACAAAAGTCCAGGACCAGATGGCTTCACAGGTGAATTCTGTCAAACATTTAGAGAAGAGCTAACACCCATCCTTCTCAAACTCTTCCAAAAATTTGCAGAGGAAGGAACACTCCCCAACTCATTCTACGAGGCCACCATCACCCTGATACCAAAACCAGACAAAGACACTACAAAAAAAGAAAATTACAGACCAATATCACTGATGATTATAGATGCAAAAATCCTCAACAAAATACTAGCAAACAGAATCCAACAGCACATTAAAAGGATCATACACCATGATCAAGTGGGATTTATCCCAGGGATGCAAGGATTCTTCAATATACGCAAATCAATCAATGTGATACACCATATTAACAAACTGAAGAATAAAAACCATATGGCCATCTCAATAGATGCAGAAAAAGCTTTTGACAAAATTCAACAATGATTTATGATAAAAACTCTCCAGAAAGTGGGCATAGAAGGAACCTACCTCAACATAATAAAGGCCATATATGACAAACCCACAGCAAACATCATTCTCAATGGTGAAAAAGTGAAAGCATTTCCTCTAAGATCAGGAACAAGACAAGGATGTCCACTCTCGCCACTATTATTCAACATAGTTATGGAAGTCTTAGCCATGGCAAACAGAGAAGAAGAAGAAATAAAAGGAATACAAATTGGAAAAGAAGTAATAGTGTCGCTGTTTGCACATGATGTAATACTATACATAGAGAATCCTAAATATGCCACCAGAAAACTACTAGAGCTAATCAATGAATTTGGTAAACTTGCAGGTGACAAAATTAATGCACAGAAATGTCTTACATTCTTATACACTAATGATGAAAAATCTGAAAGAGAAATTAATGAAACACTCCCATTTACCACTGCAAGAAAAAGAATAAAATACCTAGGAATAAACCTACCTAGGGAGACAAAAGACCTGTATGCAGAATACTGTAAGACACTGATGAAAGAAATTAAAGATGATACCAACAGATGGAGAGATATACCATGTTCTTGGATTGGAAGAATCAACACTGTGAAAATGACTGTTCTACCCAAAGCAATCTACAGATTCAATGCAATCCCTATCAAATTACCAATGGCATTTTTTATAGAACTAGAACAAAAAATCTTAAAGTTTGTATGGAGATACAAAAGACCACGACTAGTCAAAGCAGTCTTGAGGGAAAAAAACGGAGCTGGAGGAATCAGACTCCCTGACTTCAGACTATACTATAAAGCTACAGTAACCAAGACAATATGGTACTGGTACAAAAACAGAAATATAGATGAATGGAACAGGATAGAAAGCTCAGAGATAAACAAACGCACCTATGGTCAACTTATCTATGACAAAGGAGGCAAGGATATCCAATGGAGAAAAGAGAGCCTCTTCAATAAGTGGTGCTGGGAAAACTGGACAGCTACATGTAAAAGAATGAAATTAGAACACTCCCTAACACCATACACAAAAATAAACTCAAAATGGATTAGAGAACTAAATATAAGACCGGACACTATAAAACTCTTAGAGGAAAACATAGAAAGAACACTCTTTGACATAATTCACAGCAAGATCTTTATTGATCCACCTCATAGAGTAATGGAAATAAAAACAAAAATAAACAAATGGGACCTAATGAAACTTAAAAGATTTTGCACAGCAAAGGAAACCATAAACAAGACGAAAAGACAACCCTCAGAATGGGAGAAAATATTTGCAAACAAATCATCGGACAAAGGATTAATCTCCAAAATATATAAACAGCTCATGCAGCTCAATATTAAAACAACAAACAACCCAATCCAAAAATGGGCAGAAGACCTAAATAGACATTTCTCCAAAGAAGACATACAGATGGCCAAGAAGCACATGAAAAGCTGCTCAACATCACTAATTTTTAGAGAAATGCAAATCAAAACTACAACGAAGTATCACCTCACACCAGTTAGAATGGGCAGCATCAGAAAAGCTACAGACAACAAATATTGGAGAGGGTGTGGAGAAAAGGGAACCCTCTTGCAGTGTTGGTGGGAATGTAAATTGATACAGCCACTATGGAGAACAGTATGGAGGTTCCTTTAAAAACTAAAAGTAGAATTACCGTATGATCCAGCAATCCCACTACTGGGCATATACCCAGAGAAAACCATAATTCAAAAAGGCATATGCACCCCATTGTTCACTGCAACACTATTTACAATAGTTAGGTCATGGAAGCAACCTAAATGCCCATTGACAAACGAATGGATAAAGAAGATGTGGTACATATATAAATGGAATATTACTCAGCCATAAAAAGAAAAGAAATTGGGTCATTTGTTGAAACGTGGATGGATCTAGAGACTGTCATACAGAGTGAAGTAAGTCAGAAAGAGAAAAACAAATATCGTATATTAACGCATATATGTGGAACCTAGAAAAATGGTATAGATGAACCAGTTTACGGGGCAGGAATTGAGACACAGATGTAGAGAACAAACGTATGGACACGAAGGGGGGAAAGTCGTGGGGAGGTGAGGGGGGTGGTGTGATGAATTGGGTGATTGGGATTGACATGTATACACTGATATGTATAAAATTGATGACTAATAAGAACCTGCTGTATAAAAAAATAAATAAAATTCAAAAAAAAAAACCATTCAATTTTGAAACAACGTTTTATTTATTCACTAATTTTTCAGACTCTCATGTATCCTAATCCTTAAAATAGTATTTCGTAAAATTTGCTCATTCCAATCAGATGCCCACGTTGAAAGGCCTACCTTAAATTCCCACCCCAGACACTGAAAATCTATTGTTATTTGCCCCAAAACAAATAACACCACTAAGACTTTATCAAATGGATGCCTTGCAGCAGTGGATTGTAAACTCAATTTTGCATGATCAGCTCTGGTGATGTTTTGAAGATCTATAGCCAGCAGTCCTAGAAATCCTAGCAAGATAGAACTGAGATCCCTTTCTATTTCTGTTCAACACTCCCGTTTCAAAAATAGTTTGCTCATCTGAGGTCCCTTAACACTTCACTCAGAAGTCTCTCTAAATGTAACAGTGATTTAAGACTTTCACTGAGTTGAGTTCTAATTTCCTCTCATCCATTTCTCAAATTCTGAGTTTATTTTTTCTCCTAGGAATGAGAAACTTTAGCTAGCAATCCTTTGATTATTTAGTAAGAGTTGCACATTTTTTCCTTGGTAGAAATATGTCCTGTTAACTGATGACACTAGTATTTGTTCCTATTTTCCCTTTTCCCAAGCAGTACTATAACTCTGTCAGAAGGACACTTTCCCTTAATACAGCAGGTAATAAACTCAGCTTTGGTTGATCAACAGGCTATTCTGATGGTATTTTGGGAAGTCAAAAATTTATACTTTCTATATCACAGGCTTACTATAAATGTTACAAAAAACTTTGCAAGTTAAATAACATACAGTCTTAAATTTTTCCCTGGTTGTGATCAAATCCTTCACCAGGTTATAGTGGTTTCCCTTTTATTTCCTAAGATTTCTTCTTTTGGTCTCATTTTTACAACTCAACTATTTTTAGCCAAATGTTATTCATGGTATCTCACAATTAAATAGTAATTCTTTTTATCTTTATTAGTCATTACAGAGAGTTTGTCTGTGGATATCTTTTGAAGTTTCCAACTTTCACTTCATAAACTATGTTTCTCCTTCTCCTATGACATAGATTCAATTTTTTTACAATTTCATGTTATGCATCTTAGGTTGTTAATTTCTAATTGTACAATCCACACAAATAGTTGAAATTTAAATTTTCTCCCAAATGAATGCTGTGTTACTGCCTTAACAAATGGAATTGCTTTACCTTTCTGTCAATACCTTTCATGGCTGTCAACGTAAGGACTTTCTTTTTCAGCTATTTTTTGGCTGAGCGTAAGAAAGATTACCTGTAGTTTAATTAAAGTCTAATTGTGTTAGGCAGATTTCCAGAGGGTCCCAGTGATCCCTGTTCCTAATACCCAGGGCCTTGAGGAATAGCCTCCTTTCGAGACAATTGCATCTAACCTACAGAGCACAGCAAAGTTGAGGAGATGTCCCTTTTCAAATTAATTTACAAAAGACTGTGACTTCGGTATGGCTAGTACAGTCTCCAAATTACTTTCTCACCTTGTATGCATTGATAAAGCAAGCTGCCATGAGAGACAGACCTACGTGGCAAGGACTTCAAGCAGCCTCAGGCCAAGAGCCAACAAAGAATTGAGGCCCTCAGTCCAACATCAAGAAAGGAACTGAATGTTCACTGAGTGAGCTTGTAAACGGTTTCTTCCTGAATTGAGAATTTTGGTGAGGCCATACAACCTGTACTTGTACCATGATTACAGTCTACTGGGAGACTGTGAAACAGAGGGCCCAGCTGTGCCATACCTGGATTGCTGACCCACAGAAACTGTAATATGATAAGCATGTGTTGTGTTAACTGCAGAATGTTGGGGCAATGTGTTATTCAGCCAGTGGTAACTAATACACATATTCTGATAATATATCAGGTAGAAATTCTTTCTTTTGTGGTTACTTCTTGGTGCTTCTCAACTTACGCTCCTCTGAGCTCAAGGATGGTTTAAGAGATAAGCTTGCTATGTCACAGAGGTTTTATGGTTTAACCATTCAGAGGTCATAATAATCAAATTTGTTGGTAACAGATATAACTCTCCCTGATTAAACAGAAAGAGAGGTTTTTGTTTTTGCTTTTGATAGTCTGTGGAGCTGCTCAGAGGACTGGAGAGCCAGGCATGAAACAAAGCCTCCTTAAATACCGAACAGACTGCTAAGGAAGCCACTCCAGCTCCTGCTGCCTCCATAAGCTCTAGAGGAAGCTTCCATGGTCACAGAAGCTGATACAGGAAAGGACTCAATCTTACAATCACTACCACTTCTCAAAGTTAAACATGTGCTTCTTTTTTCCAAGTTGAAGTCTCTTGTGGGTTCATCTGATTGGCAAACCAATTCTGTACATCTAAATCTTGACAGAGGCTGATATCTTTAGTTTTTTTGAGACCAATGTTGAATTGATGGAATTTAGGAAGCTGAAAATTCCCCTAATATAGCCAGGGCTTAAAGAAATAAAACTTAAAGAAATGAGAGCACATGTTATGAAGTATGTAGTGTGTTATTTAATGAAAATCTACTGAGGGAAGAATTAAGGGGTATTGACCACCAGGCAGAAGCAGAAGATTATCATACCAGTTACAACACGTCGAAGTTATGAGGAAAATTCAAAATTGTCCCAGATTTCCAATTATTATTTTGAGGTTTGAAGTTGTAGGAAAAGTCCTTGCACACAAAAGTAAAGGAAATTCCAATGCATAATAGCATATACTTGGAAAGTGATTTAACTGTACATTTTGGAAAGAAAGGAGGAAGGAAGCAACAAAGTAAATCTACATCTGAAAAAAAATATATATATATTTTTTTTAATGAGAAGGTCAATAAAGGTAAAGTATATAGCTGGGAGATTTAAATACATGTTTGAAAACAAAGTGAGTCACAGTAATTTTTAAGAAGAAAAAACAAAATATGACAATGAAGAAGTAAAAATATTGAAGATATATTTTGATGATTTAGTTACAGATACCATAAGGTTCTGTTGATTTTGGATGAGAGGCCTTTCCCTCATTACTGAGCAGCCAGAAAACATTGCAGTCGTCGACCACATAAAATCCCATATGACACAATATGGTCAAGCCATACCTAGTTTTCTAGACATTTTTCAGGAGGATTCTACCCTGCATCTCCAAGGCTTGGATAGATGTTGCTCTTTTAGTTTCAAATATCAGTTTTAATTGTAACACTTAGCAAATTATAATTTCCTGTTTACTTTTCCGGAATACTATTTGAGTACAAATTTCTTTAGGGTACAGAATAAGTCTCATTCCCCCTTACATCCACACTGAATGCCAAAACCTGAAGCTAAAAATTATGGATACTACACAGTTTTCTGTGGGCAAAAGTGAGACCAGACATTTCGCATACATTTGACAGACTAAATCATGTAAATCTATGGGACAGGAGTACTAGAATATTTTTTAAGTTAGAAAGTCTACTGGAAGAAAAATTAATATTGAAGAAGTGATATTTTGCAAGCTCTACATTTTAAGATGCTAATTAACATGATATTAAACTGGAAAGATGAACTTAAGAGTTTAAGATCAATTCTTAAAACAGCTTCAAAAAAAAGGAATCAGTATTTGAAATTATTTGGTATGCATTAAAAGGGATCTATTTTTTCTTATTGTGCAAAAAAAAAAAGTTTTTTTTTTTAAATTAATATACATACTTTGCCTGGGATTGACTTTTCTATGGTTGTTTGGCAGTAAATTTTTAGAGTTCGTCTTTCCTCGGAATAGTATTATTTTACATATAGGTTATGGAGACAGAAGTCATATAGGACACCTCTCTCTTATAAATGTTATCTTTAAAATGCAAATACCCTTCATTAGCTCATTTATGGTAGTCTCTCAAAATACTGTAAAATATAGTTTAAAATATTATTATATGTTTTAAAATTGTCTTTTTTCAAAGAGGATAAATATTTCCTGATCTATTCATTCACACTTTTATTCAAGTATTTTAACCAAGAGTGTATGTCAACACCCAATTTTCTAAAGACATCACTAAAATCAAGTTTACTTCTTACTGCAGTAGAAATACTATTATTCTGCTATTGTAGAGTTTTGATAGTATAAGGGAAGGAGAGGTCAAAGGTGAAATACTTATAAGAGTTTGGGATTGGTTTAAGATGGATTTTTCAAATTAGAATCCTAATCAGAATTCGTGAAAAACTAGTTCAGTTATAGTGCTCAGAGTGAGTCGAGAGCTTTGCAATGAATTTTAAACAGTACAACAATCAATTGCTCTGAGAAGAGGTCTATTACCCTGACAACTTGAGTAGGCTAGTGTTTGGATAGAAAGATATTGTGGAAGTTCCTAAAATAAACAATGTAATTTGCAATTTCACCTCTCTGGGTGAGAAATTTCCTGGAATAGTAAAATTAATTTGACATAGGTTTTTAATTAGTCAATTTAACTTAATGTAAACAGTGAGCTTTGGGCTGGAGATGGTTTTAGTTTGGACCTGCTATCTTAATGTTTTTCCTTATGGAGCCAACTGTCTATAAGTGTAGAAGACCAGACATATGACTAGGTCAAGATCATCTACAGGATGTACAGGACCAGGAAATATTTGCTGTGCCCTATCTATCTAAACAATTTGACTATAAAATCTATTATAAAATGAATGACCAATGCGAGTTATAGTGATTTATCAATGAAGATTTAAAATAATGAACAGAGAAGAGGCACTGATGTATTTATTATTCAATCAGTGCCTGTGAAGATTTTTCCAGTATCCAGGCACTGTCTTTTCCTATGCTGGTATAGGGACTGTCGGTGTGTGTGTGTTTCATTGTCAAATGTAGTTGTTGGCTAATTTCATATCATCTCCATTGAAAAAGGACAATACAAAGCCATGGCTCTTCAGTATGTGTTTGCATTAAAACTGTATAGATCTTCTTTCCTCACAGTTTCTTGACACCATTTATTTAATGCTGGTTACATCATTACTCAAAGGGCTGCATCACCCATTGTGCCACTTGTGAGTGTTGGCTTCTAATGACTCAGTGTGTATTACTATGCTTCCTTGATGATGATGAATAATGCAAGTCTTACCCATTGTACAAAAGAGGATGTACAAGGTAATTTGTTCTCCACCCCAGGTTTTCTGGGACTAAGGGTGGTAATGAACCCAGTTATTCGGATACTACTGTTATAGACCTTGGGAAGATCACTTTGAGTAGGGACTTTCTTCATCTCTATTGTCCTTGGAGGTGTATTTATTTTTCTTTTATTCTAGTTCACAGATTTTGTAGACACACCGCATGAAACTCAGATCAACTCAACCATGTGATTCTCTTTGTTCCATTTATTACATTCTTACAGCTTCCTTTAAACTGGGTGTAATGCTTGTATAGAAATTGAATAAGTACCATTTTCCTGTTTAAGAGTGGGGAGAGATCTCTGATGAACTGCTAGTCTCATATCTTAACAACTACATGGCTAGAGTTTATGAACTTTCTTCTCTTCCTGTCTTCCTTTTTTTCCTTTCTCCTTACATGACTAATGTTATGATAAAATGTGTCCACAAGACAAAGAACATTGATTGAAGATGGTAACACAGTATCATTTGTCAAAAGAATATAATGTTAAGAAAAGTTATATAAAATTTGGAATAAAGCAAAATCGACTAATGACTGCAAAGTCCCTTTAGTATCAGAATTGGGCATTTTTTAACATGTCCATTTAATGATGGTGATAAGAAATGATTCTAATTAAAAGAGTAAAATCCACAAAATGAGAGATGAAATGAGACTTACTTCAAACTATTGGAGCCTAAAAGACACAAACTTAACCAAAATCTTAAACAAACAAGGGCTAAAAAGGAGAAGAACAACAATAGCCATTAAAGAGCCTAGTAAGAGAAGGAACCAGGGTTAACTCTGGGCTTCCTTAACTGTTGACCACACAAGGGAGACGATATCGCCCCTGTCAAAATTATGAAGCCACTCTGCCTTGATCTGCCGGAAGGTAATCAAGGGCCAGATGACTGTCGAGAACCACATCAGTCAAGGAAAAAAGGGAGGTCCCAAGTCCCGTTAAGGCTTCAAATAGGAGCCAATCCACTACATCATTTTACTTATCTGTTGATGGTGCCTGTCTTTGGAATAGGTATCTCAGATCGTCCACTGGCTCACAGGTGTATTGTTATTCTGTTGCGACCTGAGGGGTTTCTGGAGGTAAAAGCTTTAGTCTGGACAATTGTACCCAACTAGACATCCCTTGTAGTTTGACAGCAGGAGGCGTGGTTAAAATTGCTTTATAGGGGTCCTTCCATCTTGGCAATCGTTGGTCTTGGGGGGGATCCCTCTTTTCAGGTTTTAGGAAGAACTTGGTCCCCAGGGTTTATTTGTGGAGGAATAGTTCCTTCCTCTGTAGTTTTAGTGGGAGCCAGCAGTGCCTTGTGGGCATAGCCCTGGATTACCTTCTGAACTTGTCCTAGATTAATAGTATATCTCTGGGCCTGGTTCCCTTTTTCATCCAGTAGAATGTCAGTAGTGAGAAAAGGCCTCCCATAGGTCATTTCAAATGGCCTAAGGCTCAGACCACCCCTGGGGGCTACCCAGACCCTGAGGAATGCAATAGGGAGCCGGCTGGTCCAGGGTTCATGCGTTTCTTGGCAGAGCTTTACTAAGGTTCTCTTTAGATGGTTCATTTTCTCTACTGTCCCTGAAGCCTGGGGGTGCCAAGAGGTGTGTAGCTTGTAGTCTATCCGTAGGGCTGTTGTGAGCCCCTGTGTGACTTTGGCTATAAAAGAGGGCCCGTTATCACTCTGGAGGGACTTTGGGAGTCCAAACCAAGGAATTAACTTCTTTTAAAAGGGACTTACAGACATCCATAGCCTTTTCAGATTGGGTGGGGAAGGCTTCAACCCATCCTGTGAAAGTATCAACAAATATCAGAAGATATTTACATCCTGACCATGGGGGCATTTGGGTGAAATCTAACTGCCAGTCTTCCCCTGATACGTCCTTCGGCGTTGAATTGGCCTGAGTAACGAAGGGGGGATTGGATGGGTCTGTGGGTTATTATGGGCACATAAATCACAGGCAAGTGTTGCTTGTTTTACGGTTCTTTTAAGCCTGTTCCCTGAAAAAGCCTTTTGCATCAAGTCCCATAGTGCATCCCATAGTGCATAGTGGGTGACATCACGTAAGCTCTTAGTGAGTTTCCATTGTTGGGCCTCAGGTATTAGAACCTTATCCTCCTTTTTATACCAGCCTGTGCTTCCCTTCTCATAGCCCCATTTCTCAGCATTTTCTTGTTCCTGTGGGGAATACTGGGGAAGGCTAAGGAGTTCAGGGGGGCCATCTTACTAGAGCCATAACTTGTTCAGGTTCCTGCAGTCGAGCTGCCTGTTTTGCAATTTGATCAGCTTTGCTGTTCCCTTGGGTCACAGAAGATCCATCCCTCTGATGGCCCCTACAGTGGATCACTGCTACCTGGGTTGGAAGCTGCACTGCTTCTAAAAGAGCCAGAATCAAATCTTTATGTTTTATGGAGAAATTTTTGTAGCGGTTAACATTCCTCTTTCTTTCCAAATGGCAGCATGAGCGTGCAGTACATGGAACCCATATCTAGAGTCAGTAAAAATATTTAATTTCTTATCCTTCCCTAATTGCAAAGCTCTCATTACTGCAATTAGTTCAGCCTTCTGGGCTGATGTCTGTGGTGACAGAGCATTGGCTTCTGTGACTTCATCTAGACTAACTATGGCATACCCGCCTTTAGGTTTCCCATTTCTACAAAATTGTTCTCATCAGTAAACCATTCGACCTCAGGGCTGTTAAGAGGCTCATCTAGAAGATCAGACCTGCTGGAGCAAGTTTGTTATATGGTCGCTATATACTGATGCACTAAGTCTCCACTCTCGACCGCTGGAAGCAGAGTCGCTGGGCTCTGGTTTTGGCACACCATTAAGGTGATGTTAGGGGTGTCCACTAGAAGGGCCTGATATCTTGTTAACCCCTCCCATCAACCAATGCTGTGCTTTGACTTCCAGCGCAGATTGTACCTGATGAGGGGTTAACACATCTAAGTGTTGTCCCAGGGAGAGCTTGGAAGCCTCATTAACCAACAAGGCTGTGGCTGCTACCGCCCGCAGGCAGCTTGGCCATCCCAGGGCCACTGAGTCCAGTTGTTTTGGGATGTAAGCCACTGGTCTCTGATCTGGTCCCAGCTTTTGGGTCAGAACTCCTAGTGCTATCCCTGAACTCTTGTGAATGTATAGGGTAAAGGGCTTGGCCAAATTTGGAAGGCCCGGTGCTGGTGCTCTACTCAATTCAGGCTTTACAGTCTCAAAGGCCCACTTGGTGGTCCCTATTCCATTGAATGGGGTTCCCTTTCTTCTCCCTTTAGAGCCTCATATAGGGGTTTTGCTATAAGGCCATAACTTGGAATGCAGATACAACAGAACCCAGCCATCCCGAGAAAGTCTAGGAGTTGTCTCTTTGTGGTTGGAGATGGTAATGCACTAATTGCTGTTTTTCGATCTATGGCCAGGGCTCATGTCCCTGGGTTCAAAACAAATCCTAAATACTGAACCCATTGCTGTGAGATCTGAGCCTTGTTTGGAGAGACTTTATATCCCCTTTTTGCCAGAAAATTTAGGACCCTAACACTATTTTGATCTGAATCTTGTTTGGTCTCACTACTTATCAATAAATCATTAACATATTGTAGCAGAGTTCCCTTCTCCAGGCTCAGTTCCCTCAGTTCCCTTGCTAAAGCATTTTGAAAAAGATGGGGGCTGTCCCGAAAGCCCTTTGGAAGCATTGTCCATGTGTATAGGGTAGCCTCCAGGGTGTCAGCGTCCCTCCATTCAAAGGCAAAAAGGTGTTGAGAGTCTGGATGTAGTGGAATACAGAAAAATACATCTTTGAGGTCCAAAACAAAGAAATACTGAGATTTCCCTGGCAGTTGGATGAGGAGGGTGTATGGGTTTGGCACCAATGTGTGAACAGGGATGACTGCCTCATTCGCTGCTTGTAAGTCTTGCAATAACCGATACTCCCCGTTAGGCCTCTGAACATGGAGGATCGGGGAATTGCAAGGGAATTGGCAGGGCCTAATGAGTCCGTGTTTTAGGAATCTGCTGAGCAGCGGTTGGATTGCCCCCAGGGCCTCAGGCTTTAAAAGATATTGTCTCTTCCATGGGTATTTCTCCCCAGGCCTTAACCTTATTTTTATTGGGGGAACACATTTTGCCCTTCCTGGCACCATATCTGAAACTGCAGGATCTACCTGTTCTGTAATTTCTTGGGGGATGTCTTGGGGAAAATTTTAATGCCCAACAGGTGGGTCATCTGGGGCTACTAATAGATGCATTCTCTGTTCGGATTCTTTACCTCCTTGGACTTCACCCTGTTCTAAGAATATAGTAGCTCCTAACTTATTTAGCAAATCTCTCCTGAGGAGGGGGGACAGGGCATTCTGGCATATACAAAAAGGAGTGAGTAATAATAATGGACTCGATTCCACAGGCAAGGGGAGAGGTAAGTCACCTTACCTTTGGCCGTCCTTCATCTCCCATCACGGTTGGAGAGGGGGCCAGTTGGCCAAGTCAGAACAGAGCAAGCGGCTCCAGTGTCTACGAGAAATTCAGTTCTCCTACCTGCCACATCGAGGGTGACCCGAGACTCCGCTGGAGTCATGAGGATGGATCGAGTGGGATCTGGAGCCGGGCAGGTGCTCAGGTCCATCAGTCAGTGTGTGGGTATCTCTCATCCGAGAGATTCGCGAGGAACTGGGGCCAGTTGGGGTTGCCCCTTGGGCGTCCCACAGGAGCGTGCTCAGGACATTCCCCCTTCCAGCACCCCCGTTTCTGACAAAAGGCACACTGGTTCGAGCCCAGGCGGCTTCTCAGTGGTCTGTCCAGCTTTCTCGGCCCTCCAGGGTCCGCTCGAGGTGGTGGGTGAATCAGAGCAGCCCAAAGCTGCGTTTTCTATATTAGCCTCTTATCCTTATTGGCCTCCTCTGTTAAGTCTCGGTTGTTATAGACCTTGAAGGCCTCCTCTACCAAGGTTGACAATGGGGTTTGGGGCCCAGCCTCAAGCTTTTGTAATTTTCTCTGGCTATCAGGAGTAGCCTGGGTGATAAAATTCATGGCCAATAGTGTGCTCCCTTTTGCGGACTCGGGGTCTGTATTGGTGTACCTGCTGAATGCCTCTGTCACCCGGCTCGGGAAGACTGCTGGTTTTCACCTTTTTCCTGTGTAACCTCTCGGACTTTATCATAATTTACAGGCTTCACCATACACCTTTTCATTCCTTCTGATAGACAAGTATTATAATGTCTCATCCTAGCCTGGCCTACACGATCTTCATAGTCCCAGTGTGGGGCATGTTCTGGGATTGCATCCCCACCCACCTGATAAATTTGGTGGTGTAATTGGTGGCCAGTAGGCCATCTGCATGTTTCCTGGCCTTTCTCAGTATACGTCCCTTTTTATCTGGGGTGCAACAGTGGGCCAGAATAACCATGATGTATTTGGGAAGTCTGTCAAAAATTTCAAAAAATTTTAAAACACCTGGTCAGATAGAATCATAGGTCGCTGTGAAGCAATTACTCCTTGAGCTAAGGTGAAAAAGAGATTTCAAAAGTAAATACAGATCTCTTAAAGGCACAGAAACTCACATGATCTGTTATCAAAAGCAGCATTTCAGGAAAACTTTGTTCTCTTGTGAGAGAGAGAAACCAAATCCAGTCTTGCATCAGCCTACTCTTAATAAAATCCATTTACCTAATTAAACTTAATCCAACCTTAGAAGACCCTGCCCACATACAAAATTCTTTTCTCAATTTTCCCCTTCTGCAAACATTCCATAACTTTCTGTAGCCATACTTTGTCCCTTATCCTTTCCATTCAGAAATAACCAGCTCTAGGACAAAATCAACTGTTTTCCTTGCAACAAAATATATTTCCATTCCTCATACCTTCTTTTCTGAATACACTCATCCTACTTTCCTTAAGCAACCATGAACTGTCTTTTACATTAGCATTCTATAGATTGGTAGAGAACATCTCAAGGTGGCACCACACATCTTTAGTTTCTCTCTCACAAGGAGACAAAAGTAGGTAAATTTAGACCTGTTTAGCAATTAATGTTCCCAATATTTTATCTTATTTGAAATGGCCTGGATATTCAGTGAATTCCTATCATTGAACTTAATTTTATTTCAAATTTACCAAAATTTGGAGAGGCTGTTTTAGATGGATGTTTCCTAAACATAATTATGCCTTTAGAGTTTACCAAAAGGTTCTTATCCTAGTTACATTTACTTAAAAATTTAATCATATCAGGTTGTCTTCCCTATTGACGGATTTATAACAGAAACAATATGTACTTACTGACTTCCAGTAACCCTAGGTACAATAAAAGTATTATACTTAATGTTGATAACTCTGAAGACAGGTCTGTATTAATTAAACCCACAAGCCTAAGCTAGCTCTAATAGCAGATACTAATTAAATAGTGAATATTTCCCAGATCACATGAACCCAAAATATATTCTGCTGAGCCTCCTTTGTATTTCTGAGAATGTATAAGTGCTCAATTTCCTTTAAGCCAATTAAATACCGTTCATTTACAAGTTAATTTTTACATAAAGACAGAACCAGAGACCTCATAGTTTTCCCACTTGAATTTAAAATGGCCCCCCTTTTCTTCCTCAGTCTGGGGGACTACAGATGAATCAGGTAGTTCCTGAGAGCCAAGGCAGAAGAGTTACATTGTAAAAGCAGAGGAGGGAAAAATGCAAGCTCCTGTCTTTTCTTTTTGTTCTTTAAAATCCCATTAAGTAACCCATGGCTGGAGTCTCAGGCAATGTGGGCTGTGAGTATTTCAAGGTTTTAGTGCTCCGCCGGGCCCACGATGTCGGCAGAGACTTGCTGGAGCAGTTGGACAGACAAAACTACATCACAAACAGTTAACCAATCGCAAAACTTAAAGACACAAACAGGAAGTTTTCAAGAAGGATATAGGGAACGGGAGGGTAGGGGTGAGGAACAAGGGAGAGGTAAAGGGAGGACGGACAGAAAAGACTGAAAAAGAGAAAGAGAAAGAGAGAGATTGCCTTTTGCAACCCGTCCCCTGCAGGTGTCTATTCAGGCACCAACCTGCGGGGTTCCAGAAAGGGCCAATGAAGGGGGGAGCACCCTGTCCACTGCCCACCCGGGTGATCAAGCCCAGAAAACAGCCAGTTGTACGTCATCTGTGGGACTGCAACAGGCTGGTGGGACTCTCACCCACGCGTACACCAGTGTATAGAGATCTGCCGCCAATAAAAAAAGAAATCTGCCGCTTCAACCCGTTCCCAGCGAGACTTCTCTTGGCAGCAGGAAAATAAAGGTGAGAATATTGGGACGATCAGACTTCCAGCCACTACACGATATGAGGTTTGAACCTCTATCGCTCTCATAAATCTCCAGTCAGGAGAGCCTGCTGGACCAAGGTCTGCACGGTGTGAGGTGAGCCTCTTCCACCTCTGCTTGTCACCCATCAAGGTGAGCCATTACCAGCCAGAGGGAGCATGGTCTCACAGGCTTAGAGGAGTGAGGCTGAGGCTGGCCGACGTCTACTCTCTTGGAAGAATAGGACAGAATTAAGAGAGGACAGAGAGAGAAGTAGAGAGATTTCAGGAGAGGGAAAGGGACAAAGGGAAAAGGGAAAATGGTGAGGGAAAAAGGACAAAGGCAAGGGGAAAAGTGTTGCCTGAATGAGGGTACTGAGGCTCCCAGGGGCCAGGAAGGCAGACTTACCAAACTCAGTGATGCTTAAACAAGAGGTTCAGGTGGCCACGTGTCACCCACAGGGAAGCTGCATTCAGTGGTCCCGGAGGGGCCCAGATCCTCTCCCCAGATGGGGACAAGTGCCCCATGTTGGGCGCCACAAAATATGTTACCACCCAGGGTTCTTGGCCTTCCCCAATCAATAGAAATTGACTAGAGGCCAGACAAGAAATTCAGGCAAGGCTTTATTGGGGCCCCTGCTGCAACAGGGGGGAGTGAGAACAAACAACAGTTTCCCCTGCTCGCTCACTCCAAAGTTACGTTTAATGTGTGTATTTTATCACTGTGGTAAATGTCTCTATTTCATATTTCATATGCTTTCCCAAGTGCTAGCATAGGAGGGCAATGGTGGGAAGATATTAACAATGCCTGTAGCCCTAGAAACTAGCATGTCTGGGATGTTCAGGGAAAAGGACAATCATAAAGGTTTCATGGCAACAGCAGAACTACTGGGCATTGTAGGGAAATTGGGAAGAAAAACAAAAATTAAAAACACTTTTTGAGACATTAGCAGATCTATAAGGAGACATCTGATAGAGTGGGACACATGAGATTAAAAAAAGACTTACAAGAAGGCAGGACTGAGGGACAGATTTGTTTATCGTAAGTTTAAAGTCCATTGTTGATGTCACTGCTATGGGGGTGGGTGCCTGAGGGAATGAATGTATATAGGCATGAAAAATGAGCTAAGGGTTAATCCCAGGATACTCAGTACTAGGAGGTAAAAATGGAAAGAGAAATTAAGCGTCCATGTATCCTTCAAGGCATTCACATTTGACAAAGCCTGGTTCTCACACCTTGTACAAGGAGACTGTGGTTCAAAGTACCCAGGATACGGAGCCAAACATTGTAAGTTATATTCTTTTTTCTATCTGATAAGCATTATTTCTTTTTGAGCATTATTTAACGACTCTTCTTGGACTTGAGTTTCCTTATTTGTAAAGTGAAAATAATAATATCTGTCCTTCCCTACTAACAGCAAATTAAAAATTAGGGTTGTATTTTATGTGAGCACTTAATTCAGAGGGATACAGACACAGGTTTTATGGAGTGATTTAACTAAAAATTACATCTTCTACTTATCTTGGAACTTTTAACACAGTGCAGATAAGGCAGGTTGGGTCACTAATGAACTCCGTGCATTTCTTAGTTGCTTTAATAGACAAGGCTAGGAGCGGAAACAGTGAAGACAATTGTCAATGTTCCTGTGTTCCTTGGATGAAGCATCGTAAAATTCCTATAAAAAGAAATTTGGGCACTTACCACACATCTGGAAATAATGGCTGAGAAAAAAGGAAACTCATCTGAAGACGTGTAATGGAATATTAGGTTGACTGATACACAATTTTTAGCCCTAAAATAACAGTCCATCAATTCAAAAACCAAATCTCCATATCTAAAAAGTAAATTAACATTTTTGAAGGGATCTCTAAACACCCTGAGTTTGGAAAAAATAATCTATTTTTCCCATTTATATGTAGGGCTTCCAGATAATGAAATGCAATACCCTTAAAAGGGAAATTCAGATTAAAGTTTCATCTCTGATAAACTAAATCTTTTATGCCAAAATGAAAGCGTTGCATTTGTCAATGAAATGTGGTTTCTTCAATATTTAGAATTCAATGTCTGCAAGAGCTGAATGGATAGGAGCTTAATTGCTAGAAGGGCAATGTACAAGAGGGAATGGGGAGGAATAAGTTATTTGATGCATGCATTTGTTCTCAATTTCAATGGATCTCCTTTGTTATGATTATCTTTAAGCCCTGAGGTATGTTTTTCTTGTATATCATAAACTCTTTAATTAATCATTTGCTGGTGCATATAAAAAAGAGTTAGATTCAGCTCTGAATTATCTATAGAAATGGTAGAAAATAGTCACATATAATTTAAAAATTATAATATGGAGAGAATCAGTAAATATTTTTTTTTTGCAATGAAGTCCAATACAAAGACTCTGTCCAATGTTCAATTGCCCATACTATGCATGCACTTTCAGCTAATCATTGCTTTGATTTTTGTACCTGACTCCCAGTTGCCTTTAACCTCACTCCTTTAACTGGATTCCCAAAAATCAAGTAGTTGGAAAAGCAGCTTATAAGCTCATGGGATTTTCTGAAACATGATTCATCATCATCATCATCTGCGCCATCTTTTGGTCCCTGTCTGAACATGCTAATGTTTTGTGAAGATGGCTTACTGAATGAAATGTGTATCTCTGTAGTTGGAGGATATAAGACTCACTAGAGATCAATATTATCTGTATTTAAAGAAAAGTTGCATTTTGTATGTCCTGAATTTCTCTCTCAGAACATTTTCCACTCCCACATTATAGTGCCCTTTGCTTATCACAAGCATGCAATACTCCAGGCTGTTGATGAGGGTTTTCCTTTAAAAGATAAGTCCTTGTTCACATTTTTGAGTACTAAACTATAAATAAAAGAGTAGAAAATTGAGAGAGAATTGATTTTCTAGGTGTTTACTTTAAAAATGTGTGGTCTAGTTGGCAGGGTGTTTGATTTTGAAACATATATATTGCATATATGCAAAAGATCAATCTATCTGATGTCAAATGAGTTATTACATGAATTCTAACAGTGTTTGGTTTTTTTTTGTTTTTTGGGGGTTTTTTTTAGTATTAATTTGGTTAAAGCAAACACACTTAAAATGCCCAGATATGTATTTAAGGCGATATGAAAATTGTTTCCAGGCATTTTGGACATGTAGACTTTCATTGCAGAGGGTTATAAACACCTGACAGAATTCTCTGATTGGAGCAAATCACACACTACCCCAGCGATCAAATCTTTTCTCTTTTCTAAATTTAAGAGAGAAGACAAATGGAAGGAATTTAAAACTAGTTCTTTGGTAATTAGCCATGACTGGAGCAATTCAAAATCACAACTTAATAGTGCTTCTGAACTGGTTTACATTACTTAAAGCAAAATGTTCTCACTTGCATCTATCATCCCTACAATGAGACATATTAATAAATACTATTTTAAAAAGCAGAGCTTAATTGAATACAAGATACTTAGAGAAGATAGCTTCATCTTGCTGAAGATGGTATTTACCACCTACTGGGAAATGTATCTCAAACTCAAAGGAAATAAGAGGTTTTGAGAAACCATTCTCAAATTTCCAAAATGAAGCAGACCCAATGGCCATTTTCCCCACGTCTAAGTGACAACCAACTGTAACATATCTTTGTCCCCTTCTCTGAAAGACTACTCTGAGTTCAAATGCATATCCCAATAAAAAGCCTACAATTTATTTTAAAAAAATGTGTAGGCTACCCTTCATAAGGAGACAGTAAAGTTTTTATCTTTTTGGATATCTGTGAGGTCCTTATTTCAGAAAGTTTACAATAGGCAATGCAAAATATGAAAGATGGTCTCTGATTCCTTCATTTTAGACAAAAACTTTGTTTTTTTCTTAAAATATTTCTGAATTTAAAAAATCATACATTTCATGTCTATATATTATTATAAAGTGATTTACAGTATGGTTCAGTTTATCTAAGAAGGACAAAGAACGCAAAAATCTCTGTTTATAATAAACAAATCATGAAAGAATAGTCAATGAAATAAAAATAAAGGTTACTTATAATGGAAGAAATAAGATATAGGGGATTATCTTATCTTAAAAACTAGGCTCCTTTAAATCGTCCTTGTTTTATCAATTTTAGTTTAGGTTTTACTTGTAAATTTTACTTTAGAGCCATGCAAATAGTTCATATAATTATTAAACAAAATTACACTAAAAAATCCAAAATAATACAATCAAAAGTAAAATGTAATGAGTGAATATAAATATGTACACAGTTGTTCATATCCACGCAGGTAAAATTATGCCAAATGAATTTAAAATACAGTAATTTGACTATAAATTTATAGTGGAACAAAAAAAATACAAAAAATCAATTTTTTAAAAAAATTATATCATTTGAAGTGGTGTGATATTCTAATTTTGGAGATGGCTATATTTGTTGTAAGGTATAAAAACTGAGTAATCGTATAATGTTTTAATTTTCTCATTCTCAATGTTCTAGATAAAAGAGCCTCTCAGCAGGGGTAAAGGAGATGCAAACGTAAGGTAAAACAGGTTAAGTAAACATCCCATAATCTGCATTTTAAATTAAAAATATTGCTGTGAGCTCATTTTGTGCTTTATTTTGAAAACCAGCAAGCAGACAACAAAATGTTTCTAGCACTTTCTACTAAAAAGACCTCAAAACAAAGGGCTATCCCTTAGCAATAGCATCTCTAGTCCATATAGGCCTTCCACAAAAATGATCCTGGATGCAGAGGAAAAATGTCTCATTCTAGCTATAGACAAGATAATACACAAGATGAGTCTGCAATATCCTAATATCAGATGGCAAGGAAGCTCTGAACAGTGACAGGATCATGTCAGAAAGACACAGGAGCCTCTTAGAAAGAGCTTTCACTAGCCAAAGATGGCATATTTTTGAATCACACAAAGTAAATCCAGCAATTTATACCCATAAGTTAATTAAATTTTTTAAACATTCATTTTTTAAGCTTGAGGAAAAATTATGCTGAAAGCTGATAAAGTCAGAAGAAAGAAGTATTTAAGTCTTTCCCTTAGGGATTGTATGTACTACTGGGTAATCAAGCAGGAAATGATGGGCAATTTCTTTTTATAGAAATTTTCCAGGTAATACATGAAGAGTGAACATCTGGATTAGAATTTTTTTGCTGTCCTCAATGATGCAACGGAGCTATGCATTAATCAAAAATAGCTGCTGATATCATGAAAAGAAGACAAGCAGATGATATGCATTGCCTGATGGAAAATATGCATCTCCTGTTGAAAAGACCAGACAGCATACAGATATGCTATAAAATAGTCTTGTCAAAAAAAAAAATCAAACCTGAATCTAGATTTATCTACCAATATACAGGGAAAACAGTGAACAGAGAAAGCTGTTTCATTACTCCACAGCAGTACTATCAGCAAATTCCAGAATGTGGGAAATGCTACAGGAAGAAAGATTGTAAAAATAAAATAAAATGGAAACAACACAAAATATGAAAAACGTTTATTCCACAAATGAATGAAAAGGAGAGAAAGGGGAAAAGGGGGAGAGACAGAAAGAGAGAGAATGAATGAGAGTCTCATAGAGGAAAAGAAACTTAAAAAAATAAAAACAATTTAAATATTTTAAAGCATTGTTAAAAATTTGACCCTTATGTTTGGAATTTAAACACTGACACTCAATATTGGATAGTATTACTATATCAACACATAGTTTAGGTGTATTGATTATACTATGGTTATGTTTTTAAAACACTTACCTTTTAGAGATACATACGTAATGATATGAATGAAATGTTTTGATGTCTCTAATTCATTTTATAATAAAAATGGAGGGTGAGAGTGGGTGGAGATAAAGATGAAACATGAATTGAGATGAAATACCACCATAAGATGATAACTCTGGAAGCTGAGTGATGAGCACAAGGGATCTATAATACTATTAAATCTACTTTTCAGTTGGTTGGAAGATTTTCCACTCTAAAAATTAAAAACAATGTTAACATTTAGAGGAAGTGAGAATGCTTGAGTGCTTAGTTTTGTTAAGTGAACTTTTTATCCATTTGTTTGAAGCAATTTAAAGATACTGCTTTGCTTTCTAGAGTTTCCTGTCCAGTATGGATTCCACTAGTCATATGTGAATACTGAGCACTTGAAAAGTGGCTAATTCAAATTGAGATGTAAATATACAATGAATTTTGTATACAGTATAAAATATAAAATATCTCATTTATAATTTTATATTGATTACATGTTGAGATGATAATATTTTGAATATACTGGTTTATGTAAAATATCTAACTGAATAATTTTTCCCTGTTCTTTTATTTTTTCTAATATGGCGACTAGAAAATTAAAAATTACATATATCACTTGCATTATGTTTCTACTGTATGGTGCTGTTCGAGATAATATAGGAAGACAAACTAAGTGATACTACCAGGGGCCCTTTAAAAATTAGCTTTAATGTAAAAATATGGTAGATTTTAAACATGCAGGTGATTATAACTGGTTAAGGTATCTAAGCTATCAAGAAAGTCAACAATAACAAGCAACAAATTACTTATTCAGCTAGCAGTATGTACTACAGAGAAATGAAAAAAAAAAAAAAATAAATTCAAAAGTTCAAAGTAGAATACTCTCTGAGCATAATTTCCTGAATGTTGTCATTTAATTGGTTAGGTTCAGAACAATAAAAAATAGTTTTGTTAAATGTTGAATGATTGATGGTTATTATGCATAATCAGAACTTTTACTGGCAAAGTTTTCTTATATTTTAGAGAATCACTGTGACAATTATAATATCCTAATGCTAGAAGATGATGCTTAAATATTTAATATTTTAGAAAGAAAAATGCCTTGGTCATATCAATTTCTTTTATTGTTCAAAGAAAGGAATTTTTAAAAGCTGTTACCACAAATAATTAATGTATATGAAAGCAAATCCTTGAATTTACTAAAACTGAGCACCTTATATTTAATCCTGTATCATTTATTATGTGTCTATCTAGATTAAAAAATTAATTTTAACTCCTTTCTCTTATTTTTTGTTACTGTTTTTCTCCCTTGCTACTTCTCTGTGCATGTAGGTGCATGGAAATGTCTTGACTGAGCCTGAATCCCACCCAATTCTAGTATTTATCTCTTCTATGCAAGTCCCCTGACCCTCTAGGCTCAGGCTCGGGGTAGCTATAAAACACTGGGCTCATATATCTTTTGTGGTTTGGTGGGAATATATGAATTTGAAAGACTATTTTACCAATGTGACATCAAATTCCTTACAAAATTGAGATCTTTGACAGTACTACCCTGGAACCAACTTTCAGACTTTAAGACCTTGACTTTTCCCAAAGTGTCAGAAGTGTTACCCCTGGGTCTGGCACTTCAGTGGGAGGCACAGGTCACTGACAAAAAGTCTGACATGTAACAAAATTCTGCCTGTTTGTGAACTGTGCTTACCCAACAGAGTGGAGATGCTTTCCTGTGAAGAATGGAAGGGAACGGAATCCTCAAATAGCTGTTTTGTATTAGGTGATGGTGAAATCATTTAAGCAGCAAGAGGAAAACTCTTTAGGAATCACAGAGACAGTCTCCATCAGCCTTGCTCTGTGTCTGGATTATGGAATGGAGAACAGGTGGCAGGTGAGACTGGTACTCAACTGTTAGAGACTGAGAACCTCTAGTTGAGCAATGCCACAAACCTAGGAGACAGAGTTTATTATTAAAATAGAAGCTCAATAACACTCAATGGACAGCAACCAGAGTCTTAATGAATAAACACTGGCCAAGGAGATGTTAACCTTAAAAATGATACACTACCGAATGTATAATAGTTGGCTAGTGGGAAGCAGCAGCATAGCACAGGGAGCTTGGCTCCGAGCTTCGCGATGACCTAGAGGGGTGTGATAGGGAGGATGGGAGGGAGGCTGAAGAGAGAGGGGATATGTGGACATGTGTATGCATATGGCTGATTCGCTTTGTTGTGCAACAGAAACTAACATGGTAGTGTGAAGCAATTACACTCCAATAAAGATCTATTAAAAAAATAGTAAAAACAAAAAAAAAGGTAAACGATATCAGTGTGTATGCCTATCTATTTGTCTAAAATTTTTCAAAGCTAGTTTACTAAGACAGAAATGAATGACATATCAGGCATCTCTGGTTTTACTACAACACAGACAGTGTGGACCTCTTGTTTTCCATCTATGAATGAAAGTCTTTATAGGATGGACAGTAGTACTGAAATCACAAAGCAATGATGTGTGGGGTCCTTTTTTTATGGAGAAATGTTACACAATAACAGATGACCTAATAGGTATTTGTAAATGGAAAGAGAATATAAATGTGGACTTGCCTAATCCTGATTTATGTAAATAAAAGTAAAGCTGAATATCTGTTGGGACTAGGTTATAAAATGGAGGGGGATAGGGGCTTCCCTGGTGGCGCAGTGGTTGGGAATCTGCCTGCTAATGCAGGGGACACGGGTTCAAGCCCTGGTCTGGGAGGATCCCACATGCCGCGGAGCAACTGGGCCCGTGAGCCACGATTGCTGAGCCTGCGCGTCTGGAGCCTGTGCTCCGCAACAAGAGGCCGCGACAGTGAGAGGCCCGCGCACCGCGATGAGGAGTGGCCCCCGCTTGCCGCAACTGGAGAAAGCCCTCGCACAGAAACGAAGACCCAACACAGCCAAAAATAAATAAATTAATTATTAAAAAAAAAAAAAAAAATGGAGGGGGATAAATTCTAGTGACTAAGCTACCTCAGAAGACAAATTGCCTCCCTTACATTTTATTCTTTCTTGGACACGACTGTACTACTTAATAGAATGGCTGAACTGCAAAATTATGCATAGGCTGCATGACCGAATAGAAAAAGCGGGGTCACAAATTTTTTGTCCAGTGGGTAGTAGCCTATGGTTCTACATACTTCTTTTAATGACTGTATTAAATTTTTTTCATCGGGTAATTATCCTGTGCTTTGCTGCAGAACACAGGGAATGAATTTATGGCCAATTCAATTTTTAATTCATTTTAAAAAGTTAATGCAAAATGATTACTGTTGTGTGATTCTTGTATTTTCTTAGGAAAATTTCTTTCCTAAGAGTAAATAAAATTAGAAATAACATTTCAACTTCATTTATATCAACTTCTCACATCCTTTCCCTCTGGCACAATCACGGTAAAGGAATCTCATTCTATTTTGGTTTCCATTGGCATAAAAAAGGACTCTGGCAGCCAGCAAAACAGAAAACAGGGAAAATCAGTTATTGAAATTTAAAGTGCTCTTTTTTCTTGGCAGTTGTAACTGTGATTTACAGTTCAGGAGTGTGGTGAAAATGTAGGTGTGACATACGTGTGACATATCATTGTAAAGTTGCTTGCTTAAGACTGTCAATAATTTCATGTACTCAAGACTGCTCAAAAAAAAAAGCAAACTTAGAGGAACTTCATTTCTTGTTCTAGATTGTTTCTCTAATCTCTGATAAAGTCTTCAGGTATAATTCTAAATAACATAATACAAGATGTGTTTCTTTAAAAAAAAGCACACACACACATTAAAAAAAGAAATTTATTTAGGGGAAAAATATTGCTTAGGAGGGCCTTTCTGATATTTCAAGATTCAGTATAATTTTATAGATTTTAAATTATAGGCATCAATTTGAGGAGGAATAAAGAGAAACTCCAGTGCCAAATCCAACTGTTGAAAAGGACATATCCTCCCAAGAATAATGATCTATAATTAATGTCAATCATTTGAGAAAGATTAGAAACTATACACAGCAGCCCAAAGGAAAAACCTAGTGTTTTCCACCCACTATTTTTACGGAGAGAAACGGTGATCAGATTCAATGAATGAGCATCTTTGGGTGTGATGGGGTGATGGTGATGATGAGGACGATGATTATGACGATGTTGATGAGACTCTGAGCGCACCAGAACGGTTTGAGGAAAAATGGTAAAAACAATCAAAGACAATGAAATATTTATTTTAGGTTGAAATAATAATTTAAATCTTTCCTTTTCATGATCTTCTACTGTCTTGACTGATTTTCATTTTCTTGTATCTGTCCTGGCTAAATGTTAACCTTAAGATCAATCACAAGTATTTTTCTTCATGTTCAGTGCTCATACTTAGTTCCTGACCATTGCTGGTTGGAGTTACTCAATTGCACATAGAGTTTACCAAAATAAATTACTATTTCTCTGTATTATTATTATATTATATTATATTATATTATTATTATGCCTTATTTAGGCATTCAACACTGCTTCATATATCCAACCATTTTTCTCTGGTTAGTTCACTTGAGCACCTGCCGAAACAACATAGTCTACATTATTTTCCAATTGTCTATTCCTATGTAACAAACCACCCCAAAACTTAGTGGTTTAAATCAATAATTTATCATTAATATGTCTCATAGTTCTGTGGATTGCCTCTTCTCAGCTAAGTAGTTGCCTCTTTTGGTTGTAGACAGATAATGTCTGAGGATGGAGCAGTCTGAATGCTTAAGTGTGCTGGGCATTCAAAGTGGGTGCCTTACTCAGATTTTGTATTCTGGTGTTTCTTTCCCTATGTCTCTCCATGGTATCCCCTATGGCCCCTCCTCATGGCTCTACCTTCTCCTAACATAATGCATTCAAGATAGCTGCAATTCTTTTATGGAGCTGGCTTCCAAGAAGAATCGGAAGCTGAAGCCCAGTTAAAGGCTCTATCTGGAACTGGCACAGAATCATTTGGGCTGCATTTTATTGGTGAAAGCAGTCAGTAGATTCAGGAAGGTTGAGACAAGGACTTCAATTCTTGATGAGTGATAAGGCCACAGTGTTGAAGAGCATGCGACACAGGAGATCCTGTTGTGTCCTTGTTTAAAGTACTATCTGCCAACTAGTCCTTATTTTTTCAAATTTATAAGCCTTACCCATGCTTCCTTCCTCATCTGTACACTATAACTCTTCTAAGTTCTCTCATTTCTTACTTTACGGAGAACATTGAAGCCGTAATGTAGATGCAACCTCAAATTTCGACCACCCATTCTATAAAAAATTCTGCATCTGCGCTCATCCATTTCTTTTTCTCTCCTGTCACATGGAGAAGGATCTGTTCTTGACAAAGGCTAAACCTTCCACACCTGATATGGATTTTTTCCCTACATTCCTTCTTGGCACTTCCCCATACCACTTAACTGCTTCTCTCCAAAATCTTTGACCTCCTTCTTTCTATTATTGAATTCTCTGTTCTTTAACATGGCTCATTTTCCACCCATTGTTAAAACAAGCAGGCACACATACAACAAAACAAAGCAGAGCTTTCTCTGTATTCAATGTACCCATTCAATGTCCATGAGAATACAATCCTACTTATGTCTCCTGTATTTTCCACAAAATTTTAGGAATGTGCTGTCACCATTCACTTCCACTATATACTCACTCTATTCTAAAGGGGCTTGTGCTAGGGTCAAAAATAAACTCTTGTCTCTAAATCCAAAAAGTACTTTTTAGTCTTTATCATACTAGAAATCTCAGCTGCCTTTGACAGACTAGACAATTTATTCTGGCTTAAAATATACTGATGTATTGCTGTTTCAGCCTCAATATCTTAGAATAGTTTTAGAGAAACAGTTCTTTCTGAATTTAGTTAAATTTGCTCCAGGGCTTAGAGAAGAATCCGAGGACAGAAGCTATGACTGCTTCTTCCAATGGCTTAGTTAGGGCTGTTTCATTCTACCTAGATTTTTTATCCCTTGAGATGATTTTGTCCAGGATATTCCTCATTATCTTAACAGAATTCTAATTTTTCATCCTGCCAATTTTGTGTGTCAAGTTGACTGGGCCACAGGATGCCCACATATCTGGTTAAACATTATTTCTGGGTGTGTCTGTGCAAGTGTTTAGCATTTGAAAAAGCAGATTGCCCTCTCCAGTGGGGGTGGGTGTCTTCCAATCCATTGAGGTCCTGGACAAAATAAAAAGGCGGAGGAAGGTTGAATTTGCTCTCTTCCTGAGTGAGCTTGGATGTTGGTCTCCTGCCCTCCCTGCTCTTGGCTCTCAGGCCTTCAGACCTTGACTGGAATCTGTACCATCAGCTCTCTGGCTCTCAGGCTTTCAAAATTAGACCACCAGAATTCCTGGGTCTCCAGCTTGCAGAAGGCAGACTACTGGGCTTCTTAGCCTCTATAATCATATGAACCAATTTTTTATAGTAGATCTCTCTCTCTCTAAGGATATATATACACATACATATATCCTTTGGTTCTGTTCCTCTGTGGAACCCTGGATAATATAGGGTCCCAACTGCACAGAATGCTAACACTTGGTTCATTTTTACTTATATTCAAGGATCAGTGGTAGTATTATATCCTTCTAAAATACGTGCTTTCTTATAACACCAAATATCTAAGATGCTGCACATATGAATTTTTATCAGGTAATGAATACAAAATGTTTATGGTAAAATTTATTCAATTCTACATCATTATTTGCGTGGACCATGCCATATCTTCTATTCTGTTTAAAATGTAATGTTCGCATATATTTTCAGAGTCCATGTGTTGAGTATGGACAAAGGGCATAAAGAAAATAAAAACTTGAACAGTATAAATGAAAACAAAATTGTGAATTGTTTTCATGGAAAGGAAATTTGAAAACCAAAGAAGAAAATGATGCAAAAAAAGAGAAATACTAATTTATGTATGGTGTTTTACTTTGCTTAAAGCTACCTCCTTTAGGAATATAATAATAATATTTATAGCATTAATGGCATTTACTAAGAATATATCCTAAAATACTATGAGTACATGCCTCAGGTTTTCCAAAATTTCAAGGTCTTTAAAAAGTGTGAAGACCTTAAAGATTTCTTCCTAATATAAATTCCTTAAGATATAAATGTAGATATTTTATATATATAAATATATATATATATAAATTTATATATTCCTATTTGGTTAGAAGAATGTCTTCTCTGGCTAGTCCTCAAGTCAAATATATGTGGGATAAGATTTTCAAACCCCCAGAGAGTTTGAACCATCTGGTAACTTTTCTTATAACACAGAACAAAAAATATAAACAACACAGAAATCAGCTAGACAGATATAAAGCAAAATAAAACAAAATAAAGTTCTTGTCATCAATAGGAAAATAGATAAAATATAGCATATGTATACCATGGAAATAAATACACGCCATGGAAAATTATACAGCCATTGAAAAAAAGAAATCTGCATTGTTTCAGTTTAGTGAGAGAGTTCTTTAAGTCATTTTTGGATAAAAAAGCAGAGTGCAGAAAAAATTGTACATTTTTTCAAGATTAAAAGCAAAAGGAAAAATGAATATTCAGTGTGATGGTTAATTTTATATGTCAACTTGACTGAGGCCTGAGATGCCCAGATATTTGGTCAAACATTACTCTGATGTGTCCGTGAGAGTGTTTCTGGATGAGATTAACACTTGAATTGGTAGAGTAAGTAGCCCTCCCCAATGTGAGTGGGCCTTATCCAATATGTTGAAGGGCTTAATAGAACAAAAAGTCTGACCTTCCAACAAGTAAGAGGGAACTCCTCCTGCCTGACTGCATTGAGTTGGGACATTGGTTCTTTCCTGAACCAATAATTCAAACTGGGTCTTGAGCCTCACTGGCATTCTGACTGGAACGGTACCATTGGATCTCCTGGGTCTCCAACTTGCTGACTGCAGATCTTGGAACTTGTCAGCTTCCGTACATGACTGCATTAGCCAATTCCCTATAATAATACATATCTCCTATTTGTTCTGTTTCTCTGGAGAACCCTGCCTAATACAAAGTTGATGCAATAATCCAAAGCATCGGATTTGAAATCAGGTTCACACAAATTAGAGATTTTACTCAAATTTAATTTTTTTCTAATAATTACAAGGATACAAGCAATCACAAGGTACAGACAATGCAGGGAGATATCAGGGACAGAAACACAGCTCACCAAGTGCTTTTTAATGACATTGAGTATGTTTTGGCACAAATTAAAATGTGAAGTTACCAAGCAATGGCTGTGGCCACATAAATAATACCACAAAAAACCATCTCAGTCATAAACCATCTCCATTGTTCTCAGATGGTCACAAGCTTACATGACATTTCCCAGAGAACCATGCTTGGTAAATGCCATTACAGTAATGTGCTTTGCAGGAAGCCTACAGTTACCATGTTTACTAGGAGGCATAGATCAGTTCACCTGACTTTCTCTTCCCTAAGGATGCTAATGCCTTTTCAGAATTGAGACTAGATACTAGATCTGCTAGTCTAATCATTTACTTTCCAGGTGCTGATGTGGATTATGTAGCAGTTGAAGCACAGGCATGAAGAAAGAAAGAAAAGAAAGGAAGGAAGGAAGGAAGGAAGGGAGGGAGAGAAAGCTTTATGAAAAAGGAAAACAGTAAATATAAAAAGGCTTTCTTTTGCAACATAGTTTTGCATTGGATTATACATACATTTTCAAAAGTTTTTCCCTCATAACACCTGTTAAAATGCCTTGCATATTATAGGTATTTAATAAATATTTATTAAAAGAATACATAAATCCAGTGTTCAAATAATACCTCAAGCAATCAAAATTTTTCTTACATTGCATATAATATTATTTTAAAATTAAATGTTGCCCTCATTCCCTATGTAAATAATTCTGTTGAAAAAATTTGGTGGAATGAGTTCGATTGAGAAGAATAAATTTTACTGAAGATTCTGTGGATCTGATTTACCCATGAACATAGATGGGGGATTAAAAGAAACCCAAAATTCTCAATCCTTGCTTCATAAATTGCCTTAGAAATGTGCTATGAATATTGAAATCATGAACATTCTCATTTTTATAATTTTCCTAATGCACATGCAAATTCCATCTTTGATTCACACTGGGAATAGTCATTGCTTTCAACCTGATTGTCTCAAAGGGTAGAAGTCTAAAGGTCCAGATTTATGACCAAAGTGTTATAATAAAATTGAAATACTTTTCATACTATCTGATGTAAGATTTTTAAAGAGTATGCAAATATTAAGTTAAATAAAGTGATATTGCATCTTTTAAAACATAAAGTGTAGAAAGGAAGAGACAGTTTGAAAAGTTGGTTAGCAAAAGGTTGCAATGATATTCAGATTTCTCTTTTTCTTCCTCCCCTTCCTCCTCCACTTCCTCCCTCCCTTCCCTTCCCTCTTCTCCCACCCTCCTCCTCCTCTTCCTCTTGTTTTCCTCCTTTTTGTCGTGTGGTGTCTCCTCTATCTCCCAGCATTCCTTATTTTCTATGATTAGGGGAAAAAACTCCTCTGATATTTAATGAAAAATAATGACAACATCTCTAATTTATTTCATTTTCTTACACTGTAAGAGCATTCACTGGCAGATTTTTAGTTTACATCTTTTATTTTTGAGCACCTGTAATATGACACACAATAAATTTACCTAATTATTGAACTGAAAATGTTATCAACAAGATACGGTGAAAAGTTGTCGTTGATACTTTTTCGTGAATTACACTTCTTAAAATCCAAATGTCCAGCTATTTTGTAGACACATGGTAGGAAATGTGCTCAGTTAGTATCCTACCTATAATTTTTTTTAAGGGCATGGTTGATCTAAATCAAACATTAGTTATCAATGTGTTGCTTTTAAAACATATTTGTAGTTCTTTGAATTAAGTTATTAATGCATATGGATTCTTCTCCAAAACCAAAACCAAGTTAAATATGTATGGAAAAAACATTATGGAACAAATTCCATTTTGAAACCAGAGGTCAGAAAACTTAAGAGGAAGCTAAATTGAATATCTTATTCTCTCTTAATATACTTTTATAGTATCAACTGCATTCTATTCATACTCATATTCTATGAGTTCCCTGCTCATAAACTATAGTATTCTGTATCCACTGCCCATCCTACAGTACATACACACATGTATTTGCAATAAGATTCTGCTCAACTAAAGCTTTCTTAAGAAATGTTGGAGAGAGTTCTTCCATGCAGCGTATACCTTACATTACACTTGAAAAAGATAGTGTTTTAAGATTATTCAATCATGTGTACCTGTTCCCATAATATTTATTTCTAGTTGTTTGGTTGCAAATATGCCTTATAATTACAGCACAATTTCCATATATCATAAGGGAAGTTCCTGTAAGAATTACTTATAAAATATTCATATTATCTCTATTGCAATTCTTTGCCTGAAGTGGTTGATAAAAGATTGTCCAATGCTATTAAATTGTAGTAGTTTATTTGATTTGGTTTGGTTTTCACAAAAAATTTTAGAATAGCTCATTTTTCTATCCTGTTACAGTATTAATATATGATATGGCCTCTGTTTTTAGTTCTTTGCCTTCCCTACCCATCAGCAGAAGTGCTAACAGTCTCTCCTATTTTAAAAAGTAAAAAGCACAATCTAGATTCATAAATTCCTCATTTTCTCCATAGAATATCTTATAATGGTTGTTGAAAAACATGAACTATTCTGCAGATTTCACCTGGGAATTCAAAATTACTTGGCCTTACTTAAAAGATACTTAAGTGTGCGTTAAAGAAAAATAAATCCTGTGTTATAATAGCACTTTCTGTGTTATTTTTGAAGCTTGAAATCTATACTCTTCTGAAAACTAAGTAATAAGTATTTTTCTTCTATTAAAATACTAAAATTTAACTGATAAAATGTTTGCCGCTGGATGAGTTATTTTTATTAAACAGCCTTATAAACTCATACTTTTGATTATTAAAACCAAATCATTTTTTGAACCAATAGAAAAATCACCTTCTTATAAGTATATTTAAGCATGTCTCTATGTGTGTATGTGTGTGTATACTTGTTCATAAGTAATCTGCTAACCAATAAACTTCTTAAATAACCTGACAATCAACAACCACAGAGATGCCATACAACAAAACAACCAAAATATTTGGAATTTTTTGGTTATAATTTCTTATAATATTTTTAGTCTGTTATGTTTTATATTAAGTTGTATAAAACTAAAGAAATATTTAGGATCAACACAACAATAGACATGACTTCTTATCTTAATTTTTAATTTTTGAAAATTCTTTAGGTTTGTCAAACTCACTGATGTAGACAAAATATTCTAGGAAATCACTTTATTGAAAATATTTTGTATCAGTAAAGACTCAGTCAGGAAAACAAAAATATCACAGTAGGTATTTCAACAGAGCTAATTTAATGTAGGGTAATTTGTTATATGGTTGCTAGATGGTTGGAAAAGCAAAACAGGAAGACTCAGGTAACATGGATATCAGGTTAGAGGAAACTGGGGTTAGGGAAACCTAGACAAGTGGAGAGGGACCCCTTGACCATGGGGCTGAGACCTCTCCAGAGAGGGTGCTGCCTGGCCGTTGCCGAGAGAGAGAGCACGTGAGGTTAGCCCTGCGAAGATTGGAAGAAGCTGGAGCTGGGACCAACAGCGGCTCTGCTGTTGCCAGGCAGAATATTAATTTGTGGGGAGAACCTGTTCGAAACAGCCTGCAGATAAAACAGATTATGTTCTTTTTTGACCTTCCTGTCTTCCCATCTGGTTCCCTCTATTAAGAGAATTATTAGAAAGTCAGAAAGAAAGGAAAGGACTTGCTGAGAGGCAGTTCCAATATCACAAAACAAAGGATAGAAGAATGTTCCACATTTGGAGTTAAAAGACAGTAGGTGAAAGAATGGCGCCGTCTTTTGGTGACTCAAACGTTGAACCATAAAACTCCATTATTGAGATTAAAGGTAAAAATACTTCTTCCAAGGTGAAGAATTATCAAAGCCTCAAAAGATACGAAACTGTTCATGACATTTTTCAAAACATGTTTTATTTGTCACATAAACTGCGCATGAACTTAGATATGGTTTTTCTCCCTTCACAACTATAAAGAAAAGACATTAGAAATATTTAAAAAGTGTGCTTTTATCATTTTTGTATTTGCCAATTCTTTTAAGTTATGATATATGGTTGCTCATCCTGAAAAAAAAAATGTACATATTTTACTAGAAGCCACATTGATTGACCAGTTCTGACGTGCATATCAGGAGGATTTCTAATATCACCTCTATATAAATCTTGATCCATAAGCATTGTGCAAAGGATAAAGTGATATATTTAGCATTGAAATGTATATCATCTGTTGCTAACTAAAACTGATTTTGTAGCTTTTGCACACTCCAACAAAAACCCACCAGTATAAGCCATGATTTGACCAGTCTTTTTTTTTTTTTTTCAAGAATTATTCATAGAAAGAGGGAATTTCAGGAGAACGTTTTAATTGTGAAACTTTTGAGATTGTTTTGAGTGCATAAATTTTGCTTGCTTAATGAAGCAACTGGAGCATAGCAAATGACTCACCCATAATTACCACACCTGGAGGGACAGAGACCCTCTACACCCTAGATTCCATGATGTCTAATTCCCATACTAAGTTCCTTGCACATGAAATTACTTCCTGGCAACAGCATACTTAGCTCTATATAGGAAGCGTGACAAATAACATGTCAATCCAACTAAGGAGTTATGCTTCACAGATCATATTTCAAATCTCATTATTACTTGAACTGTTTTCTGCTCTCATTCCATCTAACCCCTTTCAAAGTTCTCAATGTACAAATTCTCTAATCCTAGCTGTCTTTGAACAAGTGTCAGTCAGTTGGTGATGCTATTATTGCCAGGACAATTAATATTCAAATGGAATTCAAGGGGCCCTCATTCAAATGCCTTCAAACCATTGGCATAAGATGTGTTACATGTAAGTATTTAATTTGATGTACTGTATAGGAGAGTGAAAAATAAAATGGAGTTGCAACCTATGAAATATAATTTCATGATCTGGCCAATCGTGCTTTATTTATAGGTGAATATAAAAAAAATTTAACATGAGATATATCAACTTTTGTTTTTTGTTTTTTTTTTTAGAAATTCACGTTCTTTTATTTATTTATTTATGACTGTGTTGAGTCTTCGTTTCTGTGCGAGGGCTTCCTCTAGTTGTGGCAAGTGGGGACCACTCTTCATCGCGGTGAGCGGGCCTCTCACCACCGCGGCTTCACTTGTTGCGGAGCACAGGCTCCAGACGCGCAGGTTCAGTAATTGTGGCTCACGGGCCCAGTTGCTCCGTGGCATGTGGGATCTTCCCAGACCAGGGATCGAACCCGTGTCCCCTGCATTGGCAGGCAGATTCTCAACCACTGCGCCACCAGGGAAGCCCCCATATATCAACTTTTATTTAGGAAAACAGGATTTCACATAGCCTTGCCAGTCTGCAAATATTCACTAGATTATATTAATGGTTAGAACACAACTTTCCTTAGCTTTTGCACAATATAAGACCGGGGACACCCTTTCCCATCAAATAAAAGCCTAGATAAGGAAGACAGTTCCTTATCTGTCTTGTTTCTAAATATTTCCTCTTTGCCTGGAACAGTGCCTGACTGTAGTTATCCCTCAATACATATAGGTTGAATGAGTGAATAAATTAATGAACAAATGTACTACATACCTTATGAAACACACTTTATGTAAAAAAGAAAACATAGGAAGCACATTTGAAAGTCCATCATTTAAAGAAATGGTCTATTTGCCTTTTATAATATATTATTGATCATTTAATTTACTAAGATTATGTTTTCATTAACATGGTTTATAATATTTTAAAAATATAATATTATGAGTTATCCTATGGCAGCATACGCTTTTTATGCCCCATATCATGTCACCTCTGCACACCTCCATTTTCATCACAGCCTTGGTGGAAACATCTTGTAGGTTGACTGATCCACCTGAAAAGTGCTGTGTGACCTTTCTCTGTCTTTCTGCCTGATGCCTTTTTCTAAAGCTGAACTGGGTCACTCAGCCCTTCTGAATATGCCTCACAGAAGTTCAAAGACTTTAAGACTACTGGGAACAACTTTGTCCATTAAGAATGGGAGTCAATGGGTAAATGTCCCAACTTCCTATATTTTGCAGGACAATTCTAAAGTCTATTCTACACAGTTCTTCAGAGGGTCTCTAGAGGGTTCTAGTCCCAGATGCTCATGGCAATAACAATATTAATCATTCATCCTTTGTTGTCATTTCCCTCCTTTCCCATCTTAATCTGCCTGCCCTCCACAGCTACTCTACTGTTACTCCAGCACCTACTTACACTCAAGTCATTATTTAAAGCATTATTCTTGGGAACCCAAACTGAGAAACACAGTTAAAAATACTCATGTAGACTTGTTAAAGTCTTGCTCTTTTTAAAATATAAAGAGAGTGCCGGGATATTTTGCAGAAGCAGTTTTGACTTTGACGTTGGACATTCTGAGGGTAGTAGTCAAAGTTTAGTTTAGTCCCACACACATTTATTGAGTTTCTACCAGGTGTCTGGCAATGTTCTAGGTGTGGAAGGAACAAAGGCAAGAATCAATCTGCTTTTCAAAAGCCTGAGAAGGACAACAGGACAGAACAGATTTTTAGCAGAGTGCTGGAAAGTATGGAGGGCTGGGAAAATAACACTGCAAGTTAATTATCATTAACTGACCACTTACTTCAACAGAGGAGATTCAAATATTTCTATTTGTGTCTATTGTGTTTTGGAACACGTGGCAGCCAGATCCATCACTGTTTGCGCATAAAAAACACTGTTGATGGCTACAATAACATTTAATCTAAGAGGCTAGTTTCAGTTTTTTTTTAGTTTAGAAAAAGAGATTGAATTATTAAGTTACTTGTTTGGTGGTATATTTTTATGTGAGACATATTTAAGTCTAGAATACAGGTTTCCTAACTTTGAATACGTTTCCATTATTATTTTAAGGAAGATAGATGTTTTACTTAGACTGGTTTTCTGTCCCATTGTGTGGTGGGAGGATGTGAACCTGCATGGGTCTCGTGGGCTGCCGTGTATGCCAGCACATGACAGAATTATTAAAGAGCTGCCTGCTTCACTTATATTTTATCCTTAGGTCGCCCATGTCTATTTCTGAATTGCTTGCCTTGCTGCCCTTTCTGAGTCTCTAGAACTCCGATATTTTGACTTCATTGTTCTATCCCCTACCATTCTCTAGCCCACTGCTATAATAAGCACGTTGAATCATAAATTATGGACTTGGCTTTCCTCAAATTTTGTTTCAAATTTCCACTGCATTTTTATTGCCTCAAGCTACTTTGGATTTTTTCCCCTTCTTCCTGCTTTGACAAAGTTCACAGAACCATCTTAATCCGGTTATGTCCATGCTGTGTGTTGTGGATTATGGTCCTTCCTGGTTTACCCTGAACTTCTGGACAATACTCAGATATAATCTATTACTCATTTGAGACAAAAGAAGCTTTCAAAGTTCTTTCTGATTTTTCTCAATGCAATATATTGCACCTTTGTGAATGGATTTAATACATTTAAGTGAATTTACCTTTAGTGATTGTTTTTACCTATAGCAACGATATTAATATTAGCAAAAAACCACTAATTCCGAATTGAGATATTTCTGATAATAATACTTAGATAAGGCCAATTAATTTTTAAGTATTTACCAATATGATTAAAATAACATTTGCCTAACTTTTCAAGGGTGTTATGAATTGTTGGCATGTGGAATTCAATTATTTTTTAGCTTGGTAGTGAAAGTAAAACTGAATGTACCACTGTGTCACATTCTATTTTAAAGACAGAAATTGCAAAATTTTCAGAAATATAGCACGTGGGCTAATTGCTGGCAATATATCTACTTGGACTAGTATCTTACTCTCATCAGAGCAAGATTGTGAAAGCTTAGGTCATCTTTTATTTCTTGAAGGTCATTATCCATTTCCAACTATAGATGCATTTTTAAGACTAGCAAGACTAAAAAAGAATTTCTCAGGCATGGCACACTTCCATAATTGTCCTTTCTGCAGTCCCGCAAGGATCATTGCTCACTGCACTTACTAGAATGTGATTCATCAATGACTTTTATATTGTTGTTGCTCTCTTTTCTATGCTGATACAGTGGGAGAGTTGGCAGTGTCTCTCCAATCACCATGTAGTCCCAGAATTACTTTCCATACTCATAAGCTTAACATTTGAATATTTAAAATGACACACATAACAATCTTCATCCACACATACATTCATTTATTCAACAGCTATTTATTCTGTCCCTGCTATACGCCGTGAATTGCAAGTATCTGTTGTGTACAATTGATTGTTCTGTACCTTTTTCTAGGTTTTTTTATGGGAAATTATGGAACACTCATAGAGTGAGAGGATGGAAAATGAGAAGGGAAACAAGAAATTTAGTAGTCCTATCTCCTCTTTTATGTTGTTGTTGTAACAGATTATATCACTGAAGCCCAAATTAAGTAACTTGTCCAAAGCTAGTCAATTACAAACTGAACAATAAACAGAACCCTAGATCTCTTATTCTTCATCCAATGTTTTTTCCAATAATCCAACACTTTCTAAACTTACAGCTGAATTAAGATAATGACCATACCATATTTTAATCATTCATTCATTCATTTATTCATAAAACAAATATTTAGTCGATGTCTATTTTATAACAAAAACTATTATATGAACTTGGCATACAGATAAAATTTTCTATTATCAATGTGACTATTAAATAAATAAATTATATAATGTGTCAAATGATTATACATACCATGGAAAAAGAAATGGAAAAGATTAAGGGGGATTTGGAGTACAGAGAATGAGTTTGGGGACTGCTGAAATTTGGGAAGGGTAGTCAACAGCTTTAACTTAAAAGGTGACATTTGGGCTTCTCTGGTGGTGCAGTGGTTAAGAATCCGCCTGCCAACGCAGGGGACACAGATTCGAGCCCTGGTCCGGGAAGATCCCACATGCCGCGGAGCAACTAAGCCCGTGTGCCACAACCACTGGGCCTGTGCTCTAGAGCCCGCGAGCCACAACTACTGAGCCTGCGTGCTACAACTACTGAAGCCCACGTGCCTAGAGCCCGTGCTCCACAACAAGAGAAGTCACCACAATGAGAAGCCTGCGCACCACAACGAAGAGTAGCCCCCGCTTTCTGCAACTAGAGAAAGCCCGCGTGCAGCAACGAAGATACAACACACCCAAAAATAAATAAATTTTTAAAAAATAAATAAAATTTAAAAACAAAAGTGACATTTTAGCAAATAATTGAAGGAGGTGAGGAAGTTCACCAAGTGGACATCCTGGAGAACAGTACTTCAGGCAGAAGAGGTAATCACAGCAAAATCCTTAAGCTGTGTGAGAAAAACAGCCCTTCAGAGGGCAATGTTGCTGGAGCTGACAGGATGAGAGAGTGAGTCGGAGGGCAAGAGGTCTGAGAAGCAATGGGAGAGTCAGGACAGGAAGCACCTCTGGGTCATCAGAAGGAATTTGTTTTTTACTCTGGGTGGAAATGAGAACCACTGCAAGATTCTAAGCAAAAGAATGGTATGACTTTTATCAATTGCTCTATTAAGAAGAGAACGTATGGGCACAACAGTTGACAAAGTTTGACCAGTCTGGTGGCTCCTGCAGTCACCCAAGCTCAGGAAAGGGTGGTCAGATTAGGTGCTGTATTTTATGGAGAGTTCTGACTATGGATGCAAAGCAACACATTCTTCCAACAAATTAGAGTACAAGAGCACATTTCTACCACTACATATGAGAGGGCACTGGTGGCATCCCAGGTTCCAAATATGGGTAATAAGACTGCCAAAAATGTGAAGTACTGGGTACAATGAGATCCAAATAGATATGACTTCCTGGAAGGACAGTAGGAGTTCTAGGTCCAAGGTCAGGAAGGTCCTTCTTAGCACTGATCTTGGTACAAAGAGCTCAGAATGGAGGACTATGAAGAAAATTTTAGGCTCCTTTACTTACTTACTCTAGAAAAGTATCCTTATACTTTTGTTTCTTTTTGAGGTATAATTGAAAATTAAAAACTGTATATATTTAAAGTGTACACCTTGATGATTTGGTAAGCATACACATTGTGAAATAATCATCACAATCAAGCTAATTAATATATCACATCACATATTATATTATATTTATTCTTTTTTTTTTGTAGAAAGAAAACTTAGGATCTACTCTCTTAACAAATTTCAAGTATGTAACACAGTATTGTTAGCTATACTCACACTGTTGATCTCTAGAACTTTTTCATTTGCATAACTGAACTTTTGTACCCCTTGACCAATATTTCCCCATTTTCCCCTCCCCCTGTTTCCTAGAAACTACCGTTCTACTCTTTGCTTCTATACCTTTGACTATTTTAGATTCCACATGTAAGTGAGGACATGCAGTGTTTGTCTTTCTGCCTCTGGTTTATTTCAGTTAGCAGAATGTCTTCCAGGTTGATTCATGTTGTTACAAACGGTAGGATTTCCTTCTTCTGTAAGGCTGATAATATTCCAATGTGGTGGTGGTGGGGTGTGTGTGTGTGTATCATTTTTCCGAATCAAGAAGAAATGGAAAGCTTGAAGAGACCAATACCAAATAAAGAGGTTGTCAGTAATTAGAAGCACCACAACAAAGAAAAGTCCATGAGCTTATGGCTTCATTGGTGAATTCTACTCAACATTCAAGGAAGAATTAATAACATTTTTTTTTAAAGTCTTCCAAAAATAGAAGTGGGAAACCTTCAAACTCATTTTATGAGGTTGGACTCACCCTGACACCAGCATCAGTTGAAGACACTACAATTAGATCAGACTACCAATATCCTTGATGAAGATAGGTGTAAAAATCCTCAATAAGATACTTGCACACTGAATTCAACAGCTCATTAAAAGGATCATACACCATGACCAAGGGAGATTTATCCCTGGGATGCAAGGCTATTTCAACATATGGAAATCAATGTCCTTAAATATTTATACATGTCTATAGCCTCCTTTCTGAAAATCATGAAACCAGATATGTTTAGAATTTAAAATTTGGAGATATTTTGGAGAGCTATATGCACATATACTGTGTATATAACACTCCTGGCAGGGTCTGTAATCAAGCATAACGTTATATTCACAGAAACATATCAATACTCTACCCAGTGGGATAACTATAAATAATCTCAAATCTATTAATTTACTAAGTGAATACAAAGAAGGTCAAATATTATTGCCCATTGAGTTATGGAAATATTTTCAGCTTTCAGAGGTTTTTGGATTTTATAATCACAGATAAAAGATTAGGAATATTTTATCATCTATTTATTTCAGTTACTGCAAATATATAGTCACTTAATCTAAAAATAACTTAATAAAATAATTAAAATGTGCTTTGTGGAGTAAGCCCTTAAATTAATGCCCAATATTATGTGCTGTCTTGATATCTGGTGAAACCAGGCTGCTATGATGAATTAGAAAGCAATTTAGTTTTTAGAATAAAAATACTTTGAGAATACTGGAGATTGAATCGTCAAGTCTAAAATGGACTAACCATATACAAAAGCTTAAGTTCTCAGCTTTTTGTCTGATCTAACTTTTAATATCGACAGTTGGGAAGTATATATTGACTATGTCTAATTTGCATCTGAGCACCAGTTGAATAATGAAATGTACATAAATTATAAGACATGCTTAATTGAAACTTGTTCACATTTTGGTGGTTTATAGTTGAATGTGTTTCTTGCAGAATTAGGAACATAAAACACACACAGACATTTTGATATATTTTTTATTGATGTCCAGAGGATGAATTCACAATGTATTTTATGTTGCCATAATTTTATGGTATGGGAGACACTTGTTTTCCATCACTCTTCTGATGGAAATCTTCTGAAACAGAGAAACTTCAGTTGCTTTCACGAAAACATAATTCACTTGTCATTAGATTTATCGAGGGAAAGAAGCTGCCTATTACATGTGTTCAATTTTTTACTTTCTGGGCTATATTGCTACTACATTTAAATATTTGGAAGGTAGACTTGTGAAACATAGCGTGATAAAATATTTATGCTATTAATTTTTTCCATCAGTTTAATTTGGTAAATGTTGAATCATTTCAATTATTTTTACTTTTCAAATACTGTATTTTTATTAATATTATAGCAGTGAAAACGTCCAACAAAATTTTCCTTTTTATAAAAAATACAAAGAAGTGGCATTTTCTTACACAACAGGAACTATTAACAGATTTTTTTTCTTCCAGTTACATAAACTTATTTCCCAGAACCCTCTCAATTTAGCAAGAAAAATTCTCAAATTTAGTGATGTTTAAAACTCTTCTTCATATTCCTCAAATTCCTGGAAAGAAAAGGCAGTACAAAACTTTACCAAAGCTATGTATTAGCACATATTTTAAATCTATTTTTGCCTGTATTTGCTCAAGGTCATTGTTATTATGCTAAAACTTTCTTTAGCCTTTAAACAGATGTGCTCAATAGTGCTTTCCACACATTCTCGCTGTAAACATGTTTACTAAGTGTTACTTCTTATTTTTCCTCAAATGTTTAAACATTTCCTTTTTTATTTAATCTGGGCCCTCTCCATTGATACACCGCTTTTAGAAAAGCCTGCATGAGAATATCAAGAGCATTTTTATATGAGTTCTGCCAACTTCATTTTGTAGTCTAGAAGTTATATATCTGGTATTTTAAAGTGGTTGGAAACAGCTGATGCATCTTTTTTTCAAGATGATGCTGAAAGTCCCATCTAATTGAATGGACAGAATAGTTCTTTACAAGTTGTCATTGTAAAAATATTCATTAACATTGATGGAGAGTGCTACTCAAACAGAAAAAAATGTGTCTGTAAAAGCTTATTGAGATTCAGAGACCCGAATAATGCAACATAAGAGTTCAAAAACTTCAGTGAAACTCAACTGCAGGGGTTCTAGCAGATGCACATTTCAAAAATGGAATTTGCTACAAATATGATTAGTTTCTAAGTAACAATTTGGCTGTTGTGGTTTTAAACAAGTGAAAAAATTTTCACTTTGAAAATGACATTTTCAAAATAGCCCTTAATATGCATAGGCTACATAGCTAATAAAAAATTAAGATGGTCTTGCTTAGCCCATGAGTGTAGCATAGCATGCTATTTAAAATTATTTACACTAAGATACTTTACTTGGGCTATAAAAATATTTCAGGTTTTCCATAATTCAAAAAGAGTCATGTACCAAAATGTTCATTGCAGCTCTATTTACAATAGCCAGGACATGGAAGAAACCTAAGTGTCCATCATCGGATGAATGGATAAAGAAGATGTGGCACATATATACAATGGAATATTACTCAGCCATAAAAAGAAATGAAATGGAGGTATTTGTAATGAGGTGGATGGAGTCTGTCATACAGAGTGAAGTAAGTCAGAAAGAGAAAAACAAATACAGTATGCTAACACATATATATGGAATCTAAGGAAAAAAAAAAAAAAGGTCATGAAGAACCTAGTGGCAAGATGGGAATAAAGACACAGACCTACTAAAGAATGAACTTGAGGATATGGGGAGGGGGATGGGTGAGATGTGACAGGGTGAGAGAGTGTCATGGACATATATACACTACCAAATGTAAAATAGATAGCTAGTGGGAAGCAGCCGCATAGCACAGGGAGATCAGCTCAGTGCTTTGTGACCGCCTGGGGGGGTGGGATGGGGAGGGTGGGAGGGAGGGAGATGCAGGAGGGAGGAGATATGGGAACGTGTGTATATGCGTAGCTGATTCACTTTGTTATAAAGCAGAAACTAACACACCACTGTGAAGCAATTATACTTCAATAAAGATGTTTAAAAAAAAAAAAATTTCAGGTTTTATACATCCCTAACATGTTTGTGATGAGCTGTGGAATCTCTGTGTAATACCTGCTAAAATGAAATTGTTAAATTTTATCTCCATTTTTGAAAATATAATATGCATTTTGTTTTTCAATGAATATACTTTTATTTATGTTTCAGTCTTTACATGTCCAGTACTCACTTTTTGAATACACACAAGTATTTTAAACCAAGTAAGTTGAAACAATAATTAATGTTATATAGAAGACTAAACAGCACACGTTTTATTACTCTGGAGTGAAATTATAACTAGAGTGTTGCTTTGTGTTGAAAACTTTGTTATGAATTAAAATGTTCTTGTTATGAAGATTTTTATGTGTTTGAACAGAAGGGGAACTTCACATGTCAGTTCTGTCTGCCATATGACTGTAAATTTTCTTTTCAAAATATAGATAAGGAAATTAGGTTCAGGGAAGCTTAAAACTTAAAGGCAGAAAACAGTGACATTTCCCCATATGGCTAAATAATTAAGAATTAAACTAGAATGATATATTGTGAGGAGCTAGAGTTACATTTTTAAAAGTCATAATCAGATACTTTTTGCTGTAGATATAATTCTAAGGCCTATATTCCAAATGATAATTTGATGATTTAACAGCCTTTTCTCACCTTATTTTTACAGGAAATGATGAAGAACATTTTTAAAAAATATTGAATCAGATATCACATCCTACTAAAAAATCTTTCTCCTCAGAAAATAAATCATACATGAGGGACATAGAAGATCAAATCATAGTTTAGAATAGAAAACTAAATATCAACAAATTTATATTTTGGAGAAATCTTTCTCTATGTAATACTCTACCACATTTTTTTAATCTGTAATTACTCCTAACCTTTCAGTGCCTTTTTAAAAAAGAAATTCAATGCAATTTGTTTATTTAGTTTTCTCATTTAAACCTTTTGCAACTGAAAGTGAGTAACTCAAAAGGCTAATCAAGGAAGTGACATTATGGTGCATTTGTGTTTTCCCATTTTTAGGTCATTGTATGATTTTAAGTAAAGACAAACCAATTCATCTTTTTAAAAATTTCTGTATTAATCAACTTCCTATCTGAGCATTGAATTAAAGAGAAATAATATGTCATGTTAGTCTCTTAAAACTATGAGCTTAGCTCTCACCTAAGGCCCTTGACTGAGTGATATTAGAAATGAAAAAAAAAAAAAGAGAATATTAAAAACATGACACTGAAAACATTTTTATAACGAGATTTTCTTAGTGTTTCCACCCCAACAGGTATTCCATGGTCCTAACTCTATGCTACTTTTTTCCCTGCCAATGTGTAATTATTGTAAATATTACATGAATATTGAAAAATCTGATCTGTTTAATATCAGCAGAAGCCAATGTATCAAAAATAAAAACACAAAGAGGTAATTCAGAAGTGTGCCTATCCCAGATTTAAGCAAGCAAACATCTTCAAAAATAATGGCAACAACAACAAATCTCCCTGTCTGGCTCTTAACAGGTGCATAACAAAGTGGTGAATGTCTTTAAAGTCATACTTTCTTAGGAACAGCTGGCATCCTCATCACTTTGTT
Source organism: Eschrichtius robustus (assembly GCF_028021215.1). Lineage (NCBI taxonomy): Eukaryota > Metazoa > Chordata > Mammalia > Artiodactyla > Eschrichtiidae > Eschrichtius > Eschrichtius robustus. The sequence goes on from NC_090829.1 coordinate 124,259,331, forward strand.
CTCTGACTTTATCCTTTATGGTGCTAAGGTCTGTACTTGAGCTCTCAGCCTATTAACCTGACATTATAAACTATATGATTTTTAGCGCAGTCCTTTTAAAGTAAAGCTATTGTCTTAGTCTGTTCAGATTGCCATAACAAAATACCACCATGTGATTTAACTAACAGAAATTAATTTTCTCAGTTGTAGAGGCTGGGAAGTCCAAGATCATTGTTCTGCCAAGGTTCAGGTTCTGCTGAAAACTCTCTTCTTGGCTCACAAATGACCGCCTTCCTGCTGAGTCCTCCTGTGTGCTTGTGGAGAAAGATCTCTGATGTCTCTGCCTCTTTTAAAGGGCACTAGTTCTATTGGATTCAGGCCTCAACATTATGACCTCATTTAACCTTAGCTATCTCTTAAAGGGCCTGTCACCAAATACGATCACCTTGAGGGTTAGGGATTCAACATATGAATTTTAGGGAAGCACAATTCAGTCCATATACCATCCATTTACAATGAAGGAGTGTGTTATACTCAGTAGATTCTTTAGCATCTTCATTTTATCTCAACTTATTTTCCAAAATTTTCCATTTTTAACATTAGTTCAACAAATATTTAAGTAAATACCATGTGATTGGGGATGCAGGAAAAAAAACAACAACCTGACTCTCCTGTTTTCTTGAGACTGATACTCCAGTATTATTTATGGTTAGGAACATGTATTTTAGTGTCCAGCAAACACGAGATAGGGTACATATTCCAGAGCGTGAGTGTGCTTAATCTTGTTAAGCCTGTTCATCCTTTTAAAACTGAGATTGATGATTGTGTCTATCCATGGAATCATTAAGAGAATTCAGTGTGACTAAGCACAGAATGTGATCAGCATGGCTCCCAGCAGAGAACCCGTGAATCACTGGTAATACCCATCATCACCATTTGCAAGATCACTTGTGAGGCTGGCATTCATTCCACTGTGTCATGTTTGCCTCAGTGTTAGCTCCTCTCTTTCTCCACAGCACTGTCATTTTCTCTATTTATAAATGCATACACTGAGCAATATATTTTTTAATCAGTTTGTCCGACCAATATTAAGAATGATAATATCAAAATGTTTATAATGGATAAGGGTAACTCAAAAAGATTTAATGCATCATTTCCTGTTCAGTAGAATTTTACTTAAATCATTCAAAGAAAGTTGTAATCAATTTTTATTTTTGTCTTTATAGCAACTTATGTTGGTATTTTTTCAAGTATTTGGAAATCATCCCTCATATGTAGTCTGTCATGTTACTCTTAGCTCTTAATCCCTTCCAAACTATAAAGCTTGGTGGAAATGGCCTGGACACCACCCTTTGCAGAACATAACTCTTAGTCACTTTTCAGTATGGTCACTTCTTATTTACTCTTCCTTTATTGAACTTATTAATTGACAATTTAACAATTTATATTTCCTTTCTACATATCTGCCCCACATTTTCCACAAAGCTCCTTGATTGAAGTGTAAAAAAAAAAAGAAAGAAAAAAACAGACAAAACACTGAGAATATAATTTGAGAATTTGCATCATCTCCGGGTATACTGTTGCTACTTAAAATTCAACACTACATTTGCTTTCCCTGGAGCTGATTCACTGATCATGGCTAGTTTATTATCTACTATGACACTTAGCTATGTATCTGCCACACTTGCACATCTTATATTTTTGCATTTTAAAAATTATTTTCCTTTCCAGTTATATTTCCCTCATCTCATCTTTAATGCATTTTGTTCTGTGTCTTTACACTCTTGGAGGTCACGTTAAATCGTTATCATAGCCTCTTAGTTTTAAGCCACTTTCTTTCCCCCTCTTGCGCTTTAATGTTATCTGAAGAGTTAATGAGCACAGTCAATATTCTATCATTTTGATTTCGGAGTTCCTTCTATTAAGTGATTCACAGTTTAACACTGATCATACACTTCTAGTAAGAATTCAGTTAATGAAATGATCATTCTGGTTATCTTTAATTAACTAGAGCCTGGAATTTAAAGACTCATGTTCTTGCCTGAATGCTTCTTAAAAATTTTCTGTGACTCCACACTGTTTAACAAATTAAGTCCAATTTACTTTTTCTAATATTTGTCATTGTTTGTTATTTGATCCTAATATATTTTTCAGGTTTATATTTCACTACATTTATAACCTGCAAAGACTGGACTGCGGCATGCTTCTATGGAAAGGGGAGAAAACTGGGATAGATGGAACCAAGGGTTTCTTTCATTCATGCTTGCATTCATTCATCTGCTCAGTATGAAGACAGACCTACTGTGAGCCAGGCATTTTGTAGGTGCTGGAGACACAATAATATAAACAGATTATGATGCTTTGTTTGGAGATAAATAATTACAAATGCAATTGAATTACCAAAAGTTAATTGGAGCGGAGATGAGTATAAAAGTATAGAAAGAGAAAATGGTGTGGACAAAGGATTAGAGAATTAAGACAAAATAGCCCCTTTGTAGAAGGGAATTTTTTCATAAAGGGAATTTTGAATGAATGACGGGGGTATCGTGAGATGATATAAAAAAGCTCAGCTCATAAAATGCTTCCTGAGCTAAAAATTTGGACTTGAAATAAAAATATCTACATGGATTTTTGTGTCATATACTGAGATTGGTAGTACAAAATGAAAATATGTTCGGTGGGGAGATGATTTATTTTAGTTTGCTCAAGTTGAAATAAAGATGCAGTCATTGTTTCAAATGGAAATGCCAAGTAGTTCATATACTGTATAATACTGGTACTTGATCTAGATTAGAGGTAAATTTTGGGACACAAGATCATAAAGATGGTAATAAAAGCCATGCTAGTGGAGGAGATGGTTTGGTGAGTGTGTTTGAATGTTTTCTCTCATGTCAAAGTCCAGAGGTTGGCAGTCCAAATCTGGAAAGTTCTCTCAGGGTTCCAGAACTCACAATATTTCCCTACTTATTACTCACTGGACTTGGCCACTGTGTTGAACAACGCGATGTACTTTCAGATGCCCACCACTGAAGGATCTGTTTTCCCAGCTGTTGGTGAGCTGTGAACACACAGTTGTCAACCCCTGAGGGGTTACTTCAGCTGCAAAGAAGTTCCTCACCCAAGGTCTTATGCCTTCCCAGCATTACCCACAGCCAGTGATTGATCAATACATGAATGTAAAGGTCTGGCCACTTTACCCCGCCATAGGACTATTTAGAAGGGCAAGTCTAGCCCAAAGATCTCATAAGATTTCTGGAGGCTATTGTGGGACCTCCATCTCAGTTCAACATTTCCCTCTGTCTAATCCTGTTTCCTTCTCCTAACTTCTACTGTGGATGACCCAAATGGCACTATTAATAAATATCTTGGGGCTTCCCTGGTGGTGCTGTGGTTGAGAATCTGCCTGCCAATGCAGGGGACACGGGTTCGAGCCCTGGTCTGGGAAGATCCCACATGCCGCGGAGCAAATAGGCCCGTGAGCCACAATTGCTGAGCCTGCGCGTCTGGAGCCTGTGCTCCGCAACAAGAGAGGCCGCGACAGTGAGAGGCCCGTGCACCGCGATGAAGAGTGGACCCCGCTTGCCGCAACTAGAGAAAGCCCTCGCACAGAAATGAAGACCCAACACAGCCAAAAATAAATAAATAAATTTAAAAATATATATATCTTGCATGTTACACTTCATTTCAGTGTCTGCTTTAGGGACTCAACCTGTGAGAGTCTCCATTCACAAGGATTTCTCATGGTCCAGCATGACGTCTCCAGCTATAACCATTATGTACTCATTCCAGCCAGCAAAAAGGAAGGAAAAAAAAGGATTTGGGTTAGACTCATTCCTTATTCATTTCAGTAGTTGCCAAGGTTATGCATGCTTATACCTTAGTGCCCTGAATTTAGTTTCAAAACTATACCTCTCTGAAAACTAGACTTACAAAGATAACTTTTATTTTGGTTGGCCATGTGCCCAGATAGAACAGTCCCCAGGTAGAACAGTCTCTATAACATCCACCTTCCCTCCTTCATTATAAGAAGCTGTCTTAAGCCTTGGCAAATCATCTCAGCAATGTCTGTGAATTCAAGTCATGAGTATAAAGGATAGATGAAAAATAAGGAGGGTACATTCTTCAAATCATGGCTGAGTCTTATTATTTTTCCACAGAAAAAGGTGACAACACCTTATTTGGTTAAGCATTTCCTGATGTTGAAGCACTATTTTTTCTGTGTGTGTACTCATCTTGAAAATAAATTATTTAGCTGGGTACAGATTTTTTTTTTTTTTTTACAAATTACATTAATGAGTTCTATTCTGTATACTTTTCCTGATTACATGCTATGTCTGAGGTGCTATACTAAGCATTAGAATAGATGAAAAAGTTTTGCTTGAGTGACTTTAGACGACAATGAATTTTGAACTCCTGGGCTTACCACTGTCAAAAAGGAAACAACATTTTCCTTAGAATATGGATTGCTATGCATGACTGTGTCTAATGCCTAAACTGTGCTCTATCCCATCAGGGGTGAAAATTCTAGTTGAAGAGATATTATATAAATATATGAAGAGTTAACTAACCAAGATGACAGCACGTAGTAGCCCAATTAGTGACACATAGACGCTGAGCCTCATGTCTTGATTAAGAACTTGTGAAGATCTGAATTGGCACACTTGTCTTGCCACAATAAGCCATGTCAAAATATGTCTAGGTCTCTGTTTGCTAAGGCACAATTTTCCTTTCTCATTTGAAATTAAAGATAAGTATATGCCACCTGCTCTTACTAATCTGTGATTTTAACAAAATATTTTAAACAGTATTTATGTTTTCTGCCATTGTTGTCTCTACCAATTGTAGAGTGGATCCAGTCTGTCACGTCACACATACTTATAAAATGATCAATTATTTATCTGTCTATCTATAGTTTATATATATAATTGTATATATATACACATACATATACATATATATGTATTTATGTATATATACATATACATATATACAAAAATATAAAGAATCCTAGACAATTGGTAGAGAGAAATATATATTATTCTCACTGCATTTTGGATATACCTGGTTCTTGATTTTCATTTGATCTCATGATATTCTGCTTATATTCCTACTCTTTCATCCATGGGCAAACACTTGCTAGGTAGCGTTTTTGACAGAAAAGTGCTGTGGCTGGGATATGTCCTCACAGTTATCCATTCTTGGAGATTTGTGGGTGAAGAAAGTGACTGCTTTTAGAGTTTGAGCTCAGCCTTGTTTACCAAGGATTTGTAGAAGCATGATTTTCTGACACCATATGCTCCTTTAAGTATGTAAGTTCTTAATTATTAATGGTTTTCCTGACAGTTTCCTTTTCATACATTAGATAAAGGGAAAACACATTAGATACTGTGTTACAGATTATTTTATGCCTTATATGCTGTGGTAAGCTGAATAATGGATCTTCAAAAGATATCCATACCCTAATCCATGGAACCTGTGAATGTTACCATATGGCAAAACAACTTTGCAGGTATTATAAAGTCAAGATCTAAATGCTATCACATGTACCCTTATATAAGAGATATTTGACACAGACTACAGAAGAAGAAAGCCATGTGAAGGAAGTAGAGGGAAGCAGAGTCAGAGAGAAAAGGAGCTATGCCACTGACTTTGATGATGGAGGAAGAGTCCATGAGTCAAGAAATATAACTCCACAAGCTGGAAAAGGAGAGGAAACAAATTCTCCCTTAGTTCCTCCAAAGGGAGGTTGGCCAGGTAGACATCTTGGTTTCAGTCCAGTGAAACTGACTTTAAACTTCTGGCCTCCAGAACTGTAAGATAATAAATTTGTATTGCATTAAGCCATGAAGTTCGTGGTAATTTGTTATACCATGACATAAGAAATTGTATAAAAACTGCATGCTGTATAATAGTTGACTACAGTGAACTTTGTCCTTGAGGGCCATATTATATTTAGAGAATGAATTTTTATTTTGGTTTTAAAGGGTTTTTCTTGTTTGCTACCATAATTTTTCAGACAATACTCAGGTAAAATTTTGATAAAGAATTCTCATACATACTCAAGATAACTATCCTGTATATAGAATAATCCTACATTGAAGAAATAACCGAAATAAATGTTATTGCACACAGACAATGCATCTGTGATTCTGACGCAAAAAATTTAGGTGATATTCCTCTTCATCTCATCTCTTTGATTCTTGTGCATGATTTGTGTCTAGATGTTTCTAGAACTCCATGGGGGATTCCAGAAACATGTGTTTTTCTAAAGCACCACAACAAGTCTACATTCCATAGAATTTTTAAAAATCACAAGCTTACATTTTTCTAGTACTTTTCATGGAATCCATAATTCATAAAGATATTATATGTTACAAGGAGCAGAGTTGTTGTTTTTTTCATTTTTTCATGATTTTCTTACTTTGTTTTCCCTCAAGAGCTGTGTAGCATATTTTGGACACTCAAGCAGGTAAAAAATAGCTTCACAAATTAAAGATTAAAATAAATAGAACTTAAATAGTTAGAGAAATTAAATGAGATTTTTAAAAGTTAATTTGTTACACATACAACTTTCAGTATTTGATAGAGTAACCATAAGATCCCTATGGACACTAAAACATTAATTGCTGATAAATCATTTAGTGATAGACTTTACTGCCTTCTCTCAGCTCCAATGTAGATTATGGTAATTACGATTAAAAATCCTTTTCCGTTTAACATTTTATGATGACAAAAATCCTTTATTGGCCCATTTGAGAATTCATTCAGTCTTAGATTTTACCATTGTCTGCCTACTTAGCACAACAATGAAAGGAATGTCAAATAATTGTATTATGATAGTGAAATATGAGCCTTATTTTTTAACTTTAAAAGATTGAAGTGGTTAAGAACTATATTCTTACTAAAAGTGCTTGAGACATAAAGCTGACCAGTAGATGCCATAGACTTCATTGAAAATGTTTCTCTTCCTGATCTCTTAATACACTTCCTTACATGTCTATGCCATTTTTTTTTCTTCTACTCTGCTCCCATTCCTTATTCTCAGCATATTAATTTATTGACTATCTTTCTGCAGCCATCCAGCTCAAAATGTTTTAGCTCCTTATCCCTTAATTCCTATTGAAACTTCCTTATCTACTAGATTGTCCATGATCTCTAATGAAAAGATGGGGTTTCTGATCTCATTTGTTCATGTCACAAAGAACACAATCCATTCACCATCCTTTCCCCAATTCTGTGCTTTAATTCTTTTTCTCCATCTGTTCTCTTCCCCCATCTCTAAATATGTTCTAGCTTGTCCTATGCTAAAAGTTATTTTTTCATTTAATCCTGACCAACTCTTAAACTCTCTTTCTTTTCTTTCTCTGAAAACCTCTTGAAAGTACAGAATATCTTGTCACTTTTGCTAGCTCATCATTCACTCACTACTGAAATTCTTGAAATTTGGTTTATATTTGGATCAGTTCTCATCTCTACAGCCACTTCTTATTCCTTGACTGACTCTTCTTCCTGAGTTGTCTTGAAATTCTTCTCTGTTCTATATAGAGCTTAATCTCTGACATTAAATTAAATAATATATGAGTTTAAATAAGATAATATAGGGGTGGGATAGGGAGGGTGGGAGGGAGACGCAAGAGGGAGGGGATATGGGGATATATGTATACGTATTAGCTGATTCACTTTGTTATACAGCTGAAAATAACACAACAATGTAAAGCAATTATACTCCAATAAAGATGTTTAAAAAAATAAGATGATATATATGACAATAACTCCAGCTACAAACTACAACCTAAATATAAGAATGAATTATTATAGTGCATATTATAATTGTAATAACAATTATTATTATTAATAATGTTATTATTTCTACTTTCTTGGTTTAAATAACCCTACAGTAGCTGAATTACAAATTTCTATTCTGATTTCTGGGCTAGCACTTAGTCCCGCATATTACTTTTTATTTCAGATGTATTTCCATTTGTATAGCATACCTTTTGACAACTCAAACGTAGCATATGTAAAACTTTTACTCATCTCCCCCATTTCTTGGGGGAAAAATATGAAACAACATTTGCTGTTTCTGCCTTCCTCATTTCTACTAATAGAAATCCTCCCAGACACAAAATTGAAATGTGGACATTTTTTTGGACTTAAAAGCAAGAACTCTGGATCTAAACTTCATGAGTTTGAATCCTGGCTTTGCTAGTTATCAGTTTTGTGACCTTGAGAAGTGTATTTATTCTTTTTGTACCTTAGTTTCTTCATCTCAAAAGTGTGAATAGTAACTTATCTCATGTGGTTGCTCTGTGGATTAAATGTATTAAAATACAAAATACTTAGGAAAGTGGATAGCACACAGTAAGCATTATATATGAGTTTATTGTTATTATAATACCTTTTCTCCCTTAATTTCATCAGTCATAATTCTAATAATTTTATTAGTAGGATTTATGTTCTTACAAAAATAAAACTGGATTTAAATTCATAAATTTGAATCTATTCCCAATTCCAACTCTTTCTCAATTTTCTGGCAAATCATTTAAATTTAAAGAAAGTTAGTTTTATTCTGTATGTTTCAAACAAAATGTTTTATGTTATAATGTGTAGGCATTTCAACATTATAACTTGCATTTATCTCTTTTTAAAATAAATTGTTCTGAATCTATTTTTAAGGCTTATTACCTCATGACTTAGAACAAGAAACTGTGTAGTAATACTGCCTAGTTTGGGGCCTTAACTCCATCACTCAAGATTAAGTGACTGCAGGTGAATTATTTTATTAACCTGTGCTTCAGTTCTCCCTTCTACAAAATGGTGCCAGTAGTGGTATCTCTCTTGTAGGGTTGTCAGAAAGATTGATGAGTTAGTCAAACACAACAGTGTCAGTAAATGTGCAATGCAATTCTTCTTATTATTAACACATTTCCATGTTCCTTCTTCTAATCCATTTTCAGTATATGCTAGAAATAGAGGTTCCTTAAATCAATAAATGTGCCTGACAGAAATGAAAACAGGTCAAGATGAAATTTTTACTTCAAATTTTTTCTTTATTCATCAGTTGAAGATCACCTGTATCATTTGATTTTATATTTTAATACATACAACACTTTCAGTGACTTTTCCAGTAAAATCAGGGTTGACTTAAAAAATATAAAGCAAATGCATGCATTTAATTTTTAAAGGCAATTCCATTTTGATGACTGCCCTCAACATTTTCAATGTTTTTAAAGTCCTTCTTTTAAAAGGGAATGTGAAACTTGGAAATAATGTAGAAAACTCTCATAATAAATAATTATTTTTAATATAAATATAACATCAACTCCTTCAAGCCAACTGAAACTATTATAACATCATTTCATAGCAACCCAGTCATTTACTGCTGTAGCAGAATTTTTTACGTGTTTAAGAGCAATATTACATGAGTTATTGATAGTTCAGTATGTTAGAAATATATGATGGGTTTGACCTAAAATATAAAAAGGTCACATTTAAATTGCAAAATTATTTTAATAAATCATTCAACTTTTAAGTGATTTCTAAACTTTCCTCTAAGTCATGCTGCTTTTTTCTTATTTTACAAGCCTGTTACATGTTGTGTGTTATTTAAATTTTATCTCATTTATCATGTATCAGTTAGAACACAAAAAAGTCTATTGTTTAGGTCATCCTGCATCATTCTCACACAGAGTAATGAGAGAATTAAATTAATCTAATTATTTTCTAATCTTTGTTTCATATAAAACTTCTAATTTTTATCTTATTAAATCCAAAAGTCTTCCCAGTATGACTACTAGCAATTATTTTCTCTGCCTGGAGTGGTTCAAAAATTTTACATATACTTTTACTTTTTCCTCTTCCCTTGAATTTCTTTTCTCCCACACTCAAAAATTTGAAAGAAAAAAAATTTTTTTCAATTGGAGGAGAACTTGAAAAAGAAAATCAAAGCCTTCTTTTATTGATGCACTGATAGACTGACCCGAGATTTGGAAGGGGTGTTTTATTAATACAATACTCATCATCAAAGCAAACTGAAAAGACAAAGGTGTCTGAAATGGCTTTACGGTGACATGATGCCTTAATTAGTTAAGGAAACGGACTGCTCGCTAACCACCTTCTCATTTCATGTTTTTTACAAACTCCTCTCCTTTCTTCATGGAGGCTTTCAGCTCAGAAATGGCCTCAGCAATCATCTTCTCTTCAAACAGGGGAGATTTTGCCGATGCCTAGATTCTTCTCGATGCCCTTTCCCCCCAGCATCGACGGTGTGGAGAAATACGGACGGTCCGTTTCTTGGGACTTGACGAAGGAACATTCGACAACTTCCTTTCAGTTCATCGCATCCACGAGGGAGGAGACAAATCGGCGGACTCCGGCACACGCCGTGGACAGGGTAGCAGGGTCTGCTCGGCCTTAGCCTTCACCACCTCCGTGCTGGCCTCCTGGATCCACCCGGTGAGGGTAGTCAGCAGGTCCTGGGGAAAGTCCACTGAGATCAGGGGGATGATCCTCCCAGCATGGCCGCCAGTGACAAGAACGTTGACTCGAGCCGGTCCACACCCTTCAGTTCTGCAACAAAAGTGTTGGCTTGGACAATGTCCAGGGTTGTCACCCCAAAGACGTTATTGGGGTTGTAAACGCCATGTTTCTTGAAAACTTCCGCTGTGATTGGGATGGTGGAGTTAACTGGATTTGAAATGACGCAGATCATGGTCTCGGGGCTGTGCCAGGATTGTGGCGTGGGTGTTGAGCAGGTCATCCCGCGTCACGCCTGCTTTTCTTGGGACTCCCGCGGTAATAGCCACCTCGTCGCAGCCCTCCGGGCAGTCTGGCAGCTGCTCAGCTCCGAGGTGGCCTTTCACCATCGCTCTGGTCTCCATGTGGCTCCGATCGGCGGCCACTCCGGGTGTATGAGCAATACCGTGGAGGGTCGGGCGGCTCACCAAGGGGCCGTTCTTCAGCAGAAGGGAAAGCGGCTGCGGGATTCCTCCAAGCCCCCAGCACGGCTGTTTAGCACTGTTCTGGGCCGAGGTGCCGAAGCTGCGGCGGAGAGCGGCGCCCGCAGGCCGGGCGGTGGCACACGGGGCGCGGACCAGCGCGGGAAGGAGCCGGCGAGGGCCAAAAAAAGAAAGAAAATTTGATATTTCTATTTTCATTTACTACTATATTGCAAAAGGAAAGTCCCTGGTAAGGAAACATGTGACCGAACAAACTTTGTCCCTTGTAATTCTTACCTGTTTTATTTTACCAGTGTAGTCCAATAATACTCATGTGTATTTACGGATGCAAAGGTAAGTACAAAGATCAAGGTGGTTCAATAAACCCGTGGCGGCTTAGAAAATTATTAAGTAATTTGGAGGCATATGTTATATTGCTCATGATTATTTAGTTATTACAGAATTTTAAATGTTAAGATTATTAATATTTTTAATATAACTTTTTCTTAACAAATATCTTCAGCAAGGTAGAAAATATTATTCCAGTTTTTCTGCATTAAAAGTAAAGTCATAATGTGTTCTCAGTAAAAGGCACCAATGTTCTTTGGAGAAATGGCTGATTCTATATTTGGGACACAGTACAAGATAAGCACGTAATATGTTGTTCTAGGAAGCAAGTGTGTGTTCAAATTCTGATGTGAAAGTGTGAAAAGGACAAGAACCTAGTGAAAAGGTGTTCCCATGGGCCAAATTTGATACAGATTGTGTATTTAAAAAAAAAAAAAAACACAGAAAGAAAGAAAGAAAAGGATTGAAGGTAATGCATTATAAAAATTCGAATAACTAAATTTTCCATGGATCCATAATGATGTTTTAACAAAGAAGGAAGGAGGGTAAAGAAAAAGCTCTTCTTTACTTAACAATGAAAGCTAATATGCAGTGAAAGAATGAGATAATCGGAAAGATCACTATCTTGCCACCCTTTGTGCCATAATCATCAATGAAGCTAAAGGACTGGGTAAAATGTTGTTGGAGAACAGGATATTTATAAGATATTTACAGCATCTCAAAGTATCACTCTACAAATTATTGATGACAAAGAGTGAAAGATTTTCTGCCATGAAGAAATCTGGTGGACAATACCATATCCAAGTGATTCAACTTAGCACACAAATAACGAGACACGATGACTTTATGTATTGATACCTACATATGTGAAGCAATGAAAATACATGTCACCTCTGTAATGCTTTTTGCAATGAAGCTTCATCTAGTTATAATTATGAGGAAAAAAATCACACTTTTCCAGATTGTGTTATATTCCATATTAGAGACTGATTATACAAGTGGACAATGGTTAGACCTGCAGACTAAAGAATGCCACTTGCCTTCTGTTTCTACAAGGATGAAGTCACTAGCCACTAGAGTCGCTGACCTTTAACACAGCCTGAAAGGAGTTCAGGGCAGAGATCAGGAATGAGGCACTCGATGCTCTGGGAAAATCTGGCTGAACAGGCTTTCAGTTAGATATTTTCAGGAGAAAATTTTAGGAACACAATTTCTTGCATCTCCTTATACCTAGGAAAGCAGTAAAATCACTAATGGAGACATTTGCTCCTCATGACTAGCATCAGCCTTCTACTGAGATGTGTAATTGATTGCAAGCACCCCCATCACCAAAATCGTATATATACTGACCTCCTTCCCCACCACCTCTTCAGAACAGTCCCTCAGAGCTATCTGAGAGGCTATGTCCCGGGCTACAGTCCTCAGTAAGCTACAAAGAAAACTGAATTCACAGCTCTCACATTGTGCTTTTTTTTTTTTCAGTTCACAGACCATCTATAAAAGTAGAACTTTCACCCACAATCTGCAGCAACGGGCCCAGGAAGTCAAATCATTAACAACAGTATGACTTCCAGCCCAGAAAGTCAACCTACTATCTTTCCACAAGACTTGTAGCATATCAGAACGTTTCTCTAGCAACCAGTCTAGGATAGCTTTTAAATGCCTTTTCGGTTGGTCTACAGAGAGAGTCTAATGCCTGGAAATCATTAAAGTGGTGAGATAAAAATCTAAATAGGGTGGTAGAAGCAGAAACTTAAAAGAATCATGGATGCTTTAGAAAAATGTATTAATAGTTCATATGGAGCTATTGATATTTGTGTCAAAGGAAAGTGAATTTCTAAAAATAGCTTCTGGGATTAAACTACATGGAAGAATATGGTAATATGGAAAGAAACAGGATTCTCCATCTCTACTGTGAAAAATTGACTGATACCACAGTACAAAGTTATGTTTATGTTGAAGGAAGAATTTACTAATGGTAATAGTAAGAACAGTATCAAGGAGTAGTTTTATGTATTTATCACTGAAGTTTCTAAAAATTCTTCTTTTTCATTACTTCTTTCTCTATTTCCTTTCCTCCCTCCTTTCCAGCTTTCCTTCCTGCCTTCCCCTCCCTCCTCTCCCTACCTTCATTTTTGTTGTTCCTTGTTTTCTCCCTTTATCCTTTCCTCATTATTTAAAAATGTATTCATTAAAAAATAAATATTCATTAAGCATCTATACTGTGAAAGTCTCTGTTTTCTTTCTGCGTCAGTAGCAGTCTTATGAGTTAGCTTAACACTGGAATTAGATATTTGAGCTTCAGATCATGAAGTCAGCTTGTTCAATCTGATAAACTACCACTTCATTTACATAGATGATGAAAATATCAACTTCATTATTAAGACAAATTTGAAATGAATGAATGAATTATTTGGTGCAATAAATAAGCCTACATAATTAAAACTATGACCTAAAGTTTATTACAATCATCTATCAAAAAATAAAGCATGTATGCATGGTTGTGTGTATGTGTGGATATGTTTGGTGTGTGTGTAGGGTCCCAAAGCCAATTATTGTATCATCAGCCAATTCTTCAGAACTAACAGCTGAGACTTGGACTTAATGGCATTTTGAACTTATTTCTGCCATTTGGGATATGTTTGCCAATGTTAACTCACATTTTCTTTTTAAACCTGTTTCTTCCATGTAATTCCTCATGACTGTATGAACCATTATTGATATTATTTGATTCCAATTTGCAGGAATGTTTAATGTTTCTTTTCTTTTCTTCTTGAAATCTAATCACTAACATTGTGAATACCATATGTTTCTCCTCTTCTTTCTCCGGGGTAAAAATTTTAACGTCTGTTCTAGTGCATACAGATTTTTCCCATTGTTGCCAAACATATTACAGATATTAGAATTGTGTGTAGTTCATGTTCCAGTGAATTGAATTAGCTTATCAGCTGAATGGTTACCTATTCATTTGTTTTGTGAAGGAAAGCTAAAAGGCTTAGGGGATCGCAGACTGAAGGTGAATTTAAGGACACGATTTAAGCCTTGCAATAGTACAGAAAATATGCAGTGTGTAAAAATGTGGCTGAATTTTTTTTGCATGTGATAAATGTTGATTTTGTTGTTGTCCTTGTTCTCTCTGTAGTTCACTCTCTGTCATTCCAAAGCATTTAGGCTATTCTGTGTCCACCATAACTGGGAATGGAAGTTTTCAGCATTAATCACATAAGGGCCACAAATAACCTTCCCAGGATTTCCATCCCCAGGGTGGCAAAGAAGCCACAGAATGTACCTGTGGCTTTAGGATTGGTGTGAAAATAACAGCAAGAACAACAGAATCTGAATAAAGTCAGCAGATAAGAAAGAGGAATATTTCAGTGATGACCTAATGAATGAATGACTCAAGACTAGATGGGATGAAGAAAATCTCAAAATTCCCCTATTGAGATATTACATCAAGGATTAAGTGAACCCAACAAAATCTCAGCACTGGGTAAAAACCCTAGATTGAGTTAAAATTTTCAACCTCATTGCTATGGGCATTCAAAATAGAAATCAAGTTGAATCATCGGGAAAAATATGTTATTTCTTTTATATAGTTGAATTTGCGTTGACATTCATACCTACAAATGTCAAAAGAAAAAAACAAGCAATAGGCCTTTAAGGCTTGTATATTTCTTGCCATATTTTAACTGTGCTTCCACTTTGACATGTTGAGTTACTATTCTTTGAAAAGACACTAACCTGGCATTATTTAACAGTATCTATAGTTTTTATCAAATGACCAAACTTCCTTCTCACTTATGTACTAAACATTTCTTAAAGTATTTCATCATCACTTGAAATGCAAATTATTTAAGTAATAACATTTACTATGAAAATTATGTTCTCTGGTTTCATCATACTGACTCGTTTAATCCTGGTTTCACTTTGTAATTGCTGTGTGATCTTATTAATCTATCTCTTCTAGCCTGTTTCCACCTCTCTGATACGAGACTAAATATAACACTTCACAACTATTTTTTTAATTTAATTTAATTTATTTTTTTATACAGCAGGTTCTTATTAGTTATCTATTTTATACACATTAGTGTATATATGTCAATCCCAATCTCCCAATTCATCGCACCACCAGCCCCCACGCTTCCCTCCCCACAACTGTTTTTTAAGAACTGTAAAACTAATCATAATAGTAGTAATGGTATTAAAAGTAGTACTATAGCAATAATAGTAATAGTGGAAATAGTAGCAATAGCATCAAAAGGGGGGAAAAAAACAGCTAAAATTTCTGAGCAAGCATTGTGCTAAGCATTTTCTCCATGAACCACGGTAGACATTTTCTATGGTTTAACTCATTTAATATTCACAGCAACTCTACAGGTAGGCAGTGTTTTACCCCATCATATAAATTAGATAATTTAGGTTCAAAAGATTAAGCCACTTCCTTATACTACCCAAATGATGCATGTTGGCTATAATTCACATTTAGAGCTTGCTTTCCCAATCACCATACATGATATAAAGGGAAAAAAGCAAGTCAGGCAACAAACATGAGCTCTTCCCCTGACCTTTACAGTAGTTCTCAAGCTTTGGGACATCAGAAATATCTGAAGGACTTTATGATGGCAATGATGCTGGTGGTGCCGGGATCACACTTTTGGGAAGAGCTGTTCTGGATCAGATGTGTGAAGGAACCCATGAAGTCATAACGTGGCCTTGTTGAATGAAACGTAGGTGCTACTTATACATAGATAAGTGCAGACTGTCATCTGATTTGAGGATATCATTGACAAAATATTTCCTGTTGTCTGAAATTTCATCATTAGAAAATCATTACTTTCCACTATTATATTTTCTCAAGTGGAATTAATATTTTGGAAGATATATCGTATCTATTCATCCAGTTATGATCACTTCAGTGGACAAAAGTGTAATACAAAGATGAATAATATATGACCCTTGGCTTTAAGAGTCTCAAAATCTAGAGAATGAAACTAAATCTATAAGCAAATAATGCAACAAAGCTTATAGATCCTATGCAAAGGGACAACAAGTATATATGGCATCAAAGCAGAGGATAATAATTCTACCTGAGTTGGAGTATGCAGTGGAAAGTTGAAACAATGAAAAGTAGAATAATTGGATAGAGGAGCTGATGTTTCAGCTAAATGTTGAAATCCAAGAATTTGTACTAATCAGATAGAGCATAGGGACCAGGTTGGTAAAGCATGGGATGGAGGGAGCATGTTATAGTAGATGACTGAATAGCTAGGCAAGTACCAGATTAAGCATAGTTTTATGTATCCAACTAAAACATTTGGACTTCATGCTCATCACAATTGTGAATTTCCAAATGTTTTTTGATCAGGTGTGAAATATCTGCTTTGTGATTTACAAGGAATAGTCTGATGACAGTTTGCAGCGTTTACTGACCAGGAAGCAGATCAAGGTTAGTAATATTAATTTTATTAATAAACTAATCCTGAGAAATGAGGAGTTCCTCAAGTAAAGAGGTGGTAATGTGCATATACAGAGGGAATAAATTTGACAGGTTGTCAACAAGTGAGAGTAACAGGACTTTTTTGTTTTTATTTTTTTTAATTCTATGTGACTAGTGTAGCTAGAGACTAAATACAGGATGAATCAGATTTTGGCTAAGAAATTATACAAATCAGTGGTTCTCAAACTTTTGTTTACTAGAATCTTCTGGGAACAACTATTAAGACTTTCGGTACACAGTTCACACCCCTTACAATTAATTCAGAATCTTTGGTGGCAGCTGTAATCCCCAGGTGAGCCCAAGGTCCAGCCCAGTTAGGTATTCACCATTATTATAGATAATCGTGCCATTTCCTAGGTAGGAAACAGATATGTAATGTGGATAAGACTGTGCCAAAAAAGAATGTAGAGAGAAAAAGAAATTGAAAATATAAGAAAATAACAGTGGAATGAATGACCTGGAGATTTTAGGATGAAGAATACAGGTGGAGATACTAAAGTTCAAATTTAAAAAAGATATAGTTCTTGAAACTAAAGGAAAGGAGGTAATGAACGATTTAGATATAAATACAATCTCACTGAAATAGCAGGGAGCTGGAATGTTCATGCACAATAGCCTCAATTCACTCTGCTAAGGAGTGGTTGTGCTGCCTGCAATGACAGAGGAGAAAGAGGAAATTGGAGTCGAGAACTTGAGGAAAACATTCTCAGCTGTTGAACTGCATAACTGGGCATGATTGGTAGTGGGGTGCTGGTAGAAATTAGGAATTTCTAAGTGAGAGAAATCATTTAAAAAGGAGAGGAGATCACCAATGGAAAGTCCCTGTTTGCTGTTATTTGCTCTAATCATGAATTATTTTCTTACTTCTGGAAACACCCCTGTTTTTTTAAGCATCACATTAAAAAATATAGTGCGCTCATCTTCTTATATGCCTTGTTCTTTTGGTGAAGTTGTATGTCCAGAATTAAGTACCGGACCCCACTGAAACCAGTTAGAGCCCTTCCCCAAGGCTTTTGTAATTTGAAATAAGAATAACCAGGAGTCATTTTTTTTCTACGGTGTGGGGTTCTAGCAAATGTGAGACTTGGACTCTGTGAGACTGCTTTCTTCATCATGTGGGACGGATGGTCTGAAGTCAAAGCTGAAGAAATGTCGAAAAAAGAAAAGCACTAAAAAGAAGACAAGATCGGGAGGAAAATTATTAAGATGTTCCAGCTCCATTCCTGAACTTCCTGTTTTGTGGTTGTCTAATCTTAAATTGGAAGTATACTGTTGTATCCTGGTGTATGTCAGGAAATAATTCCTTTCATTTTGGATTTTCAAAAAGATAGCTATCAAAAATGCGTAAACCCTATAAAACTGTAATGTGGAAACTACACTTCCCAATCCCCTGCAGTTAAGTTGAGGCCACGTCCACTAGAATATAACTGGAAATGATGTGGGTTATTTCCAGGCCAAATGAACTAGGGAGCATGGATGCCTTTTCTACCCTCTCTTTTTCTTTAAACTTGGATGAAGAATACTCTGAAGCCCTTTGCAAATGCAGAAATACAAAAAGAAAATAGCCTAAATCCCTGAACTTTCAAGGGGAAGAAAACAGTTAAATGAAACCAACAGCTGCTACAGATATTTACAGGATAGAAAAATAGCCCTGATCATGTTAAGTTACTGAAATTGTAGAATTTATTTATTATAGTGACTAATGTTTCTCTATCTGCCTAAATGATGCACTAAGAAAATTTGGACTTAACTACATCATAACAAAGAGTTTCCAGCGTGGTAGTCATTGTTTTGTTTGCTAAATATTAACAGTCTTTAGGAAACAACACTCTAAATTGTCCCCTTGTAGGACTAAGTGATCAGTTCTGGCCAACAGTTATCAGCAGAATTGACTTATATCACTTCCCTGTAAGAACTTCAATTTGCATTGTGAAACACAATTGAACTTTTTTTTTTCCTATTTCTCCTTTCCTTTGGTAACTCTACCTACATACATATCTGATTCTTTGTAGTTGTAAAACATCTCTTTATTATATATTACTATTTATATTGTGTCTCAGAGCTTTGTTTTAGAATGTTTCTTTTGCTATGTCTTTAAATTCATTAATATTTTCTTTTGCAGCGTCTACCTGATGAAAACCCCATCCACTATATTTTTCATCTTGAACATTGTGGTTTTCCATGCTTAAAGTTTTATTTGTACCTTTTCTAATACCTTCCATGTCTCTCTAAAAATTTTCATTCTTTCCTCTAGTTTCTTGAATATCTGAAATAAAGTTATAATAACTGTTTTTAATGTCCTTGTCTACTAATATAGCATATGTGTCAATTCTGTGTAAGTTTTGATTGATAGATCATTCTTTTCATTGTGGAGAGAATTGTCCTACCTCTTTGTATGCCTGGTAATTTTTAATTGAATACCAGACACTGTGAAGTTTACTTTCCTGGAAGCTGAATTTTTATTTCATACTCCTTTAACTAATATTGTGCTTTGTTCTAAGATGCATTGAAGTTACTTGAAAACAGTCTGGTCTTTTTGGGTTTGCTTTTCAACTTTGTTAACTTGGACCAGAGCAGAATTTATCTGAGGTTTCGATTCAGTGCCCATGAATTATGTTGGTTTCAACTCTGAGGGGTGGGAATTGTCATTATTCTCAGACAGGTGTGAGATCAAATCACTATTTCCTCTGATTCTTTCAGGTTTTTCTTCCTGAGCTTCCTGCAGTTTTTTCATACGTCTGCTGAATACTCAAATGAGGTGATCTGCGATTTTCTGGAGTTCTCTATCTGTGCGTACCTCTCCTCTCTGGTGTCCTGCTTTGTCAGTTCTAGTGCCCCTGCTTCCCTGCACTCTTGGCTCCATCTTCTCAAAATGGGAAATCCATTAAACTCCCACCTGGGATTCCCCCATTCTGTGCTGTGATACAGAAAGTCTTAAGACTGAACCCGTTACATAATCTGCAGGTCCATTGCAAAAGGAAGGTGCAAGAACCCTTGTTCAAATATTATGAAGAATTTCAAGACAGTGACAGCAGGCACTGCACCGAGTATCAGACTCTGCAGCAGCACCGGTTTCATGGTTGTGAAGCCAGCCCTGCTCAAGGCAGTGATTTAGGACAACAGCAGTGCTCTTCTAGTTGTTTCCATATCTCATGCTTTGTTATCCTTCATTGTCCAATGGCCAGTGGTTTTAAAAACACATTTTCTTTTACTTTATTCTGATTTTTAGTTTTTTCAGATGAAAGGAAATCCTTTCTTTGTTACTCTCCCTTGGTCAAAAGTGATAGTTCCCCTTACTAATCAATGTCTCAATTACATAGCGGCCTTTTTACCTTGAAATGATGTTGGTATAACAATTATTTTTCTTGGATCTTAGCAATTCCGTTTATCAAGTAATACTAGATAGTAAATAACGTTGTTTTATTTAGTGTTCATTTAAAATCTGATACATACAGCTGGATTACTGTCTTTGGTACAGCTATCAGAATTATTTAATAAGGGGATTTGTATTTGGTTGTGATAAAATTTGAGATTTCCTGACCAGATGTACTGTTTACTGTTGTTCAAGTACCTGGATAAAAACTAATTGCAGACTTTCCCTTTATATGAACAGATATTCTGGTTGTCTGGTCTTGGAAGCTACCTCTAATTAAATTAATTAGAGCACAAATTAAAAATTTCATTTTCTGCAGGAACTTGATAGGTGACACAAGTAAGTATTGAGGGCTAATATAAGGTACTAGATGCAGAGGAGTGTATGAATGACTGAGGAGTGGGCATGCAAAGAATGTGTCATTTTTTTAAAAAAAGCCACAAATGTAGCTGTTGATGTGAACAATAATCATAAAAATATTGTACAGGCCCAAAGTATATGATATCCATGTGTTTCTTTCTGAGTATGGGTTCTATTTTGTGATCACTGCCTAAAAGCATTGTTATTTGAGTTTTGTTTTTTTTTTTTATCAAGGAAAGTTTGTTCAAAAAGAATGATATAGAAACATAAAATAACAAATTAGAATAAACTGGACTGACTCTAGTTGAAGCTGTGCCGCTGTGAAGGAGGGTCAGTGCCCACAACTGCCCAATACCTCCATCACATATTGATGGTCCCTAGATGAGAGTATATCAAGTTGTTTTCTTAGAAATCAAATGGATAAACCTTTGCACTGGACGGCCAGCTTTTTTTTTTTTTTTTTTTTTTAATCAAGGATGGTAAAAGCATTGCATTTAGAACTATTCTTTCTAATATAGTAACCACTAACCACATGTGGTTATTAGGTACTTGAAATGTGGGTAGTTCAAAATACGATCTGCACACCATATTTTATAGACATAGTAAAAAGAAAAGGGAAAATACATTAACAGTAATTTTAGTATTGATTCCATGTTGAAATGATATTTTGGATATATTGGATTAACTGAAATATCTTATTTATATTAATTTTGCCTTTTTTAGCATTTTAATGCAGATACTAGAAATTAAAAATTGAATATGTGTCTCCCATTTTGTTTTAATGGACAGTGCTGGGTTCAAAACACTTGGACATTAGAGAACATCAGAGAATAACAATGCATAGAGCATGGTGGCGATGAATTGTTTTTGAACTCTCAATTTTTTTGAGATTGAACCAAAAGTTTTTTTAAAGAAGAAAATGCATTAAAGCTATTTTTATTATTGAATCCTTTCAAAATTTGTATAAATTAGCATTACGAAAGACATAAGATTTTTCTTTCATCTCTGCTTCTCTTCAGTAGCTTTGCTGTTTTTAATAAAGTCATATTTTTCCATATGTATATTATTTTAAACATTTTATCTTTATCTAACTTTATCCTTGTTATAACCCTGTGAGATAAGACAGACATTATCTCCATTTTATCTTTACCTTTCCTTGACTCATTTGCCTCTATTTAGGGAACAGGGCAGCTTAGAACAACAGTTCTTCAGTGAATAACTCATAGTTTATTAATTCAACACTTACAGTCAAGAAATCTTTTTATCTTATTTTCACAAAACCAATACACTTCTGAAAAATTGGCTGTCTTCAGTATCATTCTTGGAGTTCTACAGGCTACTTATCCATCTAGATGAACTCACTGTGCCTCCTTAAGCTAGCATTTCACCTTGGATATTACATCTGTGGCCCACTGGAGATAATGCCATTGCAAAGCTACTTCTTAGAAACATGAAAGACAAGAATTTCAGCCCGTGGTAGGCTAGGAAGGAAGGCAGTATTATGAAGTCGAAAATTTCTATCTTTCCTCAAATAATGCACCATTGCGCAAATAAATTGGCTACAGCTGAACTGAGGTCTACTTCATGGAAATAATATGGAAGTTGCAGCTGTGCACAGTCACGAGCTAAACCATCTGAGGTGCGCTCACAATGGCCTGCTGGTGGTAAACCATCAGTGGTGTTTACCAAACACTTTCTTAAGTGCTAGATGGCCTTATTTGAACTGTGGAGAGAAAGGGAAGTTCTAGACAGACTATCAGTGTAACAAATAGTTGCCCGATTTGGACCATCAATGTTGCAGAATATGGAAAAAATACTTTCAAAATTAACCTTGTGTTTCTTCCTTCCGTATTTAAACTTTATGGATATGTCTCCATATCATAATTATTTTGAAAGCCTCTGTATAGTTTTCTAATGGTGCTGTGATAAATTACCACAAACTTGGTGGCTTAAAACAACACATATTTATTATCCTGCATTTCTGTAGAAGTCTGACACGGGCCTCATTGTCCTAAAATGAAGGTGTCAGCGCCTACTTCATTTTGTTCTGGAGACTCTGGAGAGAATCTGTTTCCGCATCTTTTCCAGCTTCTAGAGGCCACCTACATTCCCTGGTTCCTAGCCAACTTCCTTCATCCTCAAAGCCAGTGCCTTTTATTTTTCTGACCATTTCTCCCCTAGTCATATCTCCCTTTGATCACAGATGGGAAAAGTTCTCCATTTTTAAGGATTCATGTGACTAAATTGGGCCCAGGCTAATGTAAGCATCTTGAAGACCTTAATCACATTTGCAACATCTGTTTTCCCATAGAGAGTAACAAACAAATTCTTGTGATTAGAATGTGAACATCTTTTTTGGAGAGGCGGGGGTAGGGGTGCAGTACTCTGCATGCCACAACCTCTATTGCTCTGAGCATTTCCACAGGACGTATGTCTACTAAAAGGAATAATTCTCGTCTTTTCATTTCATAAAGATATTCTGCCAAAGAACACATTTTAAAAGCATTAAAAAATTCCTGCTCATCTATCAATCAAAAACCTTTTTAAAAGCAGTTTATCTCATTATGACATCTTTAAGTCATTTAATCCTCTATCTAAATCAAAGCTTAGATTTACACATTAACATGGACACATAAGGAAAGTTAAGAAGTAAGATTTACCTTGGACTGTATACTTTTCCTCTTTTAACCATGGCAAATTTTATAGATCTGACATTTTTACTTTACTTTCACTGACAAGAGAATTTTTTTTTAAATATTTCAAAAGACAAATCCTATTTATGATTCAAAATCTTATTTAAGATTCAAAATAAGTGATTAGGAAGACACCTTTATATTTCCTGCTGAGTTGACCATTTTTAAGACAGGGTAAATATTAAGCCATCATCAATAAAAATTTATTTACTGTTAGAGTTCTCCAGAGAAACAGAACCATTAAGAGATATATCTCTATCTCTATATCTATCTATCTATCTATTTATCTCTCGTCTATATATCTATCTAAAGAAAGATTCATTTTAAGCAATTGGCTCAAGCAATTGTGGAGGCTGGTATATCTGAAATTTGCAGTATTAGCTAGCAGCTTAGAAATTCAGGTAACAGTTGATGTTTCAGTCTTAAATACAAAATCTGTGGTTACACCAGTGGTCTGGAAACTCAGACAAGGTTTGTGTGTTGCAGTACTGAGGAAGAATTGCTTCCTCTATTATGGAGGGTAATCTGCTTTACTTTAAGTCAGCTGAGTGTAAATGTTAATAGCATCTGCAACTACTTTTATAAAAAAAGAAAATCTAGACTAGAGTATGATTAAAAAACTGGTTACTATAGCCTTACCCAAATTGACAGATAAAGATAACCATCCCATTTATGGAAATTATTATGGAATAAAAGCTTCATCTGAAGGACTCATTATTTTTTTAAAGACATTTTAAATTTAAATCTGTTGATTCAATAATTATAGAGTGCTTACCACATAGATATTTACTATGTAACATATATATATAAATATATATAGACATATATGCACATATATGTGTTTATGCATATATATTTACAGCACTGGCCATATAAAGATGAATTAGACACTGACCCTGAGCTCAAAAACTTGTTGTCTAATGAAAAAGGTAAATATGTGTGCAAATCATCACAGTGTAACATTCTTGGTGCTAAAAGATGTATGAATTCTGCAGCACGATTGCAGCATGAAAGGAGTGTCCACTGACATAGGCCTAGGGAGTCATGCTTGAAGGAATGGAAGAAACTGGCTAAGGGACAAAGCAGAAAGGGCACTGCAGATCATAGACCAAATAACATTAGATTTCACCACCTGTTTGGAGAACTGAACATTTTAGTGTATCTGGAATTCAGGGCACGACGTTGTTAGGAAGGTAATTGGATTCCTACTGTGAACAGCCTTGATTGTCAGACCATATCTGTCTCTGAGGAACCAAAAGCCCATTAAAGTAGTGGCTGTTGTTTAAGGGTGTACATCAGATTTAACTTCACAGTCCTTAAAAAAGGCGACTTCCCTTTGAAGAAAGGTACCAACTCTTACTTGATCCCTCGCCAGTGTGTCTAAAGATAGAGAACATGAAGATACTTACTCAGTCGGCCCAAATATTAAGCAGCTGAGAATTGGTTTTAATTATTCTTGTAGCTTTTTACTAACTTTCACAGATGATTCTGAGTTACAACACTGCTTTAGAACCAAAGCATTTAAGGACTGTAAGTCGGGGGAGAATTGCTTTTTTTCTCCTGTCTACTTTTCTGCTCATTTTAATGGATACAGGGCACAAAATAGAAATGAAATAATTTCCTTGTTAAATGTTTCTCCTTAAAATGTTAAATAATTATTAAATATGGAAGTTTTACAAAATAAATCATGGCTGATTTCATATGGTGCAGACTATTAAATTCTACTGAAGCTGCAGGCACATGAATGCATGAGTGTATTCATCTCTGAACTGCGTAAGAAATTACCACAAATTTAGTGTCTTAAAACAACATTTAGTATCTCACAGTTTCTGTAAATCAGAAATCCTGCTACAGAGAAACTGGATTTTCTGTATCAAAAATATATACACACACGTATATATATGTGTGTGCATATTTATATGTATCTTTTCAATGCTTGCAAGCACTGAAATGGAAACCTTATTTGTACGTAAATAGGTATTTCTATGTTGAATTGTTGACTATCACAGATTTGCATTAAACACGTGAAAATTCAAAGCAAGGTATATAATGATCCCACACATTGCATTTTTGCTACAGTAAGTTTAATGGATTATTCTCAAATTCTCTGTAGGAGGGCGTTTCCGTCTCTCCAAGTCTTTCCAGGGATGACTTAAATTTGGTAGAACGTTCACATTCACAGGCACACCTGGCAGCAAACAGTTCATGTGCTGTGGTACCTACAACAAAATGTATCACTGCACAATGAGAAAAGCACCGCAGAAGATGATAAACGTCCTTTCAAGACTTCGGGATGGACAGTAGTTAAGACCAGAATTAGATGATTCTGAGACTTATGAGCGTTTTGCATCAGAGGAAATATTGTGTTGCTAAAGTGAACTTTCACTGGAGGGTCAATATCTGCAAAACTATAACGGAAAATCTGAAGCTGTTCATACCTTCCCCTAGAGGCATAGCTTCTATGTTGTTTCTACAGTTATAATGCTGTGGGTCAGGATTTCCATCTCATGTCCACTATCCAGTTCTGTAAATCCTAATTTGGGACATAATTCCAATCTTTATATGAAACATTAATGCAAATTATTTCTCTGTTATAATTTGTATTCAGTGGCCCTTTTTTTGTTCCACTAAGAGAACCCTATTTAATGAAAAATAACAGTGCTATTTTGTGCATCATGTTGTCAGAAAAAAATTTGTTTCTTTGTATTCTGATCTTCTTTATTTCCTCTTTCAGGTCCTAACAACACAAAACAAACGCTCCCAACTTATCCATATCATTTTATCTCCATTAGCTTCTCCCACCATGGCTTTCTCACTCT
This sequence comes from Eschrichtius robustus, assembly GCF_028021215.1. Lineage (NCBI taxonomy): Eukaryota > Metazoa > Chordata > Mammalia > Artiodactyla > Eschrichtiidae > Eschrichtius > Eschrichtius robustus. Next base: position 124,285,337 of record NC_090829.1, read on the forward strand.
TCTGTGCCCCCATCTTCATATATAACTAAGATAGCCAGGTAATACACATTAAAATGTTTAGAGTATCTGAGTTGAACAGAATATTTCTAAAACTTGTCACCAGTTTTTTGAGTTCCTACCTTAGTCTTTCAGTGTTTTACACAGGAGAATTCATGTTATCCATTCATAAGCAAGCACTTAAAAGTATTGTGTCTGGCTCATGATTAGGTATTAAGCTTGAAATATTTTCTTTAGTAGGCAGGTTAGAGCACACATATCTCCTGATAACATATATAATAGGATAGATTTAAATAACTGATTAACTAAACAAATGAGCAAATTGCTTCATAGATCATTTCTTTTCCACTGTGTAGAAAAGTGCCTGACTCAGTGCTTGAAAATTGTCTGACTTTTCACCATATACAGTATGGTTTCATATTATTGTCAATAAGAGTTGGCATGAACTCTATTTACAATATCCCAGTGTCATAGTGGCCATAATAAAGAATATAACCCATTGGTTCCTTCATTCTATCATTAATGTATATAACATTAGTAGATTATTACTATGTGTCAGCCATAGTGCACAGCATACAATACTCTACTAATGTATGTAACATTAGTAGAGTATTACTGTGTGTCAGCCATAGTGCACAGAGTATGAATCAGACATGTACCCTGAATGCAAAAAAGATGCAATATAATAAGAAACCTGATATTGCAATTGCAAGTTCCATTATGTCATTTTGGATATGTTAACCTTTATGACTGCTCTCCACATGCTTTTGCAATGGAAGCTGCCTACTCCTGCCTCATCCCCACCTTGCATCCTTTCAGCTCCATATGCCTCATTAGTCAAGCTTCATGCTAAATGACCCAGACCTTCCACTTTAGGGTCATAGTGATTCCATCAGGATGTTGATGCATCACGAAAGCATTCAATTTACATCACCTACAGTCTATGCAAAATGGGCTTATAAAGATGATACTTACTACCTTAGGACAATTTCTTGCAAAGAAATGTGAACTAAGACTATGTAAAGACTTTGAGTGGTGAAGTTTCTGAAAGGTAGTAAGATCGAATTAGGCTAGACAAAGTATTATGGGCCATGTTTCCCTGCACTGGAAGAGAACAATACTTCTTATTAGTACCTGAGGCACGTTGGATACTTTGAGGACTGTGACAGGTGATCTGGGGTTAGTTGCCCTGGGAATCTGTTAAGCAAGAGGATCCTCAGGGGTGCCATTATTCAAGTAAACAGGGCTGGGAAGACTTTATCGTCTTTTTTTTTTTTATTTGTTAATTTAATTTAATTTTATTTTGTTTCACCGTGCCACGCGGCTTGCAGGATCTTAGTTCCACGACCAGGGATTGAACCCAGGCCCTGGCAGTGACAGTGCTGAGTCCTAACCACAGGACCACTGGGGAATACCCTATAATCTTGGTGACTCACTTTGGGAAGAAGTTGAATACCAAAATAATCCAAGCTTGGTGATCATTATTCTGTGTGTGGTTCATACGAGGAGTAAACTGAGACTCTTCCCACCATGCCATTTCTAGGCATGAGTATAAAACATACCATCTAGGGCTTCCCTGGTGGCGCAGTGGTTGAGAATCTGCCTGCCAATGCAGGGGACACGGGTTCGAGCCCTGGTCTGGGAAGATCCCACATGCCGCGGAGCAAATAGGCCCGTGAGCCACAATTACTGAGCCTGCGCGTCTGGAGCCTGTGCTCCGCAACAACAGAGGCCGCGATGGCGAGAGGCCCGCGCACCGCGATGAAGAGTGGCCCCCACTTGCCGCAATTAGAGAAAGCCCTCGCACAGAAATGAACACCCAACACAGCGATAAATAAATAAACAAATAAAATTTAAAAAAAAAAATTAAAAAAAAAAAAAACATACCATCTATAAATGGGGAACCAAATGAAGGAAAATATTATTTACCATGTGATTAAGTAGTTTATAAATCCACTATCACTAACAAATTGTTGGTTGCTTTAGAATGGGAGCCAGAAATTGCAGTGATGTATTTTGGTGTGTGAGGTATGTAGTCAAAACCATTGCTGGGGACTAAGTTTTCTAATGATGAGCACAACAATATCTGCATTCCATAAGTTCTTTCTATAGTGCGACTTAGAATTCATTCTCTCCCCTCGAAACTGAATGGCTCTTTATGACTGTCTCAGTATATTGCATAATCGTGCCATGCCCATCTACCATGGTCATTTGCAATGCTCGCTCTTGAAAAAGCAGAGAGACTCCACGGAAAGGGTCTTTGTATGAGTATTTGCTGACAGTATAGATGAGGTCCCAGCTGATAGCTAGTGCTAAATCGCCACTTATGTGAATTTACCTTTTGAAAGTAGATCCTCCAGCTCTAGTTGAATTGCTTCAGCTGAACCTCTTAAATTAAAGACAAGCTTCCTGCTGAATCTTTCCCAAACACTGCCCAAACTACAGATACATGTACAAAATAAATGATTTTTGTTCTCTTAGTCCACAAAGTTTTGTGATGTTTTTATGCAGCAATGGATATAACTAGCAGCTAACACATTGTGTTATCCTTGATCTTTTTTTATTCCTGTTATAAATGTGAATTGCTATTGCAGTTTTTCTGCTATTATCCCAATACTGTACTTAAGTTTGGTCAGTTGTGGTTGTATTTACTATTTATTCCATTTGATTCACAGGAAATAACATTAGGATGGGGTTATGACTGAACTAGGAAATTAATGAACACAGCTTGGAAATCCTGGATTCTAAAACTGAAAAGTTCCTTTATATAAGCTTTCTTTTCTTACCTCTGGATTTAGTAACAGGTTATGTTTCTGATCAGACTTTTTGTGAGGTGGTTATAAGGATGATTACGGTGGTTATGTAAGATGGTTAGATCACATTTAGCAAACATCTTTATAACTGATGTGTGTCAAGTAAATAGAAACATGAATAATAATTAGAGAATGACACATTTTGGATTGGTGCTCATTTCATCCATACTTCCTTATCATGGAAATTGTTTGATTTATAGCCCATTTTATCTAGGCAGGCTTGGTTTATCCCATGTACTTATAGACCCAGAAGAAATAATGAAGAGAAATCCAGAAACTTCTTTGGGACCCATATAGATTTTGTGACATGGTTCATACCAAAATTAGCTGGATTATTCAGATTAGCTTTCCAGATTTGAACTAAAAATATGATTTTCTGGTTGCACAAAAAGCAATTGGAACTGGAGCAGGACATATTGAGTTTTATGCATATTAAATTTATGGGGGCTTTACCAAGAAGAGAAAGAGAAATTTTGAGCAAATTGAAAGAAAGTAAGAGAGTTTTAGAATGTGAATGCGTCATACAGAGCAAGGGAGAATAAAAAGAAACAATTCATATCGTTAAGTTTACCACAGTACCTTGAAGCCAGAACTTGCTATAGAGCTAATCTCCATGAAGCCTGGCTCTCTGTGAATCATGTATTTAAATCCCCATGAAAACTACCTCTTCCTTATTGCACCATCTGTATTCTTGTAATACTCATTTCTGTCACCATTAACCACAATTTCTTGCAATCAAAAAAGCTAAAGAGAAACAAGAGTATCCTATGGCGAATGGGTTCACAAAGGAGACTGTGATATATAAATGAGGGGTGGGTGAATCTCATTATGATAATGCTCTCAAAATGAATCTTCAAATGTGAATAAGTGTCCAATGATGGAAGAGGATATTAAAGGAAAAAAATAACATAGAAAAAAATATGAAACATTCAGATTTAAAGGTCTACAACTAGTTTAGAATAGCTGAAGCAGGAGTCCTAGAAAGGATCTAGTAAAAGATAGGTCAGAGGTAAGAGTGGAAATCTTAAGATGGAGGCACATATATATCCCACTATGAAGTTTAGATTTGATATTGAAGGTGATAAAAAAGTTATGAAAGACTTAATGCAGGACAAGGCATGCCTGCACTTGCATTTTAGAATGTTTTAGAAATATAATTTCAAGGAGAGGAAGATTAAAAGCTGGAAGGTCAATGTGTATAAGGTAGCAATGTCAACTTGGATAATGCCTTACCCTGGTAGGGAAAACAGACACAAAAAATATTAAGACCTTATAATCAACTGAATATAATTATTGATCCAATATGAAGTATGTAGGTAACAGAGTCTACAAAGACTCCAAATGAATTACTTTCCTGGTAATGGACAAAAAGTTTCAGATTGGGAGCCAATAATAGATTCAGTTTTGCCAGGTACATTTCGTTACATTCAGCCTCTTATCTAGTTTCTTAGACCAAGAATCTTGGGCACATCCTTGATCTTTCTTTCTCTATTATAGCAACTCTACAGAGTAGCAGATAAAATGATCCCAAATCTTACCATTTCTTGCCACCTTTATTGATACATGTTAGTGATTAAAAATATCTGCTTGCAAATCAGTACCTTGATGCATGTGTTAATGTTCTACCTTTGCCATCAAGTCAATATGGTTGGAGCTTATTGCTGAGTGAGAAGACTGATGGAAGATGTCAGGCAGACAATCAGAATTCAGACTGACATGGCTATGCAGGCTAGGTAAGTCATTTGGAATGGAATTTATTTTGCATTTGAGAAGAAGCTACTGGAGTGCTTTAACTAGACAAGTGGAGTATGTGATGAAATTTTTAAACAAACACTGATGTTTGGAGAACTGAATACAGGATGGCAAGGATAGAAATAGGAAATAATCCTGTAATGTAAACAAAGATGGTTGAATTTCTTTTCCTTTACTGAATCAAACTTGTTTCTAGTCTCAAGGCATTATGCTTGCTGTTTCTTTGCCTGGATGGTTTTAGCCCCAGATTTTCATGTGGCTTATCGATAAGATTTCGGGACCGCCACCCCTCTGAGTCCTTCCTTCAACATCCTACCCAAGTAGCTTTTCCTCTTGTTGTTCACTGACCAATAATTCTGCTGTGGTTTTTCAAAACGCATGGTAATCTCTGAAACACATAGTAATTTTCAAAACACATAGTAATCTCTGAAATTATATTACTTATATACTTGTTTATATTCTGTATTCCCCCCATTAGAGTATCAGGTCCATGAAGACAGGAAATGTATTCTTCTTGTTGACACTGTGTTTTCCATATCCACCATAGTACTTAGAGTGATATATGTATACAATACATGTTTGTGACTAGATTGGGATGTGAAAGAAAAATAAGATATAATTTAAAATTTGTGAGATATTTGCTTAAAGATGACAAGTGAAAGAGACTGGCCAAGAACAAGGGGTTGCTTTAACTTTGAAGATAAGGGGGAGAATTTTGACCTGCACTGGCAATTTGTGGGTTGACAGTAAATAAAAGTATTATTTTCGAAGATTGTAGAAAGTAAATTATAAACTTAAAATTAATAAAAAAGGAAAGTTTTTTCTTTTTTAAATAAGTTTCTATTTAGTACCAGGCACTTGCTAGGTACTAGCAATATGTTTAAACTCATATATGCCTCCAAGAGCCATGATATGTTTTCTTTATTAATTCAGAATTATTTCAATAAAATACATATATATTTTTCCTCTCTCTCTCTACATATATATCATATATATATATATATTTAAGCATGAAGAGTTAAATCTGTTAAAAGCAACGTACTTACAGAATAGTGAAAAAATCACATGTAAAATACATAGCATTCATTAAATTCAATATTGAAAAATATTTATATCTCTTTGGGCATAACAAATACAGAAGCTATTTGTATTTGGGAAAAAATGTTTTTTATATATTGGTCACTAAACTGTGAAGTAACATGTCTTTGTTGTTTTATATTTACCTGCCTTGGATAAGCCCAGATTTGACTAACAATAAAAATTTCCACTGTTAAAATGCCTGCAGAAATATTGTTCATGTTAAATTATAACCAGATACTCATGCTTACAGTGCCAGGCTATCAATAAAACAATTCAAAGTTTATAGCACAGTGGTACATTGTACCCAGTGTTGTTATTGTGACATATTATGATACCTTGTGCTATATTATACTGTAATTCAGACATTAACTTATGTGACTATTATTCTTTATCCAGAAAAGGATAGTATTCTAATTTCCTGCAAAAAGATGTAATATGCATATTTCAGACTACAAAATATATCTATTTCCATAGTAGTAGTTTCAATTATTTATTGGGATTCTTCATAATATACTAGTAAACATATTTTAAATTAACTTGTGAAAATAAGCAAATACATAAGTAAAATAAAATAAGCAAAGAGCTTCAAGCTAATGAGATCCTGGAACATGTGAATATATTATTTTAACAAAGCACTGACTGTACATTAGTGTCCTAGTTCTTTTTCATCTGTGTTCCTCAGGCTAGTGGGGGAAGGGATTTACAATAGTACAGGTGTGGAAAACCATTTTGCTTTCTCTTTTCCAAACTTTTAAAAAACTTATCCCTTAGAGATAAATTATTAGGCAAAGGAAATGGGATAATAAGGAGTTGTGGGAACTAAAAATAATTTTTTAGAAGGAACCTATATTATCATTCCTGTATGCTAGGGCTGAAGATGGACACACAGTACCACCACTGCTGACCACACACACACACACAAGAACAAACACACTTTATATCTTTAAAATATTACAATATTGTAGAAAATAAAATCTATACTTAGGAAAATATAGAGAGTTCAAATATAGTCCTCCTATAAATAGGTATATCCCCAACAACTCTTTTTTAAAATAATTTCTCTGGAAGGTTATAGCAGTGGGGTGAGAAGGTAAAATGAGAGGATGAAACACTGAACTATCAACCTATGATTAAATGATAGCAGGTTTGATTTTATTTATTTTACCTTTTGGTCATCAAGTATTCCCTGTGAACCAGGAGTTTCACAGCTAAATAAGACTGATAATCACTGAAGTAGGTTATCTCTGCAATTCAGCAGTAACATTGTAGAAATTCAGGGAAAAAGGAAATGTAGGATATATACAAATGATAAAATGAATCTAAACACCAGTGTTTTGCCTTCATTTAGTATAAATGAATAACCTTGAGTAAAGATGCTAATATATATTTCAAATGATACACTAAGTTTTAATGAGGAAGTACAGTGTTCAAGAGAGTTCCAGGACATTTAAATCCAGTATATCTAATTCATTAATACATTAGTTTTTTAAAAATCTTCAATCTCTGTATTAATACCTTCATTTTAAGAGTAAGAATAATTTGTTGACTCATAAAACTAAAACAACATACTCGATGTTACACATTTAATTAATTGTTGGAAAGAGGCTCTCAAAGCAGTTTAAAAAACACTCCATAGCCTATTCTCTTAAACTACACTGCACTGCTATGAAATTTCATAAAAATCTCAAAAACTTGTGTTAAAACATTTTGGAGTATTGCATTCAGTTATATGAATACTTGTATGTTTTTTCAAACTTAGATCGAAGAAATTGCAAAAGTGAAATATCTACAGAGGTAGAGAATAAATAATAGAAAATGCTTCATGAATTGAATATTTTACTAGAGTTTTTACCATATCTTCTATTGGTGATTATCCAACATAAAAATGCATGGAAAAGACTTGGAGAGTTTTCATAAGAGAGCAAATACAAGAATGATGGAAAATATGATATGTAAAGAAAGAGTAGAAGAATTGGGAATATCTTGTCTGAAAGGCCTAGACAGATTTAATAACTATACTCAAACATATAAGAGGTTATGCTTATTAGCATGGTTTCCAAGCATCTTTACAGTGGAAGCAACAGAAAATAACAGCTTAAAGAACTTACAGAACAGTATGCAGCATCCCTTGCCTCTCCCTATAACTATAACTCAATCATTAGAGTTGAAATTTTTTACAGTTTCTAGAACTCTTCAGAGAATAGTAAAAATGCTAAAAATAATATATGGAAGAGAATAAAGGGCTATAGATGAGGAAACATTGTTCTGGTTTTAATTTTATAACTAATTACCTCTGTGACTCTGTTTAAGACCTTTCATTGGTCTGAATTTCATACACCTTGTTTGAAAAAAGATACAGCTGGACTCTAATGGTGACTTTTGATCTTTTGAGTCATGAACATTTTGAAACTATGATGAAAGTCCTATCTCCTCTCTCTGGAAAAATGACTTGCACTTAGAATTGTACTTTTACTTTCAGGAATACAATAACAACCTGCAGTTTACTCATGGATATTCTCTAGACGTTCCTAATAACTAAATAATTTCAGACTCAGAGTCTACAATTGCATAAAACTCCAGAATCTCCCTTTTGTTTATATGTTACCACTATTTGGAGTGTAGATTCATATTTTGCTAATATCTCTTTTATATCAGAGTAATACAAGCAAAACTTCCCATTGATTATGTAATAAAGAAGAGCAAAAGAACTGCAATAATTTCCTTGAAACAAGAGAGCAGAAACCCTGTCTACTTTGACTGGCATTGACTCCTTTAGTGGCTGACATGTAGCTGATATAAACAAACAAAAACTTCCTTCAAAAATATTTGGATCATCTTCATCTGCCCAGACCTAAAAAGGAGGGCGAGAGACAGAAAATTTAAACAATAGATCTGGAAGACAGGTACATCATCTTTGTCTACATTCCGCTGGCCATAACCTGATCACATCATCTTACCTTCCTCCAAGATAGGGGGAGAGACAAGGATAATTTAGCTTTGCACCCAGGAAGAAAAGAATGATTTGATGGACACTTAGGAATTTCTTCTAAGACAGCATTGTCCCATCATTCCTTAATTAATCATTTCTTTCCCATATTGGTTGACTCAGATCTAGGATATTTTTTCCATTATTTTAGTATCTGCCTCTGGTAAGAGCTGCTTATCAGTAACTGTCCTTCCTTATCTATTCTGTCTTATGGACAAATACTTTCCTTACCTTCTCTCATTTGTATGATACAAGTTAGTCTCACTGGATAATTCCAAACTGGAAATATGAACTAGGAACTAGGCTGAAAGAGTTTTACCTCAAATACTGTCCTCTGTTACTGACCACAATTTCATTCCTTTTCAGTTATGGTTGGGTTTCTAGATTTATTGAAGGCCTTGATAAAGGATCATTTGATACCTCTGCCAAAATCTTAAAAGAGAAATGTGCCTTGATTTAAAAAAAAACTTATCAAATGAAGAAAGCCTTACTTTTCCGGTAATTAGAGCTCAACAGCTGAGACTCTTTTAAAGTACAGAAGGGTCTACTTCCAAAATATTCCAAGGTATCTAGAAATAACTTGAGATAATTTCATTCCTCAGTTCCCCATTGTAACAACAGCCTCCAGACCAAAATACCCTTCCCATTTCCCTTAGCTTGACTAAACCTTAGAAGGCTTCTTCCTGCCTTTAGGCTCTTGACCTCCCTTTGCTTAGAACATTTACTTTAGAAAACCTGTAATTGAAAATTCTTTCTCCTTCTCCACCCTTTTGAAATGTAAATCTTTTAAAAATCATCTTTCCAGTTTTGCGACCAAGGACTGTCTTTCTTAAGGACCTGGGAGGCATCTTTTTGAAATGTAATCATCAAGGAAGAAAGAGCTACTGCCTTCCAGTCTAATTCCAAGTTGTAAAATTCCTTCCTGCCTTGAAGATAGGAGAAAGTTGACTTTTCCATAGGTTACATCAATTAACAAACAGAACAGTCTACTATCCTTTGCCCCACATCTTAAAAACTCACGAATCTTTTAAAATTTTTTTTGAATGGAGGTAAGTTCAGACTGCTTTGTTTTCTCTTCCCTATTGCAATAGTCTTTAATAGTCTTCACTATCCATATAACTTTTATAGTTTCAATTTTTGCTTGACACTGCCTGGGAACTTACCTGATTTTTGCCTCAAATCTTGGTTCTACCCTTAATTATTTGCTCTCAGGCTTTTGCTAGTTTTAATTATTCATATAATCTTATTCTTTATTTTTGATCAATTCTAATAAAGCTGATTACATCCACTAATCTTGCTGAATCTACCTTCATGGTGCAACAAGGCTATCTTGTATGACCAAGCTGGTGGTGTTGCAAACAGTCTTGTATTGTCTAAATTTCCATCTATCTCATGCCAGGTCATAACTGAGCCAGCCATGAAATCTGCCTCTTCATGAATCCAGACTTCCTGCTCCTCTGCTGAACTGGTCTATTCTTATTCCTTCTACATTTCCAGTCACAGATCAGTTCCTGAATTATCATATATACATAAGTTTTCCCACTGTTGCCAAAATCTTGGCTCTCTGTGCACTGATGCCGAACAGAAATATGGAGACAGAGTTATGGAGGAGAAAGAAAGAGTGGCTTTATTTCTTTGCCAGGCAAAGGGGGAACACAGTAAGCTAGTGCCTCAAGACCTGTGCCCCCCTCACTGCGGAACAGGGAGAGGTTATATAGTTGGGGTAGTGGTCAGAGGTATGTGATAAGGATCAAGGCAGTAACTGTCTTGCATTCTTCTTTCTCCTGCAAAGTTTCAAAAGGGTGGGATTGCTGACAAGATTAGGGTGTGTGAAGGGTCTCAGGTGGTCTCCTAATCTTGATGAGCTTTTCTGGTCCCTTTAATTTTGCCTCAGGTGGTTTTGTGGCTTCTCCTCCCTTGATTAGCAACAGTTCAAACCTGCCCTTTGGAACTCAGGGAATTTCATGGAGGTTGGAGTCTTGCCTACAAGAAATGGGGGACAAAAAAACCTCCATGCCCAGGAGCCCCACAGGGCCCTGCTCGGCATCACCACCTTGTTTTCATGCTTTCATATGGCCCTTGCCCTTATGACACAACTAGTTACTTCATCAACCTTAATTCCACATATTATCTATTTTGGGTTTGTTGTGGTGCCCGATGCTTCCACGGTAATGGACGAAGCGCTTCACTTGCTTTTCCCAAATCCATAGCCTCACCTTTTGCAAATGTTTTCTTATTTGTTGCAAACATTTTCCTAACTTTATTTTTTTAGTCTACTCTCTTTACATTAGTGAGGAATTTCTTAATTTTTTTTTTATGAACTAGAAATAGAAATGGAAGGCACAAATCAGCTGGAAGAGAGCTTGATCTATAAAAAGTAATCAATTGAGGCTAGTTATATCATTGGTGGGATATTACTACATTGAGTTGGATTCTAGGCTTACTTCCATTGAATATTTCACTGAATCTCTGACCTGATGAATAAACTAATTCATAATTTTCTTTATGCATTACAACAAGAGCTCTCTCCATCTTTTACTTTTTGTGACCACCCTTACAGTACTTTTTCCACTTTCAGATCTGCTTATTATTCAAGGTGAAATTTCTGAATGGAGGCAGAATAAGATACACTGATGAGAGAGAAAGAGAGAGAGAGACTGAGCAAAATATTGTATCTCCTGACAAAATAAATATCTCTGTATCTCTTTTCTGGAAGGGTAGCTACACAGTTTTGGTGTAGACCTCGGGTCTTTGAAGCAAGTACAAGAAGGTAAAACTTTTTTTTTTTTTACTCAGTCATACTGGGTGTCAGCTTCTCTCAGAAAATATAGTGACACAATGTGTCAATCCAAGTCCATATATCAAGATGAACTCTTTCTTTGACTGTCTCTTATTATGAAAAATTCTGTTAATTTTACAGGTAGAGAGAATAGAATAAACCTCTAAATATATATCATTCAGGTTAAAAATGATTAACATTTTTCTAAACTTGTTTCATCTCTTTTCAATTTCTCCCTTCTTCCCTCCTTTTTTATTCTCTCTTTCTATGATGAAGTATTTCTAAGCAAATCTCAATCCTTCATAGCTTTTCACTCATCGTGTGACTATAAAAAGTAAGACCATTTTCTTAAATAATCTCAATGCCATTATCATATCTAACAAAATTCCTTAGTATCATTAGTATCTGATTTATACAATGAATTCTTCATAGATTTTATTTAAATTTTCCCAGAGTTTGGCACAAGGTTAGACTTAAAATGAGATTTTTGGAGGTCTAATGAAGGCATCGGCATGCCTGAATTATTTGACAGCCAGAGTGAATCATTTTTTAACATCCACCTTATCTACATGACACAACTATTTTCAGGAATAGTAATAAAATGAAACAAGTGTCAATAATGGCCAGAAAAAGGATAGATAGTTTTATTTTATCAAACTTCATATGTATGAAATTATTGCAGAAAAATAAAATCATATATAAAATAAAGAGAAAATAATGGATTTTTACTTTTTAATTACATTAAGTATAATTTTTGTAACGAAGGAAAAACATATGCCTTTATATTACTCTGTTGCATTAATAAATAACATTGCAATTTTTTTGTTTTTGACCCTTAACTTACACAAATTTGTCAGTGGCTTCTTTAAAATTAATCTTCTTCATGTCCAATAGCTATTATAGGCAGATTTGTCAATCTATTTTCTCTCTTTATTGGTCAGTGTGTTTCTTATTAATTTTAATTTTGAAAAACATTTTAATTTTCAAATTATTCTTTCATATGAAGTAACATATACAAATCATTAAGAAAAGTCTTAAATATAAGTTATGTAAAGATTCATAAAAACCCTACTTGGGAATCTGTTAGAGTGTTTTCTTTTCCTGCTGTAACAAATTTTCCATTAAAATATCTTAAAATACAAAAATACATCATAAATTTCAAGTATATTTATTAAAAACTTCTAAAGTTATTTTTCTTCTAAAAAAGTTAATAAAAGTGGCTAAACATTGACATTGCTGATTCATTAATTCATAATGAGTATCCAGTGCTTGATGAAAGTAATCAAGGAAATAAAATATTTCTCTTTGGAAGTCTTTGGCAGTATAAGATGAGCATCTTTTGTCAGTTCTCCAGGCATTCTTCTTTGAAATTCGAATCTACTTTTGTTTGGAAGGTTCCATTTCCTTACTTTTGTGGTTACATAATGAATGGCCAACTCTGCTATTTCCATGCCCAGATTTTCAAAGAATGATTTCAAAGCTTAGTGTTTCACTGTACATTTTTCAAGGCTGATTCTGGCTGTTTGTGAATATGTTTTGCTTCTGATTAACCTCATTTAAAGCTTCACATAGGGGGAAAAGGTAACTGATAAAAGAAAAATTGCATACAGTTCTTGCAAAAAGAATTACATAACACTTTTGAGGTTGGAGACAAAATGCACTGAAAGAAGGTAAAATAATTGTGAATTCTTACAAACTTACTCTCAAGATGAGCTTGTGTAGCTAAGTCTCAGAACTTTGGGGGATGTCTGTGTAACTAGAAATTCTCCTTATTAACTTCCACATAGAAATTCTTTGTATTAATGTTTATTAAAGGGTAAATAATACAAATGTAATAAGATGAAGCTTACAGATATATTACTGAAACTAAATGTTAACCTCAGTAATTGTTTAGAACTTAGGCTAACAAAAGATAGTTTCCGATATTGTTTAGCATTGTTAAATCACGGTGAGAAAACAAAGCTGACAGACTTTCAGTTGGTGTTTTCATTTTCTCTACAATGTACACACATTGCCCTCATTGCCTTTACCCAAAGTAGACTGTTCTCATTACCCCACTCTTGGCATACAACTGAATGAGGACACACAAGCCTTCTCTCATTTTTACTGTGGGATACTGGAAAGGTTGAATCAGGGCAGCCAGCATCTCTCTCATTAGCCCTTGCAAAATTCCCTATTGTTTCCAGTCTCTTGTGTGCTGAGTCAACCACTGACACTGAACCCAGATTTGTAAAACAAATCTGTGCACAAACCCTCCAATTGTTTCCTCCTGCCTGTAGAATAATGCCTTAAATTCCTGGTGCAAAAATCTTTCCTGTCTGTTTCCTCACCCCCACCCCAAATCCCCATTCCCCCACCCTCACAATCTCTCCTTCTGTCAGCCGTGTGTCCCAGGTTCTGTTACACCTATGAGCCCTTGCACACGTTGCTCTTTTTTTTTTTTTTTTTTTAATTAGGAAACTAATTTTGAGTGGGGAAGTTAGGATAAAATATTTAAAATTTAAGGCCCAGAAAAAATACCCATTCGTCTGAGAATATTCCTGACATCTATCACACAGAATGCATTTTTCTGGGTCCACAGCTTTAGGGCCAGTCTTATTCCTCTTCAAATCTCTGGTGTGAAGAATGTGAACACCATATGTTCAGTAAATGCTTTTGGTTAAAAAAAAAAGTATGAACTGGGATTCTGTTGGAGCAAAACACATTTATATTTGTTACAAAAGATTTCAAATAGATAGTTTAAACATGAAAACAAGTAACTATGTTTAATTACATCTTCAGAGATGTTTTAAATCCATAAAACTCACCTATTGTGAAAAGTTTATTTGCTATATTCTGATTATAGCAACTAACTTGAGATCCCTTTCAACTTTCTATATCTTACTGTATTATTTATACATATTTTTTACTGGTTTCCTCATCACTTTCTGTATGTCTATATTTATAGGTATATAAATGAATAATGAGAGAGATTGGGGTGGGGAGAGAGAGGGAGGGAGAAAGAGAGCAAGAGCCTATTGTGCACAGAATTGTGCCTATGACTGCAGAATTCATCATGGCTGGAACTGATTCAATGGCCAATATTTTAGAAATCCTGAAAATATTGAGATGTATACGTTTTCATTGATGTTCTATTTCTGCCTTCAAATCATGCTTGTGTGTAGCCCAGTTTTTAAAAAAAACATATTAGGCCTAATTAGGGTGAAAAATGATAAAACGTGGGTTAGTATATTCCTTAGCTACATTCACTGTCAAGTATTCATAAAGAACCCAGTGCATACAATGTACATTGCTAAGTACTATATGCCATATGATATACACCATGTTATATATTTATCACGTGTTAAATTCAGTTATGGAAGACAATGTAACTGTGACCAAGGAGCTCACAGGATGGTGGTGTTGAAGGTCAGTATGCAACTATTGACATTGTAGTATTGCTATCAGTTTTCCTGGAAAAGTTTTCTAGTACCCTGCTAGTCCTGTATGGAAAAGTATCACTTGATGTGCTCTCATACTGCCTAGGGAACCTCTCCATCACTGCAGTGCACTCATTGTGTTATAGTATCATTATATAACTCACCAGAGTGTGAGTTCCTTGAAGACAGACATAAAAGATAGACTTATCATTTTCCCTCTCTGATGCCTAGAATCCAGTGCATTGTATATTCCTTATATGATTGTTGAATGCATTTATAACTATATTTATATAAATATATATATCCTATTTCACATGCATTTTCTTCGAGAAGGTGCAGTGTGTGTATAACTAAATTTCTTTAAGCACTGTTTTGTTAGCGCTTTCACAAATTCTGGAAAATTTACCATAGTGTAAAGGATTGTGTTTGCCAAAAGAAAGACTGAAAAAAAAAAGATTAGTTAAAACTTTACTCTTTGGTTCTCAGGGATTTGAGAAACAGCGATGAAGATGACCATGAGCAGAAAAGGTTTTGTTTTCCTTCTGACCAAACATTGCCATTTCTATTAAGTTAAAAGAAATTGTTTATCAGTCTCTCCAGAGACATTGATGTGGGAAAAATATATGGAACAAAAATGGGAATAATTATTTTCAGTTAGCTGTAGTTTATTTTCTTACCTTATAATTATAATAGTTGTTATAAAGAGTATGTTCAATTGTACACAGCTTCTATGATTTAAAAATTCAAAGTTTCGGGGAGACCTTCAGGATGGCGGAGGAGTAAGACGTGGAGATCACCTTCCTCCCCACAAATACATCAGAAATACATCTACATGTGGAACAACTCCTACAGAACACCTACTGAACCCTGGCAGAAGACCTCAGACTTCCCAAAAGGCAAGAAACTCCCCCACATACCTGGGTAGGGCAAAAGAAAAAAGAAAAAACAGAGACAAAAGAATAGGGATGGGACCTGCACCTCTGGGAGCGAGCTGTGAAGGAGGAAAAGTTTCCACACATTAGGAAGCTCCTTCACTGGCAGAGATGGGGGGGGGTGGCGGGGGGCGGGAAGCTTCGGAGCCACGGAGGAGAGCGCAAAGCGGGTGCAGAGGGCAAAGCAGAGAGATTCCCGTACAGAGGATCGGTGCTGACCAGCACTCACCAGACTGAGAGGCTTGCCTGCTCACCCGCCAGGGCGGGTGGGGGCTGGGAGCTGAGGCTGTGGCTTCAGAGGTCAGATCCCAGGGAGAGGACTGGGGTTGGCTGCGTGAACACAGCCTGAAGGGGCTAGTGCGCCATGGCTAGCTGGCAGGGAGTCCGGGAAAAAGTCTGGACCTGCCTAAGAGGCAAGAGACCATTGTTTCAGGGTGTGCAAGGAGAGGGGATTCAGAGCACCGTGTAAATGAGCTCTAGAGATGGGCATGAGCCGCAGCTATCAGTGTGGACACCAGAGACGGGCATGAAGCGTTAAGGCTGCTGCTGTAGACACCAAGAAGCCTGGGCGCAAGCACAGGTCACTATCCACACCTCCCCTCCTGGGAGGCTGTGCAGCCCATCACTGCCAGGGTCCCGTGATCCAGGGACAATTTCCCTGGGAGAACACACAGCGCATCTCAGGCTGTTGCAATGTCACACCAGCCTCTGCCACCTTAGGCTCGCCCTGCATTCCATACCCCTCCTTCCCCCTGGCCTGAGTGAGCCAGAGCCCCCTAATCAGCAGCTACTTTAACCCCATCCTCAGGCGACCTACACACAGAGGCGGGGCCAAATCCAAAGCTGAACCCCAGGGGCTGTGCGAACAAAGAAGAGAAAGGGAAATTTCTCCCAACAGCTTCGGGAGCAGTGGATTAAATCTCCACAATCAATTTGATGCACCCTGCATCTGTGGAATACCTGAATAGACAACAAATCATCCCCAAATTGAGGCCGTGGACTTTGGGAGCAACTGTAAACTTGGGGTTTGCTTTCTGCATCTAATTGGCTTCTGGTTTTATGTTTACCTTAGTTTAGTATTTAGAGTTTATTATCATTGGTAGATTTGTTTATTGATTTGGTTGTTCTCTTCCTCCTTTTTTTTTTTATATATAGATATATATATTTTTTTCCTTTTTCTCTTTTTGTTAGTGTTTACATGTACGCTTCTTCGTGTGATACTCTATGCATACTTTTGCTTTTACCATTTGTCCTAGGGTTCTGTCTGTCCTTTTGTTTTGTTGTTATTTTTATTTATTTATTTATTTTAGTATAGTTTTTAGTGCTTGTTTTCATTGGTGGATTTGTTTTTTGGATTGGTTGCTTTCTTCTTTCTTTTTTTTTAATTACTTTAAAATTGTTTTTATTTTTAATAATTATTTTTTATTTTTTATTTTAATAACTTTATTTTATTTTTTCTTTCTTTCTTACTTTTTTTCTCCCTTTTCTTCTGAGCTGTGTGGCTGACAGGGTCTTGGTGCTGTGGCCGGGTGTCAGGCCTGTGCCTCTGAGGTGCGAGAGCTGAGTTCAGGACATTTGTCCACCAGAGACCTCCTGGCTCCACATAATATCAAGTGGAGAAAGCTCTCCCAGAGATCTCCATCTAACCACTAACACCCAGCTCCACTCAATGACCAGGAAGTGCTGAATACCCTGTGACAAACAACTAGAAAGACAGGAACACAACTCCACCCATCAGCAGGGAGGCTGCCTAAAGTCATAATAAGGTCACAGACACCCCAAAACTCACCACTGGTCATGGTCCTGCCCACCAGAAAGAAAAGGTCCAACCTCATCCACCAGAACATAGGCAGTAGTTCCCTCCACCAGGAAGCCTACACAACCCACTGAACCGACTTTAGCTACTGAGGGTAGACACCAAAAACAACGGGAACTGTGAACCTACAGCCTGAGAAAAGGAGACTCCAAACACAGAAAGTAAAGCAAAAGGAGAAATAAACAGCAGAGGAAGGAGCAAGGTAAAAACCCAGCAGAACAAACAAATGAACCGGAAATAGGCAGTCTACCTGAAAAAGAATTCATAGTAATGATAGTAAAGATGATCCAAAATGTTGGAAATAGAATGGAGAAAATGCAAGAGATGTTTAACAAAGACCTAGAAGAACTAAAGAGCAAACAAACAATGATGAACAACACAATAAATGAAATTAAAAATTCTCCAGAAGGAATCAATAGCAGAATAACTGAGGCAGAAGAAAGGATAAGTGACCTGGAAGATAAAATAGTGGAAATAACTACCACAGAGCAGAATAAAGAAAAAAGAATGAAAAGAATTGAGGACAGTCTCAGAGACCTCTGGGACAATATTAAACGCACCAACATTAGAATTATAGGGGTCCCAGGAGACGAAGAAAAAAAAAAGGGACTGAGAAAATATTTGAAGAGATTATAGTTGGAAACTTCTATAATACAAGAAAGGAAATATTTAATCAACTCTAGAAAGTGCAGAGATACCCGTACAGGATAAGCCCAAGGAGAAACACGCCAAGACACATATTAATCAAACTGTCAAAAATTAAATACAAAGAAAAAATACTAAAAGCAACAAGGGAAAAATAACAAATAGCATACAAGGGAATCCCCATAAGGTTAACAGCTGATCTTTCATCAGAAACTCTGCAAGCCAGAAGGGAGTGGCAGGACATATTTAAAGTGATGAAAGGGAAAAACCTACAACCAAGATTACTCTACCCAGCAAGGATCTCATTCAGATTCGACAGAGGAATTAAAACCTTTACAGACAAACAAAAGCTAAGAGAATTCAGCACCACCAAACCAGCTTTACAACAAATGCTAAAGGAATTTCTCTAGGCAGGAAACACAAGAGAAGGAAAAGACCTACAATAACAAACCCAAAACAATTAGGAAAACGGTAATAGGAACATACATATTGATAATTACCTTAAATATAAATGGATTAAATGTTCCAACCAAAAGACACAGACTGGCTGAATGGATACAAACACAAGATGCATATATATGCTGTCTACAAGAGACCCACTTCAGACCTAGGGACACATACAGACTGAAAATGAGGGGATGGAAAAAGATATTCCATGCAAAAGGAAAAAAAAAGAAAGCTGGAGTAGCAATTCTCATATCAGGTAAAATAGACATTAATATAAATACTACTACAAGAGACAGAGAAGGACACTACATAATGATGAAAGGATCAATCCAAGAAGAAGATATAACAATTGTAAATATTTATGCACCCAACATAGGATCACCTCAATACATAGGCAAATGCTAACAGCCATAAAAGGGGATTTCGACAGTAATACAATCATAGTAGGGGACTTAAACACCCCACTTTCACCAATGGACAGATCATCCAAAATGTAAATAAATAAGGAAACACAAGCTTTAAATGATACATTAAACAAGATGGACTTAATTGATATTTATAGGACATTCCATCCCAAAACAACAGAATACACTTTCTTCTCAAGTGCTCATGGAACATTCTCCAGCATAGATCGTATCTTGGGTCATAAATCCATCCTTGGTAAATTTAAGAAAATTGAAATTGTATCAAGTATCTTTTCCAACCACAATGCTATGAGACTAGATATCAATTACAGGAAAAAATCTGTAAAAAATAAAACCACATGGAGGCTAAACAATACACTACTTAAAAAAGAAGAGACCACTGAAGAAATCAAAGAGAAAATCAAAAAATACCTAGAAACAAATGACAATGAAAACACAACCACCCAAAACGTATGGGATGCAGCAAAGGCATTTCTAAGAGGGAAGTTTATAGCGACACAATCCTACTTCAAGAAACAAGAAACATCTCAAATAAACAACCTAACCTTACACCTAAAGCAATTAGAGAAAGAAGAACAAAAAACCTCAAAGTGAGCAGAAGGAAAGAAATTATAAAGATCAGACCAGAAATAAATGAAGAAGAAATGAAGGAAACAATAACAAAGATCAATAAAACTAAATGCTGGTTCTTTGAGAAAATAAACAAAATTGAAAAACCATTAGCCAGACTCATCAAGAGAAAAAGGGAGGAGACTCAAATCTGTAGAATTAGAAATAAAAAAGGAGAAATAACAACTGACACTGCAGAAATACATGGGATCATGAGAGATTACTACAAGCAACTATATGACAATAAAATGGACAACCTGGAAGAAATGGAAAAATCCTTAGAAAAGCACAACCTTCTGAGACTGAACCAGGAAGAAATAGAAAATATAACCTACCAATCACAAGCACTGAAATTGAAACCGTGATTAAAATCTATCAACAAACAAAAGCCCAGGACCAGATGGCTTCACAGGCGAATTCTATCAAACATTTAGAGAAGAGCTAACACCTATCCTTCTCAAACATTTCCAAAATATAGCAGAGGGAGGAACACTCCCAAACTCATTCTAAGAGGCCATCATCACCCTGATACCAAAACCAGACAAAGATGTCACAAAGAAAGAAAACTACAGGCCAATATCACTGAGGAACATAGATGCAAAAATCCTCAACAAAATACTCACAAACAGAATCCAACAGCACATTAAAAGGATCATACACCATGATCAAGTGGGGTTTATCCCCAGAATGCAAGGATTCTTCAATATATGCAAATCAATCAATGTGATACACCATACTAACAAACTGAAGGTGAAAAACCACATGATCATCTCAGTAGATGCAGAAAAACCTTCTGACAAAATTCAACACCCATTTATGATAAAAACCCTCCAGAAAGAAGGCATAGAGGGAACATACCTCAACATAATAAAGGCCATATATGACAAACCCACAGCCAACATCATTCTCAATGGTGAAAAACTTAAAACATTTCCTCTAAGATCAGGAACAAGACAAGGTTGTCCACTCTCACCACTATTTTCGACATAGTTTTGGAAGTTTTAGCCACAGCAATCAGAGAAGAAAAAGAAATAAAAGGAATCCAAATCTAAAAGAAGAAGTAAAGCTTTCACTGTTTGCAGATGACATGATACTATACATAGAGAATCCTAAAGGTGCTACTAGAAAACTACTAGAGCTAATCAATGAATTTGGTAAAGTAGCAGGATAAAAAATTAATGCACAGAAATCTCTTGCATGCCTATACACTGATGATGAAAAATCTGAAAGAGAAATTAAGGAAACAATCCCATTTACCATTGCAGCAAAAAGAATAAAAAACCTAGGAATAAAACTACCTAAGGAGACAAAGACCTGTATGCAGAAAATTATAAGACACTGATGAAAGAAATTAAAGATGATACCAACAAATGGAGAGATATACCCTGTTCTTGGATTGGAAGAATCAACATTTTGAAAATGACTATACTACCCAAAGCATTCTACATACTCAATGCAATCCCTATCAAACTACCAATGGCATTTTTCACAGAACTAGAAGAAAAAGTTTCACAGTTAGTATGGAAACACAAAAGACCCCGAATAGCCAAAGCAATCTTGAGAAAAACAGAGCTGGAGGATTCAGGCTCCCAGACTTCAGGCTATACTACAAAGCTACAGTAATCAAGACACTATGGTACAGGCACAAAAACAGAAATATAGATCAATGAAACAGGATAGAAAGCCCAAAGATAAACCCACCCACATATGGTCACCTTATTTTTGATAAAGGAGGCGAGAATATATAGTGGAGAAAAGACAGCCTCTTCAGTAAGTGGTCCTGGGAAAACTGGACAGCTACATGTAAAAGAACGAAATTAGAACACTCCCTAACACTATACATAAAAATAAACTCAAAATGGATTAAAGACCTAAATGTAAGGCCAGACACTATAAAATTCTTAGAGGAAAACACAGGCAGAACTCTCTACGACATAAATCACAGGAATATCCTTTTTGACCCCTCTCCTAGAGAAATGGAAATAAAAACACAAATAAACAAATGGGACCTAATGAAACTTCAAAGCTTTTGCACAGCAAAGGAAACCACAAACAAGACAAAAACAAAACCCTCAGAAAGAGGGAAAATATTTGCAAACGAAGCAACTGACAAAGGATTAATTTCCAAAATACACAAGCAGCTCATGCAGCTCAATATCAATAAACAAACAACCCAATCCAAAAATGGGCGGAAGACCTAAATAGACATTTCTCCAAAGAAGATATACAGATTGCCAACAAACACACAAAAGGATGCTCAATATCACTAATCATTAGAGAAATGCAAATCAAAACTACAATGAGGTATCACCTCAAACTGGTCAGAATGGCCATCATCAAAAAATCTACAAACAATAAATGCTGGAAAGGGTGTGGAGACAAGGGAAACCTATTGCAATGTTGTGGGAATATACACTGATACAGCCACTATAGAGAACAGTATGGAGGTGCCTTAAAAACTAAAAATAGAACTACCATATGACCCAGCCATGCCACTACTGGGCATATACCCTGAGAAAACCATAATTCAAAAAGAGACATGTACCACAATATTCCTTGCAGCACTATTTACATTAGCCAGGACATGGAAGCAACGTAAGTGTCCATTGAAAGATGAATGGATAAAGAAGATGTGGCACATATATACAATGGAATATTACTCAGCCATAAAAAGAAACGAAATTGAGTTATTTGTAGGGAGGTGGATGGACTTGGAGTCTGTCATACAGAGTGAAGTAAGTCAGAAAGAGAAAAACAAATACCATATGCTAACACATGTATTTGGAATCTAAAAAAAAAAAAAAAATGGTTTTGAAGAACCTAGGGGCAGGACAGGAATAAAGATGTTGAGATAGAGAATGGACTTGAGGACACAGGGAGGGGGAAGGGTAAGCTGGGATGATGTGGGAGAGTGGCATGTACTTGTATATACTAACAAATGTAAAATAGATAGCTGCTGGGAAGCAGCTGCATAGCACAGGGAGATCAGCTCAGTGCTTTGTGACCACGTAGAGCGGTCGGGTAGAGAGTGTGGGAGGGAGACGCAAGAGGGATGGGATATGGGGATATATGTATATCTTATTCACTTTGTTATAAAGCAGAAAATAAGACACTATTGTAAAGCAATTATACTCCAATAAAGATGTTTAAAAAGTAAATAAATAAATAAATAAAATAAAAATTCAAAGTTTCATAACCTATGAAATATAATTGACAAATGCACTGTATTGTAGCAGCAATATTTATACTTTTATAAGGATAGAAAGTAATTTATAATCATGGAATAGAGAAAATGTAGGCAAAACCATAAAAAGTTACTCATAAGCCAAAGGGTATATATTATACTAACTTTTACATAGATGTGTAGATAGATAGATGGAAAGATAGATGATATAGAGATATAGATACATTTCTTTTTCTTTACATGCAATATCTATATGTTTTACTCTGAACACTACTAACACATTTCATGCAATGAGCTTTAGGCTACAGATGTGCAGTGTTTTATGTTTCATTTTGATATTAAACCAATTGTCATTGCTTACTTTCAAGGTTTTGAGTGTAAACTAAGTAAAATATGCCACGTTTTAATTTTCAGCAAATTGATTTTTATAATTATCCTTTAAATTAAAAATGTTTTCTAGTTATCCTGTATCTCTTAATAATTTATAGATCATGATATCTCCTGAGATATTGAAAACTATTGATTTTTTCCTCACCAATTAGCAGAGATGCACATAGATAAAATCTTTTGCATGCATTGTCAAGATATCCATGCACACATTGAAATCCATTAATGAATCCCTGAAAGTCTTTGGAAATGAAGGAAGGGAAAAATCCTGATTTCATACTCCACGATATCTTATTTTAACTCCAGGAAAATGTATTAACTACATAATTTATATGCAATATCTTTCCTTTATTACTATTTAATGGTTTTGGAGAGATAGGTAACAGTATTTAAATAGTATTCTCCAATTCTTTATTGATTCGATATATACATAATATTTCCCATGTTCCAATAGATTTAAATTATCATCACATTACACACTCATATATGTACATGTATAGACACGAAAATAAACATGCACACTATGTATACCATGCTATGTTCAGTGTTAATGGTTATACTTACGTTAAAAGTTATTATAACCTCCAATCTTGGTAACAGATATTAACAGGAAACAATGAAATTTTCCTGATGAGATAGTTTGGTCTTAGAAGTATTTTAGAAAACAAGAAAAGTGCAACGTTTCACTAGACCCCTCAAATAAAAATGATGTAAACCCACAGATGACAGTTTGATGGGTTTAGGTAGGAGGATGAGACTATATAAAATGAAGAGAGATGGTGTTGAATCCCATGGATAGATTCAGTTACTGATTCTACAGATCAATAATGGCAATCATGATGATGATTTACTGTTAGGGAAACATATTTTGGTGGTATCTAGGGCTTGCCTGACAATGCATATTCAGAAGACAGATTGAATGCCCTGAGATGTTAACCTTGTCATTGATGATTTTAGAATTTTTTTGAAATGCACTAAAAAAGACTACTTTTTTCTTTTTAAAATCGCTTGGCTGAATAAAAATATGTAGTTATATCAGTTTTAGCTGAAGATTTTAGTATGTTTCAAAATACACAAAGGTTAAACTGCATTTCAATCAGAAGGTCTAATATTAATCTTTATTCTTTTAAATGCAAACTCACTATGGTTTAGGAAACAAAATAGTTTCACCTCTATTTAGCACATTCCAAAGAGAAAAAATTACATTGAAGGATTCTTGTTATAGTGAAATTGAAAAATGATATATTGTGTTGTATTCAGAGAGGGTGTCAGGATTGCATGAAGCTGGACACCACTGCATCTGTTAGGAAAACAATCATTGACATCTTTGCTATAAGAAAAATCACACTTTTTGTTATGGCAAAAATGCAATTAATCAAAAGTCAATTTCAAGGTATTTGAGAGTTCCTCTTTCCTCATCCAAAGTAACAAACAATAGCATATTCAGAATTTTATTCCCTCAAGTTGTTAAGTTTTTAACTATTATTTATTTTTGGTATGTCTTTAAATATTACATACAATTATAATGTTACATAAAACAATAACATGAATAATAGTTTAAGTCATCTGCATAGGAGAACTCCTATCATTAGGCACCACAATTAAGTTTTCTTATGTCTGTTGCTCTTCTCACACAGTGGTACAAAGAGATGAGATTGAACATATCTATCAGGGAGGACTTGTGGGTTTTTTTTCTGGAAAGCACTAGCAAGGGTCAATCTCTGAGTCTAAGTCCTGGAACCTCTGTCTATCAGCAAGCCATTTCTTTATCCATGCCTTTGTTTCCATATCTGCAAAATGCCAGCCAATATAAGTAAGAAAAACAAATGCAAACTTCCAATGTCATCTCAGTGACCAATGTCAAATTACAAATAAAATACTAAAATGTTTACTTCATGTGTTGGGTTCAATTTGGCATGATTTTAATAATTTTATTTTTCCTAATGAAAATACTCAGTAATGTACTATATTATTTTACTATTGTTTTATTATTTTTATAGAAATACAAACAATTTTACTTTTTAGACATGAATCTTTATTATGTTATACATTACCAATATATGCAAGCTTCATTTTATGTAAGGATCCAGGTTTAGAACAGATGTATCCCCTATTATTCCTTCATTTAAGATATTCCTTGATCTACAAAACATATATTTCAAGGATTCTACACAACACTTTTTTTCAACTGTTATTCTCTGCTTTGATGATTTCTCTGTCTTGCTTACTAAGTTTAATCCTATGGTCAGTCATGATAATCATCCTTTGCCTACATCCCCAGAGCACTTTCCCTTTCTGGTTTCACACACACATTTTGAAAAACCTAATTAAATTTACCTCCCTGACTATTCCATGCCTATACTTCATGCAGCTGATTGTGGTCAGAAAGTATATTTTCAATCCCCTTCATCTACCCATTCTCTCCCTGTCTCTCATTCCTCTCTCTCCTCTCTCTCTCTATTTTCCAAGTACTTATTTGCTTGCAACATTACATATAATTTGTATACTGTGATTACTATTTATTTCTTAGCTACCTCCTTTCCTAGAATGTACATCCTTACAAGAGCTGGGATCTTTGATGTTTTGTTCACAGATATATGTCAAGTGTCTAATATATTAAACACTCAAAGATATCTGTTGAAAGAATCAATACTATGTGTCGCTTAAAATTTAGGTTCTCGTCTTCAGATTCTCCATATTATATGGGTTTTACAGAAAACTGTTTTACTTTTGACCTATTGAGATTACTAAAGTCACATCTACTCTGTGTGTGTATGTGTATGTTTGTATGTGTTTTGCAGATAAAATGTTGATTCACTTTTCTTTCTCATTCCCAGTCTCCATCCTGGCTGGATATACTGCTATTGAAAACTTTCACAGAATAATTATAATGGGCTCTGGACATGTTGTCTTCCTTTTGACACCTCCTTACTGCTGGGTCACGTGCTTTCCAAGAGATGCATGGTTTCTGCAGGAGACAAAATCAGAGTTGCTCCAAGCATATGTGGGCAAAATATAAGTTTACTGAGTTGCGGTTTTTACCATTTTTCTATAAAACACTTTTTAATTAAATTTCAGCTTTCAATGTCAATCTATTTAATATTGTAATTGCTTCAATCCCATTAAATTGATAAATCCCACTGCATCTTTCCTTACTTAAAAAACTGATTGTTTTCTGGACTCATAAAACTTTTGATTAATAATATGGTGAGTGGACAGTGGCTTATAATTCTCACTTTGGAGATGAGGAAACAGAGGCCCTGAAAGATTACAGAACTTGTCCAAAGTCACGAATATGAAGTACTTTGTACTTTGAAATGGTTCCTGAGACTTTTATTTTCAGAAGCTAATATAAAGCATTTCATGCATGCAGGAAATTATACCTTCACGTCTCTTTTGGGAAAGGAAAAATTACAATTGAAAGTATTTCTCATTCAGATAGCCTTGATTCTATTTGACATTTTAACTGTACTATCTTTATCCCATATAATGAATGGATTAGGTAATTACATTACTCTATAGATTCTGTCAGCATAGGCAGACATTCGAATTTGGGAAACCAATTTGGCTGGTAAATTAGAAGAAGAAGTTAGTTGGAATAGCCTGAGGAAAATGAAAAATGTGATTTCTTTTACTCTAAGTCACAGGTTACAAAATTAGAAGTCTACATTGTTCTTTGTTTTTTTGTTTGGTTTTTCTTTAGAAATTTATTTACTTATTTTTGGCTGTGTTGGGTCTTTGCCGCTGTGCAGGCTTTTCTTCTAGTTGCGGTGAGCGGGGCCTGCTCTTTGTTGCGGTGCGCAGGCTTCTCATTGCGCTGGCTTCTCTTGTTGTGGAGCATGGGCTGTAGGCACGCAGGCTTCAGTAGTTGTGGCACACGGGCTTAGTTGCTCTGGCATGTGGGATTTTCCCGGACCAGGGTTCGAACCCGTGTCCCCTGCATTGGCAGGCGGATTTTTAACCACTGCGCCACCAGGGAGGCCCTGTTCTTCGTTTAAAAAAAAAAAAAAAAAAAAAAAAAACCCTATCTCATTCACATGATAATACATACTACTACATTTTATACAAATTCACTGCCGAATATCATATTTTTCCTCTTGTTACCTGACATTACAATTCTCTCCCTTTAATGTAGTTAGTAAGATGGTTGAGATTCTGTAGTTCTTTATCATGTTCTTCTTTATTATAACACACCATCACTTCAGAATGGAGCTAGATGAATTTCACTTTTTGGATTTTTTACACCTGAATATGCACATCATATGGTAATAGAGTAGCCCACTGTACCTGTTGGCTCTGTGGCCACAGCTGTGATGATTAGAGTCTCTGCTTATAAAAGATACTGATTATTTGATAAGGCATTCATTTGTAAAATGGAAACTGATGCAAACAGAGGTGGGTTTTTTTTTTTTTTTTGAGATGTTTTAAAGTACCTGAATAATTATAAATGATACTTCTACTTCCAATAATAGTCATTGTGTCCTTAAAAAAACTCGGTGTCACGGGCTTATGTAAGATTCTCTTCTGTCCTTCGAAAAATCTTTACAGCTTCATCATTTTGGTTTCTTATTACATCAAATGAGGGGAACATAGTCAATGAAAGCTCAGATATGTGTGTGACACACAATGGGAGAGCTAGAAGTGTCCATATTAAAAAAAATATATTAGCTATTTTGGAATATATATAGAATATAACTAGGAAAACACCTCCAGGGCCTAGTAATAGCTATCACTGAGTGAGCATTAATTATGCATTTCACTAATAACTCACTCTGTCCTCAAACCATCTGTACTAGGAATTGACAATTAGAGAAGTTTAACACTGTGACATGGCTGAAATCTGCAACAAGGAAGTGTGAATCCAAAACCCATTTCCTAATGGCTTGTGTTGACTGGCTTTAGACTATAAACTGTAATAGAGGCTAAATAATTAATATCGCAAGCTCAACAAGTATTTCCATAATTACTCTGTCTACTTTATTCAAAAACTTTTGTCTGAATTTCACATGTGTTTAAGACAATTCCAGAAATAAAATGATACTTAATGTCAATCATTCAGGGAATTGAATGATTGCATGCACGTAATTGTTTTTAATTATTACAAAAAGCATAAATAATTGTATTAGTAGTGTACTCTGATTATCACCATTCTTCAACGATGTCTTGACTAACACATTTTTTTACTAGTCAGGCATAAAATATTACAGATGAATTAACCAAAATGAAAAAAAATTCTTTAGTGTGTAATATGCTTTAAAAAGTCCATGCTTGTCCAAAATTTATGTAAAAATCCATTGGAAAATATTGAACATTTGGTAATCTCAACAGATCAATTAACCAAATTACTTTAAGAATTAGTTGTTTAGCTATTTTAGGAGTTACTTCAAACACAGATTTGTTTAGAACAAGTTTATAAATTAAATCTGTTTCTAAAATATGAAGTCCAGGGAAGTAAGCCAAGGTCAGGATCTTGAAACTAACCAAGTACGCTAATAATAAGAACTCCCATATTAGCTGAACTGAATTATTCAGATGTAATTAGTGGTGTCTGAAATTATAAATTCCATAGAACAATAGCAATATGATATTATGTTCAAGTGTCTGGAAGGCTTCACTGCATCTCTGTACTCTGTGGTTATTGCATTCCTGACACTTGGATAGCATTTTTGTTAGGGCAAGCCATTGGTCTACCTTGAAGGAGAGAATAGAATTGAATTCTTTATACCACATATAAACAACTTCAAGTACATGTGTAATTGTTAGTGGGCTAATTGCATCATTTAAACATTTTTAAAAGACTTACTCTTATGTACACTGTACATTTTTTAATGCATTCATTTTTAAAGTGTATAAGAATCAGATCCCTTTTCCTCCATCCTTGTGATTCTCACTAAGTATTTCTGGGGTGTGAATCAGGAGTTTGCATTCTTAAATAGCATCCAGATGATTACAGGTGAATCAGGTATTGTACTCTGAGAAACATTGATAGTATCTGTGATTTCCAACACACATAAATGTAAATATAAGTTTCTGGGATGCATGGGTATTGAGAGTGACTTAGTTAGATTGGATAATTTGTTAAGATAAGCCTATCCTGATAGTTGGAGTGGCTGAATTGATTGAAGACTTAGTAGTCTGTTGAGGAAAGTTATTTAGCTTGATCTTGATTTTTATCTGTGATGCATACATATACATTAAAAATAAGAATATTTGGTGATTTGGGTCTAATTAATGTGTATTCACAAAGATTGGAATGATAAAAAGAGAGAATCTGCCTTACCCCTGGACTAAGTGAGGAAGGGGAAAGTTATAAGAAAAATGGAAGAGTTGGCAAAGAAGCTTGTCCCTAAGCAGAACTTTATCCATTAGGCTGAGCCTGGAAGGGAATAACTGCAACTGGGAAACTCACAGGAAACTGAATCTCAAGACAGACTTATGCCCAAAGTAATGGCATGATCCTAGAGATTTTGCTTACATAAACATGGCTCAAGTGAAGAGGATAGACATTGTTACTGGGTTTCCATAAAGTGGGTTCTTAGATAACTTCATAGATTTTCTGCACATCCTAGCAGCATGACTACATAGGGTATAAAATAGTTTTCTATGTAAAGCAAAGTAAAACTGGGGAGGGTATGGGCTTCCTTGGTGGTGTAGTGGTTGAGAGTCTGCCTGCCGATGCAGGGGACACAGGTTCAAGCCCTGGTCCGGGAAGACCTCTCATGCGGCAGAGCAACTAAGCACGTGTGCCACAACTACTGAACCTGTGCTCTAGAGCCCCCGAGCCACAGCTACTGAGCCAGTGTGCCACAACTACTGAAACCTGTGCGCCTAGAGCCCATGCTCCACAACAAGAGAACCCACTGCAATGAGAAGCCCACGCACCACAACGAAGAGTAACCCCCACACACCACAACTAGAGAAAGCCCATGAGCAGCAACGAAGACCCAACACAGCCAAAAATAAATAAATAATAAATAAATAAATTCTTTTTTTTAAAAAACGCAAAAAACTGGGGAGGGTAAAAAGACCAAGACAACCCTGCTGAATTTTCAAATTTTCTGCAGTTCTAGAGTGCCTCACAACTCTGAGAGAAAGGAGAAAGGGAGAAAAAGAGAGAGGGAATTTAATGGTAGAAGTTGAAGGATGCTTCTGAGACTGACACTGATTTGTATCCGAAGATCAGATATAAAAAGGAACTTCTCAGATGATGCTTGGACAATGAAAGATAAAGAGTGGTAGTAAATATATCTTTTTAATACTTTGTACTGCCCAAATTCATTTAGTCTTCTTTAGTCTTATTCAAAATGCAGAGGCTCAAGATGCCATAAATTAAAAGATCTGTAGTGATCACTACTTGGTAAAGTTGGGCTTCAAAACAAAAATGAATTCATCTATAGAAGAATAAAGGTAATAATACTTATCAAACACCTTAAATTATATCTGGAAAAGATTCAAAATTTTTTTCTGGGAAAATTCATATAGAATGAGCAAATGTATTAAAGAATGGTATTGACAATGTGTTATGATTACAAATACACTTTTCATTTCTTTCTTTCTTCATTATTTCAAAAAATATTCATTGAATTCTTAGTATTTGTCAAAAACTGCTATAGGTTCTGGGAGATATGAGTGAAAAAGCCAGGTCAAATCATGCTCTCTGAGAGCTTACAATATAGTGGAGGAAATGCAGAGAAAAAAGAAACAAACAAAAAATCAGATGGTTACAAAAGCTATGAAGATAATTTAAAACAAGATGACATTTTAGAGAGTATCAGATATACTATTCTAGGATGGTAAGGGAAAGACTTTCTGCTATAATTGTTAGCTTTTGCTTCATAATAAACCACCCCCAAATTTAGTGGATTAAAACCACGACCATATTTTTTTTTCCCTCAAATCTATGATATGTCTGTCTGCTGTTTTTTTTTGGTCTGCGCTTTCCCATGTGTTTGCAGTCAGCTGGAGAGTTGGCTGGGGGATGGCTTATCTTGAATGGTCTTTCTCACATGTTTGTAGATTTGTGGGCTATTGCCCAAGGTAACAGGGGATACTGGTCACATGCTTCGCATCATCCAATAAGCTAGTCTGATTTTGTTTACGTGTATGTGATAGAGTAGTCAAAATGATTCCAATTGTCACAAAAGAGAGAGTTGCCAAGTGCAATTAATTGGAAAGCTCTACTTGTATCACATTTGTTATTATCGCATTAGCAAGTCCCACAGCCAAATCTAGCATCAGAGTGGGAAGGCGCTACCAAAGAAAATGTAAAAAGAGAGGGGAAGTTTTGTGCTGTTTTGTTTTGTTTTGGGCATGGATCAAGGTAGCAGGATAGGAGGCTCCTAATTTTCCCTCTTCCTACAGACCTGCTGAATATACAACTACACATTGATCAATCTTCTCTGAGAGAAATCCAGAAACTAATTGAATGACTCCTACATGTCAGATGACTGAGAAAACACACACACATGGAATCAGGTAGGAAAGGCTGAGATACAGTCTGGCCATAAACCCCACTCCTTGTACAGAGTCTTACAGTTAGGAGAGAACCCCAAACTCCCAGTTTCTCCCTGGAGAATAAAGAGTTTGGGCAGCACACATAGAGCCCAAACTTTTAAGGTTCTCACCTGAGATATGGGTGCCCAAACCATCCAGCTCTGAAAGCCAATGAGTTTCACATTCATGAGTCCCACAGGACTGAAATGTTTAAGACTGAAACGTTCCACATGATAATAAGAGTTAAGGAGTGAAATGGCTTTTCATCACTGACATAAAATTAAAGTCCCAATATTGGACAGGCGGCCTACATGGAGTTTGGTATTCCAGAATAAGGACAATTGAAGTGAGAAAGCCTTTCAAGTAAGCGTCCTAGTTCTCACCGAATGAAGATACAGGATCAAAAAGCTGATGTGTTCTCTGGGTGTTTTTGAGTAATCATGCTACTATTTCACCTCGTGGAATCAACATATAAGATATAAAAGATATCACTTGGCAGTGATAACTGGTTTATGTGTTTCGTTTGGTGAGAAATGTTTATGGTACGATTCAGAATGCTGGAAATACTTATAATGATAATCCTTCTACATCTTAAAGTTAGATGGCAAGAACTTTTCTATTCCATTATGTGATGTGCAGTAAAATTTTGCACAGTGCTTTAATGGCAATTGACGTCATAAAGGAAACAATGGGAATATGTTAACTGGTTTGAGAACTTTTTTTCTAAGTAACCACACTCATTTCCATTTTGGAGTGAAGCTCCAAAACTAAATTCAAGTTTACTATATTCAGTTATATCCTAGGTGACCTTATTTAATGCATGGTTATAATTACACTGAATAATCAATGAAAAAACAGGAAACTTCAAAGGCTAATGCATAGAATACTTTACGGTATTTAAGATAAAATATGACTAACTTTTCATTTTTTTCTTTATGCTTTTTGAAAAACTAATTCCCATCTTTCACCTTGCATGAGCCATTACTGGGACACTTGCTATTCTCTTGACCATATAGATTAGTTCTATTAAAACTCTATTGCTCACAAAGATAGATTTGCACTTTTCATCCATCACTTATCCCAATGACTTTTAAAATAAATTTGCTCCAACACAGAGTGTTTGCACACTTCATCAAAATAGGAATCCGGGTCAAAATGATATTTCATAGTATTTTCTGTTAGAGCAATTCATGGTCTCTGATCATATCTCCTATCCTATTGTGGTAATCTAATATTAACAATAAAATTTTAAGTATTACTAGCTTTCATGTGTACTGAAAGTCTCCCTAGACAAACTATGGTATTTGGGCCATTTCTAAA
Source organism: Eschrichtius robustus (assembly GCF_028021215.1). Classification (NCBI taxonomy): domain Eukaryota; kingdom Metazoa; phylum Chordata; class Mammalia; order Artiodactyla; family Eschrichtiidae; genus Eschrichtius; species Eschrichtius robustus. Next base: position 124,318,421 of record NC_090829.1, read on the forward strand.
AAAAACTTCCTAAAAAAATATAAGCCAAGAAAATTATAAATTTAAGAATTTACTCAAAATTCTCCAGAAAATATTTTTTCTTTGCTATTCAAGCAATAGATCTAAAGGACAGTTGCTTGCTTCATAATGTTTACTGAATAGAAGAAAGTTAATTTCTTGACTAATGCAAGTATTTTACAAATCTGTGCAAATGAGTGATGTAGAAAACAAAGACAAGTGCGTATTTCCAAAACACTAAATCCACAGAATATTTTGTAAACATTCCTGTAAATGTAAAGATATAAAAGGAAGTTTAAAATGAACAAACAAAAAGACCATCTATTTATCAGATGACAAGTACCATGTGAATATCCAGAGTTTGATTCACTAGGCTTTTAGCTATGACTTCAGGATATTTGGTTTTCAGCTATTCTTCTGGTTCCCCAGGACCATCAAGTTTCTGGCACCTTTTGCCCTGCTTTCAAATCCATTATGACTGTTTCTTCTCCTTTCTCCACTTTCCCCAATCTAGTCATTCATTTAACATGTACTAACTGAGTGCTTACTTTTTGCCACTGTGCTAAGTACCATGCTAGATATTACTAATTCTGGTTAGATATAATTTCTTTGCAATGCATTTTCCTCAATTGCCTGGACATGGCAGCTTCTACTATACTTACACCCAAAAGTCATGGAAAGAAGTCTCTAATCATCTCCTGATCATAATCACATAGCACAGAACTTGAGAACTCAGTTTGAAAATAGAAAACGCTGGTATAGAATCCTTATGTCGTCTTGTGACGTGTCAACATGGCTATGCTGAAATACATATGATTTCCTTTCCTGTATGTTTCTGTTTACGGTGGGTTATAGGAGAGACTCCTGTGAGAGAATCGAGGATGGCTGTGAAGCGGCAGCCATTTTGTAGCCCTCACAACCTTGTTGCTGATGGCCTGACCCCTCTCTTTTATATAAGGCTGCAGCTGGGCCTGCAGTGGCTTCACCTTTCCTTTGTTCCTTTTTTGGCTTCACCAACTCCTAAGTTGGGTATGTGTTAGCTCTGTGACAAAGCCCAGCTTCTGTAGAACACCCAAGCCACTGAGGGCAGAGACAACGGCAAGTGACACAGGTTTCAGCTTCTCCTCATGGGCTATATAGCTTGTGCTTTGGGTTCTTGCTCTCACCCTGACATGACATCTATCCTCCCCTCCTTGCTGTCTGTCCCTGTGTACCTCAAGATCCAGCATCGGACACAAGAAAACAGATTTATAAATACTGCTTAACCAGTTCTGGATAAGGTCAAACTGCTGAAATTACTGCAAAGGTCAAATCTCTGAAACAAATCTCTCTGTCTCTGTCTTTCTCTCACAGAAATACAAGCATTCAAACATTGCTGCTAGGAACATAAGCTTTTATAACTCTGAAGAAAGATAATGTTTTAATATATGTTAAAACAATATATGGATTTAGGAATTTCAATTTTTAGAATGAAAAAATATCTCAAACTATATGAAAATACACATGCACCAAATTATTTATTGCTGCATTATTTATAAGTGCAAGATACTGGAGGAAAATATAGTCACAAGCATAGGATATTGGCTGAAAAAACTATGGTATAATTACACACTGGAGTCTATGCAGTTATTAGAAACACTGAGGAAGCTCTATATTAACTAATGTGAAATAATTTCACTTAATAATGTTAGGTCAGAAAAAAAAAACAGCAACAGATTGTATATTGTATGCTACCATTTGCATAAGAAAGAAGGGGAAATAGGAAATATATATGTATTTACTTTTAAAAATCAAAACCTAAGAATGATGGCTCTAAAACATCTCAGATCTCCCTTCTTTTGGTATAGTTTTGACATTTGGATACACATTAAGGTTTTATATAGTCAATAAAATAAAATAAATGACGCTGGAAAAAAAAAACGTTAAAATGGAAAACAAATTAACCTAACTGTATTTCAAATGAATAGCACAACCAGAGTGAAGGGTGGGACAAAGAAATAACCCAAGTAACTTGTAAACATATTACCATTGTATTTTGCCTGTAATGCCTTCAGTATAAAGACAAAAATATTTTTTAAAAGGTTCTGAAATCTAGTTAGCAAGATTTCTGTATTGGTACGGATTAGTAAATTTGAAACCTCTTTCTACGTATTCTGGGACTGACAAATGAGATTATGCATTGTGGACAATTGCAGCAGGGTATTTCACTGTTGAAAAAGGGAGTAACAGTAATGGAAAGGGGTGGGGGATAGTAGAATAGATCTTCCAGTGTGGAATTGAAAGGGGAAGTACCAGCTTGTTATAGCCAATTACAGGACAATGATTCTCAGATTTCCACACGAAAAGAGTAACTCATCTTATATTCAATTTTGAATATTTTGCTAATAAAATTTATTGAACAATGTTAGGTCAAAAAAAAAAAACATTCTGAGAATGTTCTAAGTACTGGGATTCATTTTTCTTTTCTAGCATTTCCATTTCTCAAAGTAAAAATTGATTAAAAATTATATAGAAAATGAATTAAGCTTTCTCAGAGTATGTGGACATTGGAAAAAGAAACTTTGAGTCTGTGGCCTTTTTGTCGTTTATTATGAGGAGAGCTCTTAGAGTGATGTTTCTTTCCAATTTATTACAACCATCCTTACAGACTGACAGCAAAGATGCTGCTGAAGCCTTACTTTTGAGGGTTAATATTAAATCACCATCCTTATATTCCTCTTCCTCGTTAGATTAATAATGCAAAAGGTCTAATGTAATGTCAAAGGAATTGCATTTATCAAACTGGAAATATCTTGTGGCTGCTTGTCAGGGTCGCCTCCCCCAACCCATTTTTGAAAAACACTACTGAAAAGAATTTTTATTGAATCAATGAGTAACTATAGGAGATTTTATGAGTCAAGTTAGCAAGGAGTTTGGGGAAAATGTATGGATAATTGGTTAATAGAATGAAATATAATAAATATAAGATTATGTAACACAAGTTCCTTCTTGTCCCAGATTTAAAAATTCGAACATCTATAAGATTGTTTCAAACACATATGTGATGGGTTTGAAGCCTCTACTGTATCATAGCTTACTAGATACAACATTGGTGTTTAATACACACTGAAGAGTTTGAAATCAACTTTGTAGTCATATTTTATTGATTTTAATGTTTAATTTTCATTTCTTAGTTGGGTGATATTCAGTGTGGTGCCTCCAGTCTGAAGCAGTTGTCTGAAACCTGTTTTGGGACATTTAAAAGACATCCAGTGAACCTCACATCATCTTGCAGTTTCACCATTTATTTTTGGTAATATGTTTAACTTCTCACGAATGCCTTGCTTAGTACTATAACAATCAAAAATTATCCTATTGTTTCCTAAAAGCAGCTTTCTTTGATTAACAGTCTGCCACATTAACAACTATACAACTTTTAACTGATTAAACAAGATATTATAGATTTACTGAGTTACTAAATCAGGAGGTGTTTATTGAAATAATAAGCTGAACAAAAGTTCATTTAATTATGACTGGAATGTTGTTTAATCAAGGAACAGACAGACCTGGAGTCATTTAAAGTCATAAAAGCTGTCTAATTTCTCTAATTTGAAATGTTCAGTTTTAGGTAAATTGCAAATATACACATTAAAATATGCTCAACATCATTAGTTTTTAATGAAAGGAAAATTAAAATCACAATGAGATACCATGACATGCCCATTCAAATGGCTAATATTAAAAAAGGCTGATCGTGTCAAACACAGAAGAGGATGCGGAGCTATTTGAACTCTTTCAATCACTGCTGGTGTGAATAGAAAATGATACAACCACTTTGGGAAATGTTTGCCAGTTTGCTCTTTTTTAAAAGTCAAGCATATACCAACCGTATGACCCATCCATTCTGCTCCTAGGCATTTACCCAAGAGAAAAAAAGGAAATATATATCCTTACAAAAAAATGTACATTTATTCATAGCAGAAATATTTGTACTAGACAAAATTAATCTAAATGTCTACTACCAGGTGAATAAATTGTGGAATACCTAAAAAATGAAATATTAGCAATAAAAATGAGTGAACCATTGATACGAACCATTGATACAAGAATACCATGGATGAACCTCCAAATAATTCTGTTGAATTAAAGAGACCAGACCTCTCCTCCCCACAAAAGAATAGATGCTGTATGATTTCATTCATATAAAATTCAAGAAAATGCAAACTAATCTCTAGTATAATAGGTTAGTGGTTATTTAGGGATGGCAAGGTGGGGTGAAGATAAGAAGGAGGAAGGGATTACAAAGTAGCATGAGGAAATTTTGGGTGGTGATGATATATTCACTATCTTGATTATGCTATGGTCTTACAGAGGCATGCATCTGTCAAGCTTATTAAATTTTACACTTTCAATTTGTGTAGTTTATTGTATGTCAATTATATCTCAAGAAAGCTCTTAAAAACAAGACAATTAGATTGTCTCCATCACCTCCTGCTGAGGCCTGTTGCAGGTGAGAACCTACGGTTTTAGAAGTAGATTAGGGGTCTTTCTGCTCTCTTCTATCTGATATTTTCCTTTCAATAAAAGATTTTTGTCCTTCTCAGAGCTGGTCTGAGAGAAGAGAGGAAGGGAAAGAAAAATCAAAAGGTTTTACCAAACAGGTATCATCTTAGAGTGTTTTGGGGCTTTTCTGGTCTGTGATCACATGTCCCATAAAGGGCCCCTTCAGCTTCAACTCTCTCAATGTAGACCAGGCTCAGCTTTCATCTGCACACTCCCAAACCCCTTTCTACTTTGGCATCTGAAGATAGACTCCTAAGACATCACACTCTGGCAGAATTCATCAGAAACTGGAAAACTTTTAAAGAGGTCACTGGAATTCACACCACTTTGACTGGCTTGAGAGAAAAGTACAGTTCATTCCCAGACACAGCCCTGCTCCGGCCAGGTCCTCACCCTCATCTTTGTCAGGCATGGGTCAGACATCAGCTCCCTCCATCTCAATGGCAGGAGACACATAGTAAGCTTTCAAGTGGTACTGCATCCCGAGGACTTGGGATAGTGGCCTGCATTCTCCACCTTGCTGGAGATTGAAATGTTAGTGCAGGTCTTTTGGATTATACTTTCCTCACAAAATTCTACAGACAAATCTGACCCTTTTATATGTTAGATATGGGTGAATCCTCTAGCTAGTTCTCAATCATCTACCATAAAATGTCTGCTTAGAGTTATATCTTATAAGCCACTTTGGAATGTAACATCGAGAGGGAATATATGTATACATATAGCTGATTCACTTAGCTGTACAGTAGAAACTAACACAACATTGTAAAGCAACTATATTCCAATAAAAATTTTTTAAAAAAAAGTAAGTTAGGAAACTTTCCTTTAACAACCTGTTACAGATTTACTGTAACAGGGTCAGGAGATATTATTGAATATGTCTTTTGTGTAAGAAACTGTACCAGATTCTGTAAAAAATAAAGAAATGGTAATAAACATATTATATCCTCAAATACCTTTTTTATAGAATCTAATACGGAACATAGGTATATGGGCACATGAGTATAATTCAGATAGAGAGTGGTGTGCCAGAAAAGAGATAAAAGTAAAGTACAATGAGAAATTAAAGGTACAAAATAATGCTTTATTCTGGTTTGTAGGATTTGGGACAGTGGAGAGTGTTGGGAAAATCTGTATGAGTAAACGATGATTAAAACTAGAGAGTATGATACTTTATAAGAAAAATAGCCTTTCATCACTGGTTATTTCTATTTAATATAATAATTCAATTTTAAAACCTCAGACTTCATGACTTTGGTGTTATCCAAATATCTATTAGTATGTGTCTGAATATGTTTGAAATGAGCAAATTGAAATATTTATGTGCACATTAAATTCTAAAAATATAATAAATCACAAAGTTTCATTTACAGTTTATTAGTGAATAGATTACCTCCTATGCTTCCTGGCTACTTTCATATTGATCAGAGACTTAATAGCCAGATAGAAATGATACTTACACTTTGTAATTGCCTTTAATAATGAGGGGTTTTTTTGGGGGGTATTCTATGAACAACATAGCAATATCTTATTTTGATTAAAAATATGTTATGAAAAGTAGACTTTCTAGAGATGATAAAAAACAAAAAGGAAAAGGCAACATAATATAATGAATCTTATATAATAAAAGTTTCTCTTGTTTAGATATGATTATCTGAGGATACTTATGAAATGGAAATATGTAAATCAAGCTTGAGACACCAGATATTTTAGGGTAAGAATTGTTTTGGTAGCAATAGCAATTATAAGCTGGGATAGGGTCGTGGCAGAATAAGTGATCTCCCAGAGACCTCACTTTGAGGACAGTAGAATACATATCATTCATAGGGAAAAAAAGAAACTTAAATATGTACGTGTGTGTGTACTTGTGCATGTTCGTGCATATCTGTTTATACACATTCTTTCATGCCCCAACCAGAGTCAGTGGTAGTTTTCTTGGATCCTCACTACCTCTTTTTGTACCATTCAATGTAACTTCCCTTGGAACACAGCAATATTATTATGTAAATTCTTTTTTTTTAACATCTATATTGAAGTATATTTGCTTTACAATGTGTTAGTTTCTGCTTTATAACAAAGTGAATCAGCTATATGTATACATATATCCCCATATCACCTCCCTCTTGTGTCTCCTTCCCACCCTCCCTATCCCACCTCTCTAGGTGGTCACAAAGCACAGAGCTGATCTCCCTGTGCTATGTGGTTGCTTCCCACTAGCTATCTATTTTACATTTGGTAGTGCATATATGTCAATATTACTCTCTCATTTCGTCCCAGCTTACCCTTCCCCCTTGATTTTGCTCTCAATGCCATTATCCAACATCTAAATCTTTTACTTTTTTTTAAACCTAGTGCAGTCCTTTTATTTCAAAAGAAGACAGACAAGCAGTAAAATTAAATTCACAGATTTAGTGGCAGCAAAGAGATGACCATGATGAATATTTAGACCTATGTAAGTACCATAAGCTGGTTATGGCCCATATAGCAAATTTACTTGAGAATAATTGTATCAAAACTATCAATATTGTTGCCATGCTAATTTAGGCGTTTAAAAGTTTAATTATATTTTAACCAAATAATAACATGATAAATGAATTTGACAGACCTTTGACATTTGCAATAGTATGCAAAATATGATGTAGCATTTTGTTTTAAATTATTTATAAAGTATTCTCAATTAGTTGGAACTTAAATGATTTTAAAATTTCTGATCTTTCCAAAGAATAGCATATTTTTATTGTTATTCATGGTTTAAAAACACTTTCATATTTTTTAAATTAATTTTTAATTGGAGTAGAGTTGCATTCCAATGTTGTATTAGTTTCTACTGTACAGCAAAGTGAATCTGCTATACGTATACATATATGCCCTCTTTTTTGGATTTCCTTCCCACTTAGGTCACCACAGAGCACTGAGTAGAGTTCCTTGTGCTATACAGTAGGTTCTCATTAGTTATCTCATTGTAGCATTTTTTTTTTTTTTAGTTCTTCTTTATAATTAAGTAGAGACTAGATTTTCCATATTTTTAAGAGAATGCTAAGAAGCTCAGAGGAAAAAAAGGGATCATTATTTAATGGTCTTCTGACTCCATGACTTTTGCTTTTTCTACAATATTTTAGACATGTTATGACAATATTCAGATATAAGAGATATGGCTATTTTGAATATGTGGTCACAGAATAAAACTTAAAGCCAAAAAACAAAAGAAAAAGCAAAAAATTAAACCCAAAACATAGATTAGTCTAAACAACTATACGTAGTACAAAATCAATAAGAAAAACACATTCATTAAAAGGAAATTAATTATTAGTACGGGATTAAAATGTATGGTAATAAAATAACCTCATGAGACTACAAATGAAATAAAATAGACCTGGAAGGTCCACATTGACCATAAGCTTGAAAGAATGTACTCAATAATCAAACATCCTGTGTGAGGTAGTAGGATTTTTTTTTTTTTTTTTGAATTTTAAAGATCTTTAATTTCTAGAGAAAAAGATAAAAGAGATAATTGAGAAATGAGGGAAAATAAGATATTCTTGCTATGGGATTTTTTTCTTTTATTCCTGGAATTTTCTCATTTAGAATAAAGTTCTCCAGTAGGATTTATTCAAGAAGTATAAATGTTGTCAACTTTCCCAAGAAATTCAAAGTCAAATTGCTGAATAAAGTCTAATAAATAAACATGAGCAATATAGATTCAGTTAAGAGTTAAATTGTGCAGCTCTGAGATCCTAGCATAGAGAGAGAAGAATGAGTACTAGGACCTAGAAGGTAGAAGCTGACTTAGTTATTAAAGATTAGTAGTAGCGGGAATAGAAGAAAAAAATAAAAAGGGAGGTGATTCACGAATAAATACACAAAAATGGGAAACTATGCAATACAGTGAAGAAATAGATATGACTACAGAAAATTTATTTAGAGTAATATATTAGTCTGTTCAGGTTGCCGTAACAAAATACCACAGGCTGGGTGGCTTAAACAACAGAAACTAATTTTCTCACAGTTCTAGAGGCAAGAAGTTCAAGATTAAGGTGCTGGAACATTTGGTTCCTGGTGAGACCTCTCTTCCTGATTTATAGATCACCACCTTCTCCCTGTGTCCTCACGTGACCTTTTCTCTGTGCAGAAGGGGGAAGAGAGTTTTGGTGTCTCTTGCTCTTTTTATAAGGGCATCAGTCCTATCAGATTAGGGACTTGCCCTTATGATCTTATTTAACCTTAATTACCTCCTTAAAAGTCCAATCTCCAAATACAGCCACATTGGGAGTCTGGTCTCAATATATAAATTTTGGGAGGATACAATTCAATCCATGATGGGAGGCATAGGTATTAAGGCCAACTGGATAATAGGCTTGCACCAATACATTAGAGATAAAGTTTGTGGGCAGGTTTTGCACTCTGACCCCGCATGCAGCTTTAGAATGTTTACTCAGAGTTTGTGAAGGAGCAAGAAATTCCCATGAATCCACCCCAGTGACAATGGGGCAAATGGTCTGTTTATAAATAAAAATGAAATGTGTCTGTTGCTGGGTAGAATTTTTTCATAGCATCCCTTAGGTATTCTAGAAGATACATTAGGATTATTTCCTATGAGCCTTTTCATTAGGCTCCAAAGTTTCCATTTCTGCTGAGGACAAGGGAGCTTTGAAAAATTACAGTTAAAAGTAAAGAAGCTATTTTTAAAAAAAAAACACTTTTGAAACAGTCTCCTTTAGGGAAATGCCCTGTCTTCCAGGGATTCTTCTGCTCTTCAGTATGCCTGATGTGTGGAAGACTGCTTATGTGTCCACATCATGATGAGGTCTTGAGCCCAAGCTTTGTATGAGATCCTTCTCCTGTCTTCTGGGTCCTTACTGGATTGTACATTGATACTCGTTAGCATTGGGTGTCCTTCTGCCATTTATGGTGCAAACTATGGCTGTGAAAGCTCATCGGTGTCTTGGCCACAGTCAGAGCCTGCTGGACCCTCCTTGTGGACCCATCCCCACCACTGCTTTTGCTGGTACTGTTGAACCCTGGGGCCTCCAGCATGTCCTACTACTTGTCCTAGGCTCTTTAAGTGTAGCCCTTGCCATGGGATCATCATCCTCTCTCAATACAACAGACCTACTAGCTCTCGACTACCCCTCCATAGTGCCCAAGAATTGACTTGGGTGTAGGAGGAATACTCTTAAACACCTCTCTGGCTCTAAATAAATCAAGCACTATTTCTCGTCTCCTAAAATTGTATAAGTAACAGGGCTCTGGTCCAGATTCCCTAATGAGAAGATAAACAAAAGCCCTGCTGGACTCAAACATTTCCTTTATTCAGGGGCATTTTGTAGTTTCATGGTCCCTTATCTATGAAGTTATAACCCAGATGAGTATTCAGGAACCTCAGGTCTGACTGCTTTCATCTCCCTATTTCTTCCCTTCTAGACCTAGAGTTTCTTTACCCAGGAGCTACTGCTTTGTCTTATTCTCCTCCCTCCAAGGTAACATGCACCCTTGTCCTTTTTGTAGGATAGACAAAAAGTTTAGATTCAGACATGTCTAATGAGCTGCAGAGAAATTTTATTTATGAAAGTATTTAAATACATTGATTTCATATTTTTACAATATTATTTGCATATATTATTTTACAATATTTTACAATATTATTGCAATATTGCAATATTTACAATATTATTGCAATATTGCAATATTTTGCAATATTATTTGCATATATTATTTTACAATATTATTTGCATATTACAGAATATGTAATATTGTTATCAGAATATTACATATTCTGATAACAAGTATGTATGGACAGTCTTAGTGCTATGCTAGTATAAAATACCAGGCTGTCAAGATAAATAGTGCATCACATAGTCAATGTTCTCAATGAATTTGGATTAGGACAGGGAAGACAAAGATTTAAATAGAAAATTACAAAAGAGTATTATAAATACTATGACAGAGGAGGAAGAGAGTATTATAAGATAAATTGTCAGGAATATCCAGCTCACTTCATGTCCAGGGATGTAATAAGGAATATCTTCAAAGTAGACAGAAGGGTTAATAGGACAGTTAACAGGAAGTAGTTTCCCATGAGATGTAGTGAAGCAATACTACTTTAGGATGGCCAATCTGATGGTTTAAGATAGATGGATTGGAGAGGATAGATACAGAAGTAGATGGCACTGTCAGAGCCTCAAAATTATTGATATATGAATGAATTAAGAAGAGAACCTCTGGAGGAAATGCTATAAGATTTAGGGGAAAAAAAGAGTTACTGAAGAGGGCATCTAAGAGGGCATTGGTGAAATCTTCAGTGAAATACCATGATAAAAATAATCAAATAAGATAATAAGAAATATTAAATAAAATAATTATGGAAGAAGTAGATGTAATCTTTCACTATTCTACATCAATCAGGTTTCTATAATTGTATCTAGTTTTGGATACTGAACTTTAAAATATAAAAAAAAAAAAAAAAAGTAGAAGAACAGGAGATGTTCAGAGAAGAGAAGCAAATATAATTAACCTTTGGCAAATAGACATTAAATGAATTAGATTTGTTTAGCTTAGAGAAAAGGACAAAGTTGATCTGATTATAGAAATGAGTCATACGTAGAGTAATTAGGAGGGAGATGCAGTTTTCCATGTCCCCAGATGACTGAACAATAGGAAATGGACTTTAATACAGTTGTTATTTTATTTTCATATATAAATGGGAAAAAACACTCTAAAATCTACTACAAATAAGCTATTATATAGCTTAATATATTGCATACTAGTTTGCGTGGGTTTCCACAGGACTGTCTTTTGAATTGATGAACATCTGTCTGTGCTGACTGGTTATTTACGAGGTTAGAGAGGGAAACTAGGTGTGCTCATGGGTCTGTGATTTAAACAAATTTGTAACAGTTTCTTAATTTCATAGGTTTGTTCTGAAAATTAATGTAAAATAATGTAACTTTCTTCCACTATGCTTTTTTAAAGTCAATAGCCTCTCTACAACGTATGATTTAAATTTGGGAGAAAAAAATTGTTAATTGCTTTACTTTTTTATCTTGCTACAAATAAAAATTCAAAATTCAGTCCTTAAAAATATATTATTAACTAAGAGAGTTTTCAGTAAATGTTCTAGTAATTTTACAGCTCACTTTATGATTTTGCTTTTTATAAATTACATAGGAAAACGGAATTTACTCAAATCAAGTTAGACATTTTTAGAACACTATAGGAAGTTCAAGATCTGATTAAATTTGTCTTTTTACAAATATACCTAAACTTCCTGTAAATGTCCATAAGCTTCTAAAGTTGTCTGTGCACAAACTGGAGCAAAGGTCCAATAATCAAAGGTCATTGGGAAGAGAATTAAGCTCCACCTCCTAGAAGGAGGAGTATCAACAAATATGAGGACACAGCTAAATCCCCCATAGTAAGAGAAATATATATTTTGATGAAGATGCATTTAGATTGTATAAAAAAAAAAATTAAAAAATAAACTGTTTCTTGGAGATTTCTTTAGCCTTTAAATCTGTAAAAGTTCAGTGCATTGAACAAGTCAAATGTGTCCAGGAGTGACAATTAAAGAGTTTAGAGTAGCAGGATCATAGGGTGTTCTGGGAGGAGACAGCTTCGAGTGTCATGAATTTTAAACAGCTCGTTCAGGGGAAATTGGGTAGTACATTTTGAAAGACGTTAAGTAGCCAGAATCATAAGTCTATCTGATAGGCAACAGGTAGCTAACACAAGTTTGTTTGGGCATGCTGATTTGCTTGCTATTGGTGATTTTTCTTATTTTAAGTAGAGAATGTCAGTAGCATCTTTGTTTTTAAGGAATAAAACTTAGTTTGTGTCAGTGGTGACTGGTGTGAACACAAGATTAAGCATAAGGGGGATATTTTAATAAAGAAGTTGAGATATCTTAATCTCACCTAAATGTAACTACAGTATACTGTAGATGGGAAAGAAAGGTGGGATATGGAGACAGATGCTTCGGAGGTAAAATTGACTCATTTAGTTGGCACATTGGATGTGGGAAGTATTATGTCTTAATACCCAAAGCACAGCATCTCCTTATTGCTAAGTTTCCTCTGAGGGTCAAATGCTTACAACCATGTGAATTATAGTTGCTCCTGATTATTAGATAATGCAAACATTTTTACAGAAATGTAATTTGTGTCTCTAAGGTATTAAAAAATTTCACCCTACTTATATGTTACTTCAATTGTTGAACTTCCCTTGAACATGATAAATATTAATGCCTGGACTGCTTTGCATTCGGGTTTGTCATCAGTTAGCTCACTTTATTATCTGCACACTAAATTGAAGATGATTATATTAAGAGCACTTCATCTTTTCATTATCTTACATTTATTTGACTACCCTACTTGACTGCCTCATATTTAATTGAAATACCAATTGAGCTGGGGAGTTGGAAATAGAACTATTGTGTATGTCTCTCTGTTTGAAGCATTTTTCTTTGAGATTGGCAGTTACCTTCTTTCTTTTCTTTTCTTTTTTCTTTTTTTGGTCTACTTTTAGTTTCTGTATTAAAGAAGAAAAATAGAGTGGATTTAATAAAATTTCACAAGTGCTCAGAAGATTCTTTTTCCCCTAAAGTTTCCCAACATTCCCCAAACATCAAAATAAAAATCACGGTTTGCAAATAAAGTATAAATCAATGTTTTCCAAATAAAGAATTAAAATCGTAATTTAAACATTATATATTTAACATGGTATAAGAATTTTTCCAAGACATTTTAAAAAGTTTGATATTTCTAAAGTACAATAGCTCCACTTTATTCTTTTCATTTAAAATATATCAAAAATAACAATAAATACATTAATTCTAATTGAGAATTTAAGGAGTCTTTTGGGCAAATACAATTTAAAATGTGTGACAGTATGATTTAGAATCCTTGTGGCTATTTCTTTGGTTCTTTTTAACATATCATTGATTTTTAAATAATAAACGTATAAGAATAAATTATTTCTCAAAAACCCATTTTAAATTACTTTTAAATATTTAACTTCAAGTAGAATACAAAACTGAGCTGATTTTCTTGAGTTTATAAACTAATTTTATATTTGAAAGCCTTAAATATGAAGCATTAGCATGAGCAGAAATTTTAAAATATGCACTATTATTTATTACAAGTTTAATATATATTGTACATTCAAAGAACAATATTGTTAATAATTTAGATACACAATTGCATTCCTATAACAAATGTTTGTATTTTGTATTAATCAGGAACAATTAAAACTCACATTGATGTAAGCATTTTTATTTAAAATATTTAATAATTATAGTATCAATTATATAGTCTGTTATGTTAAATATACCAATTTATTACACAGAAAACAAGCTTTTTGAGTTGCAAGTCCATATAAGTTCATTTATACATGCAGAACTGTTATTTTCTTTTAAATTTGTTTAACTGCTACTACACTCTTTTATTCTTATTATTTGTTTTTATTTTCTTATTTTTTGGAAGCCTCTTCTTCGCATTGTATTTGGAACCCTATGCTCACGTCCATGTAGTGTGATGAATTAGCCTAATTTAACTATATGTTGTAAGAAAAACCAGTTAAAATATTATCAAAATTCTCATTTTTGAATACAGGCCTTTTAGCATTAATGCAACATTTTCTTTTTCTGCATGGTGCCAGTCTGATTAATGGATTTTAAATATTTATCAAATTAACCAATTGCTTGTATAAACAAATTCCATTAGTGGTTTTAGATTCGTATGAATACAATATGTAGACAATGGGCCATTCATATCCTAAGACAGTTATTACCAAACCATTTTAATCATGTACCACTCATTAAAATTTTTGAATTTACTCCCAATATATGAATATTATTTATTTACAGTTTATATAATTATACTGCCATACTGATATGTTCATATATGTGTTATAAAATATCCACAAAGTATAAACTAAAAAGTAGAAAAATATTTAGAAGATAGAATAATGATAAATATGCAATAATTCTGCATGATTTGATATTTTATATCATTTATTATTGACACAGAAAACTCTCAACAAAATAATTATTGATATTTATGGCTCAGTAAAAATCAATACTTTTCTCAGCACTTAGTTCTTAACAGCTTAGCTAATGATGGTGGCTTAATACTGTCATCAATCATAATCTCCAGGGGTAACACATACTTAGATGAGAATTAAATGCACTTTTCCAATTGTTTTTTGACTTTTAACTTTTGTCATCTTCCCTTTAAATTTTATTATACTGGCATTATTTTTATTCTGTTAGTTGTTGACGAAGAGCTTATGTAAGTACTTTGCTAAGTAAGAAAATGTATACTCTGCTATTTTTAGTTTGCTTGTGCTTGTACTACTATCAATATCTTCAATCCATAGTTTCTTGCAGAGATATTTTTCAGCTGCTTGTCCATTTTATGACAGTTTTGTTAAAACTAGATAACGCTATCCAGAAATTTACTGCCCTGAAACAGGTACGTCACAACCCATGGCATCCTGTTAGGGGAGAAAACAAAGTTTGTCACTGTAAATCCATTCTCCTAGTTGAATTCCCACCCTTCCCTGAAGGAACATCTTAGATCACTGTGTGGCAATCCTCCAACTGGTGTTGGGATAGAGGGAGAAGATCAGTATTCATCTATATCTTAAATATTAGTAGAATTAATTTATTTATGTTTAAATGTTATTTATTATAATATTTTTGTCTTGCATCCCAAAGGATTATCTGGCTCACTTCCTGTAGTAATACATATACCTCGATTTGGAGACAACTAATTTGGGGAATGCAGAGAACAAATTTACCATAGCCAAGGAGGGGTATAGTTCAAGCTTTTGGAATGGTGTCCAGAGACTTCCAAACTGTCTAAGCAGTAAATCTAGTAAATCAGCTTTTGAAAATTAGGAAGTTGTCTAATTCCAGACTTGGATGTGGACTGGTTATTCTGTTCTGCCTTTCTCTTTGGATAGCATATGGCAAACAAGTTTTGGAAAACTTCACATCAAAGTATTCAGTAATGAATGACAATATTTTATCACTCAAATAAGAAGTTAATGTTGTCAATTTTCATCTAAAAGAAGAATATGGACAACATGAATTTTGCTTAAACTTTAGCTTAACTACAAAGGTATCTGGACAAATTAGAAAATTTTCACTACATGCATGGACTATTAATTTATTCAGTAAATATTTGTTGAGTGTCTACTTATATCTGGTACTCTTCTAGGAATAAAAACAAAATTTTTTTTTTCCTCATGGAAAAAGAGAAAACACAACCCAGATTAAAACCCACCCTGGCATAAGAGAGCACTTGGCTATGAAGAAAACAAGGTCAAATAATGAGGAGAGACGTTGGTATTATTTTCCACAAGGTGATCAGGGACAGCTTCTCAAGTAAGGTGGCATCTGAACAGACCTGATAGAGGAGAGGGAGCAAGACAAGCAGGTATCTAGGGGAAGGGCATTCCAATCTGCAAGAACAGCAAATGCAAATACACCAAGGCAGGAATGAACTTGGCAAGGAGGCCTGGAGGCTGGAGAGAGTGTGAAGTCAGACAGGGAAGAATGGGTCCTGGCAGACAAATCTAGCAATGCCTGTAGGTTAAGGATTGTGAATTTTTTTTTTTTTTTGAGAAAGAGAGAAATGTAAGAAAGAACTGAAAGGATTTAAGAAGAGACATATGACAGTATGTGGATGTTAAAAAACAAAGCATTTTGAATTTGAACTATAAAGGGTAAGAGTAAAAGTCTGGAAATTAGTTAGCAGGAGGCTGCAATACTAGAGTTAAGAGACAGCAGTGTTTTAGAGCAAATCAGTGACTGTGAAGGCCCTGAAAACTGATTGAATTGGAGTCAGGCTATATTTTGAAAGCATATCAGATAAGAGCATGTACACTGGAGTCAGACTACTTTGGTTTAAATCAGAACTGCCAGTTTTATGTTATATAGCCAGGTACTACTTAAACTTACTGTGAAACCTTATCTGTACAAAAATAAATGAATGTATTACCTACCTTAGTTATTGTAAACGTTCATCATTAATATGTGTGTGTATATGTGTTTACCAGCAAGGAGAGTGTAATCATATAGTAATTATTATTAGTTTTCATTACTAATATGGGATGAAAGAGAAAAAAATGAGTTCATGATGAGTCCAAGGTTTTGGTATGAGCATCAGGAAAAATGGAATTGTGACTTACTAAAATGGGAATGACTAAAGGAGAAGTAAGTTCAGGGAAAAGTGAAAATAAAAATTCAGATTTAGATATGCTATGGTTGTGATGACTCAGAAGCACAAAAGTGAATGTTTTGAGTAGGTATATTTAGATGAGAGATCCAGGCAAAGGAAAAAAATTACGTTTTCAACATTTACATGAGTTTTAAAGCTATGAAACTGGATGCAATGACCGAGAGAGTGATATAATTGGGGAAAAGAAGACCGATCTGTGCATTACTAAATGTAGAAAATGAATCAGCAAAAGTGACTGAAAGATGAGGTGGGAGGAGAGTTAGGAGGGCTTGGGTCTTGGATAGTAAGTAAAGAATCTGTGTCTATAAAGGAATGATCAGCTGTGCCATTTGCTTCTGATAATTAAGATGAAGGCAAATAATTGTCCAGTTACTTTAACAACTAAATTTCACTGGGGACTTTAGCTGTAATTCTTGAATTATCTGACATGACAGAGTTTAAAAGAGAATAGGAGGAGATAAATTGGATACACAAAATATAGAAAAGTCTTGGAAGAGTTCTGTAAAGAGGGGAGAAAAAAGTGGTTGTTGATAGTATAGGGAAGTTGTGGCCAAATCATTCTTAAATATATTCTGGCTTTAATTTTCTTAACTAGTAATAACTTTACACAATACAAAAGTTACAAAGAAAGTATGCAACAAAATAGTTTGAAAGGGGATAATTTCATTGCAAAAATGTAGGATTTGGCCTTTGGCACTGGTTAGATAAGAACTTTGAACCAGGAGGAAAATCAGAATGTAAATATGAGTGCAGGTAGATGGGTAGATAGATCATAAAAATGTGTTATATTTTACCTTTGATACATTATACATTCCCAGTTTAAAAAAAAAAATGATGTTTGAGAAGAAAGAGGAAGGTGTGATATAATCCTTGAGATTAGAACTGGAGAGTAAACAGACAAGGAACATTGAGTAGGATTGCTGAGCAGGAAGGAAGTCGAGGTTACTGGCCATGAGTTAAAAGTGACGTCAGGCTCAAGCCAAGGAGTACTTCCCAGAAATTCTGCTGTCAGTGTCCTTGTCCTCACGGTGAGCCACAGCCACCCCCATCTCTGCCAGAGACCTTCCAACACTAGTAGGTTTATTGAGATATAATCGACATGAACATTGCATGTGTTTAAGATGTGTACTGTGTTGACCAGAGAGCAGACAGCAGAAGCAAGAAGAGCTACAATCCTGCAGCCTGTGGAACAAAAACCACATTCAAAGAAAGATAGACAAGATGACAAGATTAAAAGGCAGAGGGCTATGTACCAGATGAAGGAACAAGATAAAACCCCAGAAAAACAACTAAATGAAGTGGAGATAGGCAACCTTCCAGAAAAAGAATTCAGAACAATGATAGTGAAGATGATCCAGGACCTCAGAAAAAGAATGGAGGTAAAGATCGAGAAGATGCAACAAATGTTTAACAAAGAATTAAAGAACAAACAAACAGAGATGAACAATAAAATAACTGAATGAATAATACACTAGAAGGCATCAATAGCAGAATAACTGAGGTAGAAGAACGGATAAGTGACCTGGAAGACAGAATGGTGGAATTCAATGCTGTGGAACAGAGTAAATAAAAATGAATGAAAAAAAAAATGAAGACAGCCTAAGAGACCTCTGGGACAACATTAAACGCAACAACATTCGCACTATAGGAGTCCCAGAAGGAGAAGAGAGAGAGAAAGGACCAGAGAAAATATTTGAAGGGATTATATTCGAAAACTTCCCTAACATGGGAAAGGAAATAGCCACCCAAGTCCAGGAAGTGCAGTAAGTCCCATACAGGATAAACCCAAGGAGAAACACTCCGACACACATAGTAATAAAATTGGCAAAAATTAAAGACAAAGGAAAATTACTGAAACCAGCAAGGGAAAAACGACAAATAACATACAAGGGAACTCCCATAAGGTTAACAGCTGATTTCTCAGCAGAAACTCTACAAGCCAGAAGGGAGTGGCATGATATACTTAAAGTGATGCAAGGGAAGAACCTACAACCAAGATTACTCTACCCAGCAAGGATCTCATTCAGATTCGATGGAGGAATCAAAAGCTTTACAGACAAGCAAAAGCTAAGAGAATTCAGCACCACCAAACCAGCTCTACAACAAATGCTAAAGGAACTTCTCGAAGTGGGAAACACAAGAGAAGAAAAGGACCTACAAAAACAAACCCAAAACAATTAAGAAAATGGTCATAGGAACATACATATCGATAATTACCTTAAACATGAATGGATTAAATGCTCCAACCAAGAGACACAGGCTTGCTGAATGGATACAAAAACAAGACCCATCTATATGCTGTCTACAAGAGACCCATTTTAGACCTAGGGACACATACAGACTGAAAGTGAGGGGATGGAAAAAGATATTCCATGCAAATGGAAATCAAAAGAAAGCTGGAGTAGCTATACTCATATCAGATAAAATAGACTTTAAAATAAAGAATGTTACAAGAGAGAAAGAAGGACACTACATAATGATCAAGGGATCAATCCAAGAAGAAGATATAACAATTATAAATATATATGCACCCAACACAGGAGCACCTCAATACATAAGGCAACTGCTAACAGCTATAAAAGAGGAAATTGACAGTAACACAATAATAGTGGGGGACTTTAACACCTCACTTACACCAATGGACAGATCATCCAAAATGAAAATAAATAAGGAAACAGAAGCTTTAAACGACACAATAGACCAGATAGATTTAATTGATATTTATAGGACATTCCATCCAAAAACAGCAGATTACACGTTCTTCTCAAGTGCGCACGGAACATTCTCAAGGATAGATCACACCTTGGGTCACAAATCAAGCCTCAGTAAATTTAAGAAAATTGAAATCATATCAAGCATCTTTTCCGACCACAACGCTATGAGATTAGAAATGAATTACAGGGAAAACAACGTAGAAAACACAAACCCATGGAGGCTAAACAATACGTTACTAAATAACCAAGAGATCACTGAAGAAATCAAAGAGGAAATCAAAAAAATACCTAGAGACAAATGACAATGAAAACACGACAACCCAAAACCTATGGGATGCAGCAAAAGCAGGTCTAAGAGGGAAGTTTATAGCTATACAAGCCTACCTAAAGAAACAAGAAAAATCTCAAGTAAACAATCTAACCTTACACCTAAAGAAACTAGAGAAAGAAGAACAAACAAAACCCAAAGTTAGCAGAAGGAAAGAAATCATAAAGATCAGAGCAGAAATAAATGAAATAGAAACAAAGAAAACAACAGCAAAGATCAATAAAACTAAATGCTGGTTCTTTGAGAAGATGAACAAAATTGATAAGCCATTAGCCAGACTCATCAAGACAAAGAGGGAGAGGACTCAAATCAATAAAATTAGAAATGAAAAAGGAGAAGTTACAACAGACACTGCAGAAATACAAAGCATCCTAAGAGACTACTACAAGCAACTCTATGCCAATAAAATGGACAACCTGGAAGAAATGCACAAATTTTTAGAAAGGTATAACTTTCCAAGACTGAACCAGGAAGAAATAGAAAATATGAACAGACCAATCACAAGTAATGAAATTGAAACTGTGATTTAAAATCTTCCAACGACAAAAGTCCAGGATCAGATGGCTTCACAGGTGAATTCTATCAAACATTTAGAGAAGAGCTAACACCCATCCTTCTCAAACTCTTCCAAAAAATTGTGGAGGAAGGAACACTCCCAAACTCATTCTATGAGGCCACCATCACCCTGATACCAAAACCACACAAAGATAGTATAAAAAAGAAAATTACAGACCAATATCACTGATGAATATAGATGCAAAAATCCTCAACAAAATACTAGCAAACAGAATCCAACAACACATTAAAAGGATCATACACCATGATCAAGTGGGATTTATCCCAGGGATGCAAGGATTCTTCAATATACAAATTGAAGAATAAAAACCATATGATCATCTCAATAGATGCAGAAAAAGCTTTTGACAAAATTCAACACCCATTTATGATAAAAACTCTCCAGAAAGTGGGCATTGAGGGAACCTACCTCAACATAATAAAGGCCATATATGACAAACCCACAGCAAACATCATTCTCAATGGTGAAAAACTGAAACCATTTCCTCTAAGATCAGGAACAAGACAAGGATGTCCACTCTCACCACTATTATTCAACATAGTATTGGAAGTCTTAGCCATGGCAATCAGGGAAGAAAAGAAATAAAAGGAATACAAATTGGAAAAGAAGAAGTAAAACTGTCACTGTTTGCAGATGACATGATACTATACATAGAGAAACCTAAATATGCCACCAGAAAAATACTAGAGTTAATCAATGAATTTGATAAAGTTGCAGTATACAAAATTAATGCACAGAAATCTCTTGCATTCCTATACACTAATGATGAAAAATCTGAAAGAGAAATTAAGGAAACACTCCCATTTACCATTGCAACAAAACGAATAAAATACCTAGGAATAAACCTACTTAGGGAGACAAAAGACCTGTATGCAGAAAACTATAAGACATTGATGAAAGAAATTAAAGGTGATACCAAAAGATGGAGAGATATACCGTGTTCTTGGATTGGAAGAATCAATATTGTGAAAACGACTATACTACCCAAAGCAATCTACAGATTCAATGCAATCCCTATCAAATTACCAATGGCATTTTTTACAGAACTAGAACAAAAAATCTTAAAATTTGTATGGAGACACAAAAGACCCCCAATAGCCAAAGCAGTCTTGAGGGGAAAAAAAGAGAGCTGGAGGAATCAGACTCCCTGACTTCAGACTATACTACAAAGCTACAGTAATCAAGACAATATGGTACTGGCAAAAAACCAGAAACATAGATCAATGGAATAAGATAGAAAGCCCGGAGATAAACCCACGCACCTATGGTCAAGTAATCTATGACAAAGGAGGCAAGGATATACAATGGAGAAAAGACTGTCTCTTCAATAAGTGGTGCTGGGAAAACTGGACAGCTACATGTAAAAGAATGACATTAGAACACTTCTTAACACCATACCCAAAAATAAACTCAAAATGGATTAGAGACATAAATGTAATACTGGACACTATAAAACTGTTAGAGGAAAACATAGGAAGAACACTCTTTGACATAAATCACAGCAAGATCTTTTTTGATCCACCTCCTAGAGTAATGGAAATAAAAACAAAAATAAACAAATGGGACCTAATGAAACTTCAAAGCTTTTGCACAGCAAAGGAAACCATAAATAAGACAAAAAGACAACCCTCAGAATGGGAGAAAATATTTGCAAACCGATCAACAGACAAAGGATTAATCTCCAAAATATATAAACAGCTCATGCAGCTCAATATTAAAACAACAAACAACCCAATCCAAAAATGGGCAGAAGACCTAAATAGACATTTCTCCAAAGAAGACATACAGATGGCCAAGAAACACATGAAAAGCTGCTCAACATCACTAATTATTAGAAAAATGCAAATCAAAACTACAATGAGGTATCACCTCACACCAGTTAGAATGGGCATCATAAGAAAATCTACAAACAACAAATGCTGGAGAGAGTGTGGAGAAAAGGGAACCCTCTTGCAGTGTTGGTGGGAATGTAAATTGATACAGCCACTATGGAGAACAGTATGGAGGTTCCTTAAAAAACTAAAAATAGAATTACCATATGACCCAGCAATCCCACTACTGGGCATATACCCAGAGAAAACCATAATTCAAAAAGACACATGCACCCCAATGTTCATTGCAGCACTATTTACAATAGCCAGGTCATGGAAGCAACCTAAATGCCCATCGACAGACGAATGGATAAAGAAGATGTTGTACATATATACAATGGAATATTACTCAGCCATAAAAAGGAACGAAATTGGGTCATTTGTTGAGACGTGGATGGATCTAGAGACTGTCATACAGAGTGAAGTAAGTCAGAAAGAGAAAAACAAATATCGTATATTAACGCATATACGTGGAACCTAGAAAAATGGTACAGATGAACCGGTTTGCAGGGCAGAAATTGAGACACAGATGTAGAGAACAAATGTATGGACACCAAGGGGTAAAGTGGCAGGGGTTGGGGGTGGTGGTGTGATGAATTGGGCAACTGGGATTGACATGTATACACTGATGTGTATAAAATTGATGACTAATAAGAACCTGCTGTATTAAAAAAAAAAAAGTGACATCAGTCATTACGGGGGTGTGCTTTCCTCCAGCCACTTTGAGTTGCTCAGATGTAGGCATAGAACAGGTAGAGAGTTAGACTTAAGTAAGGTTGGGATGTTTTCCAAATTAGTAAAGTGTTGAAAGAAAAGTGAAAGGGAGAAGTGAATTGTAAATTCATGCAAAGGAGTGATTATGATGATAGGTCATAGCAACCCAAGCAAGTAGTGAGGGTAAATAAAGATGAGGGTGAAAAAGAGTAGTAGGTCAGTGGAATGAAGGAGGTTCAGGTGGAAAAAAGATATTGTGGGAACTGTAGTAATAAAAAATGGGATTGAAAAGGTAAGACGTAGTGATTGGAGAATGGAATGGTTTAAGTGGATATTAAGGAAGGGGTGTAGTTGCTGGAAATAACAAGACAAGGGCATTACCACAGAACAGTGGCTGAAGGGTGAAATCATTGGAGGTGAAGAAATTAAAGAACATCTGGGGTTCAAGGAACTGAAAGGATATTTAATATTAATGCTTAAATCCCCAAAACTTTTAGCAAGAATTCTGTTGGGGAGACAGTGTGGCAGGTGATATATCTTCATACAGAAACCAGCTGGGAAATAAAGTCAGGATCAGTGGATTGGGTTATTTTTCCTCGCATTTTAACAGGTGAACTGGGATGTTTTATCATTTCGGCATCAGAAAAAGTCAAGATGACAGAGGCTACGGTGCACATAATTTAAGTGGCTAAGACAAAACATTCCATCAGAGAGACAGTAGAGGAGAATATAAATGGGAAATTCCTGTAAATGGTAACTTTATTAACAATAATACCTTAATCCTTTCTTTGTAAAGCACTTGACAATTTCTACAGCATTTTACCCTGATTTCATTTGACCTTTGCAAAAATTCTGTGAAGAATGTGGAGACAGTGTCATGCTCACGGTAGAAAAAAAAATGAGGCCTTGAGATGTTAAAAGTCTAGATCAAAAGCTTAAGGGTCCTAAATAAATGGAAAACTCAAAAATTTTCTGAGTAAATGCATTGCTCTTTGCTCTGAAGCATTATGCCTATTTCATTTTTTTGTCAGTATTTGTTTATATTTTACAGCACTTTGACTTCAAGTTAGGTAGAGGCAATGGTGTTCAAATAAACCATACTAGGGTGTTAGAAACTTGTATGCCATTCCAATGCAACTGTACAATTCATCTTATTATAAAGCATGAAGATTCCATGATGAAGCCGAGTAAATTTTGGCAAATAGGTAGATAAATAGATATGGAGAATACATCTAGAATCTAGATTGAGGGGGGGTATTTATGAGTCAATAAAGCTAATATCTTCTGAAATTTTACAGATAATTTTAAAAGTTGAGATGCTTTTTAAAATTATAGTATATTTCAGTACTATATGATATAGAGCATTATGCTGCAGATCAGTATTAAATACTTGAAAACATTTTATCTTTTTGCCCCAGGAAAATAGTTTCAACTTCATCCTTTTCCAATATGCTTCAATTTTTCTGCTATTTAAACCATATGCTTCAGAATAACTTGGGTACTTTCTGTGATGCTGTCAACTTATTGAATGTATGGAGACTTCAGAGTCCTCGTCTATAAAATAGAGATAACAGTGTATATCCCCAGGGTCATGATGAAGAGTAAAGAAGGGGATGGACGTAATGTTCTGACATATGTTTTTGTTCTAGTAAGGACTTCGTAAATGGAAGTTGCTATTATAGTAATACTTATGTTACCAAATGAATCAGGTTCCGCTGTTCACAGCTTACACAGTCAATACTCACAGATGTCCATAGAAAGAAAAGTTGCCTTTAATCAGAATGGCGGCAATCTGGGGAGATGGGGGACTCAGCGTCACCCAAAAACCACGTGCAAAGATATTGCTTGGCCATGAAAGTTTTAAAGGAAAATAGAGGAGGAATCTCAGTTAATCATTGCGATAGGGGGTCAGAGTCGTCGCCACCCCGCACTGTGTGCAGGCTTGTTGACTCCTCATGATCTCCTCTAGTCGTTATCTCGTTCACACAGTTTGGTCACACCGTTTGTTCGGGAGATTACTGAAGGGGAAGCTAGGGAAGAGATCTGGTCATCTGTTAATAACTTCATTTCTACTTCTTCCATCTATGGAAAGAACTGACAAGTTAGGCAAGGTATTGTGTGATTAAAAGATCTGAAAGGTGTGCTTGGGCAGGAAATGAGTAGAGCATGGGGGGGGGGGGGGGCGGGGCTCGTTTAAAAGTTACAATATAGCTTTGCTAAAGCGACAAGGAAAGGGGCTTCCTGCTGAGGGCAGTTTCCTGCAAGGAGCGGCTTACATATCCCCACTTGTCAAAACATCATTCTATTTCTATGGGATTAGGGGTGAAGATCTATCTTCTATAACTTCTTCATGTTGACGTAGGGTGCCGTATTCTGAGTGGAAGATGTCAACATGGATCTGCAGTATCTCTTTGCTGACAATTTTTGTTGCCCGTTTACATATATGGGTGAAGCAAGATACAATTATTTTGATGCTCACAAAGATATAGATTATTATGAGCAATAATGTTAATCCCATTCTCTTGAGGCCAGTTCTTGGAATTGTGCTAGACATAGATTCAGTACTGCTCAAGTTGGAGTCACTTATGTCATGGCTACAGCCTGGTCATCATGCAGTTAGCTTTTTCCTTATAGTGACAGTTATAGTATCTATAAAAGAACTCAGGAATGTGCATCAGACACTGAGTCTGTGACTCTATTGTCCTAATCATTAACTGCTTGGTTTTGTACTTGGTGGGGGGAGGGGAGGGGGAGGGGTGGGCAGCAGGGTTTTGCTAGGTTCCACTTATTCAATTTTTATAATTTATTCCTGCCTTCAAATTGAAAAGTAAATAATATTTTGATACACTAACTGTTTGTCTTTTTTAAAATGATTAAGGCACATGCCCAAGCATAAACTATTTCTCAGCAATTTACAATTACTTCCATGCCTTTCGGTCAGGTAATTTGAAATCATACTCTAGAATTAGTTTTTTTTTTTAATGCTTGCTCTAGTTTCACATATATAGAATTCTTTTTCCTCTTTGTGCTAAAAATTATATTTTTCTACTGAAATTAACTTCAAGCTTATTCTGGATTTTCCTTTCCCTCAGGTGAAATTAAATAAAGACAAAAGTAAGTTCCAAAATAAAGTATCTTGTCTCTGTGTGTACCTCAAATGATAAAGAAAATTATAAATATGGGGCAAATTAAAAGGCCCAAACAAGATGGTGAATATAAACTCTAATATATCAAAAGTTACAATGAATGTAAATATGGATAAATTATCTACTTAACAAATGGAACTTGCTGAACATTATCAATTTTTCATGTATACTTAGTTAATATTTTAATTTAGGATTTTCTTGATGGAGAGGGGAAGAGTTTGAATTATGAATAAGAAGTGAGTGCATGGCTATTTGGATAACCACAGAAATAAATTAGCAAAAAAAAAAAAAAAAAAAAAAAGCCACTGCCCTTTTCTGTTCTTTCACAGTGAAAAAAAAACTTGATTTTTTTATTTTGGGTATATTATTATCCATTTAAAAAAGATGACATTTCTTATAATCCCAATAAGATGGAAGTTCCAAATAAATAAATAAATAAATAAATAAATAAATAAATAAATAAATAAATAAATAGTGCAATTTAAGTGTTATCTCATTAAAGCAATGGGATTTGACCCCCTCAACTTTACTTCCCCACCTTCTTTCTATCTGGAATAGGGATTTATTGTTGAGTCATTTGGGGGTATGTGGATGAGGGTACCATCTGTTTCATGGTGAACCAAAAAAAAGAAAACTAGAATTCAGAGCCCTTGACTATACTATAGAGTAGGGCCACCACTGAGTGGAGATTTTAAGTGAGAAAAAAAAAAAATAAACGTTTATCTTTTACAAGCTAGTATAGATTTTTAGAACACTATCTCATACAACCAAATTTTATATTCATTTATATGAATGAAAATTGTTTCAAAAGTTTATATCGATGGTCAAAAGTCAAAAAAGAACAAGACACTTTTTAGAACAGGAGTATGTGAAAATAAATAGAAAACCTCGTTTAAAATGGAGTCAGGAAGCCCTGAGGGGAGTTCTCTCACACATGCACCACTTGTTGGTGCCTGCATAACCAGAGGGAAGAAGAAAGATAAGAATTATGTTAACCAGAGAGAACATTTTTCACATGGGAATTTCATCTCCGGCTTTTCAAAAAAGAAGATTCTTCCTGTCTCCAGCACCAATGCACTAACCATCGCTTATAGCCACTGAGAAACTGCCACAACTTCGACCTCTTGTTCTTCTCCTATAACCTTTTATTCAAAACAAATCTCCCAGTTTTCTCCTAAAACCTAATAAAAGCTGACCTTCGCCTTGTCTCTTCGAACTTGCCTATGATTACCCGTAGCTTGTCTGTTCCAAATTGCAATTCTCTGCTATTCCCGAATAAACCCATTTTGCTGGTAAAATAAATGGCTATTTTATTTTTGAGGTTGAGGGGTACATGATGGATTTATTCAGCCTAAACTTTATTTAGATGTTAGTAAATAATACCTAAGTAATTAAAGTAATGGAATAGGTTTTTTTCAGAAATATAAATAAATTAGTAAAGAGCTCAGAAACTGACCCATGTATATTTTAAACCATACACGAGAGAGAGTCATTTCAGTGGGAGAGGAATAAACACTTCTGTCAATGGCAATGGAACTGATTATAAATATGAAAAAGAATTCATTGGGTCTCATGTACATCCATTCCAGATGAAAGTAACATAAACATGAAAAACAATATCTCAAAACCTATAAGTAAAATACAGGTGATTAATGACATGACCTCCCCATAGGAAAGTAACTTTAAAACAAGGCCAAGAAAAATCACAAACAGAATTGAGAAAATTGATAATTTGGAATATATAATAAAATTAAAATGTCTGTTAATTAAATGACAACATTAAAAGGTTGTAAATAAGGTCACAAACTGTTATAAATTTGTTAAAAATTGAAAAAAATCCTAGAACATAAAATATATGAGGGACCCACATACAGATAACCCCCTCAAACAGATAGACATCAAAAGACCTTTCATAGAATAAAAACAATGAAAATATACTTAGCAGAAAAATGCAGATATAAACCACAATGAGAAATTATTTTATATCTAACAAAATAAAGAGCACTATAATAACAAATGTTGTCAAGAATATAGTGCAATGAAAACCCTCATAACTACTTATTTAAGTATATGTTGAGAAAAATAAAGAAGATAATGAAAGAAAACCTTTAGAAAGCAGTTTGGCAATAATCTGCAGAGTTAAACGTGCGTATTCTAGGAACCATTAATTCTGTTTCTAGATATTTATCGTAGACTGGAAACTCTTGAACAAATGCATAAGAAGGTTATCTTTCTCTCTCTTTGCTCCCCTTTCCTCCCTCCCTCCATTTGTCCCCCTTTTCCTCTCTTCCCTTCTTCTTTCTTCTACCTCCCATCCATCATTTGTATATATTTAATAAATACTCGTAGAATGCTCACTTGCAAGCATTGCCAAAAGTGCTTTACACATACTAACACATTCAATACAGTTATGATCTCCAGTTTTCAAATGAGAAACCTAAAGCAAATAACTGACAGCAGCTCCCTAAGAAATCTATGAGGGTTTTTGTTGCCGGTGCTGTTTTTAATTTTCTCCCACTTTTCTAAAGATTATGATGTGTTACAAAGCAGTAGCAAGGTGTCCCTTACTTCAAGTTCTTTGCTTACTGACTATAACATTCTTACCTTATTCTTCACCTGATTTAGAATTCAGTTTTCGTATTCCAGCCTCCCATGTATCCTCCCTCATACTTGAAAGTCAAGTGTTGTGTCTCTAAGGATCAAATCAAAACATGGCAGCATTCTAAGCAGGAAGGAGAGGAATGGAGGACAAATTTTTCTTCTTTTGACACCCACATTTATTGAAGTGAAAATCTTTCTCCAAATCCTTCTCTCCCTAAATAGTAATCTCTCACAGCTCATTGGTGAGAACTGGGCTGCTTGACCACTACTATCTGCAGGAAGTTTGGGAACACAAAGTTTGACAACCTTCAGCCTCTCGTGGAAGATTTTTTTTTTTTTTTTTGGTAAGAGGAAAGAATGGGGAGAAAAATTGCTGCTAGGAAGACAGGTATCTGCCACTGTATGTTACTATACTATGTTGTAAGTAGTCCTTTATAGTTAAGATGTTGAAAGAGCTACAGAGAGAGAGGTTTTAAATGAGGACAATGACTCCTTATCTTCTACAATTTCCTTAAGCTTCCATCTTCCTATAAGCAAAGGGTAAAGTATTTCCATTTAGTGTACGAAGACTATGATCATTTATTGAACAGTGTACCTATCAGGGTTTCTGTAAGAACCAGTCAAATCAGGAGAGTTGTGTTTATTTACCCAGATATAGATGAAGCATAAGTGACTGTACAGTGACCTGGGCTTGGTAGCAATGGAACAATCACCAAGTCACAACCTAAAGTAGAGAAAGAGAAAAAGCCCTGGCAATAACTGGATAGAAGAGAATTGTACAACAGAGGCTCCTTTGAGAAAAGCAGTGACATTCAATTAAGATACACAGCCAGTTCAAAGCAACTTCAGAGGATGGAGGCAGGGGCATGAATACCCTGACCTCTCTCTACTTCCTGTCAGAGCACTGCATTCACTGAGCCCAACTAGAACCCCAGAGCACAAGGGAGCCCGCTGATGTCCATAACCGAGGTCAGCCCCATGGGGCAGGCGACAAGGCAGAAAAGGCTGGCCTGTGAATCGAAAGTAACAAAGGTAAGATACACTACACAGCAGGTGAAACATCCACATGGTAAGAAATTCAAATGGAAGACGTCTATCCTCTGCCCCCACGCCTGCTGTTCTAGCTCACTGCTCCAGAGGCAGCCGCTATCAGCAGTGTTTTGTATTCTGACATGTAAATACTAAGACAATAAACTACATACAGAATTTTGTTTTAAAATGGTAAAAGTTGACTTTTCCAAGATGAAAAGGAGCCTAGATCAAGAGCACAGAATTCCACATATATTATAAAAATACATATAGGCACTGGTTGAGTTGAGATGATTGCTAAGTATTTGAAATGATAAATATAAATATGAACCAATTGCATAGCAAGGCTTGATTATGGCCCATATTAATTGTGCAGATTTGGTGGGATCGATCTTGCTGATTTTTTAATTTAATTTTTCAATTCTTCATTATCTTCTTATCCTGTTGTATGTTCCTCTACCACCACACCATATTATGCCAAACTCAGAACATTTTTTCCTCTTACGGTTTGGAATTTAAATGTTGCATTTGCACTCTCTTAGAGGTTACCTGTAGCGTACATATTTAAGTAAATATTTTTATCATCAGTGCCTCTAGCCTTTGGCTATAAAAGGGGAAAAACTTAGCAAATTTTAAAGAGAAAAACATGCATTTTTTTCACACTGCCCTTACTGTTTCTATCTAGAAATTAATTTCTGATATTTTAATGATGAACATTGCTCAAGATTATTGTTTTTGCACATAATAGTTAAATTATTAATATGTTTTGGGTTTCTTTTGTGTGTGTGTTCACCTCTTTTGGCATCTCACTCCTTTCATATAGGTTCACATCTGACACAATCTATCCTTTAGTATACTTTAAGGTGATATTATGTGTATGTGAGCATTCTTCATAGTTATACATTTGAAAAATGACTTTATTTTGCCCTCAGTTATGGATGATAGTGCCCTTGGATGGAGAATGTTTTGTTGGCAGTTATTTATTTGTCATAAATTTAAAGATTTTTCTCCACTGACTTCTGGCATATATTGATATTGAAAAGCTTACTGTCAATCTAATTATCACTTCTTTGATGAGATTTTTTTTTGCCGTCAGTTCTTAAGACTTTTCTCTTTATTGTTGATGGTCTTCAATTTTACTGCAAAGCATCTTGGTACATTTTTATTTGTATTTATCATTCACAGTATTCAATATATACTCTCAATCCGAGATTTCACAACATTTAAAATCAGAGGAAATTCTAGGTTGTTTTTGTCTTTGCATACTGTTTCTTTGATAGTTCTTCTAATTTTATCCTCTGGAAAGCCTATTCGACATGTGTTGTTGTTTCTACAGCTTACCTATTTTTATTTATTTATTTTTTGGTCAGGTTCTTTCATTGTTTTGCTCTCTGGGCAGATGCTTCAGAACTGTCTTTTTTTTTTTTTTTTTTTTCTTTCATTGAACTATGGGTGATTTATAGTGTTGTGCTTGCTTCAGAACTGTTTTTTGATACATTATTTTTTAATTATATGTGGCTAATAGTTTATTCTACTCACTCATTTTTTAATTTAAATACCCTATTTTCTCATTTTCAGGATATCTAATAACTTAATTTGCCAAACACATATTTTTATTTAGTTTCTACCTTTTTAATAATTTTCTCTTTTTATTGATGCTCTGCCATTTTTCATCCCTAAAGGTATCTAAAATATTTATGTTAAAGTCATTTTCAGTTTCCTCTGTTATTTTCATTTTATCTAGTGTAAACTTATCTTCCAGTTGATTCAGTTCACTATCTTTCTTAGCATCAATTTGAATTTCCAAATTTTGGTTTGCAAGTTCATATTGAGTGGGGGTTACATTTATTTTGGGTTTTGTTTTTCTCTTTTTTAGTGTGTGTACTCACCTTTTCTTGTAATGTAATTTTGTGTATCATAATTATATTTCTCCCAATCGGAACCAGAACAGGCTTATATAGTTGCTCCAGAGTTCCTGCCCCATCGTGATAGCTATACATAAGTTATCAGATACGGTTGACTGAATGGCTGCACCTGCTTCATTCATTCTACCTCCTTAAGTGCCGACTTTATCTGTCATAATCCCAGACAGAAGATTTGTCATAACTTTTTTTCCATCTCCATTCAGAGTAGGAAACCAATCTAATATTTTTATTTCAAAGCGTTACCAGGTCTTGCATTGCAGGGAACCCTTTTAATTCCTATTACCCCCTAAGAGACCTTGCTTCCTTCTTCCTCTGCTTGTTTCCTGGCTCTGAAACTAGCAGGCCTGCATATTTAAACCCGCTCATTGCTTTATGCTTACATTCTGTTTGGTTCTGAAAGACATTTGTTTTGAATTTAGATTATGCCTTTAAATATTCTCTTTTTTTATAGTTTTTCTAATATCATTACGTGCTTTGAAGTAGGCCAGAAGGGCTATAGAAATCAAACTGTAATCCTAGATTTAATTATTTATTGGCTAATATTTTCTAAGTGAAAATATTATTTTATACATCTTCATGTATACATATGTATAAGGAAATTAAATATGTTATTCTACTTATTGAGAGAAAATGTTTTACAAGTGAAGATGTGCAATGTTCTGTTTTCTTTTATAGATAGATGAAGCAATTACCCTTGGGAACTTTGCTACTTAAACCTGCGGATAGGATGATATATGAGACATAGTTTCTGTAATGAATAAGATGTTAATTATGGAGATTTACAGATTAAATGGGAGAGAATGTATTGCATTTGGCAATGTAATTACTATAATAGATATTAAGGGTGATGCACTACATATTTATATGTGCCAAGTATGTTTCTACAGCGCTGAAGAAATCATAGGTAGATAAAACCTGTTGGGTCATATGGATCAACACCTTGACATGCAGGGTATTCTCTACAGTATATTTTTTAAGGATTTTTTTCCAGTTTTAAATGACATAATCTATAGTTGTTCATAAATGGCTCCATAGCTAGAATAAAACGTTCAAAATATTTATAATGGTATGTCAAGTAATCGTAAAAACATGTAGATTTTACTTTCGTCTCTCAAAGTTGCACAGATTAGCACAATAGCTGTGGCTATGAGCATACAATCCAGCACTTATAACTTCAGATTTGGAAGAAAGTCTTAAGGTCGGCAGTTCTATTGCATCCATATTTCTAGCATCCCTCATAAAAGGTGTCCAATAAATTGTCATCCAACTTCCGTGTCCACATTTTCTAATCAAATTATACCACAGTGATCAGGGAATGTGGGATGATTATTAGAATGTGTTTTCTTGCTCTGGTTCTGAGTTTTGTTTTGTTTTCCATGAAACTATGTAGAACACCTCCAAGTCCTTGACCTAATGCCATCCCTTCAAATATGTGCCTGTAATTGTCACTCTTAAGTGTCTCTTCTTATGAAACATTTTCATTACCCCACAACTTCATAAATTTCATGGTTTTAATTGTCTACATCATTCTTATACTTCTCAAGATGAACTGCTCTAATGTGTCAGCATTTTTCTTAAAGGTGTTTCATGAAGAGTTTAACACAATATTCCAAAGAAGTATAAACAAAACTGAAAATAGTACACGTATTATCTCCCTCGCTCTATACACTGTAACTTATTAAACTGAATCCATGACCTTTCCAAACATTTCTTATTTTATCGCATTCCAGAATTTTGTCATTTCTTTTTCTAAGTGCCCCCAAATTAAACAGCTGATGCTGAGTTCTGCTATCGAGTCTGGAGTCTAGACTTAATCTTCTTCCTCTCTGAAACATTCAGTCTACATTTTTACGTCTTCACCAACTCCTTGTCGTCCTATCATTCTCACATGTATTTGTCATTCATTTAATGAACTCATTAAACTCATTCCTTCAGTGCATGGAGATGTAATTTGAGCCAGGAATCTTAAACTCATTTAGTTAGCTAGGGTCTCTCTTACATTTTTTCTCAATATTTTGACTTCTTTTCTTAATCAATGTTTTTATTACCAATTTGGTTTTAATTTCATACCCAAATCACAGAGAAAATGGACTCAAAATAACATTTGAGGACTTTATCTTGTTATGTTTCAGTTGTTTCTGGACCATTTTTTCTAAGCATCAGACCTATGGCTTCTCTCCTTGTTTTTTCCTTCCAAATATAGCCAAGACATTCTGTTCCTGTCTTCTGCTTTTTTGCAAGTAGTAGTTATATTTTAAACTTGAGGTCCCCCACAGCTATATTTATGGACTCCTGACATTTGTATTTTTTCTGGTTTATGAACTGTCCTTCTGTTTTTCTCACCCTTTAGGTATGTTAATCTTGAAATTTTGTGTTAAATATGTTAATATCATGAAATCATTTCCATTTTCATTCTCATTTGGCCCATTCAAAATTATGGTTTTTGTAGTATAATTTTCATAGGTATTTAAAATACATTTATGATTTTTAAAAATTCAGACATTGACTTAATATCTGTATTTCCGCTGGTTAAAGTTTGGGATACACATCCAAATCATTCAAAAATGTTGTTCCTCAGATATCACTAATTTCAGGTTATAATGTGATAACTTTTCATTTGATTTAACCAGACAATTCATCCTTCTTACTCAAAATCAGTTTAGATCAGTAACAGCTGTTATTGCTTTTACAATGTTCTGGGAAATAAAATGATATAGAATATTCAGGATATATGAAACCAACTTTATTCAGGTCTATTTTATTTTTAAAACTATTTCTCCTTCAGTGAAATTTGGTTCTGTTTGTCATTCAAGGAATTTAAAATATTGAACTGAATTTTACTGTATTAGAAAAGTTATTCATAATATTCTTTAATCATCTGTTAGCATCTAGAGTTTGGTTACCTTTCTGATTCCTTATAATGATGATTTGTGACTTCTCTCTTTTTTCCTGAGCAGTCTGACCAGAGATTTATCGATTGTATTTGTTTTCTCATAGAACCAGTTTTGTTTTATAGATATTTCTTCATTGTTTGTGTTTTCTATTTTATTGATTGCTTTTATAATCATTATTATTTCCTTCTTATTGCTTTCTTTTGGGATTTCATTTATTCTTCTTATCCTAGTATCTGGAAGTCAAAAGCTGAAAGCACTGATTAAAGATTATTTTTCTTCATTGCCATGAATTTTCTGTTTAGAATTGCTTTAACCGCATCCTACTAATTCAGATACACGTGCTTTTATTTCATCCTGTCAAAAATACTTTTCAATAACACTTTTGATTTCCTTGATACATGGGTTATTTAGAGTTCTTTTTCTCCCATATATTTTGGGTATTTTCCATAAATCTTTATATTATTTGCTTTTAACTTAATGCCACTGTGGTCAGAAATAATACTTCATGTGATTACAATTCTGTTCAATTTATTGAGACTTCATTTATGGCGCAACTTGATAAATGTTTCATGTGTACTTAAAAACAATGTGTGGGTTCCTGTTGTTGGTTGGAATCTTCTATAATTGTCAGTTAGGTCAAGTTGGTTGGTAATGTTGTTCAGGTCTTTTATATCCTCATTGATTTTGTCCATTTGTTCTCAGTTGTTGGACGAGAGGAATTAAAATTTCTAACTATATTTGTGGATTCTTCTATTTCTCCTTGAACTACATTTGCTTTACTTTCATGTACTTTAAAGGTCTGTTATTAGGTGCATATATATTTAGGATTATTATCTCTTTTTGAAGAATTGACCCTTTTATTATTTTGAGATTACCTTCCTCATACCTAGTAATATTCTTTGATCTGAATTCAATGTTGTTTGATATTAATATAGTAACTGCACCTTCCTTTTGAGTAGTGTTTGTGTGGTTTATCATTTTCAATCCTATTGCTTTTAATATACTTATAATTTTATAGTTGTATTTTTTCTCATTAGCAGCATATATTAGAGTTTGTTTTTAATCCAATCTGAAAATCTCTGCCTTTTAATTGAAATATTTAGACAATTAAATGTAATATGCTATTGATACATTAAGATTTATATCTTATATCACACTATTTATGTTGTGTTTGCTTCTTTTCTTTATTCACTTTTTTCCTCTTTCTCTGCATTTTTCTTGATTAATTGGGTATTGTTATATATGCATTTTATCCCCTCAATAGCTTATTTAGTTTTATCTCTTTGTTTTGTTATTTTAGCAATTGCTTTAACTTATCACAGTCTAGTTTCAAGAGATATTATACCACTCTGCATAGTTTATAAGAACCATAAAATAATGGAATACTTTATTTTTTCCTTCCTAGTTTTTATAAAAATGCTGCCATCCATTTTTAGATGTGTATGTAATATTTTTATATTACACGTGTTTATGTATGTATATGCATATGCATGTGTGTGAATGTTACATATGCCACAATACATTATTATTTTAAGCAGCCAATTAGCTTTTAAAGTGATTTAAACAAAAAGAAAGAATCTCATATATTTATCCATGTAGTTACCATATCAGTGTTCTAACTTCCTTGGATGTAAATCCATATTTCCATCTGGTATCAACTTCCTTCTGTCTGACAAATTTTCTTTAACATTTCTTGTAGTCTATGTACTGATAATAACTTTTTTCAGCTTTTCTGTACTAGAAAAAGACTTTATTTTTCTTATTTTTTAAAACAAATTATTTTATTTTGGAATAAATCTGTCACCCAATTTATTCTAAAATATTTTCTGAAAACAAACAGATTATAAACACAAAGTGACTTATGGGTTTAAGTGTGCAGGACTGCTAGCTTTAGAATCAGGAATAAAGCAGAGAAAGGAGAAAATGAAGACTCTTTTCGGGGTAATAGGAATGAAAAGGGGAACCTGTGATGTGAGATCTTAACGACTCCTTTAAATCAAGGTCTGAGATGGGTTCCTTACTCCGAACAGAGATTGGGAAAAAAGTAGCAATGGATTTTTTGGCTGCTGTTATGACTTGGATAAAATTGACATTTAATGAGGTCGAAAGAAGCAGATACAGCCACATATCCAACCAGGTTGAATCTGTTATACGTCTGGAACTCCAACTTTATGTATCTTAGACATTCCCATTCAATATTATACATTTCTTAATTTTTATTTTAATTTTCCATGTCCTTAGGTATCTATGCAGCATTTTGCGTAATTTTAGCTTGGTCTTCCAAGTCATTAATTTTCATTTCAGCTTCATTTAATGAGCATTTTAACCAACCCACTGAATTTTTAATATAGAATATATAAATATATGTATATACATATACATAAATATATGTACATATATTTTCTATTTTCATAGAATTTCTAGTTTTAAGCTGACTTAATTTATTCACAATGAATTATATATTATTCTTGAATTGCTCTTTCTGCTTATTTCAATAAAATAGGCACAACTTTATAATAATCATAAATTTAGGATATTTTGTTGTACAAGTTAGGCTGGGTAATGAGATCAGCTATTTTTCTTATAGATAATTTAAGATGTGTGATGCAATGTGAATTTTGGTCCTTAAATTTCATATTTTATTTATTCACATTATAATTTTTGAATATGACTCTTTACTTTGAAATTGCTTTTCATATGACAGAGGAAATAAATATATATCTTAAAAGTGTAATGGCATGACCATAGGTTTTTATTTCTTGGGAGATAAAATTAGGCATTCAACCCCAAAACCTGAATTGAGGAAAATAAGATTATATGATGCATAATGAATACAACATGCTTTTAAAGAAATAAAATGGTTCCCAAACCTGCATAAAATTAGATATGACCTGGTTGGATACACTAACATGGAGTAAAAGAAAGTAAAACTAAAAAAATAATATGCTTGATTATGCAGCCTTTGAAGACAGAGACAAAAGAAACATAGAAGAATGTGAATATTCATTTCTAGTAGATTGTATAACTTTTCACCAAATATTCACTACCCCCATGCCCTGTGGGGAAGGAGTGTACTTTTCCCCTCATAGATGTTGAGCTTGGCAATGTAAGTTGCTTTGACCAATGGTATGTAAACGAGAACAACACACCCCACATCTAAGTAAATTATTTAAAACGTTTGCATGCTTTGGCATGGTCTCTTGAGCCTCTTCCCTCTACCATAAGAAGAACACAGTCCAAGTGTCACTGCTCCAACATCCTGAGTTTTGAAATGAAAAAACAAGAGGATCAGAGCCAAATTCAACTCACGTCTAAACCACCACAGCCAACCTACAGATATGTGAGTGAGAAATAAATGATGGCAATGGTAAGCTACAGAAACGTGGATTGTAATCTTGCATTAATACAGCAAAATTGGATTAAAACCTATCCAAACATTGCCCAGAAGACTTGAAACAAGAGACTTCAGTTATTCCAGTTTCATTAGAAAGCGTCTGCTTAATGCAGAGAAGGGTACATCCAACTCTCCCGTGTCAAATCCCTTTAACATTTAATTTGTTTACTCTTCCTTTTATGGTCACCAACAACCTACTGAATGCGATCTGATTACCCACACAGCCTGTATAAAGAGAATGAACCGGTTAATGACACATATACATATATACTGGTACTTATAAAGCTTTTCCTCTTCATTTTAAGTAAGTAAAATGACTTTGTTGCTTTATTATAGTCTTAGATACTTGAAAAATTAGTTTTCCTTGAGATGTGCGTCTCTTCTTAGTGTGCTGAGATTACCCTTTAAATCATTATGTGCCAGGTAAAAATACATTTCAAATTATTATAACGTGTAACTATAAATTATTATGAAAATAAATTCTGTTAACATTATCAGTGGTAAGTCATGTTAGTACCATAAATACTTGAAATTATGTGATGAAAATGGCAGTTTACCTTTATGGTCTTCCTCCCCCAAACGCATAACTCCAGTCTAACGTAAGAAAAATATCAGACAAAACAAAATCGATGGACAGTCCACAAAATACCACATAGGTCTCCTCAAAACTACCAAGAGTCAGAAAAAGGACATGAGATAAAAAATAAGACAGTAGAATAAAGTATAAACATTAGTTAATAAAATGTATTCATATTGGTTTATCAGTTGTGACTAATGTACCTTATTAAGGTAAGATGTTAACAATGAGATAAATGGGGTGCAGGATATAGGGGAACTCTATACTCTCTTTGAAGCTTTTCTGTAAATATAATACTATTCTAAAATGAAACATTACTAAGAATTGAAAAAGTATTATTTGTATAAGATGAAAAAAAGGATACAAATGAACTTATCTACAAAACAGAAATAGAATTACAGATGTAGAAAACAAACTTATGGTTATCAGGGAGTACGGTGGGAGGGATAAATTGGAAGATCGGGACTGACATACACACACTGCTTTATATAAAATAGATATGTAATAAGGACTGACTGTATAGCACAGGGAACTCTACTCAGTACTCTGTAATGGCCTGTATGGGAAAACAATCTAAAAAAGAGTGGATATATGTATACGTATGAGTGATTCACTTTGCTGTACTAACTAACAGAAACTAACACAACATTGTAAATCAACTATACTCCAATAAAAATTAACTTAAAAAATAAATAAACATTTCATGCATAGTTAAAAAAAAAGATGTAGATGTAGTATATTTTCGTTTATAGAAAGGAGAACATATCTCACTTGGTACCAGTTAATGTTTCAAAACAGAAAAAAATAGGAAGACAACCTAGGAAAGAGATTTGCAATAGCAATATAACATTCTTCTAAGCTCGGGTACCTTTCCAAGATTAGACAGATCATTTTGAAATCAGATAAATTTATATCCGTTTCTTTCTTTATTTACGAGACTTGTATACTGTACTTTTAGAAGACGAGGATAGATATCAATTATTCAAAAGGGGAAGTTCTGAGAACTGTTACCAATTAGCAATCAAGTGTTATTTGAAACTGTATTATATCGAGACTCATGTAGATGCAAATTTTTTCTACTTTATTTTATGTTGTTACAGATACATTAACCCTAGGTTTTATCCCAGATAGGAGATTCAGAAAAGCTGAATAAGGCAGAGTACTGTAATTTAACAGTCTTTGCAAAAACAATAGACTGCTTAGAATGTGTCAGAGAGAAAAATCTATTTTGAAAAAAATTATTATACTGTACTTTACATAGAAAATATTGAAGCCCTATAAAACACTCATAAAAAGGATTATATAATACGCTATAATATTCAGGATAATTTAAATCTATTTAGAACTAAGGTAGTGCTTGTTATTTATTACTATAGAATATAATACCAATTATTTTTAAGTTTCTACAGAAGTAATTGGAAGAAAGAAACAACCTGGTAAATCAGGTACTTACAGGTTATTGATTGATATATGTAAACAGTCAGCTTTCAATTTTATGCCATATAGTTCTCTCAGAAAATGTATGAAAAACAGATAA
Source organism: Eschrichtius robustus (assembly GCF_028021215.1). NCBI lineage: Eukaryota > Metazoa > Chordata > Mammalia > Artiodactyla > Eschrichtiidae > Eschrichtius > Eschrichtius robustus. The sequence goes on from NC_090829.1 coordinate 124,358,506, forward strand.
TTATATGCTAGATTATTTTCTCAGATAAATAGTGGACTTAATTTGAAGTCAGAATATTGAAATAAAATTCAACAAATAATATGTTTGATTATAATGGAGCATAGAAACAAAATAAAATTACAAATTCTTTTACATCTAAAAAATGGCAGAACTACGATAAAAAATTTATAAAATTGACTTTTTAGTTTGCTGAAGTTGTCAGTGACTGAAAATTCATGATTGTGGAGTTATTAAATATTAAGAAGTTATGCCCAGCTAACTCTTGTCTCTCTTCTTAGCATTCAATCAAGGATTACATCTGTCTATGTCACATTATTTATAAAAGGTACAACACAATTTTATGAAGAAAAGTGGACATCTTCCACAAGCATATAACACTACAGTTGACCAAACATCATATTTTGGTTTCTTTCTCTTTCTCTCTGTCTCTGTTTTAACATTGAGTTTGGAAAGCAAAAGAAAATTTGAATAATTAGATCAGCTGCTATTTTATTTTAACATATTAACTAATTTTGCATTTGGCCACTCCACTACGCAGTTTTACACAAAGATTCTATAGCTAATCCTATATTACTTTGCTGAAGCAGATGGAAATATTATGCTCCATAAATGACCGCAGATTTCCTGAGGGCTGATTTTAAAATAAGGAGGCAAACTACATGTTTTGTAGTTTTGTATTCCATTTTCTTATCACATAACAAATACACTACAAATTATTAAATAATAATTTATTAATAGCACATTTGTGTTTCAGGCCATGAATCCTGAATGCACCAAAGAAATTATTACAATTTAATGTTACTTTCTTTGAGCTTTGAAATGGACTTGAAATAATGTGGAAAAAAGTATACAATTTTTAATTCTCATAATCTCTTGGGTGATTAAAGAAATACTTCAAGGCTTCAACATCAGGGACTGTAGAGGTTATCTGGCCATTATGTTGCATCCTCCACATCTGGCCTCCCTCTCCTAGGATGAATCCTATTTGCCTGATTGATATATTAAATCAAATAGCTGCCCAAAATATTTTGGAAGTTCACATTCTCCTCTCTTAATCCACCATTAAGAAAACACCAACTGAAATATCTTCAAGTCCATGTAAACTCTTACTGGAATGCTGTCTCTGCCCTCCACCAGGTTAATAGCAAGAAAAGTGTATCCAGCAAAGCCTGGTAATGGTTTGTTTACACATCCTTCCCCTTGTTTCCTCCTACCTTGCCAAAGTTGTTCCTTCTCCTGAATTTCCTGACTGGAACTTCCAAGTTACCAAAGACAGAAACTTGGACATTATCCCTGTCATTTCTTCCTCCATCCCCTCCAAGATTTGGGGCCATTACACATGAAATTCACTCAGTTAATATCCATTGAAACAATGAATACATAGAGCCTTGATTTCATACTATATGATCCTGCTATCTAGACTTTCCATTTGTGACTTTGGATTTTAATATATACATTTTGGGGTAACACAAACATTCAGATCATAGCACCATCATATTTCCTTATGAGATGAATCAGTCTGTCTTAAGCCACCTGTCTTCCCATTTCAAAGAATAACAACCCAAAACGGAGACCATCTGATCATTGTGAAATAATTTGGGGTTATCCTCTTTAGTGTTTACTGTTTTCCATCCACCATCCTGTTTGGTTAATATCAATTATTGTCCATTCCAGAGTGTGATGTAACCAGTTTTAAAGGGTGACATCTTCCAAATCATGAACTTATGCATTAAGGTACTGAATAGTCCAACTAAAATATTATGCCAGTTCTTTCCTTGAATAATTACAATAACTCTACATATTCTGCATGAGAAGTAGGCAGGATTTAGACATGCTATTATTTCCAGCATTGATTTTTGTTATATGCTCTGTCACATTGTGTAGAAGGTTCTGAAGACAATAACACATTTTTTGTAGCATGATTGGGAGTTTACCTGCATAGTCTTAAGTTGCCCTGAGAACTTTGCCTGGGATACCCTTCCTCCTGCAACAAGCTTTATCCCTCGCCTTCCTCTATGTCACAGTTCATCGGAGCAGACTTTCTATATTTGTCCTTTTACAATACATATCCGCCATGTCCCATCATTTTCTGTTCTTACCTTTAATTTTTAAAATAATATTTGGTATCTTAAATTAGAAGTAAATCTTTTTTACTGATTTATTTTTGGTCTTACCACCAAAACGCAAACTACATGAAGACATAAACTCTTTGATCTTTTATATCTACACTAATGCCCTGATGTGGTGTTTCTTAATCAGTTCAGGCCGCTACAACAAAATACTAAAGACCAGGTAGCTTATAAATAACAAACATTTATTTCTCACAGTTCTGGAGGCTGGGAAGTCCAAGATCAAGATGCCAGCCAGGTCGTGTTCTGGTGAGAGCACTCTTCTTAGTGCATAACTGGCACCTTTTCTTTTCTCTCTGTGTCCTCATATGGTGGAAGTGGCTAGAAACATCTCTGGAGCCTCTTCTATAAGGCACTAATGCCATTTATAAGGGCTCCACCCTCATGACTTAAGCACCTCCCAAAGGCTTCACCTCTTACTACCATCATCTTTGGATTTTATGATTTTAATATATAAATTTTGGGGTAACACAAACATTCAGATCATAGCACAATTATATTTCCTTATGAGGTGGAATCAGTCTGTCTTAAGCCACCTGTCTTCCAATTTCAAAGAATAACAACCCAAAATGGAGATCATCTGACCATTAATCCATCTGAATTAGTTGATAATATGGATAAGTTTTTTGACTGAATGAATAAGCTCCAAATTTGTGCTTCGTCATGTTACCGAAAAGTTAAAAAAACTTTACAAGAGCAATTTTGAAAAATATAAAGCCAAACTTATCTCTTACAATTCTAAAGTTTTTCCATAGGTAAAGTAAGGAAACTTTACTGTCAGTTTTTACAAGATTCCAACAGGAAAGCAGGCAGAATGTAAGGCTATGGTATGCAATGCAAACTGGAGAATTTATGACTTATTTAAAGAGAGAGCAGATACTCCAGGAAGGAGTATCTAGTTGCTAGGTAGAAATGAATGTTAGGTGCTATCATATCTTCCAGTTTTTTAAAAAAAAATGTTTGACATCTGGATATTGAGTTAGTGTCCCTAGAGATTCAAGTTTTGGAAGTTAATTGTAAACTTTCTACATGAGTCAAACCATGTTTGAAGAAGACTGTGATCCACAGGTCCTCAATTTTTAACCACAGAGCACTGCACACTCATCATTCTAATACCTTTTTAGAATCATTTTTACTCAAATGCACTTTATATTCAGGGACAGCGTAAGAATTCACATGTGAAATTCATTGTTGTGGTTATTGCTGGAATAATTAAAAAGCATTGCTTATAAAATTAATATGCACCCTTTGGAAAATTTAACTTAATCCTTCACATTTTCTCCTCAGAATGGGTGTGTTTTCGTTTTACAAATACTGTGAATTAAGTAATAAAGAATGTTCCATTCTTGTGATGGCTGTGGATAAACCATCGCCATTCAATTCAAACAAATATATGGATATCATGACATGTATTTTTGGATGACTTTAATTTATTGCATCACAAAATTCTAATGGAAATTGAGATATACTCCAAATAAACCTCTAAGATGATATTCTATTTTTATGATATTCCTATCTACAGTGCATATATGTATATGTGTGAAATACAATTATGTATAATGCGTGAAATACAACTGTGAAATACAGGCATTGTCTGTTTTGTTCTTATTGCATGTTACTACCACCCAGAGAAGTGCCTGGCACATGGTAATTGCTTAATAAATATATTTTGAATGAATGAACAAATCCATTAAGTTGTAAATTGGATGCCTACTAGTGTTCAAACCTATACTAAGTACTTTACCTGGAGCAGTTATTTGATAAAGAGCCATTTGAATTTTTTATGTATGTCTTAATTCTCGTCTTACAAATGATGGAACTGAGACTAAAAGAAGTTACAAAATCTGTTGATGAACACACACAGGAAAATAATGTATCTCTCAAAACCCTGTGCTTTTTCCATTATTCCATTATTTTAAAAAATTATTTTAAATCGCATGCATTACATGATTGTGGAAGTGACTGATAGTTTATTAAACCTGTTCTTAAACATAAAGAAAAAAAGCATGTCTCAGAAAAATCTTTCTTAAAGAGCAATTGCATTAACTATGTTAATGAAGAAAAAATCAGTAGTTTGGATGTTAAGATTCATGGTAGTAGTAAGATGTTATGCAAATAGGAAAAAAATTATTACTATATATTTAGTTTATAACAACACTCATATTTTTAATACAAACTTTTAATTTATAAAAATAAAAAATAGCAATATATATTGTGTTACTATCACATTTCCAGGGCCTATTATGATTATAAAATTACTTTTACAAACAAAAGACTTAAAATAATTATATTATTTTAGTTTCCACATTGCCAATATAAACACTAGCCCTAAATTCTAATTAAGATTATGAAGAAGGTCTTGTTATATATTATCTTGATATAGATATTAACACTTACTTTGTAGTGGATGCCAACATGGTAGGGAACATACATGGAGTGAGGAATCCTGATAAAACTAGTATGTCAGTCTTAAATACCCCATATTTACAGTTTATTGCAATGCAGAAAGAGATCTTGAAGCTATAGAGAACTGAAAGCTTTTTGGTTATAGAAAATCTGACGGTGTCCCAGACATTATTCTTACTTTTCTATTTTTAGTGGTATTATAGGTCTTGGGATAGCTTCAACATGAGGGTGAGGTGAAGGTTTCAAAAAAAAATTCTTCTGAATTTATTTTCTAATACTGAATATAAAGCTGAATATACATAGAATACCTACTTGGGATTATAACTATTGCAGAAAATAGAATTTATATCACAGTATTTAATTAGTATATCATCATCATAAAATTCACTTTTAAGTTACATTTTTATTACAAGTATTTGAAAATTTAACAATAAATATTAGGTATGTTTTGTTATAGAAGGAGATGCTATTTTTTCAACTTTATTTTTTACTCTTATTGGAGTATAGTTGATTTACAATGTTGTGTCAGTTTCAGGTGTAGCACAAAGTGAATGAGTTATAAATAAACTGGACAGCTACATGTAAAAGAACGAAATTAGAACACTCCCTAACACCATACATAAAAATAAACACAAAATGGATTAAAGACCTAAATGTAAGGCCAGACACTATAAAACTCTTAGAGGAAAACATAGGCAGAACACTCTTTGACATAAGTCACAGCAAGATCATTTTTGATTCACCTCCTAGAGTAATGAAAATAAAAACAAAAATAAACAAATGGGACCTAATGAAACTTAAAAGCTTTTGCACAGCAAAGGAAACCATAAACAAAACAAAAAGACAACCCTCAGAATGAGAGAAAATATTTGCAAATGAAGCAACCCACAAGGGATTAATCTCCAAAATATACAAACAGCTCGTGCAGCTCAATATCAAAAAAAGCCAATCAAAAAATGGACAGAAGACCTAAATAGACATCTCTCCAAAGAAGACATACAGATGGTCAAAAAGCAGGTGAAAAGATGCTCAACATCACTAATTATAGAGAAATGCAAATCTAAACTATAATGAAGTATCTATCACCTCCCACCAGTCAGAATGGCCACCATCAAAAAATGTACAAACAATAAATGGTGGAGAGGGTGTGGAGAAAAGGGAACCCTCCTACACTGTTGGTGGGAGTATAAATTGATACAACCACTATGGAGAACAGTATGGAGGTTCCATAAAAAACTAAAAATAGAACTACAATATGACCCAGCAATCCCACTCTTGGGCATAAACCTAGAGAAAACCATAACTCAAAAAGACACATGCACACCAATGTTCATTGCAGCACTATTTACAATAGCCAGGACATGGAAACAACCTAAATGCCCATCGACAGATGAATGGATAAAGAAGATGTGGTACCTATATACAATGGAGTATTACTCAGCCATAAAAAAGAACAAAATAATGGCATTTGCAGCAACATGGATGGACTGAGTGAAGTAAGTCAGACACAGAAAGACAAATGAACTTATTATTTTTTCAACTTTAAATTGCATTTGTCACTAGAGAGTTATTGTGATTTTTAAAGCTTAAAATTGAAAATATGCCAATTTCTCTACACAGGAAGTAAATGATTAACTTTAAAAATAAAACTGCATTTATGGAAATATTTTAACATTTATAGTATAAGATAACCAAATGTTCTAGAAATATTCACAAACTAACAAAATAGGAGATGCCACTGTAAATATTCACTCTTAATTTTGAGAAGTATTGAAAACTGTATTAGCATGCAAACTCCAGTGTCAAATTGTCAAGGTTTAGGTTTAACTTTGTTACCTACTGGATATTTGAATTTGGTCAAGTAAATTAACCCTTCTGTGACTTAATCTCCTCATCTTTAAAATGAAGAAAAAAAAAGAAAAATATACGAAGGGATTTTCTGAGGGTGAAAGAAGACAGTGGAATTAAACTCCATATAAAGCACTTAGAATTATGTCTGCCACAAAGTAATCATTCAATAACTCATTCTTGAATATGGATACTCTTCAAAGACGTTCAACAAATTCCACTAGATTCTTCAAGGTCCAGCACTCTGAAATGGGGTCTGGAGTGGATTACTCGTTTTCTGCTTCCATATATACATATATATATATATATATATATATATATATATATGTATATATATATATATATATATATATTTATATATATATTTATATATATACACACACACACACATACTGTTTGATCATAGTAGGATCAGCATTTCATTCCATAGAAACACCTATCCTTCTCCATCTTATCATTAAATTTAAAAAAGATTTGTCAATTTTGTTTTTTGTTTGTTTGTTGACCAACATTTTTTGAGCCTTTAACTTGGGCCAAGAACCTTCCAATTTAATCCTCAAAAAACCTCTCCTGGGCTTCCCTGGTGGCGCAGTGGTTGAGAATCTGCCTGCCAATTCAGGGCACATGGCTTCGAGCCCTGGTCTGGGAAGATTCCACATGCCGCGGAGCGACTAGGCCCGTGAGCCACAACTACTGAGCCTGCACGTGTGGAGCCTGTGCTCCAAAACAAGAGAGGCCACGACAGTGAGAGGCCCGCGCACCGCGATGAAAAGTGTCCCCCACTTGCCACAACTAGAGAAAGCCCTCGCACAGAAACGAAGACCCACCACAACCAAAAATAAATAAATAAATAAATAAATAAATTTATAAATAAATTTATAAATAAATAAATAAAAATTAAAAAAAAAAAAAACCTCTCCTAAGTAAGTATTATTGTATGTATTTTACCAGTGAAGAAAGTTGGTCTCAAAGCAGTTAATAACTTACCAAATATATACAACTAGTTGGAGGTAGAACCAGGATTCTAAACTGGGTTTTTCTGACTTGAAAACACATGCTCTTTATCCTTAGATGTAGTCTGATTGAGCTTCTGAGGTTCAGGACAGAAGTTCCCATTACTCAAAAGGTGATAGAGATTAAGAGAGACAACAAAGTTCAATAATTTAGGATATGTGTGAAATCAACAAACTTTTTTTCTCTTCACAATGAAGGAAACTGTTATAGACTGAATATTTGTGCCCCCTGTCCCCCTGCCAAAATTCATATGTTGAAGCCCTAACCCCCAATATGATGGTATGCGGAGAGGGCCCTTTGGGAGGTAATTAGGTCTGATGAAGTCATAGGGGTGTGCCCCCCATGATGGGATTTGTGTCCTTATAGGAACAGGAAGATACTACAGTTTTTTTCTCCGTGAGGACACAGTAAGAAGGTGGCCATTTGAAAGACAGGAATAGGGCTCTCACCAGGAACCAAATCTTCTGGCACCTTGATCTTGGACTTCCCAGCCTCTTCAACTGTGAGAAATAAATACCTGATACTTAAGCCACCCAGTATATGGTATTCTGCTGTAAGAGCCCAAGCTTAGACAGGAATTGATTAAAATTTTTGATCTATTAGATTTCATCTTCTTTATCCTTCAAAATTCCTTCATTTTCTTATGTTTTCAATGAATCTCTTGCCCTAGATCTTCTCACAGCACAGTAACCTCTCATTTGTCCTTATTTCTATCACATAAAGATTCCTAGCACGTAATAGGTGTTTAGTAAATTTTGCTATTTGTTTATATGATTCTTTATCTGGCAACTTGGAAGTGTTTTCATTATTTCATTCTCAAAATATTCTATCTCCAATTGAATTAATTTTCCTGTCATTCTCCATGCTACTGTTTTCATTGCTGGGAATTACAATTTTAATAGAAACTCATTCTTTCATTAGCGTGAATTTCAATGTCAGGAAACTTTCAAATTGATAGTGTGGGAGCTGAATGCTCTACTCAAGGCAGGCTGATATAATTACTGTCCTCATGGGTCACTGTTGCACCATTATCGTTCTCATTTCCTGCAGGTTCCCTAAGAAAATTTCAGTTATTCCTGGAGTAAGTTGACCTCAAAGTGTACAAATGCTAAGTATTATTTTTCTGAGTTCAAAAAATTACCTACTCTTTATTAAACTAATTTTATAGTAATCGGAATAAAGACAAGTAGAATGATGAGTGCTACTTTTTATAATAATATTTTGTATGATTCCCAATCTTCCTATTTTTTCACATGTATGTTCATAACATAATGTACTTGACTGTGAACTGGCGCTGAGACCCCAAAACTAAGATCTAATAAAAAATTTTAAAAATAATAAGGCTTGTTTAGAGAGTTGAATTGTACTTTCTAAATTCATTGCTTCACTGAACCAGCAGCCACTGTTGCCCTCAGATTATAGAGCCAATGAGGTTAATGGCAAGTTCCTGAAAGGTTTAAGCACCCCTCCTGCTGTTTCAGATGACAACAAATACACACAAAATGTGTAATCTTTGATGTTAAGATCTTATAATCACAACAAATCACAGTTAATCATTTTTTCAGCATAACTTACAGAATATTGATGATAAAAGTAGGTAACAAAACTATTTTATCCTAGCTGCCAAACTATCCTTTGGTATGTGTAATAACAGAATTTGGGATTAAATGCCAATCTTATAGATGTAGCGTTAAATATTTTAGGACCATATCTGCTGATTGTAGAGTGCTAAATTATAATCAATGTGGTTGCTTTAAAATATATACTTTACTTTTAATTTTCAGGGTCAAAAATATTTTATTTTATCAATCACTTTTTTTTTTTTACTAATACATACATTCTGGAATTTACATGGAGAAGTAAATTGACAGTTTTACTTGAAACATCTAGTAAATTCAGAAGAGAATGACTGAACAAGTATGTATATATATGTGTCTCTGTGTGTGTGTGTGTGTGTGTGAGTGAAAAATTTAGATAAGTGAATTATTCTTAAGAACGCCAAAAGTACGATAAAAGAATGATATGTAATCATTTTTTTCTATTTTTATTTTTTTTTAAATTAATTTATTTTTTATACAGCAGGTTCTTATTAGTTATCTATTTTATACATATTATTGCATATATGTAAATCCCAATCTCCTAATTCATCCCACCACCACCATGCCCCACCGACTTTCCCCCCTTGGTGTCCATATTTTGTTCTCTACATCTGTGTCTCTATTTCTGCCTTGCAAACTGGTTCATCTGTACCATTTTTCTAGATTCCACATATATGCGTTAATATACGATACTTGCTTTTCTCTTTCTGACTTACTTCACTCTGTATGACAGACTCTAGCTCCATCCATGTCTCTACAAGTGACCCAATTTTGTTGCTTTTTAGGGCTGAGTAATACTCCATTGTATATATGTACCACATCTTCTTTATCCATTCATCTGTCGATGGGCATTTAGATTGCTTCCATGACCTGGCTATTGTAAATAGTGCTTCAATGAACATTAGGGTGCATGTGTCTTCTTGAATTATGGTTTTCTCTGGGTATATGCCCAGTAGTGGGATTGCTGGGTCATATGGTAATTCTATTTTTAGTTTTTTAAGGAACCTCCATACTGTTTTCCATAGTGGTTGCATCAACTTATATTCCCACCAAGAGTGCAAGAGGATTCCCTTTTCTCCACACCCTCTCCAGCATTTGTTGTTTGTAGATTTTCTGATGATGCCCATTCTAACTGGTGTGAGGTGATACCTCACTGTAGTTTTGATTTGCATTTCTCTAATAATTAGTCATGTTGAGCCTCTTTTCATGTGCTTCTTGGCCATCTGTATGTCTTCTTTGGAGAAATGTCTATTTAGGTCTTCTGCCCGTTTTTGGATTGGGTTGTTTGTTTTTTTAATATTGAGCTGCATGAGCTGTTTATATATTTTGGAGATTAATTCTTTGTCCGTTGATACATTTGCAAATACTTTCTCCCATTCTGAGGGTTGTCTTTTTGTCCTGTTTATGGTTTCCTTTGCTGTGCAAAAGTTTTGAAGTTTCATTAGGTCCCATTTGTTTATTTATTTTTTTTATTTCCATTACTATAGGAGGTGGATCAAAAAAGATCTTGCTATGATTTATGTCAAAGAGTGTTCTTCCTATGTTTTCCTCTTAGAGTTTGACAGTGTCTGGTCTTACATTTAGGTCTTTAATCCATTGAGTTTATTTTTGCGTATGGTGTTAGTGAGTGTTCTAATTTCATTCTTCTACACGTAGCTGTCCAGTTTTCCCAGCACCATTTATTGAAGAGATATGTAATCATTTTGTAAACCCTTACTTTGGACTTTTTCTCAACATTAACATACCAACTTAAACTTAGGGCTAGGTTATAATTTTTTTCTCATTCATCAAGTTACCAATAAATACGTCATTTCATAGTTAAATAAGCCAATGTTGTATTTGACTTCATTTATTTAAAACCAATGTAAATAAAACATTTTAGAGGAATAGTTTTTTAAAGCATAAAATTCCTTTGAGATGCAAAACAGGACAAATTAACTTCTTACTTATTTGGATGAATTAATTGCTTACCACAATTCAATCAATTGAATTCATTTATCTTAAAAAAGAAACACTCTAATAAACAGTACACTGCTCATTTTACCTTGAAAAGTTTACAAAAGCCACCATGCTGGGCTACAAATAAACATTTAATTTAGTGAAAGAGCAAAACAGAAATCATCTTTACCAACAAGTACTGCAGTTTTCATTGTCATGTTGGAGAGGTTTTTTGAAATTTTTATTTTTAAGTAGGATAAATGCTTATCCATGCCGGGGTTAAGCAGTGCAATGGAGTGTTATACAGAGGAAAGCTATTGGCCTTTTAGTTATGGAAATGGTCTCTATATTTCTGAGAAACGCATCTGTAAAATACTAAAAGTAAATTGAGTTAAAGGAAATTCTCATTATCCATGTCAAACAAGTTAGAGAATACTCAGTTTCTGTTCGAAACAGTTAGAACTGGCAGTTGTCATGATGTAATGTGTCATTTGCAATACAGTCAGCTTTTTCATTAGGTTTTCAGATTTAATTTTAGAAAATGAATTCACATTTAAAGCTCAGAACACCTGGTCTATGACTAAGCCATGAATCAGTAGAAACAATTGGACTGTTTGATGATAGGAACCTGGTTCCGGATTTAGTTGGCATTTTGTAACTATGGGAGCTAATTGTTAAATGGCTTGGCTGGTTTGACACACTGACAATGCTCCCATGTATAAGGAAATCCTCTTTTTAGCTACAAATATCTTACTCTGTATTGAGTGTGAGTTTTCCAAGTTTTTCCAAAGCTTCATCAGAATAGAAACTTTCAGAGTAATTTATAATAGTTTTAGGAACTTAGTGTCTAGAGTCCACAGTTCTAAACTGATTCAATCATACCTTTGTAGGGACTTCAGATGCAAAATATTGAATCAAAATGTCAAAGTGGAAAGATCTTTAGGTCTTAAAAGTAACAGTGGACATATATACACTACCAAATGTAAAATAGGTAGCTAGTGGGAAGCAGCCGCATAGCACAGGGAGATCAGCTCAGTGCTTTGTGACCACCTAGAGGGGTGGGATAGGGAGGGTGGGAGGGAGACGCAAGAGGGAGGAGATATGGGGATATATGTATATGTATAGCTGATTCACTTTGTTATAAAGCAGAAACTAACACACCATTGTAAAGCAAATATACTCCAATAAAGATGTTAAAAAAAAAGTAACAGTGGAATATTGTTCTTAAGTGATTACAATTAAAGATATATATGGTTTATCAACAACTTCCAAGTTTACATTTTTAAACATATGTAATTTCAATTCTCTAAAGAAAAATGTATAGCTACTTTCACATTGATATTTGTTAAAGGAATAACACAATGATGTTTCTAAAACAGTTCCTCAACCATAATCTAACTCAATACCTGCGCCAACAGCACAAAGTAGATACTATTTTTATTAATGTACCATTTTCAGCCACGTAGACTTAGTCACCTACACATGCATGCACGTGCGCGCACACACACACACACACACACACACACAATCTTTCAAATGTCCTTCTTCTGAACTGTTTCTTTATTCATTGCCCTTGCTATTCAAAGTGGTGGTTAGAGGGTTCACAGGATCACCATTGATGGGAAGCTTGTAAAAACTGCAGAATCTTGGGCCCTATCAAAGACTCACTGAATTAAAATCTATCTGGGTTTTAAATTAAATTCCCAAGTGACTCTTATGGACATTAAAGTTGGAATAGTATTGATGTAGACTACCTTCACGTTGTAGCAGAGGTAATCTTTTTATGGTCTGAAGATAAATATTAGTCTCTGATATTGAAGCTGGCTCCTATGAACCATGCCAGAGACCTGATTCACAATCCAGAAACGGCTATATTTTTTGTAGGCAAATAAATGAGTCCTATTTCTATACTGCAATTAATATATCAGGAGACATATTATTAATTAGTATTATTAATAATTATGTATTCTGAACTACACAATTCAGAAGAGAGTATAAAACTAAATCTAATCTCTTGAATAATAGGGATACTAAGTTAAATGCCACAAAAGGGGTAAAAAATTAACTGCTACTAGGGTCCAGAAAGCTAAAAAAAATAATTCCAACCACCTGAAAAATAAAAAATTATTATGGAGAAAGTTTTATTTGAATTTGAATAGAAGAAGAATAAAATGTCAACAGATATAGCTAGAAACTTGTTTCCCAGAGAGAAGATTAGAGTGTATTAGTCCAGCTATAGGAGAAAGGGATTTTTTGGTGAATAAGTAGTCAGTCTCTGTTACTTGAAATATATTATATGACACGAGGTTAAAAATTAAGACAGGCAAAGTGAATTGGGGTGATATTATTAAGAGGCTAGAAACCTATCTCGAGGTGTTTTTACTTTATTTGGTACTGTGATTCTTGAATGACTTTCTTTAAGGGACCAGTGTGATTGTAACAAGGTGTTACTTTTAATTTTACGTATCATCTTGACTGGGCCAAGGTGCCCAGATTAAAGATTTTTGGGGTATGTCTGTAAGGGTGTTTCTGGAGGATGAGATTAGCATTTGAACTGGTGGACTCAGTAATGTAGATCGCCCTCCCCAGTGTGGGTGGGCATTGTCCAGTCTGTTGAGGTCCTCAATGGAACAAAAGGCAGAGGAGAAGGGAACTTGCCCCTTTTGCTTCATGTCTGCCTGATTGGGCTGCAACATTGATCTTCTCCTGCCCTTGGACTGGAATTTACACCATCTGTTCCCCTAGTTCTCAGGCCTTCAGACTCTGGGGGAATCACACTACTGGCTTTCCTGGGTCTCCAGCTTGCAGATGGCATGATATTATATATAAATAAAATATTAGCTGTTTTTTCTGGAGAACCCTGACTAATGCGTCAGAATTTTGAAAGGTCTGTCCATTTGTTGCAGAAAATGTTGAAGAAAAGAAAGAGAAAAAGCTAGGAAAACAGTTTGCCCTTGAAAAATTCAGGATATGAATGAGGTTGATGGCAGTAAAGACAGATAAAAGGGTTATTTAAAGAAATTTTGGACACGTGCTCTATAGGACTGGGAGCTAATTGTATAAGATAAGTGAAGGGGAATACATAATAGAAGTTAACTATAGAGTCTTAATTCTGCTTGAGAGAAAATGGTGAAGCCATTAATAGAAATCAAGAAATCAGAAAAAGCATCAGATTCAGTTTTGGACATATTGATATGAATTAGTCAACATTGGGGTATTTAAGTGTCTGTGTACATAAAATAACGGATGAAGGGAGAGAAAGATTTGATGTGCATATTTGAGAGTTATCAGTACTGAAAAAAATAGCTAAAACTGTGGAACTATATGAGATTCTAGTGAACCTAAAGTGGAGAGGTTAGAATATGTTTTATGCTCGTTTGCCCTTTTCTGGCTATAATGTTATCAGCACCCCAGCAAAAATCTACTTGATTGCGACCTTTATATCATCTGTCTAAGTAATTCTTTCCTTTTTGAATAGTTTAGCAACTTGATAAGAGCAGCCTTCTCTCATTCTGATAAATGGGACAAAACAGATAGGTTTTCCCCAATATCCATTCTCTCCTCTAAGTGTAGAACTTACTTCAGTTGTGGCTTTAATAAGTTTCTCCCTCCTCCTCCCAAAACTTTCTCCGACGTCCTTTGCAGCTCTTGTTGTCGGGTAATAACAGTTTTTATAAATGTGATAAAGGAAAAGTTGCTGGGAACCCTTTAAAGGGTTAATTCAACATGAACCTCATTTGTGTTTTGCCTTCTTACTTCAGGAAATACCAGCTTAATGGCTGGAGCTCTGGCAGCCATCTTGCAAATATAAAAATGGGCATACCAAAAGCATGGAAACAAATGATGTCAGAAGGGGCGGGTTTGCTTTGAAAACACGTTAGAACCACAGCAACAGTCCCAGGTTTTTTTTTTTTAATGCTCTTATAAAGGAAAAAAAATTAATTTGTTTAAACCATAATTTTGGAGCTCATTGCATCTCTTGCCCAAAAGCTATTCCTAACTGATAAAATTAATTCAAAGTGTTCTTGATTGAATCTTAGTCAATCTGAATACACAGACTTAATATCATCTTGGGCCATGTGTACATTTTAAGGGAAAGGAATCTTAGTGTACCATGCTAAGCCTCATAATAAATGTGGCCTAACAATGTGTGTTAAACTAAGAATGGATTTTAAAGAAAGGTGTGGCTCTTAGATGGTAGGCTTATTTATCACTATAATATTACTTAAGCTTTCTGTTCCAATTGCCTTATGTTGATAGGCGCAAGCATGAATTCCGTGTTAGCAACTGCAGCATCAATCATAGGTACCAGCTGAGAAAGCATAACATCCGAAAGTTCCTTGATTACATATTCCTATCATGCTGGCCTAGTACAGTGTGAAATGCATGCTGATCCATTAGGGGGTGATAAAAAGCAATGTGATTAACTAGTGTTTTATATCCTTTGAGATCGACAGCATAAAGAAAATACTGACATATGGGGGATCTAGTGGGACGAAGAAACCTTATATGAGAAGTAGAAAGCCTTATTACTTTATCTTATGTAATTCATCATTCGTGCTTTCATCAGTTATCTTCCCCTCTCCCAGCACAATGAACAGTGATGCCAAAAAAAAAAAGTACATGCTGGACTTACATTACATACTCTTAGGACAAATTCAAGGTTTCCTCTTAAGGAGCATCTAAAATCCCTCAAATTAGACTTTGCAAATGATGATATTACAAAAATATTCCAACTGAATACAGGAATTCTACTCACACTGTAAGCATATTTGCCTTAGACATTCAAAAACCCAAGCAAAACAAAACGGACAGTTGGTTTATTAATGCTTCAAAGGATCCAGGTGAAAAACGATACAATTTTTAAGAAATATTTGAAGAAAAGCTTAATAACCAGTAGTGGAAACTTGTGGCTGCCTGACCAATAGATATTTACTTCTTTTCTGGCTGAATCAAATTTTTGTGTTCATCCCTTGCCAACTCAAAAATAGTCACCCCTCTCCAGCTCCAGGTTTCATACTTGATCAGTTTGAACCAGACATTCAGACCCCATTCTTATTTCCAACGATGGGTTTAGGCATTGGCTTGTGAAGCAATTCTAGCCAATTAGATTTTAAAAAGCCCGTTTCCCAGGAACCTCTAGGATTGGTTTCTATCATCTTTAAAGAAAAAATCTTCCCTTCACATTCGCTGGCCTTTTTCGTTTCTGGGTGTATTGGCTGGAACCGCTGTAGGTTTCCTTTGGTCTTGTGAAGAACTAGACTGTAAACAAGCCAACATGCTAAGGGTGGCAGCACAGACTTTTAAAGGTCCGTTGGTCCTTAATGAAATAATTTAGCAGCTAAATTTATAATTCTGGAGCCTTCTGTCTCCAGCCTCTTTTTTTACAGGAGGATAATTTATTTCTTACGTTTTAAACCAGAAAAGTAGGGTTTTCTGTTGCTTGCAGCCAAAAGTATTCTGATAAAAACATGTGAGAGAATAAATACCAATTGATGCCTATCCTGGGCATGCCTAGTAGGATTATAATTTCCTGTTTATTTTTTTAAAATTTTTAATGTAAAATAAATGTGTTTTCTATTTTCTATTAAATTAAGGGAGATATAGAAAGTTCTAGAGTATAATCCCCATTGGAGTTTCTAAACTGTGATCAATTCAGATTACTGGACAGTACACTAGACATGTTGTATCAGCATATTTAAAGGTGATGACCAAGGTTTTTAAATTGAAAGACTATCACTTCCAAGTGTCATTAGTTTTTTGAGAAGCCATGATAGATACATAATAAACTTTTTAGTATTTCAAAATCTGGGCACGTTTGCACCTTCTTCATTCAATAAAATTCCATGGCTTAATACTGACATGAAGACTATTTCAAAAACTTCAAAATCTTATTTTGAAACTAAGCAATTCTGCAAAACTTAGTTCTCTTCAGTCCCAAAGATATGTCTCATACGTTAAAACTCAAACATAACTAGTATCAGCAGCAGCAGTTTCTGAGAATTTGTTAAACTTACTTTTAACCAACTAAATCAAGTCAGCATATTCTCTTCAAAAATTCCAACAAACTGCATGTGCACTATCTTTATAATAGATAAACAGCATTCAACATTTTAAGATAGTATTTAGATTGTTAGAAATGAGTTCAATAATGCAATTCCCAAAGGATGTACAATTCCATTATATAAGCATGAATGGATCAACTTAAGCATGGTTAATTTGTGGAGGATGTAGAAAGATTGCAATTGTGTTGTTGCCTCTACTGGCTCCCAAAACTAGTTGTAGAAGGAAATCCATTGTGTTGTTGTTGTTTTTTCTTTTAAATGAAAATACTTGTCAGATTCGGCAATCACCAAAGAAATGTGCTTTCTGCTTGGGAGTCAGGACTCACAGCTGAGCTTCGTCGCCTGCTGTCATGCAAACCAACAAGAGTTGGGCACAGAAAATAACTCAATGCCCTCAGTGTAATCATGACAATTTATGTGTATTCCTCAGAGATACAACTGCAGAGAGGATCTGAACAATCCCCATCATGGCATGCTATGGTCTGTATTGAGGACCAACCTGGTTTAGTTGCTGAAGAATAAGACCCACCAAGGTCCTAATCAAAGATGCAAATCAAAAGAAATTTAGAATGTCAGTAATACTCTGTCAAGGTGTTCTATGGTAATATGATTTGTTGTGATACAGCAACTGCTGTAGCACATCCTGTGATGTCTTTGTGAACAAGTTCTAAGAAGAATTTAGTATGCAAATATGCCAGCAGAATTGAGGATACAGGACATACCTAGAGCTTAATGTTAAATATGCATGAACATAATGTCTTCATGTTTAATTCTATTATAATTCTGGGAGTTATATTTGCACATTCAAATTTTAGTTTCTACTTTTTATTATTAATATATAGATATGAGTGCAATTTTCTGCAGGTAAAATAACTTAGGCTTTCAAGGCTTCTTCCCTGATGTAGATAAAATCATTATTATGGGACATGACTAAAGTAGCCACCTTTCTGTTCAATGACTAGCACACAATATAAGTTTATATTAAAATTTTTATCAAGATTGTTTGTGTACAATATGTGCTTAACAACCCATAGGGATAAGTAAGAATACAAAAGGGCATTTTACTATAAACATGTAAAGGTGTCCAAACTATTTCAAGGTACATTAATAATTTATTTAAGGCAACCTTCATAAAGTTAGGAAACTAGCTCTTATTTCTGTTGTTCTGCAAGATGGGTTTTCCAATTATTAACATTTTAGAATGGGATAGTATTGTAGGATTTTTAATGGAAATATGAAACTAGGAGATTTAATTTATTTCTAATTAGCATACTTATTTTTCTCATATACTAAGCTAGAGATTATTCTTTCTCTTTATAGAAAACTGGTACATGTTTCCTGGGTAAACTTACAGAGATTAGTTACACTTTGGCGTCTATTGCTACATAAGAGCATAAAAAGAAAATATTCTTGATCAGTGACATTATTTTGTGAATGATCACAAATGACCATTAACTTTGGTTCCTAAGTATGGGCTAATGATATTCAGAGACTCCTTTTATTGCTTCAATTCAGAGGCTAGTTTTATAAGCAAAAAAATTTAAGATAAACCCTGTCATTTAAGAAAAAAAAAACATTTTAGTGCTATTGATAATGAAATTGAGATTAAATCATAATTTTTACATATCAAAATTCTGACACGAGTTGCATATAACAGCTAGCCAGCCTCAGCACACATATCACCTTATAAATCAACTTAGACTATTTTTACCAGCACCACTAACATTGTTGGAGTTGTGAATTTAACACTGATTTACTTTTTTTTTTAATTTCACATATGACAACTACAGGCACTTAGGTTTCCAATTTATGAGGCATTTGAACATAGTTGCCAGAAATTCAGAGCAAATGCATCAGAGCTCTCAGTCCACCACAAACACATTTTTCTTCCTTCTGTGCCTGTACTCTTTACAAAACCAGTCCAGTACACTTAATCCACATTCCTCTCCCCTGAAACCCAGACTCCTCTCTTCCTATCTAGTTTATCAGTGACAATATTCTCTCTTTCTCCATTAAACCTCTCTCATACTCTAGGTAGCTAATGCTGATATGTTTTTTCTCAACTGTAGTACATATTTTTTGTGCCTCTCCTTTTGGCAGAGAATCTACGCTCTCACTGGTATTAACAACTCTCCCAGAAATAGAACTAAGCACCTGCTGTGAGTCAGAGATTTTAGATCATTTCCCACCTCTAGCTATTGCTTTAGCTTAGGGATGGGGAAATGACCTCCATCTTAGATATACTAGCCCTCCCCCACCCTCCCAAAAACACACACACACACACACATTTACCAGTGTTCCCAGCTCTCTGAGTGTTGAGTTCATGAACATTAGAAGAAATTATAAATTTTTACATGGCAAGCCATGTAGGATCTGGGGTTGGCTTGGCGGGTAATTACTGCTGGTTCTTTCTCTAGTAGACCATTTTGTGGCTTTCTTAGATCTCTCATCCCCCGAAATTCCAGCTAATAACCTCTGGATAAGGAACTATTTTTTTTCCAAAGGCTGGGTGTTTACAATGTCCTTTCTACCAAGATTCTTTCTGATACAACTCACTGATAGAGCCTCTCCCCCAAAGCCATCCTCACTCTCCTTAAGTCTTTTGTTCCTTATTTATTTTTACTGTCATGATAGGGTAAGGGTGACAACACTAGTTTTTCTCATTTCTTGGCAAGTGCTACATAGGTTCATTTTATTGTGTGCCTGATAACTATGGGCACTGGGAATATATCAGGAAACAAAAGAGAAATCAAATTCTGCCCTCTTTGAGCCTAGAAAGGACAAAACTAAAAATTAAATATATAGTGTGCTACATGATGATAAGTGCTGAGGAAGGGAAATAAGCAGGAAAGATGATATGAAGTATATTTGCATAGGTGGGTGGAGTTGAAATTTTATATAGGGGTGTCCAGGGCAGGCCTCCACCCTGAGAGCATTATTTTTGACTATTTGTGACTACTTTTGACCTAACAAGGAGAGAGGATGAGTCTGGGTGACGTGGGAGAAGATCTTTCAGACAGAATGATTAGCATGTTCAAAGTGCCCTGAAATGAGAACATCCTTGGATGTTCAGGGAATCTTGTAGAAGCCAGTGTCAACGGAGTGGAATGTGGTGGGTTAGGAAGGTGGAGAGAAGTAAAGTGGTGAGGGCGGAGATGTACCTATGTCCGTAGTAGGCTTTGTAGGCTGTAAGAAAGACTTTTGGATTTTAACACTGAATGAGACAGGAGGCTCCTGGAGTGTTTTGAGCAAAGGATGGAAATGACCCTGTTTATGCTTTAATATGGTGACTATGATTGCTGTGTTGAGACTACTCTAAAGAGGGCAAGGGCTGGAATAGGGAGACCAGTTATCAGACCCTTGTCATAATCCTGGTGAGAGGTAATGTGACTTGTACCAGGATGGTGATGATGGAATTGATGAGCAGTTGTTAACACTGGGAAATGTTTTGAAGGTAAAGTCAACCTGATTCACCGAAAACTAGACACGTGTGAGAAAGAGGGGGGTCAAGGATGACACCAAGGTCTGCGGCTTCAGCAAATGGAATAATGGAGTTCACAGTAGTTGATATGTTACAGACTGCAGTAGTGGGCTAGCTGGGTAGGAGTTGTGGAGAACATGTGCTGTTTAAGATTCTGATTGTGTGTATATCTACAGGTATCAAGTAAGGTGTTAGATATATGCGTCTAGAAGTCTGGGAATAATTCAGCACCTCAAATGCTCTCCACCAAATATTACTTTTCTGGGCTATAACCGGATCAGAGAACAGCGATCATAAATGTTCTAATACAACCTTATTCCATGTACGTTTTCTCATTTGATCCTAGACTATAAGAAATTCTAAAAGACAGATAGTATTTCTCCAATTTAACAGTTTAGGAAGAGGAGACTCTAAATTTTTACAGTTATTTAGTTGTTTCAGGTAACAGATTAAACTGCTTACCCTATGTCCTTTATTGACAGCATAAATGGTTAAAATCAAGGTGCTAGTTAGGGCAATCATGCCATTTTTGTGGGTGAAAAAAAAACCCTTAAAAGCAAAATTCACGTTCCAGATTCTCTCCTTACCATTTTTCTTTATCTGGATCACAAGTGCCTCTACATTTCTAGAAATGTAGAGGTATTTTATTTTACATGCACCACAACACCAGTTCAGCAGCTGCTCCCAATTGTCTAAGACGTTTTAAAATTTTTGTGTTTTTTCTTTGATTTCTTTCTTGTGAATTACATTTTTAAAATTTTCTTTTGCAGACAAGACAAACATCTAAGAACACCTGCACTGCTCTACATTCTATATTAATAAGCTTTTGATCAAACAATAAACAACCTTGGAAACTCAGTAGATTTCATTATATTCTTACTCATATTTAGTGGGAGAAATGCTTAATCTGCAGCTGGACTGTGTAGGGCTGGGCCAAGATTTTTGTGTCTTCTCTTTCTAGGACCCAGGATGAAGGAGTACTTCTACACTGAGAACACTATTCTGATTGATGGCAGAAGCCTGAAGGGAAAGGGGCGGGGGAGGGGGAACAGACCTGAACCACTCACGTGAATTTACAGCTCTAATTAGAATGTGACTTATGTCATGTATGTCCACATTCCATTGAGCAAATCAAGTTATTTGACCAAATCCAAAATCAATGGGGCAGAGAAAATACTCCCCCAGTGAAGCATGACAGGAATGGGGAGGAAATAAATAAAACACATTTCATTTTCAAATATTTTATTTTTCTAAGCTAGTTGTTTCTTCCTTTCAGTAAATAAAATCACCCCAAGAAGTCAAAATCGACAATATGGATTTCCCTCATTGCAAATGCACTTCCATCTCATAATTACCTCTTGGTCTAAAACCCAAATTAACGTGTAAAAAATAATTATTTTCAATCATACAAGTTCCGTTCGGACTGAATGAGTTGGAGGTTTAATCTGTTTTTTGTTTTTTGTTTTTTTCTTCAGTGGTTGCTGTTGTTATTTTGGTGCTCTTAACTTGTGTTCACATCCCACCGGACAACATCTTTTCTAGATATGAAAATCCCTGGCACTTTGTCTGCCCAGAAATATTGTCATGTATTCATGGTTGTCAAGAGATTTTTAACAAACAGAAAAGAATCACAAACCCAACAAAGGAAATAAACTATTGAATTTCATAAAGTGAAATAACTCAAGCTGGATATGACCTTTTCACTGAAGGAATCTCTTGATATTTTTTATATAAGGGTGCACAATAGTTTCTTATCATTGTGAGAGAGAATTCTAAAAGCTTTCTATCTCTGAGATAAAATAAAAGCCAAGATCATGCCAGAGTATGAAACCGTGTTTCTAGAATGAGCAAAACTACATATTTTTAGGTACTACTGGGAAGGGGAAAAGTCATTAGAACAAGAGGCAGAACTGAATTATTTGGATATGGGGGTTGGTGTTTTATTTTCTTTTAAAGAATTTGCTGAGAATGCTTTGTTTTGTTCTACAATTTAGGTGTAGCAAGATATTGGTTGGGGGGTGGGGGAGTGGAGGTATGAAGGCTTCATGTGGTGATTAATTAGTATATACCAATTATTATACTACTTCATTTCAAATTTTCTTTAAAAAGTTTCCATACAATTCAAAGAACTCATCCAAAATACATTTAACCTGTGGCCATTTTTCCCCTTCAAGTTCAGTAAAAAATGTTTTACTTGAGATCCAGGACATATATAATGGATCTGTGTGTGTATATATATACACACATACATGCATATATTAATATATGTATGTATTCCCATGCATCCATATACATACATGTATGTATATTATACATATACAGGCATGCATGAAACAAATGTTTCATGAAGCTGTAATATTATTACATATGTTTGACTCTGGTATTTCTGTTCAAGTTCGTTAAAAATAAATCTTAGCCATGACCTAATAAACTGATATCATGAGCCATCAGTTTTGAAAAACACTGTTGTAAATCTATTTAAACACTTATTTCACTTATGGTTAATTAAAAAAAATAAACAACAACCAAAACCTGGTTTAGAGAGGACAGAAATGTATTCAATAATATTTGATATCTCAGAAAGGGCTGTAGAATAATTTTTGGAGTTCATACAACCAGAGTTTATGCTCAAACCATATGGCAGAGCTGTTTTTCGAATGCATCACTTTTGCTGCTGCTGGGCAGAGGAGCTCGGTTTTTGGCACAGACACTGGACATAGCATGTTGCCTTTGGAAGCTCTGCTTCCACTGACCCTGAAGAGGAACGGATGGGAGCTGCCATTTCTTGGTGTCTCTAATTTAATGAATATAAGGCTCAAGCTAGATTTCTGATTGTTGGGACTCATGTCACATAGTAAAATACATCCTGATAGAAAGCCTTGTTAGATGAGTTTCTACCTTGCAGAGGGATAGACTCTCAATACGGTTAGTTTCACCAACCTAGGAAGCATGTCTAAACCTTTTGGACCACCAAAAGGTATGACAAATGGTACTTGTACTGTACAACACAGAAATTCTACCCTGTGTTTATAAATCTTAACAATACGCGATTTCCCTGTCTAGAAAGCTATAACAATAAGAAAACCACAAAATTAGCTAAAACAAAAGTAATACAACATAATATAGTAATTTGGCTGAAAGACAATTCTGTGTACATTGTTACATATTTTCCATAGATATTTTCAATCATTGATTCTAGTTAATGCTTTATTAAGACAATGAGAGACAGTCTAATTTAATTGTGATAAATACATTTCCCTGATGATATGTATTTTGTCTTCCTAAATTGCATAATACATCTGACAAATCAGTGATAATTCAGTTTACCTTAGAAATGCATAACAAATGAAAACAATTATAGACTTCAAAATCATGTTTACTTACTCCTTTTCCATTTTGTAAATAACAACTTCCTAGAAGGCTCTGTTAAGATATTCTTATTCTTATCTAAAATATTGCAAATTATTTTAGAAATAACATAGTAATGATTGTAAATAATCATACAAGGCCAAACTAAATTACACATGAGATTATTATAGAGCCTCAATATCACTTTGGAATATATAAATTGACATATGACATATATAAAAGATGATTTAAGTTATATCTGACAAAAACTTACAGCAATCCATGTCATATTGATGTTTAGATTTCCCCATATACTACATGGGCCTAATCAAAGAAAGCAACTTTTTTCACTCTAAGTTTTAAAAACAAAGAGAATTCATTCTTTAATCTTTTAATTGCAATAAATAAATAAAGAACCCCTGATTTTCAGCGATGCAAAAAATGAAGAATGACAGCTTCTTTACCTCTAACATTCCAGGACTTAGGAAACATGTTGGTCTTCAAATGATTCCTGACTTAATAAACTACCATTGGAAATTAGTTTTAGTTCAAAATTCTACCAAATACCCTAAGAGGATGCACTTCAGGGTCATGTGCCAGTCTCTTTCACCTCTGGACAATAGTATCTAGAAATTGGTATGATTTTTAATGGAGAAGATTATCAATTAATCTCTAGTGAATGAAACCTAAGTATTATTTTTGAGAGTGCAAAGAAAGAACTGTAATAAATGGGGATCCAACCATTATTTCTTTGAGGATCCCTGGGCTCAGACATGTAAGATTCTTTCCTGGCTCCCCTGAACCTGTCCCTCATCCACATGCATGATTTTATGAGTCAGTTAGTCATAAATGTATTCACTCATATATATTTATTATTTTTTTTATGACCAGTTATTAACTCCATTTCTAGCCCCTCTTTTCTCTCTAGAGAAGTTGGAGGGGAGTTGAAAATTCCATGCTTCTAATCATGGCTTGGTCTTTCTTATGACCAGCCCCCGTCTAGAAGTCTTCTAGGAGCCCACCCAGAGTCACCTCATTGAAACAGAAGATGTCCCTAGTGCTCTATCGCTTAGGAATTTACAAGGGTTTTAAGAGCCTTGTGTAGGGGACAGGGGACAAAAACCAAATATAAATGTTTCTTATTATATATCACAATAGTGTAACATATGTTTATTGTCGATTTTTGCTTCTTTCTTACAAAATGTAACATACAACATATGCCATCTTGCACGCCTTCCTTTTTTTAAAATATAAACTTATACGCTTTCACCTATTTCTCCCCCTGCTGCCCCAGTAACCAGCAATCTGTTCTCTGTATCTATGAACTCGGATTTTTTTTTTTTTTTTTTAGATTCCACATATAAAAGAGATCGTATGGTATTTGTTTTACTCTGAGTTATTTCTCTTAGCACAGTGCCCTAGAGGTCCATCCTTGTCACAAATGGCAAGATTTTATTCTTCTTTTATGGCTGAATAATATTCCATCGCACATATATATACACAATTTCTTTATCTATTCATCCTTCAATGGACACTTAGGTTGTTTTGATATCACGACTATTGTAAATAATGCTGTAGTAAACATGGGACTGCATACATATTTTCAAGTTAGTGTTTTGGGTTTTTTGTTTTTTTTTTTAATAAATGTAGAATTGCTGGATCATATGGTAGTTCTATTTTAAATTTCTTGGGAAAATCCATATTGTTTTCTATAGTAGTTGCACAAATTTAGATTCCCACCAACACTGCGCAAGGTTTCCCCGTGTGCTCACCATAACTTGTGTATTTCTTATCTTTTTGATAATAGTTATTCTCACAGGTGTAAGGTGTTATCTTATGGTTTTGATTTGCATCTCCCTGATGATTAATGAAGTTGAGCATCTTTTCATGTATCTGTTGGCCATTTATATGTCTTCTTTGGAAAAATGATTGTTCTGATCTCTGCCCGTTTTTTAATTGGATTTTTTTGCTGTTGAGTTGTATGAGTTCTTTGTATATTTTGGATATTAGCTCCTTACCAGATACATGACGTGCAAATATTTTCTCCCATTCACTAGGTTGCCTTTTTGTTTGTTGATGACTTCCTTTGCTATGAAAAAGCTTTTTAGTATGATGTAGTCCCACTTACTTATTTTTGCTTCTGTTCCTTTTGCTTTTGGTGTCAGATTCAAAAAATCATTACTGAAACCTATGTCAAGGAGGTTACTGCCTGTGTTTTCTTCCAAGAGTTTTATTGTTTCAGGTCTACATTCAAGTCTTTAATACATTTTGAGTTTATTTTTGCGTATAGTGTAAGATAGTGGTCGAGCTTCATTCTTTTGCATATGGCTCTTCAGTTTTCCCAACACCGTTTATTGCAGAGACTGTCCTTTCCCCATTGTATATTCTTGGCACGTTTGCCATAAATTAATTGAATATATATGCATGGGTTTATTTCTGGGCTCTCTATTATGTTCCATTGATCTATGTGTTTGTTTTTATGCCAATGTCATATTGCTTTAAATACTATAGATTTATAATATAGTTTGAAATCAGGGAGCATGACACCTTCAACTTTGTTCTTCTTAAAAATAACAAAGAATGAGCATTTATTCTTAGGTAGTAAATAAAATAAGTATACTTAGGTTCCCTCCCCAAATGTATACTCATCACAAGGAAAAAAAAAATTTCTAACAGAGAGCTTCACAGGATGGTAGATTTCTTTGTTAACAAACAAAACAAAACAACCCAGAGAGAATGAGCGTGGAATAAGCTATTCTAGGGCACATTTTTTCTCATATTTATAATTGTTTCTGGGGCCCCACAATGGATTGAACAAGGAGACATTGTAGGAATGTTGATTTTTATTTGGTGCATTCTAAATGATCAGCAGCTATTGTTGTCACTGTTTGCCTAAGCTTCATGGCATGACAAAAATGTTTATGATCTTGATATCCCTCTTTCTGCCATTTTATGGTCTTGATACTTAGAATTTTTCTATCAAAGATGTGAAATAGTAATAATTCAGGTCCTTGCTTTAATTTTATGCAGAAATTAGGATCATCTGTAAATTCTTTGAGCAAAAGATATTGGAATCTATTTGTTTTTCCTCCTGAAATTAATTGCCTCATAAGCAGACCCTCAGTATTCTCTGAACTTAACCCAGCCATGGGTGTCCTGGTTCTAGCTCGCACTGGATCACCAGAGCTAATTATTCAATGTTCAAGAACTTTGCAAGCCCTTTGATGTCCATTGATAAGTTAGCCATGGTGGGATTACTGACATGAGGGAAATTGGCAAATATTACAAATGGGAGTTTTTGATTCTTTTTTCAAACACCATTCTACCAGCACATTACTGAACCCAGCATGGGTTGATGAACATGGGACCTTTTGACATATTTACTTGGCAGAGAAAACTCCCAATGTTTGTTAATGGTTCAGAATCGTTCATGCTTATATAGCTGGGTACAGATATAGTTACTGTATCTGCTGGCCCTAAAGACTGCTTCCTTTGTTAGAAAAATACCTTGAGGTTGAGACAATGAGGATCACAATGAATAGTCTTGAAATTATGTAAAAACATTACTAAACTGCTGCATGTATGATGGTGTGGCAGTTACTGGAGTTGCGGACTGGAAGAGTGGCTTGAGATAAGAGGAGATGATTTTGAGGAGGAAGTGGTCACAAACAATACAAGTATGGAAGTATTTTAAAAGGCTGAACACTTTCCTCTATCCTAAGATTAATACTACATTGAAAATGAAGAACGCCAATTATTTGTCTCTCTCTCATCTTGTCCCTATAGCAATTATTCTACTACTCTACTTAGTAGATCTTTCCTTTCTCCAGAGAAAAATGGGAATGTTCAAGGTTTAGTAAGCATATATAGAAATGAAGATAAATAAATACAGATACGTGTGTGTGTGAATTTCAGAAATGTAATTCAGTAAAATTTTGTATGTGTTAAATGACTGAAGGCATTGTATTTAGGACTTCTGATTCCTCACTCAATATTTAATTTTATTTAATTTAAAAAATATTTAATTTCAGAGAATTTGGTAAATAATATCTTCAATATGATCTATACTTTTAATATGCAAAAATAAAAATAGCAAAAAGGACAAATGTAGATTACATAGACATTCCAATTATATTGAAGGATACTCTGAATGAGGCCATTGACTCATTACAGTTTTGACCTCTCAGCATATTCTTCCCTGTGATGAAATGTGACACATATTCAACCTTTAAGACCACATTTCCACATCTTTCTTCCTTTGCTTACATTTGTCAGACCATAGTAGACCTATAACTTACCTCCTAATGCTTCATCTAATGGTCTAGGCAAAGGATCTTAATATATTGGGGACTTAGGGTATGTCTACACTGGAGAAGAAAAAAATAGCCATCCAAACATTTTGCTTCATCAACACAGAACACTTTTTTAGGGGAGCAGGACATAAGAAAGAGGTTGTAAATGGATATAATTTAATTATTTACTGAGTTGTATATGCCTTAAGTTATAGTTTATATATAAAATAGACAGCTGAACTCTATGAAAGGAGGAAAAACTATACTCCTGGACTTGAGATGTCCTCAAACTGAGAAGGCATTGGGAAAATTAACTTTTATCTAGGGAAATACTTGTTGATCTCTTTATACAAGTTAATCAGTTTATTCCCCCACTTAAAAGTCAATTCACAGTAAATATCTCCTTATAAATAAATATCTATACCTTCTCTGTGAAGCCCCATGTAATATGCACTAACCTCTTAAGAACTTTAATGGTCTGCCAGCTGTCTACTCCATCACATTCTTAAATGCTTCATTGTGGTATGTAACAGCTACCACCACAACATGGAAATGTTACTTCCAGCTTTCAAAATATTTGTTAGTTGTATATTTGTGTACAGATATTTTTAAAAGTTCCTTCCCCCAGCAACAAAAGGTGTATCGAAGGGAGCCAGCGATTATAAAAAAAGGTTGAGACAGAAAACCACAAACTGCTTCTAGCAAACATTCTCTGGTGTATAGAATTTGCTCTGTAACATGGTGGGAACAGAATCAGGACGATATCGATAGGAAGCACCCAACGCAACTGATGTTAATGAACTGCAGCTGTTGTAGCAGTAATCGTGGCAGGAGGAGGGGACCAAGACTCCCAATGAGGAAGACAATAGACTTCATCTTTGAAAACAGGAAAACTTACTTGTATTTTATTCATACTCTAGCCTCAAAATACTATGCCTATTCAATCTCTATTATTAACTGATTGACATGACTCCTTCACAACATTGCTTCCTAATCATTTGCATCATTCTCTTTTTCAGCTAGATTTTTAGATGGTGTGTATGCACACAAATGCACAACACAAACTACGGCTTACTGATTAAAACTTTAAGCTAATACTGACTTTGACATTATTGTTACATACAGTTTTTAGCTCTTAAAAATGTTAAGGAAACAAAAATAATGTGGGCAAAGTCATAAATATAGAGAAATAGAATCAAGTTATTTTCCATCACTTTTAATTAAATCAGTGCTGTCACATAAATGTTCTTTTAGATGTTTTATGAGTATTTTTTAAAAATAATTTTTATTTTAATTTGAAAAGCATAGTGCAAATTTGTTTTCCTACAGCAGCTGTATGGTCCTAATTATATTTTACTTGGGATGTTATTAAGTTACGTTGTACTACCTGAATCTCCACCTTTGTAGCAGAGGTAAGTGGCTGAGGCATGGATTGAGAGAGTGGGAAAGGATAGTCTCTGATTTAACTTTTGCCACAGTCAAGTCACACGTGAATAAACAAAGTATTTGAGTATCATTCATAGGACAAGTAAAATACTGAATTTGTAATTACCTGTATTTTTTATGAAAGCCTAATTGGCATCATGTAGCTGAGAAAACTGAATATCTGTAATATGTAGGAAGAAATACAATGACATTTCTTCATTTATTCTCATATTCTGGGGGTATATATATTTCTAGAAAATAATTTTATATATTCTGGTTTAATCTCTGACTATATTTCTGCATTTCCAGGTCTCATGTTGACATTTATACTTCAGCATCAAAGTAATAAAATGAATTTGAGTCAGAAAGTTTTCCCAGTTCCTGGCCTTAATAACGGGCAATGTCTATTCTTTTCCGGGGTTCAGCCTTCTCTCTTGGGAGGGAAAATGTTCTGTGATATTCTCTCTTCGCCTTGCCTACTGATTTAATTGGGCTAAAGTGAGGTGATCTTGGGTCTTTGTACAGTGTTCTAATCATTTTTTATCCTGATGCAGTTTTATTCCAGTTCTGCTCCATTTCCTCCTGTTTATAACTTTTAGGGAAGCTTCCAACCCAATCTTGAGTAATGGATTCTTAGAGTCAACCTTCCTATTATCTACTGCAGTCTAATTCTTCACTGTGATGTGGCCACTTCTGGTAGTCATTTTTATTCTCTTATTTTTTTCCTGGGGCAGCTGTAAATGCCACCATTTCCACTGGATCTTGTTCTAGTTCCACACCCTTTGCTGTTACCACATCTCTGGGTCACCTAATGTCAACAGTGCTGCTTCTGTCCCCAAATCTGACACCACAACTATGAGTCTTTTTTTCCTTATTCTGCTATAAATTGTGGTGGAGCTCTGGTCTGATTATTTCCTCTGCATTGGCTCTATCTCTTGATAAGGCCTCGAGTCTCTGATAGTACACAACTCCTGCCGCATGTGGGTTATAGCTTCTTAGGTCGATTCAGTTCACCAAATATTCTTAAGCTTTTAGAAGAGTACCCAGCATGGTGTTAAGTGTGGGGAAAACAGGGACAAATAAGACAACACCCCAGACCTTAAGGAACTATTCACTTGGCTGGGCTGAAAAAAGGAAATTGCAAATCAGTGTAAGTGCTACTTAATAGTACTGATGGTTTCACTACTGTTTCTATTCCAGCTTGCTCCAGCACTCACCTTTACTACTGGGTAATCTACAGAGACCCATTGTGGACCTTACAGAGACTATAGGAATTTTTTGTACATTAGCAAAAATAGATCCTGGCTTTGTGCTCTCCAGCTCATCATCAGTGTCTCATCTTGTACTGCTTCCCTCTTGTAAATCCTACAAAGCACTGACAGCATGCCCTTCTCTGACTAAAAGTAGATTTTATTAGGCTCTAAATGGTAAAACAGACATTGCTCTTTTGCATCTACAAAATCAGTAAATTCATCAGTGTTTTTTTTGCAAACACTAAAAACCACAAGAAGAACTGTGTTTTTATATAAACAAAATGGAAATTAAAAATGGGCCCATAAAATTCCAAACTGATGATTCTCTTTCTAGATATTGATTAAAGAATTATACATTTTACCTTGTGTTTATGTGGGGCAGATGCTCTTTTTAAATATTTTCCTCACTTCTAGAATAAAAATAGGAATCCTAAGCTACAGCAGAAGACACACTTTACATTTTCATTAGTAGCCAAAACATATAGCATTCTTAATTTTTTGAGCATAGTAATAGCATCAGATGAATTCTTCATTATCTCTAATTTACCCTCCAATAACAAACATGTATTCAAGTCAGGAAATTTTCTCAGTTGTTGGCCCTGAGTATATCTATTATACTTTCCACACAACAATTATTGCTCATGTATTTTTATGAAAGCAACTTAACAGTATATTATAACTGAGTCTATATGCACACAGTGAATTGGGGAATTGTCACACTCAGATATAATGCAAATTACATAATACTTCCAACTAAGATACCTGCCTATTTCAGGTCAATAGTCTTTTGGCTTGAACTGCAAAGAATTTTCCAACACACTATTTGGCATGTATGGGCATGATCTTAATCAGTCTTATCATATCTTGTTTCAAAATGCCAATGCTTTTAAGTACTTAATAATTAAATATGGATGATAAAACATTCCCTGGCATTAAAATGGTACACTGGACTGTAAAATTCACAATAGAGACACTAAAAATTAAGGTGACAGTCGATAGCCAGATGGCTTCTTTGATGTTCTAAAATACACATGAAAGATTTTATTAATCTTACCACCATCTGGGATGTAGTTGAAAATTAGCATCTATGGGCAGTTAAATTCAAATATAATCTGGATTTCACAATGTGTTCTCCAACTTCTGCTATTTTTCTATTTGGTGACACTGCATGGCATCATTTTAGTTCTTTTCCATGTGCATGCAGAAATAGGATACATGCCTTCTGTCAGGACAATATTGATAAAAGTACTTGAAATTGAAATGAGAAAACATTTTTGTATATATCCAAGGTGGTAATTGATTCTTATACAAATCTTAGCTCATTGCCTTATGAAACCTATCATTAGGTGCTTTCGACAATAAACATTAATTTGACTTCACCTTCACTAGCTCTTGAAATGTTTTATATCAAACATAATTTTCAAGTTAAAAAAGTAAGGAACAATTTTTTAAAATAAGTGTGCATCCAGAGAAGTGGATTAGACTGGTCATTTAAATGATAGTTTGCCCACGGATAAGCAGGTCAACCTTACTTAAGTATAATGCAACTTCTCTCCTGTGAATTTAAGGTACTGAAGCTTCAGATGGCATTCACTCTACCAGACCAGGGATTGGTAAACTATGACCCCTGGACCAAATCCAGCTCTCATGCCTTTTGACTGCCCTTGCACTAAAGTTGTTTTGTTTCATTACATTTTAAACAGTTGTAAAAAATAACTAAGCAAATAAACACATAAATATTAAGAAGACTATGTGACAGAAACTATATGAGAGCAAAGATATTTACTATCTTTGCATATATGATGAGCATTCTTTTCAACCTAAGATATTTACTCTGGCCTTTAGCAGAAAGTTTGCCAACCTCTGCAACTAGACTGCAAATTAATATAAAGATTTGGGTCTATTGGTCTCAACACTGACACTGGATGGCAATAATTTTACAAGTATAAGAAATAATCACCAAAAATCATCCTTCATAAATATAGCAGAGTTCTTAGTTGAGTAGTGCTAAAAGACCAAAATCTAATTGGCTAATATGTCAAAGCACTGACAGTACTTAGTGTAGATGGTTGGGAATTTAAGTTAATTGTTAATATTAAGGTATTTTAATTAGCTTTTTTCATAACCCTAAAACAAGTAATCATATTTCTTCCTGAATTTAATAATAAAAAATTTTGTAACATCTTTGAATTTTATAAACTACTACTCTCTTGTCTCATTTAATATTCAGAAAGATCCTGGGTTTTCCTATTTGTTTACAAGATTTACATAAAGCCATGCAGCTACTTAGTGATAAACTTTGAGTTTATTAATTCAAGTTTCCTGTCCCCAAGTCCCATGCCCTTTCCTCTACATAGGGTCACCTCTCATCAGGAGAAAAACAAATAAATAAATAACAAAACAGAGAAAATTCTAAAATAATTTTATCAAGGGAAAGAAAAGAGAGTTTTCTTATGCATGTAAAAATTAGTAAAAAGCATACCAACCTC
This sequence comes from Eschrichtius robustus, assembly GCF_028021215.1. NCBI lineage: Eukaryota > Metazoa > Chordata > Mammalia > Artiodactyla > Eschrichtiidae > Eschrichtius > Eschrichtius robustus. The sequence continues at coordinate 124,391,792 of NC_090829.1, forward strand.
AAATAAACAAGTAGACTGCAAGTTTAAATAAATCGTTTAGTTCATTATTTTTTCTTTAAGAGTTAAATTTTCAGTAAGTACAAATAGAAATTAAAGAAATTGTAGTGAAAATTTATTAGCACTAAATTATAAAATAACTGTCTCTTTTATAAATACAGTAGTTTAAAATGGCTATTGTGAAACTGTTTCTTGTATATTTCTACTCTCAGGTAGAAGAGATCAAAATCATTAGATGTTGTCATATCTCCTGATAAAATCAAGATAGCTGTGAAAGTACACAATAAAAAAAATTTCATAGCTCTTTTAATATGTTATAAATCAAAAATAATACAGTGTAAAAATACTGGTGGTATGACATTCACATTTTTCCTCCAATTTCCTTTTTTTTTTGGCTAAACATCTTGTTTAACGCTAGTAGAGCAGAAATGTATCATTTATTTCAAATTATAAATGTAATGTATTTTAGTAAATGGTAAGGGATTACATTTCCTCATTGATATTCACTAACTTAATATAAAGTAAAAGTTACAGTATTTCTGAGTCATGTAGATATCTTTTTTACCACAACCATTAGTGTTGGTTTGTAAAACTATAGCTTTATTATTCTATTAAAATCTTTTATACTGCATTATAAAATACGGAGCACTCTAGTTTTCCCTATAGTATAGAATCTTCCACACTTTTAGGTTTTTATAACCTCACTGAATAAAACACTTTCCAAGTTACCGATTTTTTTTAAATATAAAAATTTTAAGTATCAATAGCAAATACACTTGATGAAATAACCAGGCTTTCTTTTATTTTTTTAATTTAATTTAATTTAATTTATGTATTTATCTTTATACAGCAGGTTCTTATTCGTTATCTATTTTATACATATTAGTGTATATATGTCAATCCCAATCTCCCAATTCATCCCAGCACCACCCTCCCAGCCTCGTTTTCCCCTCTTGGTGTCCATATGTTTGTTCCCTACATCTGTGTCTCTATTTCTGCCTTGCAAACTGGTTCATCTGTACCATTTTTCTAGTTTCCACATGTATACGTTAATATATGGTATTTGTTTTTCTCTTTCTGACTTACTTCACTTTGTATGACAGTATCCAGGTCCATCCACGTCTCTACAAATGACCCAATTTCATGCCTCTTTATGGCTGAGTAATAGTCAATTGTATATATGTACCACATCTTCTTTATCCATTCATCTGTCGATGCGCATTTAGGTTGCTTCCATGACCTGGCTATTGTAAATAGTGCTGCAATGAACATTGGGGGTACATGTGTCTTTTTGAATTATGGTTTTCTCTGGGTAGATGCCCAGTAGTGGAATTGCTGGGTCATATGGTAATTCTATTTTTAGTATTTTTTTAAATTAATTAATTTATTAATTTATTTATTTATTTTTGGCTGTGTTGGGTCTTCATTTCTGTGCGAGGGCTTTCTCTAGTTGCGGCGAGTAGGGGCCACTCTTCATTGCGGCGCACGGGTCTCTCACTGTCGTGGCCTCTCTTGTTGAGGAGCACAGGCTCCAGACGCGCAGGCTCAGTAGTTGTGGCTCACGGGCCCAGTTGCTCCGCGGCATGTGGGATCTTCCCAGACCAGGGCTCGAACCCGTGTCCCCTGCATTGGCAGGCAGATTCTCAACCACTGTGCCACCAGGGAAGCCAGTATTTTTAGTATTTTAAGGAACCTCCATACTGTTCTCCATAGTGGCTGTATCAATTTACATTCCCACCAACAGTGCAAGAGGGTTACCTTTTCTCCACACCCTCTCCAGCATCTGTTATTTCTAGATTTTCTGATGATGGCCATTCTGACTGGTGTGAGGTGATACCTCATTGTAGTATTGATTTGCATTTCTCTAATGATTAGTGATGTTGAGCATATTTTCATGTGCCTCTTGGCCATCTGTATGTCTTCTTTGGAGAAATGTCGATTTAGGTCTTCTGCCCATTTTTGGATTGCGTTGTTTGTTTTTTTAATATTGAGCTGTGTGAGCTGTTTATATATTTTGGAGATTAATCCTTTGTCCATTGATTCATTTGCAAATATTTTCTCCCATTCTGAGGGTTGTCTCTTCGTCTTGTTTATGGTTTCCTTTGCTGTGCAAAAGCTTTGAAGTTTCATTAGGACCCATTTGTTTGTTTTTGTTTTTATTTCCATTACTCTAGGAAGTGGGTCAAAAAAGATCTTGCTGTGATTTATGTCAAAGAGTGTTCTTCCTATGTTTTCCTCTAAGAGTTTTATAGTGTCTGGTCTTACATTTAGGCCTTTAATCCATTTTGAGTTTATTTTTGTGTATGTTGTTAGGGAGTGTTCTAACTTCATTCTTTTACATGTAGCTGTCCAGTTTTCCCAGCACCACTTATTGAAGAGACTGTCTTTTCTCCATTGTATATCCTTGCCTCCTTTGTCATAGATTGGTTGACCATAGGTGTGTGGGTTTATCTCTGGGGTTTCTATCCTGTTCCATTGATCTATATTTCTGTTTTTCGGCCAGTACCATACTGTCTTGATTACTGTGGCTTTGTAGTGTAGTCTGAAGTCAGGAAGTCTGATTCCTCCAGCTTCATTTTTTTTCCCTCAAGATTGCTTTGACTGAAATAACCAGGCTTTTTAATAGGCTATTATAGATTTAATGTTAGTATTAATATTGATTGATGCAATATTAATATTAATGGATACAATTTTGCATCAATTCCAAGCTCAGTTCCCAACTTAAGGTAAGTTTTGTCTCATGGACCTGCAGCCAAGGAGATCAGAGCACTAAAAATAGTTTTTATCTGTGGTCTAAGGGTATTCATCATTAATTCCCTACTAAGGGAATTTATGATCTTATATTTCAATTTTGTATTAAGAGAAAAATTCCAAAAAATCACATTTCACAAGTTTAATCACACAGTATTTGCCATATAATAAAATATTTCACTTATACAACCTAAATATACTTTTTAAATATTAATTTTGAAAGCCAGAGCAAGAAGTGCCAGTCAATTCCCAGACAAGGTCAAGTGTACCTATTAATTTCTGTGACTTATTTGATCCATAAAGACCTTCCTAGTTGAGCATAGCAGAAGCATTACTGTGACTTTCCTATCTCAGTGGAGGATTAAATGGCAGGATTCTACATTGTAGCAGTAGCAGTGTGTCAACTTTGGTCAGGTGTTTTGGGCAACAGTTCAATCTTTCTAAGAATAATAGTTCTGCCATTGCATGTGGCATTGGCTTAATTTTCTTACTTCTAAATGGAAAGAGAAAGTTATGACCTAAATAATTAAATAATATCCCTAAAGGACTTATCTCCTCAGGGAAAACATAAAGCAAAATAAATGTGTTTAATTATAATTTGGTCATGCCTAAACTATCATAGCCTGCTTAGATTTTTTTTATTTAACTCCATCTTGCACAAAATTATGACAAATAAACAAACACAGTGAGGATTCCAAATCTTTCTGGTACACAAAATGATACATTCTTTTGGAGAAGCTGGCAATTTAGCAATTTAGAAATATGATTATATAAAGCAACAATAATTTCAATTATATTACAAACATATTTTCAAAAAATTTCACCCAAGATATAAAGGGAGTCTCCATTTCCTTAGCCTCCAATGTTTCCTCTCTTGAACAGAATGGACTTGCTTCCAACATTCACAGATAAGTCAATCTCACCAGCAGGAGCAGATCTGAGAAGGCTGGTCATGTCCAGGTCATGGCCTTAAGACTGCGGGTTCTAGTATTAGGAGTGTGTTCAAAGCACAGCCCTGCCATTTGCCAACAATATAATCTCAGGCACAATTAGTTCATGTATCTGAGCTTCGGTTTTTCATCTGTAAAATGGGCTTGAAAATATCACACTTGTAAGGTTTTTGTGAAAATAAATGAGATGATTCATGTAAAATATTTAAGGTAGCACTTGTTTCAGGATATGCACTTAATACATAAAGGTTGTCTACTATTATTATTATTTACCAGCTTGTGTCTATGTACATCTGGATATATACAAATTTAATCCCAAGCATACTTATTTTTGTGTTGAACTGTCCACCCACGAACCTGAACCCCACTACTGAGACTTTGTTCTTGCTTTTGCTTCTATCCTTTTCCCTTTCAACACTCTCAATGATATTATAGCATGACATTTTTAAGATTCAAGTCAAATTCACTATTTAAGCAAGTCCATTTGAGATATATATACATATCTCCCATTACAATATACTCTACAGTACTATTAATTGGTTCTTAAACAATACCATTACCGGCTGTCTTTTACTTCATTTTTGTTAATAAATCTAGTGTGTAGAATATCATTGGGCACATAATAGGTACTCAATAAATATATATCAGATAAATCAACTACTACTTTAATTAAAAACTTTTATTTTAGAGCTACTAGGCAACTAAAGCTTCTCCTCCCCTAGTCCTGTACTGTCAATCAACACTGTATAGAGGAAATAATGTACATACTGCACACTGGTGGATGTCCACTTATAAATCAAACAAGCTGGTTAATTGACACAATATTTAAATTAAGCTAAGTTGAGAGTCTTCTATAGTCATAGTAGCGTAAGTGGTGAAACAGTATCATAGTCTTAGCACAGTACTCAATATGTAATGGGAATTCAATTCAATTTAATTTTTTATCCTGTAAGTCAGATAAAGAAATCTTCCTATAGGTTATGTGTGATCTTCCCAAATACTCTTCGTCACAACTAAATTCTATTAAACATGATGATTTAAAATAACACTGACTAGCATAAGGATCTCTCAGGGGTCGAATAAAATAAAATGCTAGAGGTATGTATATTTCAGGACTTGGCAACTTTTTAAAAATAAGTTGTCAAACAGTAAAATATGTGATGTAAGTTTCCATCAACTTTGGAAAATAGTTTTTAATAAGAGTAGTAAAAATGATACTATCTTAATAATTATAGTCCTGAGATGTTATCCTAAGGAAATTTTAAGAAAGTAAAAATTACGTGACAGAGATGCTAATTACTACAGTATCAAAAATACTGAAATACTGGAAAAAGTAGCTTTAGTTAAATGACTATTTGTAAACTGATAGAATATTATGCAGCATTTAAAATTATAACTGAGTACTATATCATATGAAAAATGTTTAAATACAACTTCAAGCAGAATAAAGCAAAATACAAAATTATATGTTCTCTCTGATTAAAAGTGCTCAGCTTATGTTTTCAGAAGATAAAGTTTAGAATAATTTTTTTTTTCAAATTTCAAAAAGTTTGCCAAATTTCCAAGTGTCGATTTTCCCATTTGGAAGATGATTGGGCTGCTGAATCTGCTAACACTGATGGTTTGAAAAGGGGAATCTGACTCATTCTTCTATGTTACCATGAGAGGTGAGAAGGGTTGACTCAGTTTCTCTTGCTAATAGAATAAACGATGGAAATTTCTTTACAAACAATCAGCTGAAAATCAACTTGGGTGCATATCTTTATATTTGGTGATAAGGGATTTATATTTTTTAGAGATTTGTTTATTCCCTTCCCCCGAGGAGTTTTAAAGTACTGCACTGAGATGAAAAAATTATGTATATGTACATTTTTTCATGGTGTGATGGAAATAATAACATATTAAAGTGATCTTACTGCACATTAGCAAACAAATCTAGATAAGACAAAAGCTATCTTGGAAGCAATGAGTCCTCAAAATCAAAGATGCTGGTTATCCATGGGGTACTTTTGGAAGAAGCTAGTCTCTTCTCTGCAGTGTATAATTGAAAATTATGACAGGCAAGCAAAAGTTCTTCAACAGGAAGAACACTGGGGTTTTGTAAATTTAATCATTCCACATTTTTAAAATAGAGTTCATATAATAATAATGGCTAACCTTTCTTAAACCCCTATTTTTGCTAGTCACCAGCAAGTACTTTTCAGGTGTTATCACATTTAAACTTATTAAATTTAAGATCACAAGATCTTACTGCAATAGGTAATATTTTTATATCTTTTTTACTTAGGTGGAATCTGAGGCTAAGAGAGAAGAAATAACTTGCAAAATGTCACACAGTTTCAGAAAGCCAGGAAAACATTGTACTTTGTGGTAGTTGTTACTGTTTATAATGTTATCTTCTTCATCAACAAAGGCTTCCAGGGCTAGATTCAATAGTACAGTAAAAATGTACTTAGATCAAAGAATAGCGACTCATTGTAGTATGACATTTGTCCCAAAATTCTTAAGAAAAATATTGGAATCCAAATGTGAGACCACTGATGTAGTATTTGTTTTATTAAAAAAAAGTGTTTGGGATTGACATGTACACTCTGCTCTATTTAAAATAGATAAGCAACGAGGACTGACTGTATAGCACAGGGAACTCTGCTCAATATCCTGTAATAACCTAAATGGGAAAAGAATTTGAAAAAGGAATAGATACATGCATATGTATAACTGAGTCACTTTGCTGTATACCTGAAACTAACACAACGTTGTTAATCAACTATATACCTCAATATAAAATAAAAATTTTTTAAAAGGTGTTCTCTATGAACATGACTATTCTTTTAGATAGGTAAGTTTTGGGGGCCATGTGTAAAACCTTTGCAGAAATGGGAGAATAAATTTAGGACATTTCAATCTTTTTCATCATGTTGTTTTCTCCTTTTCCTATAGAATAGTCCAACTTGTAAAACTGAGAGAAGTCAAGGAAATGTCAACTTCTCAGGCTACCATAGCTAAGAAGTGTAAAAACTTGGATTTGAACTCATGGATGTTTGATGTTAAGTCTGAACTCTAGTTAGTGGTGATGTAAGAGGAAAGATGGGTAAAGATATGTAGAAAGAAGTCATCGCAATTGTTAGTTGATTCAACGGAAGAGGTGGAGTATTTGCATTGGTCACCAGAAACTGCAAATTTGAGGAGCAGGTGACAAAACCATTCACTTTTAAGGTTAGGTGGCAGTGGGGAAGCCAATATTAGCCAAAGTATTAATAGCCTATGATCAAGGTTTTCATTAGACCAAGAGACGCAGTTTTTTAATTCTGATTTTTATGCAGGGAGAATCTGTATTGCACATAACAGAGGTGTGGATAAGGATTTAGGGAACCTCATACCTTTTTGAATGAATTATAATGGAATCCACAAGAAGGATAACATCTTCTGAGATATAAAGGGAAAAAATGAACTCAAGAAGCTCCAGTTCTGCACGCTGCATGCTTTCTCTCTCAAGGAAAATATAATATCTTGTTAAGTTGTAAGGTTTGTTCAGATAAGCTCCAATATATTGCTTTTTCTACCATAGTGTAAAGATCTTTTTAAGTCCTTAAGACAAAAAAAAAAAATATCTAAAAACTCAAGGCTTATTTTAATATGTCATTTTGAATAGAATACTCTACCCCCAAGAGTTAGAGATCTATATACCACTGTTAGATTAGATGATTGAGAATGTTATTCTATGAAACTAAACTTTTTCACCACATTCTCTTAATTTTGTAACTGACATGTCATTTTCATTGTAATATACATGTTTAAAATTTGTTTTAAAAGAATAAACCTATTTATGAACCAAGTGAAAGAACACACTTTCCTTGTTTTGACATAATATCTATAAATAGATATAAGGCTCTTAAAACACTTTAGGCTCTAACTCCATGTGGGTGAAAATGAGACATCCGGGATTCAACCTGGTGCTATAGAAATAAAGGAAAGATTGATTTAAATGTTAAAACTTTGACGTCAAAAGCACGCAAATGGACTTTTCCATTTACTGTACTTTTATTTCCCCAAGCTTATATTCATCAACATCCTAATAAGACCTGAAGAAAGCAGAGGAAATCTGAAGCTTCTCTGTTCTTGGGTGTTTGGGAAGCAGGAAGGGAAAATTTAAAAAAACAAAAAAAACAACCAAATGTCATAAAAGAGTTGAAAATTGCAGTCATGGAGCAGATGTAGAGTATAATATAGCAGGACTCGTGTTAAGTAAGTTACTCAATCATGAGTCACATAGAAGTTTTGTTTTAACTAGGAAACTAAGTTTCATTTTAATCACGTATTGGGGAATTTCTGACTTTTCATGTTACAAATGGAGAAGGACATAGCAAAAGTGAAGCGACCTGCATTTTCAAAGAAATAGCTAGCTCTGCCTTTAACCTACACTCAAACCATATGGCACGTCTTAGCGGTAGCCAAAATATCCGTGCCCCTTCACTTTCTCTGTGATGAAATCCCACCAAACTGGAATTACCTGGGAATGAAGACCTCAGGTATAGGAAAATGGTGAGGACAAGACTACAGAAATCAAGATAAACAAGGTAAGGAATCCAAATAGGGAAGGAATTACTAAATCAAAAAGTGGGAAAATGGGGCAGTCTTGAACAATGAGTAATTAATGAAGTAAAGATAAAATGGAAGAGAACAAATAAAATCTTATGATGCCTCTCTTAACAAATAGAGATACACAGACATTTTTGAAAAGAAAATGATCATCATAAGCCTTTGTACGTTTCTTGAAGAAGAAAATGAACTAAAGCATTTGAAATTGAATGTGTGTTAGAGAAGGAAGTAGATATCCAGCAGTTATGTTATTAACTTGATGGATGCCCATAACCAGACAGACAATTGAGCATCACCGTAACCCTCAGTTCATTTTAGTGCTTGGAATCTCCTATTGATTGTCAGCTAACCAAATAATTATGAATCTCTGCTTTTCTATGTATTGAGTAAATGTTATCTTAGTGGCAACCTTGACTTATTTAAAACGGATAAAAGATGTACGTAGTAATCTGCAAATAGGCAAAGTATAGCCAGTTTAAAAATTCAGATGATCTCTTTGCTTATCTAAATAGAATTATACCGTAAAGACTACGTATCAAAATAATGCAATCAACAAAATGTCTAAAATAGCAGTATGTACTATGTCATGGTCTACTCATATTGGGACATTTCTGTAGAAGTGAATAAAATCAAATTACTGCTCAATCTGAATTATTTGTTAAGACTTAAAATACTGTAAATAAATATGTGTTCACATTTAAATAAGATAAAGTTTAAAATATGTAAGTTTAATACAGTATTTTAAAATAACAAATTTGTCATTATACTTTAAAAACTAAAACATACAAAAATGCTTACTATAACATAGATAACATGCCCACATCTTAATAATATGGTTTGATAATACAATATAAAACTTGCTAGAATAAATGTGGGAGTCAATAAGTATAAGTATTGTAGCTTAACGCCCATGCTTTTTCCCCTTAGGCTGTGAGAAAACAATCAACAATAGGGTGAAAACTCAGAAAAAGCAAACCCAGACAGACAGACTCCTTGCCAGGCTGTCCTTGCTTGAAGAACTAGAAAAAAAGAAGGATCTAGGCAGGTAAAATCACCCAGCTGTGAGTGCAATTAACCTAGAGAAAATTATTCTTTGAATTAGTGTTTTGAGGAAAACATACAAATTTCCCTTCAGTCTTAAGTTTATGCCAGACTCATGCCAGGTTTTTAGGGATAACCTCTAATCTAATTTCTGGATTAGATTAGTGTTTGTGTAAGATTGGAATTATCAATTCTATGAATATTAAGTACAACTCATTGCAAACACATCTGAATGTGGCAGGTTTTTTTCCCCCCAATGGAATATTTGAAATTACAGATTTAGTACTTTCGAACTATCAGAAATGTTTACATTACTTATTTCATACCGAGTCTGATTTTGGTGAGTTTTAATTTTCTAAGAATCTATGTATTTCATCTATGTTGTCAAATGTATTTGTAAAAATTTATATCATGTCCACTATATTTTAAATCTCTGCTGCATATATTACTTTTAAGTTATTTATATGTACCCTTTTCGTCTTATTTAGTAATTTATCTAGAGATTAGTCTTTTTGTCAGTTTTTCAAATAATCAGATTTTAATGATTTACACTCTTCCTTTCTTTCTTTTAATTCATTTGTTTCCCCTCTTAATATTCCCTTCCCATTTTCTTAGGTTTTTAGTTTGTTGTTCCTTTTCTTCTTTCTTCTTTTGAGCGTTTACTTTGATCCTTTCCTAACCTTTTAAATTTAGTTATTCAAGTCATTAATTTTGATTCATTCTTCTCTAAATTAAATCTTTAAGTAAAACTTTCTGCTAAGTACATATTGGCTCCATCTCCTATGTTATGACATGATGTACTTTTTAAATACTAGTTTTAAGTAGTGTCTAGTTTCCTTGTGAATTTTTTCTTTAAACCATAAATGAATTGAAGTGCAGTTAAAAAAAAAAAAACAAGTCAACCTATTTGGTATGGTTAATTATATTTTTGTACATTTTAAAATTTTATTGTAAATTTATCATAGACACAATCATTTGAACTCTTTTTAGGCTTGCTTCAGGGCCTCAAGTGTGTGAATTTGGGTAAAAGTTTCACGCTTGCTAAGCAAGAATGTGAGAGTTTCTATGTTCTACAAATGTCCAAGCAACTGTGGTATTCAAATATTTCACTTTTCTTTTCTTTTTTTTTTTTTTTCTGTTGGATCTAATAAGTACTTAGAGGAATATGTTAAAATATTCTGCACATAATGGAGAACTTATTGATTTTCCCTTGTAGTTGCTTTATATAATTATAGTAGTTTGGATGCATTAGTAACCTTGAATCTTCACCTCTCCCTGAGTCCATACTCGTTGTTGTGTGCCTTATAGTGCCTGAGAGTGTCCTCCCACTTGACTCTAGCCTTTGTCTTTTTTGGTCAGTGGAGTTTTAGGAAACATGACATGACTTGAACAGTACTTCATCAATTGTGCTTGTTTATTGCCATCTGCTGAGATCATGCCCTGGCTAGCCTTTTGGAGACATTCTGGCAAGACTCTCCAGACTACCTGGCAGTTAGCCGGTGATGAGTTATACAAGCAAACCTATTTGAGACCTAGCAAAACTATACAATCAAGCCAGGCTTAAACAGCTGACCTATAGACTCATGAGCTAAATATATGTGTATTTTTGAATGCCTCTGACGTTGTGTGTGTGGGTGTTGTTTGTCATGTGAAGATTATTTTAAGAGGAGCAATACAGTATTTTAAGCTTTAAAAGGTACAAACATACATTCTATTGTTTTATTGGGGATTGATAACATTTTATTATCATTTAAAGACTCTTTGAGAAAGGTAGTATGTTTGACGTTTTTGTTCTTTTACATTTGTAGTTGCTTGCTAAAATCTTCTTTAATCTTTTAAGTCTAACTTTTCTTCATTTTCATGCTTTGTGAGGCTCTTTTATATAATATACAGTAGAGAGGATAGTGGCTCTCGTAGTCAATAGAAATTCGTCTGGCTTATGTTGCCTTGCTTGTGCTACTGAAACGGAGCAGGACCCTATGGTCCTTTCCCCTCCCCACCAACCCCATGTCCTCTGCCTGCCTTTTGCCTGTGGAAAAACTTTAGTCAAAGAATAAATTTAATCAGAGAAGTGAGAAAATGTAGAAACAAAGGAAAACAGTTAAACAGGACAAAACAATAGTAGTTTAGTCATTAAGCAAATTCAAGGACCTTTACTTCCTTCTCAAGGGCTATAGGTAATATTCTGAGCCATATCCTATGAGCTGTCTTATAGATACTGAAACCTCTACCAGGTGGAAGAAGTTAACTACATAATGACCAGACTGTAGCCATGACAGAAGCTGCCACCATTCAGAACTGGCCTGAAAGAAATGGGAACAAACTGACCCTGGAACTGAAGATTAACTATACTTAAAACAATCACGATGACACTGATCAGACCACAGCATGATCAATTTCAAGATGACTGTCAGAGCTGACTGTGCTGTTTCTGCATGGAACCCCCTCGCTCTGTCTATAAGAGCCCTTACCCATTGATTGTCAGTGTGGGGGGCGAGCTTAACCTTGGGACAGGAGTCCGCCCTCTCCCCCCGCACCGCCGGTTGCCGGCATCCAAAAGAAAGCAAACTTGCCTCTCTATTGCCTTTTGAGCAGTGAGCAGCCAGACCCTCAATTTTGGTTACAATACTTGTAAGATAAAGAAATCTGTGCAAATAACATACAGAGTTAAACCGAAGTTGGACACCTCTTATCCACTTCAACTTAACCTTCTATCTTTTTGTCAAGGAATCACAAAGTACAAAAATCCTTTTGGCATATTGCCTCTTTGATAGGCTAACACTGGATTCCACATTAACGTTAAGTAATACAGCTGGAGGGCTGAATCTATATAAAGGAATTCCAGCAGAATATAGTAAGTTCCTTGCCAAAAAGCGGGCTAGGCCCTTTGACATTGTCTCACACATCCCCATGACTGTATGTTACAATGGAATACCTTGGATACCCATCTTTTATTATCAGTCTGTCCTACACTCTGAGCCTGAGTTGGAAGGACCATTCACCACAGCCATATCAGACAGATCCATCACCACCAGAAAACATGCTTGACTCTTCAGCATGTAGATGATACTATCTGAGATGGTGGAAGCTTTGCACGGCACACATATGTCGCCACCATCTGTGGTAGCTTTGGCCTAGAGGAAAGAGTGGGCCAACTTGCATCCATAAGAAGGGAAGAGTGTGGTGTGAAGCAAGTGAGGCACGAACTTGGGTGCAAAATTTAAGATGCCAAAAATTTAGATAAAGTATTTAACTAGAAAAATAATATTTTAATGTCATATTTCTTAAAAAATAAAAAATAATACAAAAATTCATGATGAAAGAAATACCAAAATTTTAAATAAAGACAGGATCTGATAATACTGTGAGCTCCCAGAGTTTTCACCTTTCCTGCCTAAATATCATAAGATCCTTCCTCAACTGTTGCCTAAAGGACAATTTTTGGGGTGGGTATTAGGTTGTTCTCATGTATAAATAAGAAACTGAAATTTTTATGTCAGGAATATGAAGTTTGATGTTCCCCAGTCTCTGGAAGTGAAGGTGGCTGTATTCTTGAAAACTTGGTTTAAAATTCTTTGATTCTGGAATGTTTCCCTAACAAGCTTAGCTGAATTTTCTTTTTGTTTACATTCTGAAAATCTTTTTCTTTGACTACTGTGTTTACTTTATTTATTGTAATTTCTGATTTTTTACTTTTAAAGTTTAGTATGCTAACTTTTACTGGGGTTACTGATTTATTGGGGCTTATTTCTAACATTGTATTTCTCCTCTGTGTCTGTTTTATTTGTCTTATATTTTAATATATCTAGTTATCTTAACACAGTCTGAATTTATTCAGTTTCATTAACCCCTTAACAAATAATCCATGTTTTTAAAACTTATTTAGTCCCCAGATTTCCTTGTAATTAATTTTATCTTTTTTCCATAAGCAAAATAGATCATATCTGTCTTTTTGGAGGACTTCTGCATTTGTAGATCTATCTTTCATGTCAATAATTTCCTCTTCAGTAATATTTAATATGCTGATTAACCAATCTACTACATCTTGGCTTTTTAGTATTTATAGCTTTTCCTTCAAAAATTCTATTGTGCTATTTATTTTTTAAATTGTTGCATTACTTCTTGTAGATTATAGTTCTTTCTCCATATGTTCAGGCCTCATAATTTCCCTTTATAATGGATTAAATGTTTATTTTACATTTTATTTCTAATAAGCCTAAATTCTAAACGCTTCATGGGTTTAATTCCGATGTCTATTGCACCTTCTGATAATTAAGGTATTCTACTTCTTTGGTAATTTTTAAACTCATGCTGACTATTTTTTTTCTTGGAACCCTACTCTTGGCAGTTACTTGAGGCCTGAATTAAAATAGTGTCCCTTAAAATAGAATGTGTGTTTCTGCCTGTTGCCAGAGGTATTATCAACCATTAACATTTTAGTTCTTCACTTAATATTTGCAGATCTGCAAGTCAAATGAATTCAGTCCAAAATCTGTGTAGGGTCAACTTGCCAGAGTTTCTGAGATTTTTGTGTTCGTGCAGCTGAGTATTATGGTCAAGATTTTTTTTGCTGCTCTCTTCTCTTTCATAGATATATTCACATAAACTGAAGGTATATTCCTTTGGTGCCCAAATGTATATGTGTTGTTTTTTAGAATTCTTAACTTGGGCTTTTCCTGGTCATTCTTGGATATTCTCTTTTCTTTCTTGCTTTACATAGGCTAAATTTCACCAGGGTTTGCCAAAAGCCCCAGGGAGAATATTCTCTTTGGGGCTTCCTTACCCTCCATGAATCCTCCTTTTACTTTATTATTAGCCTCAGAGAATACCTTACATTAAAAAAAAAAAAAAAGTTTATTTCAAAGATTATTTTAAACTATTTTCTCTGACAGTTTAGTTATTTTTTAAAAAAGTTGCGTTCGTTAAAGTGTTTCTCAAATATTTCATATTACGACACGCATAGAAAATGCTAAAATTATATGACATATTGAAAAAAAATGAGTAAGTCATTGATGTTGGAAGCAGCTGGCCTAATATTTCAAGTCTTGTTCAACTAAGTAGGTGCCTGGGGGGATAAATATTTCTGCAGACTTTTTACCTTTCTGTGCACACTTGCAACTCATTTGTGGAAAACAAGTTTGCAGTAATAATACATGGATTATGAAGATTTTTATTTTTTTTGGTTTAGTAAATTTTGGTTGCCACATGTTTGTAACATGTAAAAGCATTTTTTTGTTTAACTGCGAAAATTCCTGCGACTAAAATTTTTTCTACTGAAAAATTATCAACCTGTTCCTAAACTTGTACTCAGTAGCTCATACCTTTAATAAGACATTAAATAATAAAAAGTAAAAAAAAAAAAAAAAATTTTGTTGATATCACATACAAAATATACCAAAAAAGAATAACCTCTTACAAAAAGTGATATATGAAATCTACAGTACATGAGCTCTGCCCCATTCCATTTATCAAAGTCTAGCTGTTCTCTAGGTATAAAGAGATAACTCTGCTGTTTCCCAAGGGTATATAAGCAGAGCACTAACACCAGATGAAAAATAAATGTACCTATTCAAGTGAAAAAGTATGGCAAGTGCATCTGTTATTTATGACACCAATTATTTCATGAGTTTGCTGCTTTGTTTTCAATATAAAAATGACAAACAAGGGCCATAGTGCATTTCTATATTAGCCATGTCTATGTATGTAAATCATAATGGAAATTGGAGCGATTCATGTGGATAATTCAGGCCAACAGTGCCATTTCACTTGAAATGAGGGTAAATAAAAGGTAAGAAAACAGACTTTTGTTATCATATAACTTCTAATTTTAGTCTTTGAACCTATAAATAAAGATATGTAGCCAACTGAAAAATACTGTTATATGTGCTTTCAGAAATGTAATGTAATTTAATCTTCTCTCTCTCTCTCTCTCTCTCTCACACACACACACACACACACACACACACACACACACATGCATGCATATACACTTGGAATTTGACATCTGTATAAGAATACTGAAGCTCAGAAAGATAACTGCATAAAGTCACATAACTAAACTACACTGCTGAACTTTATGACCATTTCTGCCAGATTACAAGGACATATTCATCTTACCATATCATCTTATATCATTAAAATTAAAATTTTGCACTGGATTATGGTATATCAAATTATAATGCAAGGAGCTCTCAAAATGAAATATATTTGACGATGTATAAAAATAATTATAAAACTTTTTCTTAACACCTCTTCAATCTTTAGGTATTAGTACAAGATTTAAATAATGCTATACTGAAGCTTTCATGTTTAAATTTTTCATGTTATCCTTTACATTTAATTAACTTCTAGGTATGTAAATTGTATTTCTATTGTGTTGGTTAACAATTTGGCTCACTGTAAGAGAGAAGTTGGATCATTGTGTGTTAGGAGTTAATTTACACAAAGAATGTTTTCATTTGTAATCGAAATATCTTGTCTTTAAAATTATTTCCTAAAAATTTATTATATTTAAAATTATTTGAAAATACTGAATTATCAAAAATGGATCCATGATAAACGATGAGATTGTGGTATTCTCTATGAGTAATCAAATTTTTTTTTAGTTTGTGAAGAATTATCAACAATATTAGAGGTCGTTTGTGTGTGTAAAACAAATGGCAGGAACAAGAAAGAACGTCATATATTAATGTATTTATGTAATATTAATTAATTGTTTAAATAGTAAAATAATATATACAATTGGCTAAATGTTCAATATTATTATTGTTACTTATATATAAGTTCATTTCCTCAAACACATTTAAAATTAAACTCATTTTTTGGTCTACCTTTTCTTATCCTGGTGCTTCACCTCACCCTTTAGTGCTCTGTCTCTCAAATTTTAAAGTGAATTTGGCCACTGAAATGTGTTTTTTCCACAAGGAACATGGTGTTTCCTGAATGGACATTCCTTATTTTCAAATAAAGGGCAATGTTTCTTGGATAAAGGTGGTGGCTAGTGTATATTCAGATTTGGAGCAGAGGATCAAAAATATTACTCATGGTCACTGCTGGATTACACAGTCAGTGGCTTTAGTGAGTGCAGAAAGACCAAATATTGTTGGGAAATTTTTCATATTTGATATTTTAGTAAAAGCATCAATATGCTATTATGAGAAAAGTAAGAATTTGATTGAACTTCCTGACAAGGTCTATAAAGGACTTAATATAGAGATGAATAAAGAACAGTGAGAGTAATATACAATGAAATATTACTCAGCCATAAAAAGGATGAAATAATGCCATTTGCAGCAACATGGGTGGACCTAGAGATTATCATACAAAGTGAAGTAAGTCAGACGGAGAAAGACAAATATCATATGATATCACTCATATGTGGAGTCTAATTTAAACAGTGATACAAATGAACTTATTCACAAAACAGAAACAGATTTAAAGATACTGAAAACAAACTTATGATTACCAAAGGGGCAACATGGCGGGGAGGAGTAAATCAGGAGCTTGGGATGAACATACACACACAACTATATGTAAGCTAGATAACCAATAAGGACCTACTGTACAACGCAGGGCACTCTACTCAATATTCTGTGATAACCTATATGAGGAAACAATCTAAAAAAGAATGAGTATACGTATATGTCTTGGGTTGGCCAAAGAGTTCGTTTGGTTTTTTCGTAAGATGGGTCTAGTAGTGCTTAGTGGTCTCTAACTTCATTTGAAACAATTTTGTTAGATTGTATTGTGACAGCTATCATATCAGCATGCAATTAAAAAATAAACTTATCAAAATTGGTGAATTTTTGTGTAGCCACTTTAATATTGAAGATGGAAGAAAAAAGCAACATTTTTGGCGTATTATGCTTTACTATTTCAAGAAAGGTGAAAACGCAGCTGAAACGCATAAAAAGATGCAGTGTATGGAGGAGGTGCTGTGACTGATAGAACATGTCAAAAGTGGTTCGCAAAGTTTCGTGCTGGAGATTCCTCACTGGACAATGAATGCTCCATGGTCAGGTAGACCAGTTGAAGTTGATAGCGATCAAATGGAGACATTAATTGAGAACAATCAACTATATCATGCAGGAGATAGCCAACCTACTCAAAATATCCAAATCAAGTGTTGAAAACCATTTGCACCAGCTTGGTTATGTGAATCACTTTGATTTTGGGGTTCCACAATAGTTAAGTGAAAAAAACCTTCTTGACTATATTTCTGCATGCAATTCTCTACTGAAACGTAACGAAAATGTTCCATTTTTAAAACAAATTGTGATGGGCAATGAAAAGCGGATCCCGTATAACAATGTGGAACGGAAGAGGTCGTGGGGCAAGCGAAATGAACCACCACCAACCATACCAAAGGCCGGTCTTCATCCAAAGAAGGTGATGGTGTGTACACGGTGGGATCGGAAGGGAGTCCTCCATTATGAGCTCCTTCCAGAAAACCAAATGATTAATTCCAACAAGTACCGCCGCTTCCAATTAGACCAACTGAGAGCAGCACTCGAAGAAAAGCGTCCAGAATTAGCCAACAGAAAACGCATAATCTTCCATCAGGGTAACGCAAGACTGCATGTTTCTTTGATGACCAGGCAAAAACTGTTACAGCTTGGCTGGGAATTTCTGATTCATCTGCCGTATTCACCAAACATCGCCGCACCATCGGATTTCCATTTATTTCGGTCTTTACAAAATTCTCTTAATGGAAAAAATTTCAATTCCCTGGAAGACTGTAAAAGGCACCTGGAACAGTTTTTTGCTCAAAAAGATAAAAAGTTTCGGGAAGATGGAATTAAGAAGTTGCCTGAAAAAAAGGCAGAAGGTAGTGGACAAAACGGTGAATACGTTATTCTGTAAAGTTCTAGGTGAAAATGAAAAATGTGTCTTTTATTTTTACTTAAAAACCAAAGGAACTTTTTGGACAACTCAATTTAACTGAATCACTTTGCTGTACACCTGAAACTAACACAACATTGTAAACCAACTATACTTCAACAAAATCAAAAAAGGAAAAAAGAAGACAACGAGAGTGGGCCACATCTCATAAGAGAAAAAGCAGAGTTTTGTTAGGAAAGGACAAAAATGAGACAAAAGGAAGGAGGGTGGGTGACTGCCGACCACCATGGCTCATGTTCTTCTTAAAGTGCAGCATTTAAGGTAGCTATCCCTTTAGGTTTTGCCTGCTAGTAGTTTTATGTGCATTTGTTTTTATCTAACCTAAGTAGATTCTTTCTCCAGTTTCTCCTTAGCACACCTTGCCTTATTAAGAGCTCCAGTGAAAAACTAATATGTGACCCGAATTCTTAGCAAGATGTCAAAAAACATATGTGGTTCTTCAGAGCTTCCAATATGCAGTGGGACTATGCTGTTTTGAAATGCCAATTTCTTTTTGGTCAGTACTTGGGGACAACCTACTTTACTTTCCAGCATGATTGGTATACCTCTCTGCTGTTAGAGAGAAACAACCCCTAGATCCCTTTTCCATTTCAGTGGAGATAATGATGCACTGAAATAGCTCTCTGGTGTACCTGAAACTGCGACATTGCCAGGAAGTTTATATTTCAAAGCAAAGAAGTTACATTCCATTAGGTGTTAGTATCTAATAAATATGCAGTATACTGAAAGACTTCCAAGGGAGATGGAGAGTTGGTACATATTTCTAAAATTGTTTGACAGACATTAAAAGTGATGTAAATCACAATAAAATAGAGATGGAAACTTCATCTACAGTAAAACTAGACAAGTTCCCATCATCATCCCACACATTCTGAAATATCAACCTGATGCAATGAAATTTTTATGAAGCTGAGAGAAGATACCAGGAGCTAATACTCAATTTTCTGGCAAGGGAAGAAAGTGCAATTAGAAGACTATATACAAGATTATTTTTAAAAAAACACAGCAATATTTCTTTTCCTGAAAAAGTAACAGCTACAGCCCTGGATAGAATATCAAGAGCATACGGGGTGAATTATTTGGAAATCAGACTTGAAATTAGGTCCTGCAGATAGAATTCCATCATGGAAAGCAGTGTTCTTCAGATTTTAGCATGCAGCAGAATGCTCAGGAAGCCTTCTTCAACAGTGATTACTGGTTCTCAATCTCAGAATTTCCAGCAATTGCTCCAGTAAGGCTGGAGTGGTGCCTGAGAATTTGCTTCTCTAAAAAGTTCCTAGGTAATACCGAAGCTGCTGGTCTGGTACTATACTTTGAGAACCTCTGGTATAAATGACTTGGTTATTGTGGTTGGTGGTGGTGTTATTGTTCAAAAGACTTAATTTTTTAAAGCAGTTTTAGGTTTACAGTAAAATTGAGAGGAAGGTACAGACTTTTCTCATATAGCCCTCTGCCTCCACACATGCATATCCTCCCCCACTGTCAACATCTCCCACCTGAGTGGTACATTTGTTGTAACTGATGAACCTACACTGACACATCATTATCACCCAAAGTCCATAGGTTACATTAGGATTCACTCTTGGTGTTGTTCATTCTGCGGGTTTGGACAAATGTACTGGAACACGTATCCATCCTTACGGTATCATACAAAGTAGTTTCATTGCCATAAAAATTCTCTGTGTGCCTACTATTTATTTGTACCTGTCCCCCAGCCCCTGGCAACAACTGACCTTTTTATTGACTTCATACTTTTATCTTTTCCAAAATGTCATATACAGTAGTTGGAATCATACAGGATGGAGCCTATTTAGATTGCTTTATTTCACTTAGTAATATGCATTTAAAGTTTTGCCATGTCTTTTCATGGCTTCATAGCTCATTTCCTTTTAGCACCAACCAATATTCCATTGCCTGGATGTAGCACAGTTTATCCATTCACCTGCTGAAGGACATTTTGGTGGCTGTATAAATAACTTTTAAAAATGTGTTTTATTTTTGTCTTCAGACTAACTTCCCAAGGAGAAAGAAAATGGTTTGAAGACAAGGAAACAAGCTTATTCTAATTGCTGTGGGATGGGGGTAGGGGAGAGAGCACACTAAAAAAACTACAGTGCTACAGGAGGAAAAAAAAAGGGGGGCTGGTATCATGTTGGGATAACTTTGCGCTGTATTAGCTTGTTAGGCTAAATGACATTCCCAAGAATTCCCTGTCTAATATGTTTCCTGTTAGGGCAGTCTATAAAAAATATATACATCAACACACCTATTATAAAATTTAACCTAAATATTTCCAAATATAACCAATGTGAACAATAGACATTTAGATCTTTTCTAAATATTCCAAATTATAAGAGAGCAATATTCCACAACAATAATCATAATTCTTTATGCAAAACTATGCAGTAAGCTTTCAGATTTTTAGAGTAGTCAATGTAAGTTATCAGTGAAAAGGAGAAGAAGGAAAGAAATTTAAAAATTACCAGAATTTTCTCATGCATTTTCTAAGGTAGAACAGAAGGGCATTACGTTGATTTTGTAGGAAAAAAAAATAGTTTCCTCTGAAGGCTAGAATTAATAATTTCCAGGCAATAAACAGGCTGTTACCTACCAATAAAGAATTAATATTGAGCAACCATGAAATGAAATAGTAAAGGTCATAGGCCCCTTACAAAGACACTGCAAGAATTCAACCTTGATCACTTGAAGTCATTAAAGGAAACAAAATAATACAAAACAAAACAAAATAAAATGAAACTTTGTCCTAGCTTTGGACGGAACTTAAGTTTTAGTCAAATTTTAGAATATTTTTATAGAAAAAAAGGAGTTAATGCAAAGATCAATTAAGCCATCAATTGATACAGTTTGGAAGTAAATAAATTTTATAATTTGTTTTTAATTTACTGATGACTTTAAAAATTCTCACTTTATAATAGAGACAAAGTGGATAAAACTGTATTTATAGCATGCTTTAGTTTTTTGATACTTCCCTCCTCTTTAAATTAAGCCAGAAAAAAACAAAAAACAAAAACTGAAGCAGCAGGTATTTTTAAAAAACATTAATTCAAGAAGGTGCCACATAGCTTTTCTGAGTATCTCAAATAATTCACCTAATTACACTTTTTTTTTTTCCTTTCATTCTTTGCAGAAGGTTCCCTCCTGCTTTGCTTTCCAGTGTCATTGGATATCAGTAATTTACTTAGATTCACTGAGAAAACTGAAGCCTTCGGTTGTGTCTATAAAGTTGAAGACTAATTTTTTATTTATCCTACAGCACACATACACACACACGTGTGCAGATTTACTTATCTAAACGGTGTGAAGTGACTTTGTGGGGGGGGGGGCTCATTTCTTACCTGAACACATAAGACTAAAATCTATAGCAGAATTGAGGTAGAAAGATTTTAGATAGGTTAAAAAACTAAAACTTAAAATACATTGATATTTAAGACAGAGTGCAGGTGAAAGAGTATGAGGTAAGGTTAAGAACAAGATTGATTCTGATTCTAGATACTTTTACATTTTTAGAGGGTAAATTGCTAGAATATTAAAGAGTTTGAAAATACAAGCATTTGCAAACATAACTGCTAGTGACAGACATCCATACAGATTTATACATCATTTAGGTAGTCTTGAAGAACTGCTTCATGTTTGACAAAATTCTATCATTTTGGCAATGATTTCTGAGACATTGCAAGAAAAAGAAAGAACAAAGAGATCACATCTGTGATCTTTAACTTTCTTTTCAGATCCTAAGTTCTGTTGGTGTAGCTAGCTGTCTATTAACTCCTCTGCCCCAAGCATTCCCTGACAAACGAAGATACAGCAATTATGGGAGTGGTGTTTCGTTACACATTTGTAACAATCAGGTGACAGTTTTTAAATCCTTGTTCATCACAATACTAGAATAATTTCTCTCAGGCTGGGGGGGGGGGTGGGCTGGTGGTTAAAGAACTATTTCTAGAACAGAAGAAGAAATGGCAGATTGTTTCAGTATATATTTTTTCCTTTAATAGTTTTAGTCAACTGAAAGCCAAATTTATTTAGGGCCCTTCATATTCTCATTTGTGGCTCTTCTCAAATTTTACCTAGGCTCTGTGTGATTCTCTGACAATTTAAATTGCTTTGAGAACAAAGACTATTTAAAACAAAATCATATTATGACTGATTCGATAGAGGCACGTGAATGTGACAGGGACATCAATAGAAATTTGTGGCTTTAGTGAGAAAGGTCTCCCATTCTAAACAACACAAGGCATGGAGAACAGCCTTGTTTGATCAAAACTTTGTCAGAATCGTAACTGTACTACACATGTTCATGCCTTCATAAGGGCTGAATAAGCTCTTCAGTGTGGTTATAATTATCTTTTTCTGCATTAAGAATTGTAATGAAGGCCGTGGCAAAATGCTGCTAACCATGGTGCACCGTATGTTGTAATAGTAAGTATGTGTTTGGTTGAAGAGGTAGTTGATTGCTATCAAGTCAGCACTACTGAATAAAAATGTGGCAATTCTCTTGAAAAAAAAAAAATCCAAATGCTCTGATACATAAACAAAAGAGATCATTATATTATTCATTCTCCAGGAAACAGGGCAACCTGGTGACATTTGTACTGAAATAATGCTCGCTGTCCCAATCTATGAATAATCCCAGGTCAAAGGGGTATTCTAAACCCTAACAGATATTCACAGTAAATCCAAATATAGTAAGGACCTCTCTCCCATCCCCTTTATACAGTTGAACTAGACACCAAACATTGAAATATATGTGGTAATAATCATTTTAGAATAGAGACTTATCTTAAAGAAAATGTAAAATAACCTGATAACCACACATGCACAAAATCCTCACAATAAATGTACACTAATTAGACACACATCTGAGTTGTAAGAGTAGTGTGTATATCACAATATGTGCTTTACATTTAAAGTTATTTTTTTTCTAGCCTGGTAAATTCACTACAATTTAGAACACATTTATGGAAAAATTTATGGGAAATACAAAAACAACCTACTTACATGATGTTTTCTTTTCTTTCATTTTCTTCTCTTTTTGAACACAACCTGTGTATATTTTGGAGATTACCAACATTCAGTTAGCCAACCAGCCTCAATCAACAATCTGTTGTGTGAAAGTCTCCTGTCTCTACGTGTTCTATGAATATGTTCAAGAGGAATTTGGCAACTTGATGCCTTTGATGAATTCATTCAGCAGGCATGCATTTAAAACCCATCGTGAATCATGCGTTCTCCTAGGTATTGTGCTTCATGAGTTATATGCACATGACCTTTTCCTCTGAATCTCAGTCTAGTGATAGAGGTAGGAGTACAAAAAAAGAGCCGTGATAAACCTCAGTATGTAAGGCAAAGAATACATTCCTGACCACTCTAGAATGCAGGTCAGTATAAGTGGCTTTAAGGAGGAAACCTCTTTAAATCTTCCTGAGTTACAAATAAATGAGTCAAATCTGATCTCTGCTTCTCTCCCACCCTGTGACCTTGGGTAAGTGTTTTAACCTTGCTTTTCTCCTCTGTGAAATGGAGACAGGAATACCTATACTTTCTGTCTTCCTCACAGGCTTGTTGTATATAGGAAGCATTTTTGTGTTGTTGCTAGTAGTAGTAGTGCTACTATTACTAATAGTATTAGTACTATTATAATAGTAGTATTATAATACTATATTATAATAATAGTAGAAGAAGTATTATTAATATTACTGTGGGCATGGTGTATTTAAACAATTTCAAGTTTTTAATCCACTCCCCAATCCACCTTAATCCACAGATATGTCAATGAAAAGGGAATAGACAAAATGGTGAGAGAGACAGAGAGAAACAGAATATCAAACAGATTCAAAAGACTGAATACCCAGGTTCTGAACAAAATGCAGTGGCAAGAGCCTGGAGGGTTTACAAAATTTGCCTGTGCCACCCTGTTTCTTCAGGTAGTTTCCTTCTTTCTAGCTCATCTAATTGGGATATTGTCAGTAAGAATAATTTTCACTGGATTTTTATAATGCATGCAGCATGCATTTGAATGAATAATGATTATATGTGAGTGGATAGTAGCAAAGCCAGAAATCACAGAGTGCAGCATTTATAAACCATTCACCATGTGGGAAAAGCAGGCACCCTGGAAGATGGAAACAATTGCATCTGACCCTGATAACTGAATGGGTCACGTGTACCCAAACCTTGCTCTTTAAAACAAAATAATAGAAGTATGCTTCAGAGGAGATAAATGACTCTCGGGAGAGGGGCAAAAGACATATTGCTCTGTGACCTCTGAAACATTAGTTATAAGGGAGAAAGATTCCTATCCCTATAATCCCCCGAGGAGGAGAGGCACTGGGGAGTAGAGAAAACAGGCACCGCATGAATTCAGGGAACATTTTCATTTCCCTGAGCTTCTGCTGACAGACAGTAAATCCAGTGGTTAAGTGTCATGCAGTGCAGGGGCCTTTTTTTCTAGTAAGTGTGGTGAGAGTACCTTATCCCTTCTGGTGTAATTGTTCTTTGTTCCAATTGAACATAACGGGGATTTAAAAACTCTAAGAGAAGCTAAAAGGCAAATAAAAATGCGACTCTATTGAAAATGAAAATCTATTGCT
This sequence comes from Eschrichtius robustus, assembly GCF_028021215.1. Lineage (NCBI taxonomy): Eukaryota > Metazoa > Chordata > Mammalia > Artiodactyla > Eschrichtiidae > Eschrichtius > Eschrichtius robustus. The sequence goes on from NC_090829.1 coordinate 124,416,642, forward strand.
AACAAACCTATTTTCTTTTGATGCAAGTAACCCTTAGCATTTTACAATTTCACACTGTTGTATAGCATAGCTTATCAATGATTATGAAATTTCTTATTATAAATCCAGATGTCTACTTTGTGTGTGTACGGTTACTTTCAAAAGGGAGAATGGAAGAATTTAAGAAGCAGTAGTGACAATGTTGCTTTGGCTTCCAAAATCTTTATGGACAAGAACTGCTTAAAGAAAAATGTAATTGCTTGTTGCAACCTGCATGTGCCAAAGAAGGTCATAGACATTTTAGATTTACAGTTAGATGGAAGCTACTTCTCAAGAACTAAAGAACAATGTCCTTTCCCCCTGAATGTATTTTTGCTTGTTCCTTAAAATGAATGGAATTTAATTTATTTCCATAAAATATTTATGTATTTTAATATAACGAATTGTATTGAATTAATGAATTATATTAAGTATAATCAATTAATGTTGAAGATATTGATAATAATGACTAATTACTAATATAAATATTTATACGTAGGGCATTTCCAAAGCGATCCAACTGTACAACAAAAGCAATAAAACTTGGTATGGGATTACAGAATCTGTCCAAAATTTTTTTATTGGGAGTCCTCTTGGATCTCATAAAAACAGCATTATCCCAACATGTATAAAATTATTCCAGGGTTATTCTCTGCCAAGGACCATTCTAAGTGCAAGCTGGTCCTGGGACAGCTCTGAAGAAACATCTTTATCTCAACTCCAGCATGACATAATTCCCCTGTCTGGGAGAGGTAGTTCTAGGTTATTGTTTCTAGAAACTGAAATATATGACTTCAAAAAACCTGGAATAATGAAGGGTTGCCAAGGTCAAGAAGTATTTTATCAGTGAAGATTGCATGTATACTACAGAGATTTGCTGTCAGAGTTCATTTTTCTGCCTGAATAGCCACAAGGAATCATTTCAATATTTGACTTCATCATTACCATGCCACACAGCATCATACAGAACTCACGACTGGCACTACTTTTGAACATTTCCCAGAGCATGAATACCCAGGCTTGTCATCGATAAATAACACTTGTTAACCAATCACACACTGTCAAGTCATGTGTCTGAATAATTTGCTGTGTAATTTTCTCACATTAGTCAAATTAAAACGTGGAGATGCATATACTATTCTAGCCAGTGAACTTAATGATAGGTGATATGTTAAAATTAATCATCTGCTCTGTCACATTATTCCAAACACGAGTGAGATTCCCATTTGACCCAAAGATCTGCAAACATTATATAAATATGGGTGACTGACTAATTTATTCCAAACATGTTTATATATATATTAAATGGAAAGTAATGTCTTTAAAACTTATACATATCTGGTTGCATATTTTTGTGCAGAGGGATATCGTGTACAAAGACAACTAGGTCCACATGATACAGATGTGACTTAGGGTTCACTGGGGAAATGCAGTGGCAGACATGTACCATAATGGATGCTGTCTGCCAAACTCTCATCATTCTACAGCCTAGGCGGTATCTATAGTGTATGCCAAGAGGCATTCGGTAACATTTTTATTTTCTCTAAGAAACAAGAAATATATCAAGGAATGCCCAGGCCCAGGTGTATAGAGAATGTGCATAACAAGGACCATGTCTACACACCGAGGACTGTGAGAAGAGATCAGCCAAAGGTTTTGTCTCTCTGCAGAATGCTTAGTCCAGCTGAGCCATCTCTGCTCAACTACTGACATGGGAAGGACGTTTTCCTCCAGGGCCATTAAGATTGGTTTCTCATCATATATCTATTTCTCTTCTACATTTCTTCTTATGACCAAGAACAAAATCTTGGTTAAAAGATATATTTTGCTTAAGTATTGATTCACTTCTAGTATATTAAAAAATAATTTTATACTGTTCTTGACTTCAATATTAGTTTGTTTATATATGAATAGGGCTCTTTCCATCTTTTCTTTGTTCTTTTACTAGGTTCAGGTCATCTGTTATGTTTCAGGCCATTTTGCAAGGCATTGGGGTCACAAAATAAATAAAACTGAGTTCTAGACTTTGAGAATTTTAGAATAATGTGGGACTCGGTCTGTAAGAATATAAGAACCACAAACTGTATAAAGAATGTAGACATAAATTACACAAATAAATGCATTTTATTATGTAGTGATGTCTATAGAATGCAGTTTATAATAGAGAGTGATAGACTCCTTGAGGGAGAAAGGGGTATCAATAAAGTCTTAAAAATAAAAGGCAACATTTGAAAAAAATAATAATACAGAAGGAAGTAGGCACTGATTCAGTCTGTTCAGGCTGTTTTAACAAAATATCATAGTCTGGTGGCTTATAAACAGAAGAAATTTATTCCTCACAGTTCTGGATAGCAGAAGTCCAAGATCAGGGTGCCAGCAGGATAGGGTTCTGGTCAAGGCCTTCTTCTTGGTCATGGAGGGAACTAGGGGGCACTCTGGGGCCTCTTTTTTGGGCATTACTCCCAATCATAAGGGCTCTGCTCTTATGACCTAACCACCTCTCAAAGGCCTTGCTTCCTAAGGCCATCATCTTGAGGATTGGCATTTCAGCATATGAATTTTGGAAAGACAAACTTTCAGACCACAACAGGCACTTTACAGATGGGTGAGGTTGGAGGTGGAATTTTAGGTTGAGGAGCAATATGAATAAAAACATGGAGTTATGAGCAAACAGACCATTGGGGGGATTTAACGTATTTCATAGAATACCTGGGGCATTGGGTGCGTAAAGAAGAGAGGGTTAGAGATTAAGTGAATGGATACAGAGGTGCTCCATCATGCCTTCCTAATTTCTTCAACTTTGAACTTTATGCTGTGGTCTGCAACTGACAGGTTTAATGCAAGGAGAGACTTAAATAGGATGATATTTAGAAAGAACACATAGAAAAAATACAGAGGATGGACTGAAAAGAGGTGAAATTATCATAGTGGAGACTGGTTAGGAAATGACTGCAGGACACCTAATGAGTTAGTTTCATTTTTATCACATATTTCTTACTTTCTACTCAGATTTGAACCATTTGTATCTTGACTTCTGTTCATAATCAAATTCAACTTGAATGAATAGATCCCTAGAGCCAGAGTTTGGCAGTGAGATGAAGACACAAGGTAACTGAAAAACAAACAAACAAAGTAAATAAATATATAAATCAACGGGAAGGGAAGTGTCCAAAAGAAAATATGGAAAGTGGCTTCAAGCTTTTAAAAATCAGAGTGAAATTCAGTCATTGTAAATATTAAATAGATTACACCCTCAAGAATTATGATCAGATTTTTTTAATAAATTTTTTTTTTTTTTTGGCTGCATTGGGTCTTCATTGCTGCATGCGGGTTTTCTCTAGCTGCTGCGAGAGGGGGTACTCTTCTTTGCAGTGCGCGGGCTTCTCATCGCAGTGGCTTCTCTTGTTGCGGAGCATGGGCTCTAGGTGTATGGGCTTCAGTAGTTGTGGCACACGGGCTCAGTAGTTGTGGCTCACAGGCTGTAGAGCGCAGGCTCAGTAGTTGTGGCACGTGGGCTTAGTTGCTCTGCAGCTTGTGGGATCTTCCAGGACCAAGGATCGAACCCGTGTCCCCTACATTGGCAAGCGGATTCTTAACCACTGCGCCACAAGGGAAGTCCCTGATCAAATTATTCTTAAAGAAATAATGCTACATGAAATATCCATACCCACCATATTCACAACCTGCTTATCCTTTTATTTCAGCAATCATTCGAATGAAACAATTAAAATTATTGTGGTGGTTTGACTGCAAGAACCTATCAAATAATGGGTTTGCCGTCATTTATCTTCAAAGATTCAAAATGCCTTCTGAGGCCTTGACTCTCCTCTGAAGCTATAGATCTTCAGAGGAGAGTCAAGATGTGACTTTGACAGGATGGCCATTTTTGTGAGGGAATATTCATATCTATTGTGATTTAAAAATTCAGTGTATTTCTTAGTAAGATTTTCCTCTGAAATCTCTTCATGGTCAGCAGAACCTCAGAGATCCAGGTGCAGTATACCTGCAGACTAATGTTCTGGCTCCCCCTGGAGAATATTAAGGTGTCACAGGACTTTTAAAGTTGCCGAGTCAAAGCTAGTTTTCCACAAGCAGTGTAAGGTTGAAAAGATGAAATGAAACAACAACAACAAAATTCCGGGACTTCTGCTTCTGACTATGATAGAATAACTGGTACTGGACTTGTCATCCCAAGTAAACAACTTTAAAGCTGAATAGAACATATGAGACAACTGTCTTCAGTCAAAGGAAAATAAGCAACAAAAGACTGATCACTGAGGGAAGGGAAGCTCAGGAGGTGAACCTCGAAATAACCATGGCTCTTGGCTCCTTGCCTGATAGAAATTTCACCAGCATAGCGGGCTGGAGTCTTAGTACAGCACAATGGTACTACTGAACCCCAGAGGCAGAAATCAGAGCTGAAACCAGCAACTTGGATTCATCAGGGTGGGGCTCTGGAAAGTAGCTTCAAAGGGTTGAGGAATGAGGGTTAGGCAGAAATCTATCTGAGGGCATCCTGCAACTCACTGATGAATGCTTGGCTAAGAATGTGCAGGGCAAGATGGCATGAAGCTTACAACAGAGTAGGCTGTTAGCAAATTGAGAACAAAGGAGCAGGAAAAAGAGAGGTCAAACCAGTGCTGAGGGGCCTTAAAGATTCAGTCAGCCTGAGGGGAGAGAGCTCATTAGCAACTCCTTAATCCCTAGGGACTGAAGCCAGAGACAGTGGAAAGGCTTTGATTTGGGAGTAAGGACAATGCCCAAAAGATATACATTAAAATTAAAAACACAATGAGGATGAAAGTAAAAGGACACATCACCAAACAGTAAGCATAAGAAAGCTCTATGACTATATTATTATCAGACGACAAAGACTTCACAAAAAAGAATGAACAAAAAATGAAGAGTGAGATTTTGTAATGATAAAGAGGCAATTCATTAGAAAGACATAACAGTTCCAAATATGTATGTACCTAACAACAGAACTTCAAAACAGATGGAAAAAAAACTAACAGAATTAAAGATAAAATAGACAAATTCTTAAACTTAATTTGAGATTTTAACATCCCTCCTTAAAAAAAACTCCTACTGAATAATTAATAGAACAAATAAATGAAAATATGATATGCATATTGGAGATCAGAGCAATACTATCAATGAAATTGACCTAATCATAATTTACAGAGAACTGCACCCAACAATTACAACTGCAAAATCCAGACATGCTTTACAAATACAGGTAGAAAAAAAAAAAAAACATATCCTGGTCCATAAAATAAGTTTCAATAAATTTTAAAACATACAAATTATGTGCTGTATTTTACCTGACTCAAAATGTATTAAATTAGATATCAACAAAACAAGAAGCAAAAAATTCCCAAATATTAAATAATTGGATGCCACATGTCTAGGCAACCCATGAGTCAAAGGAAACATCTCACGGAAAATTTTAAAATATTGCAAAATAAATAAGGAATATCTCAAATTAAAAATTTGTAAGATATAGCATAAGCAATACTCAGAGGCAAGATTGTAACTGTAAACGTCTATATTTTTAAAAGAATAAAAGCCCAAGAAAATTATGTAAGTTCCTACCCAATTGACTCAAAAAATAAGAGCAAATTAAATTTAAAATAATAGGCAGAAATGAATAAAAGTAGAAACAGAAATCAATGAAATAGAACACAAGAAAAAACAAAAAAGACAAGGGAAAAAGTTGGTTCTTTCCAAGTTTTAATCAAATTGATAAACCAATAACAAGAGTAATCAAGGAGTTAAAAAAAAAAAAAAAAAAGAAACAAATTATCAACATAAGGAATAAAAGAAATGATATCACTACTGATCATACAGATATTAAAAGGAAAAAAAACCCTTCATAATAATGTTGATTACTTAAATGAAATGGGAAAAGTTCTTGAAAAACATAACTTAGCAAAACTAAGTCAAGAAGCAATAAGGAATCTGAAGACCTTATTCGAGAATCAAAGAAATTTAATTCATAATCAAAATCTTCCCACACAGGGCTTCCCTAGTGGTGCAGTGGTTGAGAATCTGCCTGCCAATGCAGGGGACACGGGTTCAAGCCCTGGTCTGGGAAGATCCCACATGCCGCGGAGCAACTAGGCCCGTGAGCCACAACTACTGAGCCTGCGTGTCTGGAGCCTGTGCTCCGCAACAAGAGAGGCCACGATAGTGAGAGGCCTGCGCACCTCAATGAAGAGTGGCCCCCGCTTGCCGCAACTAGAGAAAGCCCTCGCACAGAAACGAAGACCCAACACAGCCAAAAATTAATTAATTTAAAAAAAAAAAAAAAAAGGCAAAGAAGAATCTTTAAAAAAAAAAAGAATCTTCCCACACAAAAAAATACTTCAAGCCTACAGGCTTTCAGGAATTATTTCTTTATGACATTTAATACTTGGAGCATATTTGGAGTGAAGTATAAACACTTTAATTTCATTTAGTTCCTTTTACTTTCACCACTTTCAAATCGTATTGTCTTGAGTATAAGATAGTACTATAATTTTTGTTTCAATTATCAAATATGGTTTATAATCTCATGAGGATAGTGTACTAGGTTCAGTAACAGCTCTCAGAAACAGAGCTACAGAATATAACCCTACTTGGAAATTGGGTCTTTGCTGATGCGATTAATGCTAAATTAAGATGAAATCATACTAGATTAAAGTGGGCCCTAATCCAATGACTGGTGTCCTTATAAGAAAAGAAAACAGAGACACAGACATAGGGACAATGCCTTGTGACCATCTAGGCAGGGACTGAAGTGATTTGCCTACAAGCCAAGCAATACCAAGGATTATTAGCCACCCCCAGAAGCTAGGAAGAGGCAAGGAAGGATAAGAGAGAGCAAAGCCCTAAGGATAGCTACTTTAATTTAGGACTTCGAACCTCCAGAACTGTGAGAAAATGCATTTCTGTGGCTTTAAGGCATCCATTCTGTGGTACTTTGTTATGGCAGCCCTAGCAAATTAATGTAGATTTTTGTACAGTAAAGTGGCGTATTGCTGTAACAACTACCTAAACATGTGGGCATGGTTTTGGAATAGGGTAATGGATAGAGGCTAGTAAATGCTTTGAGATCTTTAATAGAAAAAGCCTAGCTTACCTTGAAGGAACTGTTGACAGAAATATAGATATTAAAGGTATTCTAGTGAAGGCTTAAAAATACAGGAGGAGACCTACAGAGAATGTTCTGCCATCTTAAAGAATACATATATCATCATGAAGAGAATTTTGGTAGAGATATGAATGTTAAAGGTGTTTCTGTGGAGGCCTTAGGAGGAAAAGAGGAACATATTATTGGACATTGCAGAAATCGGTTCTATAAAGTGACAGGAAACTTGGTTAAACCGTGTTCTGCTGTTGGGTGGAAAGTGATGAACTTGGATATTTGATGAGATTTCCAAACAAAGTGTGGAAGGTATAGCATGTACCTTGCTGCTTGTAGTAAAATATGAGAGGAATGAGATATATTGAGGAAGAACTTGCTAAGTAAAAAGGAGCAAGCACTTGATGATTTGGAAAATTATCCACCTATCCAGATACCATGCTTGGAGATAGATGGACCAAGGGAAAATTATTTGCTAAAGAAATTAGTCATATGGCTTATATACCTTATCATTTATAATAACCTCTCTAAGTCGGAGTCCTATAAGACTATCCCATAAGAATATTGAATCTTAAGCTATTTTTCTACAAGTCCTTAATGCTCTGCTCATTTTTTTCCCCAATCTTTTCTTCTCTCTGTTGTTCAGATTGGGTAAGTTCTATTGATCTGTCCTCAAGTCCGTCGATTATATCCTGTGTTATCTCCCCTGTACTACTGAATCCTTCCAGGAAGTTTTCTTTCTCCTTTATTGTATATTTCATTTCTGTAATTTCCATTTGGCTCTTTTTTATAATTTTTACTTCTCTGCTGATGTCTTCCATTTCTCATTTGTTTCAACAGAATGTGTAATTGATTGTTGGAGCATTTTTATTAGTGCTGTTTTAAAATCCTTAGCAGAGAATTCCAACTTTTGATTCGTTCTGATGTTGGTGTCAGGTGAATGTCCTTTCTCTTGTTGTTGTGATTTTCCTGATTCTTGGCATGATAAGTGATTTGCATCGTATCCTGGACATTTTGACTATTGTGTTAGAAGACTAAGGATCCTATTTAACCTTTTATTTTAGTGGACAGCCACCATATTTAGGTTTACCACACAGGTTTTGGCCTATATTTGTGGGCTACGGGTCCAAAGACCATTTTATTCTTACAAACTTTGGATAGCTAGTTTTGCCTGCTTGGCTTATCTGCTTCCCCTGGGGCTCCCACTGGCTGCAGTTGGTGGTGACTGAGCGAACAAAAGGTATTTAACCAGACTGGACCACAGTAGGGGAACTGAGTCTCTGATCGATGGGGATGAAAAATACTTCTGGAGCCAGACTACTTTTGTGGGGAGATCCCCTTTGCCATTGCCTACTGGCCACTTGCTACCTCTAGGTTGGGGATGGGAGACTCAGGCTCAGAAGGACAAACAGTCTTCCTGGATGGGCCTCTTTTTGTGGTAGGAACCCCCTTGCTTGTAGGACACAGAGACCTCTTCCCTGGCTTGTTTGGTGGATCCCCACTTGCTGATGACACCAACTGCCCAGTGTTTCTGTGTGGGGAAGGGGACTCGGGTCACCAGCACTTTCCCTGGTTGATCACGGTCAGTAGAGTTTCTATCAGTCTCTCTTTCCAGTGCTGCTAGGCTCACCTGGTACTGTTGCTGGTACCCCCACTTGATCTAGATGAGTGATGAGCATGCCTGGCCACTTCCTCTTGCTAAATTGGAGAATGGGAAACGGCCTAAGTCACATTATTCTGTTGGGTGAGGCTTCACAAGACACCCTAATGCTATGTTAGTCCTCCAGTCCTGGAATTTCTAAACAGTCTGCCTTCCCTTTTCCACTTTTCAGAGTTTTCCTTTTGTTACCCGTTGCATTATTTCCAAGGTTTATGGTTGTACTAAGCAGGCAGGAGCAGGGGAAAATGAGTTTGTACCATCTTATCTGGACCATAACTTTGTATTTACATTTATGTTTTTATAACATTTAAAAAGAAAATAACACCAACATTTTATGCATTCTTTCAGAAAGTAGAGAAAGAGGAAACACTTTTAACTGATTTTTACAAAGACAGTATAGCCCTAATAATAAACCTAAAGAAAGATTTTATGGGACTTAATTTAAAAACAAAAAAATCCAGTAACATGAAAATTATCATCAAGAAATTTTATACCAGAAATTCAAAGAAGTTTCTACATTTCTAAAATCAATCATTTTATTTGAATACATTACCAGAATTTAAGAATGAATTATAGCCTTGTTTCAATAAATGCAGAAATAGAAAAAAAATCACAAAGGGATACACACAATTTTGAATATGAAAGGGATATAATGGAAATATTTTACCAATTGTCTTATATGTAATTGGGTGTTCATTGGCTATGAAAAGATAGAAATAATGTTTTTTTCATTGAGATGGTTAAAACTTTAGACAATAGATTCAATGAAACCTTGAATTCAATTCTCCTGATTCTGTTACGTAGGAGGTCTGCAATACTGACATAATACTTAAGTTATCTTAATTTTGCCTTCTTTTGTAAGACCACTAAAATTACTGTTCCACTCCAAACAGTATTTTTTTTTTGTAAGAATTAGTGCAAAATGCATGCAAAGGTCTTAGTACATAAAAAGCACTTGCTCAGTAGTTTAGTGCTGTTGTTTGCTATTTCTGTTATTAATGTCAAATTTATAGTAGATGATTACTTATGTTTATAGAATGATTATATGCATGAATAATTGAGCAGATAATGCAATTCAATCTCAATACTACTGTTCCTTTTTAATTACTCTACATGTATACAAAAGCTTCAGGATATATTTAATTCAGTGGAGACTTTACTCAAATGAACAACTATCTGTTGAATGCCTACTATGTGCAAGGCATTTCCTTAGATGCTGGGGGTACAGAAGCATCTCCTGTGTTCCTAAAACATATTAATTTTTCTAGCCATGGAAAGTAATAGTTTAAAAAATTAATAAAGTATGATAAATACTTTGGTAGAGTAGCGACATCTAGTCTAGTTTGAAGTTTTCAAAAATCATTTCTTGAAAGTGATGGGAAAGGTGAAATTTGAAGGATAGTAGCAAATCGATAGGCGGAAGACTGCTCTGATCCATCACTGACATTCTCCTGGGTCTCTGTGCCTGGGCAAATGTCTTGAGGCAAGAGAGGGAATAACAAAATGCAAAGAATTAAATGAAGCTTCATGGAGCATCTAGGTCAAAATAAGAAGAGTTAGAGATTTCTATGTGGGTCAAAGACCAGGAAAGAAATTGCAAAAGTTGCCAATGATAGAACATGAACAGGGAATACATAAATTACTATGAAATGTGTTTATTATTGAAGGAATGAAAAACTACCAATATGATAGTTTACATAATCTGTAATATGTATATCATATATAATTATAATATATAATATATTATATTATAATATATATTATATATAATTATAATATATAATATATTATAATATATATTATATATATGCATATATATAATTTGATTGGGTAAATAATTACCATATCCAATGTTTTAAAGATCATGAAATACTATGTTATCAACAGAGAAAATAAAGTAAAATTATCTGTTCCCTATGGAAAGATGTTCAAGATAAATGATTAACTGAAAAAAAAAACCCCAAGTGTATATGTAAATATGTAAATAATATTATATAGACATGTATATACATTACATATATGTGTGTATGCATTTACACACACATGCGTGTATATTTCTATACATATAATTATAGAGAGATATTCAAAGAAATTTTTAAGAATGCTCACTTCTAATAGAGTGGGTCTGATATATTTCTGGTAGGTAACTTTTTTACTTTTCATTTTAAAATGTATGTTTTTATTATGTTTATGTTTTAGTTGTTTTTAAAGAGAAATGATTTTAATGATGAAAAAGAAAGCTGAAGAAATTAGGAAATACAAGTATACTCCTGAGCAGTTCTGCTAAAAACAAAAAAAAATTGAATATAACCCCCAATATGAAATTAGATTTGACCTGATTATAATGGCTTCTTGGAAAAATATTGAAGAATTTGATTATATTCAATCTAATCCCTGGAATTAATATTCAGAAGAGGTTTCATCATATTTTGAGACAAATAATATATAGGACCCTGAATATAATTATGGCTCTGATAGTTTATTGGGCTCCAAAATTGTTGACTTATTCCTTAGTGATCACGGAAAATCATATAGCAGTTATGGGTTTTTAATTGCTCACGTGTAAAATAAGGACAATAACCTGATACACTTGAAATTGTGGAGGGTTAATTATATAAACTATCGAATCTTAAAACTGCTTTAAAAAACTGACTACACTTTTCAACTGATCTCAGAAAGTAAGCTGATATCTTCTCTATCAGGAACTCTTCGCAAGAGTTTTTTGAGCTATTATGCTTGGGACAATTATTACTATTAACGCTAATATTAGAGTAAGATGATTCCAAACATATTGTTCTAGCTTTATCATGTTTTTAAAATAAAAAAAAATCTGTCAAGCAATTTAAATGTTATGCAAAGATATGCTATTTTTCATAACTAAACCAAAGTATGTACTATAAAATTAGTTTATGTAAACCTAATTAAATCAAATTAGTTGTCAAAATTCATACTATCAATATTTGTGCTCAATTATCATTAGGAAACATTAATTTTATGTTCAAGGGAACCATCACTTTTTACAGCAGAGGGCACAGTTCTTTCTTCTTCTGCAGCATAAAAATGCCTCCTGCAAAATGACCTTACCCCCTTTCCTCTATACTCCACTTGAGAGTTCTCAGCCAGAGTACTCGAGAAGAGATAGATCTTTACTTCCTCAATGAGCAGAAGTGGTTTTGAAGGGTATTGATACTTAGACTCAAACTGATCCAGATAAAGGTGACAAATTATTGCTGAATGGGCACATGTAAACATTAAGAAGGAGGGAATCAACATTTTGGGACGGGACGTCAAAGAAAAGTACTAAAGAATGGCTGTCCTTATCACTCCTGAAAAGAATAATCAAAGTAATATTGTTTACAAATTGCATTATTTGTTTAAAGGGATTTAAGAGAAGTTAATATCTTGTAGTTAAACTCACAAGTAATAGTAACTAGGCAGGAGAAAGTCGGATAAGATTAGAGGGCACATTTCATGTATTTTTCTTCTTTTGTTTTATAGAAAGTAAAGATAAATAGAGTATAAATAGTGTAATCTCTTATTGAAAATACCATAAGACATTTGTAATTATTTTGAAATACCTGCCTTCCTGATCGAATGTTACAAAAGTCTATAAGCTTCAACAGAGATGTTATGACTTTGTTTTGAGCCCTGGACTTGCTGACCTGAAACAGAACAAAGATGTAGAAATGACATTCAAACTTCTTAATTGGTATCATTAAGGGACTTTTTTTTTTTTCATGCCGGAGGACAGAGTGAGAGACCTCCTTGAGATTACTGTGCTCTTGGGAAAACTGAAACTGTCTTCTAATGAGAACATAATGCTTATAGCTCTTAAAAAAGGCACCAGTTACAATTTAGTGTATACTTTAAAACAGATATTCTGCTCTGAAAGTATTCTGTTTTTAGTTTCCCAGAAGGGTAGAAGAAAGAGCTGTGAGAGAGGTTGAAACAGGGTATGCTAATTGAAGAGATGATAGAAAATCTGAGGGGAAAGTTGGGATTTCATGTGTCTGTGTGAGCCTGCGCACCTATACTGTGTGTGCCTGCGCACCTATACTGTGTGTGTGAATATGCATCTGTATATGGGAGTTGGAGAAGCATTTAACAAAAACCCCATGATATACTGTAATGCATTTCACACTAGAAACTGCCATCTACTGAAAATTTGTCATGAAAATAGTAGGATGGTAAATGTCAGAAATTTAAAGTTTGCTTTATTATATCTTCAAATATCTTAACAAGGTATTTAAAGAGAGTACGTGCATTTTGTTTGAACATTACCCCTGGGACTATTATTGCCCAGCCTATTCAAGAGCCCCTGATTTTGCGTGTGTGCGTGTGTGTGTTGTGTGTGTGTGTTTAAAACACAGTCATTCTCCTTACCCACCCCTAAGCAATTATGTTGTATCAGAAGCATCTATACATTTTATCCAAAAGTGTCTGTGACCATTATGGTCACTGTGGTCAGTGTGGTATTATCCAACAAGTTTGTGACCATTGTGTTCAATATACAAGTGAAGACCTCCTCTTATCTCTGGCCTTCACTCTTCCACAACATAACCATAGTGCTTGGTCAACATAGGTAAGGATGTGTCCCATTTTAGGGAGTCAGTAGAATTCTAGAGAGCTGATCCCCTCTGGTTCATATTGATTTTCCACTTCTAAATTTTCAATAAATAAGAGTTCATTAAGCACTTTCTCTGGATTTGAAAATAATGAACACTTTTAGATTTGAATCTCAAATTTGGAATCAAAATTTGGTTTCATTCTTTCAGTTGTAAAAGATTGATAATATTGGACACCTAACATGACATGTTTGTACTAGAATAGTATCTTACATAGATGAATAAGGCATAGTTCTTTGCCTCAGCTGTTTACCGGGAGTCACCTGGAGGAGCATAGGATGCAAGTTGATAATCAGAATATAACAAGTGCTAAAATTTCAGCCATAAATAGAGGGGCAGGGGAGTAGGAAGGCAGCATATACTTCTGCCTAGAAAGAAAAGTGGAGAAAGTGTCACTGCATGTGTACATCTTGACTGGAGTTTTGAGAATAAGAATTAGACAGGTGAATAAACGGAGAAAGGTGATTCCATGTGTTATATTTTCAAGGAATTCTATGTAGGAGGTCTACATAGAGTGATATGAAAAGTGATGGGAGATAAATGTGGAAGGCCTCTTGAGGGTCTTCAAATAGATTTCCAGGAGGTTTGGATTTTATCCTTTAAGTACAGGGGTGAGCATAGGATTTTAAGTAGGAAAGTGGCATAATTACATTTAGGTTGTATTAATATTTTGTAAGCTGTGTGGATAAGAGAAAAACTAGAAGCAGGTAAGCAATTTCAATAGTCTGATAACAGATGATGAAAACAAAGCCAAAACAATAGCAGTGGGGATGGAGAAAATGTGATAACATTTTTTAAAAATCTATTTTGGAGCTCAAATCAATTCAACTTGTTGACTGAATAATGAGTTTCATCAATTTGAAGATAAGGAAAGAATTCTAGGATAACACTCAGATTTCTGATTTAGATAAATCCATATATCTGGATTTGTGTTAAGTATGTGTATATACTTTTGAAATTCTAGAGGGTGGATAAATCACACCTTTCTTTACTGTACAAGTGAAGAATCTATTGAGATAATGACCCCAGATTCAGAAAGATGGAAATAAAAATGTTATTTTTATTACTAATTAAAATGCAAAGTTAAATATGGAACCAAGTGAATCTTCTGATACCCCCTGACTTAGACTGAGGCACCCATACATTTAGTCTTAGGTCCAACTGGACAAGAAAATGCTTCCTCTGTCTCCCCTCAAGCAAGTAGAAAGCATCCCTTCTCTATAGGCAAGCAGGATTCTCATAAAATAAGCTCAAGATTTGTTAAAATACTCACAAACACACACACATGCATACAGATATACTCATATATACATATATGTATATAGACAAATATCAGCACATATGGTTTTATACAGAAATATGGATTTATATAGAAAGTATGCTGAAATATCAATACATATGTTTCTATATAGGTATATTTTTATTTGACTTTGTCTTCATTTGGTGATATAGGGATTGCCATTTTATTAAGTTGAGTGCTCTGATATATGAGAAAAGTTTATTATAATAATTCACTTAAAATTTAACGTATATTTATATAACACATTTGTCTTCAGAATTTTAAAATTAATTTTGAATAATGATATTATGTTTCCAATTCTAGTATAGCCTGAAGTAACTTTTAAAAAGTGCATTTCTCTGAGTTATATGCATCTATAGCTATCTGTAGATAAATATATTAAACATGTACAGCATATTTTTCATATGTCACATTGATAGCAAAATTGAAGTATTTTTATGAAAAAAAGTTGCACGAAAATTTGCATTGAATTCCAGCAAGCTCCTACACTACCTTTTATGTTTTAAATTTGAACTTGTAACTGTACGTTACCTTATTTCTGTGATTGGTATCGACACTGCATTTCCACAAAAGAAGGAGTGAAAGATTCATTGTTTGCAAACATTAGTACCTTTTTGTTAGCTATCTTTGAACTAGACTAACTGAACTGAACTGAATTAACATAGGTGGATGAAAAAAAGTATGAGCCATGATATCACACACGGTCCCTTAGATGTCTAAATTTAAAAGGTATGATTAAATTTGCAATAAAAAATATTTTGATGTTACTTCTCATAAACCAAACATATTTTAGAAAACAAGAACCACTTGGTTTTGGTCTTAATTAGAAAAGGACAGGTTCCCAAGTTTCCAGTTAACAGTAATGGGAACATAAGTCTGAAGAGAATCACAAACAGCTGTCTTCCTAATGGCTTATGGATTTCAATTGTTGGGTTTAAATTAAGATGGATTTTATTTTTTTATACTTCTGCTATTTGTCTTCATTATATGAAATGCATGAGTCTTAAGATTCTCACCTTCAACTTGGCTTTTTTTTTTCTTTCATGTCTTCCTGGAATATCCATTACTTTCCTGCTTTTCCACTCTCCTCTTCTGAATGTGTACTCAGCTTTTCCTACAATGTATTTTTTAATATTTTTCTCTATTTTACTCATTATTGTCTATCTTACCTGTTGTTGTGCTTTGAATTTTGGATCCAAAAAAGATATGTTTAATTCCTAACTCCAGGTACCTGTGAATGTGGCCTTATTTAGAAATAGAGTCTTTCCAGATGTGATCAAGTTAAGATTAGGTCATAATGTAATAGAGTAACTTTGAATCCAATGACTAATGCCTTTATAAGAAGAGGAAAATTTGTGCATAGGGACACAGAGAGGAGAAGGCCATGTGAGATGGAGACAGAGATTGGAGTGATGCATCCAGAAACTAAGGAAAGCCAAGGATTACTGGCAAACGCCAGAAACTAGGAAAAGGCAAGGAAGGATCTTCCCTCAAGAGACTTCGAAGAGAGCGTAGCCCCGCCTACACCTTGATTTCACACTTCTAGCCTCCGTGACTTCTTGAGAGAATAAATTTCTGTTGGTTTAAGCCACCCAGTTTCTGGTAATTTGTTAAGGCAACGCTAGGAAGCTAATACACTTATCAAATCAAACATATCAAATTTTCAGGAGGGTTTGCAATTATGTTAGATAAACTACGTTTTGAAATAGGCAAAATTAATATTACTATACTATTACTTATTCTTCCATTTGTCTCTTCATAAAATGCAATTATATCCACTTTAAAGTACACAGACACACCCAAATATATTGAATTAAACGTTGTTCCTATTGCCTGTTTGATATTATTGATAATAGGGACAATGTCAGATATATATTTGCCAAGTGAGTACAATTTTTGCTCAATCATGTGTATGTACTGAGGCTATTATTTCTCAATATTACTCTCACTCAGTCTTTATCTAATTCATGTTGCAGTTCCCAGATTCTTTTTTTCAAATGCTAAGCAGGGCAGAGACTGTTGAGGGACCCATTTTCCCTTAGCTAGTTCCACTTTTGCTCCCAGCCTTGTGGTTGCATCTTTTTGCATATGACTTCACTTCACCTCAAATTAAAATAAATTTTGATAGACAATAAAAAAGTTTCTCCCTAATAATGAGCTCTATTTTCCTTCAGATTGCACATAATTTTAAGAAATTATATTGGATTTGAATTTTCAACCTTAATTTAAGTGCCTTATCTTTCTCACAGTAATAGACACTTTGCTCTAAGGGTATTTTGGGGCCAAGAGAGAATAGAGACAGAGGATTGCGTTGAGGCCAAGAATGACAGGAGTGTTCTCTGTCAGTTGCTTTGGACTTGAAGGCAGATGGACAGGCAGATCTCTCTAAAAGAATATCTGAATGGAAGTGGCTGAAGAAATGTCTGCATTTTAGGATAGTTTGAGCAAAATGTCTACCCCCTCTGGTGAGTATTGATCTGACATGTTTGCTCAACGCGGTCTGGTCATCAGATTCAATCAGAGTGGAAGCCCGCTCTCCTCATCTGATTCTGGACTCACACACTACTCTCTTTCGAATCTAAGACACCATCTTAGCAGAACAGTTTTACCTGGTTTTAGAGCTAATGATTACCTTAAGCAGCTATTTCATTTTTCTCTCATATTTTGGATGACATGAGAGTTTGAAATTATTGTCTCTCCATTCTTACCAATATTAAAAAGCATACAAATTTATACTTTTTACATTTTACAATGAATACTTACGATTTTCATTAACATAAGGCTCCCCAGTATTATAAGGGGAAAAGGAAAGAAAGAACCCTTGTTTAGTTG
This sequence comes from Eschrichtius robustus, assembly GCF_028021215.1. NCBI lineage: Eukaryota > Metazoa > Chordata > Mammalia > Artiodactyla > Eschrichtiidae > Eschrichtius > Eschrichtius robustus. The sequence goes on from NC_090829.1 coordinate 124,434,203, forward strand.
GGAACTTTCCTGAAACTCTTCTCTTCTTTAGCTAAATATATTGCTAATTTCCCTATGATTATTAATTATAATCACTTGTTTTCATATTATAGTAGACTATAATATTCAATACTTAATTTAATTTTATATTTCTCCATACTTCAGGAATAGTTTTACATTAGAAAAAAATAACTTTTTCAGTAGAAAATGTGTTCTCACTAATTTGTCTAAATCATCATCACATGTTCTGTAGATGGGCTGTGTTTAATGCTGAGGAAAATTCTTCCGAGGGGGAGGAAATGTCTATATAAACTTTTCTAGGTCACTATTTCTTCGGCAATTTTATCATTTTAAATCAAGGAAATAAATATTCTATTCACTGAAAAAAATTAATAAAAGTCAATAAAATGTTAAGTGGAATGTATTCAAGTAGATAAGATTAAATATACCTTGCCTTTTAATAATACAAAACAATGTCTTCTGTTACTCATGTTTGTGATTCTTCACATTATGAGGAAAGAATATTCAGATACTTAAAATAGTTCAATGTTTTCTGAATTATAATTTAACATCTTTGACAGCAATGCATATGGTAAACAGCCTAAAGTGTTATGAAAAATTAGTCTTAAAACTCAATTTCTAAAATCTTTGACAAATTAATAGTAGATCTTGAAAGTAGTTGAAGGTTCTGTTCTCCACACTACACAACACACCTCTAGCTGGCTGTGTTTTTGTCTTTTTCTTTTCTAGCTATGTTGCATTTATGTGTAGGAAAATTTTTAAAAGTCACTATAAAGTATATAATTTGAACCATTATGTTTCCTGAGCTCCATTTCTGATTTTTATAGTTTATGTGAAATCTTTCAATTATTGAATTGTATATTCAAAACTTTCTTCAAAGTGTTGTTAAAATACAGCAACAATAAAAAACAAACAACAACAAAACTTTGAGCTACCTTTCTTAGAATGTCAAAGGTAAATGGAGTAATATTTTTATCAAAAAGGAAGAATCCTCTACTCTGTTTTTGAATTATTATAATATTAAACACATTGCTATTGGTAAATATTGAGCTTTTGCAAACTGGAGAAGATGTTTTGATATTTTTCCAAATTCTGTTCAAATCAATTTTCTTTGACAGCAGATTAAGATTTGGTAACACAAAGGATGGCCTTGAAGATATATATAGATATAGATATTATATATGTAGATATCTATCTACATCTATATATAACTTCAAGTCCATCTTTTGTGCCAGCAAATCGTATATATATATATATATATAAAAAATATATCCAAAATAGTTTCACTATATGTTCATAATAAATTCTGATTATCAATGCTCAAAAATGTGAATTCCTTTTTAAAATATGTCCTGAGTATTGGCCTACTAGTCGACAGAGCCGGGGACTAGCTAGTTTCAGGGTAGGGTCTGGCCTGCATTGTGGGATCAGAGTTTTCTTGAGTCTGGTGTCTGCCCCCTGTGCGTGAGGTTGGTCAAGACACGTGTGCAGGCTTCCTTGTGGGAGGGGCTGGTGCCTGTCCACTGGTGGGGGTTCTTGGCCCTCTGGTGGGCAGGGCTGTGTCTAAAGATGTTTCTAGAGGCAGTTGTGGTCTTAGGAAGTCATTAGGCAGCTTATCTGTTGATGGGTGGAGGTGTGTCTCCACCCAGTCAGTTGTTGGCCTGAGGTGTCTCAGCACTGGTGCCTACAGGCTGTTGGGTGGCGCCAGGTCATGGTGCTGAAAAGCCAAGATGGCAGCTTCTAGGAGTGTTCACACAGTTGAATGTTCCCAAATATTTCTGCCACCAGTGTCTATACCCACAGGGTGAGCTGCAGCCCCTATCCCCCACCTCTTCAGAAGACTCTGCAAGACCAGCAAGTAGAGCTGGTCCGAGCTTCCATCACATTATGGCTTTTGCCCTGGGTCCTGGTGCATGTGAGATTTTGTGTGTGCCCTTTAGGAGTGAAGTCTCTGTTTCCCCCAATCCTGTGTGGCTCCTTCAGTTAAGCCCTGCTGGCCTTCAATGCCAAATGCTTTGGGCTCAACTTCCCAGTGCTTGACTCCCAGGCTGGGGAGCCTGGCTTAGAATTCTCACTCCTGTGGGAGAACCTTTGCAATATATTTATTCTCCAGTTTGTGGGTCACCACCTGAGGGGTATGAAATTTGATTATATTGTGAGTCCACTCCACCTACCCGTCTTGTTGTGGTTTATTCTTTATGTCTTTAGCTGTAGATCTTTCCCGGTATGTTCCAGTCTTTTTCTTCGATGATTGCTCCGTGATTTTGGTATGCTCATGAGAGGAGGTGAGCTCAGGGTCTTCTAATCTACCATCTCTCCAATGTGAGCTCTTAAGAGCACCCTAGTGGCCCTTGACGCTTCCAGTTGAGTTTGCTCAGTGGGAGGTACTGGCATAAGACCCAAGGCAATAGGAGAGAGAGGAGGTATTTCTTCCCCACTTCCTTGAGATATCAGCCCTGAAGTTCTGGCAATGTCTGCATCCTTTATGGCTATAGCTCCTGCCAGGTGACCCTACTTCCTGGGCTATCTCTCCCTCTGTGTCTCTGTGTGTGTCTCTCTCTCTCTCTGTCTCTCCAAAATAGTTTCACTATATGTTCAAAATAAATTCTGATGATCAGTGCTCACAAAAATGTAAATTCTTTTTTAAAACATGTCCTGAGAACCTGCGATATTGCAGGCATGATTCTAGGTACATAGAACTTAATGAAAAACAGAAGTCCCCACACTGAGGTATTTTGGAAGGTGAGAGTTTATAATTGTTACATATAATAAGTGAGTTAATCATACGGTGTACTAGAAGATGAAAAGAGCAATAGAAAATGGGGAGGGAAAAAGCAGGATTATGTGAAGCAGGGTTAGGTGGACCTGAAGTTCTCTGGCCTTAAGAACAGCAGCTGACCTGGAGTATGTGTGTATGGAAGGTGCAATAGGAGGTGGTAGGGATCACTGACAGTAAGATTTGAATCAAAACCTGAAGGATGTGAGAAGCTGGTCAAGCAGATTTTTGGTGGGAGAACAGCTAGAGCAATGCCCTTACATAGAGAAGATCTATTGCATCAATGGTCAGTGTGATTAAAATGAGTGATCAAGGGCCAGATTATAATGAAGTCCAAGAGGTAATGGGGTGAACTCTTATAGGGCCATGAGGGTCACAGTGAAGACTTTGACTTTTTATTATGAATGAAATGAAGAGCATTTATAATTTTTTGAACAGTTTTACATTTAAAAAGTCAGTCTAGCTGCTATATGGGCAACAGATTTTAGGGGGGACAGGATAAATAGAGGAAGATGTGTCAGTAGGCTACTGCAGACATCTAGGAAAGAGAGTATAGTGGCTTTGGGCTAGGGGGCATCAGAGATGGAGAGAAGTGTTCAGATACTGAGATAGAGCCAACATGATTTCCTGATGCAGAAATTTCCTAATTCCTTATGGATGCAACATATGAATAAAGAGACCATACAAAATTTATCCATACCAGAACCCTTTGGGAGTAGAACAGGATGGTAAAATAATTAAAATAAGATATTTAATTTTTAAATTTATTTACTGACAATTGTTTTATTGACTGAAAAATTGTTTTTATTATACTAGTGTCCCTATATTATAGTTGTATTGAAAAAATTAGGTAAAACTTTATTTTAAATAAATAGAGCAGATCTATACACATAAAGCTAAAATTAAAAGAAAAAAAGAACTTCACATTGGTTATCTGAACATTAAAATATTACATAAGCAAAATAATTATTCTGTAAACGTTGCCATATATTTTCTTAGCTATGCTTGTCTATAAGACCATATTTTAAAGAATATCCTTTTTAAAATATGGTACATTTTTATTTTATGTTCATATAATTGGCTACAATCTGCTTCATAATTGCACTCTTTTGGTTAATAAATTTAAAATTATGATAGCTGATTCTACTCTCTATACCATAACAACAATGGAGAAATTATTCTCTATAGGAGCTGAGATACTTGGTAAACTCACAGAAAATTCTGCTAGAAGATATTCTCTATTCTACTTTGACAATATTAATATTACAGTCTAAATATTTTGTTAAGTGGGTCATTTTGCTTTTATTCATGGTACCATTATTCAGGAAACAGGTTTTCAGATGAAACTTCTCAAATAAGTTACCTCTATTATTTGAATACATCGCTACATAAAGAGGCTAAAATTTCATTTCATTTCAAAACTGAATATAAATCGTCCCAGATAAAAATAGGAGCTCCAGCCAATAATTCTTCTCACAGTTCTAGATAATCTCTTTTTGTTTGCTTTTATAGATATAAGTTTGAGTTTTCTTATTTGCAATTATTATTTTCAGTACTTGAATTTTTCGAACAGTTTCAAAAGTGAAAATTTTGAGATGTTGCACTTTTTGAATACTTTGATCAAAGATTCACAACTAATTTACAAAGATAAAATGAAACAATTTTAAGGACTCATTTGCAATAATGTTAAAAACCATTAATGGGATTTGTAGGTTGATTTATAAAGTGATACTTCAAAGATTTTCTAAAATTTGCTACTTAATGAACAGTAAAGAAAGTATATTTTCAATGCTGAAGCTTCATCAGCTGCATCACACAGATTTGGTAGCTCAATACACTATGTACATGTTTTTAAGTTATAAATTTTGACAACTACAGCTTTTATTTTGATTAACAAAATATTGATGCTTGTTTGGACACAACATAAATTATGTGTTCATCACTAACAATTTGAAGTACATTCCTCTTGTACAGACTTCTTAATCTAGTACTTGTTATTAATTAGTAATGCAAGAATTAATCATTTTAACTTCAATCTTGAAATTTTAACATGGTTTACAATTTACCATAGCACTCAGTACAATGCCAAACATTTCATCTTTAACAGAATAAATTCCAAAGGTTTTATTTGATTCACTGAATTGAATAAAAAAAAAAACAATCCATTATTGGAATTTACTTAATTGATTTTCTACTTGGAGTACTTGATAATGGTGGGGACTTCATTTAACGCTGAAGTTCTTCTGCTAAAGAAATTAGCACATTAACATACGTCACTTCAATTCTCTATGTACAACAGAGTAGTAGATTAAAGAAGTGAGAAAAAATAATTTATGAAATCACTCATTTGATCTAAATGAAAATTCTTGCTTCACAGGATGATATGCAAATGTATCTTCTGTGGCTAGAATTTTTTAAATTGTCCCTTTTGAGGATAAACTTCTTAAAATACTAACTTTTAGAGTAGAAACCAATATATTTTAGTCCTTTTGGCTTTCATGTTGTTGTGGTATCAGTTTGGCACTCCAAGTGTATGATTAATATCAATAAATATACTATGCAGATTAAATGTTCAACATCAAATTTCTCAAGAAACAAATTTAGTATTTAATATTTCATTTAACTTGCACTTTAAATTTTTTGGATTAATTGCTGCCTGAGGAATCTTTGAAAAAAAAATTTAATGCATACCTAACAATAAAATAGTAAAAGTTTAGAATTTATAATAAACTGACAAAGCAATGTAACAAGAGTAGTTAGACTAGTCTCTTCATATTCCACAGGAATGGAACATCCTCTATTTCCGGCACATGTGTTATGCGGGGTTTTTTTTTTTCTTTTTTTTATTATTTTAAATTTTATTGAAGTATAGTTGATTTATAATGTTGTGTTAATTTCTACTGTAGAGCAAAGTGACTCAGTTATACATATGTATATATTCTTTTTCATATTCTTTTCCATTATGGTTTATCATAGGACATTAAATATAGTTCTCTGTGCTATGTTGTAGGACCTTGTTGTTCTGGCACATATGTTATGTTAATCTAATTGACAATTTTTCCATTTCTCACTGGCTTTCATCGACTGGCAACCTGAAGACTTGCAGAGCACTGAACAAACCATGGCATATTGGCTCGGACAAGCGACTAGCAAGGACATAATTCTCTCTCTACCACCAGAAGATAGAAGGTCTTGGCTGCTTCTTTCTACCTGAGCCTGAGAGCTGCTTGTTTTATCAGTGAGCATCCTGTGTGGTATATTTGAGAAAGAAATGTTCATTATGATTAGATAGGAAAGCTCTGAGAGAGAAAGAGAGATGGATTATTACTACACACTTTTTATAAAACATGCTCAGTTGAGAATCCTGTTCACTGCACTTGCATCTCTACCACTAACAGGTGAGATCATGGCAGAATCTGTATGAAGGAACATACAGAACAAGATCTATCTTGCTTGAATTTAATGCAACTATAAGTAATACTGGCTTATTAAAAATAAAAATCTTACTCAAAACCTAAATTGGAAGAGGCACTGGGGAAACAGAAACAAACCAAGCACACCCCAGGTAAACCAGTTTGTGTGGTCACCCTAGGTACGAAACAAAGAAACAGGTCAAGGGAGATTGAAAGACCTTTCTCTCTGGTTTAAAAACAAAAAAGATTGAATGGGTGCTAAGAATAAAGCTAGACCATGATTTTGTCAATCAAAGAGCCTCAGTTGATTAACTCATTTGAGGAAGAAACAATACTGTAACCAAATAGACCGACATCTGTGATGCAAAGATAGATAAAGAGATGTAGAGTGTCCTCTGTCCTCAGAAAATAAGCACTTTGAGTTTATATTTTTAGTGAAGTTATTAAACAGAGTTCAATACTTTATTACACAATAAAAGGGGTGGGGGGAAAAGAAAACACAATGACTCTGATAGGCAGCAGATGTCCTGAGAAACATCCACAAAGCAGATGGCAGTGATGTATGAAGAAAAGGACTTTGCAATGGAAACCACATGAAGAATGTTATTTGGAAGAATTTACGAAGTATTTTACATTTAAAAAAAAATCAAACTTTAATGACTGTGTGATTACCTGGAAAGCTTACAAGCATAATAACAATTAGAGAAGAGCTAGGAAAGAAAGAGATAGAGATAGAGAGACAGTGAGAGAGAGAGAGAGAGAGAGACAGATAGAGAGAGAGAGAGAGAGAGAGAGATCATTGGAAGGAATACAAAGCAAAATTCCATCTGAGATGTCGCAATGCTCAGAATCCAAATGACCAGTATTAGGAGCTGATCTATGATCTATATAGGGATGAGGTGAAATATTTTCATATGGTACATAGAGTTACAAAAGTTTATATTGACAGATAAATATATTTTAGCAAGACAAACACCCACTTCCACTTGTTAACAAAATACACTGTGTAAAAAAAAAGTATTTGCTGTGGTCCATGCCTCTATAATTACTCCCTGTCCCTGCAGCCCCCAGTCTACCTGAATTTGTTTTAATCTCTCATCTATAAAGATGAACTTTCAAACTAGGAAGCTATTTTTTTAATTGATAAATTCAAAAAGTCATACATTGAATATAGCTGGAAAAAAATCCACCTGCTTGAAAGAGTAATGTTTATTTAAATATTGAAAATTAAGTCATGAACAACTGGGCAACAGAACTCTGTGATCAGACATTGGAGAATGTTTAGAATAGCTGATTCATCATCTAGCACCATAAGTGGTATTCATGGAACATTTTGTTTGTCTTAACACAAATGTAGTTGCCTTTTAAATGGTTTTACAAGCTTTTACTGTAAACATGTTATGATCGTTTAACAATCCTAATTCCCTTTATCCATTTAAAAACCTCGTGTGTAACTCACAGACAAGCACCACTGCAATCATTTAAAGTTGCAACATTATCCATTTCTTCAAATATTAGGATTTATTAACATAGAAAATAGGACCTGCTAATTTTCCAGCCAACCACCTGTAAAGTACGATTTATTGAACAGATAACATGTGATCGTTTTCCATGCATTGCTCTTCAGTTATCTTCATTATCGCTATTTGAAAGAAAGTATATGTCAAAAGCTGGACAAGTATATCTTTCTATCCATTGTACAAGTTGCTAAAAATAGTACTTTGTGGACATAAAATTAATTTTGTGTTCAATTTACAGATATCTACTGGGATGTATTTATATGTTTAACAGCTTTAAAATTTTGGGTATCTGTTTGAATAGTTTGTAGTTAATTATATAATAGTTAATTATAATTTATAGAATATTTCAAAGTATATTTACCAGTAAACCACATTATATTCTTTTTCTTTTCAAAGTTTATTTTTTTTATTTTCCTATGCCACATTATATTCTAATTAACTATCCTGAGAAGCAGTGTCAGTATTACTTTGAATAATGTCTTTGATATGCAAATCCATCAACTAAATATAAACTTCTATTTAAAAAATGTAGTAGTAAATTATCTTCTATTTAAAAAATTTAGTAGTAAATTATCAACAGTGACTTTCTCTAGGATTAAAAAATATTATTTAAACTGTGTTGTTAAAATGAGAACTAACAATTCCATGAGAATAAGGACAATACCAGATCTCAGTTATTACTTTCATTTTATTGTATCAGTGTGAATGTGGTTTTGCTTTGACTAGTGGAAAAGCCCTGATATTAGTGACTTAAATAATACTAAATTTGATTTGTCTCATAAGCAAAGTGTATGCATGATACAGCAGTTCCATGAACCTCCAAAACTGGCTCCTATTTTGTTTTTCTTGTGCCATCCACAGAATGCAGCTTCCACCTCGTGGTCCAAGACATTTGCTCTAACTGGAGCTATCATTTCAGTATTTCAGCCAGCAATAGGGAGAAAAGGGGAGGAAAAGAAAATCTAAGCCCTCTCTCTTTCTCAGACACTTTATAGAATTTATATATAGTATTTCCACTGACATCTTTCAGGTCAGAATTGACTTAATGGCCAGAGCTAGCTGCAAGGAAGGGTGGGAAACGTAATCTTTATTTTGTTACCCAACTGTCCAGCAAAAATCAAAAGTTATTATTATATTGGAAATATTGGAAACCGTAGTCATTTCTGATACAATTATTTATGAGTGCATTCTTGGTGCCTAAAATAATGGTATTCATAGCAATAAATATACGTATATTAAATAAATATATTGAGTAGAATAGATGTTTAAATTAATACCCCTAACACTCTCTGTAATCTTTTTATTTTATGATTTGGGGTTAATAAAAACTAGTTTTTATGTGAATAGATCGTTTAATCAAAACTTTAGTCTATTTTTTCTCAAGTTGTTTTTTATCGAATTTTGTCATAAAACAAAACTCCTAAAACTTTCAGGTCAATCTTTACCTATAAAGTGGTCTAATTAGTACAGGGTAGTTATTAAGGGAATGGGAACTGGAAGCAGGTGGCCTCATGTCTAACTAACACACCTAATAGTGTGGGATTGGGCTAGTTATTTACACTCTCTGTGATTGAGTTTGCTTATCTTTAAAATGGGGATAAAATTCAAGTTAATATAATTAAATTGTTTAAAATAGTATTATATTAGAGCAGACAGGCCTTATGATGACCCCATGATTCTGCCTTCTAGTATTTAGGTTCTCGTGTGATCCTCCCCCCTTGATTGTGTACGAAGCCTATGACTCATTTCTAACCAGTAAAATGCAGCAAAGTTAACAGGATGTATATGATTATGTGTACAATGGTAATACTCTTCTTGCAAAGAGACTCTGTCTCCCTTGCCAGCTTTGAGGAAGCAAAAAGGAAGGTTGGGAAGGCATCCATGACAAGGTACTGAGGATGGCCTCTGTTGACAGTTGGCAAGAGACTGAGCCCTCAGTTTAACAGTCCACAAGGAACTAAATGCTGCCAGCAACCATGCAAGCTGGGAAGCAGATCCTTCCTCAGCTGAGCTTCAGATGAGACTTTAGCCCTGGCCAACACCTGACTGCAGCCTTGTGACATGAGATACTGAATTAGAAGATCCAGTAAGGTCCTCCCCTAACTGCTGACCCACAGAAAATGTGAGGCAATAAGTGCGTGTTGTTTTAAGCTGCTAAGGTCTGTAGTAATATTGTTATGGAGTGAGAGATAACTAATTTAAGTATCTAGTGCATATAAAGTGCTGAAAACCTGTTTATTACTATTATTATTATCATTATTACATGTGGCAAGACCACAGGCTTTGAAATCACAAAGATCTGAATTCAAAAATACTGACTAGTTGTAAGTCTGTACAAACACTTTTGGAATCCAGATTTCTTCATCTGAAAAATAGGAGTAATAATAGCTACCGAAGAACTTGTTTTGGAGATAATCACAATTCAAAAAAACTTGTTAACAATGGTAGCTAATATACTATGTCCTTTTCCTATATTAGCTCACTTAATCCTCATGAGAATATTGTTAAATTCTTACTATATGTCCATAAGCATTTACAAATAAGGAAACTGTATTATAGTGAGACTAAGTAGTGTCAGTCAAACAGCTATTAATGAACATAGGTATGATCCAAATCCATCCAAGAGCGGCTTTAGAGTCTGAACCATACACGGATCCTCTGCCAAATAAAATAATGATTTCAATGTAGGTATTTTTAGGCATTAATTATGTGCCACTTTTTCTTTTAGATGTCGGTGATATAACAGAATTAAACAGATATTTAGACGTTAGGTAGATGAAACAAAACCACCAAAGGGAACTGACAATTAGCTGCCAGAGAAGTAACAGGGAAACCAATTAAGAATGGTGTTCTATAAGCCTAGTGAAATTTTGATCACCTTTTTATATGTTTTCCGTAGGCATGAGAACTGAGAATTGGCCATTGCAATAATGAGATGGAGATCGTCATTACCATTAGTGAGAACAGGGTTGATGAAAGGTGTGCGTAAAAGTGTAATTGAAATAGGTTTAGAAAGAGTTGAGGGAGAGGATTGGAAGCAGCAAGTATAAACAATTCTTTAATAAATCTTGAAGTAAAAGTAGCAGAAAAATAGCATAGCAGTAAAATGCAGGGAAATAGAGGTCCTGAGGGAGGTTTTTTGTTTGCTTTAAAATGGGAGCCATGACACATGTTTATATGCTAAAGTAAATAATCCAGTAGAGAGGAAATAGGAATGATCAGGTGAGATATGGGCAAATTGCTGGAGTTGTCCTGGAGTAGGTGAGAGTAGCTGAGCTTTAATGCATGAATGAAGAGCTGGCTTTGGGTAGAACTGACAGTTCATGGATCATAGGAGCCAGGTTATATGGGTAGATTCTGCCAGGTGCATGGAAGAGTAGGTCGCTTGGGTAAATTCTGATAATTTAAAAGTAAAGTAAGAAAGACCATTGAGAATGGGGAGTGGAGAGCAGAGATTCCAGGAGAGGGGGGAAGTATGAAATAATCATTCAGAGAATAAATTGAATAAGAAAAGGTAATTTGATTGCCAACCAATGTTAAGGGCACATATCAGGTTAGCAGTCATGAATTTAAAGTTCAAGTCAGTAGGTCTATGTCTTCTTTCTACTTGTATTCAGAGCTGCAAATGTGTGTTACATTTAATCCTGTATGTTTGTTTTTTTCAGGCAAGTATGAGCAAATGAAAAGGAAGCAATGAAGGTGACGGTTTATACAATCATGACGGACTAGGATATTAAGCTGGAGAAGAAGCAAATGGGTAAATGACAAAAATGAGAGGCAGTGTAAAAGTATGGCGTCAGTGGAATGTAGGTCCAAAAGATTGTGAGAGAATTAGTGAGAAGGAGCTGAAAATGTAAGTATTGATCTCTGAGAGGGACGTGTGAAATTGAGATAATGGAGATGTTGCAGACATTACTAGTGGTTTGTTCTTGTGTAGGGTCATACAAGTGAAAGTTTGGGGTACAGTGTAAAAAATAATTATTGAAAGAGAGCAGTTGGCCAAGAGAGTTGCAAAGACCATCCAAGTGGTGATTGAAATTACTAAGGATTATGTCAAAGCAATTTGAAGAGGGTGAGAACAAACCAGGAACTAAAGCCCTTAGGCAATGAAGAAAGGCCTAGAGCTTTATAAATGTTAGTACCAATGAGAGGTTGTGTATACTCTATGGCCATGGTTCTCAAAGTGTGATCCCTGGACCTGCAACTGTTGCATCATTGGACCTTATTAGAAATGCAATATTCTAGGCTCATCCCAGACTACTGATAAAAAATTCTGGATAGGATCAGCAATCTCAATTTAACAAGTCCTCCAGGTGATTCTGAGGCACTCTAAAATTTGAGTACACTCGTGTAGCGTAATGCCGTGGGATCTAAAATTGGGGATTTTAGGAACAGGAAAGGAAGATTTATTTGGCAGTAGCCAGGAGGAGCAAATTTTGCAGCTACTCCACCTCTAGGCCTGGTAAACATAGAGGTGGGATGTAGTTAATTTATAGTAAGTACAGTTATTAACCTTTATTGACTACTTACTATATACTAGGAAATATGCTGAATTGCTTCACATGGATGAACTAATTTAATCAAAACAACTACTCTATTTGGTAAGTGCTATTATAATCCCCATTTTACAGAGAAGGAAACTGACATGATGTTCTATTAAATGACTTGCCTCAGGTCATGTAGTTAATGCATTTCCTTTCTTCCTGACCTTTATATATTTTAAAAGCAAATTAAATATTTATTTCTCAAATCCTCCACCTCAGGTTGTATTGAGCACCATAAATCTTGTTGCCATTCATTTCAGAGTTACTCTATGTGATATTGTGATTTATAAAAATATATACATATATATTGGGTCATTCAAATGACTAAAATATATTTCTTAGATATATTTGGTCTTTTTCCATGGTTCCTGGCTCACAGCTCCCAAAACTCTTGGAATCCTCTGAGCAATAAGTGCATTGGGAGCATCTTTTGTCATAATATCTAGTCTCTTGTTTTCAGTTCCTAAAATATCTTCAGAGCCATAAAGGTGACGGGTGTCTTGTTATTCATAGCAAATCCTTTCCCATCACAACTGGGTTCATATTAATGAGATGACTTTGGAACCCCACCTAAGGATGGGGACTGGTTGCTAAGAGAACCAACCACGTGATCAGAGGGTTGGACCTTTCAGTCCCACACCCCACCTCAGGGGAAGGGAGAGGGCTTGAAGGTTGAATCAATGGCCAATGGCCAATAATATAATCAACCATGCCTATGTAATGAAGCTTCCGTAAAAACCCAAAGGACAGGTTCGAAGAGCTTCCAGATCAGCGAACCTGTGGAGATTTGGGGAAATTGGCTTGCTCAGAGAGGGCTTGAAACTCTATGCCCTTCCCCATACCTTGTGCTATGTATCTCTCCAATCTGACTGTTCCTGAGTTATATCTTTTTATAATAATCCAGTGATCTAAGAAGTAAAATGTTCCTCTCAGTTCTGTGAGCCACTCTAGCAAATTAATTGAACCCATGGAGGTGGTCATGGGAACCTCTGATCTATAGACATTTGGTCCGAAGCCCAGGTGACAACCTGGATTTGGGATTAGCATCTGTTGTGGGGAAAGGGACAGTCTTTAGGACTGAATTCTTTATGAGTGGAATCTGCTGCTATCTCTGGGTAGATAGTGTCAGAATTTACTTGAGTTGGAATTACTGAACACCCACCTGCTGTCCTGAGAATTGCCTCCTAGTGGGGGAACCCTGCTTCCCCATTCCTCACCCTCGCATACTGGAAATTTTACAGTCAGAATCCTTTTACTCTGACTGATTTGCATGTTCCTCAGAAAGTCCTGTGGGCAGTGTTATAGCTGTCCTAACTCATCCTGTGTGACTCTTCTCAAGATTCAGTAAAATTAGAAGGGATCTGCTGGCTTACCAGGTCAAAATTTTCTCATTTATCTAAGGATCAGAGAGTTGTTACTTGACAGACAAAAAGTTGGTAGCAAAGTTTGATGGAATTATCTGACCCCTGTTAAAAAAAAATTCAAATGAGTAAATTTGAAGATCTACTTGAATTTATTCAATAATTCATGAATCGGGCAGCATCCCATCTAGCAAATGGAGAGAAGCTGCAAGGAGCTATACAAAACACAAGGTTTTTAAAGGCAGAAAGGGGGCAAGTCAAGGAAGTCAAAACACAAAGGAAAGAATTATTTCAGGCAAGGTCACCTTCCTTTGAGGAAAGGACAAGGTCTGTCATGCAGATTACCTCCGGAATGTTGATCAGGAAATTCCAGCCTGATTGGTTTAAAATTCCATTCCTGGGAGAGACTGAAACTGCAGTTAGGTTAGGTATTATGTTTTTAGTTTGTTTAGTGGGGCTTAGCACAAGTAACTCCATTTTGGGCCTGTTATTTCCTTTTTAACACTCCCATTAAAATGATTTTTCTATTATGCACCCCATTTCTTCAGTTAAAGACTATTTGGATGAGGACACTTGTGCTATGTTAAATTTCTTCTTGCTTAGGCTTGCTGTTAATTGATGGCTGAAAATATAATTTTCCAGAAATGTGCCACCTCCAATTTCTTTCTACATGCAGGTGCCAGAGTGATCTACCTCAAATGTATGACTGATCATGTTCTTTCTCTGATTAAACCTCCTTTAAAATCTCCTATTGCTTATAGCTGTGTTTTCTAACTTTATGTTCTAACACACAAGAAAGTAACAGAGAATGCTATATAATCTCCAAAACGGACTTCCTTTTCTTCCTTCCTCCCTTCCTTTCTTCCTCCCCCTCTCCTCCCCCCAACCCCATCTCTGTCTCTCTGACTCTCTCTTCTTATTCTCAGGTAAACTACATTTCCCAGCCTCTCTTACAGTCAGGGATGACCAGGTGACTGGGTTTTAACCATGGAATATCAACTGAAACAAGGTTGTCTTGTCAAGCTTAGGGAAACAGGTATGTTTTTTTTTAATCCCCCACTTATTTTTGCTAGCTGAAAATCACCACCAGGATGACCCCAGAAACAGTGGTGAAAACTCTTCCCAAGTGACTGTGGAGCAGAAAACTTCCCCACCTCTGACTCCCCTGGGCTCTGACCAGGAATACCAGCTTTGAAATTTAAGTGAGTGAAAAACAAACTTTTATTATATGAACACATAGATATTCCAAAATGTATCTTTCCTAGCCACTTGTGTTACTTTAACTTACCTATATGTCTCCTAAGTTCTGATTCCGTGATACCCTATGAATATTTCACATTTTGTTTTCAAATTATTTGTTTGTGAATCTGTGCCAACCAAAAGACTGTGAGGTCTTGATAAAAGGGTTGGTGTCTGAGATTAGTCTGGAAGTATCCATTGATCAATAAAGAGTAATTTTGGAGTAATATCTAAGGTTGAATCTATATGGCTAAAATATTTTGCTTCCTTCTATCAAATGGATCAGTACAAACAATCAGGCTGCACAGCTTAAAAATCTTTAGATTTGTGAAATGGAAATAACTTATACATCAATGAAGAAAACAGCTTGTTTTATTTTTTAATTCATGTGAAGCATTTGAAAATATTACTAGAATGTAACTGCCTATTCGGAAAGTGCTATTACTTTAAAAGCTATTGAAAATTGCATGTTTTATTTTGTAATCTTAAAAGAAGCTTAGGATGATATAGAAGGTTATACTTATATTTTTAAGATGCAATTATATCCTACGCTTCTCTTGGTTTCTTTAGGTGGTTAACAGTATATCTATGTGAGATGAACTAACCAAGGTAGCAATTAGTGTACTGCAAGCTGTCATTTGTTAAATGGGTGAGCAATCACATGGACAAACACTTTACTATCAAAACCTAATTTACTTACAGAAATCAATACCTTTTTTTTTGGCTCTAAGTGGTTTATGGAACATAGCCTCAACAAATCGTAGAAGCACAATCACCATTGCACATCATGGCTGTCTTTAATAAAAGTCATACATAGATGATGAAATTCAGTTTTTGTTGAATGATAGTCATATATAAATTTTAAGTATAATGAATTTAAGGAATGGAAATTAAGCTTTTTACAGCTAGTTGATTCCCTAATTTTGTTTGGCTATTATCAAAACTCATAATTTTAACACTAGGAGCTATCTTTTAGGTAAGAGATCAACTGAGGCAATTATTGCTGTTTAATAGGCCAGGACCACAGCCTAGGTACTTTGATTCCCATTATAATACTCACTACCACTGGTTTTTAGTGGATGTAGTATTACTAGTAGGGGAGAGCTTCCAATTTTCAGAGTTGTCTCCAGTTGTCACAAATATTGGATTGCATCACTGTCTTTTAGCATGCAGTGGATAAGAGGGATAGAAGACTGCAAGGACAGTCCTGCCTTATATTCCACTCACGTTTCAAATGACCACTGGACATCCAAGAAAGGCAAGATCTGATTATAATTATCTGACTTAGAACCTATTTAAAACAGATATCAATACCAAGTATTTTTTTGAAGTTCTAATATATACAAAGTTGCCCACAAATTAAAATTCCCTTTGAATAAAGAGAAGGTTCAAAATTCTATCAAGAGTGGTTTTACCATCTTGGAAACTCTTATCCCCAGTGCTTGTGGTATTTGAGTCACTGATAACACCTGTACCCATCTATAGAGCTGTTAATGTTTGTGGTGATTTTCCATATAACGACAAGCACTTGGGCATCTTCATCACATCTTGTGATGATTCTTTCCTGTTCCTTTACAGACTGAATGAGCCTTATTATATTATAAATCACTTTTCTTATAATTTTTTATATTCTAATTATAGCATTTTGTTGATTTTTTAAACTGCATGCTTCGGTAAGCTTAATAGCTATGTATTTTATTTCAGGATAGTAAAGGGAATATTATTAATATTTAAGTCAGAGTTTTATATTTAAACATGAAATCAATGTGCTAAAACTTGAAGCATTTCATTTGAGTCCCTTTTTAAATATTTGTTTTCTCATCACAGAACGTCTTAAATGGAAGTACAAATAAAAAGGTCTTTCTGAATATGTTTTAGGAGGTATAGTTATTAGGAGTTGAGACCAAATAACTTCATGGTTATGGTCTGGTCTGGAGAAGCTAAATGTGTATTTCACTCTTATTTTCAAGAGGCAGTGCTTTCATACCTCTGTACTCCATATCAATTTTACATTGTTTCTTTCAAACGTACACTAAGTAGGTATTAGTTTTTATCAGACCAGCTTATTATGTGGAGGACATGTGAGTTTTATTATAGTTTAACAGAAGTAATTACTCTGTATTTTCTGGAAGAGAAATTTGTTGATTGCAAAGTTAAATAAGTTTATATGAATATTTTATATATATATAGTTTTGTTTTCCCTCCATCACTGTCTTCAAACATGAGTTATCATATTTTCTTTTCCTGCCACATAATTACATATTGGACAGATACCTTGGTTTTCTGACAATGTGTACATAAAGTAGTCCATTAAGTTCAAATTCTTTAGCTTGCATTCTTATATCTTGTTGTCCATCACTAGCCTGATTGGAGGAATTTTGAGTAGAATGGATAACAATCTGGTCTTTCACTCTGCTCCCTTCTCTCTTTTTTTGTGTCTTTCTCCCTTTCTTTGTGTCTTTCTCTCTGTTTTATTCTACTGGAGTCTGGGAATGTCTCAGTTTGTTCCGGATGCTTTAACAAAAACTCCATAGCCTGGGTGACTTATAAACAACAGAAATTGATTTCTCACCATTCTGGAGGCTAGAAGTCCAAGATAAAGGTGCAGGCAGATTCAGTGGTGAGGGCCTGCTTCCTAGTTCATAAATGGCTATCTTCTCACTGTGTCCTCACAAGGGACAAGGGAGCTCTCTGGGAGTCTCTTTTATAAGGACACTAACCCCCTCATGATCTAATTTCCTCCCCAAACCTCCACCTCCAAATACCATCCCACTGGGAGTTAAGATTTCAGCATATGAATTTGGAGGGGACACAATCAATCATTCTATAGCAGAGAGGGAAGATGGGGGGAAAGAAAACTGTTGTTTTGCCTAATTAGTGCTCCTCCAGTTATCTCCTGGGTGCGGGTAAATACGTGAGCTCTTTTCTATGCCTTTTATGCAAGGGATTGTGGAAATAGGGGTCCCTGCAAGAAGGGGATGCTGACAAATTATTCCCATGTTTGACATCTGCCTCTTCAATGTCTGGTTGTTTTGCCCAGCATATCTATTGGTCCAAGGGAAAACGAAAATGGGTAAGAGGTAGCTGAGGTTGTAGTAGAACTAGTATTGCACTATTTAGATTCACAACTCTTAACAATGATCTTGAATTCCTCTATTTTCTGCTTGCATAATTGGTGAATATCAGTTTCATGAAGTAGCAAGTGGATTCTATAAACTCTTAAAGGTAATGGAGAAATGTGCCTGGCAGTTTTCTTTAAGCAAAGTCAAGGGTCACTATATGTTTGGCTTTTTTCTTTCTTTCTTTTTTTTTTTTTTACTAACCTCCGTCTCATTAAAAATGTTTCTTTAATTATATTTTCTTTTGTTTAGATGGTCTAAGATGTGCTGAAAACTGTTCCAATGGGCTCAGAAGAGTCAACTATTAAATTTCCTGGAAATTTGCAAACCGGTTGTTAAACACAGCTACTATTAAAAATTAAACAATATAAACCTACAAATAAACACTCAAAACTCATCATTTATAATTATTTTACCACATTTCACTTTTATATAACATGAGGTTATTTAAACATATTGCATCTGTGTGGTAAAATCTGTATTGAAATCTGTATGGTGAAAATTTTATATAAAAGGGTGCTACGGAGTATCTCTTTCTAATTTTCAGTGACATCAGGTTGGTAGCTTGAAATTGGCTATGGAAGTAGTATTTACACCGTGAAATTGGTAAACCTACAAATCAGAGTTTACCAACTACTCTGATTACAAATCAGAGTAATTACCAACACACCACTCTCAGAAACTATGCTTATTCATTATAGATAACCAGGATATATAAATTCTATGTATTGTGCTAGTGATTAACTAGGAGTTAATATAGTTAGCTATGAGTTAAAATAGGTAATGGCTATTTAAAACCACACAAAAATTTCTAATTATTAACTATACAAAACTGATATCTCCCTTTATATATGCTTTCCATATATAGTCAGTACTTTCTAATGACTGTATGTAGCAGGTCAAATATGTCACTTACTTATTGGATGTATTTTGCAACCGATTTTTCCAGGAATCATTAAGACACAATGTTGCATAAAATTATATTTCCATGGAAGAATTATTGATCTTGTTCACACTTATGCCATTGTAAGCAATTGGTTATGACATAAATTTTGAGAATTGTAAAACTAAAATTGTCTTGAACATCTTGTATGGTTCATAATTTTAAACGTTAATCAGTCATTCATGTGCTCTACTAGATCCACATTTTCTTTATGAGAAAAAAGAATCCTCACTTTGTCTGAAGGCATATCTTCAGCTAAACATACCAGCACTCTCCTAGGCCCCAGTCCTGAGTGGACTCCTTAAAAACTATTTCCTATCCAGCTCCTTAAGAAGCATAAAAATTAGTATAGATATGACGTTAATAGAAACTCTTTTGCAATGAAGGTATCCAACCCTTCATCTAACAGATATCATAGTAATTTTCTTCACACAAAAAGCAATTTACCAAAACAATGTTATCATTTGCTCTCCCAAAATAACACTGCAATGATTTTTACATGATCAAAAATTATATTAAATTCAAACTAAGTCCCTGCCTGACTGTCACAGCAATAGTTTGTTCTATATACTCTTCATTGTCAACATATGAGATACAGTGTGGGAATAGTATTTGATCTTTGTAATAGGTTAATTATTCACTTTTCTTAAAATATCTGTCTTCCTCTCTTTTCACTAAAACCAATGAAATGATCACATCTCCATTTCACTTTGGCTTTCAGGAAGCTGAAAGTCGAATAGGGTTAATTTAACCAATTCTGTAATCTTACAGATGTGTTTATTTCTAATCCTTAATTTTCTGTACTGATATTTTCCATTGTACTAATGGTTTATTTCTATTCATAAGTTTACTTTTTTTTTTTTTTTTTTTTGTCTCTGTTCTTGCCCTTAGCATACTCAAAATCCTGTGGAATGAGACAGTCTATCCATAGGTAAACTATTAGATAAAATTATACAAAATTTTATGTTCCTATATTTTACACTAACATGAGGTAAAACAAATGAAGAAATCAAATTGAATAAAAGAAAAATTCAATAAATGTTTGAGCACATATTTTAGTTCACCAAGTTGTGCCTCTATATCTTACTGGCTGAGAAAATCACACAGATAGATAAAGCAAAGGTGATAATATAGTGAATAACAACTTTTATTTTCACTTTGGCAAATGACATTTGAAGAAAAAATAGAGTAGATGTACACAAAATAACTACTATATTGAAATGTATATAATTTTATGATTATGACTAGAACTCCCTGAAGTGTACTTCATAAGTTAAAAGCATGTGCAAATATCGCTTTGTAATCTTGAATTGCATTATCTAAGTAATAAACTTATGTAGGGGAAATGCATTGATCTTGACAATTGTAAGGATGCATTGTGAATTCATATTACAGTCTTTAAGTGACTGGCCTTTTTTTAATCGTCAAAGATGTCCTTGGAAATATTCACTTATGTGTTTTTCCAACTAGACAGTTAATGTCATTGATATTCTTCTTTTGTTTAGCCGAAGCAAGACTTTCCTTACCACCTTAACTAATCTACTGTAGAATAGAGTAGTTGTACTGTGATATATTGGAGCAGTTTGTCATTTCTATATGAAAATACTCCTTTCATATTATAACACCTTCATCAGGATAACAGTTTCAGTCACAGTAGGAAAGTGAGAAGCAGCAATTAAAGTTGCTGGGGTGAAGGAAGAATTCAATGTGTAGTGTATTAATAATAGTGCATCCGTGCAACACCAAGTAGTGTAACCAATGCATTTGACAATGGAATTTCTTTTCAAAAGACGGTGTAAAAAATTAATGATTCACCAACATTCATCTCACAGTCAAGAGGAAAGGATTTGATTTGTCATTGCCTATTTTCTTTATTCTGATATTTTGGTGTGTTTCTCTTGATAAAAATGGCACATGAAAACGCTTTCTACTTTGAATAGCTCATCATCTAAATTCTATTATTTTTTTTTAGATGACTAATGTTACAGAATAGCTGCTACTTTGCTGAATGTTGTCATTTTTATAAAGTGAAATTT
Organism: Eschrichtius robustus; assembly: GCF_028021215.1. Taxonomy (NCBI): domain Eukaryota; kingdom Metazoa; phylum Chordata; class Mammalia; order Artiodactyla; family Eschrichtiidae; genus Eschrichtius; species Eschrichtius robustus. The sequence continues at coordinate 124,455,154 of NC_090829.1, forward strand.
TCCTTTGGAGGAACACTATTTATAAATTCACTCAGCACTCCTGAAAGTCTTTCTTTGATGTTGGTAAAAGTTACCCTGATGGTGCCATGTTTACAAAGGAGGTTTCTAACTGAAGTGACATTTTCCTCAACAAAGATTCAATAACTTAACACTGTGTTGGTTAATAGCTTGATTTATTTTACCACTTATGTAGTAAAAGCTTTGATTTAGAAAGTACCTCTTTGCTATATTGTGGTATAGAGAATAGGGAATTTATTATGGCTCTCTCGATTTATGCAATACACAATGTTTAATTTTAAACAACCTTCTGTTATTTTCTTGTAACCACGATTACACTTTGGCAGTTCAGTGAGGCACTAGGAAATCATAACTTATTATCCCATAGCAAAAGAACTGCTTTAGCCAGATAATACATTTTTCAATAACTTCTTTAAACATACTTTTATTAAATTAACAATATTAAATTTGTCTTGGCATATTTGATCTGAACAAAGTAATTCCTTATGTTTATAAGGAATACAAAATAAAATGCAATTTATTTCATTCAATCATTTCACAGATACTAAGAGCTTCTTATGTGTCAGACATTGTTCTGAGCATTGGAGAAACACTAGACATTCAAAATACCAGTACTTTTACAGGTAGTATATTTTTGTGGGTTAGATAACTAAACAAAGTAACAGGTGTATAATACGTCAGGTTGTGAAAGGTGCTCCAAATAAAAATAAACAAGATAAGGAACTAGAGAGTGACAGTTCTAATGGATCAGGAAAAAGGAATTTTAGTTTAGACAGGGTAGTCCTAGGATCCCTCTTTAAGTGAAATTTAAGTAGGAAATTGAAGAATGTAGGGACATAAATAACAGATACCATGTAAAGGAATAGTTAAGTGCAAAGACTCTGGGCTGGTGTGGGCTTAACAGGAAGTCAAGGTGACAGGAGCATAGTGAGAAAATGAGGCATTTTTAGGAAATGAGTTCAAAGATGTTGCTGAGTCAGGAGAGAGTCAGATCATTAACGCTTTTGAGGCCAGGTGAAGACTTTAGATATTAAACCAGGTGAGACACAAAGCTGCTGAGGGTATTGAGCACATTCTGTTTTTTTTTTTTTTTTTTTCCTTAAAAATGAACTATTTGTGCAAGATATTTCAGGTGAAATGTAAACATATTTCAGTGTGTAAGCTATATGTCTCAACTCATTAAAAAGTTAATATGATATTTAAAAAGCTATCAAAAACATTGAAAAACCTTGACAAATGCTATTAAGAACTTTTTTAATGCAGTAAAGTCAGTTAATTATAAAAGGCACATCTAACACCCTAAGATGCATAAAAATGATGGAGAATGAATTAAATTCACTTTTGGAAACAGTGAAAAATAGATTTACTTTTATGCCAGTAATAAAATCACATTAAAAAATTATCCTAAGAACTTAAAGGGAAAAATAAAATTAAAAAGTAAGGAAAAAGACATGAAAAAAGTAATATGAATAGGTAAGAAAAGGAAAATAATCTAGGAGACGTATCTTATGAAAAATTTAAATTCCAGAGATATCAGAACGGAGACTCTCTTTGTAACAGAAAATGCTCCTACTACAAAGTAATAAACTTAATAATAAACACAAAAGGAGAATTTTTAAAGTCCTATTATAATTTTCAAACATTACAAACAAAGACCCCTACAAATATTCAGACAAAAAATTTAGGCACTGAAAATGGAAGAAAATCAGACTGGCCTAAAATTTTTCTTCCTGACATAAATACTAATAGGCAATGGGACTTCTACAGAAATCTGAAGAAAAAAGTAATCACATGTTGTGAACCCAAAAATGCTACAACCAGTCAAGTATCTTGTCTTGAATGAAAGCAGCGTAAAGACTTTCACAGATTGAGAAGGCGTCAGAGAGACAGAAAAGAAAAACTCTTTCAGAATAAACTATTTGGGGTTCTGGGCTAAAATAGTGAAAGATATATCAGAAAAAATATATATTAGAAGAAAATTCTGCTTTTGAGCTTTCAAACTATAAGTATACAGATACCAACCTAAATATATTTAGAGAATTGATTTCATCTTTTTACTGTGGAACTGTTTGAACAAATTGTTTTAAATGAAAGGTTAGGGAAGTCTTCAATGACACACAAACTTTGAGTCAGATTTCCCATACAGCTCCCTGAACTTCTCCTACCACAGCCTTATTACACAGAATTGCACCCATATGTTTGACCATGACGTCCGCTGGATTATATGCACAGTCTATCTTGTTGGTGTCTATCCTCATTTAGCACCATGTGTGGCACAAAGTAAGCCATCATACATGTGTGTTGAACAAAGAAAGTATAGCCTGGCAAGAACATACCCACCTAGTATTCTATTTTAAAACTAGAAAGGTACCGTTGGAAGATTATACTGTGTGACATTTATTCTTGCATTCATAAATGTTTACCATTCCTTGTGGCCCTTAACTGGTTCAATCTGTCCCTTCAAAGGCAATGTAAAACTCATATTTTATTTTCTAATTTCCGGAGGCATGTGGTCAGAAGAGTCTACGCCTGCCATCGAATAATAGTTTTCATATTTCTAAAACACAACAAAAAACCATTGACCTCATGGTCTTTTTCAATAGATTAGTCTATTTTCCCCTTTGTAGATTTAAAATATATTTTTATTTTAATTAGTAATATCTAAAGACTACAATATTAAAAAATAAATGCACAAAACTCTCTGGAATAAAAGACCATGGTGGCTTTCTCAAAGGAAAATCTTTAAGAATTTGGAGCTCAGAAAGCTGACGGGCAATATTAGTTTTACTCCTAGTGATCTCTTTATCAGTATGACTCAACAGATGTGTAGAGTTAATATACATGATGATATATCACTATCTGTATTATATGTATAAATTGACAAGAACTTATGTTCTATTTTGGCTTATGTATCAGTCAGGGTTCTCACAGGAACAAAAGTAATAAGTGTGTGTGTATGCATATATATGTAATATCTATCTATCTATCCATCTGGAGCTATAAAGAATAGGCTCATACAATTATGGAGGTCCAGAAGTCTCACGAGCTACCATCTACAAGCTGGAAAACCAAGAAAGCCACTGATATAATTCAGTCTGAGTCTGAAGGCTTGAGAATTGGCAGAGCCCATGGCCAAAACAGAAGATGGATATCCCAGCTCAAGCAGGGGGAGCAAATTCACCCTTCCTCCACTCCTTTGCTCTGTTTGGGTCCTCCACAAATTGCATGATGCCACCCACATTAATGCAAAGGATCTTCTTTCACTCAGTCTACACATTCAGATGCTAATCTCTTCCAGAAACACCCTCACAGACACACCAGAAATAATGTCTTATCACCTATCTGGACATCCCTTAGCCCAGTCAACCCATATAATTAACCAACACAGTTCATATGCTTTACTTTCTGTTGCAATTTTCTTGACGCTCCTGTTGAATGAGTCCCATACTGAACATTTTGAGAGGTAAAATACTGGCTGCTTATGGTACTGAAAAGACCAGTGAAGAAAGAGTACACTGAAGAGGAACGCTTTTTAATTGAGGTTACATGTATTTCTGAGAAAACATGAATAATTCAAAATAAATAATGGTGATGTGGTAGGCAGACTTACAATCTCCCAAAGATGTCTACCTCCTTATTTCCCAAACCCATGAATGTGTTACCTTACATGGCAAAATAAACTGTACATGTGATTAAGTTAAAGATTTTAAAATAGGTAGATTATCCTGGCTTTGATACAACCTGCTGGATTTGTAGATGGAGGTTTTGAAGATGGAAGAAGAGGCATGAGTGAAAGAATGCAGATAGCCTCTAGAAAGTGAAAAATGCACAAGCAAACAGATTTTTCCCTAGAACCACTACAAGGACACAGCCTGGACCTAGCACCTTGATTTTAGCTCAGTGAGACACATATAAGGCTTACAATCTCCAGATCTGTAAGATAATCAGCTTCTACTGTTTTAAGCCCTCAATTTATGGTAAATTTTTACAGCAACAGTAGGAAGCTATACAGCTAGCAAATTAGCATGTTTGTCTTTGGAGGATAATGAAACCACAGGACTGTTTCTTAGAAAAAAACATACTGTACCTTTTTTTTATTGGTTTTATTTTCACCAACTCAACTCAACTTAATTTTTATTAATTTTTCCTAGTTTTCTTGAGAAAGAACCTCAAAAGCCCCTAAGTGAAGCCCTCTAACTTGCAATGAATCTGCGGTGGTCAGCAAGAAGAAGATTTCTAACTCTGGTCATCTTATATTTACTATTAAATCCCATTTCATTTATTCCTGAATCAGTACTTTCCTGACGTGTTCATTTATTTATTAAACATCATCTTACTTCCAACACATATGATTGTGTTTTTTATCTTTCTCTCACTTTTCTGTCAGCAAGGTACCACTGCAGCTATTTCAGAATTCAAGTTCAATGTGCATCCAACACTGATCTTGATCACAAGTGGTGTATAATATCAGTTAGTGAAACCACACAGAAAAATAAGAAGAAACCAATAAGCAGGGATTTTTCTGTGCTGTCTTATCTGGTTCTCACACTCTCCAAAACTACCTTAATCTGTGAATCACCTTTTTTTTTTATGGTCAAGCCTGTTAAAACCCACTTATATTTCCTTATTTTAAATTTCTGCTCTGTCATTCATTTGGCATTTTCTCCTTATTTTTGGATTTTTGTAGAACTTAACTAGAAAAGAAATTGCCTAATACAAGCAGATTTTCATTACTTTTCTTCCTGTTATAACACATATGAACTTATAGACAAGTAATATTTCTTCCAATGCATGAACTCTAATGGCATTTTTATTTCACTTTTAAGGGATCTCACAATAATAAAGCAAAATACTTAAAGTCAGAGAAATAAGAATGTAAAATTACATACAATGTGCTTTTCCTCTTTTGGAGTCATTTTTTAAATTCAAATATTTTTATTCGGTCCTTATTGCACTTCATTTAAATTCAAATTCTTCAGCATGCTATTCATGTTTCTTCTTCCTCTACCTCCTGTCGTCTTTCTTGGCCCTTTTACTTTTTTTGCCTGGTACATACACCAAGTTTATTTCTACATCTGCAAATTTTCTTAGTCTAAATTCATCACTTTAGAGGGCCTCCTTTACTTAATGTTTTGGCATTCATTGATTTATCCATTTATTTATCTAAGAAGTTTCTATTGATTAAAACTCTAACATTGAAAATATTATAGCATGTGATAGAAATTGAAAAATAGCTCAGATTGACATAGTCTCTGTCCTTAAGAAACTAATAATCATTCTGTAGAAATACATATGGAAAGACCTACAGTTGTAATAAACGCAATTGGATTATACAACAGAGGGACTTAACATGTTTTGGAGAGTTCCAGAGACTTCTCTAAGGAGGTGATTTATCAGTTGAGATAGGAAAAGTAAGGAGGTATTAGCTACAAAAAGGACAGGTGGTGGAGAGAACCATACGAAAAAGAAAGTACAGTTGGTTGGCGTATTGTGGATGGAATGACTTTAGTATATTTAAGAAAGGGAAAGAAAATGGGATGGCTTTACCACTGAGAGCTGGCAGAAAGTAACTCCCTAGGACTGAAGAGGTGGTCAGAGAAAAGATCCTGCAAAACCTGATCTTCAGATCAATTGAGTGTCATTGGGGAGTTTTTTATCAGGGATATGACTTGTTCAAAATTCTGTTTTGTTAAGATGTTTGACTTCTGTGGACTTTGAGGGATGAGAAGCATGGAAATGAACTCATTTGCACTATTGACTGGCCCCTTGTAGCATTCAGGCAGGAATGAGAAGCCCCTCTATGTGTTCCAGACATGAAAGACTTGAATGGGAAAAAAATTATAGGCTTACTCAATCATTTTTGGGACAAAGATTAGCCCAGCCATCACCCATTTTCTCCATCTGCAGTACTAAAGTAGTTGTTCTGGTGATTCTCAGAAATGATTACAAAGCTTAAGAAATTTTCCGAGCTCCAAGTATCTCAATCTAGGGCACTAACATGAATTCTCTCAAGAAGTTGGACAGGAAGTTGTGGTGAACTTGACATCTGTAATTGCCTCCAGAGAATGATGGTTTCTCTCTTCTGTCTTCCAAACCTTGTCTAAGGACCTCCCATTGAGTGACTTTGTCAAAAGCCACATGAAGAAATGACTTTGGGACATGAAGGTCCCAGCTTTGCCCATGAAAGTCAGAAGGTACCCCAGGAGAGGGGTGGAGGTGATACTGAACTGACCACAGACAAAAAAGGAAAATCCACTCCTTTGTCAATTGAAGATCCATAGGGAATTCCCTGGAGGTCCAGTGGTTAGGACTCAGAGATTTCACTGCCGAGGGCATGGGTTCGACCCCTGGTCGGGGAACTAAGATCCCGCAAGCCACACAGTGCGGCCAAAAAAAAATAAAAAATGAGGATCCATACACACCACTACACAACTTTTGCCAATTTAAAAATTTTAAATAACAACAGTAATAACATTATTCTTCAGCATAACATAAGGAAACTCTCCCGTCTATGTTATGGGATGTGGTTTCCTGTCTGTGATAAAGAGATGATTCTCTCCTCAAAAGGAGAAAGTGTGTAGTTCTATATACCATAGTATCCATTTTGGAGTGATGTTCACTCCCTTTCTAATGAAGTCCCAAGCCCTTTTTGATAAACTGTAACATAAGTACACAATTATATGGTGTCAATTTGGAGTCTCCTTAAAAGCAGAGATTAAGTCAAAGATTTGGGTGTAGGTAATCTGTTTGGGAGATGACATAAGGAAATAGGAACGAGGATGCTGGGAGAGTAAGACAGAGAAGGAGAGAGAAAATGTGTATCATTGAGCCAGATACCACCGTGAAGAATGTGACTCAAGCCCTGTGTAGGTTACACTACAGACTTGTCCCTCTCAGGGATAAAAGGCTACAACATTTTTCCACTGACTTCCTTCCTCCATTCATTGAGAATAAACTGCTTATTCTCCAGCTGTCCTGTTTGTGGGCTGAGTGACTTCAGGAAAAAAGTCTTCAAAGAGAATAGGCACAACTTGAGGTGAGATGTTTTAGCATGCACTAGAACCCTCTAACACAGCAGAAGGTGATTAAAGACGTGGCCTGTAGGCATACTGTCAGGGCACTAAAGATTCTACTATAGTTCACCACCTAGACCCTCACAGCCATTCACCACTCACATTGAATCAACTCTATCACTAACTTCCTCTTCTAGTCAAGAGGGAGTAACAAAGACCATATTCACCAGTCTACTTGGAACAACTAAAAAAAAAATAGACAAACTGTGAAACAACAACATTCAATGTATTTAACTTAATCAGGCAACAAAGGACGGTGATCCATGAGAGACTGAAGAAGTAATAATTTTCCACTGTCACAGCTCACCAGCTGGAGAAAATTTTCAGGCCATAGGACAAGAAGCGGGAACCCAGGTAGAATCCTGAACACTCCTTGAATTCATTCAATGGAGTCGGGAGCCTGGAGGGGCCAAGGCAGCCAGCATTCGCAGTTAAGAGTACTGGAGAAGATAGACCTGCACAAGAGCAAGGACTCCAGAAACCTGTCAAGTTTTACTCAAGTATTCGGTTGAGCGCTGTACGTGAGGGAACTTCCGGAGACCAGAGAATTATGTATGGACATAATGTGGAGAACCATAATAAGTCTTTGAGGATATCACTCATCTCTGAATTGCTCTCAGACACCAGTAATGCTTCTGATTTACTCTTCTGGCTGGAGAGTGGAATGCCAGGCACATCACTTGGCCCTTCTTGCTGTAACTGCCATAGATCAGGGATGCTTGTGAGGGTTTAGCCAATATGAAGTAAATTGATACAAGTTATGCACCCAAGGACCAGGAAAATGGTCACAAGCAGGAACACAGGCCCACTGGACACACCATCAATTGTACTGGGGCCAGAAATCTATTTATCACTTGGCCTCCTTCAAGCCTAAATCTAACTGGGGGGGTGGGGAAGAATGATGACACTTTGGAGATTTTATTATCTGTGTCACCTTAAACTCTACTTTTAGTTTCTCTCAAGAAGCTTAAGTGTTCTTAATTCCCTCATCTGGTAAACAGCCACAGTTTTCTTTCAGGAAGAAAAAGAGGAATATTTATTGCAGAAGAATTTCCTGGGATAATAATTCTTTTTAAAAGATTGATACTAGTTCTGAGAATAGGTTTGAATCTGGAAACTGGGTGAGGGATCATGATTTTCCATTGTGGTGACACTAACAGATCTTGAGATCTTGAGTTTCTTCTGCTTGTCGACATCAAACAATACTCTGTCATATCGACAGCTGTCTTTCCCATAGGAATACTACCACATATTAGTAAGCACTATAGCTCATTGTGGAACAAGGGCACCATGGTTGTTACCCTGGCATTGTTTCCATTAGGATATTCTTCTAACTCTTCTCTTATAGGTAAATGCAGCCACCTGGCTTGTACCATTCTGGAATCCTATTTTCCCCATTGAAATGAAGAAGCACAGTTCCATGCAACTTTTCCTACTGCCAACTCTGCTCCAGAGCACAGCTATTGCTGACCTTAATGATTTCAATGCCCTCTATACAGTGCAGTCTTTGTTGTTTTGTGTAAGCAATGTCCTCCGGGACTTACTGGAGAACACAGTCAGATAATGAGTTCTTCAGTCTTATGTAAAAAAATCTGTTCTTTCAAGCCTCTTCCCTGCATTTTCTTACCTCACTTCCCAGCACTCTGGCAAGGCTAAAATTGATATGAGCTCATTTCATATAGGTCATTGTTGTTTCAAAGCTTCAAGCAGCCATCCCAACAGTATATTCAGACCAATTCCAGGTGTCCTTGACTATTGGGCAAGTGATTGAACATTCATAAACTCAATATTCTTCAGCCATATTTTTCACCTCCTCCCAGCCCAACAACCGAAAGATTCACTCTCAAAGATATCTCTCTTATACTTGCTGGTACATAATGCCAGATCCTGCAATATTTTTCTATAAATAAGCTGCCTAATTCCACAGCAGAGAGTATGCTTTTCAGCTACAGCCTTGTTGAGATATAAACTTAATTATTCATCTAGAGACAGTGGTGAGTGCAGGTGTGGATCAAGAGTTAAGCCAAGTATCCTCTTTAAGAGGAATGTTTCTCTAAGACCTCCAGGCAGGAGAGGCTGCTGTCTTCTAGCAATAAGGTGTGTGCTGTTTGTGCCAGCCCTGAGCATTTAAGGGAATCTGTGGGTTCAAGTGTCCACATACAGCCATACAAGTGTCTCACTCTTTCACTACTGGGTGCTGGTTTTATCATGGGAAATCTTTCAAAACTCTATATTGTTTTCTTTACTATTCTTTCACTTTTATGGTTAAATCTGTGGCCTGATTTGTAGCAGTTTAGACAGTGGCTACAAAAGTTGAGGGCCTCAATAAATGATGCCACGTAGGCCTTCTGACTTCCACTGCATGCCTTGAGTGCTATACGGTTATATAAGCCTTTTTGATTTAGAAACCAACCAACTTCTAAATCTTCATCATTACTCTTGCCTTCATTCTGTTTAAAGGCTAGAATGAGAGTATAACTCAATCATTCCCCTTTTACCTGTGTCTCATTCTAGTCCCTCAGAAATGATCATCTCAGGATCACCATGTTATGATAAACCCTAGGACACCACCCCCTACTTCCCACCAGCAATGGGATGCTGTTGTCAATTGACGGGTGAGTGTCCCAAACTGAGGATCTGCTTTCAAGGGCCACTTCTGCTACAGTTCACTTCCTTTAGGAACCTCCTGAAAACAGAAATGTCAATTCCATCTGGAGAATTTTGTCCCAAAATATAGGTGCTTGAAGTACAAAGTGTTACTGTTACTTGGTGAAAGGTGCATGATAGCATTAATTAGGCCAACATTCTATTGTCTTTTAAACCTAGCTATTTTTCTTTTCTCCCTGTTATCTCAGCTGCTATCAGCCTGTTAACTGCCCTTAGCTGGATAATAATATAATCATCTTATTTGTATTATTTTTCCTTTCATGCATTTTCTAAACCTCACTTGTACTTTTTTTTTGAATAAGTGCCATATTCTGGAGCAACAGGTTTATCAATGGATTTCTCATTAAGTCATATTACAGATCATGTATTTAAGTAATAATAATACGATTATAGTAAATAATCAAGTGCATGTTTATTCTTTATCCATTCAGATTTATCAGTGTCATGAATGTAAAGTATATATAAATATATTTCAGGTTGTGATGGTTGAAGGTATATCTCTTTTTAATATATGTATGTTTGCTTACTCTTTTAATAAAATGGAGAGGTCCAAAACAGCTTTTCTATTTTTTATGATTTCAATTCAAAATAGTTGTACTCCATTATCTAGGAATGTCTTGAATAAATAAAAATATATTCTTGAATAAAATCAACTTTACAACAAGAAAAAGATGTACCATGTCAAGAAATCTTCATATACCAATAGCAAATACTATGAGTATTTGTATAAAAGTATTAATTGAGATGATATATATTTTTCTAAATTTCTCCAGTCATATACTTATGAATATCACATGAATATGAATCTATCTGTTAAACTTGCTACTGTGTTAGATTCTGTAATTTATAGAATTTATACCTTATTGGAAAACTTACTTTTCATGAAAAATACATATATTATATTTTAATACATATGCATGGAGCACTTTAAACCTAAAATGAAACGTTATACCTTTTTCTAAAATTGTTTCTGATATCTAATGCCTCTAGATGCAAATTGAACATAATTAACCAATAAAATGAATTTAACATAGGGCTGGGATATTATATAAACCTGTAAAAATCCAGACTTCTTATGAAAAATTAGCCAGTCTTGTAAAAAATACACTTTGCTCAGCCTTGATACGCCAGTTCACATTTAATTCAGCACATACTAATCGGAGGTGAGAAAGAGGGTGTACTATTCCGTTGGAATAACATCTAATTCAATCCGGTCCCAAGGATGTGCATCCACACAAATATACTGTGTGCAGTGACACTTCATCAGAAGGGACCATTTAGCTTTGCTTTGGTCTGATTTGGCACTTTTGTAGAGAGGGTACTTTCTCACATAGAATCTGATCTACTTGTTAGAAGATTAGTGAGGGAGTGTATGATGTCTCAAAGGTCATCAGACATCATTAGAGGCTCCAACAAGTCATAATTAACTTGGTGTTTAAAGAGGAGAACAACAGGGTCACCAATAACACATTCTGGGCAGGCAGCCAGGACACTACCATGGGAGTCGTGATGTCTAAACGTAAATTGAGTAGGCTGGGCCTGCGATGTGTACCGATCAGAAGCAAGGCAACTATTAACATGGGAGGAGAAAAGAAATTTTTAATAAGGTGAGCAGATGTCTTGGAAAGCCTGGAACTTTAGCCTTCAGCTTAAAGGCTACAGCATATATATTCTCAAATAGACATGACTCTATTCTAGAATCAGCTCCTACCATAAGCCAATAATTATTTTGAGACTGAGGGTGAAGAGGGAGTCAGCGTCCCCCGGGGCCAGCATGAAATTGGTAGGATAGTGAGAGAGACAACAAAAATAAGATGAAACTCTTATTCTTTGGACCAATTTCTTTGGGATTCCAAGGGCCAAATTTTTAAAAATCCCTCCAAACCAGAGAATATTTTACTTCATTTAAACCTTTAATAGAAACAAGCTATATTTTAAGAAGAGACTCTTACAAGATTCTGCCCAAATAATGTAAGCTCCCATTTTTTTCACAAGACTACCCTGTGAAGTCTCCAATATACGTTAACAAGCTTTATTTGCAAGACTCCAAAACAGCACAATGGAGCCAGCTGTTACCACTTGATAAGCATAGAAAAGCAGAAATTTGTCCAATTTTATATGTCTCCTATTTTTGCATTATTTGAATACTTTTTCCTTTCTGTGCATTTCTCTTGCACCCCTTTCATCTAATCTCTGCACTAGGCTGTTTGTCTACTGCTCCACTCCTTCCTGATCGTTCATTTAATAACTTGATATTGTATTATTATCACAGAGGACAGGCTCCCATTACTGCACAGATTCCTGTCTTTTATTTTAGCAAAATGACTATGCCAGACAGTAACACTGAAAGACAAAGAGGCTTATGTTGTGATTAATTGTTGTGAGCATTTTGCATTATCAGTGACCACAGTCCTGCCTTGGACTCAGTCCTGCCTTTGACTCAGAGGCTAGTATCAAAAATCCAAGGATCTTTTTTGTAGTTTTTCACTGGAGAAAAGAGCATCACTCCCCCTCTCTCTCACTTAACCTGTTATTTTTTAATGGAAAATCTCAGACATATACAAAAATAAAGAAACTCGACATGAATCCCTATGTACTCATCATCCAGCTTCAGTGATCTTCAGCACAAGGTCAATCTAGTTTTCTCCACACCACCACCCACTCTTCTTTGTCGCCTTTCTTTAAAATCCCAGAGATCAAGTCATGTCTTCCATAAATGCCATCACGAATATTTTCTATTAACATCAAGACAATATATGCTGTTTAATCACAGATTACCTATGTACCTCCTACTATTTTGTAAAATAATTATTTTAATTACCTGCAAATGCACACACATGGACATCTTCCACAATGAATAACGTATAGGTCATATAAGATAGCGAAGCATATGTACAGGTTAAATGGCAGATCTGCCTATAAAAGGACAATCATGACTGTGTAAAGTTAGAGGAGATCTGTTATTTATCGGCCTGCACTTCTGCATGCTTTCTGATGCTCACAGTGGGAAATATCATGTAGTTTGTATTAACATTTGGGGCATCATTCATTGAAAAAAGGATTTAATGTTATATGGGAAATTAGCCCATCTTTCGACTTAACACAGAATCTGTAATTCAAATGACAGTACAATAGAATTCACAGCCAAGTTTACATAAAGTAAATGTAGAAAACTCAAACATACTCTATTAAATAGTCAATGTTATTGTGAAGGGTTATTCCCCCCACTAGAGAACTATAATCCCATTGTGTTTATTCTACTTATGACAAATTGTTCACATGAAGTTTCATTAGGGGATTGGAGTTTGTTTTTACTCTCTGGAACATTAGTTTGAAGTCAGAAATAACAAAATAACAAAGATCCTTATATGCAAATAGAAAACAATTATGAAGAAACAAAATGAATGAAATATCTTGAAAAAATGCTAATAAAAACAGAATGAAGGCAAAACCTATCATGGTTACAGTAATTTGATTCAAACATGCCCTAAGTTCTCCTGTTTCATCATATAAAAATTAGGTATTATCAGAAAATGATAAAGACTTCCATTTTCCTCATGAAAGAAATAGAGCCAGTGACATCGGGAACAGTACATAATGCTAATGATACAAGGACAAAAATAATTACAAGATTATATTTTACATTGATTGTTTTAATATTAAACACGTTGAATTAATATTTTGTAATATGTTTGGTTATACAAATATATTAAAATCCTTAAAAAAAATACTTTCTCTCCTGGCTCTGATTGTCCTGATAGCATGGTTTCAGGTTTTCTAATCCTCCCTGAAGTTACTGGACCCGAGGGCCTCAAGGATGTAGAAAGAACATATGCCAAGACAGAGAAACACGATGACAGGAGAAGCCCTGATGACACAAAGGGGGTTAACTCAGCAGCTACCACACTGGAGGAAGATGTCAAGTAGCAGTGAATCCCGTAATTTTTTTAATCTTCTTTTATTCCTAGAGAGACTAAAGACTACTTTTCAGTAGGGACAGTTACTTTGGTTTTTATATGGGGACTCTTTCTTAAAAAAATGATTTGGGGTCTTCCCTGGTGGCGCAGTGGTTAAGAATCCGCCTGCCAATGCAGGGGACAGGGGTTTGAGCCCTAGTCCGTGAAGATCCCACATTGCCGCAGCGCAGCTAAGCCCGTGTGCCACAGCTACTGAGCCTGCGCTCTAGAGCCCGCGAGCCACAACTACTGAGCCCACGTGCCACAACTACTGAAGCCCGTGAGCCTAGAGCCGGTGCTCCCCAACAAGAGAAGCCACAGCAATAAGAAGCCCACGCACCACAACAAAGAGTAGCCCCTGCTCACCGCAACTAGAGAAAGCCCGCTTGCAGCAAGGAAAACCCAACGCAGCCAAAAATAAATAAATAAATAAATTAATTAATTTTAAAAATTTAAAAAATGATTTGGCTTTCAGAGGACACCATATTTTTCCTTTTGCTTTGTCTTGTTTTATTTCATTTTCATCAAATATGTTGGACACACACTGCAAAAGGCAAACGGTAAAAGAAATCAGAGGCAGCATTCTAGATTACAGGGAACTGAGCCATCTTGGCATTTAATTGCTAGGTAATATCTTAAATTGTACGCCCCCTCTCCAAACATAAAAATAAAAATAGAGAACAGAGAATAAAACAACAATGACAGCAACAACAAAACTACAAATGAAAAATAACGATACTGAATAATTAGAGAAATTTAGTTACGGACATTATATTAGATAAGAGTTTTGTAATATCTTTAACATTTTGCGTGTGATAATGTTGTTACCATTCTGTAGGAGACTTTATTTCCCCTTTCAAGAGAAACATGTTAAAGTACTTAGGTTAAAATGGAATGATGTCTGCAACATATACTTAAATCGTTCAGCAAAATAAAACAAAACATATATATGAAAGAGAGAGAAAGCAGAAAAATGTGGAAAATATCCTTGCAACTTTTCTGCAAACTTGAAATTCTTAAAATAAATTTTTTAGGAAACAATAAAACAAACTATACCTGGCAACTTTATTGATTGACTGAATATAATTAATAATTAATTAAAATAAATGAAAGTCATTAATTATTGGCAAAATTTTATTCCTTCTAATACCATACATCAATAAGAGAGAGAAACATATTGCTACTTGAAAACAAAAACACACACACGCACACACACACAAAGGGATAAATCTCATGCAGATGAAGTTGAGCAAGAAAAGCCACACACTAAATAGTACAGAGCATATGATTTCAATTACACGCATCTCTAAAACAGACACAACTGTTTTGTAAAGAGTAGTCAGTTTAGTGGTAACTTTATGATTGGTAAAAATAAATAAAATATTCACCTATTTATGGAACTGAAGAATATTATTTTGGCAACAAAAACTATATTTCAAGTAGAAGTCAGTAATAGGGATTTTAACTAAGAACTGTAGTGGGGAATATGCAGAATTAAATGGAATGAGAAATATATAAAATGATCTTATGCTGTGACCTCAATATTTATGAGCATAAAGAAGATTGTATAATTTTCCTATAGAATTTTGGGAAGACAAGGTCAAATATGGAGAAGATGCCAAAAAGAACTAAGCATTTAAGGAGAGAAATAGAATTCCTAAAGTTACACTTCTAAAATTTATATCAGACTTATACATCTTCTCTCCAGTATTATTTCCAGTTTGTCTCTTCCTTCAACTATTTAAATGTCATAAAATATTTCCAAGGGAGTGTCCTTTTTTCACACTTCATTGCTCTTTGTATGTCTGCTTATACTCTTTTAAGGGATAGTTAAATGGATTACATAAGGGAAGAGACAAGAATGTTTATGAATACTTTTAACATGATTTATAAATATGAAATGGTAATAAACTGTGCAATCCTGCTGGGCTATTATGGAAATTTATTTTATAGAAGTTGAAAACACTGGTAACACTAAAAAATATTCTGAGAAAATTAACTAACTAAAGGGTAAATGCCAAGATTAAATTACTATGTCTATCTACTCTCTATACATACTTCCACAATGGAAAATTTTTGAGACATTATTTGGTGTCTAAAACAATACTTCTCTTTGATAATGTGTGGTACTTTTCTTTGATTAAACACTTCCCCCCACATTTGATGAAGAACATAGGGAATCTCTATTACTTAGGTGTCTTTCATTTGTCCTGTACTAGAGGCTTATTCCTGCTAGGAATATTAGCTTTCCATGGTTCGGTTCACTTCCACAGTGGGAGCCACAAATCCATCAAAACACATAAAATAGATTGATGGTCTCCTAATTAAAGATGGAATTTACGGTTGAGATGGTCTTCTCAGGAAAATTCTTCATGAAGCAATAGAGTAAGAAATGCTTATTTTTCTCTATTAAGAGATTGTTAAGTTTATTTTGAAGGCATAAAATGAAGATATAAGGAACATGCATGTGGTTACTGTATTAACTCTATTACAAGCTGGTAGCAAATATATGACATTTGGCACCAAAAAGTGGGTAATTAAACAAGTACAAGAACTGTTGTTTATAAAAATGTTTATGCAAAGATGATAAATGGGGGAGAATTACTACAGAGAGAACACTGATGTCAATTTAGATGCCTGTGAAGTATCCAGGTACTTCGAGAGACTGTCAGAGCTCCTGATCACTGAGGCTTTTTTTCAAAGAATAAAATGTTTGGGAGTTTCCTGGTGGTCCAGTTGTTAGGACTTGGAGCTTTCACTGTCATGGCCCCAGGTTCAATTCCTGGTCAGGGAACTAAGATCCCACAAGCTGAGCAGCGCAGCCAAAAATAAATTAATTAATTAATTAATTAATGTTTAAAAAAAGAATAAAATATTTACGTGTTCTAAACAGAGACAAGGTAGGATATCCACAGCGATATTTTTACCTCTTGCCTCACTGTTATTTCTATTACCAGATATATTCTCAAACAGACTCATTTCAATTTCACTTTCTTGAAGATTAACATAACAATCAGCAAAATAATTTAAGATGGAAAATAAGAAAACTGAGTCTTGTATAACTCAAAGTTGGCTGTACAATCCTACACCCAAGATTAAATGTCAGTTCACAGATATGTGGTTAACTGAAACTGCAGTTTGTGAGGTGTCATAGAAAGAAAATCTTAGAAATAAATGGGCATATGTTATTTCAACTCCAAAAAAGAGGTAAAAACATGTCCACGGGTATATTTTAAAATCTGATTTGTACTCTTTCACCAAATGATTTGTAACTATCATCAAACACCCTCTATAGTATTGCATCAAAAATTTTTTTAAAAAGTGTAAACAGAGCTAGAAAAAAAATTAGTTTCAAGTTAGCATCAGAGAAAGTTATTAAACTGTTATTGTTTTTTAAATATTCTTTTTCTAACACAAAATTCCTAGCTATTTGTTATTGAACTATTATTCAATTTGAAAAAATTATTGAAACATTTATACAAATTTTAGTATTCTATGTCTGTAAATTTCTGTTTATTTTGAAGAGATTTGTGTTAAATGCATTTTTAAATGATACATTTTAATGTTTTTGAAACAAATTTTGTAAAAGTTGCTCATTATAGCAATGACTGTAAAATGAGTATCAACCTATTTTGCAAGAGAATATAGCAATATGATTAAAGAAAACAATTGTGTTTCTATATGAATTCCAGACAATTGGGTCATCAAATTGTATTCCTTAAATATATACTGCTTTTTGATTGTCAATTATACCTCAATAAAACTGAGGGGGGAAAAGGAGAATACAATATCTCTCTCTTTCTCTCAATCGGCTCTCCACCATGAGAGGACTTAAGGAGAAAGCTACCTACAAATCAAAAGAGTGCCTTCACCAGACACCTGCTCAGCCACTGC
Source organism: Eschrichtius robustus (assembly GCF_028021215.1). Classification (NCBI taxonomy): domain Eukaryota; kingdom Metazoa; phylum Chordata; class Mammalia; order Artiodactyla; family Eschrichtiidae; genus Eschrichtius; species Eschrichtius robustus. The sequence continues at coordinate 124,472,762 of NC_090829.1, forward strand.
ACTGATCTTGGACTTCCCAGCCTCCAGAGCTTCGAGAAATAAATGTTTGCCCCTTGAGCAAAATATCAATAAATGATAGATAGATAGATAGATGATAGATAGATAGATAGATAGATAGATAGATAGATAGATAGATAGATAGATGATAGATAGATGATAAATGCTATCAAATTAAGTGTGGGCAAAACCATTACAGAAGATTGGGGAAGGTGGTTGTCAGAGGTTGGGAGCTGGGCTGGGGTGGGGGGGAAATGGAAAGTTATCATTAATGGGTGCAGAATTTCAGTTTTAAAAAATGAAAACTGTTCTGGAGATGGAGGGTGGTGATGGTTACCCAACAATGTGAATGCACTTAATACCATTTTAAAAATAAAATAAATGGTTAAAATAAAACACTTTTAAAATAAAGTTGGTAACTTTTACCACAATTAAAAAGGAAAAAAGAAAAACGTTAATTCATACAAGACATATTTTACTTGTTTGATTGTTTTTCTGTTTACCACATAAAAAAATAAATCAGATTACCTATTTTAATTTTTCATTAAATAGCAAATTAATATCAGTGTCAGCGTTGAATAAATATAAATAATGTTAGGTTCAATTAAAACTAGTATGAATCCCAGATACTTATTTGAATTAGTTATCTGCTCATTCATGTGTCTGATGCTTGATAATTTACAGTCACTTCTGTTAATTAAAGGACATAGTATCCTACATAAACTTTTCTACATTTTGTTGTGCTCTAAGCTCTAAAAGAGAAACAATTTTGAGGCCAGTTGTATATTGCATGCTTAAGAAAGGCCATGCAACCTAACTGCTCCCATGAGAGAGTACTGATTATTTGAGAGGGATGCATATGTTCAAATGCTTTAAAAGTGAAAGTGCATCTGTCAAGTTCAACACGTATTTTAAAAAAGAAAAGAAATAGTATATATTAAAAGAGACCAACTAAATCTGTTAGTGGCTAAATCACCCACTTTATTACTGTGAATCTGACCAAATAGCTTCTTGTAAAGTGGTACATTACAGTTATAGTATATCCTTTGAATACTTATTTACTTCTAAAACTGAACTCAAATTTTCATTTTCATAATTTCAACATAAAACATGACCCAGAAATATTTTGCAACTCAGGAAGATAATTTGTTTGTCAATCTTTAAATATTTTACGCTTGATCGTACCAACAGTTCTCATGATAAATCACATTTAGTGTAATTGATTGACACTTGCTTTGAATGTGCTGTTAGCATTAACTGGCACTGAGTCTACATATGTTTGTGTGTCTGTGGTCTGCATGTATGTGTATGTTGGGGGGGTCCACAGAAGAGACTTTATCATAATTCTTGAGTCAAAACAAACTCATCATAAGTCTATGCAGAATCTGTTTTATTGTTAACTATTTTAATGATGCGCTAAGAAACCTATAAAAACACTGTCCCCACCCCTGCAACCCACACACGCACAAGAACTGAGATTGGGGCAAAAGGAATATATATATATATATATATATATATATATATATATATATATATATATATATATATATGTATATTTCCGTTCTAATTTCTGCTTCCTCACCGCACCCCAACTTTGATAAGATCATTATCTGAAAGATAATACTAATAATTATCTTATTTTTCCTTTTAAAATATAACTTACAGTATCCACGTATATACTTGCAAACTATATTTTTCTCATTTAAATTATTTTCTCTTTATAAACAAGAGTTGATCATATAGACTACGGTGAAACTCTAAAATATTATTTTGACATAATTTATTCATCTTAACTCATATAATATAGCACGGCAAGACTACACCATGGTTTAAACATCCACTGTTCTATTTATGAGTATCTGAGTTGTTTTCAGGTTTTACCTATTCTGAAAATTGCTCCCTTGAACACTCTTGTATGTTTCCTTTTAAACTCGGGAACAAATTTCTTTTAGATATATGCTTAAAATAGTATTGAGATAGGCAGTATGTGATTTTTCTATTTTAGAAGTCATTGCCAATCTGTTTCTACAAGCAATGTGTAAAATAGGTCACTAGATGATTGGTAGGTAGATAGATAGGTGATAGATAGATAGATAGATAGGTATAAAGAATAGGGTGACCATACAATTTATTGTCTATATGGGCACACTTTTGTAAATGGAAGTGGTTCTATAACTGATTAGATTATTAGAAATAGTAATTATTTTTATTAGTGTTCCACCCCAACTGTTATAAACCTTGCCTGTCCTAAAAACCAAACAATAAAGCCCACAACACAAAAACTAAACAACAACAAAAACTGGGTCTGTGCTTAAGATAATTTTGGAATTGTTCCCACTATATTCATGGAAGGATCTTAAACATAAGCTTTACATGATTTCAATATTTTCAAGATTTTAGGATAACAATAACTCAAATTTCAAGAGGGGAAATTCGGATTATGTTATATGAATACCTCATCACCAGACCTTTCATTCTTTCATTCATTCATTTATTCAGTATTATTTGATAGTAAGTAAGTACTAGTTTGATCATTTTTATCATTTATCCTGGCAAAGCTCCTCTAGAAGAAAATTCCATGAAAGTATTCAGTACAGGGAAAATATACAAAAATATAAATGAAATATTTTATTCTTATTTATGCCTATTGGTATATTAACATCTCAATATAATCTATTTGGAACAAAATCTTCAATTCTCTTTACTTCTATCATTTATGAATTCTTATAGGGTAACATTTTTATCTGAACTGAAATGTCAGTGCCATGTTTTAATGCCAAGGGTGTTGATGCAGTCATCTTTTATATTTTCTTCTACAGACTATACAGGATTCTTTGCTTTTAATTCTTGTGTTGGATTTTCAGAAGCATGTCCTTGGGGGAAAGACATGTGTATTAATCTACTGTCACAAGCAATGTAATGGTGGTATCAGTGTATCTCCAGTTACTCTTGGCCAAATAACCAAAAACACTCACACTATGATTGAACTATAAAGGGAAGGCAATAAAATTATTACTTAGGGCTACAAGGAACACTCCATAATTTTTAGCAATGTGAAGACATGCTTTCTTATGCAATGTCTTAAAATCCATAGGGAGAAGACTAGACAGACTGCTAGTTCTAGGACTAGTGTGTATTTCCCAACACGGTTATACTTTTCTCAATTGTCCTTGTTCTGTTAACCAGGTTTTGTCCTTGTGTGTCCGTTATATCACTATCTGTCTAACTATCAATCTATCAATCAATCAATCTATCTATCTATCTATTATCTATCTATCACTGAATCTTGATAGGTTTCAAAATAATAGGCAGTATGGAGCCGTTTTTAAATTAACAAAAAAATATAGAGTCAAGCTCAGGATCCAAATCCTAGCTTTGTCACTTTCAAACTGAGTGAGCTGAGCAAGTCACATGAACTCTCTCTGAGTCAGATTCCTTGTATTCCTATAATATCAATGGACATTGTAGTAGTGCTTATCCTACGTGGTTTGGGAGAGGGTTTTATAAACTATTTCATATAAAAGTACCAGCATAATAGTGAGTAAGTTTAGCTATACATATATGGATAATAGGCATTCAGAAATCATAATGTTGTTTTAAGCACTTTACACAGTTTATTTAATTTTCACAATTGCACTGGCACTTAAAAACAACAAAGAAGGTAAGTGACTTTTGCAAGATCATACCACTAGGTAAATAAGAGTTTCAAACCAGGCTGTCTGACTTCAAAGCCAGTGCTCCTAGCATTCTTTCTACCCAGAACTATAGATTAAGTTATGATGTCAGTTTACATGTCCATATTAAACTCATGATAGTAATGTTAAAATAAGTAGTTTTGTACTCTTAAACTGATGTGGCTTTATCATAGTTCTGACTTGGCCTGGTGACCCATCTGTTTTTAACTTTCATAAAGTGTTCTCAGTCTTTGCCCATTAATTCCAAGACCCGCTGTAGCCAGTGTTCAAGAGAGATATGTAATTATTGCTTCTGTAATTATTCTTTGGGACTACTGTAATGGGTCTTCCTCATCCTGAAGCTGTGTAGAGAGAGATTCTAAATATCTTTGGCCAGGAAGGAATATTTCCTGCTTGGAGAAAGAGCTGGACTCTGACTGCTTTTTGTACAGTGTCAAGTCAATTTCTGTTAAATCTTTTAATATTGTCTTTGGAGCAATATGTCTGTTCAATATAGCTCACTGACCTCCTGACCAAGGTACAGTAACCTCGCCTGTGTTGTTGCAGATATCACAAATTAATCAAGTTCAAATGTAGTAGCTATGCTACATTTCCAAATGATGCTTGGTTCTTTTCAAATTAAAATTCCTTTTTTTCAGCTGAAGAACATAGGACTGAGAATATTAACTCTTAGGATATTAATTAAATTTTATCCCTCTTCAATTTTCCTCATGCCCACCCTCTACCACCAGCTTACACACACACACACACACACACACACACACACACACACACACCCTCATCATAAGGAACTGAACAGTTTCCCCTTGGGCTGGATAATCTTGTGTAAAGCAGAAGCTGTAGCAAAGAAGGAAAATTTTATTTTTTCTTCATGATTCTCTTCCTAGAAATCAGATAAGAAAGGATCAGAATATTTATCAGTGATGCTTCTAATTAATTAGACCATTGATAACAAGACAAAAAAAGTCAGTTCGCTCAAAATTATTTAAAATGGTTGAATTTATACTATATAATTAACCCACAGAAAACTCAAGCATAATACTTATGTAAAGGTCCTGGGATGGTCTGTCCCCAGTACACAAACATGTACTACCACAGAGCAGAGAAATTGGGGGCAATCCATTTTTTAAATATTTAGTAATGCATTTTGTTCAAGGGGTTCAATAGTGTATTTTTTGTCTTTTGACAAATAATGATGATCAAAAATATTTATATAAAAGGTTCTTATAAAATCTCTATAATGTCTAAAATAAATTACACTCTAGAATTACAAATACATATGGGAAGTCACCAAAACATTGATTTTTAAAACTTGGCTTTATAGAAGCACTGGTGCTAAAGAAAGAAAAGTATGAGAAGAAAAAATATATTCATGATATCTGTTGTAAAATATCCCTTCTACTATGAGACAACAAGTCACAAATATGAGAACAACATGACACCTTTGAGATTCTTGACAATTATCATTAACGACCCAAGAATTTAACAATCATAAAACTTCCTATATGTGGCAGGAGGAAGATAAACGTGATCAGTATCAAACAGAGTTCATGGCTGGAGTTCCATAAAATCCTCAGATATACAGCATGAGCCTAAATTCATCTTTGCAAGTTTGGTCAAAAACATAAGACAATATCTATTTGTTAAATTCTATAGCTCTGTATTCATATAACTTCTAGCACTTCAGAACTCTGTATTTTTACCAGGTAAACAAATACTAGTGTTTTAATTCTTGTTACTATATTTCTAGGAAAACATAGGCAATGTGGAATGTAGATGCAATATCTTTCTTGGTTTTCTTGCTTTCTGAATAAGCTATGATTTCTACTTTATATCTGTTTGAAATAATGAGAATGAACTCTGAACAGATGAAGTACATTTTGCATTCCAGTTTTGTTAAATTTCTATACATGTATTGTGTATTTGGGAAAAAATTCTCTTTGACAAATATTTGACTCTACTATAGAAGCTGCATACTTAATATACATAACATTCACATATAACTAAATACTTTAATAATATGATATAAACTGAGACTATTACTATTTTCTAAGAACGCTGGCTAAGTTGTCAGAGGAGAGCTGCCAGTGTTTTATTTTTTATTATGTTTAGTTAATTAAGTCCTTCTGTTAAACTGCCATTAATCACAGTATTGAATTCTTAATTTTAGTTGCTATGTTTTTCCTTTCTAGTAGTTATACTTATTTTTGATCTGCTATACATTTTTTTCATAGCATATTCTTTTCTGAAGATGTTTCTAATCTTACTTTTATTCCTTTATACATTATAAATGTAGTTCTCTCATATTCTGTGTATAATAATTCTAAATTGGAACCCAGTGCAGGAGCGTTTCTGCTGGTTCTTGCTCATTTTTTCCCCTGTGTCCCTGGTTATCTTTTATCTCATTCCAGCCATTTATTTGAAAAATCATTCGTAGAAAACATTTGAAGCCTAGTATGAATGTTTCTTCTACTGAAGAGAATTTCCATTTGCTGTTGGTCAGGGGTCCAGTACCTACCAGGAATCCATATTCTACCAGACTAGAATAATCTTAATCCAAGTTCAAGAATTTAGGTTCTCAGACCGTGTAAGACTAAGCAAGCCTGCAAGCCCATATAAAGACTTAACTTCATTTTCATTCAGTCTTACCCTTAGCATAGTCTTTTAGAGTCCTGGATTTATGTTTTTTATATGTGGGTATCACTGAGGGAAACTCTTATCAGAGTCTTTACCTAGGATTTCCTTGGACTTTGACTTCTGTTCCTCTCAAGTAGCTAAGCTGCTTAACTTTCAACAATTTTTCAGCTGCAATTTTCTCATTAGAAATACCCTTAGGGAAATATTGATTTTTAATATTAGTCATTTTTCTGGGTTATCATATTTTCTTATGATTTTGCTTGGTATAAATTTCCTTGGTGATCTTTTTAAATTGCAAACATGATTCTCATTCTAATTTGTCAGATACATCACTCCACTCTTTTCGGGGAAAGAACACCATAACATACGAGCACTTTCATGGAACTACAAGTGCTCACACTTTAAAGTTAACTTTTATCACTATACACTCTTCAAGTCTACATGCTTACACAGAACTAGTTTAATTTTCCTGAATGGTCCTACCCTGTCTCACTTTAATTTGCTCATACACTTCTCCCTACTTTGTATTACTATTTCTCTATCTTTCCGTAATAACTTTTAATTATTTAGAACACTTTATGTAAATTGATCATTTTCCTTATCTGTTTATATTTGGAATTTAAATTCTTCTCAGTTTATGTGAAATTTTAAATGAAATGTCAAGATTAAATATTTTTACATTTGTAGCAAATATATTCTATATATTCTATCAGTCATATTTTGCTTATATCTTCATTTTTATTAAACACATTGTGGTTAACTTTATTAAATAAATTTTACAACGCTATAATTTTTACTTCCAACTTACAAATTTGATATAAGAGCATGGAAATATTTTTGACATATAGTTATAATTTCCAGTGATCGGAATAGTCTATAATGTGATTTTCAATGTACTTATACATTATATAAAGTTTATTTCTAAATTAGTGGTATAAAATGTACATTTTTCTATTTTTTTCTCCAATGGTCAACTGATATCCCACGCTGTTTTCATTACTCTTATCTTTATCATCCTTCCATATCATATATTTTTCACAATGTATTCTAACCTTAACTTTTAAAATCTTTCTTTGATATAATAATTACTGAGTCATAAATGAGGAGTATCTGGTAGAGTGTAGGCACTTAATAATAATATTATGTAGTTATTGATGGATTTACCGGTTTTAAAAGATTTCACATTATTGTTTCATTTATTTCTACCAATAGTCTCATAATGTAACTAGAAAATATTTTATCCCATTCACTTATGACCCCCAAATTGAGATTTAGTGACTTAAATTCACTGCTTTGAATCTGTTATTTTGTGAGTTTTGTACCAGGATCCAAGCACCCATGGCTTAAATGGGGCGTAATCCACTCCTATTTTCACTATTCCTGCTATCTGAATAAAAAAGAGACTTGTAAACAGATTGATTTGATCAAAAATTTATATAGAATGCCTTCATTTCCACTAGCTAAATATTAATACAATAAATAAGAAAATCCTTACACTTTAATTTCCTGCCTCTTACTGTAATGTGAAGTCCTTATCCATTTTCATACCAAAGCTTATTTTTTATTAGTTTAGAATAAAGTAGCTAGAATGTGACTTTTATTCCACAGAAGGACAATTCATACATAAATGTCCACACATCATGTGATTAACAATGTTGATTTTGAAAGCAATTGATAACCTATTTTGACAAGCCTGAGTTGTATGGAGTAGAAAGAATAGCATTCAATAGAATAGGCTTTTCCAACTTGCCCTAATTATAATAAAACTTGTTTAATTTGGTCTAACTACATTATTTGTCTTCTTTTATAGCTTTTAATTTCCTGTAAAAATGTCCACTTATTTTTTTTTGTATTCTCTACTCTTTTGCAAAACAATCTCACTTTTGTTGGTATTTCTAATTCATACAAATAATTTCATGTTATTAGAAGGAAATAATTAATATGTATCTTTACATTTTCCTAGTAAATGCTGTGTGTTTAAATCTGGCAAGATCTTGAATAACGTCAAATATTAATTTTACTATTTTTAAAAATTCTACTATTATTTGAGACAGATATTCAAGCCAGTGAAATACAACATTTGTGAAAATATTGCATCGTGTTTAATCTTCCGTGGGTATGCTATACATTTAAATTAATTTTAAAGACAAAGATACAAAGTAAGCCTGTCTTTCATATCTAAATGTAACATTGAAAATATTATTTTTGTCATTTGGACATATACTTATTTGGGAAATAAAAAGGCCTTAAGATGTGTGTAATGCTGGCAGTATTCCTTGCTAGTTGCATTAGACTGGTTTTTCTCTTTGTGTTCAGTTCGTTAGTTATCTCTTTCACAACGATGAAATTGTACCTAAGGAGTTCGAAAGGATCTTTAAATTTTCGAAAGGATCTCCTATGGTCACCTAATCAAACACTCAGAGGAAGATCCCTGTACCTCTGTGATGTCAGCCTCTTTCTTAAGGAAGGGAAATGTATTCGTTCATTGCCTTTTTAAAGGCACTTACTGTTAGAGTACTTTCCTTCTATAGTTAATTTTCATCCATTCTTCTGTTGTAATAGCCTTTCCACATCTCAGCCCACTAGTAGAACTGGAAAATAGCTGGTTAGGATGGTGCTACAGTTTTAGTAACTTTGTGTGTATAAGGAAAGAGTTGTCATGATACCCATAGCTTTCTCCTTTGCGGAATTAATAATACTAATTATTAACCTTTTAAATAAACAATAAACAATTCAGACAATAAAAATTAGACATCGGTAGAAAGGGACCTTAAAATTGAGGGAATTTCTTTCTCAGAAAAGGGACTACTGTTCACGTCTTGCTGAGTTCTGACCAAAATCTGTAGGTAAAAATGAATACAATGAAGTAAGCATTACAACGGATGATTCACCATGAGGAGCATAGTGTGGAGTCTAAGGACGATAATTCATGTTAAAGTTTCCTCTTTGATAATGTTTTATCTCCTATCCTAGCTTTTCCATTATGACATAAAATGATTTATAACGTTTTAATCAAAGATAAAACATTTATAGAACCTTCTTCATTCATTCTTGCATTCTTCTATTTATTCAATAATTATTTCATGAGCCTGCTCTATGTAATAGAGACTTAAAGTATAAAAATATGATATAGCCTCTTACGTGTGATAGATAGATATAGAAAGATACAGAGGTAGACAGCTAGGTAGTTAAAAAACTGACAGATAGATAGATGATATGGTATGTTTGATACCAAATAATGTATGCAAGAATATGAGTACCAACAGCAAATTCTTAAAGAAAATGGACAATCTATTCTAATAGTCATCCTATTTGCATAGGATCAGGAAATCTAACTCAGAAATCTATTTTAAAGTGGGACTGAGAAGTTCCACTTAGGGCTAGGTTTAGAAAGCCATGGATAACCTTCACTCCTACAGAAGCAGCAAGAAATCACAGTATTAAAAAACAAACAGTTCTCTTTAAAGCCGTAATGAAGAGCTGTGGACACAAAGAAATCTAAAAGAATCAAACTCTATTGGGAGATGCCCTTCATAGGTGCATCTGGACCCATGTATAAAAGGGACAAGAAGCCCTTTTATACATGGGTCCAGTTACTGAGGTTGGGATTCGAGCAGATAAGGGAGGCTTTTTCTGCAGTCTGAGAAAGATAGCATTTGGAAAAATAGCCACGTTTTGACCAACTCTGGGCTGATATGTCAGATTTTAATCTGAAAGAACCCCAAATACACAGTTAATCCCCTTCAACAAGTAATTCTCTTTTATGTGAATTTTCTGAGGAAGCAGAAGTTGGGATTAGGCTTGGAAAATCAAAACCGATCATGTGTTCTCATAGTCTAGCACTATCAGAGACTCGTGATCTTGATTACTTCTGGTATCACAGTGTCTCAAATGTTCACCTTAATATCATGTTTAGTAATCTTACAGCCTTACAGACTTGAAGTCCCACAATCTCACGATGTGACAGTCTCAAAACCTTGTAGAACTGTCGATTCCAAAGTGGTCAAAATAGCAACTCACAAGTATAAGAAAATGAGGAAAATTCATTTAGGATAAATACAAAGAAGATCAATTAATTTAGGGATAAATACAAAGACAATGGATGACAAGGAAAAAAGAAAATGTGAATTCAAAAATACTTATCCAAGAAAAAAAATTTTAAACAACAAACGCTAAACAGATTTTCAGACAAAAAGCTAAAATAATCTGTTGCCACCATACCCATATTATAAGAAAAGCTAAAGGAGATTCTCCAGGCTAAGGGAATATATCAGATTGTACAAGACAGAATGAATACCATAAAGAGTAAATATGTGGGCATAAATAAGAGCTCATTTTATCACAAATCTATCTTTATCTTATTTAAAGGATTATTGGTCTTTTAAAGCAAGATAATAACAATGTATTATGAAGTTCATAACATATAAATTAAAATATATAACAACAGGAGTATAAAGGGTGAATGAAACACTTAGCTTGTTTACGAAGTATTATGAGATTATTTGAAAAGGCACTTTGCTTTCCTACATGTGAATATTGTAATCTCCAGAGAATCTACCAAAACACTCACACAGATGAGAAAAGATTTTGCTATAAAGTTAATAGAGTCTCTCCCTCTTCTCATTCTCTTCCCTTCTATTAATGAATAATTCAGTCTTAAAGCCATTAGTTGGAGTACAGCAAGTCAGGTATCCATTTCTGGGTCTAAAGAAGCTGTGTGGCTCAGAATAGAGTGTTAGGACCCAAGCAGAATGAATAGGGCATCCCCATGGCTGGCATGATGAGTCAGACCCAGACAGGAAACAGAGAGGTGATTCTGAGTGTGTTAAAGGAACTCCAGAAAGGTGGCAGGGGTTTTCACGCAAGTGGATTTCTCACTTGGGGAGTGTGAGCTTGAGAAGGATGGATAAGGCATCCAAAATGAAAGACCTAGCATGGAAAATCAAAAGAAAAAAGAGACGAAGGAGAGCCTCTACCCAGAGAGTGGTCCATCGTGAGGAGGCAGAGGCCAAGTGTTGTGAACCAGGCATCCGTGAATGGGGGTTCTGGGATGTAGTGGGTCACAGATTAAGTAGTTTGAGAAGGACATCCACATGGAGGCAGGGCAATAGAGCTGGAGCAGTGTGAGGAGGTATTCATGAGTGAGGGCAGATCAAGGCAGTGCCTAAGCCTAAGCAGGGTAAGGAGACCATCAATGTGGCATCAATGTAAGATGACCTTGCCCAAGACGTCAGATCTCAAGTAAGGTGGGAAGGAAGAGCATCCATGCAGACAGACTGATAATTTTGAGTGAGTGGTTAAAGCCCCAGTGGGATGAGGTGGAAATTTTCCTGGGAGGCCTGGTGTGGGGTACTGGAAAGTGAGTAGGGGGTCAGAGCATGAGTAGGGTGATAAAGTAATCTGTACAGGGAGAAGAGTGGTAGCAGAGATAGTATATTGATTACATATGGAGGGACTGATCAAATAATTAAATCCATTAAGAGTAATGGGGTCATATTTTGTACTGGAAATATGAAGGAGAAAAAAAGTGGAATTAACCCTTTGACTTTAGGGTTGAAAGGACTGATGTGAACTTATGCTTTTTTAAAATTAAAGACATTGCTTTTTAGAGCAGTTCTAGGCTCACAGAAAAATTGAAAGGAAGGTATAGAGATTTCCCATATATTCCTGCCTTCACACAGTCATAGCTTCCCCGATTATCAACACCCCTGTGAAAGTGGTACATTTATAACAACTGATGGATGTACACTGACACATCATAATCACCAAAAGTTCATAGTTTATTTAGGTTTAACTCTTGGTGTTCTATGTTCTATGGGTTTGGATAAATGTATGACCTGTATCCATCACTGCCCTAAAAACCCTCTGGGCTCTGCTTATTCATTCCTTCCCCAACCCCTGCCAACCACTGCTATTTTACTGTCTCCATTCTTTTACCCTTTCTAAAATGTCATATAGTTGGAATTACACAGTACGTAGCCTTTTCACATTGGCTTTTTTCATTTAGTAATACACACTTTAAAAACTTCCATGTCTTTTCATGGCTTCATAGCTCATTTCTTTTTAGTACTGAATAATATTCCATTATCTGGATGTACCACAGTTTATTTACCCATTAAGCAATTAAAGGACATCTTAGTTGTTTCTAAGCTTGAGCAATTATGAATAAAGTTGCTATAACCATCTGTAGGCAGCTTTGTGTGTGGACAGATTTCTTTGTGTAAATATCAGGAAACACGATCGCTGGATCACGTGGTAAGAGTAGTGTTAATTTTGTAAGAAACTACCAAGCTGTCTCCAGAGTGGCTGAGCCATTTTGCATTCCCACCAGAAATGAATGACAGTTCCTGCTGTTCCACAACCTTAGTAGCATTTGGTGATGTCAGTGTCCTGGATTTTGGCCATTTTAATACATGTGTAGTGGTATCTCAATGTTGTTTCTCTTTGTATTTCTCTGGTGACATATGATGTGGTGTCTTTTTATATGCTTATTTGCCATCTGTGTATTTTCTTTGATGGGGTGTCTGTTAAGGTGTTTGACCCATTTTTAAATTGTGTTTGTTTTCTTATTGTTGAGTTTTATGATTTGTAAATTTTGGATAATGCCCTTATCAGATGTATCATTTGCAAATACTTCCACTCTCTCTGGGTTGTCTTATTCTCTTGGCATTGTCTTTTGCAGAGCAGAAGTTTTCACTTTTAATAAAGTCCAACTTATCCATTCTTTCTTTCATGGATTATGCTTTGATGTTGGATCTAAAAAGTATCACCATTTCAAAGGCCATCTAGATTTTTTCCCATATTATTGTCTAGGAGTTTTATAATTTTGTATTTTACATTTAGATCTCTGATCCATTTTGAGTTAATTTTTAAGAAGGGTTTAAGATGTGTGTCTAGATTTACTTCATGCATGTGGATGTCCAGTTGCACCAACACCATTTGTTCAAAAGATCATCTTTGACCCACTGTATTGCCTTTTTTTCTTTGTCAGATATCAGTTGACTATATTTGTGTGGGTCTATTTCTGGGCTGTCTATTCTGTTCCATTGATCTATTTGTGTATTCTTTCACTAACACCACACTTCTTGATTACTGTAGCTTTATAGTAAGTCTTGAGTAGTGTCAGCCCCCCAACTTTGTTCTTCTCCTTCAATATTTCATTTACTGTTCTGAATTTTTCCTCTCTATATATATTTCAGAATTAGTTTGTCGATATCAATAAAATAACTTGCTGGGATTTTTATTCTGATTGCATTGAATCTATAGATCAAGTTAGGAAGACATCATGACAATATTGAGTCTTCCTACCCACGAACATGGAATATGTCTTCATTTATTGAATTATTTGGTTTCATTCGCCAGAGTTTTGTAGTTCGTTTGTTTGTTTGTTTTGCATGTAGGTCTTGTCATATTTTGTTAGATTTCTACCTAAGTATTTCCTTTTTTGGATGCCATTGTAAGCTGTATTGTGTTTTTAATTTCAAATTTCACTTGTTCATTGCTGGTATGTAGGAAAGTACTTGACTTCTGTATGTTAAATTTGTATCCTGCAACCTTGCTTTAATTGCTTATTAGGTCTAGGAGTAGTTTTGTCTATTTTTCTGGTATTTTCTACATAGATGATCATGTCATCTACTAACAAAGATGGTTTTATTTCTTCCTTCTCAATTTGTACACTTGTTTTCTCCTTTTCTTGCATTATTGCATTACCAAGTACTTCCAGTACACTGTTGAATAGGAATAGTGAAAGGGAACATCCTTGCCTTGTACCTGAACTTAGTAGGAAAGCCAAGAGTTTCTTACCATGAAATATGATGTTAGAGGTAGGTTTTTTGAAGAGATTCTTCATCAAGTTGATGACATTACCCTTTAATTCTTAGTTTACTTAGCATTTGTATCATAAATGGGTGTTGGTCAATTCATACTTTTCAATATATATTTTGAATTAAATACTGAGTGTAAAGTGTGAGCATACACATACATCCACATATGCAACCATGTATACTTACATATTTAGGAGATATATATATATATATATATATATCATACATATCATACTTATGTATATATGTATCTTTCCTCCCTATATAAATTTATACATATATAATATTTATCCTGGATCTGAGCACTGAAAAGACCTGAGACAGTGACACCCCAAAAGCAATGAGCACGCATGAGATTCTAAATATCCTTCTCCACTTAAGGAATGCACATCCCCTTGGAATAATGGCTGATCCCAGGTCTGAGATCGTGAAAGTATAAGATGAACTTGAGTATATTGTTATGCTAGAAAACAAAGAAATGTTCAGAAAATAATGGGGGAATATCGAAAGGATAAAGAGGTTCTATGGAGCCCCCATTGACTAAGGCAGAAATAATTTTAACATCAATATAAATAATGATACTAATAGATTAAACTTCATTGCAAAAATGTCATTAGAAAGTCATTAGTCCACAGATATAAATAAATAAATAAATAATTTTATAAAGAATGTGATATTGACCTACTTTCTAAGTATTTCACAGTTTGTATTAGTATAAAATGGAAAACTGCAACATTATGAGAAAGAAAGTTTGCAGAAAACACCTTAAACAGTTTATCAAAGTAAAAATAATCAATAATACAGTGGTTTTCAACCAAAGGCACTTTGGTTACCCTGACTGGCTTCTAGTGGATAGAGAAGAGGGATGCTCACCAACCCACAATGCACCAGAACATCCCACACAACAGATAGTATCTGGCCCCAAAGTCCAATAGAGCAGTTTATGAGAAACCCTACAATAATGGGACAAATGGAAATCATATGCCACCTAATGGGATGGGGTGAGAAGAACACAATATTTCTTATGTGATATATATGGCAAAGATGCATAATATGAACCCATTCCTGAGGAAACAGCAGACAAACCAAAACTAAGGGACTGTCTAAAAATAACTTGCCTCTTGTCTTCAGATGTTTCGAAATTATGAAAGTCAAGCAAATAATGCAAAATTATTCCAGACAGTAGGACACTAAAGGGACATGGCAACTAAATGCAAAATTTTATTTTAAATTTGTTCCTTTTGCTATATGTCATTATTAAGAAAATTAACAGAAGTAAGTGGGGTCTGAGAATTAGAAGTTAGTTATGTAGTGATGTTGATTTCTTAATCTTGACGTTAGTAATAAACACTAAGGTATTTGGTAATAAGTCATTACTTTTGATGGTTTCTTTAGTCAGATTGTCTAAGCTAAACAAATCACTAAGATAGACGAGAGGGCTGCAGTCACTTTGAAAGCCAATACATGACTTCTCCCAGCCATTCAATCAAACATTAATCTAGGTGCTGCTGAAGAATTTTGCAATGTAATTAAAGTCCATAGTCAGTTGACTTTACAGAGATATCCCTTTCTGTGGACAAAAACTTGAAGCCCCACCCATGGAATTCTAACTTTCCCATGATCTTCCCTTCCTGACTGCCAGCCTTCTGGATTTCAGACTTCCTTAAGCAGTCTCCAAAATCAAATAGCCAATTCCTTGTAATACATATTCTAATATCTTTACCCTCTGCTGATTCTGCTTCTCTGCTTGAACTCTGAATGATACATTACTGGTTCAAAGGTTCAGGAAAAAAGTTTTAATATGCTTGCAAATTTTCCCTAAATTTTGATTGCTTAAAATTTATTAAGAAAAGCCAGTAAGAAGACAAAATGCAATAGTAAATAGAACTTAAAGGGAGAAGTTTGTCTGTGAAGAATGAAGAAGGACCATTTCAGGAAAAGAAAAACACATGTGGAAAGAAACTATAATAAAATACATTATTCATACACTATTCAACTAATAACAGGTGAGAAGTTTATCAGGACCACGGTGTAGTTTTCATGAGGTATGTGGGCAAAGCAGAAAATAAAACCTGAAAGCATTGTTGGGACCAGGTTGTGATGAACTTTATATGCCACGCTAAAGTATTTGTAATGCAATCTAGGAGCAATAGTAAGTTAAAGAAAATAGGTAACTAGTATTGTGTCATAGTTTATTTGCAGGAAATAAATCCAGTATGGATGTGGTGGGAAGGGTAGAAATAGATGATAGAGTCTCTGAGTACAGGTGAAATAAATTTAGTATTGTTAACAAGATACTACGCGATCCTAGTCAGGGAAAGATGAAAGTTGCACCTAGGTAGTAGCAAAGGGGTTACAGAAGGGCATATTTGATATGGAATCTGGAGAATTTAAAGACTGACACACAAAGAAGTGATGGAAGTGAATGAATCAATGATATTGCTAAGGGCTTCAATTTGAAAGGAAATGATCATGCCGTAGATGGACTACCGAATTCTAGGAAAGAGCGGAATCCAGGCAGGAGAAATAGAGGTCAGTCTGGGCTATATTTGACTTACGTTTCATGTAGGGTGATAATTTAATGATGTAGAGTGTTTTAATAGACATCTTTTTGGATGTTACAGGGCCTTAAAATCATCAGAAGAGTTGCACAACTATATTGGGAAGTATAAAAATGGCTGAGATAGAAAAAATGGTATTTTTAAGCAGGAAGGGGAAAGAAAGTTGCTAAATGTCTTCCCAAAACAATCTGATCATAACTTTGAGTCAGCATCATCTATCTTAATATATATAGAGGTGGGAAGGTGGAGAAGCAAAGACTTGGAAACAATGCTCATTCTAACCATCCCATTTAGAATAGCATTTCTAAATGTTTTCAATCATAAATATGCTTATCTGTGCACAGGTAATCAAGAGATAATTATTTCCCTATTTCATATATCCATAATGAAATATTCACTTACATTTTAGGCAGAAGTTTTCTGAAAGCCTTCGGAATATTTTTCTGTTCTCTCTTTTGTAATTAAATATGCAAAACATGTTTCTCTTGGTCTCTGGGATTCTTTATTCTTTGCCATTTTGTGACATTTTGAAAATAGTATAGCAAATAGAAAAAGGCATGATGTGCCCTTTAGAAAACAATGGCACAAAATGCTTATAGTTTCAAAGCTGAACAAATGACTTGAAATGGATGGAATCTGTTCTAAAAGAAGCCGATATATCATAAGTCACAAAACACTAATCTAATCGGTTTCAAGATGGCCTGTTTTCACTGAATTTTTTTTTCATAAATGGTATTATTTCCTAGAATATGGTAACTTCTAAATGCAAAATTTTCAAGTAATCTGTACACTACCTGGAGCTAATGCAGGATGCTATCTTTGTTTCAAAGAGTCAGAGCATTTGACAGAACTCTCCAATGGAAAAGGAAGTTTAACTAACCTTTCCCTTTATAATTTGAAAGAAATAATCTATCAATAAGTATGTGATAGTTCAGAGAACAAAGAAACTCACAAGGGGCTTATTTGGATTTAGAGTAACCGCTAGGTTTATTTTGACCTTATTTTTCCTCTGTGCAATGTGGATCTTCGTGTTAAGTATTCCATGGGCTTACAATTTGCAACATAACTGATTGTTTTATTCTGGCAAAATGAGATAATGCATGTAAAACACTGGGATATAGGTGTTATTTTTATTATTGTCACAGCTTCCACATTTTGGAAAACAGTCAGCCTGCTTGATGTCAATATCAATTACAGTGTTACTTGATTTAATCTCTTACCTGCTCAGTTGTAATGGTCAGACCATAATCCGATTTACTTCATGGTAGGGTTGTAACAATAAATTGTAGTTTTAGACATGAAAGTACTTAAAATATATTCAGTGCTTGACACACACTATATTTCTTTTTCCATTTCCAAGTACCTTGATGTTGGATTATTTAGTAAGTGCCTAGGTGCTAGATTTAATGAAACCAAGTATTTTTGAAACACCCAATAATTTAATTCAAAAAGTCTTTTCAACATGAATGATTATTTAGGCATAGTGTGCTCTTTTTATTAACGGTAGGTTGATGTAGAATTAGTATGCTATTTTCCCACTTTTTGAGTATAAATATCACTGATCACAATTCATAAGCTGTAAGCTGTTTTTTCATCATTAACAGGATCCTGACAATAGAAAAAGCTGTGACCACTTGCTACAGTATAAATGCCTTGTGTACCATACCTGAACAATTCTGTTTTTCCTTAGGCTACATTTATAATATATTTTTAAATACAACCTTTACTCTGTTATATAATTTGAATTATATATTAAAAAGTTTTATAACCATATTTCAGAATTGAAGACTGGGCTATATCCCCAACATTTCCACAATTAAAAAGAGTTTATATCATTTAAGTAGACTAAATGAAATACTATTAATTCATACCTAGTAAATTTCTCCATATGTTATTTTTTCATGTCAGCCATTCTTGAATAAATATGCTCTAATTTGGATAAATTCCACTAAACCGGCATTAGTAGTTACTTAACATGGTATAGGGTTTTGTCATTTACACAATACTTTCAAATGGATGAGTAAAATACTCAAAAATAGTTTAAAAAATGTGTTATATGCCAGATGCTATGGTAAATGTATTTGAATATTAACTTCGTTGTACAGATAGCTTAGTAAAGCATTATTGCTCTATGCTTTAGATAGGTCTTGAGACACTAACTATTTAGTTGGGGTACTTGTATAACAATCTACGAATAATAAGTGGAAGATTTAGGGCATATAATGCTGATTCAATGAATTTTCAGGAAATGATATGGCAAGAAGTAATGTAATTTTGCAATACTACATTCTACTGCTCTTAAAAGAGTATATGTTTTGTGAGATAAATACTAAATCTTAAATGCATCAACTCTAAAAGAATTTAAAATAGAATATGAGCATTACCACTGAATTTTTTCACAGTAAAAACCGAGTAGCTTATTACTCTTAGCATTCTTTCTTTTATTAATTTTTTTATTGGAGTATAGTTGATTTACAATGTTGTGTTAGTTTCTGCTGTTCAGCAAAGTGAATCAGCCATACATATACATATATCCACTCTCTGCTACACTCCATTCCCATACAGGTCATTACCGAGTACTGAGTAGAGTTCCCTGTGCTATACAGTAGGTTCTTATTAGTTATCTTTTATATATAATAGCGTGTATATGTCAATCACAATCTCCCAATTTATCCCCCCTCTTCTCTCTTGGTAACTGTAAATTTGTTTTCTACATCTGTGACTCAATTTCTGTTTTGTAATTTACGTTTAATCAAGAAGACATGACCTGTGACTGTAAATGTGCACTTGAATCCAGAAAAGAGTTAAGACGTGATTTATGAAATCTATTCAAGAACTTTTCTGTAAGAAATAACATTTATTTTATCAAGGGAATACATAAGTACTTATTATCAGAAACAACAGTTACTCTCTCCATCCCACACTTACCCTCAGGATTGTTACATCTATAATTTTCACCATAAGCTTAAATGTCGATATCTTAATGTTTTCAGATTAACACAAATCTATTCACTCTCTGCCATGAAAGATAAGCATGTAACTGACTTAAATCTCCATTGTTTCTCTCCTACTCTCATCCCAAAGTTTGATATTTATGTGATTATATGTAGTTTTCAGTTGCATGCCTTTATTATTTACATCACAATTTTATTCCATATGTATTTAGTTATGAATTTTAGATAATGATTTGTTTTAGGAAAGGTAAAGATATTAGCACCCATTTCCTCATGCTGTCATTCTCTCTCCTATCTTTCTGTATGACATGGTTTCATATTTATAAGTAGTTATATTCTGTTCTATAGAAATACCTCTTTTCTGAGTCTTGGCTACAGTTGATTCTAAAAAATAAAAAAATGAAGTTAATTTACTTTATCATAACAGTGTACATATAATTCACTACATAGCTAAGATACAGTAGCCTACTAATGCAATGCCTGGATTACTCAAGAGAAAGTGTTCTTAGCACAACACATGATGCCAATCAGATTCCAGTATTTTTGAATTTGCATGTTTTTCTGCCATTTTCTTTGTTTTTTTTTTTTTTTTCCTCTGAAAGCCCATTTTTACTTTTTTTTTTACTTAGTATTCTTAAATTTTACAAAGGTATGTGTAGGCATCAGTCTGTAATTTACCCATTTTACTGCTTGTTGGACAACTGCTATGACCTTCAAATCTAGGAAAATTTCTTCAGTTATTTCTTTGATGATTTCTTCTATATTTTCAATTTTATAGGACACATATTAATTAAGTTATATTATAATCTCTACTCTTTCATATATTTTCCTTTGTGTTTATTTATAGTACTTATGTCTGGCTACTACTCAAAACATGTCAACAATATTTTGTAATTTCCAAAATTGTTACATGCAAATATACATATATATGTGCGTGTATATTTTTTCTGAATATTCCTTACTTTGTAGTGTATGGATGTAGTGTATTCCACTACTTTGTAGTGGATGTAAATTATTTCAGTTCAAGTTGTAGCTCTGTTTCTACTCATATGCCTATATTTGTGCAAACTATTTATTTAACTTGTGCTTGTGTTTTAATTTCTAAAACAGTAACTATTTGACAGCTTATTGTGAGTAATTACTGAACTCATACGTATAAAACTCTAGAAAAGTATTAGGAATGAAATCAATATATTTTTATAGTTGTTATAGTTTCAAGGTCACTAATTATAAGAGTTTTAAATTTTTTGTCCTTTTTTAAAATTATTCTTGATCAGTTCTCTAAAAGTTCTGTTTCCCGGGGAGTCTTATACTCAGCTTCTTATAATAATACTCTTTCATCCTACCGGTTTTACTTGTATATCTCTTTATTCTTAGCTGTGTTTATGTTTAAGAATGCAAATTTGGCTACCAGTTGGAATGGTGGTGTTGTAGACCACAGTAATGCTACAATAAAGTAGAAAAGTTGATAAATTACAAACAATATTGTTTTGCTTCTATTGGAAGGCCATTAAATGAGAGAGTTAAATAAATGAAAATTCTGGAGGGAAGAGCTCTTCTCAGGTAGCTGATTGCATTAGTTTTCTACATCTGTGTAACAAAAGATGACAAATTTCCCAGTTTATACATTTATTTATTAGCTCACACGTCTATAATATAAAAGTCCAGGCTTAACTGGTTTCTCTGCTTAGGGTGTTACAGGGCTGAAATCAAGATGTAGGCCAACTTAAGCTCTTTCAAGAGACTCCGGGGATTAAACTACTGACAAACTTATTCAGTTTGTTGGTGGAATCTTCCCATTGTAGGGCCAAGGTCCTGTTTTTCTTATTGGTTTTGAATCAGGGGCCACTTTCGTCTTCTAGAGGATGTTCTCAGGTCCTTCATCTCAGCATCACAAGTGCCTGAGATCCCTCCATCCCAGCAATGTGAAACCCACCTCATATCAAATCCCCTTCATTCTTTGAATATCTCTGACTTCTGCTACTAGCTAATAAAAACTCTCTGCTTTTAAAGACTGACCTGATACCTGATTGGATTAAGCTCACACAGACAATCTCCATATTTTAAGTCAACTGATTGGGACGCTAAAGACATATGCAAAATCTCATCCCAGCTGTACCTAGAGTAACATGCTGGAGAATGTTCCACATCTGCTTGAGAAGAATGTGTATTCTGCTGTTGTTGGTAGGAATGTTCTGTACAGTTGGCCTTCTTCTATATCCACAGGTTCTGCACCTGCAGATTCAACCAACTGTGGATCAAAAATATTAGAAAAAAAAAAAAACAAAAAACTACAGAAAGTTCCACAAAGTAAAACTTAAACTTTCCATGCTCTAGAAACTATGTACATAGCAGTACATTATGCCTAAAACTATGTACATAGTGTTTACATTGTATTAGGTGCTGTAAGTAATCTAGAGATTATATAATTATACAGGAGGATGTGCTTAGGTTATATGCAAACACTGTACCATTTTATATAAGAAACTTGAGCATCTGCAGATTTTGGTATCCACAGGGGTCCTGAAACCAATCCCCCACAGATACCAAGGAGCAACTGGATAGGTCTATTAAGCCTACTTGTTCTAAAGCATAGTTCAAGCCCAATGTTTCTTTACTGATTTTTTTTGGGTGGGGTCTGGATAATCTATCCATTGTTGAAAGTGGGGTATTGAAGTCTCTACTATTATTGTATTGTTGCCTATTTCTCTCTTTAAATCTATTATTATTTGGTTAATATATTTAGGTGCTCCAATGTTGGAGATATAGATATATAGATATATAGATATGAAATTGCTATATCATAATGATGAATTGACCCCTTTATTATTATATAATGGTCTTCTTTAGCTTTTGTTATATTTTTTGACTTAGACTCTATTTCCTCTGACTTCTTCTGGTCTCCTTTGGTTTCCGTTTGAATGGAATACTTTTTTCCATCCCTTTACTCTGAGCCTGTGTGTATCCTTAATGCTTCTGAGTCTTTTGTAGGCGATATATTGTTGGGTCTTATTATTTTGTCCATTTTGCCATTCTATGTGTTTTGATTGGAGAAAATAATCCATCTACATTTAAAGTAATTATTGATAGGTAAGGGTTTACTAACACCTTACTTATTTGCTCCAATGGTGTGCTGAAACTTTTCTGTTG
Organism: Eschrichtius robustus; assembly: GCF_028021215.1. Taxonomy (NCBI): domain Eukaryota; kingdom Metazoa; phylum Chordata; class Mammalia; order Artiodactyla; family Eschrichtiidae; genus Eschrichtius; species Eschrichtius robustus. The sequence goes on from NC_090829.1 coordinate 124,495,579, forward strand.
AACTCTCAGAAAAGCACTCTTATCTGTAGATGATTGTCTAAATCAGTGTTCTTGATGGGGGTAGCTTGTAGAAAACTCCTATTTCACCACTTTGGTAACATTATTCAAATCTCAACTAAATTTGATTATCACGCCTCTTGGGGCAGAATTTCTCTACATCTCTGGACCAGAAAAACAAAACAGATAAGTTATCAGCCTTCAATATCCGTAAGATAAAATGTTAGGGCAGGCATATAATAACACCTATGGACATCTTTTCTCTATTTTTGGCTTCTGGTTAGCTGAACCAGGGATAACACCCTTTGGCTTTTTTGATACCCTTTGCTTTGATTGAGATCTATAAGGCACATTCTTAATCTAAAGTGACATAATACTCTGACCATTGATACTTTTGAATTTTCAGCAAAATATAGTATACCCTTAGCCTTTCTCTATGTCAAACTTTTGATAGCCATTTATTAATTTTAGCATTTTTGCCATCTGGATAGGCTCTGAATTTCTCAAATCAAAATTTGATAAATCCTTTTGCATAACAGTTCTTCTTTCAGTGTCTCTCCCACCTAACATTTGACTGTAAGAAGCATCAATAAACAAAACAATACCTTCAACACTTTCCTTGGAAGTAACCTCAACAAAATAGTCAATTTTATTGCTTAAGAGCTCTGCTTTTTGCCTAATTTTAGGACTCAATTTTGCTAAGATAAGATCACTACCTTCCTATAATTACCTTCCTACATTTTCCAATAATACATTTTTCACTTTCTTCTGAGCCCTCCCTGAGTTCTTAAAGTCATATATCTACTAAATTCTTTTTTTATATAATTTAAACTTTTAAAAAGATGATTTAGGATTTCTCACTTCCATCAGAGCCCTCACAGGCAGTGCCTTTAATATTCGTATTTCTAATAACAGTCTGTTTAAGGAAACATAGGTTTTTTAACTACTTTTTCCTATCTTGTGCCTCAGAAAATTCTTTCAGCGTCTGCCCACTGTCTGAAATCTGAAGTCTAGCCCCTGTGGCTCAGTACTCACAAGAAAATACAAGACTGAAATAAAGTTATTATTTAGGCTGAGTTCTCATCTAGAGTCTCTGAGGAAAATCCACTTACAAAATCATTCACATTGCTGTAAGAACCAAGTTTCTTGTAGTTGTAGAACTTAGATCCCTGTTTCAGTATTGATGGTCATCTAGAAGCTGTTTTCACCTCCTAAGTGCTACCTGCTGTACTTTCCATAAGGTTTTTCCAATTTCAAGCAAACAATGTTTCAAATTCTTCTTATGCTTAATATCTCTAACTTCCACATCTACAATCAATGGGAGAAAATGATGTCTTTAAAGGGCATATGTCATCTTTCTATCTTAAGGGCAACTATGTAAAATAATATGACCTAATAACAGGTGTAAAATCCATGTAACTCTCTTGTGCATGGCATGTATACAAGAAAGGGAACTCCTAGAGTGATTTTAGGATTCTGTCTACTACACTGATATTTCCATGTATTCCCTTCCCTTTGCTAAGTCAGGTCATGGACTGAATCAGGATTGCTACAGGCAGAAAGAATTTCTGTGGGGAAGGATCACAACCTAGACTCAGCCTTGCTCTAGTTCTACACAGAAAAGTCTTAAAACTAAATAGAGAACAAAGAATCACCATTTAAGAAAATCCAACAGGGACATTACAGGAAATAAGATAAACACACAGAACTGCAGTTCTGAATAATTTATGATAATTAATGGAAAAGAAATAAAACTCTAAAAATCAAATGTCTGTCTTCCTAACGATTTGAAAGAATACTGAATTTATAAAGGAGAAAAAAGTCCTTATAAATCAGATAGCGGAATTTTTTAAAAAGCTAATAGTTTCACTGTAGTTGAAAATTTATATTTTTAAATAAATACAAAATTGTAGGAAAAAAGGAAGGAATTCTTCCAGAATAAGGAACCAGAAGACAGAAGAATAAGATGAGTAAAGTGTATACAGACATAAAGGACGAGTCAAAGAGCTTATACATCTATAAGCTTATACATCTATAGTAGCGGGGAAAAAAAAATTGAACAAAATGAGAGGAAGGTATAAACAAAGACTTTAAAAAATTCTCAGAACTGAAAAACTATTTTTCAACATGAAAAATTTAAACAAATGCTCAAAAACTGAATTAAAATTCCTTTACAATTAGATATATCCTTCAGAAATTTGACGGCCTCCAAGGGAAATAAAAGCTCTTAAAAGTTTCCAGAGACAATGTATAGGTTACTGCTTACAGAAAAAGAATCACTCTGGCATTCTTCCAGAAACATAGACTATTAGAAGATAATGTGAGAGTTCACTGAATGATCTAAGAAAAAATAATTCTGGAAATATTTGGGTTGTATAGGTGTGCTGTCTTTACTATAGAGTGGGGGAATAAAGTATACTTGATATGCTAGTCTGCCTTGCAATTAACTCAGGGTAGGGTATAAAGGAACCTGTGAGTCAGATCTCACCAGTGAGGTTAAATGCTGAAAGAAAGCTTTTCTTTACCTTGTCCTGTCTAGGACATGGGCATGACAGCTAGAAGGACATCACCATCCTGTGACCATGAAAGTCAAACTGCAAACACTGAGAATAGAGGTGCTAGAAAATGGGCAATATCTGCTTCCTTGATGGTATCACTGAACTGCCAAATCATCTGACTTCTTGGTACATAGCCAAAATAAGAGTTTTATTTGTTTAAAACATTTTGGGGAAGTTCCTGTTAGTCTCAACTGAATTCATCCTTCATAAAACCCGCAATTATATACCAAGTCAAACTATAAGCCAAGTGCCAAAGCTAAATAAAGATACTAAATTGTAAGTTTATAGTAATTTAATTACACATTACTCTATCTAAAGGAATCATCCAAGAATATACTGATCAGAGTTTTTACACAATTAATAAAATGGACATGAGTTTAAAAAGTGTGGACTTAATTGAAAAGGGCCATGGGATGAATTGGTAGGTTGAAGAATGCCTAGCAAGGCTAGAAAGTCATTCGTTCAAATTAGAAGAAAATGTTAACTTCTTCCACAAAAATATTCAGTAAAAAGTGATTAAATAGAAACAGTATGATTAAAAATCTGAATAATCTTGAGGATGAAGTGTAGTTGTACTACCATAAGATAGATGAATAATTATATTATGCATTTATATATCACATAATAAATTCATCTCTAAATTCTATATATGTATATATAACTTACAGATAGATAGATAGATAGGTAGATGATAGCTGTACCTCTACTGGAATTAAAATCCCAATTTTTTACACACACACACATATACACACTTGTACCTCTCTATTGGAATTAAAAGTACTCAGTGTTGAGATAGTGCCTAAATGAATGGTAAATACATTATAATTATATATATATTCAATTCAAACTATAGTTTAAGTTAAAGCAAGGATATAGCAATGATATAAATGTATCAATAGATGAATAAATGATATTTATAAAGGAGGAGAATGGGAATGGACAAGTGTTTACAATTGATGTTAAGAAGAATCAAAAGGAAAATATCATTAAATATGAGTGCTAATCATTTATCATTTTATAAGTGAAATATGTGAGAGTTTTATTCAATAGTTTTGTGACAGTGAAAATGACAACTTTTACTTTTACCACAAAAATGGTAAACTATTTTCTTTTTATTCTTTGAACCTTCCAGGAAGAAGAACAATGTATTTAATAGAGTACATTAATAGCACGTTATACAACTATAATTAATGGATGTCAAAAAAACACTGTCACTGGATAAAATTGTTTAAGAGTCAAAGTTTATCTTCAGTGCACCAGCATCTTAATTCCCCTGCTATAAATGCAAATTTTCAGCTCAGAATCGACTGCATTTGGACTCTTTTCCTATTCTCTTCTATTCCCTATTTCCTATTTCTTCATAAAAATTCTGCTCAGAAATTATTCTCCTAGTTAGGCATAATTTATCATCACAGTTCAAATAGCTACCGTTCTCAGGGATTGTTGGGTTTGAATAGGCATTTAAAAATGGTTGGAAAAACAAAAGCTCTTAAGTTACAGAAATGAAACAACAATTGTAAAAATTCAAGTGTCATGAAACTGCTTAGATGACATGGGGTGAGAGTGAGGTGAAATTCACTCCTTCAATCATAAAATCAGACCAAGTAAATGCTTATATAATTCATTTACAAGAAATATAGCTTTTTAGTTAAAATATATGTATTATTTTCTACATATTTTCACATAATTAATTAATGAGCCCATATAGTAGTTTGAATTATTGCTTGCTGAGATTTTGGCTAGAATTGCATTGAATCTTGAGATCAGTTTAGAGAGAATCTTTGGCATCTTTAAAATACAGCATTTCAATCCATGAATACTACCATTTATTTAGGTCTTACATAATTTCTCACAATAATGTTTGTATTTTTCAGTGTACATGTTCTGTACATATTTTGTTAGATATATTTTTAAGTATTAGATGTTTATTTGCTGCTTTTAAATGATATCTTTTTGTTTTAGATTATGTTGCCAGTACGTAGATATACAATAGATTTTTTAAACTTTTACGGATATATAGCATATCAATAAGAGCATATCAACAAATCATAACCTCAATGAATTTTTTCAAAATGTACCCATTTGACTATTCAGTGTGTAATTTCTAGCAGATTATTTTGGTCATCTGAATAAACAAATACCTAATGCTGCTCATGTTAAGAGTAAGCCGTATTCTTGTGTTGTTTATATAGACATAAAATGGAGAAACATTGAGACATGATACATGATTTTTTAAACCTTAGTAATAAAAGCATGGAATATATTTGAAAGTGAAAGATAGTAATAATAGGAAATATATTTTATGAAGCCTGGATAGGCTAAAAGGTAATGCTTAGCCCCAAAGCAATATCTTCCCTGTTTGTTGTCATCTAAAACTGGTCTTACTGCAAAGACAGATGTTTAGGTAATGGTGTTTGCCAAGTATGTTTTCATTGGACAAATATACACTTTATGGGTTTCATAAAGTTTTAAAATAGCTAATTAAATCGCAAGTTGCAAAAGTAGTACAAATACTTTAGATTTCACCTCTCTCTGAAAGCCAGATTTTTTTTTTTTTTTCATTTTGAAGCTGGACTTTGAACAATTAAAGACAGAACATATATCTCTGGTATAAGATAGTGAACAAGACAGAAGCTTCATGCTATAAAACAAATTATTTCGCCAGAATGGAGGAGAGATTTAGCAACTCCTGGATATGTCCACAGCACAGTTTTAGTGTTAAGAGATTATTTTCATTTAACTATAAGATAACTTATATTAATGTCTTAAAATTGTTTGAAGTTTTATTATTTAGGTATGTACATACATAAGTGTTTAGAATATATTAATATTTAGAATTAACAATGAGAAAACGTTTATGCATTCCATCTATTTTTTTATTCATAAACCTTTCTATACATAAGTACAAACAAATAAAGCAAGCAGAAGATGCTATAATTTAATGGACATGTTATTCTCAGCTTTTCTATTTCATCTTTTAGGTTCAACTGTTTATTAGCAATATTCACCCATGACTTGATATTATGGAATATAATCCATGACATTAGCCTTAAAATGAATAGAAAAATTTTGTATGACAAGACGATTCAAATTAATTTATACCTTTACTTATTCTATATAAATTAGTCAAACCAATTACAAACAAGTGCTGATAGGAAACTTCTCAAAGTTGCCCAATTTTAACTTCTAAATTCAAGCCACTCAGTAATGTTGTAACCCCGAGATTTGGATGAAAATCCTGCTTTAAGAAATGTGCTTACCATTGAAAATAGAGCAAATTAGTATATCACTATTTATGTAATAATTCGTTTCAAGGAACTTAAGACAGGACCAGAGGTTCTGAAATACACAGATTGGAACAGATTTATCATGGAAATTTTGAGAATTAAAATACAGTGAACTTTCTATTATACCATGAAAGGAAAAGGAAGATGCTCATAGCACTGATACAATGCTCCTCATTGTCCAAAGATCAACCAAAACTTAGGAAGTCAATTATGAATTTTTTCATTTTTTCATTTTTTTCATTTTTCAACCTATATAATAGGTGTACAGAAACTGTTCTGCACTGTTTTGATATTGTGCTATATAAGCAAGCAGTTGCATCAAAATGATTATAACATGATAAGGGAACAACATTGTCCAATTATTCAGCATATCATGAAGTCTAAGAAAATGTCTTTTAAATATATTTTCATGTGATAAAGCCAGACTGTAACCTTAAAGAGCCAGGGAGTACTGATAAGACCATTAGCCTGTGGATCCAATGAATAGATTCCTAGTAGAGTCTTTCCACCAGCCTCCTTCCTCTCAATATGCAGATATGTAATGACATGGAGCACAGTACAGTTGTGCCGAGTTAGTCTAGGCTTAACATATAGGACACTTCTGAATCATATCCTTTCCTGAAAGGAAGGGAGAATGCATTGTGAGCAACCCTAAACCAGTGTCAAGTTTCAGCAGCACAGCACTGATAGATGTAGAACACTGAGAATGGGAGCACTGTACAAATTAAACAGTGCTGTCCAACAGATATATAATGTGATCCCCATGTTCAATTTTAAATGTTCTAGAAGCTCCATTAAAAAATTAAAAAGAAGCAAGCGAAATTTATTTTAATAATATATTTTATTTAGCCAATATATCCAAAATATTATATAGCAAGATGAAATCAATATAAAATTATTGAGATAATTTATAGTCTTTACTTCATGTTATGTATTCAAAATCAAGTGTGTGTTTTATATTTAAAGTATATTTTAATTCTTACTGGCAACATTTCAGTTGTTCATTAGCTACTTGTGGCTAATGTCCACAGTATTGGACAGCACAACTATTTACCAGTAGAGGTCATCAATAATTGCTCAGAGACATAATGGAGCATGATTGACAGTATTCTCTTCACCACCTTATCTCAGCAAAATCACTATTGATATTAATCTGTCATAATTACCCAACATGTTGGGAACATATTTGTGTTTTTCAAAATTAAAATATCATTATCTTTTCTGATTTAAAAATTTTATAGCTGTTCAATGGAAAAAATCAAACGATATAAAATATGAAGAGAAAGTAAAAATAAATGAATATCCATATACCAAAGAGAACCAGTTAACTATCGTTAATGTTTTGTTTAAGATCCTTTCCAACACCACTGCATGGGTAAAAGTAAACTACTCATGTGCTTAATCCCCAAATGATATATGTAAACTATATGAATTTATGAATATTCACATCTCTTCACATTTTTCCAAGTACAACTTCTGGAACAGAGAACATTTTAAATGATTTTAAAATAGTGTCATCAGTAATACAGAGGAATACAGTGATCTGTCTTATTTCATAAGAATGGAATGTTGCTCATTCCATTAATTAGGGGGAAAAATGTCATTGAAATAACAAGTGCTTAAATCAAAGCAGTAAAAACAACTTGTTAGTAAAACCTCTCATAGTGGATATTTCACTTGATGTCATGAAATGTTTGACCTTTCCTAAATCTGTCCCCATCTACATACCATCCAACTCAAATTATTGTACCAAAAATTAATAGGTGTTAACTCCATTAGAATGTAGGTCCTATGGGGGCTGTACTTCATCTCTTTTGTTCTGTGTTACGTCCTCATGTAGATATTGCTTAGGCATAAGACGGAAGTAAGAAGGGGCTACATAAAAAAGCAAGTACCCCAAAACTAAAATTATTTTTCATCAGGCTACTACCATGAATTTTCTAAAGCATTTACAAAGCTGCAATTTTGGCAACAATTTAGGAAGAAAACTTAAGGATATCAGATTGTACTTGACCACAGTTAAAATGCAGATACTGCTTACATTTAAGAGAATGAGATAGAGTTCCCATTTTTCTAGAAAACATAAATCGCCAAGCATGAATTGCTTGTTCTATAGTGCTGCTCTTGCTTTCCTATGAATGTATTGCATTAATTAAAGAGAAAGAAAATAATCTGTGCAACTTTGACTAATGCATTTTCAACTTGACTGGATAAACACTAGAGTTAATGAGGTCAAGGTTTGCCTCCACTCCCATGCAAGACTGTGGCTTCATCACAACAGGGGAAAACACTGCCTACGTGCCATATATCATGTATCTTATCAACTGTCTCACACATGCACGTCTTTGGTTACTACGTTGACAATAAGAAGGGGAGTTGGGGAGGGAGCAGGATAAAGGTTTGATTAGTTAATAAATGTCTTTCCCTAGATGATTAGGGTTTAGAAACCTCAAAACAAAACTAAACAACCATCAAAGCAAAAAAACCGCTATGATCAACAGTGAAAATGCCTGTTCTGTGAAGATAATGTTCTGTTAATTAGATTCTCTGTTGTTCACATGCAATTCCTGCTGCCTGGTCTAGACCTATGTTACTCATAGTGTGGTTGGGTCATCTGAGTCAATTCTCAATCTGTTATCAATCCATGACAATATAAGTACAGAAAGTACGGATACTAAGATAAACATTTACAATATTTTTAGCAATATGACGGAGTAATTTTATGGCTACAGAATCCAATAAATTTAATGGGTCCAAATTATGTATTTATGACTTTTTATTTAATTTTTTCTAGTTAATAATTAGTATATTTTACACAAGAAACAGCCCAGGTGGAATTAGAAATTAAGGATATGTGGTCCTCATCACAGATAGCACTTGGCTAGGCCATTGTATTGATAAACTGTGTTAACTGACACACTTGGTCAGACCCCAAATTTGTGAAGACATCAACCTGTCAGCAGATAAGAGGTGTATCAAGGAAAGGGAACAGTTACCGAAAAGTCAGGAATGCTAGTTTAATCATTCTTTAGCTTCCTTTCTTCACTGCAGAGTTCATGTTTACTGCAAGCTTAAAGAGAACCTCTCACTATTTATTATATAGGCCTATATTAGGATGTAATTTATAAATGAATTTTATAATTACATATTATAAAATTTGTAATATTTCTCTTTCTTGGTCCTCTACCTATTTCATGAGGATATTTGATCCACAAGTGAAATTATGTGGACTATACATTTTAATGTTGCAGAACTAACACTAATGATATGGATCCCATTCTTAATTCCACATTTATTGTGCAGTTGGTTTGTTCACAGACATACAATCAGAGCAAAGGAAGCATATTTTACTTAGTACCTATCAAGGCATTGAGAATAGTCCCCAAGCACGTCATCGCTGGGGTCTCTTTTGTCAACTGGTAACTCAGATAGTACTTGTTTTTAAGAAATTGTAGGAAATAAAAAATTCCTTAATATTTAAGTTCTGTATTACTCTGTAATATTGAACCACATAAAAATTATTTTGTTATCTTGTTTAATTTGGGATTCATCATTAACCACTGATGTAGTCAATAAAACAATATATATATATTCATAATACTAGACATCTATTTATTAAAAATATCCATTAAGCATCAAATATTTGTCAAATACAGTTTTGAAATTTAAGGATATTATGCAAGTAAAATATTTAGAACCACATGCACTAATGAAACAATTCTAAAGAGAAATTTACATTCATCTTATATTTGATTTTTCTCAGTAATGTAACAAGATAGTAATCTAAATAAAGATATACAAATTAATATATAGCTCTTTTTCAGAAGCAACAATATATTCATATGGTAAGATATTAATAGACTATTTTTATCATCAATTTTATTAATGATTAGAATCATAATTCTTTAGAACACAGAGTGAAAATTTCCAAGTAATCGTACTATAAAATAGATTTTATCATTAGTACCTATGACAACATTAATAATTTATTTATTTTGTTTACATTTTTTAAATTGCAGATTCTATCCCTGACATGGGACAACATATTTGACTCTTAATTATTCTGTCATATTTTTTCTATGAATATTCTTAATAGTCAGTTATTTTTAATTAACGTTTTTGTATCATCAGCTGTAGATAATTTCGAGTGTTTTTAAAATTCAAAGTGAAGAATCATCTAAATCCCTAGACTTCCTCACTGTCATCATGAACTGAGTTATATACTAGCTGTGAAAAAATGACATAATACAATTGTTAAAAAGTACAAAAATAATAGTACCTGAGGATTTCCTAAAATTGACAAAATTTTGAATACTACAGTATTGGTAGTGAATGAATTTTGGTAATGAATCAGTAAAGAAAACATATGTATCTGTATTTATCAGTAAGATAAATGTATTTCTATGTAATACACTGTGGATCCAGTCAAAATAGCATTCTTAATTTTTCTTAGTCTAGAAAGAAACTCTCACCCCAGGAAAGCAATGTAGGAACCTTTGGTGGGGGTGAGAAGCAGTGCAAAGAAATCCTTTCTTTTGTCTCTAAACTATGACAGTATTTATTTTGGAGTTTTGACTTACAAGTTATTCTATCTTCCAAGTATTATGGTCATATGTATAAAATGTATGTTTTCTATCTAACTTTATACCACAGTAAATTTACATTAGAAAATATTTATTCATCTTAAAGCTCAGAGTTTAATTTTGTTAGTAATAGTCATCAGTACTGGTAGTAGAATAGTCATAGTAGGATGGTAGCACTATTGATAAAACATCAGTAATAATAATAGCTAAGGGTTATAGGATGGTTACCCTGTGATTGGAACCTCAGTAAGCTTTTTAAATTTATCATCACTTTTAATCCAATCACAAAATGTGAGACATGTTTTCATTTATGGGGAGCTATGATATATTTGAAAGGATACATCTAGAATGAGCACTAACGACAGTGGCAACACCAAAGAAGAGAATCTGTATTGGGGAGATACGGAGAGTGTGGTTAAGACTGTGGGGTAAGAATATCTTGAGACTCTGACAAGTTATATACATAATGAATGATAGTGCTAGTGTGAGAATTCAAGTTTCATGATCAAAGGTCAATGTGCTTAAATCTCAGTACATTTTCATTGGTTCTGATAGATGGCAGTGTGGGCAGTGATTAAGAGTCTTAATTCTGGAGTCACGCTGCCTTGCTTGAATTTTGCCTGCACTATTTTATAATCACTAGTGTGATGCTGGACAGATTACTTACTTCCCCTGTGCCTTAGTTTTCTCATATGTAAAATGGAGATAGTGATAGTAATAGGGCCTGCTTGATAAGATAGTGATAAAAATGGCATATGTTATTAGACAATATATACTTCAACGGTTTCAAACTGTGCCTGGCACAGAGTAAGCATTCACTATCATTTCCTAAGGCCAAGATTCCTCATTGTGAAGGTTGAAAGCTTTAAAGAGGTTTATAGTTTATATGATTGCCTGGTTTATTTAGAAGTTTATTTGTTTTATTAGTCAAATAATTGCATTTGTTTAGACATAGATAACTAATATTCTAAGGCATTTAAGTAGCTTTTATTCAGGTGGAAAAATAAATATATAATCATTTCATTTTAATGCTGCTAGCAAATAAAGGTAAAACACAAGTAAAATCACAAAATGATGTGTCTAGACATTTATGTCACATTCTTCTAGCCAGATGTTGATGTGAGATTTTAGTAGCATTTATATTACCTAGCATAGTGATCTTGCAAATTGCAGTTGTCAGTACTTGTCAAATTATCGGTTATTAATGTGCAAAATAAAGTATCCAGAAGAATGAAGATGAGCTGCTTAGACTTTCTCTTCAGGCAATAGAACTGGCCCCTTACTGTGAATTTTTACTACCCAAAGTGAGTGTACTTCTAAAATGCTGCATATGCCATTCCACAGGAGCAAATGAAAATGTGATGTTATAAGGTGAGAGTAGCTTTGCATTCGTAGAACAACCATCCAAAATAAGCATTTTAAACTATATTTGTATATGTGTGAGATCTTCGGAAAAAGGAACCACATAATTTTCTTTAGCATTCAACTAGTAAAATGGAAGCTCTGTTGTCAGAGAAGAGAAAATCTGCAATTTCTGGAAAATTTTAGTAAAACCTATCCATCGTTTAAAGCATTTGGAGAACTGATTTAGCCATTATTAACGGGCTGAAGTGAGTTCCTCCAAAAACTCATATGTTGAAATCCTAACCTCCAGTAACTCAAATGTTTAAAAATTTGTAAACAGAAACCTCAATTAAAATAGAGTCAGGAGGGGGCTTCCCTGGTGGCGCAGTGGTTGAGAATCTGCCTGCCAATGAAGGGGACACGGGTTCGAGCCCTGGTCTGGGAGGATCCCACATGCCGCGGAGCAACTAGGCCCGTGAGCCACAACTACTGAGCCTGCACGTCTGGAGCCTGTGCTCCGCAACAAGAGAGGCCGCGATAGTGAGAGACCCATGCTCACTGCGATGAAGAGTGGCCCCCGCTTGCCGCAACTAGAGAAAGCCCTCGCACAGAAACGAAGACCTAACACAGCCAAAAATAAATAAATAAGTTAATTAATTAAAAAAAAAAAAATAGAGTCAGGAGAACAAACAAAGGAGTTCTCATGCCCTAGGAGGTTTAGCAGAACCCAAAAGGAAGGAAAAAGACCTCCTCTTCTTACCTGGCAAGAGCTCAGCCAGTGAAAAGAGAGACTGTCACAACTCAGCCAATGAAAAGCCACTGTACTTCAAACTCTCAACTCCTATAATAGACTTTTTGTTTACTATAGCCTTCCCAACTTTCCTTTTCCAACTTTAAAAGAGTTCTCTTCTCCTTGCTGTGGGGGGATTTGACAATGGCTCACCATAATTGCAGACCGCAAATTACAGTTCTCAGTTGATCCTGAATAAACCCATTTTACTGCAGAAGTAACTGGCAATATGTTTGTTATAGGTAAACAGATGTGGCTGTTTCTGGAGATATGGTCTTTACAGAGATAATTAAGATAAAATTAAGTCTGTAGTGTGAGTCTTAATCTCATAAGACTGGTGCCCTTATAAAAGAGTAAATTTGGGGCTTCCCTCGTGGCGCAGTGGTTGAGAATCTGCCTGCCGATGCAGGGGACACGGGTTCGAGCCCTGGTCTGGGAAGATCCCACATGCCGCGGAGCAACTAAGCCCGTGTGCCACAACTACTGAGCTTGCGCATCTGGCGCCTGTGCTCCGCAACGAGAGGCTGCGATAGTGAGAGGCCCGCGCACCGCGATGAAGAGTAGCCCCCGCTTGCCACAACTAGGGAAAGCCCTCGCGCAGAAACGAAAACCCAACACAGCCAAAAAATAAATAAATAAAGTGCAATTCTTTAAAAAAAAGTAAAAGAAAAAAAAAAGAGTAAATTTGGACAGATATACAGAGGGAAGATGCTGTGAAGACACAAAGAGAAGATGATTGTCTACAAACTAAGGAGAGAGGCCTGGGAAGAGGTCCTTCCCTGAAGACCCTCAGAAGGAACAAATCCTGCAGATGCCTTGATCTTGAACTTCTGCCTTCCTCCAGAACTACGAAAAAACAAATTTGGGTTGTTTAAGCCACCCAGAGTGTAGTGCTTTGTTACAGCAGCCCTAGCAAATTAATACAGCCACATTAAACTTGCACTGACATTTAGTTGACAATTTTCCACTTTACTCTTTAGTGTGAGCTTTTTATATCTCCCTTACAGGAAGAAAGTAATTTTAGTATCACCATTTCAATGTATCAATTATTTGCTTTGAGTTCAGTGGAGGAGACATATATAGTACATAAAAATCAAAATCAATATTGATACTCATTTTTACAGAAAAGAGAAGGGGGAATTATTTGAATAACAGAATTTCCAACTTTTACATTACAACTTTCCAAAAATTTTGGATCTGGAGATGTGTTAAAAACTCTACTAGACAGTTTTATCTTTGGCTACTTCGATTGTAATGACTGTTCTGGGCCCAGAGCTTGGGAGGGTGGGCTACAGTCTTTGCTTGTCATTACAAAATTTCTTTCTCTAATGACATCCAAGAAGTCCATTGAAATTGCCACCAGTGCTGTTTCTTTCAAATACAATTTTCTCGCACCAGTTCAAATGGGTTGACTCACCCCAGGGGAACTTATTCTTCGAGGGACGGCCCAGACGTAAAACACTGTGAATAAACCAGTATAGGACTAATTCCCTTACCTTAAATAATTTATGACCTCATTGAGAAGATAAACAAGTAAGTAAATAAATTCTACTACATCATGAGAAATGCAGTAATACCTGTACGGTATTGTAGTAGCTGAGAGGAAGATGGAGAATGAGTAGTCTAAGAGCAGAGAGGTGAGAAATCGCCAGTTGCTTCTGGTTTATAAAGCCAAGCCCCAGGGCCACTTGCTGTAGTTAAAGTCCAAGTGTAGAAGAAACTGCTTGTTGTTTCCCATTGTCTGGCCTCCTCAAAAGATTTTTATCTTTGCTCCAAGTTAATTTGGACTCTTCAAAGAAGTCATGATTTCCTGGCCTACCAGTTGGGGTGGTATTGAAAGAAATTTATTTCATTCCACTTTTATATATGATACAGACCTTTATTCTCCAGCATGAGTTTTTTATAATTGAATATGAATGATTAATTAGAAATCACAAATTATATGTTTCAACTGCTATTGGTTTTAACACCTAACAAAAGGAAACTACACCTTACAAGTCAGAAAAGTCAGAGGACTTCACAGCTCCATCACTGACCCTGTCATACTTAAGAGATTTTTTGGAAGTCGTAAAGCAGGCTGCAACAAAAATAGAGGAAGGTCAGGTCCAAAGTTGATAGAGATGTGTTTACTTTTTGAAGGGAAAAATAGGAAGTGACCAGTTTTTATTTTTTCAGTTTTGACCTTTGTAACCTAGAATTTTTTTATAATAATGAAATAATTATTACTGAAATCATTGAATACAAAAATCAGCTATTGCATGTCTGGTCCCTCGGTTTCTCACTGAAACAAAAAATTTTAAGATCTTTCTAGGTCATACAAGTTTTCTCAAGGTTACAGCTAATATATTATCAGGGAAAATGTATTTTCCTTTTTGTAACACAACAGTTACATATGACTTGAAATATACATAGGTACAAAACACATATAATTAATTTTGTAAACTACTGATTAATGAATAATGTAAAAGATGTAATTACATCTTTTTCAGGTACATTATGTCCTACATATTTCCATGTCACATTATATCAATCACTAATATATTCTAAAATAGTCTTACTTTGAAAATTTTTGCTTCAATAAGGGAATATGTGTGTATGTAAATATACATTTATATTTATTTCAATATTAAACTTCAGTAATTTCTATCCTGTAATAAGAAAAATCCTCTGTCATTCATTTATTTTAAAAATTGAGGTTTTGTGGCCTGCATAATATTACATAAATACATTGAGCTTGCGGGTATATATTCTTGCAGTATATTCACTACATTTTAGAATTGTGTCTATAGGTTTCTTCTAACACAATTATCTTATAATAAATAAAAATTCTCTTCATAAAAAATCTATTGTGTACTTGATTATAATATTAATTAACAAAGTTAGAACCCTTTCTTATAAACCAGATCAATGCCAAGCTTACTTTGGCAATATGGAATGAAACATTAATTTATTTAGATTATGTAGGTCAAAATACAAAACATTTTATTTTTGACATACATAATCTAAATAGATTAATTTAGATTAAAATTCACAAGTTTTGGTTTTACAAACTCTTCAAATTGAAGCCACATTTACTTCATTCTGAAAATAATTTCTCCATCGTATTTTATTGTTATGGCCTACATGTGGCAAGACATTGATAGATATATGCTTTTTGTAAGAAAATGTGTTTTCTTTTTATATATTTTCATAATAATACAGAATAATATAATTTTATATATTTGAGATTTAAATATAAAGTACCTTTTTTCACATAATTAGTTCAAAGGTATTTACTTTTTATTTACCTATTTTTAGTCTCCAGTTTACATTGAAAAATGGTGCAAAGTATCATCAGCTTTAATTTTATTGAAAGAGCAACAGGATTGAGGAGTTACATCACTGGAAAAAAAACTGCCTGTATGCCCCATATATCACCCAGACACCAGCATGGCTCTCCATGGTGTGATGAGAAGATGGGTAATTCCTACTCATCCATATTCTATACTAAGTGATGCAGAGTTTACCCTGGATCCTGATGTACAAAAGAGGTGGCTTAGAAAAGGACTAACCTTGAATGACAGAGGTAGAAATATACTATCTAGACATATAAAATTACTTTGCAAAAGTGTATTGATCAAAAGTGTAATCTGTACATAAGAAGCAATGTAAAACCTTTGGTTGGAAATTATCCAGTAAACTGGGGTGATACATAAACACTATTGGGATGAATGTAAAAATAAAATGAAACAAATATCAAATTAAGAACTTTATGTTGGATCCAATTTTGATGCCTCCGTAGCTCCTTTTCATTTGGTCCAAATTGTCTTGGTCTCATTTGGCCCCTGGGCTTTGGCATCTTGCTCACTGGAGCTCTAACTGCCTCCACCACTGCCTGATGTTCAAACACCGCAGTCCTTGTTATTGTCTTCAGAGGAAGTCCATGCAGTTCTTCTGCTTGCAGTGGACAGTAGGGCATCTTTTCATCAGTCAAGACCTGGATTTCAAAAGTGAGTGCCACGAGATTGCAGCTCACAATTAAATATTAGCATTTAAACTTCACCTCAAGCTCTATTTTTCTAGATTTTACAGATGATAAAACATCTCATTCTGAACAGACTTTTATTATGCATTTTTTAAAATAAAAAACTCACCAGGATTCAACTTTTGCTATATAGATATAGCACATGATTTATAAGAATTCATTTCAATAAAATAGTTATCTTTTTGCATGTATTTTAGATGCTAATAATTTCCAAAGCTAAGAATTCCTTTTATTTAAATTTCTATTTTTCTCCAAATAACAAAAGAACAATTACAGCAATACTTAAAAACTATATTAAGAGCTAATTATGTGCCAGGCTATTTTCTCATTTAATTTGACTCTTTAAATCTATGTCTACTCTGTGAAGATATTTTTTTCTTCCTAGTAATAACCCTGAGACTTCACTTATTCTAATAAATATTTATAATCTATTTAATGGTTTCGTGATCTAGCCTTCCTCTCTGTGTGTGTGTGTGTGTGTGTGTGTAATTTTGCAACTCTGTCACATCATGGCATAAATTAACTGCTAAATAAGTACTTATCATAATTCTTAACATAGTGAATATAATCTTGGAAATTTTAGTGCATATTTTTATAGTATGTTTCTGGCTTAACTGTAAATATCAGAGAAAAATTATAAGGAACCATAAATGAAAATTCCTGAGAGTAAGCAATAATTCAGGAATAGTTTTCCTGAATTCACAACAAGGTGGTATCTTCAATGTAGGATGACATGGTAGAAAGAACAATGGACTGAATACTAATGACAACTTCCAGTATTCTTGGTAGTAGAGAAAGAGAGTAGGGAACATTTATTCATCTTTCATTTCCTTTATCTTATTATCTGTACAATAAGAAATTTGGACAAGAACTTCTCTTGGGTCTACTCTAGGTACAAACTTCTGTAATTTTAATGGAAAACAATTTAAAAATGCATCAAAATTTGTTCTAATGAATATTATTTCAAGTTACATTGAATAGTTTAAACAAATAATATTGTACTGAAGGGATCCCAAAAGACATTAATGACAAAAAGGGAAGGGAAATATACCATTGTAAAATTGTAAGATCACTTTTTCTCAGTTATTTTTAAAAGTTTTCAGTTACTATTCCCATTTGATCTGACTTCATATAGGTTATTATAATTCTTTTGTATGTTTGTATTGTTTTAACGTTTCAAGTCCAGTAAAATCTTATAGGAAGTGAGTCAATGAATTTGAACAGTTCTGTAACATGTATTTTGATAATTATTCATCTAATTGCTTGCATACAAGTTTCTGACAATGATTCCTGGTAGACTGGAATGATCCAGAAGGCCAGAAATGGCCCTAGAGAGTATTTTATCCGATTTAACTTAATGTTGTTGCTTCTCTTAAGAGTTGTTACAAAGGAAAGGGCAATTCATTCTCTGTCCTCTAATCCAGGTCAATTCATACATTAGAGATACAATTTTGGGGAGAAAAATTATTAAAAATGAAGCAGGCAAAATCTTCAGTGTTAACTGATTTCCTGGTTGAAAGCAACTTGAGGTAGATTAAAGTCAAAGCCCCAGAAAATATGAAAATCAATGTTAGAAACCATAGGTTAAAAAAATTATGGCCTGCTTTAAATCTCTGCTGTGAATTGAATGCACATTTATTATTAAATAACACATCTTCACATATTGTCTCACTATTTGTGCTAAAAGAGTGAAACATAGATGTTAGGTATATGAATTTCCCCCTTAATATCTAGTACATTAGTAGATTTAGACTCTCCTCTGCTTGCAAGAAAATTCCACAGCCCGCTCAGTATTTCTGTGAATATCATGAAGTTTATGCTTCCATGTTCACTTTGGACCTCACTGTTTTACTTTGCAGAATTCTTAATAGTCATGCACCTTATTGTACCACTCTGGCCCAGGCATTGTCCTTCTGGGTCATCTGAATTCAGAAATTTAACTGACACTATTTCCCTGATTTCCACTAAAAATAAGAACACAAACAACTTAAAAAAAAAGAAAGAAAGTCACATTTGACCACAGGAGACAAGGTGGCAATATCCTACATTAAAGTCACCTGAGCATGTTATAGCTACAGGCAATAGCTTACTTTGATAACTTTTAAAAGGAAAATATAAGCAAAGGAAGAACAAAGAACAGGATAATTTTACAAAAGTGATTTAGCCATGAAATCACTATAAAAAGAGAGCCAAAAAGAGAGTAGCTACATAAACAGTTACCTTTTTTTTTTCCTCTGGGGAAATTAACATTTCGTTTGCAGATCTAATTTATTACATATTTTCTTCAATATATTTTTTCCATGCTATGACATTTGTTTTGTGTGGATTATTTCTGAAGCATCTAAAAGTTTCTCAAGATTGGGGAGTCTGAAAATAATCCTACAAAATGTAAATTTCTTATTAAAAACTTAAAACAAACTTCAACTGAATACAATTTTTAAGATATCATGTGATATACAGCAAATCTTAGAAAACATTATTTATAAAACAAAGCAAAACAAACAAACAAGGACATTTTAATTTATTACAGCAACAAGAAAGCTAAGATCTCATTGAAATTTTTAAAATGACCTAATAACATCAAATAGTATTTTTCTTAGAGTTAGGAGATCTATTTAATATTCAGTCACACACACAATTCCAAAAGGTATTCTTGAGGATGCTAAGATAATGGACACCTGGATGTGAACCCTGAAAGGACCAGTATCTGCAATATCTAACACTTTGTTCAGTGCCATTTTATCTAGTAGACATCAGAGTACGTACAATCCCCCTTCCCCCCCCAAAGAGCTTAAAAAATTTCTAGGGCCTGGAAAACTATCCATCAAATTATATATAAATGTATATACATATACATACATATATATATATATATATATATATATATATATATATATATATATATATATATTTCACAAGAAAATACTGTGGAAAATTTTACTTAGAACTTTGAAAAGTAACTGAATTTCCAATCAAATATCTGCACTAAACAGAAAATTTAGAGGAAATTCCAAATGATTTTTAAGCATTTCCAAAAATTAAGATCAAAAGAAGCTTCTAGAGACAGTTGTACTTCTTCTTATATATCTCTTAAGGGGAAGAATCGTGTCATAACTTTATGTTCTAAGAACCGAGAAGTTTGAGGGTCATATTAATACTAGCAATCAAAGGTTCTTGAAAAGGACAGGCAAGAAGTTAACCTCTTTTCAAAAAGACATACTTTGATGAAATTAGGCTATACAACTCTTTTGTGTTGTTCTTTTCCAGAAAGGATTCATTAAAGCCTTCTAATTGAGGAACTATATTTACTATATTTTATCTTCTAAAAATGTTTTGTGAAATAATTTTCCTGTTTTTTTTCTTAAGTAATTTAAAATAAAGAATTTAATTAAAGGTGGTGGCTTTAATGTGTGTATTTTCCTAATACCTTCTCAATTCCCAACTAAAAAGACAATAGAAAGATCTGAAAAAAGGGGGAAGCATAAATCTCACAAAGAAGAAAGAACATTTTTCATTAAAGTTGACAAGCAAATAGATGAGTGATAACTGACAAACTGAGGATGCGAAGAGAAAAATCAGTAGGAAGCTCAGATGTCCCCTGAGTGCCCTGTAGAACTAAAGACAGGTTCAGGTTCTTAAGACACCAGTTACTCCTCATACTTGCTGCAGGATCTAAAAGAGCAGGAAGTTTTGAAAGATGCAGTTAGGCTTCTAGCGAATTCCACACCAGAGGAAATACAACCTTAAGAAAATCAGACACAGCTGAGGTGGGAGTACCAAATGGAAAATAAAAGGACTAAAAGAAAATATATTAATTGAGTGGTGTGGTCATTCTCCCAGCTCTGTTCTCCTGCCATTCACCTCGCATTCTGACACTCAAGCTTTCATCCTTTATTAAGAATAATAGTAGATTTCTCTAATAAGGAAACTAATAAAACCAATGAAAAACATCTGAGTAATGATGTTTCATTGTTCTCCAAGGGAAAACCCAGTAATACCACCCTTAGACTAATGACCTCTGTAATAAGCCTCAGTGTGCAAGTAAAAGTGTACTGTAGTCTCATTTAGTGTCTTACTCATTGAACTGGCAGCTAAGATCACAAGAAATTAGAAAAAAAAAAAAATACACTACAAAAGAAAATAAAATTAAGCTAAATCACAAATGAATTGCAACAGATAGTCCAAACGAAAAACAGGAAATATAGCAAAAAGTCAATACCTTCATAAAGATATAAAAAGATGAAACACCCATGCATCTAGAAAGTATGCCATAGAGAAAACACACACATAGTTGGTTTAGGTTAAAATTATGTTTGGGGCTTCCCTGGTGGCCCAGTGGTTGAGAGTCTGCCTGCTAATGCAGGGGACACGGGTTCGAGCCCTGGTCTGGGAAGATCCCACATGCCACGGAGCGGCTGGGCCCGTGAGCCACAACTACTGAGCCTGCGCGTCTGGAGCCTGTGCCCCGCAACGGGAGGGGCCGCGATAGTGAAAGGCCCGCGCACCGCGATGAAGAGCGTTCCCCGCACCGCGATGAAGAGTGGCCCCCGCTTGCCGCAACTAGAGAAAGCCCTCGCACGAACCGAAGACCCAACACAGTCAAAAATAAAATAAAAAAAAAAAAAAATTATGTTTGAATTATTTCAAAAGCAGGTTTTTGAAGTGGTATTTTTCCCCAAACACAAACATTACTGGTTCCCTCCATAACTCAACCCAGTTTATTAAAGTTATAAGCAGAACTGAGGTACACAATATGGCTAAAACTTTTTAACAAACTGCATTCTAGAAAAGTAATTATCTCACTATTCTTTATTATATCACCCAGTACATATTTGAAATTAAGTTCTTAAAACCATACATTTTGGTCTTGTTAAAAGCTTATAATGGAGCTAGAGGTTTATAAACTCAAAAATGAAAAGCATCGAAGAACTAAATAACAATCACAATATTACTATTGGATTTAAAAAATAACAAAAGGTAAAACTGAGGGTATTTATTAGACATTTAAGTAGTTTTGTTTGACTGGAGCTATGCAAAATTATGTAAATGCATTATCAGTTGCAAATAGTGTGATTTGTTTTGCCAAAGAAAATAATAGAAGCTCTAAGTTGGTTAATTTAAATTCTACACTCAAATCATTATGAAAGTATAGAACATAAACTAACGCTGAAAAGTTTCTAAGCTCCTATATCCTTACCTTATACATTTATACATTGCAATTCAGTGAGGAACGTTAGCTATATTAATAAACAACAAAGCCAATTTACATTTAGGCAAGCAATTCTTTTCTCTTTCCAATAAGAGCTTAAAATTGTCTTTTTGGACTACGCTGGCAATTTAATTATTATTGGACAAAGTTAGAAGGATTAGTTAGTAGAGAGTATAAATCAGCAATTTTATTAGAGCATGAAATTAAGTACCTCATATAGAAGATGAAGCCCCAAGAGTTTAAAGATGTTGCTATTGACATATCAGGTCATTCTAATATAAGTGATTAGTAGTTGCATTTATATAAATGGATAGAAGGGGCTGGTGGTATTAAGTGCACACACCAAATAATTCTATTAAATTTTTTAAATGGCCTGCCTGAGCTTATATTCATTTAACAGCTCAATTGCATATTCTTATTCATATAGAACACCCAGGTTGAATTTTCATAACCAGGGGAAATGAGGAATTGAGATAATTATCCCTATAACTTAGACTAAAAGTCACACTTGGGGTTCCAAGAAATTGGAAAGCAGGAACAATTTATACTTTGATTCAAAGAAGTAATACTCTATGCTAGCTGCCAAATTAATATGATGAAATTTTTTGGCTCAGATGTTTCTTCACAAACCACAGGAGAGGGAAGAATAGTAATCTCTGAAGGCATGGCTGGGGGAACGGGCAACTATTAAGAGATTTGAATATTCTCTTTAGTCCTGTGTTATACTGAAAGACTGTATTTTTCTAATTTTTGTTTTTTAAAGGCTGTGTGTTTTATTCTTCATGTTTTTTTCAAAAAGTTTAATAACATATGGCTCACCAAGATATCAGATTTCCTACAAAAGATCCACAACATAAATTCTAGAATTTTTTTAAAAATCTGACATTTTCACATTGAAGAGAATAAACCTGATGTACACATTGGATTGGATTTTTGATATCCAAATGCAGTTTTCTCAGAAGATGAACACATATGCTTCACACTGCATATTTCAAAGTAACTCACATTTTAAAAGTAAACTTCCTTAATATTATTGTCTTGGCATTCATAAGTGGGATGTTCCCCTACTGCCAAATTGAGGGGGGCAGAGTGGTGGAAACAGAAGATGGGGGAGGAAGAGGAGATGAAGAGGTGAATGATAGAAGAGAAGGAGGGGAGAAGAAAGAAAAAAACCTTTTCATATACTTCTAGTAATTTGCTGCCGAGACAATGCAAAGCTTTAGTATTATTTGAATATGTTTGCAATCATTGCAATATAAACATCGGCTCATAGCTTCTCAACTTGAAGTATTCGAGCATACTGTTTCTAAATAGCTCGTTGAATTGACACTTTTAATAGTGGAAATAAGCTTTTTAAGGTTTTTTTGTTTTTGACAATTATGTCTACATATTGTATGTCTGATGAGATACTCAAGTACTAAGATCCCTTCAACTACAGAACTAACAGCCGAAGGAGTGTTACTTAAAATAGCCTCTAAACTTGTCAAGAGCCTAAAGTACTAATCTAACTTTTTGTAAGGCACACAAAGAAAGAAACATGTGCCTTTTAGCCTCAGGCTTTGAGTATCAAATCTCAAGTTACAGAGAAAAATTAAAAGCTAGTTGCTTATGTCTTAAACGTGATAGAGAAACTAACACCTTACATTATGTAACGTGTTACATAATTTCTCAAGTTACATTACACGTTACATAATTTATAAATGTAACATGTTACATTAATTGTAACATTTTAAATTTCAAATCCATTTGTGAAATTTAAAATCCATTTGTGTTACTCTAAATATCTTTCTCAGACCTTTAAAACAATTACCTGGCTAACCATGCATTATACTGGATGGGCAACCTGTTATTCTATTTTTAGATATTTTAATGAATATATTCTTTCAAGATTAAGGCCTAATTCAAGTCTACTTAATTTATTTGTTTAATTGTGATTTATAGTTTTCAGACATTAAGGGAACATCAAAACATTAGTCATAATGAACATCAGAGATATTGGAGTCATCAGAGACATTAGCGAAAAAGCTTGACAAATCCCAGCTGAAACCAGTCTAGAGAACTAAACACGCTTTAGGCAACAGTATTTCTCCATTTTAATTGTCTGAACTTTTTGAATGTCTACTATTGTCAAGCAATTCAAATGTTCAAAATATAACATTTGAAGAATGTTAATTAGAATACTGCACTTTCATCTAAATACCGTGGAATATTTTTCATGTTTTTATTTACTGCTTTTTTTTATGAAGAATAGTAAAACAAAATAAAAATCTAACCATTTATAGATATTTCAAATAAATAAAGGTCCGTCATCACCGCCTCCACCAGATTCCTATGCCCAGATCTCTAGTCTCATTCTCTAAAATTCCTTTTCATCATTCATTTTTCCGATCAGGTAAGAACATAATTTTCAATACGCTACACTGGTATTCGGTGATTTATCAACTTTTCAAATTATCTATTGATACTCCACGCTAAAAGATAAGGAGATTACTTCATATTTTCTATTTGCCTGGAAATTTTACCATCTTTTCACAGGGCTAGCTCACTGGAATTCTTAAGATCTCTGGTAAGAGAGACTGCCTTTGCTACCATACCTGAAATGACTTCCCCATATTCACTGTTCCACCTGCCTGTCTTACACCACTTAGCATCCAGCACAGTCATCACAATAGTGTAATTTTATTAACTTGTTACATGACTCTTTCTCCGATTAAAATGAGCTTTCTTTAAAATAAATATTTTGCTTTCCTTTTCAGTGTTATTCAGTCTAACCCTTGGACATGTCCAATTCTGCATAAACATTCAAGGGGCAAGTAAACCATGAATATGTCTCTTCCTAAGGGAAGTTTATAAGAAGGAAGTTTGAAAGAGTGACTTCGGCCTCTGACACGCACTGGTTTCAGAACCACAACTGATTCTATTTATCTACTTCTTCGACCATCCATTCTAGATTCCCTTTCTTTTAGGCAACTCTTTTTTTGACCTGAATTGCTCACGTATTGTGGTGATCTAGACTTTGATTCATGAGGAGCCTACACTCAGGTCACCATGTCCCTAGTGGTTGTTTTCCTTTCCATTTACCTTCATATTTGGTCAAGGGAAGGCACCACGTGGATCACCTGGTTTCCACACATATTCCTTCCTACTCCTTCTGAGCAAGAGCAAACCTACCCACTCCTGACGATCGGTCAGTCATCCCTGCCAAGTCAGTGATTCCTTTTTTGCCCTCTGCTTCCTGTACCCAAGGAATCCTAATTTCATGGGCACCAGTCATATTTTATAATTAAATGGGAATTTTGCTGTTTATCCTGGAGAAAAAAATGTGCCCCTTTTAGAGACCAAGATTTCTAATCCTGTAGAACCCCCAAATATAGGAATAAAAAGCACAAACACAATGGGTCATTGGGAGTGATAAGTGGGAACATTCATGTTTAACCCCAGACCATGGGTATTTTCTAATGGGAACACAGTGTCTTTGATTCAATGTGTATCCTGCATCCAGATGGTTGGCATGCCATCGTGCCTAGTGTGACCTCCAAATTGGTACTTCATCTATGCTTTCAAAGGTCATTACAAAGCTTATCCGAGTAGAAGGTTGTGGATGGTATGATATGATCAGTGGGTACCATGCCCATGAGCCCCCTCCCTCATTCTTTGCTATAGGGCATGTGTCCTGGTTTTAAATACTATTATATAGGATTCTATACTAGTAGCACTCAGATATTTGCACTGGCTGAGACTCTGCATGTAGGAAAGGGAAACCCATATCCAAAATTTATGTTTGGATAAACCCATTCCTCTGAGAATAAAATACTCACCAGTCCAGAGTATAAAGGACCATTGTAAGCAACTTGTCACTAAGAGACCATCTCATCTTCTTGAGAATTGAAGCCCTATTGAAGGCTTAGCCTTGGTCTTTGTTGTTGCCAGGACAGATATGTGGGGACCAATAGCCAGAATAGTTGTGCAGATGTCCTCATACTTAGCCTCTATCTCAAACCCTAAAATCACTTTGTTCATGTGCTTATAATGCCAATATTGGTGTCACCAATGACTAAGGATGGCTGATGTAAACCTGCCTGGCTATATTTTCTTTTGGTTGTTTAGTGCCTGTGCTAAAATGCTCTTGGTTGAGTGTTAAAATATGATAAATATCTTCTACAAGTCTCTATCCCAGAACTCCTTGTTTATAATATTCTAATATTTTTATTCCAGGCACTCTTAACCAGTGGGGCAGACCAATCTCCACTGACAAATGTCTGTATATAATTCCACAAAATATAAGAGCGGGTATATCACCTAAAGCTCTACTCATCAGGAGGATTTTCCATCACCATTGTCTTCAAGACAACACTGAGTGGACCTGTAATCAGCTGCCAACCATTTATGGCTTGCATCCATGTACCAATGGATATTATCACCTAGGCATGCTTTGATTACTTAAGAGTAGAACTAAGCTCCAACACTTTCCTATGGTAGAGTCGTGCCCACTATCTTCATGTTATTTCAAAAATCTAGTGGTTTTAAGTAGACAAAGGAAACAAAAATAAGAAATAAATGTTGTAAGAATTGGAATAAAAATATATATCTGTCATTTTTCACAGAGGAACTGATTCTGTGTATAGAATATCCAAAGACTTTTTTAATGGAGTTTTTAGAATTAGAAGGTGAATTTACAGTATTGGATACAAGCTAAAGTTTAACGATATAAAATCCAAGTTATGAAATCCACTTATATGTGGAATCTAAGAAAACAAAACCAATGAACAAGCATAATAAAACAGAAACAGAGTCATAGATACAGAGAACAAAGAGGTGGTTGACAGAGGAAAATGGAGCAGGGGGATGACAGAAATAGGTGAGGGAGATTAAGAGGTACAGACTTCCAGTTACAAAATAAATGAGTCACAGGTATGAAATGTATAGCGTGGGGAATATAGTCAATAACTATGTATTATCTTTGTATGGTGACATATCCTAACTAGACTTACTGTGGTGATCATTCTGAAACATATAAAAATACCAAATCACTATGTTCTGAAACAGCAACTAACATAGTGTTGCAGGCCAATTACACTTCAAAAACAAATAAACAAACAAACAAGCAAGAAAACTCATAGGAAAAGAGATCAGATTTGTAGTTACCAGAGGCAGGGGCTGGAGGGAGGGGGAATTGGATGAAGGAAGGCAAAAGGTGAAACTTCCAGTTATACGGTAAATAAGTACTAGTGATGTAGTGTACAACATGATAAATATAATTAACAATAATGTATGGCATATAAAAACCTGTTAAGAGAGTAAATCCTAAGAGTTCTTATAACAAGGAAAAAATTTTTTTTCTTTTTCCTTTATTTTGTATCTATATGAGATGATGACTGTTCGCTAAACTTATTGTGGTAATTTCATGATGTACTTAAGTCAAATGCTTCATGCTTCATGATGTACGTAAGTCATTATGCTGCATACCTTAAACATATGTAGTGTTGTATTTCAGTTATAGCTCAATAAAACTGAAAGGAAAAAAAAAGAAAATTAAGTAAAATAAAATTTAAGTTTATTTCTTTATACCTGAAATAATATTTGGAAAATAACATTTTAGAATAAAGATACCATTTATATATATATCAAAGGGTTAGAATTGAATCTAACAAAAGATGGGTAAGATATCTACAGAGAAAAATGTCAATGAGATAAATGCAATAAATTAATCAATTAAACAGTATACTATTAATAGAGGGTTGAAGAAATTTTAAAGCCTTCAATTAGTTTGACCAGAATCAGATTCAGAGCAATCACACCAACATTCTAGCAGAATTTATCATGAACATTGACAAATAAAGTCTAAAATTTATAAGAAGTTTAAAACGGTCAAGAAAAGCCAGCACACATTTTAAGAAGAACAATGTGGAGGATACATTCTACTAGACAGCAAGGTTTATTATAAACTATGATAAATAAAGAAATGTGGTATTAGCACAAAGGTAGACAAATAAAACAATAAAACAGAAAACAATCTCTAGAAATAGACATAGATATAAATGGCACTAA
This sequence comes from Eschrichtius robustus, assembly GCF_028021215.1. Lineage (NCBI taxonomy): Eukaryota > Metazoa > Chordata > Mammalia > Artiodactyla > Eschrichtiidae > Eschrichtius > Eschrichtius robustus. The sequence continues at coordinate 124,523,419 of NC_090829.1, forward strand.
TTTATAGTAAAGCAAAATTATAGGTACAGGACAGTTTTTAAAATTAAGAGTCTTGGGTCAATAAGATAACAAGAACTCTACCTCCCCTCTTGATGATCAATGTCAATTACTCTTGACAATATGTTGGCTCCTTTCCTTGCCTGCTGATCTCTGGCAGTGCAGTATATAAGAGATTTATGGATCCAAGGTCAAATCCCGACTGTCACATTTCCTTTACTGTAAAGTGGATTTTTTGGTATAAAGAATGGTTTTGCAGGATCACTAGATCAGTGGTTCAAATGTTCAGTAAATCCCTGGAGAGTAGTAAGGGCCCAAGGTCTTGCACAGAGGAAATGCAAATCCATGTCTTAATAATGACAAATCACTTCCCTTCTAGATTCAGAGTATCCCATGTTAGCAAATTTTTATTAAGTAGCTGGAAAATCTCCTTGAAAACCGGTGTCATACCAAAGGCATTACTAGCATTTGTTCCTTGAAGATTTGGTATTCAGTAGCAGCATTAACTAGATTAGCTTGAGTGAGTTGGAGGCTATGCTTTTTTATTTATTTATTTATTTAATTTATTTTTTTAAACATCTTTATTGGAGTATAATTGCTTTACATTGTTGTGTTAGTTTCTGCTGTATAACAAAGTGAATCAGCTATACGTATACAGATATCCCCATATCCACTCCCTCTTGTGTCTCCCTCCCACTCTCCCTATCCCACCTCTCTGGCATTGACATATATACACTACCAAATGTAAAATAGATAACTAGTGGGGAGGCTATAATTTTGAACCATGGATAGTCCTTATCTCAGATACCTATCTATTCCACATATGCCCCTTGTGCCTACTATGTGGCAGCTAATTTGCAAAGTCATTGTTTCTATGTGGTAGTTTAGTGATTGACTTTTTTATGGTGGATATTTACTGCTAGAATTAAAATGTGATACAAAGATCTTTACAACATGTTCTGATCCACATATATCCATCCAACATGTTCCTTCACAGATCTAGACACCTGACAACCAAACATTTCCTTTCTGGTTCTTGACCAACCACCTAAGTTTTTACCTAGCATTGTTTTATTTATTACCTTGGGCCACTTGGGTTTCTGCACAAATTGGATGATCAGGTGAGCTGCCTGAATCTCTGCTTTGGGGGAGAATTTTCCCAGATATCAGACTATGAAACAAGGGTGCAGGAGATTTATTGGAGAGTTCTTTTTGTTACAACTCTCAGGGTGTAAAGGGAAGAATTAGAAGAACAGAAATATTGAACTGAGGTGCAGTTACAAAGAAGATTCAAAATCCTACAGAAATCGTTGGAATTGGGAAAGTGACTTAAGAATTTTTCTCATTGAGGAAATGGGACTGGAATTCTTAATCCTAAATGGACCTCTATATGGATGCAAAATGCCCCCATGAGGGTGTACAGTGTGTGTCCCAGACTGCATTTCCCTGTGAGCTGTCAGCACCAAATACTCTCATTGCCTGGGAATCGAGTATCTCTATACCGGAGGAAGGATATGAGATGCATAGCACAGCATCAGCATGAAAGAGTATTTCTGTAAATAGGGATAATGTGATAGATACTATGTAAATAGGAATAGTTTTGAGAATGCTGACCTTTTGAAATATTCTTTTTGTAATTAAATGAATGAATGAATGGAAAAGCACTTTGGATATCATGGGCAACACACCAATAAAAGTGACATTATTATTAACATAAAACCTTCAGGGCAGTATCGATCCTTGTTTAACTGATGCACTATTGAAAAAAGTCACTGGGAACACCCTGCCTTCAGGAACCCAGCTCGGATGCCACGGTGGTCAGCTCCCCGGGGATCCTGGCTCTACACCCCTGCCCAGCTCCCTCCCCTGCCTGGCCCTCTCCGCTCTGGGTCTCACCCAGAAAAACAAGTTGAAGCCGAGCAGCAGATCTGATATTTGAAATGACGACATGAAATTTTTGATCAAGACTTGTAGATGGGGTGGAGGGGGACCTTCAAGATGGTGGAGAAGTAAGATCACCCTCCTCCCAACAAATACATCAAAAATACATCTACATGTGGAACAACTCTTACAGAACACCTACTGAATGCTGGCAGAAGATGTCAGACTTCCCAAAAGGCAAGAAAATCCCCACGTACCTGGGTAGGGCAAAAGAAAAAAGAAAAAACAGAGACAAAAGAATAGGGATGGGACCTGCACCTAGAAGGGCATTAAATCACCACAATCAACTTGATGTACACTGAATCTCTGTAATACCTGAATAGACAATGAATCATCCCAAAATTAAGGTGGTGGACCTTGGGAGCAACTGTAGACTTGGGGTTTGCTGTCTGCGACTGATTTGTTTCTGATGTTTATGTTTATCTTAGTATAGTTTTTAGTGCTTGTTATCACTGGTGGATTTGTTTAGTAGTGTCATTGCTCTCTTCTATTTTTTCATTATTATTAACATTTTCTTAATAAATTTTTATTTTTCTATTTTCTTTCTTTCTTTTCTTCTGAGCCACGTGGCTGACAGGGTCTTGGTGCTCTGGCCTGGTGTCAAGCCTGAGCCTCTGAGGTGGGAGAGCCGAGTTCAGGACATTGGACCACTGGAGACCCCCTGGCCACACATAATATCAATCAGCGAGAGCTCTCCCAGAGATCTCCGTGTCAGTGCTAAGACCCAGCTCCACCAAACGGCCAGCAAGCTCCAGTACTGGACACACCATGCAAAACAACTACCAAGACAGGACCACAACCTCACCCATTAGCAGAGAGGCTGCCTAAAATCATACTAAGTTCACAGACACCCCAAAATACAGCACCAGACGTGGCCTTGCCCACCAGAAAGACAAGATTCAGCCCTACCCACCAGAACACAGGCACCAGTCCTTTCCACCAGGAAGCCTACACAAGCCACTGAACCAACCTGACCCACTGGGGGCAGACACCAAAAACAATGGGAACTACAAACATGCAGCCTGTGAAAAGGAGACCCCAGACAGAGTAAGTTAAACAAAATGAGAAGACAGAGAAATATGCAGCAGATGAAGGAGCAAGCTAAAAACCCAACAGACCAAACAAATGAAGAGGAAATAGGCAGTCTACCTGAAAAAGAATTCAGAGTAATGATAGTAAAGATGATCCAAAATCTTGGAAATAGAAAGGAGAAAATACCTGAAACGTTTAACAAGGATCTAGAAGAACTAAAGAGCAAACAAACAATGATGAACAACACAATAAATGAAAGTAAAAATTCTTTAGAAGGAATCAATAGCAGAATAACTGAGGCAGAAGGATGGATAAGTGACCTGGAAGAAAAATAGTGGAAATAACTACCACAGAGCAGAATAAAGAAAAAAGAATGAAAAGAATTGAGGACAGTCTTAGAGACCTCTGGGACAACATTAAATGCACGAACATTCGAATTATAGGGGTCCCAGAAGAAGAAGAGAAAAAGAAAAGGCCTGAGAAAATATTTGAAGAGATTATAGTTGAAAACTTCCCTAACATGGGAAAGGAAATACTCTATCAAGTCCAGTAAGGACAGAAAGTCCCATACAGGATGAATCCAAGGAGAAACACGCCAAGACACATATTAATCAAACTAACAAAAATTAAATACAAAGAAAAAATATCAAAAGCAGCAAGGGAAAAGCAACAAATAACATACAAGGGAATACCCATAAGATTAACAACGGATCTTTCAGCAGAAACTCTGCAAGCCAAAAGGGAGTGGCAGGACATATTTAAAGGGATGAAAGGGAAAAGCCTACAACCAAGATTACTCTACCCAGCAAGGATCTCATTCAGATTTGACGGAGAAATTTAAACATTTACAGACAAGCAAAAGCTAAGAAAATTCAGCACCAGCTTTACAACAAATGCTAAAGGAACTCCACTAGGCAGGAAACACAAGAGAAGGAAAAGACTTACAATAACAAACCCAAAACAATGCAAAAAATGGTAATAGGAACGTGCATATCGATAATTACCTTACATGTAAATGATTAAATGCTCCAACCAAAATACATAGACTGGTTGAATGTATACAAAAACAAGACCCATATATATGCTGTCTACAAGAGACCCACTTCAGACCTAGGGACACATACAGACTGAAGGTGAGGGGATGGAAAAAGATATTCCATGCAAACGGAAATCAAAAGAAAGTGGGAGTAACAATTCTCATATCAGACAAAAAAGACTTTAAAATAAAGACTATTATAAGAGACAAAGAAGGACACTACCTAATGATCAAGGGATCAATCAAAGAAGAAGATATAACCATTGTAAATATTTATGCACCCAAAATAAGAGCACCTCAATACATAACACAAACGCTAACAGCCACAAAAGGGGAAATCGACAGTAAGACAATAATAGTAGGGTATTTAACACCCTACTTTCACCAATGGACAGATCATCCAAAATGAAAATAAATAAGGAAACACAAGCTTTAAATGATATATTAAACAAGATGGACTTAATTAATATTTATAGGACATTCCATCCAAAAACAACAGAATTCACTTTCTTCTCGAGTGCTCATGGAACATTCTCCATGACAGGTCACATCTTAGCTCACAAATCAAGCCTTGGTAAATTTAAGAAAATTGAAATTATATCAAGTATCTGTTCCGATCACAACACTGTAAGACTAGATATCAATTACAGGGAAAAGACTGCAAAAAATACAAATACATGGAGGTTAAACAATACATTACTAAATAAACAAGACATCACTGAAGAAATCAAAGGGGAATTCAAAAAAATACCTAGAAACAAATGACAATGAAAACACAATGGCCCAAAACCTATGGGATGCAGCAAAAGCAGTTCTAAGAGGGAAGTTTATAGCAATACAATCCTACCTTAAGAAAGAGGAAACATCTCAAATAAACAACCTAACCTTGCACCTAAAGCAGTTAGAGAAAGAAGAACAAAAAACCCCTAAAGTTAGCAGAAGGAAAGAAATTGTAAAGATCAGATCACAAAGAAATGACAAAGAAATGAAGGAAACAATAGCAAAGATCAATAAAACTAAAAGCTGGTTCTTTGAGAAGATAAACAAAATTGATAAACCATTAGCCAGACTCATCAAGAAAAAAAGGGAGAAGACTCAAGTCAACAGAATTAGAAATGAAAAAGAAGTAACAACTGACACTGCAGAAATACAAAGGATCATGAGAGATTACTACAAGCAACTCTAAGCCAATAAAATGGACAACCTGGAAGAAATGGACAAATTCTTAGAAAAGCACAACATTCAGAGACGGAACCAGGAAGAAATAGAAAATATAAACAGACCAATCACAAGCACTGAAATTGAAACTGTGATTAAAAATCTTCCAACAAACAAAAGCCCAGGACCAGATGGCTTCACAGGCGAATTCTATCAAACATTTAGAGAAGAGCTAACACCTACCCTTCTCAAACTCTTCCAAAATATTGCAGAGGGAGGAACACACCCAAACTCATTCTATGAGGCCACCATCACCCTGATACCAAAACCAGACAAAGATGCCACAAAGAAAAAAAAATAAAGGCCAATATCACTGATGAACATACATGCAAAAATCCTCAAAAAAATACTACAGAATCCAACAGCACATTAAAAGGATCATACACCACGATCAAGTGGGCTTTATCCCAGAAAGCAAGGATTCTTCAATATACAAAAATCAATCAATGTGATAAGCCATATTAACAAAATGAAGGAGAAAAACCACATGATCATCTCAATAGATGCAGAAAAAGCTTTTGACAAAATTCAACACCCATTTATGATAAAAAACCTCCAGAACGTAGGCATAGAGGGAACTTACCTCAACATAATAAAGGCCATATATGACAAACCCACAGCCAACATCGTTCTCAATGGTGAAAAACTGAAAACATTTCCACTAAGATCAGGAACAAGACAAGGTTGCCCACTTTCACCACTATATTCAACATAGTTTTGGAAGTTTTAGGCACAGCAATCAGAGAAGAAAAAGAAATAAAAGGAAATCAAATCGGAAAAGAAGTAAGACTGTCACTGTTTGCAGCTGACATGATACTATGCATCGAAAATCCTAAGGATGCTACCAGAAAACTACTAGAGCTAATCAATGAATTTAGAAAAGTAGCAGGATGCAAAATTAATGCACAGAAATCTCTTGCATTCCTATAAACCAATGATGAAAAATCTGAAAGAGAAATTAAGGAAACACTCCCATTTACCACTGCAACAAAAAGAATAAAATACCTAGGAATAAACCTACCTAAGAAGACAAAAAACCTGTGTGCAGAAAACTATAAGACACTGATGAAAGAAATTAAAGATGACACAAACAGATGGAGAGATATACCATGTTCTTGGATTGGAAGAATCAACATTGTGAAAATGACTCTACTACCCAAAGCAATCTACAGATTCAATGAAATCCCTATCAAACTACCACTGGCATTTTTCACAGAACCAGAACAAAAAATTTCACAATTGGTATGGAAACACAAAAGACCCCGGATAGCCAAAGCAATCTTGAGAAAGAAAAACGGAGCTGGAGGAATCAGGCTCCCTGACTTCATACTATACTACAAAGCTACAGTAATCAAGACACTACGGTACTGGCACAAAAACACAAATATAGTTAAATGAAACAGGTTAGAAAGCCGAGAGATAAACCCACGCACATATCGTCACCTTATTTTGATAAAGGAGGCAAGAATATACAATGGAGAAAAGACAGCCCCTTCAATAAGTGGTGCTGGGAAAACTGGACAGCTACATGTAAAAAAAATGAAATTAGAACACTCCCTAACACCATATACAAAAATAAACTCAAAATGGATTAAAGACCTAAATGTAAGGCCAGACACTTTAAAACTCTTAGAGGAAAACCTAGGCAGAACACTCTATGACATAAATCACAGCAAGATCCTTTTTGACCCACCTCCTAGAGAAATGGAAATGAAAACAGTAATAAACAAATGGGACCTAGTTAAACTTAGAAGCTTTTGCACAGCAAAGGAAACAATAAACAAGACAAAAAGACAACCCTCAGAATGGGAGAAAATATTTGCAAGCAAAGCAACTGACAAAGGATTAATCTCCAAAATATATAAGCAGCTCACACAGCTCAATATCAAAAGAACAAACAACCCAATCCAAAAATCGGAGGAAGACCTAAATGGACATATCTACAAAGAAGATATACAGATTGCCAAAAAACACATGAAAGGATGCTCAACATCACTAATCATTAGAGAACTGTAAATCAAAACTACAATGAGGTATCAGCTCACACTGGCCAGAATGGCCATCATCAAAAAATCTACAAACAATAAGTGCTAGATAGGGTGTGAAGAAAAGGGAACCCTCTTGCACTGTTGGTGGGAATGTAAATTGATACAGCCACTATGTAGAACAGTATGGAGGTTCCTTAAAAAATTAAAAATAGAACTAGCATATGACCCAGCCACCCCACTACTGGGCATATACCCTGAGAAAACCATAATTCAAAAAGAGTCATGTACCGCAATGTTCATTGCAGCACTATTTACGATAGCCAGGACATGGAAGCAACCTAAGTGCCTATCGACAGATGAATGGATAAAGAAGATGTGGCACATATATACAATGGAATATTACTTAGCCATGTAAAGAAATGAAATAGAGTTATTTGTAGTTAGGTGGATGGACCTAGAGTCTGTCTTACAGAGTATAGTAAGTCCAAAAGCAAAAAACAAATACTGTATGCTACCACATATATATGGAATCTAAAAATAAAAAAGGTTCTGATGAACCTAGGGGCAGGACAGGAAAAAAGATGCAGATGTAGAAAATGGACTTGAGAACATGGGGAGTTTTGCTCCCCTTATTGAGTAAGCTCAAAGTATCTAATTATTAGGAGTTCTTCCTCACCAAACATTTGTCTATTCTCTCCCAACTATTTTTTTATTACTTATTCAATCATTTTTTAATATCTGCATGGAATGGAGTCATCCATATTTCTTTTTTACTTTGGATGGTAATGCAATATTACTTTATTTATCTCTGCTCAAATTGTTACAGATTTAGCCAGAGGGGTCTTTCTGTTGGCTCCTGTGTCCCTTTGACATACCTTTATCATTGTGTGTGTGTGTGTGTGTGTGTGTGTGAGAGAGAGACAGAGTTTTAAGCACTGTATTACTTTCTGGCACTACAAGACACTCCAGACTTATTTTGTATATTTCCTGCCCCAGTCCAAGAATAAGGCATTTCTCCAAAGAGCTTAGTTCCTTTTATTAGAGAATGGTATTAGAAATTAAGATTTTATTTCTGTGTGATCATTACTATTGGATTATTATTGATTCTATGCCCTATTCGCTGAGAGAAGAAGAAAATATATGTATGAATACTAAACCATGTACACACAACTATCTATAAATATATAATATATACATGAATTAATACTGATAGTCTAACAATAATTCATAACCAAATGAATCATTCCTCCTCCCCTAACTTATGTGTAAACTTCCTCTCCAACTGTGAGAAACTTAGCACCATCTGCCACCCATTTACTTAATTGTTCAATTCCACTATGCATGTAGAGCAGTCAGAATTGTTAACTCATATCCTCATGGACAGAGCTTTATCAAATAGAATGTAGTGTTTATTTACAGTTCTTTTTACTTTTAGTCTAGCCGACTCTACTCATTTCTAGAGTTACTTAGCACTTCCTTCTCACTTTCAGTAAGACTGTTTTATACATTTATAATACAGTTTTATGACTTCATCATTCCACCCCAAGACCCCCTGTTATCCTAAATTATTATGTTTTTTCAATTTGAATACATTAAGTTAATTTTTTGTGCAATCAAATCCTATGAGAGTTGACAAAGGAATAATGTCATGTATCCACCATTAGAGTATCATACAGAATAGTTTCACCACCTCAGTTCTTCACCTATTAACCCTCCCTCTTACCTGAAACTCTGACAACTACTGACCTTTATACCATCTCTATAACTTTGTCTTTTCCAGAGTGTCAGGTAATTGGAATTATGCACTATGTAGCCTTTTCAGACTGGTTTCTTTCACTTTGCAACATGCATTAACAATTCAATCATGTCTTTCCGTGGCAGGCTGGTTCATTTCTTTTAACTGCTGAACAATATCCATTGTGTAGATATACCACAATTTCTTTATTTATTCACTTATTGAAGGACATTTTGGTTGCTTCTGGTTTTAGGCTATTATGAATAAAACTGCTCCAAGTATTCACATGCAAGTTTTTATGTGGGGATAAGCTTTTAAATCAGTTAAATAAGTACTTGGAAGCACAATTACTGCATTGTAAGGTAAGACTATTTTCAAGAAAATGTCAAAGGTCTTCCAAAGTGGACTGCCATTTTGCATTCCCACCAACAAAAAATGAGAGTTCCTGTGAATTTGCATTCTTGACAGAAACTAGTGTTGTCAGGTTTTTGGATTTTGGTCATCCTAGTAGGATGCAGTCATATCTTATTGTCATTTTAATAAATGACGTCGATCATTTTCTCATATGCATATTTGCTTTCTGTATATCTTCAATGATGAGGTAAATATTCAGAGTTGTGCCCATATTTTAATTGGATTGTGTATTAGTTTGCTAGGGCTACCATAACAATGTACCAGAGACTGAGTGGCTTAAACAACAGATATTTATTTCCTCACAGTTCTGGAGACTAGACATCTAATATCAAGGTTTTAGCAGGGTTACTTTCATCCTGAGGCCTCTCTCCTTGGCTTGTAGATGGCCATGTTCTCCCTGTGTCTTCACATGGTCTTCCCTCTGTGTGTCTGTTTCTTAATTTCCTTTTCTTATAAGGACACCAGCCATATTGGATTAAAGCTCACCAAAAGGACCTTATTTTAATGTAATTATCTTTTTAAAGACTCTATTGCCAAATACAGTCACATTCTGAGGTACTGGGAGTTAGGACTTTAACGTATGAAGTTTGGGGGAGCCCTACTTAGATTATATATTTCTCCTGTGTGAGTTTTGGTATTTTGTGTCTTTCATGTAATTGGTCTCTTTCATCAAAATTATCAAATTTGTAGGAATAGAGTTGTTTATAGTACATGTTTATCTTTTTATTGTCCATAGGATCAACACTAATGACTGTGTTTTATTTCTGATATTGGTAGTTTATAAATTTGTTTCCTCTTTCCCCCTCTCTCTCTCCCCTTCCTCCCTTCCTCCCCTTCTTTCTCTTTTTCATCACTCCCCTTCTTTTTCTTTTGGTTAGCCTGTCTAAAAGTTTATCCATTTTAGTGATCTTTTCATAGAACTAGCTTTATATTTCATTTATTTCCTCAATTGATTTCCTCTTTAAATTTAATTAAGTTCTGCTCTAATTTTTACTATTTAATTTCTTCTTCTTGCTTTGAGCTTAAATTGCTCCTCTTTTCCTAGTTTCCTAATATGGAAGATTAATTTATTGATTTTGAAACTTTTTTCTAATATATGCATTTAATGTTCTAAAGTTTCCTCTAAACACTGTCTTTGCTGCATTCCATAAATTTTGATTTGTTTTATTTTCATTTAAATTTAATTCTTTAATTTAATTTAATTTAGTTCAATTTCTCTTGAGACTTCTTTGTTGACCAACTTGTTATTTATTAAATATCCTTTCTCAGATATTTACTCTCCAAACATTTGGGGGAATTCCAGCTATTTTTCTATTATTGTATTCTAGCTTACTTCCATTGTGAACTGAGAAATACTTTGTATGATTTCTCTTCATTTAAATTTGTGAAGATGTGTTTTATGATGCTGAATTTGGTCTATCATGATGAATGCTCCATCAGAGCTTGAGAAGAATGTGTATCTGTGGTTATTGGATGAAATATTTTACAAATATAAATTAGATCAAATTGATTGATAGTACTGTCCAGATCAACTTTACCTTTACTGATTTCCTGCTTTATTGGTCTATCAATGAAAGAAAGGTATTGAAATCTTCAACTATAACAGTGGATTTTACAATGAGTCCTTCAGTTCTATCACTCTGTGCTTCATATACTTTGCCACTCAGTTGTTAGGTACATACACATTTAAAAGTTTTATGTTTTCTTCGAGAATTGACACCTTTATAATTACCTACTTTCTGAAGTGTAATTTATCCGTAATCAATACAACTAGTCAGCTTTCTTTTGACTAGTGTTAGCATGGTATTTCCTTCTGAGCTTTATAACTTTAAACCTATCTGAATCTTTTTATTAAATGTGTGCTTGCTATAGACAACACATAGGTAGATTGATCTGATCATTTTTATCCTCTCTGACAAATGCTGTGTTTAAATTTGCCATTTTGAACCTCTATTTATTTATGCTGAAAACAACAGAAATGTATTCTGTCTTAGTTCTGGAGCCTAGAAGTTTGAAATCATGCTTTCAACGGGTCCCTGCTCCTTCTGAAACTCTGGGAGGAATACTTCCTTGCCTCATCCTAGCTTCTGATGGTGGCCTTCAATCTTTGGTGTTCTTTGGCTTGCACTTGCATCAGTCCAATACCTGCCCCTTTATCTCAGGGTGTTCTTCTCTTATAAGGATATTGATCATATTGAATTAGGACCCACCCTAATGACTTCATCTTAACTTAATTACATCAGCAAAGACCCCATTTCCAAATAAGGTCACATCTTAAACTATTCATGTTTAAAGAAATTAATAATACAGTAGAATCAATATCTACCAATTACTAAAATCCTTCATCTTGTCCCTCATGACATTGCTGTTACTATTCATTTCACTTATCTATATGCTATAATCACCAAATACATTTTGTTATTTTTTAAAGGGTTGTCTCTTAGATAATTAAGAATAATAAAAATAAACTATTTTATCTTGCCCTCATTTATCCTTTCTCAGATATTTCTTCTTCCGTTACATAGATCTGAGTTAATAAACTATATTATTTTTCTTCCCCATGAAGAAATTCTTGTAGCATTTCTTTCAGGGCAGGGTTGCTGAAAATTAATTCCTAACATTATTTGTTTGAGAAAGTCTTGTTTTTCTCCTCACTTCTGAAGGATATTTTACTGGTTATAGAACACTAGATTGGTGCTTTTTTAGCAACACTAAACTATTTCACTTAACTCTCATTTTGCTTGCGTGATTTCAGGTGAAAAATCTTCAGTTATTTTTATCTTTATTCCTCCTATGCAAGGTATTTTTTTTCCTGTGGCTTCTTTCAAGATTTCCTCTTTGCCATTGGTTTACTTCAGTTTGAATATGATGTTTCTAGGTCTAGTTTGTTTGTTTGGTTGATTGGTTGATTTGTTGGTTTGTTTTGGTTTTGGTGTTTACCCTGTTTGGTGTTCTCTGTTTGGTGTGATTAATTTTGGAAAGTTCTGAATCATTAGTACTTGAAATATATTTTTCTTCTCCGTTCCCTCTTTCCTTTTCTTCTGGCATTCTAATTATTCGTATATTACACCTTTTGGAATTATCCCACTGTTCTTGGATGCTGTGTTCTGTTTTTCTTTTTATTATTTTTCTCTCTGATTTTAAATTTGGGAAGTTTCTGTTAACATATCTTTAGAGTTACTGATTCTTTCTTTGGAAATTCCAAAGTCATTCCTTATTTCTATCAGAGTGTTTTTGATTTCCAACATTTATTTTTTATTCTCTACTACAGTTTCCATTTCATTCTTTCATTTTGTCTACTTTTTCCTTTAGAGAAATACATACACAATTATTTAATATTTCCTGTCTGATATTCCAACATAGTGTCATATTTGGCTCTGGTCCTGATGCTTGCACTATCTCTTTAAACAGTATTTTTCTTGCCTTTTAGCATGCCTTGTAAGTTTTTGTTGAAAGCTGGGCATGTTGTATCAGATAATAGGAAGTGAGGTAAATAAGATTTTTATTATTGTAAGGAGGTGAGTAATGACTTCCAAGGTCTTTACATATTGGAGCTGGAACCAGAAATCTTAGCTACTGAGCACAGAGAGTGAACAGAATAGAAAAGAATTCCTGATCTTCGGGTATGCAAGGGTGAAGTATGCTACAGACATTTTCACTTGCTATCCAGATTTAAAACACCTACAAAGAACAGAAAAATCTAAACAAGCAAAAACATTCTATTTTGTTGTCAGTCAATAAAGTGAATTAGCATATATTTGAAATATGTCTAACTCAATTATCCTTGTAAAGTAAACTTGCCCAGATTTTTCTGTATGTGTGTGGGAATGTATACTCTGACACTTATTTGTGTATTTCCAAATAACAGCATTATTTTGTTATTATAATGTAATATGTTTGATGGCAATATAATGCTGATTGTTTTCTATTCAATGTGTATTTTCTCTATCTTCTAAAATTCTTGAATGTGATTATTTCATAGACATCACCTGAAGCAAAGTAATACCATATCAGCAGTGTGAAATAAAGGGCAAGTCAGAAGTGAATACAAGTAATTTCTTGGGTTCCAAGAAGGAAGAAAATATTTCTGTGGGCAGAGTGGTGCAGTAGGTCTTTGAGAAACTGACTACCAAAATAATGCAGATATTAGAGATTTTCCATCAGAATATGAAATTTGCAGAGATTTTAATTTTATTCATTAATTCTACAATGATTTATTGAGCATCAACTCTATACCCGCCCCTTTATTGGCACTTCAGATAATGTAGTATTAGTAAAAATCTATCAAGCTGATCACATTCTGATGTCACACGATAAGCTGACCATTGGCTTTCCCTTCCCTGTGATTCACTGTAAAATAATGTACAGGCTGCAGGTATTAATTATGAATAAAAACACATATTCTATTCATGGGATATAATTTCACAATAGTATGTGACACACTTGTGTCTATACTAATTTCTTGTAAATCATGTAATATATAATAATAGGATGTGAAAATGTTTTCTAAACTTCAAAACACTACTTACATACAAACCATATGACCTTATTTATTAGCATATGACTGAACCTTTGAGAGCATTTGTTATTCATCAATGAAATGGGAGTATAGATGCCTGCCTCAAAGGTTTCATCACGTAATCAACATAAATATTAAATTTATGACCATCTGGTTACCAACAAAGCTTATAACTGATGACACATGCAACATTCACCAATAAATATTTATTGAGTATTTTTTATATGAAATGCACCATTTCATTAGCTTTGAGAAATTGTGCAAATAAAACATACATGATATCTAACCTCATGATTACATGTTTATAGGGAAGACAAAGCATGCACATAAATAACTTTAGTGTAAGGGAAGGAAGGAAAAACAATCTTATTTATTTATTTCTAAAACCATAAATCAGGGTCCGTATTAGGAAGGATGTATACAGTACCTTATTTAATCCACTCAAAAACCCTGTGAGAGAAGAGGTTTTTAATTTAAAAAGAAAAGGCAGAATCCTTGAGAAAAGTGTTTTAGCTTCTGGGAAAAAATATATATATCTAAAATCATAACACACTTCAATGTGCTCCTCCAATTTCAATTTAACATTGAAAGTTATTTCTTATTATATGACCACCATCAGGTGAACTTTCAATGTATTTTCTAGAGAACAGTTGAAGGAAAGATATGTCTGAAAAGCAAAATGTTTTCAAAGGTCATGAAAGGGAGAATGCTGACAAAAGATAACAGGACATTCTCCTAGGGAGTACCTACGAGAGCTTCCCTTCCTCATTCTCTGGCCATTGAATAAAAGCCTATCTTGTTGCACCAAACTCAGTTTCCTTAATGGCAGCACAAACCTGAGCAGGAAAGAACTCTGGGACAGGGGGGAGGGGAGATGGGAGTGTTTCAGTTTAGCTAGGGCCCCAAGAGGTGAACTCACATCTAATTTGGTAACAAGTGGTCTGAAGAGAGAATAACAGCAGGAAGAATTTGGAGGATTTTTAAAACTTCAGAAAAGATTGGCACAGGGAGATTTCCCATTTCTGTGGCTTTGCCTTAATGTCGGAAGCATCTTGGTATGATGCAGTTCAGCTAAAACATCTATGGAAACTCCACTGTCTTTGGCCAGAGAAACTGGAGGAAAGAACTTGCAGTAACAAGTGATGCTGGGACATAAGGGGGTTACCCTAGAAAGGAGATAGTCTTATAAGGGAGATCTCAAATTCTGTGCATTAGAAATTAATGCCTTAGTCTCTGGGTGACCTCTGAACCATATATACACATATATGCATGGTAAGCTAAAAGCCGTCTGGACTGAGACCTGAGATGTCACCCACCACAGACAAGACAGAGTACTTTTAATCTAAGTGAGTTAATTACCTACTAAAACAAATATATCGACTTTCTTCAGAGAATATAAAAGAACCTAGTTGCCACAACATAATATTCACAATGTTCAGAATGCAATCCAAAGCTATTCAAGTTATTCAAAATATCAAGAGGATCAAAATCATTAGGTATTATGGAAATTCAAATTGAAAATCACAATAAGATGTCAATGTACATCTATCAGAATGGCTAAAATTTATAAAACTAATCCTGTGATGGTAAGAATTTGAAATCTAAAATACTACTGGCCAGTATGTAAAATATTTCACTTTGGGAAACTATTTTGAAAATTATTTCTTAAAGTTACACCCTATACAATGTGGTCTTTCTATTCCTAGACATTTAACCAAGAAAAATGACAGCATATTTACATGCAAAAACTTGTATGCAATCTTCATGGGACTTTCATTCATAATCAACCCAAAACTGGAATCCACCCATATGTCCATCAACACACTGTAAATAAATCCATGTGCTATATTCATATAATGTAATACTACTCAGCAATACAAAGGGATAAAATACTGGCAAATACACATCATGGATGAATCTCAAAGTTGTTTTGATGAGTGAACATAGACACAAAACAATACATAGCGTAGGACTTAAATTCCATAATATTTAAGAAAATGCAAACAAATCACTAGGTTTGCCTAAGTTCAAAGTCAGGGGTAGGAATTGGCTAACAAGAAAACAAAGAAAAAAACAAAAAAAAATCTTTTGGGAATCATGACAATATTTTGTATCTTAATTATGGCAGTGCCTTTCTGTGTATATATGTATGTCAAAACAAATCAAAGTGCATGCCTTAAATGGATACAATTTATTAAATTTCACTTAATAAAACAATGTGTGAAGAATAAACACTCAGATTAAGTTAACCTGTTATTTATTCTATTGTCTCAATCCAGAAATGATTTAGAATAATAATAACATGTTATCAGACCCTTTATAAAGGGAATTTTGTTTATCTCAGTGACTTTAAGTTCTTTTGTCTTTCCTGAGCCTCATACAATCTTATTATAAGAGTAAGGAAAATTATATACTTGTTCCTTTAAAAGCGTCTTCAAAGTCACATTATAAAATTAGGGCAAAAAATCAATTATATACCTTAAATCTAAAACTGAATAAATGTCAGACAAAAAAAAATTGAGATATGTTAACAATTTAACTTAAATAGTTCAGGAGAAAAAGGTCATTTGTACTATTTTTATATTTTTCTGTACATTTGAAATTATTTAACAAATTTAAAAATATAAATAATAGATAAAACTCAATCATATTAGGTATAAGAATGATGTAAATGTTTAGGATATGATACCATTAGAGTTTGAGATTTTTAATTTTTTAATGTGTAAAGTTAAATACTGTAATTATATTTGGCAGGACAAGAATAGATACTGAATATAAACCTAAAAATAATTATTTTTAGTTTTTTCGGAATCAATTTTTCATGGTATTAGGTTAAAGAAATTACATTGAAACTTTCATTTTAATTATCAACTGTCTTCTAAATTCCTTGTTTAAAAAGATGAAATATATCCTTTTTAAGTAGGAAAATTTTCATGAAATTTATTTTTTTTTAGGGATTTAAAAATATTTACTATTTTATTTTACATGTCTGTATTCTTTTCTTCTCTCTAATTTATATGGGGTCAGATTTTACAGAGAGACTACTGGAACTTGGTTATTTTGTTTCCATATGATATAAAATATAATATTTCATAGCAAGTCTCCCTAATACACATTCAAGATATGATTGCTCTGATGTGTGCTACTTTTTGAAAAACTTGCATTTTTTTTTTTTATGATTTTCATCGGTCATCAAAATTTGAATCTTTGATCATGATTTTTCCCGTCTGTTTCAACTGTTTCTAAACTCCTGGGAAATATATTATACATATTATATAATTTTTTATACACACATATATGTATGTGTGTATACATATGTAAAAGTTATTGTCTATATACCTTTAAATAAAACCATCATCATTGAAAAGGAAATAAGTGTATCAAGTAAGTACATTAATGTTAGGAAGAGGGCCTTTGACCTGGATAGGGACTGATAGGACATGCGGTGGTGGGGTGGCAGGGAGCAGAGTGGGCCAACATGCAAAACCAGCCTTGGAGATTATTACTCAAGGGATATTGGACAAATAACCTAACTGCCTTCATCTTTTGTTTTCTTGACCTGTTAAAAGTGGATATCACCAAATTTGAAAGCTTGTGGTGAGTACTAAGGATAACATATGCAAAACTGGGTTGATAAACTATAATTTTCACCATTCAGATTACTACAAATGAGGAGGAAAAGATTCCATCCTCCTTCACCCTTCAATTCTCCTTTGATTGTGGTCTTAATTAGAGGATCACTGCAGCTGTGCCCCAGGCTGGGTAAAGGTCAATGATGCACACTTGACATCTTTGTATTTTTTTTCAACAACAAGCTGAAAGAAGAGGAGAAAATCATCCACAAACCACACTGTCAGACTGGACTAGCCCTCTTTGTCCTAATTTGTTCCATAAGTTCCATGTTTCTATTCCTGTTTATAATTTTTAATAGTAGCATGTAATAGTAGCACACTAACCTTGTTCAAGTGAGAATATCCTCCTTAGCCCTGTGAACCTTTTATATCATTATCAAAATAGACATGTTTAAAGGAAAACAAAAACACTACTATATAATGAGATGACAATTGAATTTTACAAATGTTATACAATAATAAGTTAAATAATTATAATTCTGTAAATTATAAAGAAAAAATTCCACCATTGAAATTCTTAATAAATCTTAATTTTCATTGACACTAAAAGTACAATTTACTTAAATTTATTTGAAAATTTAGAGAAACAATTGCAGTTTCTAGAAACTCAAATTCTTATTGACTACTCAAAGAAATTACTTATTTTACATTTGGACAAGGGAATAAGGAGAAACACGGTTTTAACAATGAGGAGGTAATCAACAGTATTTTTTTTAATTAGAAACTTTCATTAAATCTACAATTTTAGATCAATTTAATATGCTTTTGAGTGGTTACTAATTAAGCATAGGATATTTGATATTTTTGACACAGGAATACTTTAGTATAACAAAACAAAACATAGTTCTTAAAAACAATATTGAAAATTATCCCCTTGGTATTTAAAAACTAAGATTCTGGATCTCCAGCTGATTAAATCTAATACAACATGCATTAGTGTTTAGTGGCAGGCATTTCAGAATGCTTTTATCAAGAGGTCCAGACAATCACAGTGGGTCATAATGTCAAATCAGTGGAATAATTCATGAATCAACTCATCCTCTAACTTGTTTTCACTTGACAAACAATTGGCCCTAACCCCTAGTGAGCCCATGTTCAAAATTAGAGATTTACAAAGGTAAAAACTTTGTTTTTTTAAAAGAGCATGCTCTTGAGGTCATTAGAGGATACATTTTTATCATTTTTGTTCTTAGTTTTGAAGACTCGCTCCTATAGGAAGGATCTCTCTCCCTCCCTCTCTCGCTCTCTCTTTCTCTTCCTGTCTCTACCTCTCTCTCCCCCAATGCAGTCATACCCCAGAGATGTTGTGGGTTCAGTTCCAGACCATTGCAATAAAGTGAATATTATAATAAAGTAAGTCACACATTTTTTTAATTTCCCGCTAAATATAAAAGTTACATTTACACTATATTGTAGTGTATTAAGTGTGCAACAGCATTATATCTAAAGAACAATGCACATACCTCAATTAGAAAAGGTGTAACTGCTAAAAAAGACTATTATCTGGCAACTCAGTATTGCCACAAACCTTCGATTTGTAAAAAGCACAGTATCTGTGAAGGGCAATAAAGCAAAATGCAATAAAATGAGGTATGATTGTACAAATATATAGGGTTTTTTCCCCCTTTTTCCTTGTGTAGGGTCTCATGCTAAATTAATATGCACATAAATTTGCAAAGTAAAACAATATAATGTATTTTACAATATGCAGTCAAAGTGGCTCTTAAGTTCAGTTGTTATGACACTGAAACACAATAAGTTTGTCTCTGTATCAGGTACCAATATAATGGAGAGTCACAGATTTCACACAAAGTTTTTTGATAGGTTCGATTACTGCAAGCGAATAATAAGGAAGTAAAAGACAGGCAGCCAATGAAATATATTACTACTAATGGCAAGCAACTCCAGTGCACTTAAAAATTGTCAGGAAGTACAGTTGGCACTCCATGTTTGCAGGTTTGGCATCCTTGGATTCAACCACAGATAAAAAATATTCAAAAACATTCAAAGAAAAATTCAAGAGATTTCCAAAAAACAAAACATGAATTTTTCACATGCCTGCAACTATGTATACGTAGCATTTACATATATTTACAACTGTTTACATGACACTTGCATTAGTCATTATAAGTAATGTAGAGATGATTTAAAGTATAAGGGAGGATGGGCAAATGTTACACCATTTTATATAAATGAGCATCCGCAGATTTTAGCATTCTAGGGAGGTCTTGGAACCATCCCTTAGATAACAAGGAATGACTCTATCCTGCAATTCTACGTACATTATTAGGAAGGAATGTTGGATTTTGCTCAAATAGTAGCCTCACTGTTTAGCAACATAATTCACAATTAAGTGCCCCTCCTAAAACATGACAGTAGAAGGCATTAGAAAACAACAACCAAATAAACAGAGAAGAAAATCCAGAGTTCTCTAAATTACCCTATTACCTGAACATTTTTGGCTAAAAATCAAACAAACTCCCTTCTCTTGCCAGATCACAAATTAGTTAATTTATAAATTATATTATATTTATTATAAATTTAATTGTAATTAATTAGAAATTAATTTATAAATTAGTGATTAAGTTTTAGAACTCTAAGGAACTAACTATAAGTAGGGCTTTTCAACATATTTTCTTTATTCACTAATTAAGATAATAATTTAGAACCAGATATTGGGGGTGGGGGAGGGAAGGATCGGGAGTGTGGAATTAGCAGGTACAAACTAGTATATGTAGGATGGATTAAACAACAAGGTCCTACTCTATAGCACAGAGAACAGGATATTCAATATCCTGTGATAAACCATAATGGAAAAGAATATGAAAAAATATATATGTATATATAATTGAATCGATTTTCAGTACAGCAGAAATTAACACAATTGTAAATCAACTATGCTTCAATAAAATATTTTAAAAAATAGAATCATACAAAAGTTGAAAAAAACAGATAATATTAGAGTATTATAAGACTTCTGCAGGTAAGGGTACCTTTTTTGAATTGCTACAAAGAACCCAGGAGAACTAGATAGCTCCCTATTTCCAACAGTCTTATAAATGGCAGGCAGATCCTCAGAGATCAAGCACCATGGGTATAACTTTGTCTATTTCTTCCCCCTCTTTTGTATGCAAAGAAGGGTGGCAGTGATGATACCTAATTAGCATATTTATATTCTCATTTAAGTTATAGAGAGATATGTTTCTTTCTATTTTTCTATTATAGTTATTACAAAGTAACAAACATGAACATTTTAATGATATGTGGCAATTTGTAAAGATTGAAAATAAATGCTTTGGTATTACCAATTGTTAGAATATATATAATATGCTTGATACTGTGTTGTCCTAAGGCTTTCAATAACATATTCTTCTAGATACAGGAGATCACCTTTGTTCAACAGCTAAAAGATGTATTAGCTCATGGTGAATAATGGGCATGTACTGCTGAGGCCTAAATGTCCAGGGGTCCCATAAATCATTACCCAAAACAAGAAGGTTGGGAACCTATGTTTCAACCGCTAAAGAATTAACAAAAATTTCAATATCTTTTTATTGAGTTATACTAATGTTGTGATTTACATTCTTTATTTCTAATACCAAAAGTGAGACTCTATAACATGTAAGGGATCTACAAAATTGCATTATTTTTGTTGAGAAACTTACTGGTTTTTAAAATTTTCCCATGGTGCTGTTTGTGCTTTCCTTTTTAGAGTCTTACATTCTAGAGAGAGTAGAATCATCTTAGGGCCCCATTAATGCCAGTGACACAAAAGGATTTCAATAGATTTGAGTTGAAGGAATGAACACCTATATTTTAATGCTGTCCATTCAGCTTGGCCACTTGTTAATTTATTAACCCTCTTATAATTATTGTAATCGTGGTTGCTCACAAGACCACCAAGTATTGACTACTATTGTCCAGACGTTAAAGCTAATTTACAATGAAAGTATTTGGATTTACATAAATATTTTCAATATAGTTAAAGTCGTACCATCCTTAAAATGTTAAAAAAGAATTAAAATAAAACTAAAGAAATTATATATGAAAATAAGTATCTTTAGAAAAATGCAAAGAGATGTGATTAGATATTATAATCTGAATATAAAACAAATGTACTCAATTTAAGATGCTGAGACCAATAGTGACTTATAAATTAAATGTTCTCTCTAAAATATACTAATTATATACTTAAATATTTAACTAAATTGAACATTTAAAAATTAAACATAAAGGAAAGTAAATTTGGAGGGGGGTGTTAGACATCACTATGACCATTACCAAGAATTCAAGTTATGAGAAAAAACATTTTAATGTCACTACAAATCCAAAACTTCATGTCTGTTAAAGAAACCAGGCAAATATACAGTAAAGGTTGTAAATTAATCATGTATAAAGCTAGGAGGAATGTTAAAAGACAAAAGTAGTAAAATCATCTATATCCACAATAAGTCAAGGGATACACAAAACAAACATACATAAAATATGTTGTCAAAAGCAGTAATATGGGGGAGGAATAAAAATGCAGGGTTGTTAAAATGTGTTCAAACATAAGAAATTAACAACTTGAAATAATCATGTACAAATACACTCTGGTAAATATAAAGCTCATGGTATAAAAAGCACAAACCAAAAATCTATAATAGGTACACACACACAAAAAAGTTAAAATTCTAAAATAACACTAAGTATAGTCATCAAATCTCAAGAGAAGAGAGCAAAAGAAGAAAGAAATAAAACAGAATTACAAAAACAACCCCCCAAAATTTAATAAATGGCAATAAATACATACCTATCAATAATTATTTTAAATGTCAACGGACTAAATGCTCTAATCAGAAGACATAAAATGGCTAAATGGAGACGAAAACAAGACCTGTATGTATGCTGCCTACAAGAGACTCACTTCAGCTATAAAGACACACAGACTGAGTGAGGGGATAGAAAAAGGCACTCCATGGAAAAAGAAAGCCGGGGTAGCAACACTTATATCAGAGAAAATAGACCTTAAAACAAAGACTGTAACAAGAGACAAAGAAAGACATTACATAATGATAAAGGATCAATCTAAGAAGAAGATATAACAATTGTAAATATATATGCACTGAACTTAGGAACACCTAAATACATAAAGCAAATATTAACAGACATAAAGGGAGAAATTGACAGTAACATAATAATAGTGGAGGACTTTAACACTGCATTTACATCAATGAATAGATCATCCAGATAGAAAATCAATACAGAAACACTGGCCTTAAATTACACATTAAGACCACATTAGATTATAAACATATATAATATATGGAGAGAGAGAGAGAGCATTCCATCCAAAAGCAATAGAAAACACATTCTTTTCATGTGCACATGGAACTTTCTCCAGGATAGATCACATGCTAGGTCATAAAAAAAAAAAAAAAGGCTCAGTAAATTTAAGAAAAATGAAATCATATCAAGGAACTTTTCCAACAGTTCTATGGGACTAGAAATCAACTACAAAATAAAAACTACCAAAAAAAATACACAAACAGGTGGAAGCTACACAATTTCCTACCAAACAATCAATGGATCACTGAAGAAATCAAAGAAGAAATAAAAAATTACCTAGAGATGAATGAAAACAAAAATAAAGTGATCCAAAATCTATAGGATGCAGCAAAAGCAGTTCCAGGGCAAGTTTATAGAGATACAAACCTACCTCAGGAAACAAGAAAAATCTCAAATAAACAACCTAATCTTACATCTAAAAGAACTAGAGAAAAATGAACATACAAAACACAAAGTTAGTAGAAGGAAAAAAAAATCATAAAGATCACAGTAGAAATAAATGAAATAGAGACTAAAAGAAGAGTAGAAAAGATCAATAAAACTAAGATGTGGTTCTTTGAACAGATAAACAAATAGATAAACCTTCAGCTAGACTCATCAAGAAAAAAAAGAGAGAAGACCCAAATAAATAAAATCAGAAACAACAAAAAAGAAGTGACACCTACACCACAGAAATATACAGAATCATAAGAGATTATAAAGAACAATTATACACCAATAAAATGAACAATCTAAAAGAAATAGACAAAGTCCTAGAAATATACACTCTCCCAAGACTGAACCAGGATGAACGGAAAATATCTACAGACCAATTACCAGTAATGAAGTTGAATCAGTCATTTAAAAAAAAAAAACCAACAAACAAAAGCCCAGGACCAGAAGGCTTCACAGATGAATTATGCCAAACACTTAGAGAATAGTTAACACCTATCTTTCTCAAACTATTGCAAAAGTTGCAGAGGAAGAAAAGCTTCAGAACTCCTTGTTCAAGGCCAGCATCACCCTGACACTAAAACCAGAGAAAAATATCACAAAAAAAGAAAATTACATGTCAATTTACTGCTAAACATAGATGCAAAAATCCTCAACAAAAACCAAATTTAACAATACATTAAAAGAATAATACACCACGATCAGATGGGATTTATCTCAGGGATGACAGGATGTTTCAGTATCCCCAAGGCAATCAGTGTGATACACCTCAATAATAAATTGAAGAATAAAAACCATATGATCATCTCAATAGGTGTAAACAAGGCTTTATACAAAATTCAATATCCTTTTGTGATAAAAATTCTCAACAAAGTGTGTATAGAGGGAACATATCTCAACATAATGAAGGTCATATGTGACAAGCCCACAGTTAACATCAAACTCAATGGTGAAACACTGAAAGCATTTTCTCTAAAATCAGGAACAAGACAAGGATGCCTACTCTTGCCACTTCTATTCAACATAGTATTGGCTGTCCTAGACAAAGCAATCAGATAAGAAAAAATAAATAAAAGAAATCAAAATTAGAAAGGAAGAATTAAAACAGTCACTGTTTACAGATGACAAGGCACTATACATAGAAAATCCTAAAGTCACCAGAAAATTACTAGAACTCATCAATGACTTTGGTAAATTTTCAGGATACAGAAGTAATATACAGAGATCTGTTGCATTTCTATACACTAACAACAAAATATCAGAAAGAGAATTTAAGAAAACAATTCCATTTACAATCACATCAAAAAGAATAAAATACCTAGAAATAAATCTATCTAAGGAGGTGAGAGACCTGTACCCAGAAGGCTCTAAGGCACTCATGAAAGAAATTGTAGAGGACATAAACAGATAGAAAGATATACTGTGTTCAAACTGGAAGAATTAATATTGTTAAAAAGACGTTACTACCTAAGAGAATGTACATATTCAATGCAATCCCTATCAAAATACCAATGACATTTTTTACAGACTCAGAACAAATAATTCTGAAATTTGTATGGAAACACAAAAGACCTCAAATAGCCAAAACAATCTTAAAAATAACAAAGCGGGAGGTATGACACTCTCTGATTTCAAATCATAAAACAAAGCTACAGTAAACAAAACAGTATGATACTGGCACAAAAACAGACACATAAATCAATGGAATAGAATAGAGAACCCAGAAATAAACCCATATTCATATGGCCAATTAATCTATAACAAAAGAGGCAAGAATGTACAATGGGGAAAAGATAGTCCCTTCAATAAATGGTGGGAAAACTGAACAGCTACATGCAAAAGTATCAAACTGTACTACTCTCTCAAATCACGCAAAAATAAGTTCAGAATGGATTAGACTTAAATGTAAGACCTGAAACCATAAAACTTCTAGAAGAAAACATTGGCAGAATGCTCTTTCATACCGGCCTTAGTGATACTTTTCTTTTACCCTGTCTTCTCAGTCAAGGGAAACAAAAGCAGAAATAAACAAATGGAACTACACCAAACTAATAAGCTATTGTACAGAGCAGGGAATTAATCACCAAAATTAAAAGACCACCTACTGAATGGGAGGAGATATTTGCAAACTATACCTGATAAGGGGTTAATATCCAAAATGTACAAAAAATATCATACAGCTCAACATCAAAATAACAAACAACCTGATTAGAAAATGGGCAGATGATCTGAATAGACATTTTTCTGAAGAGGACATACAGATAGCAAACAAGTACATGAAAAGATGCTCAGCATCACTAAACATCAGAAAATTACAAATCAAAACCACAATGAGATATCACCTCACACCTGTCAGAATGACAGTTATCAATACGACAACAAATAACAAGTGTTGGAGAGAATGTGGAGAAAAGTGAGTCCTCCTGCACTGTTGGTGGAAAGGTAAATTGGTGCATCCACCATGGAAAACAATTTGAAGATTCCTCAAAAAATAAAAAATAGAACTATCATATGATCCAGCAATTCCACTCCTGAGTATGTACTCAAAGAAAACAAAAGCATTAATTCAAAAAGATATATACACCCCTATGTTCATTGCAACATTAATATGGAAGCAACCTAAGTGTCCATCAACAGATGAATGGATAAATAAGATGTGGTATATACATACAATGAAATATTACTCAGCTATAAAAAAGAATGAAATTCTGCCATTTGCAACAACGTGGATGGATCTAGAGGTTATTATGCCTAGTGAAATAAGTCAGACAGAGAAAAACAAATAATATATAATTTCACTTACATGTGGAATCTAAAAAAAAAAAAAATAGAACAAACATAGCAAAAGAGAAACATAGTTATAGATACAAAGAACAAACAGGTGGTTGCCAGAGGGGAAGGGGTTGAAGGAGGAAATAAATATGTGAGGGAGATTAAGAGGTATAAACTTCCAGCTGCAAAATAAGTAAGTCACAGGTATGAAAGGTACACTGTGGGGAATATAGTCAACAATTATGTAATGCATTTGTATGTTGACAGATGGTAACTAGATTTATGGTGGTGATCATTTTGAAAAATATAGAAATATGGAATCCCTATGTTGTGTATCAGGAAGTAACATAATGATGTAAGTCAGTTATACTTCAAGAACAAACAAACACACAAGCAAACTCACACAGAAAAAGAGATCAGATTAGTAGTTACCAGAAGTGGGGAAGTGAAATTGGATGAAGGCAGTTTAAAGGTACAAACTTCCAGTTATGAGAAAAATAAGTACTAGAGATGTAATGTATAACATGATAAATATTATTAACACTGTTGTATGTTATATATGAAAGTTGTTGAGAAAATAAATCCTAAGTGTTCTAATCACAATAAAAATATTTATATTTCTTTAATTTTGTATCTATATGAGATGATGGATATCACTAAACTTATTGTGATATTTATTTCATGATGTATGTAAGTCAAATCATTATGCTGTATTCCTTATACAGTTCTGTATGTCAATTATATCTCAATAAAAATGGAAGGAAAATAAAAAACCATTTTGGCCTAACATGGAGTCACTCATGCTAAGCCCCACCTCAGCAAACTAAAACTTAACTAAATTTCTAATCTCATCTCCCCAGAAAAGGATGGCCTCTGTTAATTAGAGCTTACTGCTTAGTCTGCATTATCTGACCCAGCTCCAAGACTTCCTTTTGCTCCATATAAGGAAAGTAACCTTTCTTTAACCAATCAGTAAATATTCAGTATAACTCCCTTGTCAGTTTCTGATATAGGGGAATGGATTACAAACACGTATTTCCTTCTGTTTGAGAGTTTAAAAAAAAAAAAAAGAAAACAAAAAACTCTATTCATTACCATTTTAATGTAAGGATAATTGAATAAGTGCTTAACTAGAGAAATATAATCTAAGACTTTCAGGAAAAGAATTCTTCTGAATTCAGACCTCATGAATTTATACTGATTTACTTAATGAAAATTGAGGGGCAGAATCAGTATATAATATTGTATGTTATATACATATATATATATATATATATATATATATCTCCATTTATTTAATTAATTATTAGCCTTATTACCTTTGGGATTTTTAATAATTGAGCTATTTGTAAATTTTGGGCAATCAAAAATAAATTCAGGGCTTCCCTGGTGGCGCAGTGGTTGGGAGTCTGCCTGCCGGTGCAGGGGACGCAGGTTCGGGCCCTGGTCCGGGAGGATCCCGCGTGCCGCGGAGCGGCTGGGCCCGTGGGCCACGGCTGCTGGGCCTGCGCGTCTGGAGCCTGTGCTCCGCAGCGGGAGAGGCCGCGACAGTGAGAGGCCCGTGCACTGCGATGGAGAGTGGCCCCCGCTTGCTGCAGCTGGAGAGGGCCCTCGCGCAGAGGCGGGGACCCAGCACAGCCATAGATAGATAGATAGATAGATAGATAGATAGATAGATAGATAGATAGATAGATAGATAGATAGATAAATAAATAAAAATAAATTCAATTGAATCCATACATATCAAGAATTTAAAACAGCAAATGACAAGAAAGAAAGCACACTTGTAGAATAAATTAAGTACATATGAAATAATGGTTTCCAGATCATGCGTAAATGTTATGTAAGCTTTCTAAAATAAACACAGAGATATATAATTCAGCAGGGAGCCAGAGTTTTGATAGAAACAGATAGCGCACTGTTAACTTATTCATTAACATCAGGCAATGTATGAAATGGTGTCCCCAAAATGACAACTTGAATAACAATTCGAAGCAATTAAAAGAATCACTGTGTGGTTTTTTTTGATGATAGAAAATACATTTCATAATTATCTGATATTTATTTGAGGAAAATAAAAATGAAAAATTCCATGATGAATCAGAACATATAGGGCCAGATCCAATGTAAAGACTTTCATTACCTAAACAGCTAATTCTTTTTTTTTTTTTTTTTTTTTTTTTAAGACTGTCCTCCCCTGTTTTAGGAGTCTTATGTTTTCCAAAGCTAATTCTTAATAGACTAGAACAGCTTGTATTTTGTCCTTTCTTTTTGCTAGATTAAAAATAAGTACTGTTTTGATATTAACAAAATGTATTGCCAAGGATATGTAAGTATCAGGACAGCAAATATTGAGGCATAAAAACCATTTTATTTTATAGCTTTACTTATTATGATAAAAATTAGTATATTCATTGGGTTTTTTCTGATTTTCTTCTACAGAATAATTAGCATAATTCCCTTAATGCAAAATGATATTTGGGGCAGACTGATCCCACTTATTGAGCAGTGGCTATGCTAAAATGCGTTTATTTCAGATCAGAAAAGGGCTGGTCACGACCACACATATCCTGAAAGATGGGTGATGTCTAATTCTCCTTTCAAAATTCCTAGGGCTTTATTCATTAGAAAGTTTAGGGATAACTTGATTGCTAGAACTGCAAAATTTATAGCTTGAGTTCAACTATACTTTCTTCATCTATTATTTATGTGAAATCTTGAAGTACCAAGCAGCAGGGATGAAAACAACATATAAAACCATTTAAGACATTGTCCCATGTTTTAGAAAACATATTAAAGGGCACAAACTTGCAACTAGGAGATGAATAAATCTTGGAGATAAAATGCACAGCTTAGTGAGTATAGTCAACCATGCTGTATAATACACTTCAAAATTGCTAACTAAGAGACTTAAATGTCATCATCACAAAAAAGAAATGATAATTGTATGATTAGCATGCAATTATGATAGAGGTGCTAGCTAAAGCTTTGTGTGATAATCGTATTGCAATACATGTATCAAATCAACACATTGTACACCTTAAGCTTACACAATGTTATATCTCAATTATATCTCAACTGAAAAAAAAAAAAAGGCAGGACATGTCACTGGGAAGCGGGGCTTGGGCAAGAATTTGAAGAAAGCTTAGGAATTAAGAAGGGAACAGTGGGAGTGGTTAATGATAGTGTTGAAGCTCTAAGGTCATAGGTAAGGGAGTGTGAATATCACTGTCTGGTCAGAGGGGAAGATTTTCATAGGAATGAATAAGAAGCTAGAATGGGAATTAGAATGGGAGGTGGTTGTGCAGGTCCTTGAAACAATGAGATTTGCCAACAAAACGGTGACATGGACAAAGAGGGAACTTTTTCTAGCAACCTTGTGAAGTACACTATGGTCAAGATTACAGGGAGTCTTCCCTCCATGTGGACAGATAAAGGAGCAGAGGCTCAGGTGCCATTTCTGGGCAGAATTGCCTCCGAGAGTGGAGTAGAGCAAAGTCACTTGCCCCAGGTACTGTCACTACTACTTGGGGGTTCTAAATAAATTCTGATTTTTGTTCAGACTTCATTACACAATTATATTTACTCCACTTCTATCTCCCCAGACATATGAAGCACAGTCTCATGTTCTTATGAGACTCTGGGCAAATTTCCTAAATATCTATTTATTATATCCCTTAACTGTAGAATGTGTTTAGCAATAATACTAAAAGAATCCTGAAAGGTAATTAACACCTCCCTCAGAAAAAAAATAATATATTTTCACTTCTTAAAATTATTTGACATTACTGATACTATGAATGGTCATCGTTATAAATTTAGTATTAGAATATCTAAAATGGGAACATAAATAATATAGTGATTTGCTAAGAGCATATTTAATGTATGAAGTTAAAATCTCTATCATACCTATGTCTGCATGAGAGCTCTGCCTTAGAATAATAGTGTATGAAATTAAAATTTTATTTTTATTATCCTAAACTGATAATAAAAATGTTATTTTATTTGTGATCTGTCCTTTCCAGTTACATAGGACAAAAAAATGTAAGGCCTTTAGAACATTCAAATAAAATAAACAAAACAAAAACCCCTTGACCATTTTTTGGGGCAGGGGAAGAATGTTATTATCAGGTTGATTAGTTACAGAATTTTTCTATGAATTTACACCTGTATAAATATATATAAACTATAATGTAACCACCCTAAGGGAAGAGATTTCCATCTATTTTATTCACTGTGCATTCCTAATTCCTAGAAGCATGCTTGGCAGAAAATATGTTCAATGAATATATAGAAATAAGTGCAGAGAGGGTCCAATGGCGATCTGATACACACACAAAATCTCTCTGGATACAGAACATCCCTCCATGTGTGGGAAATGCTGAGAAGTTTGTAATCTCATGAGTCAGTGCATGTATTTTTGAAAGAAATGTGCTCAAAAATGTGAGGGGCAAGAGACAACAAGATTGGGAGGGTTTAGCTTCTCAGCAAAAAGAAGTTGAAACAGGAGGCATCTTTGGTACACATGATTGTGAAGGGAAAGAAGGAAGCAGGTGGTGGAAATTCAGGGACATAAAGCACAATTAAATGAAAGCAAAGCAACCTCTCCCCAAAAACACTATCAATTAATGACACTACAATGCAACCTAATATAAGAAAAGCATATTTTATATAATAAAAATAGAAATAAAAATAATGAACACAAAGTTCTATAATTTACAATAGTAAAAACAAGTACTATAATTTATAATAGGATAATGCAAAAATGATGGCTATGTACATAGATTTCAAATTGGCAATAGAACCAACACAACAACTAATTTGAGTCAAGCAAATTTTGGAGAGAGTATTCTGACTGTATTTCCTTAGTAGGATATAACTGAGGAAAAAAGAACTGCAAAAGGATATTAAATTTTAATTAGCAGAATTGTTTATAATGCTACTTAGAACTGGACTTTCATAAAGTAGGAGTTTTCATAAGTTTGTATATAATATATATGAAATACACATATGCTGCATGCATACAAATACTTGTATATACATATATATGTGTGTATAAAATGTGACTATGAAACTATTTTATTGAAAATTGCTAAGGATTAGAAAGCAATATGAGAAAATTAAAGAGCTGGAATGAGGCTCAAAAGTTATTATGCCCAAACCCTTTTATTTTCCCACCATGGAATTGAGACCTAGGGATTTTAAGTGATTGGACTTCAGTCACACAGCTAGTTAGTGACTGAGTTGAGGTCTCATTTCTTGTTATATAATCTTTCTGGCGACTTCATAGGGATGGTTAGAAATTGAAACTGAAAAGATAGGAGGGTTTTTTTTTTTTTTTAATCTTAAGGAAAAAAACCCACAAAACTTTATTTATAGAATTAAAGCATTATATGTAATCATCTCTGGGGTTATGCTGTTGTAAAATTGTTAATAAATTTTACCCTATACATACTGATGGAAGTTTTCTTCATTTTAAGATGCAGGGATAGGGTAGTCAATCTCTAATAGAACACAGTTTAAGTCATTCCTAAGAAGAAGAGAAAAAAAAAATGACCATCGAAGGGAAACATCACTTTACTGTCCAAAACATACTGGTTTGAAACAAGTATTTTGATGAGATGCTTTGAAGAGCAAGTCACATTATTCTCTTTTAAGAAGTGTCTATTCATGGTCTCATGTACTACTTATTTCTCTCAGAATCGTTAATTTGGCATTGTGATGAGACAAGCTGTGAGATTCGACACGTTTAAAATTAAACGACAAAAATGGGGATGATTGTGTAGTGTATTTCTAACTGAGGAGTTAAATAAAAAACGTTGAAAAGTTTTCACTGCACATTGTACTTAGCTGTTGAAACTATAGAAACTTACTTTTGCTCTGATTTCTAGAAGAATGTTAAATATAACCCTATTATTTTTTTTAGTTTTTGAACAACTATGTTATCACTATTATGTTGGTTTAAAACATATAGAATTATTAAGATAAAGTAGATACATTGTCACAAATCATATTATGAATGGGGGTTATTTAATCAAATATAATAATGTAAACATGAACATCAGGAAAAAAAATTACATTCCAAATCTACTTTTGGCATCTTTCATACTCAAGTCGGACAGAATTTTAATATCTTCATAGGGATAAAGGAGGAAAGAAGGGAAAGTTGTCTCCGGAAAGGGATGGAGATGCTTGGTAATTCAGAATGGAAAGAGAAACAAATATGTTTGGATGATGAAGTAAAGAGTGCTTAGGTGAGTTTTGGGGGAATGTGTTGACATTCTTAGTTAAATTAGACTATCCCTGGATACCAGTTTAGTTGAACTTGAGGCCTGCCCTATGCCCCTCTATTCTTTCTATTAGTACAATTATACACAGATTAGTTTGGTACTTAATAAATGCCTAATATTTAATTTCAGTTGGTGGCTATTGAATATTGTGCTGGAAGAATGGATATAATTCATCTTTTTGGACTAGATCACGACAGCACAGAAACTGACCAAAGAACATTGTTGAAAGTTTCCAAAAGAAAATTGCATAGCTAAGTGCTACAGCTATAGCATGTTAAAAATGTCCATGCCATTTAGAGAAAGGGAGTCAAAAGTTACTCTTTCTTAGCCATGTTCCAGAATGTGGGGAAAGCCATGAAGCAGGATAAGGGAGCAAAATTCAACTGAGTGTTAGGAATGAGATTACACTACATCCTTTTTCGTATCACTTTCCTTTTTTTACTTTCATTGATATTATATTTTAAAATTTTTTCTCTGAACTATCTGTCAGATCATATTCTCATGTTGACATTTCCTTCTATACATTACATCTGAATATTGGAATTTATTGAAATTTCTCCTGAGTCTTACCTTCATTTCCTTTCTTCCTTTAGTAATTAATACATTTCCATGCCTTTACATTGTAAGTACTGAATATGCACATATTTACATAAGGGCATCTTACACCACCTGAAATTTAGTATTCTCAAACTTAGTTCTTAGTCCAGCCTCCAAACTGGTCCTGTCTACAACTCCAAAAATGGCATCATGTTCCTCCAATTAGAGCATCAAATAACATCTTTACACATATCCTTGATTTCACTCCTGGGACCCTCATATCTGTTCTGCTATCTACAAATATCCTTAAAAACTTAAGTAATTGAGGACTTCCCTGGCGGTCCAGTGGTTAAGACTCTCTGTGCTTCCAATGCAGGGGGCATGGGTTCGATCCCTGGTTGGGGAACTAAGATCCCACATGCCGCGTGTGGTGCAGCCAAAAATAATAATCATAATAATAACAAAAACCTTAACTGAGTCATTGTCTTTCCTCTGAATAAAAGTTTGAGCTGGGCCCTCCATACCTTTCCAGACACATATTGTTCCCCTCTCCCCTGGTCTCACCACATTTATGCCCAGTAGCCTCCTTTCATTTTCTAAAACACACTAAGAACTTTCTTGGTTCAGAGTTTTTACCTGTGCTTTTTCCTTTGCCTGGAACACTTGACACAAGTCTTCATAATTCTGATTTCCTATCTTTCACAGTTAAATATTGCCTTGTCAGAGAACTTTTCTTTTAACTTGTGACCATTCAACAACCATCATTATTGTCTACTTCTGTATTCTATTCATGTTTTTATGGAACTTACTGCAGCTTTTCATCTGCCTTCCTGACTCTAAGCTCCATGAGGAAAGGGACTAGTGACTCCCTAATACAAATCCAGGGCTTAGCATAGTTTCTCACACATTGGAAGAATTTATCATGGAAATTTTCTAATTTTTGTTGCACATTATCTATTCCACCATCTTTAATAATATTTTTTAAAGAAATATTGCTCTTCTTCAGATACAATCTTGTCGGGCTGTTGATTAGATGACCTTTGTTTCTGTAACCAAAAGGTGACCATATAGTATAAACTAGGTAATCAAATTTTCCCTTTCTGGAAACTTTATCATCAGCAAAATGACAAGTAGAAAATAAATGTATTCCTCTTTATTGACAGTAACTTTATGAAATCATTTAGTATTTCCTCCTTCTTAGGTACTGTGGTTACTCTGGCTTCTATTCACATTCTAGTGTTTTTTTCTTTGAATTCTGTGATCATTGTGGTATTCTACATTTACTTTCCTTTTCAAGTTTTAGTAACCAGAGTCAGTTGAGATGATTTTGTTTACAACAGAAAACACAACTTAAGTGGCTTTCTGAGAAAGAAACATTTATTTCCTCACTTGAAATCAGGTTCTGTGATAATAAACTCCAGATTTGGTTAGTTTAGTGGCTCAGTGCTACCATCAAAGACCAAGGTATATTCCATATTTCTTTTCTGCCATCCTCATTATGCTATTCAGTTTTCCTCAGTGTTACAAGATTTTGACAGGAGCAACAAATATATCTTCATACAAAGAGTTCCAAAGCCAAAAACAACAACAACAACAACAAAAGACCAGACATTTTTAAAGGCAAGGAAAATTTCCCCAAATCCCACAAGAGCAGACTTTCCCTCACATTTCACTGGCCAGCATTGGGTGACACATTCTTTTCTAAGACAGCCACATCATGAGAATTTACATGGCTTGACTGACGTAAAAGAAACAAGTTTCTATGGTGCTATAAAACTATTCATTTGGCTTATGGAAGAATGCGAATAGATGAAAAATGAACCTCTTGAAAAGTCATTTCTCCATATATTTCAAAACACAGCTTCTTTATACTATTTTATACCAAAATCAACGTAAATTATACCTCTCAGTTTACTGGGTTGGAAGCATTGCTTTGTATTGTATGATGTTGAAACACCATGGATAAACCAGGTGATATTGTAAGTATCTTTCAGACATAACATTCTCTAAATCTAGAGCTCAATCTTTGTACTGAATTACAAAGTCCATTCATGGTTTCTGTATTCATCTTCTTATTTCTTCTCACTTGATTCCCAACATTAGATTAAATTAAAATTTGAAAATCCTTGTGTTCATTCAGAGCCATAGATCACATGGTGACTTATTCCAACTCACTATTTTTATAGATGAAGAAACTTTATAGAGAGAAAAATGAGAAATTACTTGATCAACATATAGACACTTCAAAATTAACGTTTATAAAGCAGGAAGTCTAAAAACCATTGATTTGCTACATTTAGAGAAAATCCTCTTATTGTGGAAGGCAAAATGTGTTGTTCTTATTCACTCTAACAAAAGTTTTTACAACCTTAGAAGATGAATCTGCAGGAAAAAAAAAAAAAACATATTACTTATTTACAAGGATACACCTCAATGAATTTACTCCCAGGAAGCTTTCTCTAATTATTCAGGTACAATTCATTCTCTGACTCTGTCTTATGCCTGATTAGAAGTCTTAATATTGATCCTTGAAATTGAAGAGTGAAGTTTATCCTCCTTTTGATTACTATAATTGTGTCAAATATTTTGACTACGTTTCACAATTCCTTGGGTTGGGATATGAGTAGATATTAAGTAGTGTAGTTCAGATTATTTGGTACTTTATAAAATTAATTATTTTTGCTTTGTTTTAAGGCAAAAACTCTTTGTGCTGGGAGGTTCAATTTTCAATCAATATAATTGCCATCAATATTTTGATTCGTTAAACTAAAAATGCGTAAAAACAAAGTACCCATACTTTCACAGATTTCCAATCAACCAGGAAAGAAATTGAAGATATGATGAGAAAAGGCATCATCTGATTAAGCAGCCAACTTTCCTGGGCAAAACGAGAAGGTGATATAGAAGAGATCCCAAGGAAGATTTTCCCGTTGTCTCCCTTTGTTAGAGGTAGAGCTATGCAAGTAGATTATGTAAATGCAATTAGAGAGTCAATACAAAAATAGAAGAGTTGAGAGATGAATTTATGGAAGTCACCAATCTATTCACGTTATCAGCATTATTTGACTTTAACATCACAACAATTGTATGAGTTAATGTTGCTCAAAGGGAAAAGTGTTTGTCCGGTTAATATATGATGAAACAGAAATCTGCACCCAGTTCTACCTGATTCTAATGCCCATGCAACCTGCAAGTGGTCCAATAAACTGCTGTATGGTAGCATTAAGAAGGCAAAGGAGGGCTTCCCTGGTGGCGCAGCGGTTGAGAATCTGCCTGCCAATACAGGGGACACGGGTTCGAGCCCTGGTCTGGGAAGATCCCACATGCCACGGAGCGACTAGGCCCGTGAGCCACAATTGCTGAGCCTGCGCGTCTGGAGCCTGTGCTCCGCAACAAGAGAGGCCGCGATAGTGAGAGGCCCGCGCACCGCGATGAAGAGTGGGCCCCCACTTGCCGCAACTAGAGAAAGCCCTCGCACAGAAACGAAGACCCAACGCAGCCATAGATAAGTAAATAAATAAATTAAAAAAAAAAAAAAAAAAAAAGAAGGCAAAGGAGCAGACCTCTAGAAAGAGGAAGTCATTTCTAAAGTATCTGTCTAGTTCTGCACAGTCATCTCTCTTTGGCTTCCATGTCACCACTTAACTATAAATTGTCACAGTTGTCAGGAAAAACTCATATTGTCAAAACTATTCGGGGAAGTAATGATTTGAGACTGTTCTCCTAGGATGGAGAATAGGCAAAGAGTAGTGTCCTAAAAGTCAATGAAAGAGTGGATTTACAAAAAAGTGTAACTAAGAGTTGACATAATTAAGATTGGAGAGAATGCTTATGGAAAATGACTATTAATTGAGTGATTACAAGATCATTGGTTATTTTCAACATAGCTTTTTGAGAAAGTACTAGTTGAGACTGAAACTTAAATTTTCATGAAATAATTGAAGAGAAATACCAATTGGAGAGAAAAAGAACATAATATAGTTTGAATGAAAGTATTTATACCAATGGAATCTTTGAATTAATATTTTTTGTCAGTCAAGAAAGATGAAATAAAAATTGAGTGACTCAAGATGTATGAGAGTTGAAATAGTGCTAAGGAGGGGATGTGAATAGAGTTCAGGTAGGGAGAGGCTCTTGAAGAGTAGAGATGAAATAATCTCACTTTAAATGTGGAAGAAAATAGAAAATAATTGGTGAGGATTGAGAAAAATTATAAAGAAAGAAAATTTGAAAAAAATGGTTCTGTCAGATGAAGAATCTGACAGTTAAGTAGACAGGGTGATCATCAGCCAAATGAGAGGAAGGGGGGAGAGAACATTGTGAGTAAACTAGAGAAAGTCCGAGTTATTGTAGAACAGTCAAAAGCACAACAATTAAAAGTGAGAAAAGCATTGCTAAGCAGTTTTACCGACCTACTTGATATATGAACTTGTCAAGTTTCACAAAAAGTAATACTAAAATTTATCTTGATTTCATCATAAACTGTTGAAATTTAACTCTGTAAGAATGTGGAGAGAAAGAGAATAATTCAGCCTCAGATGGGCAACCCTCCACAGAGAACTTAATGCAAAGGTATTTCCAGATGACGATAAAATCGTTTGTTCCGTATCTCCTACAGAGTGAAAAATGTGTGACTTAATGTTGTTATTCAAGGCAATCTATGGTTTATCTCAATATACCTGACCTGCCTTGGTTCACTTTCCACCTTTCCAGGTGCCTTAAGCTCCAGTCAGCTTAAACTACCTGAGGTCAGCTAATATGTTCTTTGATGGCATGCATTTATTACTGTCACCCACATGACCAAAAGCCTCTCCCTATCCAACTCCATTAATTAAAACTGCATAATTATCTTTCAAGGATCATCTCAAACAGCTTTCTCTCCTTAATGTTTGTTGATTTTCTAACCAGATATAACCTCTCTTTTGAATATTCATACCACTTTATTCTTCATTTACTGTAACTGTCATTCTAAACCCTGAGGTTTAGTGATGTGTGACTCTATCTATGCCTCACCACCCTCCAGTCTTTTCCATGTTGCTCAACACCTGGGCCATAAAGTGTCTTGATCACTTCTGAATCTTAAATACTTTTTGAATTATTATTTCTATATAACTCAATATTCATCACTAATTGCCCTAAGATTCAATCCTCTCTCATTTGTTTTCTGTGTCCCTGAGTATTTCATTCGATTTATTCATCTTATTTCTTAATAAATATGTTGAACATGAGATAAAAAAATCTTCTGTGATTTCTAACGTCTTTCTCCAAATTTTGAAATAGAATTTGTTTAAATGCTTTTATCAGTTTCTCAATGGCCTATCAAAAGCTTTTAATTTAGATAACGAAGTTTCTGTCAGAATTAGCTTAAATTTAATTTATCAATGCTTTCTTGAGATATTACTTTATATATTTTCTATAAATCAGTTCCTGTTAGATGAATTATATTTAAAAATATTTAAATAAACTCATGGAAAGAGTTTATGGATAGAAATCTTAGAAAAAATTTTAATGAATTTTATTGCCATTTTTTAAAAATTAAAAGGTTGCTACTTTACATGAAAAAAATATCATCTGAAAGCTAAAAATCATATAGCAAGATTTTAAATGAACAATCTGTAGGCTCACATGATACCAATGTCATGTTAATGAGTACATAGGCCAGAAGAAAAAGTATTTTACAAACTTCTGAAAACAAAATATATGATTGTATTTGCATGTCTGTTTTTGTAAGAATCAAAAGGAATGTATCAGAATGCGATTTTTTAAATTTTTTATACACTTTTTAACAAAAATTTCCATCAATTTTTAAAGCCAAAAATATACACACATAAGAAATTGTTTTTCTGGTTTGGAAAATCATGTTGTACAGCTGTTTATATATTCAGACTTAGAATTGTGTTATGCTATACTTTTCACTATTTTTGGATAGGAAATACTATTAATTACATGTGCCTGTGACAATATTTTCAATCTGTTGTCTATTTGTCCTATTTTTGTTAACATTCACTTGACTTATCTGCACAGAAAGCACAAGAAGAGACGAGGACATCTGTGAGATAAACTACATTTCATAATTACCTTAAATTCTTGTTTCTAAAGAGTTTAAAATATGTGGAAGAGTGTGCCATGCCATGTTTTATGAGACAGCTCAGTTTTGACTACTGTAGCCCTCTTTATTGTCTCCTTGGAGGTTTTTGAGACGTCTAACACTTTATCATTTCCTATCCTATCACGTTCCCTTATTAGCAATGCTGAGATATGAAGGCTGGCAGCATTCTTCTTTTCCATTTTTGAACTTTAAAAAATCTCCAAATATACATATATAAATACTGTACATACTTACAGTTACAAAAGTGTTAATTTTATAGTTACTGACAATTAAAAAAGTATATTTGCATGTATGTATTTTATATTCCAGGTCAGGGATTAAGCAAAATTAAACTTTATATAGTCTTCTACTTCTAAGGGTACAAGTACATGGTATGTACTTTTATGTATGTATGAGATATCGATTAATGAAACAAAAAATAATGTTTTTTATCCAACTGGCAATTTGAGAGAAGATATACTGGCTCCATTAAGTAATTCCAATTTAGTTAATCCTGATATATGTAAAAAGCTAACAAACAACTCAAAACCGATTTTGGTAGAAAAAATAGGTTTTTTATCTAATTTTTACTTATAATGCAGTTATAGATAATGAGAAAATGGATGACTTTCCCACTTCCCAGCCAAAGCTAAACTTGCAATAGTGAAGGTTGATTTTTATCTGAAAACTAATTGAAGGAATCTCATCAAAATCATCCTTACTTTTTTTTTTTTTAATCTCTGAGCTGGTAATTACCCTTTAATCAAGTTGACAATACTAGATGCTATAATAAAGATCAAAGTGACACATTTTTATTTTACTGTTACTTGTTCCTTTTAATTTTGTAATTAGACAAGCCTTATCTTTAAAAGTAATAAATTTACTTTCTATTTAAGGAGCTAATAAAGACTGTAGAGAGAACAGTTATTATCATGATTTATGAACATTTTTTAGTAGTTTACATACAAAGAAAACAATATTTATATTGATGCAAAATTAAATTTAATACAAAAGTGATATATACATATATGCATGTCCAATAACAAAGGTAAAAAATAAATGTGTTAATTGAATAGTAGGCATATTTACAGCTTCTTTTTATTCATTCTTTTTCATTAAATACCGGTTATGTTCCATGCATCTTTTTTTAAAATTTTGCCTATACTAGTTAAATGAGAGAAAGCCATAGCACTCTTAGGACTTACATTCTAATGATTTGAGACAAATAGTAAACAAATGAATAAATCTTAAGAGTAATGAGAATTTATATAGGATGAAGTGATAGATACATGGTGGATAATTTAAGTATTAAAATCTGATGGATAACCTAAGGGTAATAAGAAAATATTGAGGATGTGGGGCTATGCATTCCAGGGGTATATGTCTAGAACTAAGACACTAAAGCAGAAAACAGACTGGCACTTTTCAAGATGCTGCCGTAGTGGTAGGTAGGACAGAGCATATAGTTTTTAATCCCAGTGTACATTTTATTACAAAGCCATCTGAGAGTTTTAGATAATGAAGTGACAACAGGAAATATCATTCTGGTTGTTGTGTGGAGAGTGGATTTTAGAACATAAACATTAAAAACAAGGAGGAAATATTGAACTTATTGCAGAAGTTCTCTTGATAGGTGTTAACAGGCTTGATTTTGGATTCTAGTAATGGAGACAGAAAGAAGTGAATGGATTTTCCATGTGTTTTGTTGGTGAAACTATTAAGATGTTGACAGATTAGCTTTAGGAGTAGAAAAAAAAAGTGGTTCCTAGGCTTGAGTCTTTGGTGGAAACATAAAAAATGTTTTGCTTTGTTTTGTTTTCAACACAAATTTGAAATGTCCCTTAGATTATCAAAAGGAGATAAGGATTAGGAACATAGCAGGAATAGGTTATAACAGAATCTGTCGTTTTAAGGTAACTGGCAGGTAGATGGTTATCAAAGACATGGCAACATTTTTACATTTTATAATGTTTCTCAGTATTTTAATTAAGAATCTTTTAAACTTATATTTATGTATTAGAATTTTCCAGAGAAACAGGATCAATTGGGGAAAAAATACATAAATTAAAAGAGAGTTAAATGACTCATGCAATTATGGAGGCTGAGAAGTCCTACCACCTGCTGTCTGCAAGCTGGAAACACAGGAAAGTCAGTGGTGTAATTCAGTCCAAGTCCTAAGGCCTGAGAACCAGAGAGGCTGATGGTATAAATTCCAGCCTGGGTCTGAAAGCCTGAGGATCAGGAGTGCTGAGTGCAAGGGAGGATTTATGTCCCGCTGCAAGTAATCATCAGAAAGGAAAACAATTCTTCCTTTCTCTGTTGTTGTTATTATTCAGGCTTTCAATTTGGATTGGATGATGCTCTCCCACATTCAGAAGACAAACTGCTTTATGAGTCTACTGATTCAAATGCTAATTTCATCCAG
This sequence comes from Eschrichtius robustus, assembly GCF_028021215.1. NCBI lineage: Eukaryota > Metazoa > Chordata > Mammalia > Artiodactyla > Eschrichtiidae > Eschrichtius > Eschrichtius robustus. The sequence goes on from NC_090829.1 coordinate 124,564,803, forward strand.
AAACACCCTTACAGACACATGCAGGAATGATGTTTAGTCAAATATCTGGGCATCCTATGATCCAGTCAGGTTGGCTGGATAACATTAATCATCACAATGTGTAACATACATTCAGAAAAGTTTATGTATTATTAGTGATGCTTTTTCACAAATTAGGCACTCCTTTCCAGTATACAAATCAAGAAACAGAACATGACCAGGGTTCCAAAACCTTTCCTCCTGTTATCTTCCACACCCTACATAATTCTCACTTCCCAGCTAAGGCTAAAAAATATTTTGACTTTGAACAACATAGAATAGTTTTACCAGCTTTTGAACTTTATGCAACAGGAATTGTACTTTGTATACTCTCCTGTGGCCTGTTATTTTACTCAGTTTTATGTTTAAAATATGTATCCACATTGAGAATGTGATTATTGAGTTGAAAGAATCAAGTAATTTTTTAAAAGTTTAAGAAGGCTGTTTAAATTTTCCTTTTTTTCTTTCACTTATACTTTAACATGTGTATATTTATACCTCCAAAAACCCCTAACCCCAATAACTAATATAAACATTAATTTAGTAGATACACCTATTATAAAAATTCAAAGAAATAAATTTACAAATGCAAAACAGATAATTACAACATATTGTTTGTGACACCATTGATTTTTTTGTCTTAAATTTACACCAGAATATAATTCAAAGACTAAACTCATCTTTAAGGTTTCTGACAAGATTGAGTTACTTCCAGCATCAATTATCACTTACAGCAACTCTATGTCTATCTCTATATTTAGCATATGAGGAACCATTTGGAATTCCATTTTTTTTTTCTCTCCTTATCCTTATAGAAAATTTTGGATGGAACTAACCCATCACCCTAACATTCATAAAGGCTGGTTATTATTACATGTAAAGTTAATTATTATAGCCATAACATTTATTTTTTAAGCACATAAATGTCTGGTTTTTAACATTCCTTATTTTATTCAAATAGTTCAAAGATCTTCTGAAATCATGTGTTCTATTCTGATTATACAGAATAAACTGTAGCCCTATTACTCATAAAACAATAATTTCAGTCATAGCCTCTTCCTGTCACATACCTAATTGGCTATCCTTGAGGTATCTCAAAGGCATCTCAAAATGAGCATGGGAAAAACAGAACTTTTTACTTATGAAAATACAGATCCCTACTGAGGAATGTAGAACATTGGAAATGATAAATAATGAACATGTATGAATGTATAATTATGCATAATGATATTTTCTTATTAAATCTTTTTTCAAAATAGTTAGCTGTTGAAATAAAAATAAAAACAATAACAATATATGCATACACATAAGTACAATGTGAGACAATAACAGCATAAGGCATAAAGGGAAAAAAATTGAAGTACTTATGTTATATGAGAAGTCGTACGATACCAATTAAAGGTGGGCTGTGACAAGGTAAAATGTACACTGCAAACCCTCAAACAATCACTGAAATAACAAAATAAAGAGTTACAGCTAATAAGGCAAGAGAGGAGAAAAAGCGGGTTTATAAAAAAATACTCCAGTGATTCAAAGAAGAATAAAAAAGTTAGAGAGAAAGGGAATAAAGACCAGATAGGACTCATATAAAAGGAAAAAAGATAACAGACTTAAACCTAATCATATTAATAACTGAATTAAAAGTCAAAGATTATTATATTAAATAAAAACTGCAATACCAAACTACTTTACAAGAAAAACACTTTAAATATAAATAAATAAGTGAAAAATAAAGTAAAAGAAATCCATTGTAACAAATTATGTATAATCAATCATAAAATAATTATATTAAAAATCATTTATATGACATTCAAATCTAATTGGTAGTCCCATTTTTCTTTTTCTTTTGTTTATGAATCTGGGAATAATAATTTTAGCATCTAGAATTTTTTATAAGGATAAAGAGAAAAACAAATGGAATTCTAAATGTGTAATTTAAAAATGCTCACAAGATATCTACTGATATGCTATCCTTTATTCTACTAAAATGTGTAATCTTTGATTAACATAGGGACTTCAGGGGGAAAAAAAGTAAGCCAATAGAGTATCATTTAACTTAACTTTCAAGTTATTTACAGTCAAAGATAGTACCCAACTAAAGACGTATAGATATATAGATATAGATATATAGATATATATATATAAGTCCCTTTTTAATTTTCAGTAACTCTATCATTCTGAATAAGCTGTGGCCTAGTTAATGTTCTAGGTAGGTCTGTCTTTAAAGACAGATTTTGCTATCAAATTGTTAGCAGATTAGTGAGGGGCCTGGTCAAGTTAGCAAGATCTCCAACCGTGTGACTTTCGCTTGGCAGTGAAATCAAGATATGTTCAAGCTGCCGTGAGAAAAAAGAAGCGCAATGATCCCAAATTGTGAAAGGCAATGATGAACTTCCAGTGACAATGTAAGGTACGATTTAAAGAATGAGAACAATTCAGAAAATCTTAAAAAAGGAAAAGTACCTATCAGAGAGCAGAAAGGCCTTTTACCAAAAATTGGATGTGAGAAGGAGCAGGGTCCACGGGTCTGGAGAGTTGGGAATTTTTCAATACAAGTGGAAGAGAGTCTCATATACAAGGTTGTCATATTCACTAACCGGATCATGAGGCCTTTTGTGTGCCATGCGCCTTTTTTATGTCTTCTCTCCATTTGTATCTTTCCTATTTTGTATTTTATTTAATTGTGTCAAATACCTCACATTATTTTTACAGGTGTCAGTAGAGAAAAGTGCAAGTCTGTGATTTTGAGTATTTTGTTCTAGCTTACCCACTTGCTCACAGGGGAATCTTGGCAAAGTCACTTAACCTATCTGAGGTTCTGAAACTTCATCTGCTAAGTGAATATAATTATGTATGTAGATCTGCTAGTAATACAGAAAAATCATTAATTTCAGTGTGAGAGAGTGCTCTAGAGAAATCAACAGGCTGCATGGGCTTAAATGAGTATTATTAACCACCGTTAACATTTTCAGTACATAATTACGTATTTTTGACAAACCAGAAATATTATCAATTGAAATTAATGAGACAAAGAGCAAGGAAAAAGTTTTAAATCTCTGAAAATAGTATCTATAATAGTATTTGTATTTCCCAAATAACTACTATTTTATAGAGGTTAAAGAGCATTGTAGGCTGGCTGATAAGTTATTTTAAATTGTCTGTTGTCAAGGTAACCTGTTCTTTGGGATTTGTAGTAGAAAGGATCTTTCCAAATCACAGTCTCCACAGGTGTTAGTCAGATAACCACCTGTTACATTATAGCTCTGTTTCTTGATTCTGTTCTCTAAAGAAAGTTATTGTTTAAATAGTATATAGGATATCTCCAAGTTATGACACAGTTTTTTAAATGACTTTATTTTATGAATAGAAACACAAATACATTTAGATTGATATGATAAAAACATGAATATGATTACAAGCTAAGTGTCTTTGAACAGAAATTTGCCTTTGCTACAGAACAAATGTGGCACAAAACAAAGACCAAAAGAAGTGATGCTACGATAGTTGTTATAAACTATACCTAACTATACTGGTATGATTATAAATTCAGGTAATCCAACAGTGAATAGTCAGGGGCCTCTAGACATGGAGATTGACTTTTCAAAAATTGGATGCAAACTCTGTATTTTTGATGTGTTAGAAGGAAATAAGGCATTGCTTTTTGAATTAGAATTTTAGACAATTTGTAATTAAATAACCACCTTATTGGGAGCAGTTTTAAAACATGTTTTGTAAATTATCTGCAAAGAATTAAGAGGTGGGTTCTTATTAAAGGAACTGATTCTGATTCCAGACTTCTTCAATCTGAGAAGATTTGTGAACGCCCCCACCAATAGAATATGACAGAAATCATGCTATGTGATTCCTGAGGTTACATCATACAGCTTCCATATGGTTCTCTTTGGTGTTTCAATTTCAGGAATTGGAACCATCATACAAATCTGACCACCACGAGGTCACCATGCCGTGATGAAGCCCAGTACCATGGGATTTTTAATTTACTCTTTATATTATGACGCTGAAAATATATTGATTTGCAAGTGTTGATAAATTATCAGTGAAGATATTTCCCATAAGAATAATTAAACCATTGTGAGAATTATTATTTTTTAAGTGCAAGAAAACCATATTTAAAAATTATAGGTGGTTTTCCCCCTCCCACATTGTAGCCTGCTGAAAGGTAGGCAAGAAATCTTGAGACTGAGTTTATGTATAAAATGCACTGATAGATATGGAGGATGTTCTGTGCCAAGTTCACAGTGTATCTGGAAAGCAAGAGACAGCATCCTCAGAAAAGTAAATGGTAAGACATTGAGAACTGATATGAGATATCAGAAGCAACTTTAGCCTTTGCATTGCCCAACCCGTGGCTGACACTGACTGTTGGCAGAGAGTACCATATGTCAACAGCACGTATCGATCAAGTCAGCACCACTGAGGTGGATCCTCAGAAATTATATGGGAAAGGGAAGAGGAATAAAATGCCTGCTATTATTAGAAGTATTATCTTAACATTAAAATGTGGTAGTACAAAATGTCAGTTTCTTACACTAAACTCCTAGAACTGATAAGTGAGTTTAGCAAATGAATAAGTGAGTTTGACAAATGAATCATGTAATATAAGATGTTAACAATGGGAGAAACTAGAGGAGGGGTACATAAGAGCTCTCTGTACTATCTTTGCAACTTTTCTGTAAGTCTAAAAGTATTCTAAAGTGAACAAAAATTTACTAAAAATGTAGGGAAAATGTGGTGACATAAACTGAATTTTCCGCCTCTTTATTTCTTATTCCGTTCCTTTGATCATGAGAGAAACTTAAGACGTGACAAAGGTTTAACTTGGATATAATGCCACAGTGTCATTTTATGTGAAGAAGCTTCATAATTGAACCCAAAGCAGGAAAGACACTTTTAGTATCTAAGCACAAGATTATTAACATGCTTGTTATAAGATGAAATATACATGTGCTAGGTATACAAGCACGGGTGTTCTTCCAAAGATGCAACAAAATCATTTGACAAAATTCAATGTCCATTCATGATAAAAAAAATACCTGAACAAATTAAGAATTAAAGCAATTGCCCCAAAGTTATAAGAGCAGCTATAAAAGCTTACTGCTAACATTATAATTTGTGGTTTTTTAATAATTTCAAGATGGGTTTTAAAACTGATATTTTTTACAAATCAGTAATTTTAAATTTACAAATTTGTTTTTACTTTAATTACATCATTCCTAGCTAAGATGTTTCTCTTATAAAAGCAAACTATCCAGGTAATTTCCCTTTCAATTTTGCATTTAAAAAGATCACTGCAGAACTGAGAGTTTTACGTAAGCAATACTTAGTTCTTTCCTTCTTAAAGAATGCCAAGTTCTGCTTGTTCAGGTTCTTCAATAAAAAAATCATTCAAAGTAATCATTTAAGTATGTACCATGCAATTTTGATTAAAGGTTGTGGTTGAATAATGCTACTTCATTAGTTGTATTTAGGGTGGTGATACTTTGTTCATTGATACAATGTTTATTGTATATGTCCTCACACTCAACACTATTTCTTTAATAACTTTCATTGCTTTCAGGATGTTTGGATTATTCTCCTTCAAAAATGTATTTTCATGTATCCATACTTTGCTTCAGGTATTTTGTTTTTAACCTCTAATTAATTTTCCATTTAAAAAGGTAAATTTAATACTGTAAGGTTAAATAATATATTTATGAGAATTACACTAAAATTCCAAAAAAAAAAAAGGCTTTGTAATCTTATAAGAGATATCATCATGGTACAAGTGGAACTTTACCCAGTCCAGAGTTGCAAATAATACATTTCATTGGTCAAAAGCAGTTTTCAGTAGAAAATTTATTGAACATAATAGCTTTTCTGTAATCAATGGAGATAATTAGATATGAATGATGTCATGAACCCTTAAACTACTGACTGATTAGGCTTCTTTTATATCCTTCCACTCCCCCCACCAACTATTTACCTGGTATTTTTTAATGGTAATTAACTTTATAGTTAAATCAAACCAAACCATGTCACAAAATCACAATATATTAATAATCGGTAAAGCAAAATTATAGGAGAAATGATTGCAATGCACAAGTCCTAAATTTGGGTTTGGCTACTATGACTATTAGAAAAGATTCATACCAGACTGAACAGGTTTTTTTTATTTTTTAAATTTCAGCTTGATAGGAAAGAAACATTTTGGCAGGAAATTTCCTCTGATGGTTGCAGAATACACCGGTTTAAGCAATGTTTTTCTAGAAATAGTTCCTCACTGTTAGGACACCTCCTATGAACATTTGAACAAGTTATTCTCTGCCAATTTATATTCTTTGTTAAAGTGGATAAAGCTCACTGTGGACACGTGAAAAGAGACCATAGTTCTGAGGTCAAACTAAAGTCACATTGACAGAATAATATGAGCATAAACAGTCACAAGGCAAAGAATCGACTTCCATATCAATGAATTAAAGAGGAAATTCAATTATATGCTAATTTATATCTTGGTCATTTTTATTTAATACTGAAGCAAAATCAAAGGCTTGTTAATTATAACTTGGAAGATGTATTATAGAACTGTTAATATTGTCCTATTTACATCATAATAGTGGGGACTTCCTGGTGGTGCGGTGGTTAAGAATCCACCTGCCAATGCAGGGAACACGGGTTCGAGCCCTGGTCTGGGAAGATCCCACATGCTGCCGAGCAACTAAGCCCATGTGCCACAACTACTGAGCCTGCGCTCTAGAGCCCATGAGCCACAACTACTGAGTCCGCGTGCCTGGAGCCCATACTCTGCAACAAGAGAAGCCACCGCAGTGAGAAGCCCGCGCACCACAACGAAGAGTAGCCCCCGCTCGCCACAACTAGAGAAAGCCCGTGCACAGCAATGAAGACCCAACACAGCCAAAAATAAAAATAAATAAATAAACAAATAAATTTATATAAAATAAAATCATACTAGTGAATGCAGAGTTTCAGCTCTGATTCTAATAAATTCTCTTGGACATAATGTTTAGTAAGTTTATAATTAATTTATTGTAATTCATAGTTTCATTGCTGTCTTAATGGATTCACATTCTAGGAAACTGTGACATTTAACCTTAAAAAACTCTATTGGTTTGAGTGTTAGTTTTGTATCTCTGCTGATGAAATAATAGGGTTAGAGTAAATTATCTTGCAAAGTACCTTCCAGAGTTAAAAACAATATGTATTTAAGAATGACTTCTCCTTTGCTCTTCTTTGATCAGAAAAATTTTCAGGAGAATATCCAATTCAACTACTGTTTTGATCCTTGCAGGACACTAATATATTCTCTTCCTTTTGGATATTCTGCATTTTCATATTATAAATTACATGATGCAATTTTGGTATTCTATATTAGGACAATATCTAAAATAAAATTGATGAGGATTCAGCATTAAGGAAATAAGACTGAGCAAATAAATGTTTTCTGGTCAGAATATCCAGTGTTTTGAAGCACATGGCTTTACATCAGTGGCTTTCAGATTTTTCTCCATTTTAGCTGAGCCAAACCAATTTTCTTATTAGGGTAGCAGAATGGCTAGAGCATCTGCTCTGCTGTGTGGTTTAAAAAAATAACAATATATTCGACTTTTCCTTAGAATAAGATGCCATTAAAAGTAATTTTTGATTCTGAGTCTTATTTTCTGGAAAATTTAAATCAATAGTTCTACTTCAAGACAAAAACCTACTTATTATTTTTAAAAATCACTCAACAGATATAGTTATTTGTAATCAGTATAAGATTTACTACACGCCCTCAAAAACTGATATTCATGTGCTTATTCAAATGCTCAAAAGAAAAATAAATACATATTAAATGTATGACATTATTACCAGAGAAGTGAAAAATAGAAAAACAAAAGTAAATAAAAATAATTTGGGAAAATGAGGGAAGATCTCAATGACCTATGTATTTGCACCAGCTATCATTGTTGAATTTATAATTTTTATACTCATTGAAGAATAAAAGAATCTGAAATGAAAATGGGGTCCATGCATCCATGTAACTAAAGTCTAATTATTTAAGTGTAAATCTTATCTCCACAATCATCTTTACTTTGAATGTATAACTTTACCAAATTTCACATAAAATTAAGTCACTTGGCAAGCATTTAAAAGCTTAGTATTTTAATTCTTTCTTAAAATCTGCAAATGTAAGTAATAACAATGATCTAAACTTTAATTTTAAAATAAGAAAAAAAAAGGGATGTGAGAACACTGAATATGGTTATAAAACTTGTACAAGAAAAGCCTGATCATCGCTTTATTATTTGAACATAATAATATTATGATCAAATGAGTTAACATTAGGTTAAACTGCAAAATAGGTAGAATTTTGACACTGTGAGGGGCAAGTTTTTCACACTCTAAAATAGATCTTGTGTAAAATGTGTGCATGTGTCTGTGTAGATAGCATTGCAGACAAAGCTAGAAATGAGACATCTCAAAGGTTAGAGAAAAAGGCCACAGACTAAAATCTGAAGAGTAAGCAAGAAACACTAGCAAGGGGAGGATATTCTCTGAGGGCACGTGCCAATGCTTAAGTTAATGAATTTTAAACAAGCAGCAAACAAAGAGGATTATTTCCTGAATTAAGTAGAAGAACAAGGAAGGGACCCAAGATGGTCCTAGGTCTAGAATTTTTCCCCGGTTCTGGTAAAAGAAAACATAAATCTTCCTGGGAAGAAACACCATTGATTTACACTCCCAGACTTTTTATAGGCTAAGAGAAATAAAACATGAACTAAGAAACCAGCAAACAAAACAAAAACAAACAACAATAAAACAAACAAACAAGAAAAGCCAATAAGCAGGAGAACCCAGATAGAAACTCAAGTAGACTGCCTCCAGAATATGCTCTTAACCTGGAAATGGACAATTGTATTGGTCAGCTAGAGCTGCTACAACAAAATACAATGGACTCGGTGTCTTAAACCATGTGGCTTAAACAACAGAAGTGTATTTTTCACACTTCTGGAGGCTAGAAAGTGCAAGATTGGGATACCAGAATGATCAGCTTCTAGTGAGAGCCCTCTTCTTGGCTTTCAGATGACTGCCCTCTTGCTATATATATTCATGCAGGGAGAGAGAGACACAGAGAGAGAGAGAGAGAGAGAGAGAGAGGAAATCTCTCTCATGTCTCTTCTCATACAAACATTATGCCTTTTCATTAGGGCTTCACCCTCCTGACCTAATTTCCCCCCAAATACTCTACCTCCAAATACACTGGGGATTAGGGCTTCAATACATGAATTTTAGGGGAACAAACATTCAGCACCAGTTTTTCTGCACATGGTCAAGTAGTGAATATTTTTGGCTTGGCAGGCCACAAGCTCTCTATACAACTACACAACTCTGCTGCTGTGGCATGAAAGCAGCCATAGACAATATTTCAGTAAATGAGGGTGGTTGTACTCCAATAAAATTTTATTTACAAATCCAGGCAATAAAGCAATTTGGCCTGTGTGCTGTAGGTTGTTGAACTCTGCTCTTATTTATTTTAATGGTATATTAAACAAAGATACAATGAAGAGTATCATCTAATCCAAGACGTGCTTATTTGAAAAGAGAATGGACAAATCTCAGGACAGATTAATCAAGGAAAAAATAAAGACACAGGTAAATAATATAACCAAAAGTTAAAACAATGAAATGAAATATAGAAGTTTGAGGTAGTGTTAATGTCCACCCCACTTTCTCCCAGACCATTTGCCACTAAGTCCAAGTAAAGAGCAGAAGTTTTACCCTCACCTGGCAGTGGTGTGAAATGGTGATAATCAGCGCCATCGCTCCATCCCACCCCCACCAACTCAGTATCAGTGGGACGCAATGAGAGTGTCTCACAAGATAACATCCAAAGTGTTCAGAATATAATTGAAAATTATTAATTCTACCAATAATTAGTAAAATCAAAACTTGAATGATAAAAGCAATCAACAGTCACCAACACAGAGATAACAACATGGATGACAGAATTATCTGACAAAGATTAAAGGCAGCCATCATAAAAATGCTTTGAAAGCAAACAAAAACACATTTGAATCAAATGAAAACATAGAAAGTCTCAGTGATGAAATATGTAAAAAATAACTAAATGAAATCTTTACAATGGAAAAAATGAAATAGCTAAAATCAAAAAAGTCATACTTTTGAAATAATGATACTTTTTAGAGACAACTAAAAGCATGGTTCAGAAAGAAAGAACTGAAAAGCTGGACTTCATAAATGTTAAAAATTAAAAACTTTTGGTCTAGGAAAGACGACATCAAGAAAATAAGAATTCAAGACATAGATGAGGTGAAAATACTTGTAAAAGACACATTTCATAAAGGACTGTTACCCAAAATATACAAAGAACTCTTAAGATTCAATAAGAAGAAAACAAACACAGTTTAAAAAATGGACCAAATACCTTAAGAGACAGCTCACCAATAAAGTTATACAGATTTCAAATAATCATATAAAAAGATGCTCCTTATCACACATCATCAGGGAAATGCAAATTAACACAACAACGAGATACAGCTATTAGAATGGCCAAAATTGGGAACATGGACAACAACAAATCCTGGTGAGGATGTGGAGCAACAGGAACTCTCATTCATCACTGATGGGAATGCAAAATTACACAGCTGCTTTGGAAGGCAGTTTGGTGGCTTCTTACAAAACTAAGAATATTCTTGTCTTATGATCCAACAATTCTACTCCTTGGTAGTTATCCAAATGAGTCGAAAACCATTGTTCATACAAAAAATTTGCACATGGATGTTTGCAGCAGATTTATTCATAATTGCTAAAACTTGGAAGCAACCAAGATGTCCTTCAGTAGGCGAAAATAAACAAACTTTAGCACATTCAGATGGAATACTATTCAGTGCTAAAAATGAATGAACTATCGAGGCAAAAATGATATAGAGAGACCTTAAATGTATATTACTAAGGGAAATAAGTCAATCTGTAAAGGCTACATACTGTATGATTCCAACTACCTGATATTCTGGAAAAGGCAAAATATGGAGACAGTAAAATAATCAGTGGTTACCAGGGAGTGGGGGTTGGGAGGCATGGGATGAATAGGTGAAGCATAGAGGATTTTTAGGGCAGTGAAAGTATTTTGTATAATGGTGGACACTTACCAGTGTACATTAGTCCAAACTCACAGAATGTAGAACACTAAGAATGAACCTTAAGGTAAACTATGAACTTTGGGTGATTAGAATGTGTCAGTGTAGGTTTTTAGGTTCATTAATTGTCAATCTTTGCTCTTTTGTATTTTAAGTTGTTATGTTTATCTTTATTTGCCGAAGTCTCAAAAGTGTTTTGAAAATATTAGACCCTTTTTATTATGTGCACTGCAAGTATTAGTTTCCTGGTTTATGTTCCTTTTAACTCTGGTTGTGTGTGTGTGTGTGTGTGTGTGTGTGTGTGTGTAATGTATATATTTATTCTGTTTAGAACTTTTATATTTAGTTAGTGAAATATATTTATTTTTCATTTTGCTTTAAAAGAACTTTCGATAATCCAATGTTTTTTTAAATCTTTACTTTCTAGATTTACATGCTTTGATATTTAAATATGCATATTAATGCATTTAGAATTTATTGTGAAGTATGAGGTAAAGAGTCACACCTCTACCCCCAAGAGTTAGATTGTTCCTGTTGCAGGAGGTCACTGAGAGGACTTGACTGCTCAGGTTGATTCCTGAGCTACACCCAGGTAATGGTAGACTCCTCACCTCCTCCCCTGTCCTTGGAATATATATTCTGCCCATCATGCCTACAGTGGGAACTATTTTCAAGGACACAGCCTTCAGAGATTATGGTGTCGTTGAGACCACTTGGACTCTATATGTGATTGAACCCCATTAAGGCCTCTATATATACTTTTAAGAATCTGGCAGGTGGTTGTGAAGTTCTACCCATCTTGTGGCTGCCCAGGACAAGCCTCATGCATAAGGTCTCTTGCTTATTAAAACTGCCACCTACTAATCTAGATTGGTCTGCTTCCTCCTTTGGTCTCTCCATGCCTTGCATGTACAGGGGACAATTTATGATTCAACGGTTCCTATACAAGATTTACGGAAAAAATCAACACATTACCCAATAATTTCAAATGACATCTTTAATGTATTTTGAATTCTTCATGTGTCTGAGCTCCTTTTTGCATATTCAGTCTAGTCTCACTACCTTCTTTAAATTATAATATTTGAAAATATGTTACATTCTTCTAACATTATTTCCTTTTTCAAAAACCTTTTTGATACTCTATTTTTTCCTATATTTTATGATCATTCTGTCAATGATGATTCTTTTCCATATTTTATTGGATTGCTACGGTTTATAGGTAAATGGAGAGGACATTGACTGCTTCACAATATTAACTTCTTAGTAAAGAATAATTATTTTTATTCAAAATTTCTTTAAGTTTTCTCAGTAGAGTTTAAAATTTTTTTCAAATATATTACCTTTCTTAGGTTCATTCACGTATACTTTATTGTTATTATTGTTTGATATTTCAAATGATATGAAATTCCACTGTATTATTAGTTTATTATGTACATATAGGAATGACATTGAATTTCTATTTTTATTATATATCTAATCTTACTGAATGCACATGTTGTTTTTATTAGTTTTGTTATTTTTGTTGGGAATTTTAGGTATCACGCATTTCACGTACAAATGATTATTTTTCTCTGTATTTCAAATTTGAATAGCTGTTTTTTGTTTTTGTTTTTTTTTAACTTTTGTTCCAGTACATTGGTTAGCAATTAAAGAGCAATGTAAAGTAATCAGGTAAGAAGATCATCTTTGTCTTGTTCCAGCTATGGAAGAATAATTTGTCTCTTACCCTTTCTTCTTTACACCTCTGACTTCATTTCTTCTCCTCTTCTGGATTTTTTTTGGATGAATTTTGTTTAATTATATTTTCCTAGAAACTAAACTAGACTAGATTCCATGAAGACATTCAGATGTAGTTTTATTTTTTAATTCAGCAAACTTAATTAACATATTTAATTTTATAAATTCATTTATTGGATTTATATTTATTTCCCTTTTCTCACTGTAATTTTGTGCATCTTTACTTTTTCTTATTTAATAAAAAATCAAGTTACCTTGAAGTGTTTGCATTTTTTATTGTATTATACCTATATTTACACAATTATATAAATTTTTATTTTTATATGTTACTCCCAAATCAAGAGTAGTTTGCTTTAATTGTAGTTCCTTAATTTTCCTCTTTAAAAAAAAATTTTTTTTAAAAAATTCTGGTGTTCAATAGTTTATTTTCACATAATTTCTCTCTCTCTGATCCTCTCTCTCAGTAATATTCCTCTAAAATAGAGACTTGTTCCTACTAAATATTATTTTAATGATATTGAATAGATTCTGAAATATAATGTTTCAATAATGAATATTCTTGTTTACATACTATGGTTTTGATGTCAATGTCTTCTTGCACAATAGAGTGCCTAAATGTTATAGATGGTTGATTTTTTAGTTTAATCACTTTTTTAAAAATTTGTCTATGATCACCAGGTAGGATATAGTAGAATTAGTATTTTCATTCACAGTTGAACTCCATAAACCATGTGCTTAACTATTATACCACATTGCTTGTGGATATCATTTAATTGTGCTGAACTGAACTTCCTTAGGTTTCATTATATCTAAACTTTGATGATCTAGGGAAAAAATGTCACTATCTCTGTCTTGTTATGAAATATCAGACCAAACAAAAAGTATTAGTTTCTTTTTACTTTTTTCTTTATTTTAAACATTTTCATATAAATATTAATAGTGTCATCTTTTCTATATTCCATATTCTTATTGTGTAAAACATTTTAGTGCCATTCAGAAATGGTATTTTGAAATTCACTAAAAACTAGCTTGCCACAAAGAAAAATGAGACTTTATTGCTCCTTTAATGAGTAGAACTAACTTCTAATTGGCCTATCCCTATAGGAATTCTAAACAAAAACAAGAAAACACAGCTGTTCCACATCTACACTCACAGGACGGATGGGTTAAGTGCATCCTCTCAGTGGGAGCTCATTAAAGTTCCATATACACAAAAAGAGTAGTCAATTTTTTCCAGACAGTTTCTGAAAATTAACCCAGTGCTTTGCTAACTAGAGCCTGGACATGCCCAGCTTGGAAGATGTGAAGACTCTTATCCCTACAAGTTAAAACTTGAGAAAACGGAAGTCACAGTTGCTCATCCTAACGGCCCCACCCTTCTGAGCTCTCAATGGAGAAAAAGAGGATCCAGAGTCGGGAGTGAGGGAAGGAGGGATGTATCAGAGATATTCAATACATCCTTAGGATACCTTAAAGAAGTACCAACACAGACAAAGAGGAATTGGCCCTGGGGAAAGAAACAGACTTCACAGGACTCATTTTTTTTCTTCTTTTTGCTCAAAATCCCAATTGAAAGAAGTACCCTGTTAAGACGGTCTGTATGTCTTGGTCTTTAATGTTCTGGTTGACATCTGTCTAAGAAGTTTCATGTGTGTAATACAAAATGTTCTGTCTGTGACCTTACAGATTCACAGGGTAGAACTGGGGTCATTTTGCGAGCCTCTCCTTGTCCTGTGTTTCGCTCCTTTCTCAAGTTTAATAGATGTGGTTCTTTTTCTCATTATTTTCTCCCAAAGTATATTTTATGGAAAGAATATAAGCTTGTTTAAGTGACATGAAACCCAAAATTTCATCTTTGTTTTAATGTCTGAATCTTTAGCTGCTTGAAAATAAAAATTTCATCTTTGTTTTAATGTCTGAATCTTTAGCTGCTTGAAAATAAGAATAAAAAATAACATAGAGCATCACATCATATTACAAGCTGCACATTAAATTCAAGGAAAGTAATAAAGTTGCAGCTGCTATGCTTTTAAAAAAGAACATTCTAAGCCATCGTTCATATTTAGAAAAATGGTTATTAGCTGAGGAATCATGTAATTTTCTCTACTTCTTCACCTCTTCTGTTGAATTCCAAAATACACTGCTAGGTGAGGTGGGATCTATTTTTAGTATTTGTTCCTCTGATTATAAATGAAAAGAATTCACAGTGGTTTATATGGAAAATATATTTCAAAACTGTAATTGTTACCTTAAAATGATTATTGATAAGCACTGCATAGCTTAAAAATCAGTAAATAATCATAATTGACACTTTCCAGAGATTTGTTAAAGAAGACACAATTTAAATATTTAAAGCAGAGACCAACCCAAAAAAGACTGGAACATTTTAAAATCATAGTGTAGAAAATGACAGGAATAATGTCTTCTTTCTTAATAAGGGTTTTTGTTGTTGTTTTAATGAGAATGAGAGAAGCATATGGAATGGAAAAGAGCAAGAAGTTTGAAATAACTTAGGGTTTGGTTGAATTTAAAACTGAGTATGTAAAGTCCCTATAATGTAGGAAACATTACATAAGTAGACATTAAAAAAATTTTTGTAAACATAAAATAATACAGACAGGAATATCAAAACATGTTTAATAACCATGTGATCTTTGGGATGTACTTAAGTTCTGTGAGCTGACTTCCTTGTATTAATAATGGGTAACATTAGTGAAATAGTCATACCCATTAAATTATTATTTATAAAGCAAATATAACATGCTCTGGCACATAGCAGGTGCTATATACATGTTCATTTTACTATTATTTATGGAATGTTTAATGTATGTTAAATAGTCAACCTAAAAAATCACTGTTACAATATATAAAAATGTTGGTGGTTATAAGCAAAAAAGTGAGGATTATTTCTGACCATAAAGAGATTAAATAGCAAGTAGCTAGGCTTGTAAGCATGTCCCACTTTATTTTCCTTGATATATCATAGAGTTCTTACACAGTTAGGATCAAAATTATTTGCAGCAAAGACCAAACTAGAGAGAAAACAGGGTAGTAGTACCCCAATTGTCCCCTCAAAGCTGGAATGATTGCAAGTTCCCCAGGCATTCAGATTAACACAGTAGAAAAGAAAAGAAAAGAAAAGGAAATACTAGAGAAACACTGACAGACTTGGCCCAGGTTCAGAATTCTGCGCCTACAGTTTCAATAGGCAAATAGTTCTCAATATAATTTGATGACAATGAAATTACCGCAAGTCATTACTGATTTAACTTCATATGAATTGTCACAGATTTTATGGCAGAAATATGAATGTGTTTGGTATGGTCCACTATTTGACAGCCCCATGGACATTTCAGAAAAATATATGGATGACTTCACTCTCTAATGTCTGACCAAATTTTCTTTTCCTGTTCACATTTGGCTCCAAAATTATAAGATGAGGAATATGAACCAATATTATTTCAGAAGGATTATTTTAAATGATAAATATTTGAGTTACCACTTGGAGCAATGTTACTTTTTCCCCTCACTAGAAGAGAATCGGAGCTTGTGAGCAGTTATAATAATTCAAAGGAAATTACACTTCTGTCCTGCTGAATACATGCTTTTTTTAAAAAAAAAAAAAAAATTTTGGTAAGAATACTTATGAGGTCTTTTATCAAAATTTTAACTGTGTAATACAATATTGTTGGCTATAGGCACAATTTTGTACAACAAATATCTAGGGTTTATTCATCTTGCTTAACTGAAACTTTATGCCTGTTAATTAGTAATTCCCCTGCCCACCCCCTACTCCAGCCCAGCCCCTAGCAACAATTATTCTACCCTTAGATTCTAAGAATTTGACATTTAGGTACCTCATATAAGTGGGATTATGCAGCATCTGTCTTTCTGTGATTGGCTTATTTCACTTAACATAATGTCCTCAAGATTAATCCATGTTGATGCATATGACATAATTTCCTTGTTTTTTAAGGGTAAATATTATTCCAATATATGCCACATTGTATATACCACATTTTCTTTATTCATTCATGTGTCAAGGGACATTTACATTGTTTCTACATCTTAGCTATTGTGAATAGTGTTACAATGAATATGGGAGTGCTTCTATCTCTTTGAGATCTTGATTTCAATTCTTTTGAATAAAACCTGATCAGAGTGGATCATATGGTAGTTCTATTATTAATATTTTGGGGAACCTCCATACTGTTTTCCATAGTAGTTGGATAATTTTGTATTCCCTCCAACAGTGTACAAGTGTTCCAATCTTGCCAACACTTGTCTTTTGTTTTTCTAATTATAGCCATTCTGACAGGTGAGAGATGATATCACATCATGGTTTTGATTTGCATTTCCCTGGTGATTAGTGAGGTAGAACTTTTACGGCTATAACACCAAAAGCACAGGCAACAGAAGCAAAAATAGACACGTGGGACTATATCAAACTAAAAAGCTTCTGCACAACAAAGGACACAATCAACAGAGTGAATGGGGAAATTACAAAAGAAGAGAAAATATTTGCAAACCATATATACGATGAGGTTAATCTGCAAAATACGTAAGGAACTCCTACAATTCAACAGCAAAAAATCTCCTAATAACCTGATTTTTAAAAATGAGCTAAGGACTTGAATAGACATTTCTCCAAAGAGAACATACATACATGATCAATTGATACATGAAAAAAATGAATAGATGCTTTTGAAACTTTCATTTTGAAATGAAAGTGTTTCTTCATGCCCCTCAATTAAATCAGTATTTTTAAAATATAAATCAAAATTTTCTTACAAAATTTATTCTTAGGACTTTGTTTATATATAAATATATTTCTCCCTCTTCAACACTCCTCACTGGCTTTAAAGTTTATGTGAAATGAAATGGGAACAAGAAAAATCCCCTATTCAAAAGGGAAACTGCATTTTAGGAAAAGTGGAGCAACCAAATAGAACGTCAGGTCCCTTAATATCATGGCAACATCCTATCAGCCCAAGATGTTTTATGCTCAGAATACTATATGAGGAAAGAATCAATTTCCATTTAATTTCAGCCACATATGTTTTGCCCTGTCACAGCAGCCAAATCAGTTTCCCAAGTAATATAAATGTTTACTAAATAGGTTATTTATCGATTCTAAAACATCAGTTATAGGACATTATTGATTTAATATAGCTTTTAGACAAATATGACACACTGTTATACATTGTGCAATGATGCCTGTTTTAAGATTTTTTAAAAAATGTAAACTAATATTTTATAAGCAAAATAATACTCTCATTAATATTTTATGTACCTTAATTCTATCTTGAATTCTTGATCCATCAGAGTGAGAAAGATAACATTTTCTTCTGTTTCTCCTGGTGTTCCAAATAAGCTTTGTTTTTGCATTTCATGTATACTTAATGTCAAGAGTTGGTAGTTGTAGCTTTATTCACTTTTTAACTATTTGTTGTTATAAATTTACTCTCTTTGCTGTAGTTCATGCCCTGTGCCTTGGATTCTGCTCACGTTGATATTATTAATGCCATCTGTGCTTTATTTTTGCTTCTGTTTGAAGCATCTTTTCGTAGCCCTTAAGTTTTTTTTCACCTTGGTAAGTTGCTTTATGTAAGGAAACATGCACTTATTTTTCTAATAAATGTTTAAAATACCTTGGTGTTAACTATCAATATGTGAGGGTTGGACCTCTTCTGTAGTTGTGGAATATTTGACATAATTCTTTCATCTTTTTATGATAACTTTAAATTTTTCTTTAGTTTTCTATTGTGAAATAGATTTGTTATAACTTTTTTCTTTTTTTATAGTGTTTTACAAATCTGTTGTCCTAGTTAGAAATCTCCCAATATTTACATTCAGTTAAAAAACAAACATTGTTAAGTTATTGGATGTTTTGAAATGTCAAGCTATATCCCTGACACACTGTAGTCTCTCCCAATTTCTACCCCAATTAAAGGAAAGAAATCCAATAGATTTTGTCTCTCTTGCCAAACTTTTTCCAAGAATGCATAGCATAAATATAATATGGAGTTTTTAACCCAGATTACAAGTTGAAAATTATTATTTTTACACTATATATTTTGTCCTTCAAGCATGTATTTCAATCTATGTTTCTATTTCAGTTTTATGACACATATTTCAAGTTAACTCTATATTTTAATCTTTTTAGAATTGATTAGTAACTTCCCAGCAGTATGGCGTGTCAGGTAAGCCAGTGGGATAGCTCTCAGTTTCCTATGACCCACTTAGCTGTAAAGATTTTACCTGAAGACAGGGCTTTACAGGGCCTTTTGGTTATTAGGAGCTGAGACCCATCAGGGATAATGTTCCAGTCTGTTTATCCCATCCGGAAAGCCACCATCCATGGCTCTGCAGTGATTTCAGCAGAAGGGTTAGTGCATGGAAAGGAAATCTAGACTCCAGGAGAATAAGGAGGATGATATATACCAGGTATAGCCTTGGAACCAACTGAAGCAGCAGAAATTAAAGTTGGTCACACTAATTTTCCTTTCATTGCTTTTTACAGAAACTGTCAACAATTGTGCTATTGATAAACAAGTTAATCTGAGCTTTGTAAAAGAGGGGAACATAAGGATGCCTTGGATCCTACCCAGAGCCCCTTCACAGAACTGTTACACCTATTTCCTGCCTACTTTTATTGTTGACTGCTAACAGTAAGGAGAGTTGCCCCACCCATGAAAGTATGCCACCACTCTTCCCAAGACAGCAATCCATCCAATGTCTCTCTGACTGACACAGTGGTGTAAAAGGCCAGTGATGTGCCCACAAAGTGGGCACATGCTACTTCAGAAACAAATTTATGAAATGGAAAGAAATCTCCAAAAGAGACAGAATATCAGAAAAGTCTCAATTGCTAAAGTAGGTCAAGAGCAATTAAATTGACTTCTTAACATGTCTACTCATAATCCAATTATTCCTGCAAGTTATATTTTTACAAAGTTCCTTTGAAAATATTGTTCTTTTGTTTTATAAGCTTTTAAAGACACATTCACACACATTTCTTACTGACTGTCAACCATTTTCTTTCATTATAAAAGTCATTTTGTTAGGGTCTTGATTTAATTAATAGACTGTATTCATTAGGGCAACTGACCAACTGAAGAATCCCTGCTGCTTTATTCAATAGAAGCAGCTCCTGGAGATTTGTGTTTCATTTTCATTTTCATTTTCCCTTCTTCATAAACCATGAAAACTTTGGTTTTATTCAGTATTTTTCTTGGTTCTCTGACTGAATCAGTTTCCAAGGAATGAGATACATGAATGAGTAATATCTTCTCTATCAATATTCTTTCTTGCAAGAACTTATATAATTGCCAATAAGGGGATTTTCTAGGTTAAATATTTATGTATGCCTATTGTGCAAACATGTCATACTGAGTGGCCTTAAATCTTCATGCTTCTTGTTATCAAAATCTATGAGAAAAAGAATATTAGCAAAGCTTTTTTAAAATTTTAAAATATGAGTATTTGTAAGGTTAACTGAAACTTAGCACATCTTAATTAGATACACACAGTGAAAAGTAGTATTGGAGTGCCTATAACTTGTCACCAATTAAAATGGGATATATATTCATAAAGCATTACAGTTGCTTCTGATAACTTTGAAACATATGTGCAGTTACTAACTCTATATTTTTATTATTATAATACTTATATTTATATTATGACATAATGTTTATGTCATATATTTATATTATTTCATATATTTATATTTATTATTATGTTATAATTTATTATCTTGTAATAGTTTGATTATTTATATTTATTATTTTAATATTACTACATTTCAACACAAGAATTATTTTATGAATCAACATGAACACATATATAAATGCATTTTTAATAATTTTGACATTTTGATTAATACATTTCAATAAAATTGGATCTTTGTAATCCTAAGTATTTTATTTTATGAAATTATAAGAATTATAGTGAGTACACAGGCACCAAAAGGAAAAGTAGACAAATAGGAGCATTTCAAACTTAAAAACTTTTGTTCATCAAAAGATACAATCAACAGAGTGAAAAGGCAACCTACAGAATGGGAGAAAATGTTTGCAAATAGTGTACCCATTAAGGGGTTAATGTTCAGCATATATAAAGAACACCTACAGTTCAACAGCAAAAAATCAAATAATCAGACTAAAAAATGGGCAAAGGACTTGAACAGACATTTTCCCAAAGATGATATTCAGATGGGTGGCAAGTATATGAAAGATGCTTAACATTACTAACCATTAGAAAATACAAATGAATACCACAATGGGATGTCACCTCACACCCATTAGGATGGCTACTATTAAGAAAACAAGTAACAGGTATGAACTGGGATACAGAGAAGCTGAAACCCTTGTGCGTTGTAGGGAGGATTGTAAAATAGTGTAACCACTTATGGGAAATAGCATGACAATTCCTCAAAAAATTAAAAATAGGACTACTATATGATCCAGCAATTCCACTTCTGGACATATATTCAAAAGAGTTGAAATCAGAACATCAAAGAGATATTTGCACACCCATGTTCATAGCATCACTTTTCACAAGAGCTGTGAAGTGAAAGCAACACAAATATCCATTGATGGATGAATGGACAAATAAATGTGGTATATACATACTCTGGAATACTACACAGCCTTAAAAAGGAAGGAGATCTTTTCATATGCTGCAACATGGATGGACCTGAAGACATTATGCTAAGTGAAATAAGCCAGTCACAAAAAGACTAATACTGTATGATTCAACTTACATGCGATAAGAACACAGTAAAATTCATAGACATAGAAAGTAGATTGATGGTTACCAGGGCCAGGGGGAGGGGGAAAGGGGGAGTTGTTGTTTAATAGGTATAGAGTTTCATTTCTACAGGATGAAAAGGTTCTGAAAGTCTGTTTTATAACAGTGTAAATATACTTAACATTACTGAACTGTACACTTAAAAATGGTTAAAATGGTAAATATTATATGTATATCTTACTACAATAAAAGATACATATTTGTAAGAAGAAAGTCTGTGGGCTTCATCAGACTTACCAAGTGTCTTTGTTTGACTTGAAAATGGCTACAAATCCCTGTACTAGAGCAATAGCAAATGTGTCTGATTTGTCCCCTAATGCTGATTCTCTCATTTATTAATCTCCTCAGATGAGTCATCATATATCCCATCAGTTTAAAATAATATATCTGAACACTCTAGAAATTTGAAAGGACAATAACATAATAAATAATGACCCTTGCCAACAAATAAGCTAGATTTTGTCTAAACTACCACATATACATATATGAAAATATTTGAAATCATTCAGAAAGAAATCCCCTTTTCTCCTCACAAATAATGCACCCATCACTCCCATAATTTTCCTCATATTTTCCAGATGTAAGTAAGAATTTTTAAATTCTAGTTAATTAGCACTTCAAGCAGAATAAGATACCTTTCAGACAGTTTATGCCAGGTACAAGATTAAATGACATGATTATTTGATTAGAGCTGGGCTTTTGTAGCTGAGCATTTAAATAAACCAAGACTTACCATATCTCTGTACTTTATAACACCTTTTTTCTACTGAGCCTTCCCTGTTTCTGAAAAAGGTACACATTGAAAGGGAAGTTTATAATTTCCATCTCAGATACAAGTAATAACTTGGAATACCGGCCAGATTGATAGTAATTATTTCCAGATCCTTATAGCACTATTACTAATTATAATGGCGATTCAAGTTGGAAGTCCTTTGAATACGAGTGAGTGGTTGTAAAAACTGAAATTTCAACCTGAAGTATTCACATACAATCCCTTATATTTATAGAACATCCCAAAAGGATGGAACTAGCAATTGCAGTGAGTGGATTCAATTGGATCTGGCCTTATGATTTTATGTTTTGGAGCTATTTTACATAGCAGTGCTCATTAAAAGAAATACTTAACAGAATAAATACTGGATTTATTTTTGAAAAAGCGATGTTCAAGCAAATTGTCTTAACGCTTGCTACTAATGATTGCAGTTAATGATGAAATGTAATACCTTTGTGACTTCGATTGTGTTCCTGCCGAGGGTAGAAATTTAGGCAGGGCTTGAGTGCTGTAAACTTTTTTGAGTGGTGA
The DNA here is from genome assembly GCF_028021215.1 of Eschrichtius robustus. NCBI lineage: Eukaryota > Metazoa > Chordata > Mammalia > Artiodactyla > Eschrichtiidae > Eschrichtius > Eschrichtius robustus. Next base: position 124,587,828 of record NC_090829.1, read on the forward strand.
TCTCAGAAAGGAAAAGCAAAAGACAGGTTGAGTGAGACAGGAAGTGGAAAAAGCCAACATAAATGTCTGTTGTTGAGAATAATGCCTGTGTAATCAGAATTTGTTTCCACCTGGACTTCCTAAGTGGTATATAGCCTACCTTCTTAAATTATAAACTGAAAGAAAGAAGTTTGAAGCATTTAATAACTGTATTCTGCCCCACTGGTTGAGGTTTGTGAAATATTAACTTTTCCACATTACGAGGTTCACTTATGCTCATGATGAGTGGACTTCGACACTGATAAAGAAACACCACGGCAGAAGTGAAGAAAGGAGTGGTGCATAAATGAAGTGGTATTTTTTCAGCCTGAGGAGAGTCTGAGCTAGGCAGAGCCATTTGCTGAAAGATGCACAAGATGGAGGTGACATAGGGCACCAGAAATTTCTGTTACAGTCCACTGCTTTACCATCAAATCAACTCAGTTTCTACATTAAGTCTGTTCCTTTAGTGAGTCTACAAGAAGGTGACAGGCTGAAAATTCTCCAAGAGACTCAATACAAGATGATTATTAAAACAGTCCCTTATGCTGTAACTGATCCTGAGCCAGAGCTGATACTCATCAACTCTGTCCTCCAGGACACTGTACATTTCCCATATTGGCTATGAGAGGTGGTAGGAACCAGACTTTTATATTGCCCTTGGCAGGTCAGAGTTGCCAAAATTGTTTACTAGTTTTTATAGAGCTTTGAAACACTGAGAGGAAATGTTTCTGATATAACTTTCCCTTCCCATACTATTTACCTATTACCATATCTTTTCTCTATGGGAACCAAAACCTCTAATCTAGCAGAGTTCATGACTTCAGGGGCAGGGAGATTAAATTCAACTATTGGGATACAGGAACAGGGTGAGAAGAGCCAGTCTTGTTTGTATCCACTTATTCTGCTGTTGGGTACATATATCATGATCACTGGTTAAATACATATACTATATCTTGAATTACAGAACCTCAAAGGTAATGTCCCTGAGTTGAGAAATCAACTTTGCATTTAAAGGACATGTTACTATTCTACTAATCTGGCTGCCACCTAATGATGTGGCATCTGCTGTATTAGTAGACACCACCGTCATGTGTCAAATGTTGCAAGTCTTTCAAACAAATGTTACCCTGGGTTGAAGTGATGTTGTACAGGATCCCACACTGTTAAGTTAAGCATTCTGTAAAAACATGTGTGGTGACTGTGGCTTCAATTTCAGTAAGGATAAACTGCTTCCATTAGATGTTGTAAGGTAGAGTGAGTTGAATAGTGTCCCCCAAAACTCATATCAACCTGAAAATACTTAGAATGTGATCTTATTTGGAAATAGAATCTTTGCCAATTTAATTAGTTAAGGATCAGAATGAGATCACACTGCATATGGTAGGCCCTAAATTCAATAACTGGTGTCCTTATAAGAAGAGGAGAAAACACAGAGGGAGAAGAGACAGACAGACAGAGACAGAGACAGAGAAGAAGGCCATGTGAAGAGGGAGGCAGGGATTGGAATGATGTAGCTATAAACCAAGGAGTGCCTCGGACCATGAGAAGCTGAAAGAGGCAATGAGGGACTCTTCCCAATGAAGGGATTTCTCAGATGGTGTGTGGCCCTGCTGACATCTTGATTTTGAACTTTTGGCTTTCAGAACTGGGAGAGAATGATTTTATTGTTTAAGCTACCCAGTTTGTGGTAACTTATAACAGCAGCGCTAAGAAACTAATACTCAAGCGTTCTGATGTGACTAACTGGTTATCAAGTGTCTGCATGGTATCCTCAAGGGGTGACATCATACAAATCCACTGGATAATATTTTCTGCTGGGGGTCAGGTTAGACACTGAAAGTAGCAGAAGCTAGATATTTTGCCAGTTTTGCTCTCTTTTCCTTAATGTACACATCCTTTTCAGTCTCTTTACTTTCAACTGAATATTTAGGCATGGCATTACTGGGTCACATGAAATCATTATGTTTAACATTTGGAGAAACCACCCAATTATTTTCCAAAGTGGCTGTGGCATTTTACATGCCCACCAACAATATATTGGGAGTCCAATTCTATCACATCCTTGCAGCACTTGCTATTGCCTGCCATTTTATTACAGTCGTTCTATTGGGGGGAAAGTGGTATATGGTTTTCATAATCATTTTCATACTAACTGCTGAGATTAGGCATCCTTTCATGTGTTTATTGGTCATTCATCATGGTTGATGATGGTGATGGCTGTCTAGAGGCCATCCCTGTATCTACATAGCTTACTTACCAGTCAATGATTACTCAAGAGTTGGGCTCAAACACTCCGAGCTGGTAAGATTTTCGCCCTTTGCTAATGATCTATGTTCAGGCTGCAGAGCAGTTTTAAATTTCAGGTCATTTTCAAGTCTGCTCTGGCTTTGCCTCTTCATAGGACTGTATCATGTTCTCTCTACATGGGCACAGAGTCACATGGACACAAGGCAATGTGCCCAATGTCTTGATAACTGTGTCCTGTCTAGGCTCTCCTGTATCTACATGAAGTTGTTTCAGTCAACCAGAGATGTCTGGTAAGCTTAGCAAACCCTCTTCTGCTTGTCATATTTTCTGGATCTTTCTGGAAAATAATAGGTTAGTGGACTGCTGCTTGCCCTAACCAGGAACAAATTTCAGCCTCCCCAAGTCTCTCACTATTCTCATTATTTGCCACTGAGGTTACCACTATTCTAATAATTCCTCTGGATGTAATGTGTTTTGCACTCTAAGTGACAAGCCACCTTTAATGAAGATGTAGATTTTCATGGCCAGCCTGCTCTGGTTAAACCACCATATTATAGAGATAGGTAGAAAATAACATGACAGACTCCAGTTGTTCTTACCCAAAGTTCAGTAGTTTTCATAAAACTACTTCCAATTAGTTGAATGCCTTTCCTTGATTTTCATAGTCCTGAAATGGTCATTTTAGACACTTTTGTCCAGTTTTATTATTGAGTATTTTTTATTTATAGGAATTGCCAAGTTTCTCACTGGGCCACATCACAATACGTCTTTAAAATCAGGAACATTTGGAATAAAAATTTATGTTTATTATGTTTAAGTTGTGTGTAAATTTTCTAAAAATGTTGCTTTTCAATATCTATTTCATTTTTTTTTTGGATTTATTCCTAAAGTAACAACATTTCAAAAGAAGGGTCTATTGGACTCAGGTGGTGAATAGAGCTAAGTATCCTGGAAATCTGAGGATTAATTAAAGTTTCAAAATAAGATATATTAATACCATAACCATAAATGTGTGCATGAATGGGGCTATTGTCAATAAGTGCTGTTATTTCCAATACTGTTTTAAACACTTAATGCAGTAAGATTTGCTGTTTACTCTAGTGACACTGATTATGTTCTCTCACTGAAGTGTTTGAAGAAAGAGGGTATTAATCCCTGATTTCTTCCCCAGGTGTGTCACTTCTCCATATAGACCTCCACCCATAGTATAGAGACATGGATAGCTAACCTGAAGAGGTCACAAAACAAAGGTAAAAACTTTTTATCCAACCAAGCTCAAGGTTATCTGCCAGTGTCATGTGTTAAGGAAAGAAATGAGCCCAGTAGAGAAAAATGCCAATCTATTTTAAAAAATATAAGAGTATGAGTTATTTTAGTGATACTTATTGTACAAAAACGCTTAGTAACATGAATACTTAGTAGTGCATTCTCTCAAATGTATTGTGCTATTAAATGTAACAGATTAGAATCATAATTTCTACATATAATTAAAAAGCAGCTGTTGTATTTATTCTTCTACACCAGAGTTCTCTCATAAGTGCACAGCATTTATTTAAAAATCTGGCATATTCATGCAGGAAATATTCATTGCATCATTAAGATTCACAGTATGACCTGCATTTTATCAGACTAGTCATTCATCATTATAGCTAATGCTACGTTCAGAAAAGTCATATGTCAAAAATACTTTGCCAGGGCTTCCCTGGTGACGCAGTGCTTGAGAATCTGCCTGCTAATGCAGGGGACACGGGTTCGAGCCCTGGTCTGGGAAGATCTCACATGCCGCGGAGCAACTAGGCCCGTGAGCCACAACTACTGAGCCTGCGCGTCTGGAGCCTGTGCTCCGCAACAAGAGAGGCCGTGATAGTGAAGAGGCCCGCGCACAGCGATGAAGAGTGGCCCCCGCTTGCCGCAACTAGAGGAAGCCCTCGCACAGAAACGAAGACCCAACACAGCCAAAAATAAATATAAATAAATAAAAATACTTTGCAAAAATAATGTTCAGACAATGCCCTAAGATTATAAGAAGTGTATTGGTACTGAAAGATTAAACTATAGAACCTATTTTATTATATCTCAGTGACTTTAAAAAACAATAAATAAATAACATTAGAAAAAAGATATGTTACTGGCATATAGTTACAACACAAGATTTATATTTAAAATGAAGACAAAGTAAACAACTGCTAGACAGCAGACTGTATTCTCTCCTGCAGGAATCATCTCTAGAAGTTAAACAGTGATCAAGTATAGCTTCCACATACAGTAGCCACAAAAGGAAAACCTAACTCATTAAAATAATATGACAACAGTCATACATGGTCATGGTAATATTAAATGATTGAAATAATAACATTTTAACATACAGTCCAGAGTTTGAATCTAAAATGAGTGTGATCTGAGAATTCCCTGGTGGCCCAGTGGTTAAGGACCCGGTGCTTTCACTTACAAGGGCCTGGGTTCAATCCCTGGTTGGGGAACAAAGATCCCACAAGACTAGTGGTTCAACCAACCAACCAACCAAACAAAAACAAAAAAAAAACTAAAATGAGTGTGATCAAAATGTGTTAGATGTTGTGTAATAAGCTTGATAAATAGAAATAAGAACACTGAGATGGAGATGATGCCAAAAGTATGCAAATAGCCTGATCACATAAATATATATAAACCAGGGTAAGTTCGAAAGCTATTTGGAAAGCAGATAATAGTCTGCTCTGATTTCCAATTTTTGGAGGCTGAGTCTGTCAACGCTGTGGACATTGATGTGAAAGGAGTTAAGACTAGAATTTGGCAGAGCAGCTAGAAGTCCACTGCCATATGCAATTTTGCTTAGACTTAGAATAGATCGATAGTATCAGAAGTGTGAAAAAGTGTTTTGAATTGCAGATATGAGTTTTGAAGTTAGAGCAGAGACTTCCTGATGGATTGAATACTGAAATACAGGCCATAAAGGGAGGGGAAAAGGGCTGTTAAGCCTGATACTTAGGTTTTTGGCTTGAGCTAATGGGTTAAATTGCTGAAATGGAAAATATAGGAGGAGAAGATGTGGAGAGGTATATATCCAAATAAATAGTTACGGGCAAATTAATTTTGAGATGTTTCTTGATATCCAAACTGAGATATTGATGATTGTTTTGCATATTTGAGTCTTGAGTTCAGAGAGGAGATAGGGACTAAATAAAATACTGCCAACATCATCAGCTTTAAATGGCATTGAAGGACAAGGAGAGATAAAGTAATGTTGGGAGTGAATGCAATTAGAGAAAAAGAACAAAGAACTGAGTCCTGTGGTGCTCCAAAATTTACCAATTTGTTAAGGGATAAGAAACCAGCAAAGGAGAATGAAGCAGACTTTTCAAAGATGATTCATTGACCTTCACTCAAGGAAAGCATGTTTATAAGGATAGATGTATGTCTTTGTTACTCTAACAGGGGGAAACTTTAATACATATATTAGTTTTTGTTTATACAAAATCTTGCATTTCAGATGAGAAAAAATACTTCTTGCAGGAGATAAGTTTAGGGTTTTCTTGAAGCTTCTGCTCTGCTTTTTCTCTTCTTTCAAATAATCTGTTTTTATCAAAAGTCTCAAATAAATGGTCAATGCACCAGTCTACCCCCAACATTCTCCTTACTCCATATAGAGCTGCAGATGCTAGAGTCATGTTTATGGTCTAATGCTAATTTTTTCCAAGAGTACTCTGATTCCTACCCTATCTCTGTCTGGCTTTTCATCTATTTCCTTAGTTCTATAACATCTCTCTGACTCCTTATGACTTCCTTTTTTTTGTCAGATAATTTGATGTTCTATGCCTGTGACATAAAATTAAGCCCAGTTATGAACAGACATCAACGAAGGTCTCATTAAAGAGGAATCATTTGAACTGAGACTTAAAGGTTAAATAAAATTTTAACATGTAAATAGGTTAGTATATAAATGACTTCATCCTGTCTCATGACAACAATTTGAATTTGCATTTTTTTTTTTTTAACTCTGGCAGAAGAAGATTAGAAAATCATTTAAATCAGATGGCCATATCCTAGTTTAGATACCCAGGTGATAATAAACTCTCTCTTTTCAATGGAGTAACTCAGACTTAAAATGTCAGGATACATTTTGCTTCTAATCAAGTGTTTCAATCATCTCTGCTCATCATACCTACCACTATGCAAATGAACTTCTCATTTCTCTTCTTGCATAGCTCCTTATATAAAAATAGTTTTTGCTCATTTTATTCTTTTTTTAAAAAATGACTCTCACCTCTTTTCTTCTGCCTATAATTATTTGCATCATAACCCATGGTGATATTGCTCTTATTTCAGTAAATATTAGATGAGGGTATTTCTCTTTCAGACACTCTACCCTGATGCTTCCACTGTGGGGACTGCTTCTCTACCTTCTTGGACTTTCAGCAACAGTGGTTATGATATTGACTGTGTTCTTGCCTGCCAGTACCACTTCCAGATCACTGGTCCATGTTTCTCTTCACTTATAAACATCTGAACTCCAGACCTTGTATCTCTCACCCTTTTCAATTATCCGAATGCCTATTCTGTTGTACAACTCTGTAAAAACATTTATATATGAAGTTGTAGAATCTTTTCCTTTACACAGGCCCTGGCAACCATCTACAGTTATTAACATCTCTATTGAGAACCCTTCTGAGTCTTTGATTTTAAGATTCTTCAAACTCCTTAAGACAATAAGATTTTAACTTCCTTTCAGATTGGCAAGACCTTAATTATTGAAAAGCACAGAATTTAAGTTGCATTCCTCTTTTCCTATCCTAGTATTGATACTTGTCATCTCTCTGATTCCAACTCCCACCCATACGTTCAGCTACATTTGTTTTTAAAATGGTTCACTAATTAATCAATGCTTTCATTTCTTAAATTGGATTGCCATTAAAACATAAATGCCAAGTAAAGGAGTACAAAAAAGGAAAAAAAAACAAAAAAAAACCTCAGTGGAAGAGAAGAGTACCCAATCCTGTACTCCTTTCCAGTGTAAGGAGCCCTCCCCAAATAAGCATCTGAGACTTGTTTTAGCTCATTCATTCTTCTTCTAGTAAGAATACATCAAAGAAGTCGATGGAAGAATTCTTTAAGGAGTGAGTCTAAAGAAAGAACATCATACAGTTGGAAGATATTTTATCCTCTCTATGTAGTACACCAAAAGTACAGAGGTATTCTAGGGATGAGCTGAGCTTCTCTAACATGATGCATGATTATCTAGTACTTTGCAGAGTCAAATGCCAAATGGATACTTGGTTTTGTGCTTGTGGCAGATAATTTTCATGTGAGCTATGATTTTTTCCAAACTGCATATTTTCACTCATATCTATGTCTAGACTACTGTTGAGCAATGGAACTTCCTGCAAAAATAAATTTATTCTATGTCTTCACCACATTAGGGTAGCCACCGGGCCCATGTGAGTATTGAGTGCATAAAATGTGGCTACTCCGATGGAATTTTTAAGTTTATTGAATTTATTAATAAATTAATGTAAATATAAATTTATGTAGCCACGTGTGGCTAGCAGGTACATCATTAAACAGCAAAACTCTTGAGGTACGTGCTTGCTATTTTGTGACATAAACTAACGTAGGGTTTGAAGAGCACACTCAGTGTTATCAAAATATTATTTTCTCTGGCAAGAACCTTATATCTTCACCTATATATGTGGCTGTTTCTATTTTCTAACAAGTTCAGATCTCCTCTAACGAAAACAAGCAAAAATCAGCAACAAACACAAAACCAAAACTTTACCTTGGCTCAGCTCTTAGCAGTCTTATTTTCTGACTTAACTTTATTCGAATTTGATTACCGGCCCAGTCCCCACCCTGTTGCAATCTGGTTTCTACACTCACTGATTTATTGTCTCAAAAATACTTTTTAAGAGATTATTTGTATATTTTTGGCACTCTAGATGAATGAGTTTCTGAATTTAAAAAGGAAGGAGAGATCTAAAGACATAAAGATAAATTTCCTTGGGACTCCATCTACTATATTTTGAGCATCTGATATTATCATTACTCTGTAAACTACTGAAAGTCTTAGTGTTGGATATTGTGTCAGCTTCTGACTATTGAATATTTTGTTTGTTTCATAGCATAAAGTTACTTTGCAAGGTATTAGGGATCAAACATTTACAGTTATTATCACTAATAATGGTTAATTATCAGTAATATTGATTATGGATAGTAAGAAGAGTGGTGTTGAACTTGATATTTTGCTTCAAATTCATAATCTCATGATTATCATATATGAGATGAATAGAGGAATTATTGTTTAATTCTTAACATGTTACTATTTTTTTTTTTTTTAAACATCTTTATTGAAGTATAATTGCCTTACAATAGTGTGTTAGCTTCTGCTTTATAACAAAGTGAATCAGTTATACATATACAATATGTTCCCATTTCTCTTCCCTCTTGCATCTCCCTCCCTCCGACCCTCCCCATCCCACCCCTCTAGGTGGTCACAAAGCACCGAGCTGATCTCCCTGTGCTATGCGGCTGCTTCCCACTAGTTATCTATTTTACATTTGGTAGTGTATATATGTCCATGACACTCTCTTACCCTGTCACATCTCACCCCACCCCCTCCCCATATCCTCAAGTCCATTCTCTAGTAGGTCTGTGTCTTTATTCCCGTCTTGCCACTAGGTTCTTCATGGCCTTTTTTTTTTTTTTTTTTTTTTCCTTAGATTCCGTATATATGTGTTAGCATACTGTATTTGTTTTTCTCTTTCTGACTTACTTCACTCTGTATGACAGACTCTAACTCCATCCACCTCATTACAAATACCTCCATTTCATTTCTTTTTATGGCTGAGTAATATTCCATTGTATATATGTGCCACATCTTCTTTATCCATTCATCTGTTGATGGACATTTAGGTTGCTTCCATGTCCTGGCTATTGTAAATAGAGCTGCAATGAACATTTTGAACTCTTTTTGACCTATGGTTTTCTCAGGGTATATGCCCAGTAGCGGGATTGCTGGGTCGTATGGTAGTTCTATTTGTAGTTTTTTCAGGAACCTCCATACTGTTCTCCATAGTGGCTGTATCAATTTACATTCCCACCAACAGTGCAAGAGGGTTCCCTTTCCTCCACACCCTCTCCAGCATTTATTGTTTCTAGATTTTTTGATGATGGCCATTCTGACCGGTGTGAGATGATATCTCATTGTAGTTTTGATTTGCATTTCTCTAATGATTAATGATGTTGAGCATTCTTTCATGTGTCTGTAGGCCATCTGTATATCTTCTTTGGAGAAATGTCTATTTAGGTCTTCTGCCCATTTTTGGATTGGGTTGTTGGTTTTTTTGTTATTGAGCTGCATGAGCTGCTTGTAAATCTTGGAGATTAATCCTTTGTCAGTTGCTTCATTTGCAAATATTTTCTCCCATTCTGATGGTTGTCTTTTGGTCTTGTTTATGGTTTCCTTTGCTGTGCAAAAGCTTTTAAGTTTCATTAGGTCCCATTTGTTTATTTGTGTTCTTATTTCCATTTCTCTGGGAGCTGGGTCAAAAAGAATCTTGCTGTGATGTATGTCATAGAGTGTTCTGCCTATGTTTTCTTCTAAGAGTTTGATAGTGTCTGCCCTTACACTTAGGTCTTTAATCCATTTTGAGTTTATTTTTGTGCATGGTGTAAGGGAGTGTTCTAATTTCATACTTTTACATGTACCTGTCCAATTTTCCCAGCACCACTTATTGAAGAGGCTGTCTTTTCTCCACTGTATATGCTTGCCTCCTTTATCAAAGATAAGGTGACCATATGTGTGTGGGTTTATCTCCGGGCTTTCTATCCTGTTCCATTGATCTATATTTCTGTTTTTGTGCCAGTACCAAACTGTCTTGATTACTGAAGCTTTGTAATATAGTCTGAAGTCAGGGAGCCTGATTCCCCCAGCTCCATTTTTCGTTCTCAAGATTGCTTTGGCTATTCGGGGTCTTTTGTGTTTCCATACAAATTGTGAAATTTTTTGTTCTAGTTCTGTGAAAAATGCCAGTGGTAGTTTGATAGGGATTGCATTGAATCTGTAGATCGCTTTGGGTAGTAGAGTCATTTTCACAATGTTGATTCTTCCAATCCAGGAACATGGTATATCTCTCCATCTATTTGTATCATCTTTAATTTCTTTCATCAGTGTCTTATAATTTTCTGCATACAGGTCTTTTGTCTCCTTAGGTAGGTTTATTCCTAGATATTTTATTCTTTTTGTTGCAATGGTAAATGGGAGTGTTTTCTTAATTTCACTTTCAGATTTTTCGTCATTAGTGTATAGAAATGCAAGAGATTTCTGTGCATTAATTTTGTATCCTGCTACTTTACCAAATTCATTGATTAGCTCTAGGAGTTTTCTGGTAGCATCTTTAGGATTCTCTATGTATAGTATCATGTCATCTGCAAATAGTGACAGCTTTACTTCTTCTTTTCCGATTTGGATTCCTTTTATTTCTTTGTCTTCTCTGATTGCTGTGGCTAACACTTCCAAAACTATGTTGAATAATAGTGGTGAGAGTGGGCAACCTTGTCTTGTTCCTGATCTTAGTGGAAATGGTTTCAGTTTTTCACCATTGAGGACAATGTTGGCTGTGGGTTTGTCATATATGGCCTTTATTATGTTGAGGAAAGTTCCCTCTATGCCTACTTTCTGCAGGGCTTTTATCATAAATGGGTGTTGAATTTTGTCGAAAGCTTTCTCTGCATCTATTGAGATGATCATATGGTTTTTCTCCTTCAATTTGTTAATATGGTGTATCACACTGATTGATTTGCGTATATTGAAGAATCCTTGCATTCCTGGGATAAACCCCACTTGATCATGGTGTATGATCCTTTTAATGTGCTGTTGGATTCTGGTTGCTAGTATTTTGTTGAGGATTTTTGCATCTATGTTCATCAGTGATATTGGCCTGTAGTTTTCTTTCTTTGTGACATCTTTGTCTGGTTTTGGTATCAGGGTGATGGTGGCCTCGTAGAATGAGTTTGGGAGTGTTCCTCCCTCTGCAATATTTTGGAAGAGTTTGAGAAGGATAGGTGTTAGCTCGTCTCTAAATGTTTGATAGAATTCACCTGTGAAGCCATCTGGTCCTGGGCTTTTGTTTGTTGGAAGGTTTTTAATCACAGTTTCAATTTCAGTGCTTGTGATTGGTCTGTTCATATTTTCTATTTCTTCCTGGTTCAGTCTCGGCAGTTTGTGCATTTCTAAGAATCTGTCCATTTCTTCCAGGTTGTCCATTTTATTGGCATAGAGTTGCTTGTAGTAATCTCTCATGATCTTTTGTATTTCTGCAGTGTCAGTGGTTACTTCTCCTTTTTCATTTCTAATTCTATTGATCTGAGTCTTCTCCCTTTTTCTCTTGATGAGTCTGGCTAATGGTTTATCAATTTTGTTTATCTTCTCAAAGAACCAGCTTTTAGTTTCATTGATTTTTGCTATTGTTTCCTTCATTTCTTTTTCATTTATTTCTGACCTGATCTTTGTAATTTCTTTCCTTCTGCTGGCTTTGGGGTTTCTTTGTTCTTCTTTCTCTAATTGCTTCAGGTGCAAGGTTAGGTTGTTTATTCGAGATGTTTCCTGTTTCTTGAGGTAGGCTTGTATTGCTATAAACTTCCCTCTTAGCACTGCTTTTGCTGCGTCCCATAGGTTTTGGGTCGTCGTATCTCCATTGTCATTTGTTTCTAGGTATTTTTTGATTTCCCCTTTGATTTCTTCAGTAATCACTTCGTTATTAAGTAGTGTATTGTGTAGTCTCCATGTGTTTGTATTTTTTACAGATCTTTTCCTGTAATTGATATCTAGTCTCATCGCGTTGTGGTCAGAAAAGATACTTGATACGATTTCAATTTTCTTAAATTTACCAAGGCTTGATTTATGACCCAAGATATGATCTATCCTGGAGAATGTTCCATGAGCACTTGAGAAAAATGCGTATTCTGTTGTTTTTGGGTAGAATGTCCTATAAATATCAATTAAGTCCATCTTGTTTAATGTATCATTTAAAGCTTGTGTTTCCTTATTTATTTTCATTTTGGATGATCTGTCCATTGGTGAAAGTGGGGTGTTAAAGTCCCCTACTATGATTGTGTTGCTGTCGATTTCCCCTTTTATGGCTGTTAGTATTTGCCTTATGCATTGAGGTGCTCCTATGTTGGGTGCATAAATATTTACAATTGTTATAGCTTCCTCTTGGATCGATCCCTTGATCATTATATAGTGTCCTTCTTTGTCTCTTGTAATAGTCTTTATTTTAAAGTCTATTTTGTCTGATATGAGAATTGCTACTCCAGCTTTCTTTTGATTTCCATTTGCGTGGAATATCTTTTTCCATCCCCTCACTTTCAGTCTGTATGTGTCTCTAGGTCTGAAGTGGGTCTCTTGTAGACAGCATATATATGGGTCTTGTTTTTGTATCCATTCAGCCAGCCTGTGTCTTTTGGTGGGAGCATTTAATCCATTTACATTCAAGGTAATTATCGATATGTATGTTCCTATTCCCATTTTCTTAAATGTTTTGGGTTTGTTATTGTAGGTGTTTTCCTTCTCTTGTGTTTCTTGCCTAGAGAAGTTCCTTTAGCATTTGTTGTAAAGCTGGTTTGGTGGTGCTGAACTCTCTCAGCTTTTGCTTGTCTGTAAAGGTTTTAATTTCTCCATCGAATCTGAATGAGATCCTTGCTGGGTAGAGTAATCTTGGTTGTAGGTTTTTCTCCTTCATCACTTTAAGTATATCCTGCCACTCCCTTCTGGCTTGCAGAGTTTCTGCTGAAAGATCAGATGTTAACCTTATGGGGATTCCCTTGTGTGTTATTTGTTTTTTTTCCCTTGCTGCCTTTAATATGTTTTCCTTATATTTAATTTTTGACAGTTTGATTAATATGTGTCTTGGCGTGTTTCTCCTTGGGTTTATCCTGTATGGGACTCTCTGTGCTTCCAGGACTTGATTAACTATTTCCTTTCCCATATTAGGGAAGTTTTCAACTATAATCTCTTCAAATATTTTCTCAGTCCCTTTCTTTTTCTCTTCTTCTTCTGGGACCCCTATAATTCGAATGTTGGTGCGTTTAATGTTGTCCCAGAGGTCTCTGAGACTGTCCTCAGTTCTTTTCATTCTTTTTTCTTTATCCTGCTCTGCAGTAGTTATTTCCACCATTTTATCTTCCAGGTCACTTATCCTTTCTTCTGCCTCAGTTATTCTGCTATTGATCCCATCTAGAGTATTTTTAATTTCATTTATTGTGTTTTTCATCATTGCTTGGTTCCTCTTTAGTTCTTCTACATCCTTGTTAAATGTTTCTTGCGTTTTGTCTATTCTATTTCCAAGATTTTGGATCATCCTTACTATCATTATTCTGAATTCTTTTTCAGGTAGACTACCTATTTCCTCTTCATTTGTTAAATCTGGAGTGTTTTGACCCTGCTCCTTCATCTGCTGTGTGTTTTTCTGTCATCTCATTTTGCTTATCTTACTGTGTTTGGGGTCTCCTTTTCACAGGCTGCAGGTTTGTAGTTCCCGTTGTTTTTGGTATCTGTCCCCAGTGGCTAAGGTTGGTTCAGTGGGTTGTGTAGGCTTCCTGGTGTAGGGAACTAGTGCCTGAGCTCTGGTGGATGAGGCTGGATCTTGTCTTTCTGGTGGGCACATCCACGTCTGGTGGTGTATTTTGGGGTGTCTGTGGCCTTATTATGATTTTAGGCAGCCTCTCTGCTAATGGATGGGGCTGTGTTCCTGTCTTGCTAGTTGTTTGGCATAGGGTGTTCAGCACTGTAGCTTGCTGGTCATTGAGTGATGCTGGGTCTTGATGTTGAGATGGAGATCTCTGAGAGATTTTTACCGTTTGGTATTACGTGGAGCTGGGAGGTCTCTTGTGGACCAGTGTCCTGAAGTTGGCTCTCCCACCTCAGAGGCACGGCCCTGATGCCTGGCTGGAGCACCAAGAGCCTTTTGTCCACACGGCTCAGAGTAAAAGGGAGAAAAATAGAAAGAAAGAAAGAAAGAAAGAAAGAGGCTATAATATAGTGAAGTAAAATAAAGCTATTGTAAAGCAAAGCTATACAGACAAAATCTCACCCAGAGGCATATACATATACACTCACAAAAAAAAAGGAACAGGGGAAAAATTAATATATCCTGCTCCCAAAGTCCACCTCCTGAATTTGGGATGATTCGTTGTCTATTCAGGTATTCAACAGATGCAGGCACATCAAGTTGTTTGTGGAGTTTTAATCCGCTGCTTCTGAGGCTGCTGGGAGAGATTTCCCCTTCTCTTCCCTGTTCACACAGCTCCTGGGGTTCAGCTTTGGATTTGGACCCGCCTCTGCGTGTAGGTCGCCTGAGGGTGTCTATTCCCCGCCCAGACAGAACGGGGTTAAAGGAGCAGCTGCTTCGGGGGCGCTGGCTCACTCAGGCCGCGGGGAGGGAGGGGTACGGAGGAGGCGGGGCGAGCCTGCGGCAGCAGAGGCCGGCGTGACGTTGCACCAGCCTGAGGCGCGCAGTGCGTTCTCCCGGGGAATTTGTCCGGGGATCACGGGACCCTGGCAGTGGCGGGCTGCACCGGCTCCCGGGAGGGGCGGTGTGGAGAGTGACCTGTGCTCACACACAGGCTTTTTGGAGGCGGCAGCAGCAGCCCCAGCGTCTCACGCCCGTCTCTGGGGTCCGCGCTGATCGCCGCGGCTCGCGCCCTTCTCTGGAGTTCGTTTAGGCGGCGCTCTGAATCCCCTCTCCTTGCGCGCAGCGAAACAAAGAGGCAAGAAAAAGTCTCTTGCCTCTTCGGCAGCTGCAGACCTTTTCCCGGTCTCCCTCCCAGCCAGCTGTGGTGCGCTAACCCCTTCAGGCTGTGTTCACGCCGCCAGCCCCAGTCCTCTCCCTGCGATCCGACCGAAGCCCGAGCCTCAGCTCCCAGCCCCGCCTGCCCCGGCGGGGGAGCAGACAAGCCTCTCGGGCTGGTGAGCGCTGCTCGGCGCCGAGCCTCTGTGCGGGAGTCTCTCCTCTTTTTCCTCTGCGCCCCTGTTGCTGTGGGATCTGCGCTGTTAGCTGCGGCTTGCGCCCGTCTCTGAAGTTCGTTTAGGCGGCGCTCTGAATCCCCTCTCCTCGCGCACCAGGAAACAAAGAGGCAAGAAAAAGTCTCTTGCCTCTTCGGCAGCTGCAGACTTTTTCTCGGACTCCCTCCCTGCTAGCTGTGGTGCGCTAACCCCTTCAGGCTGTGTTCACGCCGCCAATCCCTGTCCTCTCCCTGCGATCCGACCGAAGCCCGAGCCTCAGCTCCCAGCCCCGCGCGCCCCGGCGGGGGAGCAGACAAGCCTCTCGGGCTGGTGAGTGCTGGTCGGCACCGCTCCTCCGTGCGGGAGCCTCTCCGCTTTGCCCTCCGCACCCCTGTGGCTGCGCTCTCCTCCGTGGCTCCGAAGCTTCCCCCCTCTGCCACCCGCAGTCTCTGCCCGCGAAGGGGCTTCCTAGTGCGTGGAAATCTTTCCTCCTTCACAGCTCCCTCCCACTGGTGCAGGTGCCGTCCCTATTCTTTTGTCTCTGTTATTTCTTTTTTCTTTTGCCCTACCCAAGTACGGGGGGAGTTTCTTGCCTTTTTGGAGGTCGGACGTTTTCTGCCAGCGTTCAGTGGGTGTTCTGTAGGAGCAGTTCCACGTGTAGATGTATTTCTACTGTATCTGTGGGAAGGAAGGTGTTCTCCGCGTCTTACTCTTCCGCCATCTTCTCTCCTCCCCCCCCATGTTACTATTTTTATATTAGGAATCTCAAAATTTGAAATTAACCTTGCATGGATAACACTGTATTAAAGTAGGGCATTCCAGGCTAAGTAAACTGAAGACAGATATGTAAAGTATGTATTCCTGTTGGACTACTGTAGCAGTTTATGCAAATGAAAAGGAAGATGGAAAACTTAGACTGGAATGATATTTTTTCAAATCCAAGAACAAATTGATAATTTTAAAATTTTCTAAGCTAATATTAAAATTAATAATTCATTTATTCTGTGTGCTATGGTTATGAGGGAGACTGTAAATCAGAAGGCCTGGATTTGAGTCTTGGATCCGCTTTGGTTTGTTATGTTACTTCCATTTCCTCATCAGCAGGAGATAAATTATAATAACACCTGGCATACCAATATTGCAATCTTGTTGCCTGGGTCTCATTGCTATGGTTTGAGGTTAAGTGTCACCTCTCCTCTCCTTTGTTGTTCTCACTAATAAGATAGATCCAAGCATCTCTAACTAACTGGGAAAGCTAAATGAGCTAAAGCTCATTTCAATGTCACTGCTTCCTATAACCCCTAAAATATTTCCATGATACTTTTTGGAAAAAGGAAGTGGGCCTGAGGATGAAGTACTTCCTTTATCCACTGCAAGTCTGCTTACCTAAATAGCTGAATGAATGAAGTTTATAAGGCCTGTATGTAGAGAGCAAAGCTGTCCCTTTGTGCTTGTTGCATGAGGTCAGGAAATGGAAAAAGAAGAGAAAGATAAAGGCAGGGATCAAGTCTTTAATTCAGGGTTCCCTCCCTGCAGTGAACGTGGCCTGATGAGTGTCAGGCTCTGCATTCAGACACCCCTCCTGTCTTTGGAGAGGCTGGCAATAGGAAGATTTCAAGGGCAAGTATCTTCCCACACGTGGAAAGGGTGTGGATGTCTCATCTACTAGTGTATTAAGCAGAAATATGAGAGAAAGAGGGACAACATTGCCTAATATAGGTGAAATAATACAAAATTCCAAACAAATTAAATTACTACAAAATATTAATAGTGTTTATCCTTATGCCTTGATAGTAATATAAATTATAAAAAGGAGAAATTGTATTTACAACTTAAAGGAAGTATTAAAGAATATCCTGAAAAATAGGCAAAGTTATATTGCAGGCACATAAATGTAAAAATACGAATTGAGAACACTGTCTTGAGACAGAACTGTTCAAGCACTCACTTTTCCCTTAAATATCTGGATGACATTTGATAAGTCATTCAGTGCCCTGGATCTTCTTTTTCCATGTGTAAAATGATGACATCTGAGTACCCATCTATCTGCTTTTTTTTTCCCCAAGCACCCTAGGATCATGATCAATATTTAAGTAGTAGACATCACACTTCATTGTCCTCTTTCCTCTCTTTCCAGAATGAAGACATTTTTGTTAAGCACTATGGACAGATTTGAAGAAAAAAGAAGTTAGAAGTAAAATTGTAGATGTCAGAAAGAGAAAAACACGTAGATGCTATCCATATCACTTATTTCAGGGACAGTGGGAAAAGGAACATGTTCATATATATTTTTTCATGTCACCAGTTGACAGCCCTACCTCCTGCTACCCACTAACACTTTGTGAATGACTAAATTAATACCTAGTTATAGTCAATTTGGAGAAATCTCCTATGCATTAATATGGAGTAAGACTCTTCTGTACTTCCATATAGCCTGAGTACAAATGTTGAAGTGGAGGGATTGTGAATTACACAAAACTGGTAGTATCAATACAAATGTTATAAATTATGTAATTTTACATGTCATTTGCTAATTTGTTCTATAATTTATTTGTTATAAATGGTGCAAAACCATCACAGATAAGTTTGCCAGATTTGAGTTCCTAGTCATTTCCTCGTAAGTATTCTGAAACAATTTCTCTATTTATTAAATGTCATGCAATTCAATCAACTTATTCAAACAAAAGATTGTGAACACACACAATGTTGCAGGCATTTGGTAGGTATTAAGGATACATCAAAGACTTAACACAGAAAACCAGACTTTATTAGTGGAAAAGAAAGAAATAGAAAAAAACAAGCAAAACTTAACAAATTAGCACACCCAGATTATAATTTTGATCATTACGAGTCCAAAAATGTCTAAATCTTTTTGAAGTGTTCATCACATAAAATCTTATATTAATTAAATATGAAGAATCAGTTAGCTGCAGAAAACAGGATTTTCAGAAAGATTGGCCACGTTGGTAAACCTACTCCTTGTCACCTGAGTTTGATTCTTATAGAAATGACTGGAGGATCCAACATTATAACTCAGTGAACTAAAACATTCTTGTTGTCTGTCCAAATGTTATTATTCTATATTTTCATGCAGGCATTTCCTCTTCTTTTTAAGGCATGTCTGATCTTTATTCCCTGTTATATCTTAAATGTTCTGTTGATATTACTCTCCTTTTAATTAATCATAATTCAAAACCCAGCACCTTTTTAGCTCTATTAGAGTAACAAAACACCTGTTTTTTCCTTAATTGAGTGAATTAGTTGACACTTTCTTCTAACCTTTTCACTGACTAATTGCTTAGATCAAATGACAGAGTTATACCATTATGTGGCATTGTAAAGGCATTTCCAAACTCCCTAATTAATATATTAAATATGTAGCCATTATGAAATATTATCCATTTCTTATCTGTGACTTCACATTTTGTGTGACAGGTCAGAGGGCAGAAATAAATTATGAGATCAGAATCCTTATTAAGCTAAAGAAACAGTTAAGCTTATTTCTGTTCCTCATCATACCAACTGGCCAACCTCATCTGAAAACAGAAATAATCAAACCCTATTTTCATTATTTTTGCACATAGCATTCCTGTTCATAAATGGAAGGGACTCCTGATGGGCATAGCTATATACAATTAACAGGTATTTAAACACTTCTTGATACAAAAATTGCAAGGAATTGAACAAAGCCAATTATGGGTAGAAGGATGAGAATTCCTTTGTCACTTATAACAGAAAAAGTCTATAATATTTTGTGATAGATGCGCATGAAGTGTGTGACGTTCTTTGGGCCAAGAATCCTTGGCCATTGAAGGAGTCTGCTACTTGATGGATTATATGGTAGGTCTGCAAGCAAAGCAAGCATAAAGCACAGACACTTCTGGAGCTTCTGAGATTTCCTCTAAGGGCAAATAGATTTCTCATTTCTCATACACATCCTTTGCACGACCATTATATTTAAGTGTTTATGTTTCGTAAAATAATATCTCAGGGACTTCCCTGGTGGCGCAGTGGTTGAGAATCCGCCTGCCAGTGTGGGGGACACGGGTTCAGTCCCTGGTCCGGGAAGATCCCACATGCCGCAGAGCAACTAAGCCCGTGTGTCACAACTACTGAGCCTGCACTCTAGAGCACGCGAGCCACAACTACTGAAGCTCACGCGCCTAGAGCCTGTGCTCTGCAACAAGAGAAGCCACCGCAATGAGAAGCCCACGCACCGCACTGAAGGGTAGCCCCTGCTCACCAAAACCAGAGAAAGCCCGCACACAGCAGTGAAGACCCAACGCAGCCAAAAATAAATAAAATAAATCAATTAAACTATTTAATTAAATAAATTTTTAAAAGTCATATCTCAAATTCCCATTCAAACCAGATTTTTAAAAATTCATCTCACAGAATCCCTCACTCTAATGACTTCAATAAATGATGACACCATTTGAATTAAAGAGGCTCAGTTTTCTAATTAAGCCTCTTATTTGTTTCTGCTTTACTCATTTTGTATTAATTTTTCATAAAAATCTTCAATGACCCTCAAAATTTTCAAAGTTGAAACTTTTAAATTAGTGCATACAGTGAACCATGACCTGACATCTTCCTAACTCTCTAGCTCAAATTGTACTATTTCTTCTCCATGTACTACTTCTTCCAAGGAAATCAATCAACATGAGTTTACCTGAATGTGAGTGGTTTACATTTACACTTGACTTATCCTCTGTCATAACTTTTTCTTCTGCCTCCCATCTTGGTCTAGCATAAAACTCTCATTCTTCAAAGCTACCTCATTTTTTATCTTTTTATACCCTCAAGTCTGATTTAGAAAGAATTTCTCATTCTTTCTCAACATATGCACCTGTCCCAGGTCTTATCACAAGACTGTTGCTATTGTTGAAATAACTATTGTGAGCCACTCAATAGTAATTACTCACAACAAATCTTGAATACAACCTATTCCAAATGGAAATCAGTTTCTGACTCAAACTACTTATTAAATAATATACATAGATTAACAGATATATGTATTATAAAAACATATATGGGGGGAGCCCTTCAAGATGGCAGAGGAGTAAGACATGGAGATCACCTTCCCCCCCACAAATACATCAGAAATACAACTACATGTGGAACAACTCCTACAGAACACCTACTGAACACTGGCAGAAGACCTCAGATTTCCCCAAAGGCAAGAAACTCCCCACGTAAATGGGTAGGGCAAAAGAAAAAAGAAAAAACAGAGACAAAAGAATAGGGATGGGACCTGCACCCGTGGGAGGGAACTGTGAAGGAGGAAAAGTTTCCACACATTAGGAAGCCCCTGCACTGACAGAGACAGGAGGGTGGGCGGGGGGAAGGAAGCTTTGGAGCCATGGAGGAGAGCACAGCAACAGGGGTACAGAGGGCAAAGCGGAGAGATGCCCAAACCTAGGATCGGTGCTGACCAGCACTCACCAGCCCGAGAGGCTTGTCTGGTCACTCGCTGGGGTGGGTGGGGGCTGGGAGCTGAGGCTCGGGCTTCAGAGGTGAGATCCCAGGGAGAGGACTGGGGTTGGCTGCGTGAACACAGCCTGAAGTGGGCTAGTGCGCCACAGCTAGCCGGGAGGGAGTCCGGGAAAAGTCTGGACCTGCCTAAGAGGCAAGAGACCATTGTTTCGGAGTGCGTGAGGAGAGAGGATACAGAGCACTGCCTAAACGAGGTCCAGAGACGGGTGCGAGCTGTGGCTATCAGCACGGACACCAGAGATGGTCATGAGATGCTAAGGCTGCTGCTGCAGCCACCAGGAAGCCTGTCTGCAAGCACAGGACACTATCCACACCTACTCTCCTGGAAGCCTGTGCAGCCCGCCACTGCCAGTGTCCCTTGATCCAGGGACAACTTCCCCGGGAGAACACACGGCCCGCCTCAGGCTGTTGCAACGTCATGCTGGCCTCTGCTGTCGCAGGCTCGCCCCGCATTCCGTACCCCTCCTTGCCCACGGCCTGAGTGAGCCAGAGCCCCCTAATCAGCTGCTCCTTTAACCCCGTCCTGTCTGAGCGAAGAACAGACGCTCTCAGGTGGCCTAAAAGCAGAGGTGGGTCCAAATCTAAATCTGAAACGCAGGAGCTGTGTGAACAAAGAAGAGAAAGGGAAATTTCTCCCAGCAGCCTCAGGAGCAGCGGATTAAATCGCCACAATCAACTTGATGTACCCAGCATCTCTGGAATACCTGAAGAGACAATGAATCATCCCAAAATTGAGGCAGTGGATTTTGGGAGCAGCTGTAGACTACTTGGGGTGTGCTTTCTGCATCTAATTTGTTTCTGATTTTATGTTTATCTTACTTTAGTATTTAGAGTTTATTATCATTGGTAGATTTGTTAATGATTTGGCTGCTCTCTTCCTTTTTTTCCTTTTTTTTATATATATAGATTTTTTCTTTTCCTTTTTCTCCTTTGTGAGTGTGTATGTGTATGCTTCTTTGTGTGATTTTTGTCTGTATAGCTTTCCTTTTACCATTTGTCCTAGGGTTCTGTCTGTCCAGTTTTTTTATTATTATTATTTTTTAAGTTTATAAAATAATTTTTATTTTAATAACTTTATTTTATTTTATTTTATTTATTTCTTCTTTCTTTCTGTTTTTCTCCCTTTCTTCTGAGCCATGTGGCTGACAGGGTCTTGGTGCTCTGGCCGGGTGTCAGACCTGTTTCTCTGAGACCTGAACCGAGTTCAGGACATTGGACCTCCAGAGAACTCCCAGCTCCACATAATATCACATGGCAAAAGCTCTACCAGAGATCTCCATATCAATGCTAAGACCCAGCTCCACTCAATGATCATCAAGCTACAGTGATGGACACCCCATGCCAAACAACTAGCAAGACAGGAACACAACCCCACCCATTAGCAGAGTGGCTACCTTAAATCATAATAAGGTCACAGACACCCCAGAACATACCACTGGATGTGGTCCTGCTCACCAGGAAGACAAGATCCAGCTTCATCCACCAGAACACAGGCACCAGTCCCCTCCACCAGGAATCCTACACAACCAACTGAAGCAACCTTAGCCACTGGGGTCAGACACCAAAAACAATGGGAACTACAAACCTGCTGCCTGCAAAAAGGAGACCCCCAAACACAGTAGATTAAGCAAAATGAGAAGACAGAGGAACACACAGCAAATTAAGGAGCAAGGTAAAAACCTACCATACCAAACAAATGAAGAGGAAATAGGCAGTCGACCTGAAAAAGAATTCAGTCTAATGATAGTAATATGAGCCAAAATCTTGGAAATAGAATGGAGAAAATATAAGAAATGGTTAACAAGGAACTAGAAGAACTAAAGAGCAAACAAACAATGATGAACAGCAAAATAAATGAAATTAAAAATTATCTCGAAGGAATCAATAGCAGAATAACTGAGGCAAAAGAACGGATAAGTGACCTGGAAGATAAAATAGTGGAACTAACTACTGCAGAGCAGAATAAAGAAGAAAGAATGAAAAGAATTGAGGACAGTCTCAGAGACCCCTAGAACAACATTAAAAGCACCAACATTGGAATTATAGGGGTCCCAGGAGAAGAAGAGAAAAAGAAAGGGTGTGAGAAAATATTTGAAGAGAGTATAGTTGAAAACTTCCCTAATATGGGAAAGGATATAGTCAATCAAATCCAGGAAGCACAGACAGTCCCATAACTTATAAATCCAAGGAGAAACATGTCAAGACACATATTAATCAAACTATCAAAAATTAAATACAAAGAAAAAATATTAAAAGCAGCAAGGGAAAAACAACAAATAACATACAAGGGAATCCCCATAAGGTTGACAGCTGATCTTTCAGCAGGAACTCTGCAAGCCAGAAGGAAGGGGCAGGACATATTTAAAGTGATGAAAGGGAAAAACCTACATCCAAGATTACTCTACCCAGCAAGGATCTCATTTAGATTCGATGGAGAAATTAAAACCTTTACAGACAAGCCAAAGCCAAGAGGATTCAGCACCACCCAATCAGCTTTATAACAAATGTTAAAGGAACTTCTCTAGGCAGAAAACACAAGAGAAGGAAATACCTACAATAACAAACCCAAAACAATTAAGAAAATGGTAATAGGAACATACATATCGATAATTACCTTACATGTAAATGGATTAAATGCTCCCACCAAAAGACACAGACTGGCCGTATGGATAAAAAAACAGCACCTGTATATATGCTGTCTACAAGATACCCACTTCAGACCTAGCGACACATACAGAATGAAAGTGAGGGGATGGAAAAAGATATTCCATGCAAATGGAAATCACAAGAAAGCTGGAGTAGCAATTCTCATATCAGACAAAATAGACTTTAAAATAAAGACTATTACAAGAGACAAAGAAGAACACTACATAATGATCAAGGGAACAATCCAAGAAGAAGATACAACAATTATAAAAATTTATGCACTCAACATAGAAGCACCTCAATACATAAGGCTAATGCTAACAGCCAAAAAGGGGAAATCAACAGTAACACAATCATACTAGGGGACTTTAACATCCCACTTTCACCAATGGACAGATCATCCAAAATGAAAATAAATAAGGAAAGACAAGCTTTATTGATATATTAAACGACATGGACTCAATTGATATTTATAGGACATTCCATCCAAAAACAACAGAATACACTTTCTCCTCAAGGGCTCATGGAACATTCTCCAGGATACATCATCTCTTGGGACACAAATCAAGCCTTGGTAAATTTAAAAAAAATTGAAATCGTATCAAGTATCTTTTCCAACCACAACGCTAAGATACTAGATATCAATTACAGGAAAATATCTGCAAAAAATACAAACACATGGAGGCTAAATAGTATACTACTTAATAACCAACAGATCACTGAAGTAAACAGAGAGGAAATAAAAAATACCTAGGAACAAATGACAATGAAAACACGATGACCCAAAACCTATGGGATGCAGAAAAGCAGTTCTAAGACGGAAGTTTATAGCAATACAATCGTACCTCAAGAAACAAGAAACATCTCAAATAAACAACCTAACCTTACACCTAAAGCAATGAGCGAAAGAAGAACAAAAAAAACCCCAAAGTTAGCAGAAGGAAAGAAATCATAAACATCACAT
The DNA here is from genome assembly GCF_028021215.1 of Eschrichtius robustus. Classification (NCBI taxonomy): domain Eukaryota; kingdom Metazoa; phylum Chordata; class Mammalia; order Artiodactyla; family Eschrichtiidae; genus Eschrichtius; species Eschrichtius robustus. The sequence goes on from NC_090829.1 coordinate 124,612,196, forward strand.
GAGAAATAAATGCAAAAGAAACAAAGGGAACAATAGCAAAGATCAATAAAACTAAAAGCTGGGTCCTTGGGAAGATAAACAAAATTGATAAACCATTAGCCAGACTCATCAAGAAAAAAAGGGGAGAAGACTCAAATCAACAGAATTAGAAATGAAAAAGGAGAAGTAACCACTGACACTGCAGAAATACAAAGGATCATGAGAGATTGCTACAAGGAACTATATGCCAATAAAATGGTCAACCTGGAAGAAATGGACAAATTCTTAGAAAAGCACAAGCTTCGGAGACTGAACAAGGAAGAAATAGAAATATAAACGGACCAACCTTAAGCACTGAATTTGAGACTGTGATTAAAAATCTTCCAACAAACAAAAGCTCAGGACCAGAGGGATTCACAGGTGAATTCTATCAAACAATTAGAGAACAGCTAACACTTATCCTTCTCAAACTCTTCCATAATATAGCAGAAGGAGAAACACTCCCAAACTCATTCTACAAGGCCACCATCACCCTGATACCAAAACCAGACGAAGATGTCACAAAGAAAGAAAACTACAGGCCAATATCACTGATGAACATAGTTGCAAAAATCCTCAACAAAATATTAGCAAACAGAATCCAACAGCACATTAAAAGGATCATACACCATAATCAAGTGGGGTTTATCCCAGGAAGGCAAGGATTCTTCAATATATGCAAATCAATCAGTGTGATACACCATATTAACAAACTGAAGGAAAAAACCATATGATCATCTCAATAGATGCAGAAAAAGTTTTTGACAAAATTCAACAACGATTTATGATCAAAACCCTCCCGAAAGTAGGTATAGAGGGAACTTACCTCAACATAATAAAGGCCATATATGAAAAGCCACAGCCAACATCATTCTCAATGGTGAAAAACTGAAAACATTTCTTCTAAGATCAGAAACAAGACAAGGTTGTCCACTCTCACCACTATTACTCAACAAAGTTTTGGAAGTTTTAACCAGAGCAATCAGAACAGAAAAAGAAATAAAAGGAATACAAATTGGAAAAGAAGAAGTAAAGCTGTCACTGTTTGCAGTTGACATGATACTATACATAGAGAATCCTAAAGATTCTACCAGAAAACTACTAGAGCTCATCAGTGAATTCAGTAAAGTAGCAGGATGCAAAATTAATGCACAGAAATCTCTTGCATTCCTATACACTAACAATGGAAAATCTGAAGGAGAAATTAAGGAAACACTCCCATTTCCCATTGCAACAAAAAGAATAAAATACCTAGGAATAAACCTACCTAAGGAGACAAAAGACTTGTATGCAGAAACCTATAAGACACTGATGAAAGAAATTAAAGCTGATACAAACAGATGGAGAGATATACCATGTCCTTGGATTGGAAGAATCAACATTATGAAAATGATGATACTACCCAAAGCAATCTACAGATTCAACACAACCCCTATGAAACTACCAATGGCATTTTTCACAGAACTAGAACAAAAAATTTCACAGTTGGTATGGAAACACAAAAGACCCCGAATAGCCAAAGCAATCTTGGAAAGAAAAATGGAGCTGGAGGAATCAGGCTCCCTTACTTCAGACTATACTACAAAGCTACAGTAATCAAGACAGTATGGTACTGGCACAAAAACAGACATATAGGTCAGTGGAACAGGATAGAAAGCCCAGAGATAAACCCACCCACATAGGGTCACCTTATCTTTGATAAAGGAGGCAAGAATATACAATGGAGAAAAGACAGCCTCTTCAGTAAGTGGTGCTGGGAAAACTGGACAGCTACATGTAAAAGAATGAAATTAGAACACTCCCTAACACCATACACAAAGATAAACTCAAAGTTGATTAAAGACCTAAATATAATGCCAGACATTATAAAACTCTTAGAGGAAAACATAGGCAGAGCACTCTATGACATAAATCACAGCAAGATCCTTTTTGACCCACCTCCTAGAGAAATGGAAATAAAAGCAAAAATATGCAAATGGGAAACTAATGAACTAATGAAACTTAAAAGCTTTTGCACAGCAAATGAAAACATAAACAAGACGAAAAGACAACCCTCAGAATGGGAGAAAATATTTGCAAACAAAGAAACTGGCAAAGGATTAACATCCAAAATTTACAAGCAGCTCATGCAGCTCAATACCAAAAAAACAAACAACTCTATCCAAAAATGGGAAGAAGCCCTAAATAGACATTTCTCCAAAGAAGATATACAGACTATCAAAAAACACATGAAAGGATGCTCAACATCACTAATCATTAGAGATATGCAAATCAGAAACTACAATGAGGTACTACCTCACATGAGTCAGAATGGCCGTCATCAAAAAATCTCCAAACAATAAATGCTGGAGAGGGTGTGGAGAAAAGGGAACCCTCTTGCACTCTTGGTGGGAATGTAAATTGATACAGCCACTATGGAGAACAGTTTGGAGGGTCCTCAAAAAGCTAAAAATAGAACTACCATACGTCCCTGCAATCTCACTACTGGGCATACACCCTGAGAAAACCATAAATCAAAGAGTCATGTACCTCAGTGTTCATTGCAGCTCTATTTACAATAGCCAGGACATGGAGGCAACCTAAGTGTCCACTGACAGATGAATGGATAAAGAAGATGTGACACATATATACAATGGAATATTACTCAGCCATAAAAAGAAACGGAATTGAGTTATTTGTAGTGATGTGGGTGGACCTAGAGTCTGTCATACAGAGTGAAGTAAGTCAGAAAGAGAAAAACAAATACCGTATGCTAACACATATATATAGAATCTAAAAAAAAAAAAAAAGTTCTGAAGAACCTAGTGGCAGGACAGGAATAAAAACGCAGATGTAGAGAATGTACTTGACATGGGGAGGGTGAAGGGTAAGCTGGGACGAAGTGAGAGAGTGGCATTGACATATATACACTACCAAATGCAAAATAGATAGCTAGTGGGAAGCAGCCACATAGCACAGGGAGATCAGCTCTGTGCTTTGTGACCACCTAGAGGGGTGGGATAGGAAGGATGGGAGGGAGATGCAAGAGGGAAGAGATATGGGGATATATGTATATGTATAGCTGATTCACTTTGTATAAAGCAGAAACTAACACACCATTGTAAAGCAATTATACACCAATAAAGATGTTAAAATATATATATGGATTGATACATATAAAGAAATACAAATTAAATAAAATTCAAGTATTAATTTTCTACTGCTACTGTGACAAACTGTCAGAAAGTAGTGGGGGGGCTTCCCTGGTGGCACAGTGGTTGAGAGTCTGCCTGCTAATGCAGGGGACGTGGGTTCGAGCCCCGGTCTGGGAAGATCCCACATGCCACGCAGCAACTAAGGCCGTGAGCCACAACTACTGAGCCTGCGCCTCTGGAGCCTGTGCTCCGCAATGAGAGGCCACGATAGTGAGAGGCCCGTGCACCGCGATGAAGCGTGGCCCCCACTTGCCGCAACTAGGGAAAGCCCTCGCACAGAAACGAAGACCCAACAAGCCAAAAATAAATACATAAAATAATTAATTAATTTAAAAAAAAAAAAAAGAAAGTAGTGGGTAGTAACCATAAAATATGTGGCACTGTTGGTTTCAGTTTCCTATTTGTGGTATATGGAGTTTATTAGCTTATTTTTAATATCTCTTTTACTTCTGATTTCTCTATTTCAAAGTTTTCATGATTGTCCTTATATGGCTAATAATAATTAAAGCAAATTGAAAGTGTGTTATATATAAATATTATTTAATATATAATGTTTCATACAATATAAATTTGTATTTTACAATATCAATTGTTTTATAAATAAAATATTTTCCACTACCACATAGTACAATAATGCTTCGAATATTTTTCACTAAATTGAAAGATAATGTTTTGGGAGATCTACTCTTGCCGAATACTAACTTCATAACTCATAGAGTTGCCCTGGAGTGTACAATTAATCTCGAAGCACATAGTTAACAAAGCTTCTTCCAGAGTGAATACAGTATGAGTGAACGCACACAACACTAACTAATGATTCCCTAAAGCAGGGCTAGCAGGGGCCAAATCATGCCTGCCACCTGTTTTCGTAAACAACATTTCATTGGAACCCAATCACACCCATGTTTTTAATCTATTGTCGAAGATGTCTTTCTTACTACAGTGACAGAGTTGAGTCCATATTGCCTGCAAAGCCCGGTAGAGGAAAAACATTGCCCACCCCTCCTTTCAGAATAGTAAAAAATTAAACAGGCATATAAAACAGCAACATCGAGCAACAAAAAGCAAAACTCTAGAGAGAGCATGAGTAACAAACGGAACTTGGAAAATGAATAAGATGTGTATTTTGTAGGAGGGATTCTTCTGAATTGAGTAAATTGGGTAAATTTTAGTTGCAGAGTTGCCTAAATGAAAATTATTTGTAGGTGTGTGTATACAACACTCATTTTAAAAACGGTCTGGGCTTGTTTTTAAACAAAGCAGAGCTCTTTCCTGTTGTTGGTGAGCTGGAGCTTCTTAGAGACTTGCAGCATCACCCATGAGGGCTTGATGGTTAAATATTAGGGGCAAAATAAGAGTGGTTGGTTATTGGCAATGGACACATCAAAATTAAACAAAGGAGTTCTGAACTTTAGAGGCTGACATAGTATCTTTGAAATCAATAAGTTGTTTAATACACCATAATTCCTAAGGACTTTATAACTGTAAATGTCAAGAGAAGTTCACGGTGGCAGTCAAGGATTTCTCAACACTTTATATAGAGTAGCTCAAGCTCAACAGCTAAGAGGTGGTAAGGCCTTTGCTAAGGAGTGCTTTTTGCTTGAATAGCAGTTTAATTGAGGGGTTGAACAAGGCCATACCCCTGAGGGCCCAGCATCCGGAACTACACACTTCTTTTTCTAATTAAGGGTAAGAAATTTGAAGCTAATGCAATCCTATGAAACTTACTGTGAATCCATTCTTTGGTCCATTGGTACTATTTTAATGCTTTCTTTGCTTCTATATCAGAGCCCTAGTAACGAAAGATATCCTAAATACTCTTAGTGTAAGTCCATGTTGGTTTGGCTTTCCAAAAATTTTAACTGTGACTAATACATCAATTATATTTGTGAAGTTGAAACTGTGATTAAGGAAGCAAAGACCCATTAGGTAAAAGAGAAAGGATTTCATTTCCTTCTACAATCCAATAGATATTGTGACCCAGTGAATGGTGGTTATTATTTGTTAAAAATTTGGTGGTTCTACTACATGAAACAACATTGCTTATGTCATGACTTTTGAAATATTCTAGCTCCTTGACCATCTGTAATATACAGAGAAAGAAAATCATGAGGAAAGAAAAAAGGTTAGGAGGTGGAGATGGAAAACTATTTGCTTTTCAGTGAAACTGACATATTATTTTATGCAAATGTGTCTTCACTCTTCCTATTCTGTGAGTTATTTCTTGCACAAAAAAGATTTTTAGACTAACTGTTGTATCTGCCGCTTGCTAAATCTGTTTTCTAAATTACAAATTCAGCCTTCACTGCAGGTGTACTGCCAGCCTCTTCTTTCACAAAAGACCTTTGTACTAATTGTTTTATCTGCTGCTTGCTAAATCTGTTTGCTAAATTATACCTTTCATTGAAATAACACCAAAACCTACTCAGGAAGCAATTAGTAGGTATTGAAATTGTTTTTTAAAAAAGCAGAGTTTATATGCTTTAGATTGTGTTGGAGGGTCTGAAAGATAGATGTACAAATGATGTGTCAGTCAAGGGAGTACAGGTCTTTTAGGAGGTCTTAATGTTACTCCACAAATGCATTTTCTAAGATATTTGTCCAAAGGAGGTCTCTTGACGCTCAGTGTGCCTAAAAACATGTAAGTATTGTATGAGACTTTATGTACTGTTTTGAAAATAAATCTTAAAGACATCCAGTCTGAATTTAAAATAGTGAAGCTCCTGCTCAGATTTTAAGTTTTCATATATTTTCTTCGCAGATCTCAATTAAGATTTGCTGAATATATTGTAGTTTTGCCACAGGAACAGAAAAACTAAGCATTATTTTTGTGGTGGTTAAAAAGGCATTTCAAAATGAATGATATAAAAAATAAGCTGATATTACCATTATACAATATTGTCGTGTTAAATTTTAACCTTCATGAACTAATATCCATTTGTCACTGTTTAACAATAATATTTATGAAATTATTTCTTCACTATATGTTTAAAAATCTCAGGAAAACTATCTATACCAACAAACCAAAAAAAGTTAAGGAGATTGGTAAATAGATTCCAAATGAATTCTAACATGGTGTGAACATGAGGTATTTATTGGTGCCATAGGGCGGAGTTAAGATTCTGTATTAACTTTATGATTTATTCCACTTTATTGATACTTCTCCAGTGTTTCCCAGATAAAGTACATAAATAACATAGATTTTCTCAGCCTGACTGCACTTTCTTAGTAGCAGAAGAATTTCTAAATTTCAGGATAAAAACAAGTGTCTAGGTTTTAGATTCCCTTTCCCAATGGAAATTTGTTTAAAATTAATGCTACCTAATTCCAACCCATGTGGCAATGATATTAAATTTGCAATTTTAAGCAATACAATTTTGTCATGGATTCCCAACACATGTTAAAAACCTTTTTGGCATAAAGTATTATATATCTGAATGGAAATCAATAGAAATGGAACAGAAAGTTCCCTATTAGAGTATATCTGCTTGGAGCATGTTTAGAAGCATGAATGAGAGATTTATCAATTAATCAGTAAACAGTAATTTGAAAGTATTTCTTATATATCATTTCCTGTGGATTTCATAAGAGAGAAGGAATAAGTGCAGTATTTAGAGAAATGTATATTGTTATTGATTAACAGTAAATCTGGTCTTGAGTGATACTGGAAGTGTGAACACTTTATTGATGCTCTCAAAAACAGAAACAAAAAAATACAATAAATTAGCAGTATTTTAATTTTACTTCTGATAAAATATCTGGAAATAGTAACAATTAAATTGAGAGAAATCAGGGTAAGAATATCGCCTTCAATTTGTATTGTGATTTAGAAGCAGAGTAACCACACATACACATATATAGATATGCATGTGTATATACATGTAATTTCCCAGCTATTTTGCAGGTTTTTTTACTAAAATACAAATAAAAATTTTTAAAGATGAGATATTTCCACAAAAATGTCACAAAAAGGAGTTCAATGATTACACTAAAATGTAGCTTAAACATGTGAACCAAAATTTAAACTGTTAAATATAATTAGTAAAATGTTACATTTCCTATTGTTTTCCCGGACATGTAGCAATGCAGCTCAGGTTTACTTAGCATTCTACTATTCTTTTGTTATTTTTATTCATATATCTTATTGCACAATTAGAGGTTTACTTTTTGTATAAATTGATCATACTAGAATTTCAGAATTTAATTTTGTCATACTTTATTCTAAATTACAAAAGTAAGTTTATCCCAAATCTGTTGCTCTTTGGTGTTTATGTTTATTGATATAACATTTTAACGTATCCTATGAAATTGAAGTAAATTCAATTATAAAGGGTATATAATCATAAAAATATTTTCAATACTTTTCTTAGGTGTTTTTAATCACCTATTAAACTACTCAAAAAATTATCTTCCTTAAAAGTCCCTTTATCTCAACTTTTGACTGTAAAATATGTTTTATTTTTGACCTGATCCACTACCATTTTACTAAAACTACGATCTAGAAGGGCACAGGGTGAAAAAGAAAGCTGGGATGCTTATCCTCCAAGTATTATTATCCATCATTTTTTGAGGACTGCTTCTATGGCCTTACATTTATAAGGATTCTCTGCTTTATAACTTTTCTGTCTGGTTTTCCTGAAAAAATTAACATTCTCTATATATATGCATATGCATGAAAGAGTTGTACAGAGCAGTGGTTACATTTGATTGCATTCTAAATTATCCAAAAGTATAAGATTTCATTACAAAGCAATTCTATCATTTTTTTTCTTGTATCAGTATCAGAAAGGATTTGTAGAATGAATGAATGAAGAAAAATAAAATTCTAATGTAAAAGTAAGTCAAATTATAAATTCAATCGGAAACATTTATTCATATAAACATTTATTCAAACACCAGTATTTCTTTCAATTTTCAGGTTAAAAAAAATAGAAATTTGAGAAACAGCTCTCAGAATGCAGCCTTTAAATGCTTGTTACTTGCTACATTTTAACAATTTTCAAATATTTCTGGGTCTTCTACCTTAAACAACTTAATTAATGTCTAAGGTTATTCTGAGAAGCAAATTATTTATTGGAAATTGCAGATTTACCTATCATTTATTCTCTGAATCTGATGATTTCAATACTTTGTTCCACTGTTTTTCTTCAAAATAGTAATAATTTTTTATAATTATAATTAATCTATATATATTTTAAAGTATTTCTGCTGGGACAAAAATATTTGAGAAATTCATTTAATTTTAATAAGCATATGTCAAATTTATCATGGGTTACATATTAAGTACTATGGGATTAATGTTTATTTTAGTTAGTTAATTTTTTATGAGTGTTTTATAAAATTCTGGGAATTTAGGTGGAATCTGGTGGTAATTTACAAATCTCTGTTAATTCACTGCCTGTGTATATCAGCTCCCAGAATAAAATAGAAATGAACCTCTCTGGGCCCAACAGAGTTTATAGTTTCAACTTAATCTATTCCTTGCCTACTGCAATGAATGACCATGACTGGAAATGTGACCAATGGTAAACATGTAGTAGGAAAAGAGGACTGTGTCTGCTTATCATATCATAGCTTCATTTTTTTAAAATTGGAGTATAGATAATTTACAATGTTGTGTTTGTTTCTGCTGTACAGCAAATTGATTCAGTTATACATATATATATATAAAAGATATATTATATATCTTTATGAGAATCTAGAATCTATGTCACACTCGACTGATCTCCAGGTATGACCTTTGTTATGTCAATGCAGCATAATATGGGATTTTCAGGAAGTTAGATTATTTAAATGATTAAATGAGTAATTTCAATTAGGAGTTATTACAGAGGCCAATAGTAGATAGAGTTTCAAAATCAAGAGATCAAGTGCCCATAAGAGGTAATGTATAATGATCCCAGAAAAGGAACTACTGCAATTGTGAATATAGAGCTAAAACAAAAGCAGTTTCTATGCAGTTTTGGGAGGTAGAAATGTAATTAAAAGGACTTCAGGAGAGAATCTGAGATAAGTGATGAAGTAAGAACAGCATTTTTTTTTTTTTCTGCAAATGGTGAAGACAGAATGGAGTGGTAGCTCGTGTGGGGTGTTTTGGTGTGGTTTGCTTGCTATTTTGTTTGGGAACTCTAGAACATGTTCATATCCTAATAGGGATTTTCCAGTGAAAATAGGCCATTGGTGCTGCAAGTTAGTGAGGGGTATAGGTGCTGCAGTGAAGTTCTTGCAAAGGGTATAGGGTACATGGACCAGAAAATGATTTGATGAAGTGGTTGTCTTTACGTAAGAACAGGAAGACCATAATAGTTGACGTACTTTATCATTTGTAAACTTAGGAAAGGAAGACATTATCACTACTAACACATGTGGTGTGCGTTCATGATTTGGTGTGTGATGATTAATAGGTGTGTTTGACAACACTTTCTGTGTGAAGTAAGAGGCATTGGGAGTAACAGACGTGTAAGAGTATTAGCATATTCAAAACATTATTATTAAGTAAAACCATTCTATTTTATGCACTACTTCTATATATAATATAGACAAATATTTAACTAAATAAAATTAATTTTCACCCTCTGAATCATTTCCTATAAGCTCTAAACCAGGTATAATTATGTCCTACTACAAAAAAACAGTCTTTGATCTCATGAAAATGTGAATAAGATTTCCAGGGCTTTCGTGTATTCCTTATTTTTCCTTAATAATAAAAAGAAATATATAGCAATTTTTCTGAGTCCTTTCTACTATAAATAGTTACATATCCTTGATTATAAAAGTAGATAGTTGAGACTTTTAGCAGACACTTGAATACAGATTCATTGCTTGTAGGCATGAACAATCCAGAATGTGTGCATAAACTCTAACCCAGCAAGCAGTCATATGGGGACTGAAGAAATTGAGAAAACATAGACAACAAAATTTTCAATTAAAGTATCATGTAATATGATGGGTTTTGAGTAAATTATCAGGGATTGACACTAGGAAGTATTCTCCTAATCAGAGAATTTTGATTAATCACCCCTTCACTGTGCCTATGCAAATAATGTCTCCGTCACTATTCTAATTTGAAACAACAGGTTTCTTTTATTAATGAATAAAAGGAAGCTAGCAGTGATAATGACAGCATTATGGCTAATATTAAAATCTAAAAAGTAATATGATGGAAGTAATAAAGTTGATTCCTAAAAGAGAAAATTGGAAGTTCATTGAAAATATTTACTCATGTAAAATTATAGTCATCTCTAGCCAGGGTCACACAGATAATGAAGAAAGACATTCTCCATAAATACACTGTTCTTGTCTTAAGTCTTTTGAGTATTAATTATTTTCATCCTTTTTGTAAATAAGTCGCATCTTAGTACATAAATAAGTTACTTCAAAGTAATTTAAAATCATTATTAAATGTACACTGCTATTATTGAATACATTGTCAACTTTGTGGCCCTCCCAACCCACAGCTGGAATTGATCTTGTCCCATGCTATGCTGTTAAATATAAAGATGATCAGAAAAAATTTTTTAAAGAGAATTACAGCTGTATGACTCCCTTTTTTAATCTAGAAAATACCTACATGCACTCTGGACAGCACTATAGCTTATATACACTAAGAAGTTCAAGTAGGATCTTGAAAAGTATAGGCAAATTCAAGGTGAGCCAACTTCAAAGCGCTGAGATGCTATACGCTATTTAAGAGTTCCAGGTGCTCCATCTCTTGGCCACTAGCTGAGTATTGATGTGGAGAAAATATTAACTATACCCAAATAAAGATGTATAAATCATTCGTTTGAATTAGGGGGGATGCACAGGAAGCAGGAGGCAAGAAAGGAAGAATTTACCTCCCAGAATCTCTAGATTGGCATCATCCTTACCACCCATATAATTAATTTTGTCCTGTTCAATTTACCACAGTGAATGGTCTCTACCACCTGAGATGGTAATGCAGCACACAGAAGTGGCTTTCCCTACCTTATCCCTGAGTGCTCGGGTTCCCTGGCAATGACTTCCAATTCAAATATCCCCACAGGTTCATTCCATTCAGTCTACGTTGTCCAGGCCATAGCATCAACAGATTTCTTGCTGCTTTCAGGACCTCTAAGTCCATCCAGCAAGCAATTATGCCAGAGAACACAGGAGTTTGATGGCTTTGGCATTCTCTCTCATCAAACTTGTGAGCAGTGACAGAATCAACAGACAAAGTAATCTTCACATAATCTTCTCATTTCTAGACTTTAGCTCCCTCTTCATCTAAACATGAGGTATAAACCTCTCTGTTGTTGAACATCCAATGGAATGTAAACCCATTCTATCCCCAATAACCATGTCATTGACTTTACTGTTATATTGACAATTCACTGGCTCCTGTCTACAGATTTAGCTACACTGAAGATGGGTGGGAAGGGCTTCTCTTCGAAGCTTTGTCAAAGAAATTCAGTTCCTTCTTTATCAAGAAAATACCTGCCTTCTATAGCATGTTAATTCCCACCATGAAGTTGCTGCTGCTTGAGAAGTACTATGAACATTTTTTACCTAGAAATCTCCTAGTGTGAAAAGTGAGATCAGGAAAGCTTCTATTTTGGCTGTTTTCATGTTGGCCTTATTTCTGGAAGCATCTTTGTCTTTCCATTATCCTTCAACATGAAAACAGAAGTTCTCCAACAGGATGACAAAAAAGTACCTAAGTCAGCATAGTCTTACTCCACTTTCGGGCTTAATTAATCACTCAGAAACAATGTTTGTTTAGCAGAGTTTTGAGAGCTAGAGAGATTGTTTCCAGGGAGTACATCTCAGGCACAGAAATACCACCAGCCATTCCCAGCAGGTTAATAAGAACAACTAACTTGGTTTGTTGACCAATAATACTTGAAATGAAAGCCTTTATCTTTGAGCTGTTGATTATCATATTTCATCATAGGACAACTGAAATTTGCCTTTATGATGACCCAATATTCACTCTAAACTTATTATTATTATTCAAAAGACTTTGCAAATCTGCCTATCTGCATCTGATAATATCTGAAATACTACACAATTGTTTCTCTCAAGTTTTCTGGTCATGTCCATGAACTTAATAAATTTATTAAGTTCATGGACATGACCAGAAAACTTGAGAGAAATTCCTATTCTGATTTTTTTTTAATAAATCCCTATTTTGATTTGTTTCCACTAGTTGAGACAATTCTGTGCAGGACATTGTGCAATAGGTTAGACAGAAACTCAACCTCCTCCTGGCTTCTGTTAGTTGAGCTCAGATTCAAGTGTGCAAGGCACCCAAGCTCTGACATTGCTCTCCCTTTCTATATCACTGTTCATGAAAGAAGTGTTATTGTTTCTTCTGATAACCTAATTGCAGATCTATACATATAACTCAGCATTAACTGATCCAGGTAGCTTTCCATCTCAACATATGAACATCACTTCAGGAAGTGGAAGACTGGAGTTCTTTTTGATGGTACATGTGTGTTACACTGAGATTGTTCTGACCATGGCAGAATATATCTGTGACCTCTGTCCAAATTTCTTACTTCTATTAAGAATGGGTGGCACTGTTCACAATAGAAATTGAAGGGGTCAAAGTCATGATATATTTGCCTCCAATAGTTTCTAGAAGGAGTTGGGACAGAGGTCAGAACACTTTCAATTGACCAAAGTCTACCTATATGGAATGTTCTTATATATCAGATGTAGTATCATTAATTGCTTTGAGAGAAGGGTAGAGATGTAAGACAGTCGAGAAAAAGGATAATGGTATTAGAATAAGTATTTTGAAACAGACGCTCGAGACACTATCACCTTTAGTTACAAAGAGCAACTGAAGCAAAATTGAAGTATATATAAGTGATTAAATCCTTTGGATGGTAAGAGAATTCTTCCTTTGCAAACAGATGTTCCCCTCGTTGAATCTGTTCATGCGTACCTTATTGAATAAGGCAAAAGCTGACACTGTTAGGTTGAATACTAGCAAAATATGGAGTATGAGTAAAAGCTAAGTTTATACAGATATAGTTTAACTCCAAGTAAATACCTTCCTTCAAAAGAGAAATAAGGTTAAAAAAATGTAATTTACCATCCTCTCTTTAAAATGAGAGGTTATGAAAAATACTTAACTTTGGCATATTTATATATTTATATCCATATATTTTTATATATGGGGAAATATACATATGTATATTTCCATAAGTTTAATTATGGTCTTTCTGTGTTTTTCAAGTAATTTTAATTAAAATTTTATCTCAGTTTTAAGATTATTCTTACTAAGTTTTCCACAATAGTCACTGATTTTTTTTTTTTTTACATTTATATTCAAAATTTCTGTCTTGCATATTTTGTATCTTTGTGTGTTTTGTCCTTTTTTCTTGGGCAAATATATCAGGGTTTAGTTACTTTGTAACTCAAAACAAAGAACAAACTTTTGGTATTGTAGATCTTCTATATTTTTTTGATTTCTAACTTATTCATTCCTGCTGTTTAATGTTTCCTCAGTCTTAACTTGGATTGGCTCAATAATTTTCTTCCTTATTTTTGAGACAGTTGACCAGCTTACTAATATTGAGTATTTCCAAACACTTGCTTTTTTGGTACAAAATTCATTCTATTTACTCCCCTGCTCCATCCTATAAGAACTGTTGTATTTATATTTTTTCAGTTATAAATTGTTCATGATTTTCATTTTACTTTTATATTTGTCCTATTATTTATTTGAGTATATTTTAATATTTTTCAGTTTATCAGACAATCTGAAATCACAATTCATTTTCAATGATGTCAAAAAAATAAGGATTATAATCCAGTTCCTTTGGATTACCATTAAGCTTTCTTTTTTGGCCTAGTATGTGGGCAACAATTGAAGACAACATATGATTGTTCAATAAAACGTATATACTCCTATTACTGAAGGATTTGATTTATATTTATCAGTTGTTAATGTTTTACAAATTATCTATATTCTTATTTTATATTTACTTAATATATCACTTTCTGAGAGATCTAGGCTAACCTATCACACCATAGTTTTAAACATTTAAATCCGCCTTTAAAAATTTGCTATTTTAAAAAATATATTTTGACATCACATTGTTTAATGGGTACTACATCAGGACACGTATACAATCCTTATGAATTGCTCATCTTGTCACTAATTCATGATGCATTAGCTCTTATAATGTTTTTATTTTTATTAAAGTTTTTCTTCTGATATTAACAACATTATGTTAGCATCTGCCTTAGGTATCACTTTCTAGTCATTATAATTCAACCATCTTTTCCAGTTATACTTCCTGTATGATTTTTGTAGATAGTCTAAAAAAACACATGGGTCAAAAAATGAAATAAAGGAAATTATAATGTTTTATGAACTTGACATAAATTAAAACACAATATATCAAAATTTGTGGGCTGTAGCTAAAGTTGTGCTTAGAGAAAAATCTATAGGCCTATATATTTCTATTAAACATGGTTAAAATTTTAAAACAATGATCTCAACTTAAGAATCTAGAAATAAAAAGATTAAATATAAAATAATGAGAGGAAAAATAAAGGTGAGAGTAGAAAACAATAGGTTAGAGAGTAGATGGACAATATAGAAAATTAAAATAAATGCCTGCTTATTTAAATAGAATAATAATAATAAAGCTTTAGCTAACCAATCGAATCAAAAAGAGAAACTATGAATTACAAAAATCAGTAACAAATGAGGGTTTATGACTATATATTAAATATAGTGTAATTAAATGCTAATAAGTAGATACTTTGAAGAACTTTTTACCAATAGACAATTTTTATGAAATAGACATTCTACAAAATTACCAAAGCTGTCTAAAATTAGAAAATGTATAGGATCATATCTAATAAAGAGATTGAATCCATAAATAAACATTTTTTCCACAGAGTACTTCAGATTCAGATGATTTCACTGGTGAATCTTATTGAAAATTTAAGGAAGAAATATACCAGTGCTACATAAGATCTATCAGAAAGTAAGAGAAAGAGGGGCTCGCGGAGCCGCCCCGGCTGGCTGGGTGGCGGTTTCGTGGCTGCTGCCAGGCGGAGGCCTACTCCGCCTGGGCCCTGGGCCCAGCCCTGACCAGGCCCACTGGGAAGGCGAGTGCACCGGCTCTGATGAGGATGCAGACCAAGCCGTACAGCAGATGCTGGACAGAAGTCGCCGGGTGTGTTTTACCACTGATGAAGATTATGGAAGAGCTGAATGGGGGTGAGACCATTCAGATGCAGAGGATCCACAAAATGGGTTCACCAGGCTTGTCTGTAGCGCTGGGTGGATGAAAACCAAAGAGGATCATCACCCAACTTCAAAAAATTAGGAAATTATGGCCAGTAGTGTTTTATCTAGATTCCTACCCACCAACCTCCCACGCCTCGCAACCACACACACCCTGTACTATTTTGAAGCAAATTCTAAAAATCATCTGTAAACATTTACTGATACATAACATTTCAGTATATAACTCTAAAAGATAAGGCTCTCTTTTTTTTTTTTTTAATTAATTTATTTATTTATTTATTTTTGGCTGTGTTGGGTCTTCGTTTCTGTGCGAGGGCTTTCTCTTGTTGCGGCAAGCGGGGGCCACTCTTCATCGTGGTGCGCGGGCCTCTCACTATCGCGGCCTCTCTTGTTGCGGAGCACAGGCTCCAGATGCGCAGGCTCAGTAGTTGTGGCTCACGGGCCCAGTTGCTCTGTGGCATGTGGGATCTTCCCAGACCAGGGCTCGAACCCGTGTCCCTTGCATTGGCAGGCGGATTCTCAACCACTGCACCACCAGGGAAGCCCCAAGGCTCTCTTTTTTAAACTATTATCACACCTAGGAAAAATTATCAAAAATTCCATAATATCAACATATAGTCAGCGTTTAAGTTTCCAGTTGTTTTATAAATGTAGTGTGTGTGTCCTTTTTCCAGCTTGTTTTTTGGACTCACTATGCAAATAAAGACCACATATTGCAATTGGTTGCTGTGTATTTTAATGCATTTTTTAACATAAAAGTTTTAAGTATGAAAATTTCAAACTTACAGAAAAGTATATGTATCAGTTATGCATTTAACAAATGTTAACTTCATACCATATTTGCTTCAGACATCTCTTTGATCTTTTTTTGTTTTTTTGAAAGAAATGTTTGATATGAAATCCCTTCCCCTTATCTTTTTCTTTTTTCCTATTCAGAGTTAACCAATATCCTGTAATTGGTGTATATCATTTCCACATTATGGTTTTATGCCATAAACATATATATGTATCCATAAACATATATTATTTGTTTTGTTTTAATAAAACAAAAATATGACATATTGTTTATTGTTTATGGATACATATATATGTAGTGGAAAACAAAAAAATGATATATTGTGTATGGATACATATATACATAGTGATA
The DNA here is from genome assembly GCF_028021215.1 of Eschrichtius robustus. Classification (NCBI taxonomy): domain Eukaryota; kingdom Metazoa; phylum Chordata; class Mammalia; order Artiodactyla; family Eschrichtiidae; genus Eschrichtius; species Eschrichtius robustus. The sequence continues at coordinate 124,628,793 of NC_090829.1, forward strand.
GTATAAAAGAGCCTGCCCTCCTTCCCTCTCTCATCTGCTCCATGTATATGTGTGTGTGTGTATGTCTATTTGCAACTTATTTTTTTCACTCAATGTGCGTATTCATACATGTAGCACAAATAGTTAAACTGCTGCATGCTCTTCCATTATGTGAATAAACACCAGCATATTCATTACCTTCAAAAAAAGGGGGGGGGGGAGAGAAAGAATATGCCCTAGATCTTTTTAAAATATTTTTATTTTGAAATAGTTTGTCACACAAAAACTTGCAACAGTACTACATAGATTTCCCATAACTTCTACATCCAGCTCCCTTTTATCATTTAAGTAATCAAATCTTACATAATCATAGTACATTGTCAAAAACAAAAAGTTGACATTGGTATAAAATTTAAAGCAGAAAACCATGTTTGGATTCTTGTATTTCACCAGCTTTTACATGTACTTCTTTTTTATTTGTGTATATTTTCATGAAATTTTATCACAAGTATAATTCCATGTAGCCATCAGCATAATCACATTACAAAACTATTCCATCACCGCAAAGAAATCCCCTTGTGTTGCACCTTAATAGTCATATAATTACCCAAAACTTAACCTCCAGCAACTATTAACTGTTCTCCATGGGTATAATTTTGTTACTTTGAGAATACTACATATATAGAATTAGATGTTACACAACCTTTTGCAACTCACTTTTTTCACTCAGCATAATTCCCTCAAGATCCATCCAATATATGTATATGTGTGTATATATATATATATATATATATAGCTTTCATAGTAAAATACAATTTAAAACCTCAAGAAGAGAAGTATTATCTATTTACTCTTCATATATTTATCTATTCTTTGTTCTTTCTTCTTTCCTGATATCCCAAGTTTACTTGGCTATCATTTCCTCTTTGTCAATTCCTTTAGAGGCAGGTTTGCTCGTGTCAGATTCTTTTAGCTTTATTTCAAATGAGAGTGTTTTTTATTTTACCTTTATTGCTGAAGAATATCCAGGTACAGATATCTGAATTATCAGTTTTTTTATCAGCACTTGAAAAATATTGTGCTACTTCCCAAATAAGATGAATGCAAAGATATCCACACAGAGCATAATATAATAAAAATGGCAACAGTTAATAAAGGCATCAAGAGGAAAAAATAAAAATGCATACAAGGGAAACCCTATGTGGTATCAGATGATATTTCAGCAGAAACTTTATAGGGAGTGGCAGGATATATTTAAAGTGATGAAAGGAAAAAAAAGAAAAAAAAAAAACTTACAACTTAGAATACTCTATCTGGGAAGGTATCATTCAGAATTGAAGGAGAGGAGAGAGAAAATTTCCCAGACAAGCAAAAATTAAAAGAATTCATCAACACTAAACCAACCTCTATTGAAATGTTAAAGAGTCTTCTTTAAATGAAAAGGCCACAACTATAAATAAGGAAAGATATTAAAAGAAAAAGTCTCAATCAATTTAAGAAAATTGCCAATATATCAAGCACATGTTTCAACCACAACAGTGTAAAACTAGAGATCAACTACAAGAAGAATACTGGAAAAAACTCACAAACAAACATGTGGAGAAAAAAACAACATGCTACTAAACAACCAATGGTCAATAAAAAAAATCAAAGAGGAATTCAAAAAAATATCTTTAGACAAATGAAACTGGAAATACAACTGTCCAAAATCTATAGGATGCAGCAAAAGTAGTTCTAACAGGGAGGTTCATAGAGAGACAGGCTTACCTCAAGAAACAAGGAAATCTCAAGTATACAATTTAAATGTACATTTAAAGAAATTAGGGGGAAAAAAAGAACAAGCAAAACCTAGCTAGATGGAAGAAAATAATGAAGCTCAGAGTAAAAATAAATAAAATAGAGATTAAAAAAAACAATAGGAAAGATCAATGAAATAAGAACTGGTTTGTTGAAAAAATAAAATGGACAAAATTTAGCAAGGCTCATCAAGAAAAAAGAGAGCACATCAATAAGTAAAATCAAAAATAAAAGAGAAGAAATTCCAACTGAGACCACAGAAATAAAAAAAAAAATTCGTAAGAGAATGCTGTGAAAATATATGCCAACATTAGACAATGTAGAGAAATGAACAAATTTCTAGAAAAATACAATCTTCCAAGACTGAGTCATGAAGAAATATAAAACATGAGCAGACTGATTAATAGAAATGAAATTGAATCAATAAGGAAAAAACTTCCAAAAACCAAAAGTCCAGGTTCAGACGGCTTCATAGGTGAATTCTGCCAAACATTCGAAGAAGACTTAATACCTATCTTTCTTAAAATATTCCAAAAGACTGAAGAGGAAGGAAAACTTCCAAACTCATTTAACAAGGTAAGCATCACCCTGATACCAAAACCAAAGACACCACAAAAAAGAAAATGACTGGCCAATATCCCTGATGAATATCAATGGAAACACCCTCAACAAAATGCTAGCAAACTGAATTTAATAATACATTAAAAGGATCATACACTATGATCAAGTGGGATTTATTCTAGGCATGCAAGGATGTTTTAACATCCATAAATCAATCAATGTGATACACTATATTAACAAAACAAAGGATAAAAATCATATGATCATCTCAATAGATGCAGAAAAAAGTATTTGACAAAATTCAACATCCATTTATAATAAAAACTCTCACCAAAGTGGGTATAGAGGGAACATGTCTCAACGTAATAAAGACCATTTACAACAAACCTGCAAATAACATCATACTCAATAGTAAAAAGCTGAAAGATTTTCCCCTAAGATCAGGAACAAGACTGGATGCTCACTCTCACCACTCTTATTCAACATAGTATTGAAAGGCCTGTCCACAGCAATTAGGCAAGAAAAAGAAATAAAAGGCATCCGAATAGGAAAGGAAGAAACAAAACTGTCACTATCTGCAGATGACATGACATTATATGCAGAAAATCCTATATGCACCACCAAAAAACTATTAAAAATAATAAATGAATTCAGTAAAGTTGCAGGATACAAAATTAGTGTGCAGAAATATGTTGCATTTCTATACACTGATAACAAATTATCAGAAAGAAATAAAGAAAACAATCCCATTTATGATTGCATCAAAAATACCTAGAAATAAATTTAACCAAGGAGGTGAAAGACATGTACTTTTAAAACTGTAAGAGCTATTGAACTATGAAAGACCTGTACTATGAAAACTATTGACAAAAGAAATTGAAGACAAAACAAATAAACTGAAAGATATACTGTGCTCATGGGATGGAAGAATCAATATCCTTAAAATATACATACTACTCAAGGCAATCTACACACTCAATGAAATCTCTACCAAAATAACAAAGACAATTTTCATAGAACTAGAACAAATAATTCTAAAATTTGTATGGAACAACCAGACTCCAAGTAGCCAAAGCAATCTTGAGAAAGAAGAACAAAGCTAGAGGTACCCCACTTCCAGATTTTAAACTATATTACAAAACTACAGTAATCAATGAAACCAAGAGCTGGTTTGTTGAAAAGATAAACAAAGTTTATAAACCTTTAGCCAGGCTCACCAAGAAGAAAAGAGAGAGGCCTCCAAATAAACAAAATAAGAAATGAAAGAGGAGAAATAACAACCAATATCAGAGAGATACAAAAAATCATAAGAGAATATTATGAACAGTTATACACCAACAAATTTGACAACCTAGAAGAAATGGACAGATTTCTAGAAACATAAAGACTACCAAGACTGAATGAAGAAACAGACAATTTGAACAGACCAATCAGTAGAAGTGAAATTGAATTGTCAATAAACAAAACAAAACAAAAAACCTGCCAGAAAACCAAAGTCCAGGATGGCTTCACAGGAGAATTCTATCAAACACATAAGTAAGAGCTAATACTTATCCTTCTCAAACTATTCCAAAAAATGGAAGAAGAAGGAACGTTCCCAAATTGATTCAAAACAAACACAAACAAAAAAACAAACAAAAAAGAAAATTACAGGGAAATATCCTTGATGAATATAGATGCAAAAATCTTCAAGAAAATATTAGCAAACCAAATCCAATAATATATAAAAAGGATCATACACCATGATCAAGTTAGATTTATTCCAGGGTCACAGGGTGGTTTAACATTCACAAGTCAATCAATGTGATACACCACATTAACAAAAGGAAGGATAAAAATTATATGATCATCTCACCAGATGCAGAAAAAGTGTCTGACAAAATTCAAAATCTATTCATGATAAAAACTCTCATCAAATTGGGTATAGAGGGAACATATCTTAACATGATAAAGGCAATTTATGACAAACCCACAGCCAATATCATACTCAATGGTAAAAACTGAAACCCTTCCCACTAAATTCAGGGGCAAGGCAAGGATGCCCACTCTTGCCATTTCTATTTAACAGAGTATTAGTAGGCCTAGCCACAACAATCAGACAAGAAAAAGAAATAAAATGTATCCAAATTGGAAGGGAAGAGGTAAAACTATTACTATTTGCAGATGACATGATCCTTTATTTAGAGGACTGTTAAGTCTCCACCCCAAAACTACTAGAACTAATAAATGAATTCAGCAAGGTTGCAGGATACAAGATTAATACACAGAAATCTGTTGTGTTTCTGTACGCTAATAATGAACTATCAGAAAGAGAAAGTAAAATTTTAAAATCCCATTTAAAACCACATCAAAAAGAGTAAAATGCGTAGGAATAAACTTAAGCAAGGTGGTGAAAAATGTAACTTAAAGTATAAAACAAGATGAAGGAAACTGAAGGTAACACAAAGAAATGGAAAGATATCCTGTGCTCTTGGATTGGGAGAATTAATATTGTTAAAATGGTCATACTCTCCAGAGCAGTCTTCAGATGTAATGTAGTCCCTATTAAAATACCCAAGATGTTTTTCACAGAACTAGAACAAATAGCCCTAAAATTCACATGGAACCACAAAAGACCCCAAATTGCCGAAGAAATCTTGAGACAAAAGAACAAAGCTGGTGGTATAACCTTCTCAGTAACCAAAACACAAAACATGGTACTGGCACAAAAACAGACTCATAGATCAAAGGAACAGAACAGAGAGCTCAGAAATAAACCCACACACCTGTGGTCAATTAATCTATGACAAAGGAGGCAAGAATATATGGTGGAGAAAAGACAATCTCTTAAACAAGTGGTGCTGGGAAAACTGGACAGCCACATGTATAACAATGAGATTATAACAAGCCCTTACACCATATACATAAATAAACTCAAAATGGTATAAGACCTAAATGTAAGAACAGACTATAAATCTCCTACAAGAAAACATAGGGGAACATTCTTTGACATAAATCGTAGCAATGTTTTTTTGGTTCTATCTTCTAAGGTAAAATAAATAAAGCTAAAGCTAAACAAATGAGACCTAATTAAACTTAAAATCTTTTGTACAGCAAAGGAAACAATTGACAAAATGAAAAGAAACATACAGAATGGGAGAAAATATTTCCAAATGATGTGACTGACAAGAGGTTAATATCCAAAATATTTAAACAGCTCAAACAACTTACTATCAAACAAAACAAAACTACAAAAACACAACCCAATCAAAAAATGGGCCAAAAACCTGAATAGACATTTTTCTAAAGACATGCAGATGGTTAACAGGCACATGAAAAGATGCTCAACATTGTTAATTATCAGAGAAATACAAATCAAAACAACAATGAGATATCAACAATAAGGTATCACCTCACAGCCTTTCAGAATGGCTATCATCGAAAAGCTTACAAATAATAAATGTTGGAGAGGATATGGAGAAAAGGGAACCCTCCTACACTGTTGGTAGAAATGTAAATTGGTGCAGCCACTGTGGTAAACAGTATGGAAGGTCCTCAAAAAATAAAAATGGAAGTACCATATGATCCAACAATTCCACTCCTGGGTATATATCTGGAAAAAACGAAAACACTAATTTGAAAAGATACATGCATCCCAATGTTCAGAACAGCACTATTTACAATAGCCAAGACATGGAAGCAACTCAAGTGCCCATCAACAGACAATTAGATTAAGAGGTGTGTTATATATATACAATGAAATATTAGCAATAAAAAAGAATGAAATTCTGCCATTTGTAGTAACATGGCTGGACCTAGAAAGTATTATGGTTAGCGAAAAAAGTCAGACAGAGAAAGACAAATACTGTTTATAATTTATATGTGGAATCTAAAAAATAATACAAATGAATGTACATGCAAAACAGAAACAGATATAAAGCAGAAACTAACACACCATTGTAAAGCAATTAAAGATGTTAAAAAAAAAAAAAAACAGAAACAGACTTATAGATATAGAAAACAAACTTGTGGGTACCAAAGGGGAGAAGGAAGTGGGGACGGATAAATTAGGGGTATGGGATTAACAGATACAAACTAGTATGAATAAAGTAGATAACCACAGGGATATAGTGTATAGCACAGGGGATTATACCGATTATCTTGTACTCATGTACAATGGAGTGTAATCTGTAAAAACACTGAATCACTATGCTGTATATCTAAAATTAATATAATGTTGTAAATCACCTATACTTCAATTAAAAAAAAAAACAGCAGTGTGGTACTTGCACAAAAACAGACACGTTGATCAATGGGACTGAATAGAGTCCGGAAATAAACCCATGCTCATACTGTCAATCAGTCTATGAAAAAGGAGGCAAGGATATACAATGGGGAAAAGACAGTCTCTTCAATCAATTGTTCTGGGAAAACTAGACAGCTACATGCAGAAAAATGAAACTGTATCACTTTCTTACACCACATATAAAAATCAGCTCAAAATGGATTAAAGACTTAAATGTAAGACCTGAAACAATAAATGCCCTAAAAGAAAACATAAGCAGTAAGCTCTGTGACATTGATCTAATCAATATTTTTTTGAATTTGAATCCTCAGGTGAGGGCAACAAAAGCAAAGATAAATAAATGGAACTATATCAAACTAAAAAACTTCTTCACATTGAATGAAACTATCCACAAGATGAAAAGGAAGCTTACTAAATGGGAGAATATATTGCAAATGATATATCAGATGAGGAGTGGATATACAAAATATATAAACACTCAAACAACTCAATATTTAAAAAATAAATAAACAACCAGACTAAAAATGGGCAGAAGATCTTAATAGACATGTTTCCAAAGAAGACATAGAGCTGACCAACAGGCACATGAAAATGCGCTCAACATCACTAATTATTAGGGAAATGCAAAACAAGACCACAGTGAGATCCCACCTCACACATGTCAGAATGGCTATTATCAAAAACTTGAGAAGCAAGTGTTGGTGAGTAGGTGGAAAAAGAAAAGAACCTTGGTGCACTGTAGGTGGGAATGTTAATTGGTGCAGCTGCTATGAAAAACAGTATGGAGGTTCTCCCTCTGCAAAAAAAAGTCTGGAACTATCATATAATCCAGCAATTCCACTTCTGGGTATTTATCAGTAGAAAATAGAAACACTAATTCAAAAAGATATATGCACCTATGTTCATTGCCGCACTATTTACAAGAGCCAAGAGATGGAAGCAACCCAAGTTTCCACGGACAGACAAATGGATAAAGAGGATGTGGCATATGTTTCATATGCCACATAAAAGCCATAAAAAAAAAAAAAAAGAAATCTTGTCACTTGTGGCAACATGGTTGGACCTGAAGGGTATTATGCTAAGTGACAAAAGTCAGACAGGGAAAAATACAGTATGATTTCACTTATATGTGGAATCTAAAAAAACAAAACAAATGAACAAAGAAAACTAAACAGACTCATAGATATTGGTGATTGACATAGTGGAAGGGGGTGGGGGGATGGATGAAATAGGTGAAGGGGATTAAGAGGTAAAAACTTCCAGCTATAAAATAAATCACAGGGATGTAATATACACATAGGGAAGATAGTAAATAATATTTTAACAACTGTGCAGTAAAAGATGGTAATTGGTCTTAACAAGGTGATAATTTCATAAGGTATATAAATATTGAATCACTATGTTGTACTCTTGTAACTAATAAAATATTGTATGTTAATTATCACTCAATGAGAAATAAATTAAAATTTTTTTAAATTTAAATCCTTCTGAAGAGATTTTGTTTTATGTTCAAAATATTGAAGAAATTGCCACAATTTAGTATTTCTATTTAATGGCCATAGATATCAAATATGTGCTGCAGTGTTAGAGATTCATTAATTCATTCAGCAACCATTTATTGAAATTTTCTTTCCCTCTAACTAGGAACTAGTTAAATATTGCTGAAAAAAGAAAAAGATGTGTCTCTTGGCCATATAGAGCTCTAGGTCAGTGAGAGGAAATATGAAATACATGAAAAATATACAAATAATTATGTTTATAAATAATAGGGAGTCAACTTTAAGGTGGTAGTTCCCAAATTTAGGTAGATATTAGGTCAGAATTCCCTACTCCTAGGTCATTTTTTTATTATTTTAATCATAGCAATCTTATTTAATTTTGAGATTTTAAAATATAGAATATAATAAAAAGAAACAATAGAAGCATTTTGCAGGTGGATATCATCATCATTATTGTCATCGTCATCTTGGCTGCCATCTTGGTATGCTTGAAATCCTTTGTGGTAAAGTACACTGCAGTTCAGTGCAAAATGATTAAGAGTCTTATAAAGTCTAACGTTATGTTGGAAAAAGCCTCACTGGAAATGCTTTCAGAAGAAAAATAAATTTTATGGAAATCTTTAGACATTTCCATCACTGTCTGAAAGCCATCTGTCTAATCTAAAAATAAATTGCATGCATTTCCCCTTTTAAAGAAACTAAGAGTATGTATTTTGTTTATCAAAATCCAAGAGCCAGTTTTCTCTAACAAAGAAAAACAAGGCAATACTTACTGCTGCATTTTTTAAGCATGCAAACATAAGACATCTAGAGACAATGTACAAGTTTGCTGGAAATTTTCATTTTTAAGAAAAGTTTTGTCTTGTCTTCTAAAGAGAAAATTGAAGCCCCTATGCCAGTCCAAACAATAAAAAATAAACGGCATAAAAAGAACCCAGATGTGAGAAGGAATGCAAATCACCATACTAAGAAGCTGAGAAAATTACTCAGCAGGATCCAAAAATAATTAGGAACTGAGTGAGCATATTGGTAAAATATTAAAAGTACTTTGAAAACTTTTAAGCGACAACACGTTTAGTAGATTTTTTTTCTTCTTGGACAGTATGTAGAGTCTTTTTTGAAAATAGATTACCAGTGGGGGTTGACAGCTGTTGTAATATTTATTTTTCTTTTTAAATAAAACAGAACCAAAGAGTGAGATTTATCTGAAATTAAGTCCTAATATATAGTATGTTTCAATATGTTTGAATACTATCTATACTAGAATTCGGGGATGAGGAACACTGGGAATTTTAGAAACAAATATGCTTGGTTTATCTATATCTCTAGACTTAAAAAAAATGAGAAAAGCAAAACAAACAAAACCCCTCAGAACAAGAGCTCTTCTGGGTAGAGTTCTAAAAATGTGTTGCTGCCTCCATTTTAATAGAATCATGACTTTCGTAAAGCTCTTTTATTTGATGGATTATAAAAACAAACAATATATCTTACCCAGGTATATTAATGACACAGAGATGTCAGCTATAACAAATCCTTCCAATTATAGTGGAAGACTAAATTTTCAGTTTTGTTGGTGGCTTAAAACTTGGAATGATGTTAGAACCAAAATTAATATTATAAAAGCATGTGTTAATATGTATTTTTCATTAATGAAGATTTCAAGCTACAAGATAATTATTTTTCTCAATTTTGAGGAGCTAGAGAAAGCTATCAAGTGTGTAATCAGAGAATGAAGATGAATTGGATAGGGTAGAACTCTGTGTCTTAAGTAAAGATCACTAACAAATCATATGCAGGTTAAAAAAAAGTTTACAGATGGATGCTGAAGAACCTGAGATGGTCCATGAATGAGTCCAACAGACAGCACAGATGAAACAGCAACTGCAGCAAATGGAGTAAATTTGCTAAATAGAAACTTTATTGCTTTATTGAATGCTGAAGTTGAGTAATTTAAATATAATATATCCCATGTTTCTCTGCCCTCCCTCTCACATTCTATCCTGGTTCCCGTAGTCACTTCTAAATTACTAAATTGGACAGTCACTTGACATATATGCTGTGCCAATTTTTCTCCATTTCTTCGCAGGATACCTTTGTTGCTATTGCCAGGAAAGCCACCAATATGGACCTTATAAATATTGCCACTTCTTGCATCCTACCTACTCCTCCCCAAATAACATTTTGTCAGTGACACTTCAAATGAAACGACACTGCAAAGGTGTGGAGAATCTTTTTCCAGTTTCTTATACTGATTCAAATGTATCTATGTTTGGTGTTTATCTGTCTAGTTAAATAAAAGAAGTGATAGTCTGAATTTTCAAATATCTCTGGGTGACCGCTTTTTCTATTTCTGTTTGTAAGTGCTTATTATCTAAGACTTAGATGGGAATCATGCTGGGTGGTTAGTGGACCAATTTTTCAAACTTCCTCTGGACACAAAATTCCTCTCACCTGGTGTGTGGACAGTTTGGCAGGTGCTTGGATTCCTCTCTGGTAATGAATCTCTTCTCAGCTCTCATGCATCCGTATACCGTGGTGTGTGGTACTTAGGTGACTGACACAAGACTAGTGTTGTGCTTTGAACTTTGATTACAGTAGGTTGATTACAGTAGTTGCCGTTGACGCTGCCTAATAGCCGTTTGTTTTTAAAACCTAAGCTAAATAGAGTTTTTAAATATCTCTTCTTTTTTGGTCGCTACACATGAAAAACTGATTATAATGCCTGAACTACAATCACTAGGCAGTATAATTCAACTTCATTCAATGACTAGAAATATCTAAGAAGAAAATATCAACTTTTTGACTTGCTATGAGACCTCAAATCTATAATAAAATAAGATAGCATTGCAGCACAAGTCAGTATGAACATATTGAGGCTTTTATATACAAAAAGCTAAATTAACTGTTCACTTTTGTGTGTGTGTGTGTGTGTGTGTGTGTGTGTGTTTTATACCACTTCTTATCTGTAATATTCTTCAGGGCAGTCATAATACCATCAATTTTATGATTGTAAATTCCAGGGAAGCTTGTCACACGGTAGTAGAAATAAAATTTTAAAAACCTGAATCACTATTCGTATTAGTTTTAATAAATCATTACCAATGAGTTGATATTAGTTTGGTGCGGATTTCAGCAAACTATGGCCAGTGGAGCAAATCCAGCAAATCACTGCTATAGATTTATTTCTCCAACATACACAGACTAGAGGGAATAGAATAATGGGTCCCATCATCTGGCTTCAGTAATTGTCAGCATGTTAGAATCTGTTTTATCTATCCATCTCCATTTCAAAGCAAATTCTATATTAATATTTCACCTGTAAATTATTTAGTGACCTAAAAGACAGAATTCTTACAAACATAAAAATATGTAACAAAACTAAAAATAATTTCTTAATATCTAATTCTTGTCCATGTTCAAATTTTTGCAATTATCTCATTAATATATTTCTATATTTGGGTTTTGAATCAGGATCCAGACTGACCCACATATTGTATTTAATTGCTATGTCTTTTAAATCCCTTCCATTTCATAGGAATTCTCATTTCTTTACATTTTTTGTCACTTTTTGTGGAGAAAGCTAGTCATTTGTTCTGTGGACTATCTCACATTCTTGATTTGGCAATTTGTATTACCATAGTGCTCCCCTATTTTTAATCCCTATAATTCTGTAAAATGGCATTTAGACCTAGAAGTTAGATTACAGTCAGGTCCAATTCATTGGGAAAAATAAATGTGTAGACCATTTGTAAACTCCCTACTGCATCATTCAGGAGACATACACTGTCCGTTAATCATGGTTTTAGGGCTGTTAATGTGGATCAGTGAGTTTTCGGTGTTGTTAGCTGTATCTATTGACAATTTCTCCATTAATCTTTTACCAACTGACAGTGATGGATGATAATTTCTTAGATCCATTATTCCATTAACATTTGCAAAGAGGTAACTCTCTGATTCTATCATTCTTTCTGAATTTATTACATGGAATTCTTCAATAAAGAATTTTCTGTCATCAGCTATTTGGTTACCTTGAAATCAGACTGTATAAGGAAGGTAAAATAAATGCTTGATTATTTATTATTATTTATAATTTGGTTGTTTCTTATTATTGATTAATGATAATTTATAAATATCCCAAATAATTCACTGAACCCATAAGAATCTTCATAGATGACAAATTAGTTTTTTAGAGTATAATTAAGCTCTCTTGATTTTTATACACATATTTGATATATGTCAATCCATTATAGGCATTAATTTTTGCTGCTCAAAATCTGGCAGGCAGATTTCTTGGATGGCTCAGAGATTCCTATACCTTGGTATACATGTCCTGTATACCAAACACTATAGAGTAAATGAGATTTTGCAGATTTAATTAAGTCTATGATTAGTTGACTGAGTTAATAAACATGGAAGTCACTTCTGGTGGGCAATCTTTAAAAGACAGAAAGCAGCAGTAGACACCACCCAGCTGGGCTGGAAGGAAGCAAACAACCACGCTGGGATTTGTTTGCGAGGAGGATACACAGCAAGGAGCTACTGGAAGCTTTTAAGACCTGAGAGTATTTCCTCAGAAACAATTAGCAATAGAACTGAAACAGGGACATCCATCCTACAATAATAAGAACAACCAGTGAACTTGGGAGGAATCCCCAAGCGTCAGTGAGATTTCAGATCCGAATAACACCTAAATTTCCACCTGGTGAGAACTCTTGGTAAGAGACATGAATCCCATAGAAACTGAGATTTTTTTTAAATGTTGCTTTAGTCACTAAATTTATGATAATTTATCATTTGACAAAATTTCATACCCTTTCATGATAAAAACACTCAACAAACTAGTAATACAAAGAAATGACCTCAGCATAGTAGAAGTCATATAGGAAAAAAACCACATCAAGCAGCATATTCAGTAGTGGACTTTTCCCTTAAGATCAGACACAAGACAAGGATACCTTACTTTAGTACTTCTATGCAAAAAATAGGTCTGGAAGGGAAATTCTGTCATAAGGCAACAACATGGATGAAACTTGGGGACATTTTGCTAAGCAAAATAACCCAGTCACAAAAAGGCAAATTCTGTATGATTCCACTTAAATGTGCTACTTTGAATAGTCAAAATGATAGTAATAGAGAGTAGAATGGTGTTTGTCGGGGGCTAGGTGGAGATAGAAATAGAGGAGTTATTGCTTAATAGGTAGAGTTTCAGTTTTGCAAGATGAAAATAGTTCTGGAGATGAATGGTAGTGATGGCTACACAACCACATGAATGTACTTTATGTAACTGAATTGTATATTTAAAAATGGTTAAGACGATAAATTTTATGTTATGTGTGTTTTACCACAAGAAAGCTGAAAAAATAAATAAAAGGAAGGTATTATAATGTTATTATCTACCAAGTTTTTCCATTATCATGTTATTACAAAATCACCCTAATTTATTTTGTAAAGGAGTATATTTTCAAAACATGTTAAATAATATAGATGGACAATGATTCAAAAATTTAGCAAAATAGCCACAAAATATTTGTGGAAAATAGTACCATGAAGAAGTCAAAGACAGATCTGTCCTTTTCTTGTTACTAGTATTTGGATTCTTAAAGAAATAAAATAACTATAGTTAACACACATGCTTCCTGTTAAAACTTGTAAAATACTTTCAGAAATTCATTTAAAATAATGCCACAAGTTAATGAAAAAAAAGAGAGAAAACATCTCAGTACTCACTGAAGACAGTCATTTTAATTTTCTTTCGGCTTTAAAATTACTATAAATCTAAGTGACAAGAACAGGTTTTGAAAATGTCATCATTACTGAATATGTTTTAGAGATCATGATATATACTATTTTATGAAGCATGAAAATATTTATTTGTAAGCAAATACCTGCAAGAATTATCTGTGTGATGTTTAACTACCTCCATTCCTGATAACCCATAGCAGTTACTTCATCATAACATTCAATATCCACAGTAAAAGAATAAAGGCCATATATGGTTAACTAACCACTAAATTAGTGATAGCCTTTTTCAAAAATTACAAACATTGCTAAGCTAGTAAGATGTAAACAATAAAGAATTTTCCCCCAGTTTTCCCGATAAAAATATGCTGTCTGAATTTCTACCACTAACCCTAAAATCTGTATGTGGCTTAAAGTTTTGTACCATGAGATTTTTGTTATATTATTCCTACAATTGTGCAATCATCATAGTTGTGATTTGTTTTTTTTTAAGCCTTACTCGTGATTCTTAATTACTTTTGTGTTTTATTAGCCTCATATAGTTGTTAAAATATTTTCCCTAAATAGTGTGCTTTGTGATCAAGAAGAGTTGAATTACAATATAAATGTGAAATGTTGTATAGATGTGGCTTAACTCAACATTTTAGCTTTACTTGTTATTGGTGCTTAAAAAAGCCAAAATTAATAGGGATAGCATGCTACAGATATGAGTAGGATAAGATAAATGATATGAACTACTGAATCTGTAGCCTATTCCAATGTCTTATATTAAGAAATATATTACTTTTATGTGACCAAATTTGATGGTTATTTCTCAATCCACATCTCACTTGACCTATTGACAGCATTTGAAAAACTTGATCATTCCATTCCTTTTCATTTCCCTGGTGGCTCAGTGGTTAAGAATCCGCCTGCCAATGCAGGGGACGCAGGTTCGAGCCCTGGTCCGGGAAGATCCCACATGCTGCGGAGCAACTAAGCGCATGCACCACAACTACTGAGCCTGTTCTCTAGAGCCCACGAGCCACAATACTGAGCCCACGCGCCGCATCTACTGAAGCCCGCACGCTCCGGATCCCGTGCTCCGCAACAAGAGAAGCCACCGCAATGAGAAGCCCGCGCACCGCAATGAAGAGCAGCCCCCGCTCGCCGCAACTAGAGAAAGCCCGCGCACAGCAATGAAGACCCAACACAGCCAAAAATAACAAATAAATTAAAATAAATAAATTTTAAAAAAAGTTTGGAATCATTTAGCTTCCAAAGACCATACTCTTTTGCTGATCTTTAACCTTCAGTACCTACTCCTTCCCTTACCTCCATCTCTTCTGTTGGCTCCTCCTTATCTCTGTGAACTCTAATATTAAAGTGCCTCATTAGAAATTCCACATGCAATGACTCTCTAATTAACCTCATGCTGTCTTATAACTTTAGAAACCATATATATGCTGATATTTTAAAGACAATTCTTCGTGAATATTTTCACCTTTTTTTAGTCTGGGCTTTCTGTGTAAAGGGTACTGGCAAACTTGGTTTAAAGATGACTGGAGGGGGCTTCCCTGGTGGCGCAGGGGTTGAGAGTCTGCCTGCCGGTGCAGGGGACACGGGTTCGAGCCCTGGTCTGGGAGGATCCCACATGCCGCGGAGCGACTGGGCCCGTGAGCCACAACTACTGAGCCTGCGCGTCTGGAGCCTGTGCTCCGCAACAAGAGAGGCCGCGACAGTGAGAGGCCCGCGCACCGCGATGAAGAGTGGCCCCCGCTTGCCACAACTAGAGAAAGCCCTCGCACAGAAACGAAGACCCAACACAGCCAAAAATAAATAAATTAATAAATAAATAAATTTATAAAAAAAAAAAAAAAAAAAAAAAGATGACTGGATAGCAAACATGCCATGTGTGGCAGGCAGAATAATGGCTTCTAAAGATATTCATTTCCTAATCCCCATAATTTGTGAACATGTTATCCTACATGGCAAGTGGAAATTCAAGATGGAATTGAGGTTGCTAACCAGATGATCTCTAGAGAGAGATTATCCCATATTATTTGGTTGGACTCAATTTAATCTTGAGCATCCTTAAACATATAGGAAGAAGAGAGAGAGATCAAGGCCAGAATAATGCAATAAGCAAAAGACTGAACAAGCCATTGCTTTTACTCTGAAGATAAAAGGGAGCCATGAGCCAAGGGATGTGGGGAGACTCTAATAGAAAGTGACATCATGCCTTCATTGCATCACCCTGTGGGGGGTGGATCTCAAGGAATCCACACTGAGATGCTCCGTGAGTAACAAATGGTCTGTTTTCTGATCCAGAGACCACATCTTTCCTGTCAGAAGGAGGAAGCCACGAAGGGGAGAGGAGGAAGCCATGAAGGGGTGGGTAAGAAGCCATTACTTTTATCCTGAAGACCCAAGTGGAATTATTATTTAAAAAATTTTTTTTTGTTGAAGTATAGTTAATTTACAACATGGTGTTAGTTTCAGGTATACAGAAGTTATTCAGTCATATATATATATATATTCTTTTTCAGATTCTTTTCCATTATAGGTTATCACAAGATATTGAATATAGTTCCCTGTGCTATACAGTAAGACCTTGCTGTTTATCTATTTTATATATAGTAGTTTGTATCTCTTAATCTCAGACTCCTAATTTATCCCTCTCCCCTGCCCCCAATCCCCCCTTTGGTAACCATAAGTTTGTTTTCTATATCTGCAAGTATGTTTCTCACAAAGAAATAAGTTCATCTGTATTATTTTTTTAGATTCCACATATAAGTGGTGTCATATAATATATAATATTTGTCTTTGTCTGACTTACTTCACTTAGTATGATAATCTCTAGGCCCATCCACATTGCTGCCAATGGAAATATTTCATTCTTTTTTATGGCCAGTGGCTTATCTTTATCACATAACCAGAAAGTTAGATGCTGATGATTTATACTTGTACCATAACCATTTGATGAGCTCAAGCTGCTAGGTTTCAACTATTTTCCACTCATAGACCTTACCACGTGGCTTTGTTCTCAGTGTTCACAAGTTTTTTGCACTAATTCCATTTTAAGGAACTAAGAGAGAAGTATGAAGAGCAACATTTTTAGGTGGATAATTTTGGCCTTTTTTATCGGGAATACAACAGTTTTACTGAAATCCCCATCCAGAACACACCTCATTATTATCATGGGCTAGAATTGTGTTACATAGTTATTGCCATTTGGAGGGACCCAAAGAATCCGTTCTTCCTTGTCTTTTTTTTTTTTTTTTTTTTTAAATCTGGAAAATGTACGCTCCAAACAAAATCTTGATTATTTCAGAAGTAAAATGGAAATGAGGTAGAAAAGGAGTATCTGCAATATTTTATAATGTGTTAGCCTACTTCTGCATTTTATTTCTATTATTCACCCACATTAATCAAATAATCCTTAACTTTTTTGAGTCATCTTAGAATATGAAGTAAGTTATTACCTCACTGGAACATCCTCTTGTGATATAGACTTGGAATTATCTATTGCTTCTTGATATAAAAAATTTGAGCAAGTACCTCAGTCTCAATGTGGTGAGAGTTCACAACATTCCCATTCATTTTGCTATTCTCTTGCCACTTTACGTGGCAACATCATTTCAAATGTCCACTTGATTTTACTCTCACCATTGCCTCCTGAAATCTTGAAACAAGAAACCTTGATCCTATTTTTGAAACCCCTACCAAGCAATCAGAGAGCAAATTTATCAGCTTGACAAATGAATCATCTGTTGATTACAGTCATACCTCAGAGATATTGAGGGTTCAGTTCCAGACCACTACAAGAAAGCAAATATCACAATAAAGCAAGTCACATTATTTTTTTGGTTTCCTAGAGCATATAAAAGTTATGTTTACACAGTACTGTAGTCTATTATGTGTGCAGTAGCATTATGTCTAAAAAAATGTATATACCTTAATTAAAAATATTTTATTGCTAAAAAATGCTAACCATCATCTGAGACTTCAGCAAGTTGTAATTCTTTTGCTGGTAGAGGGTTTGAAATATTGCGAGAATTACCAAAATGTGACGTAGAGAAACGAAGTAAGCAAACACCCTTGAAAAATGGCACTGATAGACTTGTTTGATGCAAGGTTACCACAAACCTTAAATCTGTAAAATGCACATCTGCAAAAAGCAATAAACCAAAGTGTAATGAAATGAGGTATGCCTATAATTATTTCCATTCCATTCTGTTAATCGTCTTATGATCTTACAATGGGATGAAGGGAAACAATATCTTTCTCATTCATTGCCCTGATTTTATATTATTATTTTTTGGCTAATTCTTTATCAATTTTGCTTCCTGAGTTAATTTTTCTGGATGATTTCATGTCTCTCCTCTATGTCAAGTATAACGGAGGCTCTCATTGTTGGCCTTTATCATAATGTCATATCTCCTTAGTATAAAGAATAAGGCTCATTGCATTTTTGTTCCAGGTTATGTTTTCAATCTCATCTGTTGCTATCCTCTCCCAGCCACAACCATATTGCACACAATGTACTTTACACTCCAATTTTACACTTACTGTTCTTCCTAGCACATATTCTGAGGTTCTAGACCTCCATTTCTCTACCCATGTGCTTTTCCTTAGCTGGTATTTCTTTCATAAAGGTCATCTTTTTTTAGGCCATCTGTGAAACCCCAGTCAGATGTAATAGCTTTCTTTTTTAGCACCATTACAAGCACTTTATAATCAGCCCGATCAGTTCTTTCTGTAGCTGTCTGTCTCTCTCACAAGGCTAGTCATTTCTTAATCAAAGCAAATCAGATTCAAATCTCCTTCATCTTTGTATCAAAAGTGCCCAAGTACATGGCCTGGTAAAAAAAATAGATGTGCCATAAAATATGCATTCATAAAAGGTTATAACAGAACTACAGAGTTATCCGAGTTCAGAGGACAAACTTTTCCAGTAAGTGATCAAGAATGTGGCATTATTTTTTTGTTGCCTCTCTGACATTAGACGTATTTCAATAGATAAAAACATAACCCAGTTAATTAAACAAGTTAACTAAAGGCAAAGGATTTTGAAACTATGGTATAAGTCCAGAGAAGAAAAAAAAAAACAAAAAAAATCCAGCTGGATAAAAGCTAAAATGAATGAAAGGTATTCATGTAAAGTAAGACTATACTTTGACACACATACACACACACACACACACACACACATATGTTAGATTACTTAATTTAGATATAGCAGCTATTTAAGGCTTTTGTATGGAGAGTAATGTGATCAGGAATGTTTTTAAGAAGGCTAAATCTTGAAAGAATAAAATAAACATAAGTATATGAAATTTTGAATTAACAAGGAAGGCATGTTATTTAATTTTTACTTATTTTATAGTAAAAATAATTTCTTTAGCTAGAAAATATGGATTATATATGGTTAAGGAGACAGCATAATTTTTTTTATTTTGTAAACTACATTATTTCTTTACTTGAAGTATTTACCATAAAGTACTCTTCTTATACTATACCCCTAAATTTATCAGGAATATTTGGATTTTAAAGGACATTTCTGAGAAAATGTGCAGGTTAAAAAGAATGTTGGGTAGAAGCAACCAAGGTCATGCATGTAACCTCATCCTTTTATTTTACTTTACTTTTCTGTGCCACAGTGATTAATAGCTATAAAAATGAATAGTATTATTACTTTTGATAATGAAATCAAGGCAGTTTGATAAGAATATGGAAATGCATGACATTTTGTGACAGACATTTGATCTAGGAGCCTTTATTCTTTCCTCTTTCAATGAGTGTATTGCATTATTTGCATATTTAGTGTAAAGATAATAGGTTTTCTCTATGGCAAAACTCTTTTGGTAATTTATCCATAATTGAATTGGGCTCTTAGTTGGTATCTTGTGCATGTGTGAGTTTATGTAGTTTAGCATCCTTGTATTATACTGCATGGGTTACTGCTTTAAAAAATTATGCACCAAGGAGATAAATGTCAAGCTCAAGAAGTTCAGATTCATAATTAAACCACCTGCCTTTCTTTTCATACATGGCACATAACAAATAGCCCTTTCATTTTTAACTAACACAGGGTTATTCTATTAAATTTGACTAGCTTTTTCTTAGCTTTGATGTTACTTACCTGATTAGTAGTCCTTGTCTTAAAAAAAAAACCAAAACAACAGAAATGTATTGCATGATATGCTTATTTTTGGAGGATGTGATAATTTTCAGGTCCATGATATATTTCAGGTTGCTGGGGGTACTGTATATTAACAGTGATTGGACCCTTCAGTCTAATGCTACATTTTCCTTTAGGAAAGATTTGAGAAGGGGGAAATAATTATAAGCTGACACATACCAATAATTTAGACAAGCTACTAGAAGCTACTTCATGTGTTTTATGTAAATCTTAAGACACCTTTCCAGTTTCAATATGAGTTAATTGAATGACTGAAATAATGTTACCCTTATATATTTTAATCACATTGGATATGAGAAGTACAGCATTATTTCCTATGAACTAGAAGGTTACATCTTTTAGAGAATGCATAGTAAGTTATTCTTATAAAAGCAGCATTTGCCTCATCAAACTTGGGAATAACCTGTTCCTATAGTCATTGAGTGAATTAAAATTAATTATCAATTTATCAATGTTATCCAAGATATGAAATTGGGAAATAAATACATGAAGTATATATTGTCTATGTTTTGGCTTCCCTGTATCCTTTGAGGAACTGCCTCTCCACTTCTCCATGTGATTAGGATGAAGCTATCAATCTTATGATCCTGCCTTTCATGGCACAAAGATGCATATGAGACCCAAGCTGGTCTGTGTACATCCCATCTCCTTGGATACAGTGATTGTACGAGGAGTGGCTAAGTAACTCAAGCAGAGCCAGAATTCTTTTTCTGATGCTAAAGATGCCACATGTCTGAAGTGACAAAGGACACTTTCACAAACAATGTGGAAGAAATTGCCTGAGAGAGACTAGTATAGAAAAAAAAACAGAGCTGATAGAAAGGTTTGAGGGTATGCCTTTGTGAGAATGTCTACACAGTCATGTGTGTGTATGTGCATATGAATGTATATAAAAGTTGGGCTGAAGGGCAAACATTTGATGATACTATTTGATTTGAACTTCATTTTGAATAAAGCCCCTTTGACTTTCCTTCATGAGCCAAGTTTTTTGTTTTATTTTAAAATTTTTTAGAAGTTGGTTTGAGTTAATATCTACTACTAGCAACCATCACTAATTGGGAATCATAGTCCCAGTTCAATAGAATGTTTTAAAGTGTATCTGAAAATTAAATAACTATAACAATAGTACTTTTTATATAAGGTAAAACTATGCTACAAAAGTATTGATTTAGTTTGTCTCCTAAATGTCACTGGAAGAAAGATTATTTTTACTCCAGAATATATATTTACATGTTTTTTTCCTTTTAATGTCACTTTGGAATTACCAACTTTGCTCTAATTTTATTACACATATGCATATATAGTACAAAAATATATATACATATATATAATATAAAATATATGTAGATAGATCTTTATCTCTACATATCTATTAAATATATCTAATATACTATATAATATAGAATTGGCCCTCCGTATCTTCAGCTTCTGCATCCATGGAGTCAACCAACCATGGATTGAAAATATTCAAAAAGAAAATTTCCAGAAAGTTTCAAAAAGCAAAACTTGAATTTGCTGCATTTTGGCAACTATTCACATAGCATTTACATTGTATTTACCACTATTTACATAGCATTCACATTGTATCAGGTATTACAAGGAATCTAGAGATGATTTAAAGTATATAGGAAGATGTGCAAAGGTTGTATGTAAGTATTATGCCACTTTATATGAGGGAATCTAGCATTTGCAGATTTTGGTATCCTCGGGGATTCCTGGAACCAGTGCCAGTTTATACTGAGGTATAACTGTATCTGTAATGTATATATATATATACACATACATATATGTGGCATAATGTATATATATATATATACACATTATATATACATATATAACTATATATGTTTATATAGATATAGGTATAGATACAGATATAGATATAGACATAGATGTAGATATACATGTAGATGTACAAAGATTCTCTAATGACCAAAACCTAGCCAGGGTCCTCTGAATCCTCTTCCCAACTAGGCCTCGACTTTTGGGTTTCCATGTTCATCTTCACATTGTCCAATTTTATCACGAATCCTGCTAAGTCATTTTAGCCAGAATCTCCCATCCTAGATATCTGATCACCCTTCATATCTGATCATGTTCCTTATCTTCCAGGTCATGTCTGATCACCTTGACCTGCCTTCAGCAAGAATCCTGCTAGTTCAGCTAGGCCAAAATCCTCCCTTACCTCTAATGTTTCCTCTGAATAACTTTTTATCCACTGACTTCACCTTACCCCATCTTGCTCCTCGGCTATAAAACCCCCACTTCCCCTTGTTGTATTTGGAGTGGAACCCAATCTCTCTCCCTTAATTACTGCAAAACTCCATTGCAGTAGTCCCTACACCTGTTGCAATAGACCCTATGAATAAAGTCTGCCTTACCATTTCTTAACAAGTGTCAGAATTAGTATTTTATTTTCTTTAATAATATACGCACACACGCATACAATCAAGAAGCATGCTATCAAGAATAAATTATATCCCTATGTACTGGAAACAAAAAATTATGGATGAGGTCCAAATAAACTCATGAGAGACAGAAAGGCAGATAAATAAACTTTAAAGTACAATACTCTATGTGTTATCCTATTACTTCAGACGCAAAGGGATATCAGAGTATTCATCCCCCAAAATAGAACAATTAATCTGAAGATGAAAACATGAGTTCAGGCCCATGTGGTTAAAATAGAGGCAATGGATTGCAGAGAGCATTCCAAGCATAAAAGACAATAATTGCAAATATAGAGATGTATGGCAGAAAACAAAGACTCAGGAAAATAGAATTTAGTAATGGATCAAAAGGATGAGATTTATAGAATGAAGTGTCCAAATCATGAAGTGTTTTGTAGGTTTTGTTGAAGATGTTTTGAAGTAATTGGTAAGAGCAGAAATATTTTTAACAAATATGCTGTGATAAGGTTTGTGATGTAGGAGCAGCATACTGGCGATGATATTGAGAATTATTAACCTTGTTTAAGGCTAGAGGCCAGGAAATCAGTTTTAAATTGGTAGTGATGATAAGGATGAGAAAATTTCTTTCTGAGATATTTTAGAAGATAAATTGATAGAACATGACATCTACTTTAAAAAAAATGATCAGTCAGTATAAAATATAAATTTTCAACAATTATTCACATGGCAGCATCACTCATTAAAACAAGAAACACAGAACAAGAAGGCTGGTGAGGCAAGAAGCAAAGAATTTGGGTTTTGGTATGTTAATCAGGGTATCTGAAAGTCAGCAGGACACCAATGATGGCTGGAGCAATAGGAATAGAGGTGTTTAAGGGAAAGTGTGTAATCAACAGACTGACCTTCCAAGGAATTGCAAAGAAAGCCACCAAGAGAAACTATCAGCAAACTTGGAGGAGAACAGGAAATAGCAGAGGACTACAATCTAAGGTAATTATAGAAAGAAAGCAATCGTCATGAGGGGTTCAGAACATGCTACCCCAAAATATGGCACCTTGGCATATTGACTACTTTCAGCTGAAGGAGTTTGAAAAAAACTGCAGAAGCAGGAAGGTCACTTTGACATAGCCTCTTCTTATCTCCTGAAACAGGTCATCAAACCCTCATGCCAGAGGGGCTATCCTTATACCTGGAGGAAAGAAGCATCCTTATCTCTGAAGACAAAGGGACACTGAGAAGAATCCTAACAAACAGGCCTTGCTAAATCTACATTTACCTCATACTCTTTAACCTATCATATTCTTCCACAACTGTCCAGTCTTCATCAAAGCTAGCACCAAAATATTCAAGTTTAACTGTTTCTTCAGGTCTTCATTTCCTTATGAAGGTTCCTGTGTCACTTAAAACTTATATCAAATATACTTATATTCTTTCTCCTGTTAATATGTCTTTGTCCATTTATTTTTCAGACCTAGACAGAGACCCTAAGTGGGTCGAGTAAAAGGTTTTCCAAAATCTAAGCATTGTTAAATACCGAGAATAAGCAATCAATTGTTGTGTCAATGAATATAGTACACCAATGAAGTAATGAGTCATCTTAGTAACAGCATGTTTTGAAAACTTGTGAAGAAGCAGCCATTTTGTAGTGGTATGATAGGGAAAATGGGAATGGCTCCATACAGTAAATTTTCAATTTGAAGATATATCAAGAGAGTTGCCAATGGGGATATTATGTGCCTGTTTGTGCAGGCTAAGGAGAGAAGGAATACATTCTTCCTGTGCACCTGTGGAGAAGTGGGGAGAATGATGCAAAAAAAAAAAAATTAATAAGGATTCAACCAGACTAAAGTTCTCCATGAGAATGAAAAAAAAATAGTTTGTGCCTAAAGATGCTCTAAAAATATTTTGATGAGCACACGTCTGAGTACTTTAAGGAAGAAGTATTCTCTATCAAAGAGTTGTGACAGCTTTTGTTGTGACAATGTTTACATATCAGTATATAATATAAAGCAATTAAATATAGAAAAGCTTTTACACAAAAGCTAGCTTCACTTATTTCCAGAAAAAAAAAATCTATTTTGGCAGACATCATCACTGGATTTTACACTGATTTGGGAAAAATGTGCAGAATGATTACAGTAGTTAGCAATCTGATTTTTTCCTTCTTAAAGTAGAGTCATCACGAACAGAGACAAACCAAAGTCCCAAGAAGATCTAAGTAACTAGTCAATGTCATCTGAGTTTGTGGTAGGGGTACAAGGAGGGTAGATCAATGGCTTATATTTTTTTCTGTAAAGTTCAAGCAGATAAATAAGAACTTTTGTAAAATGCCATTTGCATGCCAAGATATATTTTTCCCCAGGACAATAAGAGAAATGAAACAGTAACTCCTTACATTTCAAACTACCTTTATTAAATATAAAGATATAGATACAGCAGAAAACATCAGTCAGAAGTATTATAAGGATCTTCTTGTCACAAACCTTTTTTTTCTCCCTGCCTCCACTAAGCAGGAAAAGATGGCATTGTTTTTAAATTAAAATATATATATATATATTTTAATCTCAGAAAGAAGTTATTGTATTACTAGAACCCGAAAGCTTTCTGTGGCTCATACAGGTGGCCTTCTGCTATGTGTTTCAACTCATACCCACTTGTTCCTTCATATGGAAATTAATGTATAATATCTATATCTATATCTATATCTATATATATATGCCAAGCCCCTGTTCTCATTGAAGGCATTCTTTAATAATAATATAATATTTATATAAGCAATATTATAACACATATAATAAAAGTAATATGATAGTGATATTCCTTATTCATCATTTTTTGTTCATTTTAGTAAATACTTTATCTAGGTTCTATTAAACAAATGTTATATATTGTTATTAAAGAGTAGTTCTGTAGCCTGGATTAATGCTGAGGAATTATAATATGGTGAATATGGACATATTTCAAAAAAATAAATTTTGCTAGACAAATATATTGTTAAGTGCTCTTTAGGTTTTTTTTTCTTTTTTAGAAAACTCAACTGAATTTAAATAAATTTTAAATTTACTGTTCATTTTAATTGAGTGCATTTTAAGACCAGGTGTAAGAACAGGTGTCTGCTTGGCCTCCCATTTAATTGTCTACTTGTTTTTTCCACCTGAAAGATTTTTCTTCAAGTGCTTTGTCAAGACCCAATGTATTTTCTACTTATAGTCAGCTCTTGATTATCTCCTGGGATTACTACATGATAGAGTAGCTGTAGCAAACCTTGCTTTTCAGAACTTATTGACATTGCTATCTTCTCTATTTGCAATTAAGTCATTTCCTGACATTCAGGCTGTTTCTCTAGCTAGTAAGGTATGTTTTAAAAGGCAAACCATTTTCTGACTGCACTTAACATTTTAAATAACAGCCAGTCATCATACTCTAATAAGTTTTTCAATGTAAAACTATATCAGGTGATATATTCATCTATCCAAGAAGAAAGATAACACATCAAAATGTTTAATTGCCATATTCAATTCTAAGTCACTATAAATCAGAATGATGACAATCACTGAAAGATACAAGATCACATAAGAGAAGATATGCAAATAGTCTTCTTCACCTTGGTTTGTGAGAAGGACGTGAGGGGATCACAAAGGTACTGGTATAGCCATTTTGATTCTTTGTTCAAAGCATCTTTTCCACAACTATCTAACTTTTAAAATTAATTTTAAAAGAAATAAAACATTTCATTCCATACTTATATATAACACTTTAAAACAAATATCTGAGAAATGTTCATCTCCAATATCGGGCAAAATTCTAAGCCCCTTGAGCTAGCACTCTTGTGAGAAAAATAAGACACACATTTCTCTCTGCCTTTTAACTCACTTTCTCTGGTCTCCATAAGCCTGTGGATACAAACGAGTTCACACAACATTTGCAGCCATAGCTGCTAGCTTAAGACTAATCTTGTCTTTGTCTCCATGGACATGATATTGTAACACCACCCACAGCCTCTTGTTCTATTTCCTAGCATCTCTAGAGCTGCCACATTTGGTATTTGCTCCTGAAAAAATTCTGTAATGTTCTTTTGAAATGAATCCCCTCAACAGGAGAACAAATGTTGCAAAAATAACACTCCCAAATCATTTAATTTGTTTGTTACTCTCTATTGCTTTGGAATATCGTAGTCGTTACAATATCCATTCCATTCTTCTAAATAATTATCTAACTTTTCATGCCTTTGCTTTTCATTGGCTGCTACTTGAACGTTTATTAGACAGTGGCTATTTAAACATTTCCTTACAGTGTCTCTAGTGATGCCTTAAACTTACATGGTCAATCAGTAGATAAACAAAATAGAAGAAAATTATATGATTTACGCTTAGGATTCCAATATATTGACTTAATTATCTTATGTTTTCATAAATGATTAGGTTAATGAGATAAAGAATGACAGAGACCAATTTTTCTATGGTAGTTGGGAGAGATCATTTTTCTCATGAATGGGAGAAGACATTCTATTAAGGAGGAAGAAAAAAATGAGAAAGCCAGGATAATGTTAGTATGATTGTATTACATCAGTTGATATGATGGAAGAGATAAGACAGTTAGAGGGGACAGAGTATAACGGTGGAGGGAGTGGTAAGGAGGAAGCTTGGGAAGCACGTAGTGATTTTTTCTCAGTCCAGAAGGATGTCCCCAATTATGACAAGGATTTTAAATTGTAGTAAATGGGTGAAGATGCAGGGATACTGAGAGAGAGGGACAAAAATTGATTTATATTTCAAAAACATAACTCTTGCTGCTATGTGGAAAATGTTGAGAAGGAAGGATGGAAACATAAAAACCAGTTGGAAGCTGCTATAGTGGAATGCATCGGATTGAATTAGTTCACTGGTGGATAAGAAAATATACACACACATTTTTTTCCCCAAACAAGTCACATTAACTGCAAGAGCTAAACTATAACTTTAAAAAAAAAAAGGAAAAAATACACATTCTTCAGAGTTAATGACTTTCCTTTATTTGAAGAAACACTGACTAAATAACACTGGGCATAGCGTTTTAAAATGAATAGCTATGGATGAGGGATTCAAGAAGTACGGACATCTTTCTAAACCCCAAAATGAAAGATTTGCTCTGTTGACTGTATTTCTGGATTTAACACTTTGCCCTTTCCTGAAGCTGCACTTTTTAGCGTGTAACCTTAAATGCACGCTACACTGGGCAGTCTTCTGCACCAACTCTGGCCTCTGGGTTCAGTCAAGTGTCTCACTTTGAAATGTTAAAAAACACGACAGAATAGAGACAAGGAAAAGCACTTGAATATTTCCCCTTCTGCTCTTGACCTCTGCTATAAACCTCAGGAGAACACACCCAGGCTAGTGCCAGGTGAAGTATGAGAAGTATATGAACCAGAGTCACGTGGCTCGATGTGTCTTAGGTAAAACCATCATAGATCAATAAAAATACTAATAACACTCAGACAGCAGAGCCCCCTTGACGACATAAAGCCTTTAGATTCCTGAGCTAAGTAAACATTTATTGCTCTGTGACCCTGAAGTTGCATGATTGTTTGTTATGCAACATTATTGTGGCAATATATAGTCGATACAGATGATAAGGAAACAGCCATTTGAGTTTGTAAAATAATTTTAGGTAGAGAAGTTCTCTGAAAGGACGCTAATCCATTTTGAGGCTTGGAATATTAGTATTTGGAAGTCTTAGTTATTAAAAATATCTCAACCCCTATAGGCTTATGAATTCAAATAGAAAAGTGGATTAATTTCCTATTCTCCCTTGGAACCATGAAGGAAGTCATCCTCAGAAAATGGAAGACTCTAGGAGATTTAAAGGAATCAAGAACAAGCAGGACAGAGAGCCTCTGAATGTCTTCTTTTTTTTTTTTTTTTCAGTTTTAGATTATGATTTTATAATGTATTTTTCACCCAGAATACCACAGCAGTGATAATGTATCTTGTGTGCTTCAGTCACCTGAAAGTCATTTATCGCATTACACCTGATGTTCACTGGTTCAGGTGCTTTCTGCAAGATTCCTCCACTATGAAGATCATATATTTTATCTTTAGTAAGTGTTTGGTGTGATTCACTGAGAAAATGTGCATAAACCATCAAGGTAAATCTGGAAAATCCCACTTCTTCTTAGTTTCCCTTTGCTTGTAGTTTGCTTTGGAAAATGAACAGTTACCTTTGTTTATTAAAGATATTGGCTTTTGAAGTGGAGGTTGTAATTGGTCAAGCCTTGTTCTTATAAGTTTCCATTATACTCTACCCTCGTAATAGACATACTCTTCTTTATCACTTCCTTGTATTTTAAAAAAAGTTTAGAAGAATCATTGTATGCTCAATTGTGTTAAATTTCTGAAATATAGCTCAAGTCAAATAATAAATACTTTTTCAAAGAAATCAAAGATTCAGAACCAACAGCTCTAACTTATTTTATATCATTGTATGTGTCCCCTAGTGTATTTATAAAATACAGTGTATCACCCACAAATAGATTTATAAGATTTACCCAATTAAAATTAATTCATATAGATTTTTCTTTAAAAGTTTGGTAGAATTCACCAATGAAACCATCTAGTCCTGGTATTTTTTTTTTTTTTTTTGATATTGGGATTTTATTTTATTTTATTTTTACTTTTTACTGAAGTATAGTTGATTTACAATGTTGTGTTAGCTTCAGGTGTATAGCAAAGTGAATCAGTTATATATATACATATATCCACTCTTTTTTAGATTCTTTTCCCATATAGGTCATTACAGAGTATTGAGTAGCGTTTCCTATGCTATACAGTAGGTCCTTATTAGTTATCTATTTTATGTATAGTGTATATGTCAATCCCAATTTCCCAATTTATCCCTCCCCACCCCTTTATCCCCTGGTAGCATTTCTCCAAAGAAGACATACAGATGGCCAAAAAGCACACAAAAAGATGCTCAACATCACTAATTATTAGAGACATGCAAGTCAAAACTATAATGAGTTATCACCTCACACTGGTCAGAATGGCCATCATCAAAAAAATCTACAAACAATAAATGCTGGAGAGGGTATGGAGAAAAGGGAACCCTCTTGCACTGTTGTTGAGAATGTAAATTGATACAGCCACTATGGAGAACAGTATGGAGGTTCCTTAAAAAACTAAATATAGAACTGCCATATGATCCAACAATCCCACTCAGGGACATATATATGGAGAAAATGATAATTCAAAAAGATACATGCACCCCAGTGTTCACTGCAGCAATATTTACAACAGCCAAGACATGGAAACAACCTAAATGTCCATCGACAGAGGAGCAGATAAAGAAGATGTAGTACATATATACAACGGAATATTACTCAGCCATAAAAAAGAACAAAATCATGCCATTTGCAGTGATATGAATGGACCTAGAGATTGTCATACTGAGTGAAGTAAGTTAGACAGAGAGAGACAAATGTCATATGATATTACTTATATGTTGAATCTAAAAGACTGATACAAATGAAATTATTTACAAAACAGAAATAGAGTCACAGATGTAGTGAACTTCTTAACTCTGCATCTCTCCCCCACACTCTACTCTTTCCCACCACCTCCATCATGGCCACTATCACTCTGTTTAACTCTGATACAGCATGGATGGGATTCTGGAGTTCTCGTGTGCCCCAGAAGAGGAACATAGGAGATAGTTCAGCTAGCTCTTGGTGCTGATTTAGTGAGTCACCTAAAGGTCTATGTACAAGTTCACCGTGGGCCTGAGAACAGGGTGTAATTAAAAGGAGATACTGTGCCATCAGAAGACACATTGGGCACTTCAGCAGTAGATGCGGTAAGGATAGAGAATGAAGTCTAAAGACACAGCACAGAGCAAATGCTTGTGAACCAGGATATAATTTTGGAATCACTTGGAAATTCTGAAAGACTAAGTATTTAGCCAAAAGAGAGACCGAGTAAATCTATTAGTTGCTGAGTTAAATCAGAAATGATTATTATTTTACATGGACCTGACTATACAGTATGATGCTTACTTTGCTGGGTACTGAGTGGGAAAGGGAAATTGTGAGAAAGTTGCATAGTATAAAGGAAAAAGATAGTATATTTCTACATGTCTGAGTTAACGTTGTAAAACTGAAACCAATACTAAGAACAAATGATATACCGTATCTCTTTAATGATATATATTATCATCATTATGATGATTATCTTTTACATTAATATAACTAGGTAGATGTGTGGATTGGAAAGAAATAGAAGAAAAGCAACATACAATTATAGAATAATAGAACATTCCCTAATAATAGAACATATACTTTGGTACACCATACCTTTGTCCGTTTTTTAATGAACAAATAAAAATCAACAACTTAATTCACTGAAACACTAAGCATCTGTTCCCTTCTTGTTACCTGGGTATGACAGTCTGAAATGTCAAAAGTGGCAATTATATGAGAAGCAATATGACATAACAACTTTAAAAACATTTTAAATGCATAAATGTCCATACAAATTAAGCTTTGGTTTCTTAAAGTACAAAATGTTTTTCCTAGTGAAACTCATACTTAGGACATGGCAGAATCACTAGTCTCTCAGCCTTTAAATAAGAACAATTTAAAATGGGCTTACAGCTGTCCCAGAGAAGCCTTCGGTAACCATGTTTCTACTCCCCAAACTCTTATTTATGTAACTGTGTACAGATATTGCCAGCAAAGCAACTTCAATAAAATATTACAAACCATTCAATAATAAGGGTTTTGACCTTTTATTTCTTCCACTATGGAGAATATGAAGAATGAGCCTGAATTGAATGAGTCAAATAGCCAGATTCACTAAAAACAGAGCATGAGAAAATCAGAGGAAATTGGAACTTACAGATGCATCTCTTGCAACTTTGGTTAAATAAATGCATGGACTTTTTGAACAGTTACCTAGAAAATGGATTGATTCAAGTATACTATAATTAGAAAGTATCTAGGACTTATTCATTTAACATGTTTTAATGACTACCTTCTATGTGCCATATATCAGTTTAGATTCTTGGGATAGAACAGTGGATTAAAAAAAAAAAGAAGACAGAAAAATTCTGCCATTTTTGGTATTACAGTATAAGGAATATTTTCTTTCTTTGTTTTCTCTTTTTCATTTATTCAACAAATACATATTAAAGACCAGTGATAGGGAAATAGTATGCTTGTCAGTTTTCTACCCTCATAGAGCTCAGACTTTGGTAGAATTTGCATGTTTCTAGAGTTGCACAAAGGTAAGTGAATTGACGTTGCCTTTCCAAAAACATTATTATCTAGATTTTGAACTCAGATTTGTAAAATGAAGGTAATTAATAAATCTAGTGTCCTTAATTGTGAGAGTAGCATGTGTGTTGTTCAGTTGAAATCGTATTGGTCTGCACCCTGTAACAATCCTCTGATATATCCATCATTTATCCATTCCTATTGAATCCTTTATGGAATATATCATTTGGTATTTATAATTTTAAGAGAAACATGAATGATTAAAATAATTCAAAATCTGTTTCAGAGAGAGTGAACCTATTGCTATGGATAAGACTGTTTTGGCCCAATTATCTACTTAATTGTATCTAGCTGGGGGGACATGACTGCTAAGGCAGAAAGAAGCCCACTTAGTAGGTAAATCCTTGACCCTGAGCCAGTTAGAGGAAGCACATCTGGGAAGGTTCCCATTTCAACAATCTTATGCATGGATAGGTGGACGACTTTTACTTAGTCTTCAAAATTGTTTAAACTATCATCACTTCATAAATTGCTTTTTTTTCCAATAGCCGTGATATGTTTAATTTCTGCAAATTAACAGAGACTCTTCACTGGAATATAAAGCGGGCTTGTCAAAAGGACAATCATGCTTTTCCACCAATCTGATTCAATAGAAAATGAAGTCTACTGTAAAATTGTGCTTCTGTCACTCAAGATCAAGGGATAGTTAAGTAACACCTACTCAAAGGGTTCTAAAACTAGTCTTCTGTCCTCTGTTCCAGAATCTAGCTTACTTCTTCCATGTAATACCCTTTACTTAGGGGCGTGGGAATAAAATGATTTTGTGAAAGAGAAATTTTATTACCTAGAAAAAGAACATAAATCTTCATGTCAGAGTGTTTCTGTCTCTAGCTTGGCCTCCAGTTTTCTTCCCCTCCCCCCCACTCCTTGATTCCCTCTGCACTCTGTCCACTGGGCTCTGTGCTCTGGGACCATGACTTGTATTCTCCCTAAGCTCCCTTGATTATTCTGGTCCAATAGAACCACGACAGTGATTATTAGGACACTGGA
Organism: Eschrichtius robustus; assembly: GCF_028021215.1. NCBI lineage: Eukaryota > Metazoa > Chordata > Mammalia > Artiodactyla > Eschrichtiidae > Eschrichtius > Eschrichtius robustus. The sequence continues at coordinate 124,661,542 of NC_090829.1, forward strand.
GGAAGAGGCAATGGGGGATGAATAGTCAATGCCTGCTGCATTACTGATAGGCTGGGGTAGACAGTATCTGGGATTTTATATGGAAGTCCAAGCACCTTTGGAGAAGTTATTTCTTACAACAGTAACTCTCTCTACTCACGCTCACTCTGAGAGAACCTTCCCCATCCGAGATTGCATAGCTGTCTGAGGTACTAGTGTTTGAAAGCTAAAGATCCAAGGAAGCAGAAAAATAGGAGAGATCTGATTGTTTCTCCCCAATCTCTCTCAGCTTCAGCAAAGAAGGGCCTTGGCTACTCAGGTAGAGGGCACTTGAGAGCAATTCTTGATTCTCTTACATTGTGGGAAGATGTAAAACTCTGGTTCCACCACAAGACATGCACACAATGAGTTGCAGAAAAACAAGAAACTATTTCGAAAGAGAATAAGAAAGAGCCTAGAAACACTGGTTAAATTATATTCACTTATCATCATTTTCATCATGATTATATCAATATTTATGGAGTAGAAGCCTAACACAAACATTTTTAAAGCCTATTTGCTTTTCACAAAAGTCTACTGATTGTTGGTATACTTTAATTTACAAAGTAGGTGTTTTATGACACAATTTATCTCTTTTTAATAAAAGAAAGCCCTAAGGTAAGTGAATAAGTGGTGATGATGATAATAATTCTGTGATTATTTTAATAATCTATCACCATATTCACATATACTTAAATTATTGGCTGAGACAATTAAGGAGAGGATGGTCATTCCAGCTGCAGCCATACAGCTAAGGCTGAAAGGAACTGAATATGGTTAAAAAAAAAAAAAAAAAAAGGTAGCAGTGATGGTAAGACTGAGACGAACTAGTTAAGTGCAGCAGTTTTAAAAATAAGTGTTTTGATTTCTTTGTTATTATCCCAAACAAAAACAAGCTAGTTTATATATTTTGAAAAAAACATCTGAGTTTCAAGTCTTGTCTCAGATAGTACCTTTAAAGATATGACATTAATTATGGTTATATTTTATCTTTTTGTAGAGGTAACACTGGTTTACAACATTATATGTTTCATGTGCATAACATTATATTTCTATTTCTGTGTATACTAACTGGGTTCACCACCAAAAATTTAGTTTCCATCCATCCACCATACAGTTGACTCCCCTTACCCATTTCACCCTCCCAACAATCCCTCCCACTTTGGTAACCACTACTGTTCTCTGTTCCTAGTGTTTGTTTTTGTTTGATTTGGTATGTTCATTTATCTTGTTTGCTTATTTGTTTTTTACATTCCACACGAGTGAAATCACATGGTATTTGTCTTTCTTTGCCTGACTTATTTCACTCAGCATTATACCCTCAAGGTCTATCCTGTTGTTGCAATTTCAAGATTTCCTCTTTTTTATGGCTGAACAGTATTCCATTGTGTGTGTGCGTGTATAACTTCTTCTTTATCAATTCATCCTATTGATGGGCACTTAGATGGTTTCCGTATCTTGGTTATTGTAAATAATGCTGTGATGAACAGAGGGGTACACATAACTTTGAGTTAGTGTTTTCATATTCTTTGGATAAATATTCAGAACTGGAATAGCTGGATCATATGGAAGTTCTATCCTTAAATTTTTTAGGAATCTCCACTATGTTTTCCGTAGTGGCTGCACCAGTTTACATTCGCACCAATAGTGTATGAGTGTTCCCTTTTCTCCACATTCTCACCAAAACTTGTTATTTATCATCTTTTTGATATTAGCAATTCTAATGTGTGTGAGGTAATATCTTATCGTTGTTTTGATTTGCATTTCCCTAATAATTAGTGTTGTTGAGCATCTTTTCATGTGTGTGTTGGCCATCTGTATGCCTTCTTTGGAGAAATGTCTATTCAGCTCCTCTGCTCATTTTTAAATCAAGTTGTTTGGTTTTTTTGTTAAGTTGTATGAGTTCTTTATATATTTTAGGTAACCACCCCTTATTGGTATGTAGTTTGCAAATATCTTCTCCCATTCAGTAGGTTGCCTTTTTGTCTTGTCAATGGTTTCCTTTGCTGTGCAAAAGCTTTTAAGTTTACTTAGATCCCATTGTTTATTTTTGCTTTTGTTTCCTTTGCCTTAGGTGACAGATCCAAGAAAATACTGCTACGATATATGTCAAAGAGTGTTCTATGTTTTCTTTGAGGAGTTTTATGGTTTCCGTACTTAAATTTAGATCTTCAATCCATTTTGAGTTTATTTTTGTATATGTTGTGAGAAAATGTTCTAATTTAATTATTTTACATGTAGCTGTCCAGTTTTCCCAGCACTACTTATTGAAGAGATTGCCTTTACTCCATTGTATATTCTTACCTCCTTCATCATAGATAATTGACCATAAGTACGTGGGTTTATTTCTGGGCTCTCTAGAAATGCAGATTAAAACTGCAGTGAGTTATTAGCTCATACCTGTCAGATGGCTATTATCAAAATGTCTACAGATAACAAGTGTTGGCGAGGATGTGGAGAAAAGGGAATGCTAGTACACTGATGTGGAAATGTAAACTGGTGCAGCCACTATGGAAAACAGTATGTAAGTACATGACTGTTAGCATAACTGAGGACATCTTGGGCCCTTACAGTTTCTCCTGTCCTTCTGCTGACCCTACCCAGGGCTGTACTTGAACAAATCACTTCTCTGTCATCATGGCTTTGTATTAATAGATATCATTTAATAATCATCAGGACCAGATGCCTCTATGCTCTGTTAGTTCCCAAACAATGGTGAAAACCTTCAGTAATGTGTTTCCTGCACCCACGAGACTAGATACCCATTCATAAATCTTGACTTAGGAATGTAAGTCCTGTTTCCCAGTACCTACCCCCATATTCTAGGTTAACTATAAAATTGTCCCAATGGCTCCTCAGCAGTGTGGAGTGCAGCCCAATTTCAATCTCACCTTGTGAGTAAGTGACCATAAAATGAACAGATCTATTGATTATAGGGAGCTGCCTGCCAGCCTTGTTTTTTGGTCTCAAGATGCCTTCTCAGTTCTGTGGGCATTTTTTGTTCACTTCCCCCTCCCCTTCCTTAAAAAGCTAAAAATAGGACTACCATATAATGCAGCAATTCTACTCCCGGGTATATATCCAAAGAAAACAAAAACACTAACTTGAAAAGGTACATGTACCCCAATGTTCATAGCAGCATTATTTATAATAGCCAAGATATGGAAGCAACCTAAGTGTCCATCATCAGATGAATGGATAAAGAAGATGCGGTGTGTGGGTGTGTGCGTGCACACACACACACACGCACACACACACACACAGTAGAATGTTACTCAGCCATAAAAGAGAATGAAATTTTGCCATTTGTAGCAACATGGATATACCTGGCAGGATTTATCCTTGGTAAAACAAGTCAGATAGAGAAAGAAAAATACTGTATGTTGTCCCTTATATGTGAAATCTAAAAATAAAACACACAAATGAATATAACATAACTGCAACAGAATCACAGATACAGAGAACAAACTAGTGGTTACCAGTGGGGTCAGGGGAGACAGAAGGGGGCAGGGGCAAGATAGGGGTAGTGGATTAAGACGTACAAATTCCTATGTATAAAATAAATAAGGTACAAGAACATATTGTACAGAACAGGGAATATAGCTAATATTTTATAATAACTTTAAATGGAGTGTAATCTATAAAAATACTGAATCACTATGTTGTATAGCTGAAACTAATATAATATTGTAAATCAACTATACTTCAATTATAAAAAATAAATAAAATTTTAAAAATTAAAAATTAGAAAAAGCTTACTACCTATGTTTTCTTCTAGGACTTTTATTATTTCAAGTATTACATTTAAGTCTTTAATTTGATTTGAGTTGATTTTTGTGTATGGTGTGAGATAGTGGTCTAGCTTCTTTTTTTTGCATGTGGCTATCCAGTTTTCCCAACACCAATTAATGAACAGACTGCCCTTTCTCAATTGCATATTCTTTGCTCTTTTGTGAGCGTGATACCTGCAGCTTTGTTCTTTTTTTCTCAGAATTGCTTTGCCTATTTGGGGTCTTCTGTGGTTCCATATAAATTTTAGAATTTTGTGCTCTATTTTTGTAAAAAGTGTCTTTGGGATTTTGATAGAGATTTCGTTGAATCTGTAGATTGCTTTAGGTAACATGAACATTTTAACAACGTTAATTCTTCTCATTTATGAGCAAAGAATATCTTTCCATTTCTTCTTCAGTTTCTTTCAGTGTCTTATAGTTTTCAGTGTATACAGGTCTTTTACCTCTTTAGTTAGATTTATTCCTAGGTATTTCTTTTTGTTGCAATTATAAATGGGCTTGTTTTCTTATCTTTTGGCTAGCTCATTATTAGTGTATGGAACACATTATATTTTATGTTGATTTTGTACCCTGAAACTTTACTGTATTTTCTTATTACTTCTAATAGGTTTTTGGTGGAGTCTTAATGGTTTACTATATATGGAATCATGTCATTTGCAAACAGTGACAGTTTTACTTCTTCCTTTCAATTTGAATGACTTTTATTTTTTTGCCCAATTGCTCTGGCCTGGACTTCCAATATTATTTTGAATAAGAGTGGTAAGAGTGAGACTCTCTCTAGTTCCTGATCTTAGAGGGATTAGCTTTTAAGCTTTTCACCCTTGAGTATGATGTTAGCTGTGGGATTGTCATATTTGGCCTTTATTATTTTGAGATATGCTCCTTCTATGTGTGTTAGAGGTTTGTTTAAGTTCCCTATTATTAGTGTGTTGCTCCCAATTTTTCCCTTTAGATCTAACAGTAATTATTTTAATGACAGTTTATACATGGAGAGATTCACTGTATTATAGTCCATCTATATGGAAATAGATATTTCATATGAATACATTTAATTAAAATTATATAAATAATTAATATTTATATGGATGTATTTCATAAAAAGGAGTCTGTGTTTATATTTTGTGATGTATTAAAATGTTACAAATTATTTACTTTGAGAAGTTTGTGATAAATTCTTAAAGAAAAAAGCTAATGCTTTTTAAAAAATATATAATTATGGAAGCTCTCTTTATCTTTGAAATTATAAAATTACTGGAACTAAAAATATTTCATAGAAAATACAATTATATATTTAATTTCTTATGTGCCAATATAACCTGCTATCAAGAGTCTATGATTCTTTTTGCAGGGTCCATAGTAAAGCAATGGATATGGCCTCTACTGGCAATACACAACGCTAACACCCTTTTCCTCTGCAATCTTGGGCACAATTCAGACATAAAATCTCAGTGAAGGCTTTGTGCTTTAATAAATATCCCTCTTCCCATACATGATTTTGAAAACAAATGCAAAGATATACAATATGTGTTATTGTTTTTTGGAGGAATTTTGTGGATTAGCAAACGAATTGGAATGTTAACTTTTTTCCCAATAAATAGTTCAAGAGTGATTGTTTTGAGAAAACGTGTCATTGCTTTTCTGGGAATCAAAAAAATATGCTTTAGAGTGCATACAGTTACCAGAAAGCACTATCTTCCCACGCATGAGTTATTGAAGTTTTCACAGACACAATAATTATTCAATCTTTAAGTCCTCATACATATCCATTTTACTTTACCCATTTCCTAAGTCTCTGGGCTTAAAGAAAACATGGAAACAAATGTCTTATCTCATGCCATTCCCTGAGTTACATTACAATAATATACACAGAAGAAAGCAGTTTGCTTACCAAGCCATGAAAACTGCTTCTCAGCTAGAAATACAAATTTTCTTCTTGATTGAGTTTTAATGAAGATAAATATACACATCTGCAAATGCATATAGAGAAAGGGAGAAGAGGAGAAGGCAGAAAATAAAATCCAAGTGAATGCATTTAGGAGCAAGTAGAACCTGCGGGCTTTCTTTGTCTGATAGGATTGTTTCCCCTGAGTTTGAATGTAAGTGCAGAGCTAGCCTTGTAGAGCAACTTTTCCTGCCACTCCAATTTCCTATTTTGTCTTCTTTTCAGCCTAGTATAAAGCTCTTCAAATCAAACCCCTCTTCTTCTGATTTTCTGATCTAATTATAACAGCCTTTTCTCAGCAATCAACATCAATGTTACATTCCATGAAATTGCCTTGTATTTTAAAGAGTGGTATTTGCCACCCATATTCACTTTCTTTTTCACTTAGTCAAGTATCGTTGCTATTTGCAGTTCTTGCGGACCATTCACGTCTCTCTGACCATGACAGGATAGGTTCAGAGTTAGAGTTGCTTCAACATAGCAATTGTGCCTCTTCCTCTGTACATTTGAATGTGAATCCTCACTTTGAGAATATGGCACAAGCCTGACAACCAAATAGAAAATAGACTCTATCCTATAAAGTGCTATTTCTTATGCACATGCACTCGTGTGTAATATGCAGCATATAATTAACCAATTTAAAGCCTAACAGAATTATGTTTGTTTAGTTCGAAATCTGTCCCAATTTACGACCACCCAAATCATTAAGGGTCCTTAACCTTAGTGAATAAAGTAAGACAATTTAACCCTTACAGATGACAACTTTAATCTTTAGCATTTTGTGATTTTTTTTTTCCTTGACAATCTAATTTCTTCCCCACAGTTCACTGAGACTGTAAACTATAAGTGGAGTGGAAGGCAAGGGCAATCAAAATGCAGAATATTGAAAAGGTTGAAATAGTAAAGCACCTTTCCCAGGATATATGACATTAAGATTTTGATATTTTATATTAGGCAGAGATTACGCTGAGAAAGGAAAATGGCACAACAAAAAGTAATTATTTTTAAATGACTATTTCATGAAGATTCTATAGTAGAAAACTGTTTCTTTTAGTCTCAAGTATTAACATCGTTGTCAAAATTTTAAGTTAAATTTATTTAAGCTCACTTAAACTTTATAAATATATTACAGTTTGGTAGTTTCTAGTTAGGATTCTATATACTTGTGTATTATGTATCTCAAACTTTAATACAACCTTTAATGGTATGTATTGTAATATACGTGTAATAGATGGCCAATAAAATGTTACTTATTTCGGAATAAACCTTTTGATGTCTTTGAGGGTTACATCCTGTAGGCTAGAATCCTGACTAGTTTTACTATTAAGAGTTCAAAAATCTTTTTAGATGAGTGTCATTCTTACCGACATATTTGTGTTGAAGTTTTACATCACTTATTTTTTCCTTCAGTCTTTTTCTCTTACCCTAAGATTTAGGTCATTATAAGAGAGATCAATTCCCTCAAGAATTCTTAGCCAGAGGAGTTTTGATGAATGTGGCAGTCTGAACACAGAAACTTGTCTAATTTATTATTTCTCAATATGGCAGTTAATGCAATTTCAGGACTAACTTTCATGGCAAGTTGCAGCTCAGGTACATGTTCGTTCTTTCAAAAGCATTATTTAAACATTTACTCTCTGCCAGGGTATTGTTCCAGCAATTCTCAGTGTGGACTCTGCTACAATTCAGGGGTCCAGGAGGTGAAAATTTTTCATAATAATACTAAGATGATATCTGCCTTTTTCAGTCTCTCAGGAGAGTACAGGGAAGTCTAGCAGGAGCTATGTTATGGGTGCTATCACAAAAGATTGGATATAGAAACAGTTATAATAATCCAGCTGTCTTATAGTGCCAGACGTTAAAGAGACAGGCAAAAGTATAACATAACATAACATAAAAGTATAACATGAAGTCACTTCTTCTCATTAAACATTTTTGCTCTGGAAAATGTGTTTTTAAATGTTATTTTTGTTGTACTGTTTATTATAGTTATTTAAAGTGAATTAATAACTAAGACAGAATAACGAGGCTTAAATATTTCTAAATTTTAATCCCTAAGATCATACACTTTTCCATCTATAACATACACAAAAAGATGTTTGGGGTCCTTAATAGTATTTAAGGATCTATAAGGATATATTCTAAACATATTTCAAGAAGGTCTGTGAGCTGCCATTCTAGATTCTAGAATCTAGAGTGTTAACCAGTTTTCTCCATCCTTTTCCCAAGAATTCATATAAAGTAGCTATCTTACAGCTCATCACGCTGTAGGCTTGAATTTCATGATAATCATTCCTTTGCTCCTCTTTATGGTTTGGCACACATGTGTGCAATACTAAACAATAATGTGTTTGATTTCTAAATTACTTGTTCAACGCCTGTCTTCCCACTTAACTCTGAGAAGAGGAATTGTGTGGGTCTTTGATCTGTTCCTAGCCTCAAGCATGGCCCTTAGCACATAGCAGGGACTTAATGGGTGTTTATGGATTAAATGAATGAATAAAAATGTTTATTCTTGTAAAAAAAAAAAGTTCTTGATAAAATTTCTAAGTTCTTGATAAAATTGCAGCCAATCCTCAAGCATCTTATGCCATTTCCTTTGATAAAGAGAGAACCTGGGAGAAATGGCTGATAAACAGTGATGTTTTATTGCCCTGGTTTTCTCATTTCCATTTTTTTTTCCTTAGAGATGCAAAAGACAAATCCAAGATTATATTATTTTCTATTTTTCTTATTCTCTTCTACTTAGCTGCTATGTGGTCTTGTAAAAACTTAGCTCCAGATAGAGTACTTTACATCAAACTTTGTATGATTAATTTTACAAACTTTCCTCATCTAGCTTGCTCAGCTGTGCAATTAAGGACGATTCAATAAGCACATCTAAGACCCTTGAAATAAATCTAATTATGTGTATTCTCACTTCTTTTGCAGATTTTTGTTTAGTAATTACTGCCCCACAAGACAATTCATATCCACACTGTACTAGATTAATTGCATCATTCTAGTTCCCCCATTTTTTTCAATTGTGTTTTCTGGCTGTAAAACTGCAAGTTGTACACACGCTTTTTTAAACAGATATTTTCTCGCCTAGCATCAAGGATAATTCTTTCCCGTAGACTTTAAATACAGACGATGTTGGTTAGAAGCCCAGCTCTGCTATGCATTATTTGTATCATGTTGGGAAAATTATTGACATCACTAGATCTCTATTTGTTCATCAATAAAATGGGAAAATATATTACCTATCTTAGGATATTATTAGAACTATATGGGTTAAAACATGAAATGTTTTTATAAACATGCTGGCACATAGAAAACTTTGAATAAATGTTGTTATGATTTTCTAATTTTATTATTAAACTCCAACTCTTGATGACCTTTATTTCTTCCCCTACTTAGTCTCATTATATTCTGTCAATCTTTCAGTCTAATACGTACATTAGACTTCTCTCTGAAAATATTTACAAGTTAATTGAGAAGAGGCAGGTTAAATTCAATCTGTGTTGAGTGTTTTTTTAAAATGAAAACTACAACATATATATTTTTAATTTTTAGATATTAGTTGTGCTTTTTAAGCCGACATTCAAGTGACATTCTGGTATTTTTTAAAAATTAATTAATTAATTAATTTATTTTTGGCTGCATTGGGTCTTCGTTGCTGTGCACGGGCTCTCTCTAGTTGCAGCGAGCGGGCGCTACTCTTCGTTGTGGCGCGTGGGCTTCTCATTGTGGTGGCTTCTCTTGTTGTGGAGCATGGGCTCTAGGCACGCGGGCTTCAGTAGTTGTGGCATGTGGCCTCAGTAGTTGTGGCACGTGGGCTCTAGAGCAAAGGCTCAGTAGTTGTGGCACATGGGCTTAGTTGCTCCGTGACATGTGAGATCTTCCCGGACCAGGGATCGAACCCCTGTCCCCTGTATTGGCAGGCAGATTCTTAACAATTGCTCCACTAGGGAAGTCCCTGGTACTTTTTTTTTTTTTTTCAGTTTTATTGAGATATACTTGACATACAACATTGTATTAGTTTTGGGTGTACAACATGATGATTTGCTATATGTATATATTGAGAAATTATATAGTAAGTTAATATACATCACCTCAGTTATACATTTCTTTTTTGATCATTTTTTTATATCTTAAAAGTTATCATCACAAGAAAGAAATTTTTAATTTGAATCTCTTAACTTGAAAGCTGAGATTCAGAATCAAGATATTTTGAGAAAAAACATGCCATCAATGAAATAAAATGAAATATGTCATTCTAAGTCTGAAACAATTCTATGTGAAAACCCTAATTCCAATTTTGTTGTAGACCAGAGATATCTATTGATAACATGGAATTTTATTAAAACAAAATTAATTTATAATTTAAGTAATCCAAACCCAGAAGAATTATAACAGCTTTAAAAAGAAAGCAGATTTGGATATCTCATTTATTGATAACAATGACATTCGGCACTCACAAATACCATACTTAAAAAAAGAACACAGCATCATGTATTTAGTTTTTTGTTTGTTTGTTTAAATTAAGCTTAGTTGGACAGAAAGGTAGTTTTGGCAGTAAGAACCTTTTTCTAAGAGCTGGACTGTCTGTCCTTGAGCTTAAGCCCTCATACCGTCAAATATTATGTATATCAGTTTTTAAATCTATATCGGAAAGATAATAATGTATTCTATGGTATAGGCTCAGTTAGGTAGATAAGGCCCTCAATTATACATGATGATGATTTCTTTCACTTACGCAATTCCCTTCTTAAATATCACACCCTCTGAGAGACCTTATTAATAACGACCCTGCCTATATATAATAATATCAGCCTCCTACTCTCTCCCCCTTGCTCTAATTTATTTTTTCCATTTAAATTCCTGAAAAATTTTATTTCTTAATTTGTTTATTGTTTGTCTTCACTAGAATTAAATTCAGTGAAACAAAGGACTTGCTCCTGTTCTCTGCTGTATATATTTCCAGCTTTTAGACACATTCTTGCTAGATACTAGGTTCTTAATATTTCCCCAATGAATGAATGTACTTAGAAGCAGAATTTTGTAAAACCTAACCTCCTTTCAATCATACTTTAAGGTATAATTTTAATTATTATATTAACTGAATTTAGAGTGCACAAATAAATGAAAGCAATGAATATATTCTGATTGATATGAACACAAATATATTTCAGAGCTCCTCAGTATTTAAAAGTCTTTACCATAAAATACAATGAGATTATGAAAATTATAGGTCTACCATATTTTGAAATACTTGGAAAAAAATCAAGAGAGTTGCCTCATTTATCCTTAAAAAAATTTTTTTAATCAAAATGAGTATGTCCCATTTAACTAAATATGAGTGCTAGTAATTACATAATAATGAAATCACTGAAAGCACAGGTAAAAAATGTTAATACGCTTCTATAATTTTGGATGGTGTATTCATACTACCCAATTTAATTCATAAGCTAAATGAAATATTTGAAATTAACTTTAAGTGAATAAGGAGGGGAGGGCATTATTTATATGAGCAGTCAGTCTCCAAAAGAACTGAAACCATGGTATAGTGTAAGTCCCAGGTTGCAAATAATCAGGAGAAATGCCATAAACATGAAAATACCTAGAGAAGAGAAAAAAAGCAATAGTTACAAATATGAGATCTGTGACAAGACTGACACTTGTTCCAATATGTTGGTTTACTTTTCTTCTATAATAATAGAAACTTTACCCAGGACTAGTTAAATGTAGCTAAACACTACACTTTCCAGACTTCTTTGCAGTTTAATGAGGCCATTTGACTATGTGCTGGTAAATGGCACTGAGGGGAAATATTGTGTGCAACTTAAGAATCATGCTCTTAAGAGAAAGGACATGCCTTCTCTTTTCACTTTACTACTTCCTGCTGACTGAGCAAAAGTCATGGTGGAAGTAGATAGAATACCCATCCTAGACCACAAGTTGGAAACAATCGGGTAATGAGAGCAGAACACTAGCAAAGAAGAGTGTTGGTCGCTGGATGTTATCATCAAGCATGTTGCTCAACTAAACCTCAATAGCCAATCTCTTTGCCTCTCAGAAGATAAGAAAGATAAAATCTTACACTTTTGTATTCACTGTCTTTCATAGATTCCTTGTTATAGTATCCTGAACCATATCCTGATTGATCTAAATTTCAAACCAAAAGTTACAAGGATAATCCTAGTTATGAGGAATCATATTTTCTTATGTGGGTAATCCACTGAAGCGTAAGTAGCAGCAGGATATTCTTTTCTTGTCTTTTTTAATTTTTTCATTTAATTTTTTTTTTATGCAGCAGGTTCTTATTAGTCATCAATTTTATACACATCAGTGTATACATGTCAATCCCAATCTCCCAATTCATCGCACCACACCCCTCACCTCCCCACGACTTTCCCCCCTTGGTGTCCATACGTTTGTTCTCTACATCTGTGTCTCAATTTCTGCCCTGCAAACCGGTTCATCTGTACCATTTTTCTAGGTTCCCCATATATGCGTTAATATACGATATTTGTTTTTCTCTTTCTGACTTACTTCACTCTGTATGACAGTCTCTAGATCCATCCACGTCTCAACAAATGACCCAATTTCGTTCCTTTTTATGGCTGCGAAATATTCCATTGTATACATGTACCACATCTTCTTTATCCAGTCATCTGTCGATGGGCATTTAGGTTGCTTCCATGACCTGGTTATTGTAAACAGTGCTGCAATGAACATTGAGGTGCATGTGTCTTTTTGAATTATGGTTTTCTCTGGGTATATGCCCAGTAGTGAGATTGCTGGATCACATGGTAGTTCTATTTTTAGTTTTTTAAGGACCCTCCATACTGTTCTCCATAGTGGCTGTATCAATTTACATTCCCACCAGCACTGCAAGAGGGTTTCCCTTTTCTCCACACACTCTCCAGCATTTGTTGTTTGTACATTTTCTGATGATGCCCATTCTAATTGGTGTGAGGTGATACCTCATTGTAGTTTGATTTGCATTTCTCTAATAATTAGTGATGTTGAGCAGCTTTTCATGTGCTTCTTGGCCATCTGTATGTCTTCTTTGGAGAAATGTCTATTTAGCTCTTCTGCCCATTTTTGGATTGGGCTGTTTGTTGTTTTAATATTGAGCTGCATGAGCTGTTTATGTATTTTGGAGATTAATCTTTTGTCCATTGATTCGTTTCCAAATGTTTTCTCCCATTCTGAGGGTTGTCTTTTCATCTTGTTTATGGTTTCCTTTGTTGTGCAAAAGCTCTGAAGTTTCATTAGGTCCCATTTGTTTATTTTTGTTTTTATTTCCATTACTCTAGGAGGTGGATCAAAAAAGATCTTGCTGTGATTTATGACAAAGAGTGTTATTCTTATGTTTTCCTCTAAGATTTTATAGTGTCCGGTGTTACATTTAGGTCTCTAATCCATTTTGAGTTTATTTTTGTGTATGGTGTTATGGAGTGTTCTAATTTCATTCTTTTAACTGTCCAGTTTTCCCAGCACCACTTATTGAAGAGACTCTCTTTTCTCCACTGTATATCCTTGCCTCCTTGAATACAATAGACATTGGATTAAACTTTTAAAGGTGGTATTATGGTTGAATTGAAGGAATTTGGGTGTTTCCTACTCCCTTTATTTTTACTTGTTTCTTTCTCTGGTCTTATTGTGATCTCTGTTGCTGCATTAACGTCTGCACCTCAGGACCCCGTAAAGATACCTTACTGAAAGCACAAAGCTGCCAGGTTTTGGTGAGGTGTTCCTCATTTGATGAAGCACCAATGTTGAGAACACTAGTCACTGTCACAATGATGCTGCTATCTTCTCTAAGGGTACTGCTGAGAATGGAGAAAAATTAATGGCTAACAGTTAGAGAGAACTTACTACACTTACTGTGTATCAGTCACTGTGTTCAACACTTTGCCAGGATCTCCTAACAGCCGTCCTGGGATACAGATTCTATCATCAACTTATCATCAATGTATAGATGAAGATATTGGGACTTATCCAAGATCATACTGATAACAAATGGCAGATCCAGGATATGGGTCCAATTGTTATTGGACTAAGCCTGTGCTCTGTGCTGCTTTCACAGCGCTATGCTTTCCATATCTCTTCACCACCGTATGTATATATATCTTGATAACTGATGAAGCCACCATTGCCTCTGCTGACACTCGCTTCAGCTGTGCTCTGCTTCAAGCCACTCTCCTTCTCAATTGTTTAAGTCTCAGTACATTAAACCTTAACACTCCCCTCATCCATTAACTCTTACCATATGCCATTAATGAAACATCTCCTTTGGTTGTACTTTTATTTGCAGTATTTATCCTTACAACTTAGACATGGTAAAGGAGCCTAAGCTGGTAACAAACATGACAGATAGCCACCATGTTTTCTCAAAATTCCCTTTCTCTATTTTCTTCTTCCAAGAAGATCTGTGAGTCATCCATGAAAAGAGATGGGAGGACCATTATCTCTCAGATATTCCTGGATTCTAAAGTGAACTCAAGGTATATTCAAGCTAGTTAACAAAAACTGCTAGAGTACACCCTTAAATAGTTTGTACTATAATGTTAATATAGTATTTATACAATATTAAGTGTTATAGCTTAATATAGTGTTAATTAATTTAATAAGCATTGATTAGTAAAGTTTAATATAGTATACATACAAGTTTATGTATAAATTCTTACTTATTTGGGAATTTTGACTAATTGCCTGATTCTCTTGATCTTTAATTTTTTTAGTTCACAGCTAAATAAATTGTCTAATTCTCATTCTTATGCCAATATTGGACAAAAATCTAAAAAGGATTTTTTACAAAATATGTTTGTAATTAATATCTTTCTAAAACTTAGCTACATGATTTAGTATTTTAGATTAAAAATATTAAGGATATACTACATAGTGTTCTCGTTAAAAGCATGAGTAAAATAAAGTGCTGGAAATACGAATACTTTAAACTAAGAAGTAAATTGTTCTGTTCGGTAAACTTTTAATAGAACTCTGCCTCTGCACATGATGTTCTTTTAGAAACACATTTACTATATTTCTCGAAGTTGATCTGAATTGTATTATTCCTGTAAATTATCTTGTGATTTCTTGGGGTACTGTTCTTGCTATACAGGAGTCTGGATGGGAAATAGTGAAAATAGAACAAAAATATTTTTCTTTAAGACTGGAAGCAATCTTATATAAAGGATAGAAACATTTTTTCCCTAGAATAAAGAAGACTAACCTGAGGATTCTCACCTGAGATGTTTTAAATGCTAAGTTGTGCAGACTTTACAAAATGCTTTGCTTGATTCCCTTTTTTGGGTCATGGAAACAGACCATATTCCTCCGGGTAAAATGGATTATTTTGCCCCAAAGGAATAAACTGTCCAATGGACAGTCATATATGGAACAGGAAAGTTTAGGACCTAAAAGCCTACTTTGTGAGAGAGACCACCGACTGGAGAGAGAAAAAAATATCTCCTTCCTCCTTCTAATGTGGAAAGTTAGTTTGGTCAACATGCTAAGAGATGGCCAGAAAGACCTGAGACACTTCCATGATTGTAGCATGAAAAATAAAACGTGAGCTCTTCTCTGTCATGTAGAGAGACACGAAAAGCCGGGTAAGGAGGTGACTTGGAAAGAGACCTGTATTGGGCTTGAGACTATGTAGTACTTGTAAGTTATTTTTCATTGTAATTCCTTTCTGCCATGGGAAAGTGTTTAGTATTAGTTTATTAAATGAATTAGCTTTGTTCTGATTTTTTTCTGAAAGAAATTAGGGTTATTCTTGTGCCTAAATTTGGAGTGAAGTATGCGTATAAAGAGTCCTATGTTCTCTATAGCCCTGTGACCACTCTTTGGGCATGGTAACCTATCGGTCTCACAAAAGCCAGAGACAAAGGCAGCTATAGGAGCAAGAATAGGAAATCAGAACTAAAGAACCCACAGGACATGTTTTGCGCATGTATAAATCAGGACACCAATAAATGTAAAAACTAGCTGATGAGTAAAACTGAGGGGGCCCAATTTCCTCAGATGAAAATGGGATGGGTTCAGGAGATCCATGACTTCATGATTTGGAGCATATACATCTAAATTTTCCTCTAGCAAAGAGGCTCAAATGAAAATTATATGAAGTCACTTTCTATAGTAATTTTCCTCTATCTTCACTGTTGTGAAAGGAAGCTAATATGATGAAGCAGCTGAATAGAGGCAGCATGAAGAGATGCTAAAGAATGGGATTGTAATAAGACAATTTTACCTATATGTAAAGTAAATTGGTAGCAAAGTTACCTGGGGCAAAAGAGCATCAGACTAGTGACTGAGAAGGAAGAAATATATACAAAAAATTTTCATTTCTGACAAGCAGAAATGTTGGGATTGCATAACATGAGTTTTGAAGGGAACAGTTCACTATCATTTGTTGACTTTTTCCATGGTCTATAAACAGCTCAAGATATGAAAGAGGGAAAAAAAAGAACAAGGTTACTACAGGCTGAAGAGTGAAAAATGAAAAGACACTATCAAGTGTGAAGGAAATTCAACATCTATTTAAGTGGTTGCTCGTATTTTAGGAATAAAACAAATCTGGAATATGTCCCTAGTGAATGCATTGCCATGCTGTTCTTTTGCCTTTTAGTACTACTCCAAGAAATGTCACCACTCCCACTCCACTTGACCTGTTTGAGACAATCAATCAGAACATGGCACCTTTTCTCCAACCCAAATGCATATATAGTAACAGAAGAGGCATGGCTGCCATGTTTTCCTTGCTTTCCAAGCTCACCAGTGGGATTTTTCACCTGAGTACAGGAATTCTGATTAAACATACATGAGGCTTTTGATGTCTGTTTATAAGGAAATCAATGAAAGTGCTTCAAAAAGGGTTTTGATGAGCTCTTGAATTTTCTGAGTTATTATATATTTGTAAGATACTTAGATACGAATATATTCTTTCTAATAGTTATTAATCTCTTTATTTGCTCTTGTGAAAAACTATTAAATCCTCTAATAACTGCTGACTGTTTTATTTTGCTAGAATTTCCCCAAATCCTCTATACTGTTCAAAATCAAGTAACCTTATCTAATAGAAGATATGATACAAATGTTATAAAAAACTCATAAGGATGACCAGAGGGTGAAGACCAAACTGTCAGAATAGAATCCTCCCACAAATGAATCAAAAAGACATCTACATGTGGAAAAATTCTCACAGAATAACTACTGAATGCTGTCAGAAGATCTTATACAACCAAAGCTGCAGAAAGGATCACCACATAACTGGGTAGAATGAAAGAAAAAGAAGGGGGGGAATTGGGGCAGTACCTGCAACCCTGGGAGGGAGCTGTGAAAGAGGAAATGTTCCCTCACCCTGGGAACCTCCTTCACCAGCTGTGAGGTAAGTCTGGACAGACAGGAAGCTTCAGAGGCTCAGAGGATAGTGCACCAGCTGGCTTGTAGCAATCAGGCAGAGAGAGACCAGCACAGACAGTCCTAGCCACCTTGCTGCACTTACCAGCCCAAGACTCATACCTGCAGGTATGCACAGTGTCTGGGTGCTAAAACTCAGTCTTCAGTGTACAGACCCAGGGAGAGGATTCAGTTTAGCTGTGTGGAGACAGCCTGAAGGGCCTGGAGTGTGGTCCAGGCTGCAGCTGGGGGTGTGCACAGAAGGGAGTCCAGGTCCACCATACAAGCCCCATTGTCAACACACATGTTCATGAAGGGGCGTGACCCTGACATAGCCTCATTTGCAGCATGTGAAGTTTCACCACTATGAGCACAAGGAGTGCACAAGCACCAGCAGGTTGCCTGCACTGCAGCGGTGGGGCTGAAATCTGAGCCTATGCCTGGTGCTCCCACAGTGGGTATAGGTGCGTGACTTTGGTAGATTTACATCAGCGGCTTTGTGAGCACAGCACCGGGAGGACATCCAAGCTGATCACCGGCAGTCCTGTAGGTGAGGTGGGTCCTGTGCCAGCAGCAGCAGGCTGGGCAGGTGCACACATGAGGCAGCAGGGCTGAAATTTGAGCTGATTCCTGGCACTCCCACAGCAGGTGCGGTTTCATGGCTTCTGTGCGTCTAGGCTGGGCTTTGTGAGCACAGCATCTGAGGGACACCTGAGCTGATAACTGGCTTTCCCACAGTAGAGGCAGGGCCAAAGGCAGCACCATCAACAGTGTACTATGTGGGTGCACACACCAGGTGGTGGCAGGTGATATCACAGAGCACATGTACCAGTGGACAGCTCCTGTGGTGAAACACACAGTGGCTCCTTTCCCAGCCAGAGTGCTCCAGTCCCACCCGTCAAATACCGTAGCTTAGAACTGGATCTGGGAGCTTCTACTGCAACAACTGGGGAGCCAATCTTACCCCTGACAGAGCTGTGACAACCACAGAGCAAAGAGGAGGCCCTGCTCAACATTCAGTGCAGGCTCTGGTCACCACAACACCAATCAGCTCCCCCCATTAAGGGGATAATGGCTAGCACACACTGAGAAAAGATGTGGCAGGCATCCATACTAAAAACAGCCCTCACACCAAAAATATTAGACTCATGCAGGCTACACAGGGATGTTCCCACATAAAAACAGTCTATCAAGACCACAGGAGATAACTTTTCCTCTAAATTCATAGAGTCAGAGAAACACAAATGAAATGAAGAAGCAGAGGAACCACTCCCAATTAAAAGAACAAGAGAAATTCCCTGAAAGAAAAAACAATGAAACAGACCTCTCCAGTCTACCAGACACCAAGTTTAAAAAGGAGGTATTAAAAATGCTGAAGAATGTAAGAAAGACTATAGATGGAAATGCAAATCACTGTAACAAGGAACTATCAACTATAAAGAGGAGTCAATCAAAATTAGACAACTCAATTGCTAAAATGAAAACCAAGCCAAAGGCAATAAATAGTAAACAAAATGAGGCAGCAGAACGAATAAGAGATTTGGAAGATACAATAATGGAAATCAGGTAATCAGAACAGCAGACAGAAAGACAAATTAAAAAATGAAAGAAACATATAAGATCTATTGGATAATACAAAGCACGCCAAACTATGCATAATAGGGATTTCAGAGGGAGGAGAAACAAAAAAGGGGATCAAAAATGTATTTGAAGAAATTATTGCTAAAAACTCCCCAAACCTAAAGAAGGCAACAGATATCCAGGTACAGGAAGCACAGAGGGTCCTAAACAAGATGAACTCAAACAGATCTATACCAACACATATCATAATTAAAATGGCAAAAGTTAAAGATAAACAGAGGGTTCTAAAGGCAGCAAGAGAAAAACAAAGAGTCAGTTACAAGGAAATCCTCATAAGGCTATCAGGTGATTTCTCTACAAAAACTCTGGAGACCAGAAGGGAGTGGCAAGATATATTCAAAGTCCTGAAAGGGAAAAGCCTGCACTTTTGGTTACTCTACACAACAAGATTACCATTTACAACTGAAGGAGAGATAAAGAATTTATCAGACAAGCAAAAACTAAAAGAATACAGCAATACTAAACATTCTAAAAGAAATATTGAAAAGTTTTCTCTAAATAGAAAAGAAGCAAGAATATATAGGAAAGGGGAAATCACAATAGGAAAAGCAATATATAAAAAGATTGTAGATCACTTAAATAAGCCGGTACATAGAATTAAAAAAAAAGCAATCAAAAAATTTGTGAAATCGATTATAGCTACAATGAAGAGCAAAAGACCCAAACAAAATAAGAAGTGAAAGAGAAGAAATAATATTCGAAGCACAAAAACACAAAAAGCCATAAGAGAATATTGTGAACTATTATATGCCAACAAATTGGACAACCTAGAAGAAATGGACAAGTTTCTAGAAACATATAGCCCACCAAAACTGAATGAAGAAGAAACATGCGACTTCTCTGGTGGCACAGTGGTTAAGAATCTGCCTGCCAGTGCAGGGGACATGGGTTTGAGCCCTGGTCCAGGAAGATCCCACATGCTGTGGAGCAACTAAGCCTGTGAGCCACAACTACTCAGCTTGCACTCTAGAGCCCGTGAGCCACAACTACTGAGCCTGCGTGCCACAACTACTGAAGCCCACATGCTTAAGAGCCTGTGCTCCATAAAAAGAGAAGCCACCGCAATGAGAAGCCCACGCACCACAGCTAGAGAAAGCCCACACACAGTAAGGAAGACCAAACACAAATAATGACAATATTATTTAAAAAGAGCCAAATTTAAGATACTCTGAAGTGTCCACCAATAGAATAGTGATTAGAAACTTATGTTTAACCATGCCAGAGATATTACGTGAGCTCTAAATGATGACAGTGATATGTTCATTGGTTGACAAGAAAATTTTTCAATGATAGTCTTTTATACAAATACAGATTACAAGACAGCATGTATATTATGATACATTTTTTAAAAATCTGTACATGTGTTTTTGTGGTTATATGTGATAGCAGATCCAAACATCTACACACACTGTCTGCCCTTAAGAAAAAAAATCCAAAGGATAAACCCGAAATAACAGCTATGTCATGGGTGTGCAGGGCATATAGGTGAGGAAAACTGACAGAGGTATTTAGCTGTTATCCTGAGAAAAAAATAAAGAGGCTTTGATTTGGGAAGCAATCCTACAAACTAATTAATAATAATAAAGCATATACTATTTTCTTGGCAGTATGCTCATTTATTTAAATTCTTACTCTTTTTTTCAAGTCAATATAGCAATGCTGTAAGATGAGTAATATTGCATATGGAGAAACAAAGGCAAACAGATACTGTATAACTTGCTCCAAAATACGATAGAGTAACTTTATAAAGGAGCTGGGCAATAAAGCCAGGTTTGTTGTTGTAGTTGTTCTGAAGTCTAACTATTAACCATTATTCTCAGCAATAGCAAGAAGTAAAACAACTATATAAAACAGATCTGTAACATAAAATACTAATATCACAGACTTACTAAAATAAGACAAAGACATTTTAGTATTTTAGTATAGTGGTATTAGCTTACAAAAGAAACAAACAGAGAGAAATAAAACAAAACACAAAAACGAAAACCAAAACCTAAATTGGCTTCAGTATTATGGTTACCACCTTTTACAACTATTCTTTATCAGCTATTCACTATATTTGTGATGCAAATTTTCCTTTATGCCATGTGTGTATTGGCCAGATGAATAGTAACTAAGATTTAGAAAAGAATTTAACAGTATTTATGCTAACCACTCAACAATGTAATTGGAAAAGTCTTGATTAATTATTACAACTTGGGAAAGTAAAACATCCACCTGTGCCATCATATTTGTAGTTTTTGAAGTAAACTGTGTATTTTCCAACTATAACCACAAAGGGTTAGAAGAGTCAGGACACATAAGGCAAGGCAATTTAAAAAATGAAATGTACAGACATATTTACATGCAAAACTGTCATATATATCAGACAGTATATTTAACCTCTGAAAAATATAAATTCATAATTACACAAATAAAATAGACTATGCTTTATAAAATCAGTTTATGTCTCCTGGGAAAATTATTGCAGTCATTAAATAGCTTATTCCACCAATACTCTTACTAAAAAATTGATACAAGCATTGAATATTATCTGGTTTTTTAAATAAAAAAATACTTAAATTATTTAGTGATTACTCATGTGAAAAAGTGATTTACACCAAAAATAAAAAAACATTATGTCAAGCCCTCAGGGATAAATCTGTAGTATTAGAAATGTGTTTCATTTTACTTAACAGACAAGTTCATAATAAATTATATATATATACCAAATTCCTAAAAAAATTTACATGCCATGAGGGAATGTACTATATAAATGAGCCTGAATTACTTTCCTAAGTGAAAAATTATTTCATCATACATGAACATTACAATGTGTATCTCTTTGATTAATCACGTTTCATTATTTTAGATTTCTCAATGGCCTGAGTATAGGGACATTCTTCTTTGAATAATTATTGTCTTATAAAAAGCATAATCACCTTGTCTTAAACACATACCATAAATAACACTGTGGATATTTGCCAAAGCACCAACGGATGTTTATCTTCTAATATTTTACTGTAATTCTTTCTTAAAATCTAAGATTTTCTTGGGATATTTATACAATGACACAATACCATGACCAACTGATTTAAATGATAATGCTACCATGTAGTCACTAAACCAACATATCAATAGTTTTGCTGGCATTAGATTTGTGCCAACTTTGCCTATTGAGGCAGATGTTTAAATAATAATCCATAATTAAAGAGAAATACTGCTAGTCCTATAGACACTTGGGCATTTACCAGAGAAAGAACACGATGCCCAGTATTGGAAGTGATATCCAATACAAAAAGTATTGACTAAGATCACTCAGCAAGATAATAGTAGAGAATGTTCTAGAACTTATTCCTGATACTGTATATTCCACTATAATCCATTGTTATAGACTAAATTGTTACAGCCTCCAAATTCATATGTTAAAGCCCTAACCCCTAATGTTCCTGTATTTGAGGATAGGGCCTTTAAAGAGGTAATTAAGATTACATGAGGTCACAGGAGTAGGGTCCTAATCCAACATAACTGGTGTCCTTCTAAGAGGAGGAAAAGACACCAGGCCTGCATGTACACAGAGAAGAGGGCATGTGAAGACACAGCAAGAAGACAGTCATCTGCAAGCCGAGGAGAAAGGCCTCAGGAGAAACTCACTCTGCCAGAACATTGATTTTGGACTTTTAGCCTCCAGAACTATGAGAAATAAATTTCTGTTGTAGAAACCACACAGTATGGTCTGTGGTATTTTGTTAGGGCAGCACTAGCACAGTAATACACCTGCTGATATATTTGCTACATATCATTGATATGGTAATTTATTTCTTTGACTTTCTTTCTTCACTGTTATCGGACTGACTTAACACCATGCTTCTATCAGGACACTTTCCTTGTTTAGATCCTGTTCTATGTCTTGTGATGCTGAATTTGCACTGATAATGCTTCCTATCCATTTGGATTTGCAGCTCTTGCAACATCAATGTTTCAGTGAAAGAATTATGAATGTCCAATTCTTTACTACAGAAAAGTAAAGGAAACAGGACAGAAGTTGGTAGTCAGGGGAAAAAAAACATGCTGAACACACTTATTTCAAAGGTTAATTTTAGATAAGTATTTTGATAAGGGCAATAACTTTTATCATTTTTTGTGCATATACAATGTAAATATATCAGGGGACTCTCAGTTCTTTACAGTAGGTAAGAAGCATGATAAATTATTGATATTGTTAGAATACTGAGTAAATCTGAAAAGCTGGCAGAAGATAAGGCTACTAAAGCAGGTACAGGATAAAATATGAAGGTCCTTGTATCATAGACAAAGGATTTTGGACTTCTGACCTGAATATAATAAGGTGCTAATTCTAGATGATATCAGTGAAATGAGATGATCTTAGGTACATTTTAGAATTACTCTTGGCAGCAGTGTAGAGAATTTAATGGATGGTGACAAGACCAGAGGCCAGAAGACTGTAGTCATCCAGGGTAAAAGTGTTGAGTATTAGTATCAAGGCAATGGAAGTAGAAATGTAAAGGAGATTTTGGATTTTTTAGTTATTAAAGAGTTGGGATCAGCAAGATTTGGTGACCAATTCGATTCAGGAATAAATAAGAAGAAAGAGCTAAAAATAATCCTCAGGTTCCTGTCGTAGACCATTTCGTGGAGCCATTGACAAAAAAAGGGAAAGTTAAGAGAAGTACAAAATATCTTTCACTACCTGAAATAAGAACATTCCTCTCCCGCCATACTTCAAATTCCATATTGTATTGTTTAATTTGCTTGACTAGAAAAATAGGTTAAAAGAAGTATACAAAATTGCAAAACATGGTAGGACTAAATGACATAAAGACACATTAGTAATAGAATTAAATAACAAAATATTTTGTTATATAATGTTAACTAGTGAGTTTTATAATTTTCCAGAATCAAAATTTTAGAACATATCTAAAATTATCAACCTGGAATGACATTTAATTCATGCCCAGTAAAAGAAATTTTACTGTTTTCTTCAAACATCTAATGAATTTTATTTAAATGTGAAAATACTTTCCAGTTAAGTCAGTATTCATAAAAATATTGGCTTACCCAAAATTGCCCTTTCAATATCATAATGAAATGGAAACAAAAAGGAAAAATGCAGATTTTTAGCAAAAATAGAATGATAATTAAAGGTTCCAGGGGTTTAAACTATAATGAATCTGAATCACAAAACGGATTTTGACTTTCTGCTCAGAACTGGCTTAGACATCTATCTATTAAAATATTATCAGGAGATTATTCTGTCAAAGCTGGAGAAGAATAAAAGATGTGAGCACACAAAATTACAGCTCTGTTATTTCAGGTAATTTAAATCTGAAGTATTTCTTTTAAAATTTTTTTCCAGAAATGTTTTTTCATGCTGAAAATTATTCTAAATGGTACAGTTTATTTTAACAGTGACCTCAATGCCTTGAAATTATATTGCCCACATAAGTTATATTCATTATTTTAAAATATATAACATGCTCAACAAACAAGTTTAAATCAGACTTTCCCAAGTAAAGGTATCTGGTTTTGCTATGGTTTAAAAAATTAATTACAATTATTATAATGCATGGTTTCTATCTTCAACACATGCTTTATCCTTTTCTGCATCTGGTAGGCACAATTAGATAATGTGTACTGAACAGCAGCAACTGTAAAATATTCAAGAAGTTGAATTGCTTCATATAAATTAGAGATGGTAAAGCTTGATTAGTTCACTTTAGGTTAATGCATCTTGAGAGTCCCTCTGTAATTCTATGAAAAATAATATATGTGGTTATACATTTGAAGTAAATCACCCTAGTAAATGAATAGCATAGAAAATAGTATGTCACTGGTTCATCTCCATTAAATAAGGTATTGCTTGTAACTTGCCAATATGGATTTTATAAGGTAATTTAAGACCACAAAAAGTCTTAATTTTCAAGCTAAATATTTAGACTAAATTTAGACCCTTAATTTAGAATTAATTCTCCATGCAAAAAGTCATTAAATATGATAATTCATATAAATTTATTTAAAATTATAAGGTGATTTATAAATACATTATTATTACTATTTTATTATCAGCTAGTGTTATAGAGAGAGTGCTAGTGTTAAACAAAATGTATGTACTATTCTCTAGTTTTTGAATCAACATTGTTTACCTAGTGTCTTATCAGAGAATAAACTGTTCTATTTCATTAGCACAAGTTTTTATTTTAAATATTTTTAGTTGTATAATTTGGTAACATCCATTCACTGCTGCTTTAATTTCAGGCTATATGGTGCCATTACTGTTAGACTAGGTCTTATATCTGTTTTTTTTTCATCTGGTTATATAAAATAAGATTTTTTTTTTTTTTTTTGGAAAAGCAGGGGGTTATGTAGTTAAAGCTGAAATATATGAAATACACATGTCAAAAGCCAATTCTAGTGTCTAGAATATTTTGCTGGTTAGAAATGCCCACTCATTCATCTGTTGATGGACACTTAGGTTGCTTCCATGTCCTGGCTATTGTAAATAGAGATGCAGTGAACATTGTGGTACATGACTCTTTTTGAATTATAATTTTCTCAGGTTATATGCCCAGTAGTGGGATTGCTGGGTCGTATGGCAGTTCTATTTTTAGTTTTTTAAGGAACCTCCATATTGTGTTCCATAGTGGCTGTATCAATTTACATTCCCACCCTCCAATAAAGATGTTAAAAAAAAAAAAGTTTAAAAAATAAAATATAATCAAAAAAAAGAAGGAAAGAAATGCCCACTCATTTTGTTGTTGTCATTGTTTAAAATGTAAGGCATAAAATTGTGAGGAATGGTCTATAATGAGATATAATGTAGCACTGAGAAAAGACAATCCAACAATTTGATACAGCACATGCAGATATCTAAAAATATTTTTGACTCTTCTACTAAATAAACTGTATTATCTTGTGATGTAGAGCTAGTAATTTTACCTCCCTAGAACTCAAGGTTTTTTAGGTTCTGCTCTTCACATTGAGCATTACGTAAAGATGCTCCTGTATGAATCAAGAATTGGTTCTGTTTTGCTTTGTTTTAATAAATATTCCAGGCAATCTTTGACATTCAGCTGACCACTGAATCTGAAGTCTACATGGGTGACATGGTTTGGAAAGAACTTGAATAATGATTTTCTAGAAAATAGCAATATGAGGAAGAAAAGAAAATGGTGAAGCCACAAGAAGGTGTCTGAAAAGTCTCCTTTTTTTTCTTTTCCAAGACTAAAAATTTTCCATGTCAAGAAATCAGACCATGTGGAAGATATCTGGTATGTTGGAATCAAAGTATGAATCTGTTGATGGAATCAGGATCAGGCCAAATGTCTCATTTCCAGTATTCATGGGTAATATGGATGAAATATTGTCCACTTCCTGTAGATGACTGACCTACCTGGCTAATGTCCTAGGACAGAGACCCTCAATTATCCCCATCTCTGGTGTATAGTGTAAGGATGATAAATGAGAAAAATTACCTCTTGGGATGTAATGAAGAAGTGTGAACAACATGCATTAATAATTTTTTTTTAAATCACATAAAAATAAGTGGAATAAATGGAAATCAGGAAAGAAAGCATGAAGTCAAAATAGGTCAAGTGATATTTGAAATAGGAAATTGAAAAATATGGGACTATATATAATACTCAAAATGAATTAACATAATATCCTTGTGAAATTAAATGTACTGAGATAAGGGAGATCAAGGTGGTGAAGTAGGAAGATGCTGAGCTTACCTCCTCCCACGAAAACATCAAAAATACAACTACATGTGGAGCAACTCTTCCTGAAAACAACCTGGAAGCTGGCAAAAGGCTCTCCTATAACCAAGGCCATTAAAAAAAAAAAAAAAATGATTCACACAGAGTCAGGTAGAAAGAGAGGAGAAGCAGTCAGGTTGAGACCTGTGCCCTTAGCAGGGGACACAGAAGAGGAGGGGAGATCACAGGCTCAGAAATCCTCCCTGGGGACTGAGGAGTTCAAGCCACATATTGGGGACCCCAACTGTGGAGTTCAACAATGGGGAAACAAGTCCCCTTACTGGTTTGAAAACAGGTGGGACTTACTGGAGGGCTGTAAGAAACTGGGACTCCATTCATGAACAGCATGGACACATGCCTGCTTACTCCCAAGAACAACACAGACAAAACAGGTTGAAAACTGCTTAGGGCTCTGGCTAGTTTCCTGCAACCACCCAGCCTACACTGGGCACCTACTCCAGCCCCTCTTGCTCCAGGACTACTCTCCACTAGGACGGAGGCTGTCATTGACAAGGAGAATGTGTACACATAGAAGAAAAGAAACCAGCTTGGACCTGACCTTCAGGGCTTCTGCTCCAGCACCTTGGGCCCCAACCCCACCAATGATAGTGTGGTGACTACTACAGAGTACAGGAGAAACCTGGCTCACACCTGGCTCTGGCTCTAGCTCATTCATCTTATGCTCTAACTCCCACCAAGGTGGTAGCTGCCAGGATATCACAGGGGAAGATATGACCCATGTTAACTACAGATCCAGCTCTCCCACCACAGCCACTGGGCACATGCAGACTGCATAGGCACATTCCCACACAAGGACACCTCTTTAAGACTGGGATAGGTAACTGTTTCACTTAATTTTATAGAGACAGAAAGTTAAACAAAAAGAGAAGACAGAGAAATGTATTTCAAACAAAAGAACAGGAAAAAAAAATCTTTATGAAACAGAAAAAAAAAATACCATATAAAGAATTCAAAGCAATAGTAATAAGAATGCTAACTGAGCTTGGGAAAAGAACAGATGAAAAGAGTAAGAGTTTAACAGAGAACTAGAAAATATTAAAAAACCAGTCAGAGCTGAAGAATACAATAACTGAAACAGAAAATAAAATAGAAAGAATTAACAGCAGACTAGGTGATACAGAAAAACATATATGGAAACTGGAAGACAGAATAATGGAAATCACCAAATCAGAAAGGCAAAAAGAAAAACAAATTTCATTTTAAAATAAGGACAGTTTATGGGACCTCAGGGACAACATCAAGTTTACTAACATTCACATTATAGGGGTCCCAGAAGGAGAAGAGGGAGACCAAAGGATAAAATTATATTTGATAAAATTATGGCTGAAAACTTCCTAAACCTGAAGAAGCAAACAGATTTCAAGGTACAGGAAACACAGAGAATTCCAAACAAGATTAACCCAAAGAGACTCACAACAACAACAACAAAAATCATAATTAAAATGGAAAAAAATCAGAGATAAAGAGAGAATCTTAAAAGAAACATGAGAAAAACAAAGAGTCACATACAAGAGAACCCTCATAGGCTATCAGGCTATCAGCTGACTTTTCTGCAGAAAATTTATAAGCCAGAGGGTAGAAGCATAATATATTTAAATTACTGACAGAGAAAACCCTACAACCTAGGATACTCTACCTATCAAGTTAATCATTCAGAATTGAAAAAGAGATAAAGAACTTCTAAGGAAAGCAAAAACTAAGAGTTAATCAATACAAAAACAACCTGAGAAGAATTGTTAAAATGTCTTCTTTACGTGGAAAAGAAAAGGCTACAACAAGAAGTTAGAATAAGTAGCAAAGAAAAACATCCTACTAGTAAAGGCAAATATATAGTAAAGGCTGTGGATCAACAACTTAAATAAGCTAATACAAATATTTTTTTAAAAAACCTATAAAATCAACTATATCTACAATAAACAGCTAAGGAATGACACAAAGATGTAAAATGTGACATCAAAAACACAAAATGTGGGGTAAGGGGGAAAAATATAGATCTTTTAGAATGTGTTTGAACATAAATGACTACCAGTTTAAAACAAGTAGATATAGGTCAACATACATGGGTGGACCACATGGTAATCATAAATGAAAAACCTGCAATAAATACACAAAAACAAGAGAGAAGTAAAACAAGCAAAAGACTAAAGGAAATCATCAAAACACAAGTAAAGTGACTAAAAGAAAAAGGAAAGAACAGAAAAGAACCACAAAAACAACCAGAAAACAAGTAAAAAAATGGTAATAAATACATACCTATCAGTAATCACAGTAAATGTCAATGGACTAAATGCTCCAATAAAAAGACATAGGGTGGGGCTTCCCTGGTGGCACAGTGGTTGAGAATCTGCCTGCCAATGCAGGGGACATGGGTTCGAGCCCTGGTCTGGGAAGATCCCACATGCCACGGAGCAACTAGGCCCATGAGCCACAACTACTGAGCCTGCGTGTCTGGAGCTTGTGCTCCGCTGCAAGAGAGGCCACGACAGTGAGAGGCCCACGCACCATGATGAAGAGTGGTCCCCGCTCGCCACAACTAGAGAAAGCCCTCTCACAGAAACGAAGACCCAACACAGCCAAAAATAAATAAATAAATAAATAAATATTTAAAAAAAAAAAGACATAGGGTGAATGGCTGGATTTAAAACAAAACTAAACAAAAACAACAACAATAAACAAGATCTATCTATAAGCTGCCTACAAGAGACTCACTTCAGAACTAAAGACATGCATAGACAGAAAATGAGGAGATGGAAAAAGATATCACATGCAAATGAAAATTAAAAGAAGGCTGGAGTAGTAATACACATATCAGACAAAGTAGACTTTAAAACAAAGTCTATAACAAAAGACAAAGAAGGGAATAATATAATGATAAAGAGATCAATATAGTAAGAGAGTATAACGTTCATTAAAATATATGCACCTAATATAGTAGCAACTAAATATGTAAAGCAAATATTAATAGACATAAAGGGAGAAATTGACAACAACAATGATAGGGAACTTTAACACCCCATTTACATCATTCAGAAAGAAAAACAAAAAGGAAAGCAGTGATTTTAAATGACACATTAGATAAGTAGGACTTAATAGATATCTACAGTACATTCCATCTAAAAACAGAAGAATACACATTCTTTTCAAGAGCACATGGAATGCTCAACAGGATAGATGACACAGTAAGCTACAAAACAAGTCTCAACAAATTTAAGAGCATAGAAATTTTATCAAGCATTTTTCCCAACCACAACAGTATGAAATTAGAAACCAATTACAGGAAGAAAAATGGGAAAAACACAAACATGTGGAGATTAAACAACATGCTACTAAAATAAAACAAAACAAATAAACAATGGGTCAATAAAGAAATAAAAGTGGAAATCAGAAAATAACTTGAGACCAAAAAAAAAAAGACAAATTTCCAAAATCTCTGGGAAACAGAAAAAGCAATTCTAAGAGGGAGATTTATAGCAATACAGGCCTACCTCAAGAAACAAAAACAATAACAAAATAACTGCACCTACCATTTAAAGGAATTCAGGGAGAAAAGAAAGGAGAAACAATGCCTAAAGCAAGCAAAGGGAAGGAAATAAAGGAAATAATAAAGATCAGAACAAAAATAAATACAATAGAGACCAAAAAATATAGAAAAGCTCAATGAAACCTAGAGTTGTTTTGTTGAAAAGATAGACAAAATTGATAAGCCTTTAGCCAGACTCATTAAGAAAAAAAGAGAGAGGACCTAAATAAACAAAATAAGAAATAAATGTGGAGAGATTACAAACAATATCTCAGAGATACAAACAATCATAAGAGAATACTACAGTTATATGCCAACCAATTGGACAACCTAGAAGACATGGATAAATTCCTAGAAACATACAGTCTTTCAAGAATGAATCAGGAAGAATTAGATAATCTGAACGGACTGATAACTAGCAGTAAAATTGAATCAGTAATCAAAAACTTCCAGCAAACAAACGTCTAGGACCTAATGACTTCACAGAGGAAATCTACCAAACATAAAGAAGAGCTAATACTTAGCCTTCTTATACTATTTCAGAAAATTGAAGAGGATGGAACACTCCAAATTTCATTAAATTAGGCCACTATCACTCTGATACCAAAACCAGATGAAGACACTACAGAAAAGAAAATTACAGGCAGTATACTTGATGAATATAGATGCAAAAATCCTCAACAAAACATTAGCAAAATGAATTCAATAACGTATAAAAAGGATCATACACCATGATCAAGTGGGACTTATCTAGGGTTGCAAGCATAGTTCAGTATCTGCAAATTAATGTGATACACCACATTACCAAAACAAAGGATAAAAATCACAAGACTTTCACAACATATATAGAAAAATCATATGACAAAATTCAACATCCATTCATGATTAAAAACTCTCACCAAAGTGGGTATAGAGGGAACATATCTCAACATAATAAAGGCCATTTATGACAAACCCACAGCCAACATCATACTCAATTCTGAAAAGTTGAAATCTTTTCCTCTAAATTCAGAATCAAGACCAGAATGTCCACTCTCATCAGTTCTATTTATTAAAGTATCGGAAGTCCTAATGAGAACAATCAGACAAGAAAAGAAATAAAAGACATCCAAACTGGAAGGGAAGAAGTAAAACTGTCACTATTTGCGGATGACATGATACTATATATAGACAACCCTAAAGTCTCTAACAAAAATATATTAGAATAAATGCATTAAATTTAGTAAGTTACAGGGTACAAGATTAATATACATTAATGTGTTGCTTTTATATGCACTAATAATGAACTATCAGAACCAGAAATAATGAAAACAATCCTATTTAAAATTACATTAAAAAAAAAAATACCTAGGAATAAACTTAACCAAGCAGAAGAAAGACCTATACTATGAAACTGTAAAACACTGATGAAGATAACTGAAGATGATACAAACAAATGGAAAGATATTCCCTGCTCATGGCTGGAAGACTATTGTTAAAATGACCATGCTAGGGGTTTCCCTGGTGGCACAGTGGTTAAGAATCTGCCTGCCAATGCAGGGGACACAGGTTTGAGCCCTGGTCCAGGAAGATCCCGCATGCCACAGAGCAACTAAGCCAGTGTGCCACAATTACTGAGCCTGTGCTCTAGAGCCCACGAGCCACAACTACTGAAACCTGCACACCTAAGCCTGTGCTCCACAACAAGAGAAGCCACTGCACCACAAAGAAGAGCAGCCCCTGCTCCCCATGCACAGCAATGAAGACCCAACAAGCCATAAATAAATAAATAAATAAATATTGAAAAAAAAAAATGACCATGCTACCCAAGGCAATCTACAGATTCAATGCAACCCCTATCAAAATTCACATGGCATTTTTTTTTAGGAACTAAAACAAATAATCTTAAAATGTATATGGAACCACAAAACCTAAAGAGCTAAAGCGATCTTGAAAAAAATTAACAAAGCTGGAGGTATCATGCTCCCTGATGTCAAACTAAATTATAAGCAAAACAGTATGGTTCTGGCCCCAAAACAGACACATAGGTCAATGGAAAAGGATAGAGGGAACGGAAATAAACTCACACACAAATGGTCAGTTATTCTATGACAAAAGAGGCAAAAATATGGAATGGGGAAATGAAAGTCCCTTCAATAAGTGGTGCTGGCAAAACTGGACAGCTACATACAAAGAATGAAATTAAAAATTTATCATACCATATACAAAAACAAACTAAAATTAGATTAAAATCATAAATATGAACAGTAAGCTAGTAAAGCTCTGACAAGAAAACCTAGGCAGAACATACTTTCAAATAATTCTTAGAAGTATTGTTTTGCATCTGTCTCTTCAAGCAAAGAAAACAAAAGCAAAATAAACAAGTAGTACCTAGTTATATTTAAAAGCTTTTGCACAGCAAAGGAAACCATTCACAAAACTAAAAGACAACCTACTGAATGGGAGAAAATATTTGCAAATTATATATCACATAATACGTTAATATCCCAAGTACGTAAACGGCTCATACAACTCAACATCAAAAAAACAAACAACCCAATTAAAAACTGGGCAGAAGACCTGTATAGACATTTTTCCAAAGAAGACATACAGATAACTAACAGGCACACGGAATGATGCTTAACATCACTAATTATCAGGGCAATGCAAATCAAAACCACAATGAAGTATCACTTCACTCCTGTCAGAATGGCTATTGTCAAAAAGACAACAAATTACGAATGTTGGTTAGGATATGGAGAAAAGGGAATCTTAATACCCTTTTGGAGGGAATAAAAATCAGTGCAGCCAAGATGGAAACAGCATAAAATAGAGCTACTATAAAACTATAAAAATAGAGCTACTATATGTTCCAGCAATTCCACTCCTAAGTATATATCCGAAGAAAACAAAAACACTAATTTGAAAAGATATATGCACCCCAAGGTTCGTAGCAGCATCATTCACAATAGCTAAGATATGGAAGCAAGTGTCCATAAGTGTGCATCAACAAACGGATGGATAAAGAAGATGTGGTATATGTACAGAGTGAAATATTACTCAGCATTTTTAATAGAATAAAATTTTGTTATTTGCAACAAAACAGAGGAAGCTGGAGGGTAATATGTATATTGAAATATGTCAGAAAAGGGCAAATACTGTATATCATCACTTATATATGGAATCTAAAAAATAATACAAAGGAATGAATATTACAAAACAGAAATACTAGAGATAGAGGACAAACTGGTGGTTACCAGTGGAGATAGGGAAGGGGAAGGAGCAAGATAAGGGTAGGGGATTTTTTTAAAATATTTATTTATTTTTATGTATTTATGTATTTATTTATTTGTTTGTTTATTTATTTATTTATTTATTTATGGCTGTGTTGGGTCTTAGTTGCGACACATAGAATCTTCGTTGTGGCGTGGGTGCTTTAGTTCACAGTGACCAGAGTGGCAAAAATATCACAGCCTCACTGGCAACAGTTGGCAGAGAACATAGTTCAACAATGGAAAGCTGGTTGAAGATATAAACGTATTAGAAATGAGAGACCTTCAGAAGACATGATACCCAAAATCAAAATACAAACTCTGCCTAGATCCATAAGTGTTCATTAAAGGATATATGCACAGAGCAGTTGCCAGAGGCTCAGGCCAAAAAACAGGAAAGGACCAGACAAGAAATTGCCACTGACAGACATAGTGGTACCAGGTAATATTTGTGAGTCTCTGTTGTTATTTATATCTGAATAGATTCCCCAATCAGTTCAGCTCAGGAGACTGAAAGCTGAGACCTTGCTCAATTGGTGTGCCAGAGGACAGAATCCAATACTGGGAAAGCAGCTAAAACTTCAGGGTGGACTGTCCAGAAGTAAGGGAATTACTGAGAAAGTGGGGAGGAAATTACTGAAAGTATACTTTGTCCAAATCCTTGACTAATAGCCAAACTACACACATCTAGGGAGCATAAAGGAGACAGTTTAAAAAGGTATATTTGCCTCTGGAAGTTGTAAGAACATAGGTAAACCACAACTTCAGCAGTATATTAATCACAATGGCTAATTTTCAATCAAAAAATTACTAGACAGGCAAAGAAACAGGAAAATAAGACCCATATTCAGAGAAAAAAACGTTATCAGTGGAAACTGCATCTGAGCAGAACCAGATGTTTTATTTCACCAATAAAACACCAAAACAGCTATTAAAAACATGTTCAAAAAATGAAGGAAAATGTGTTGAAAGAATTAAAAGAAAAATAGTCTGGATAGGCAATGTCAATAAAGAAATATAAATAATGGAATCACTCAAGTTAAAATATATACTAATAAAACTGAAAAAAAAAATCACTAGATTATCTCAACAGCAGTTTGGAGATGAAAAAAGTAACAATAGAGGCCAGAAATCATTAGAACAGCAAGCTGAACCAAGAATTCTATATCCATTGAAACTATCCATAAAAAATACAGAAAATATATTGGAATTTTCAGGTAAAAAAAAAAGCTGTAAGACTTTGAAGCAAGCATTCCTGGCCTATAAGAAATGATACAAATTCTTAAGACTTAAGGGAAATGACACTGGTTGGCACCA
Organism: Eschrichtius robustus; assembly: GCF_028021215.1. Lineage (NCBI taxonomy): Eukaryota > Metazoa > Chordata > Mammalia > Artiodactyla > Eschrichtiidae > Eschrichtius > Eschrichtius robustus. Next base: position 124,696,188 of record NC_090829.1, read on the forward strand.
CAACTCTACAAGAGTGAAAAAATAAAGAACAAAAGTAGTAGTAAATATGTGGGTAAATAAAAACGTATGTGTACACACACAAATTTATCTTTGCTTTTCATAAATTCTTTAAAAGTCATATGACTCTAAAGCAAAAATTATAACACCTTGTTGTGGGGTTTATAACATCTGTAGAATTAGTATACATGACATAAGAACTCAGGTGGTTTATAAATGGAATTATAAATTATCAAATTTCTCACTTTAAACATGAGGTAATAATATATTAAATATAAGAATATTGCTTCACATTAAGATTAAATCTGTAATTTTAGAATAATGACTAAATAATAAGTTAAGACAATACCAAGGTTTAAATCAAACTAGAATACAAATAAAATATTCAAGTAACAAAAACTAATAAAGGGGACAGTTGAAACAAACAGGTGAGCCATCAAACAAAAAATAAAATAAATTGAAAGCAAATAGCCAAATGACAAACATATCACATCACTAATTTCAGTAAGTATAAACAGCATAAATATTATATTAAAGGCAGAGATTATCAGAATACAAAAGGAACAAGATTCAACTATATGTTGTTTGCAAGATGCACACACAGTAAATAAATGGTACAAATAGGGTGTAAATAGAAGAAAGGAAAAAGATACACTATTAACTATTAATCATATAAAAGCTGGAGTGGTTTTATTAATGGCAGGGAAACTTGTCACTAAAGTAGAAATATAAAGAGAGAGAGAGCGAGGTATTTAATCACAATAAAATATCAGTATATTAGGAATACACAACAATTATAAATATGTATGCACCTAATAAAGGCACTTCCAAATATATGAAGAAAAATTATACAATTAAAGGGAACAATAGATAAATCTGCAAATTTAGATGGAGGTTTTAATACTTCGCTCCAATTATTGATAGAAAAATTAGAAAAAAAGTTATAGAAAACTCAAATAACTATATATGTAACACAGCTGATTACAGCTGATTAAACTTTAAAAAGTGCACATAAAATGTTCACCATAAAAGTCTGTATTGCAGGCCATGAAACAAGTCTCAATAGATTTCTCAACATTAAAATATTTCGGAATATATTTCTTGATCACAATGAAATTAGATAAGCTAGAAACATCTAGAAAATAGAAAAGTCCTAAATATTTCAAAATTAAACAATTTACTTCTAAACAACTCAAGGATAAAGAAATCACAAGGGGACGTAGAAAATACTGAACTGAATGACAATGAAAACTTGACATATTCAAATTAATAGAAAAGAGCTGAAATATGCTTAAATGTAGATTTATAGCTTTAAATATTTATTTCACAGGTTTTATAATAGTATCAATAAAAAGTTACAAAACTCTGTCTAAACTGATCAAGAAAAAAGATGAGAAAACATAAATTTGAAAAAATTCAACACTATTCTTGGTAAAAAATCTCAGAACACTAAGAATAAAAGGCACTTAAAAACCACATAAAGGACCTCGATTAAAAACTTACTGCCAAGGTCATACTTAATGTTGAAAGACTCATTGTTGACTAACGCGACTAATGTGGAAAGATTAATGTTGAAATCCTAAAATCAGAAGCAAGAAGGAAAATCACACTCATCACTCTATCAATATTTTAGAGTTCTTATCCAGTGCAAATAAAGGCAAAACTACTGGAAAAGCTTCTAAAAAACTCTCTTTATCTCCAAAGAATATTATTATTTATATAAAATCCTAAGAAATCTAATTAGATAAGCTACCAGAACTAATGAGTGAAATAAGCAAGTGATCGAATAACACTCATATATACACATCAATTGTATTTCTATAAAGTAGCAATAAGCAATTTAAAAACAAAATCAACAATTCAATTGCATTTAAAATAGAATCTCCAAAAGCATGAAATATTTTCGGATGAACTTAGTAAAACATCTGCAAGACCTGAAAATTGCAAAACATTGCTGAAGAAGTTATAAAAGAGCAAATATGTAGGGATATGCCTTGCTTTAAGATTGGAAGACTCATATTCCTTGTCATATGCTTCCAAATAGATCCAAAGGTTTAATGCATTTCAATTAAAATTCCAGCAGAAGTTTTAGAACTTGGCAAGATGGTTGCTAAAACTTATATTAAAATGCAAATGACTTAGAATAGCAACAGTTTTAAAAAGAAATTCTTATACCACTACAAGCAAGTAGGACTTAATGCCACCATAAATAGTAATTTCAAGATAATTAACTCTAAGACCTTAAAGTAATATTAATATTAATTGACAATTTACTTTTAGATATCTAGACAAGATAACTTTTATATACCTGTACTCTCATTTAATACATTATATTAAATGGATATATATATAAACTTAAGTTATATTAATGCATATGTTCTTATTTAAATATAAAAAATAAACATTATGGTAATCGAATTCTGCAAGTTCTTTATTTTTTGTTTATTAAAAAAGTGAGAAATGAGCTTTCTAAAGTAAGAAATGTCTTCATTGTTCTAGACTATGAAAGACAAAAGATATACTGGAAAGTATACTCTTGAGGTATAATATCTGAATGGAAGTGTTCTAATTTGCTTAGTTTTGTAATATAACTACAAATGCTGAGTCTGTGAGGAACAATTAAGTGAGATAAATTAAAAATAATTAACTATGACAGGTAGAAAAAGCCTTATAAATACTTTATTACAAATTGTTAACATGGATGGTAATTAAAAAGTGTAAAACTAGGGATTTTTTCTGTTAAAAATGAACAAGTCATACTGTACTCAGGGAGGAGCAGTTCTTTTAATTGCCAAAACACAGTAACACTTTCTGCTTTTTACATACTTTAAAATAATTTCGTATAAAACTTCCTTTTTTAAAGTTTCATTTTCAAATAATCATTGTCATTTATTGCTGTGTTTTGAAAATATCACATTGTAACTCTTGCCTTAAGCACATCTGTTTCCTCTGTCTACAATTTGTCTTTTGTGTCTTCATTTTGTCTTTTCCCAAATTGAAGCCGTAAATGCAGAATAATAAAAATGTCAGCACATCTTTCACACCTAAACATCTTTGGGTTTCCTGAATAGATATGAGGCAAAACAAAGTTTTCTTACTTCAGTTTATAAAAGAAATTGTATTAAGAATGGTTAAATATGCTGGGCATTCTCCAAATTTTAATTATCTCAAAAACTCAAAGGTATTTTGAGGGATTCTTTGTTTACTGAATTACAATAAAAGAGAGGATGAAAACTGGACACACTGAAATAGAAAATCCTAGATTAATTATATATATATATGTATATAAGATACATTAATATAACTATGTTGAAATGATTATGTCCTTCAGTCAAAATGCATCCTTTGGCTAAATGAAATATACTCAATTTTATATGTAAAGATAGGTTCAATACTATCTAAAAAATACTTCCTATTGAATATGCTTATAAATTAGGAACATTCATAGTCTAGTTTATTTCACAGTTTCAACATCTACCAGTTTAATCTTATAAATTGCCTGATAATTCAATAGAGGATTCAATTCTTCCCCATTCTGACAAAGTGATAAAAGACCTAAAGCTGCTCAGACTTACCCCTTATCAAGAGAAATGGATCGCCTTCTCTGACAAGCCTAATCAACTCGTATATGATTTTAGACTTGGCCACTGGGTAATCTGGAAGTAACTCTAAAGACATAATGAACCTGAAGTTCACTGGAGAGAACCTTATCAGGCAAGGCTAACAACTGAATAGTAAAACTCTCAGGGACTGATCCTTGAATACATATTTCTATGTTAAAATAACATCCATTCTCCAATAAAATTGGAATATTATAAATACTGGAACCTATAAACTAAACTTTTCTAGACAATCTCTAGAAGCTAATGTCTCACAAACATACACAAATAGCCCTGGACCTTTAGGGGGAAAAAAAATGCAAGAGGTAGACTGCTTTACCCAAGGTCACTGGGAAAAGGTTCCTCTCATGGCCTCATTCTCTTTTTCCTATTTGTTTTTTGACCTCTGCACCATTTTCCCTCGCTAAGTGTCAAGGTTCTGTAATATTAGTTGACACCCTTGTCCTTTACTCATAGGACTTCCAAGATTCTTACACATAGTTGACATTCACTAGACTAGGACTTTTTTTTTCAGAATCTGGCAAATTAAACAACTGATATCAAATCAAAGTGAAATATCACTTGGATATAAAGACGATCTAAGCAGATTATAGATAATATGAGCCATGTTTCAAACTTAAATAATAATCCTCACTTTAGTCACAAGCAAATGCTGTCAAACCAGATGATTCAAAATATGATCCTCCACTGGAAATAAAAATAAGTTCAGGTGCTGATAAAGATCAAAACAACAGCTATTAAAAACATGATATGTGATTAAGAGCTTTGAATTGCAGCGCAGATCTGGATTTTTGAGGTGTTCAAAATATAATGATCTTCAGCTGAGCTTAAAGGATTATGAAAGAGGGTGGCAGAAAAAGGTAATAAGTGGATCTGCTGGCAATAGGACTGTGAAAGGCAACTGAAGATTGAATGAAAACAAACACAGTTTGCACATTGCGACTGTCAAAACAGATAAACCATAACAAACGAATTCACGATGTATATCATAGACTATCTAAGACTGAACTCTTAAAACCGGATCTTGTAATAACCTATAGTGGAATACCATCTGTGAAAATATTGAATCACTAAGATGTACTCTTGAAACTAACACAATATTTTTAAGTCAACTCTACTTCAAAAAAAGAAATAAAATACAAATAACAAAAAACTCCAGCTCTTTCACACGCACGTATTTCAAATAAAACCACTGACAATCTGGTCTTACAGAAACTTGCCTACTTTCAAGATAACTCCCTTCCACTAAACCCTTTGGGTTGCCCAGAATTCTTCCACATAGCATTCTCTCTTGCTGCACCAAGCTGAATAATCCAATTACTTTTCATTACAAGTGTGTTTCTGATGGTCTTTGGCTTTAATATGATGATGAAGTAAATCTGAAAGCTTAACTCACAGTCAACTAGGATAGTATTGATATATAGAATCAATATTTCACAGTTACATTTTTATTGAAAGCAAGCCACACTGGTAAAATGTGACTTTCATTTTTTGTTTAGATTTCACTCAATGGTGTGTTCTGAGGTAACAAGGATATCTTTAAGATTAGTCCTAAAGCTTTCAGAAAGATAACAATTTCTTCACTCTTTCCCCTAGGGTAAAAACCATTTCCATTGTCATAACACTGACAGATAATTATTTTATTGCTGAAAAACCCTGACTCAGAGAAAATGTCAGAGTTAATTTCTTTTTACTAGCTGTTGCAGTTTAAGCTTTCAGAAATTGCTCATACATAACCTGTCATTTGGGGGTAAAGTAAAGTTATTTTTTTTTTCCAAAAAGTTAGAAATTTTTAAATATAATTATTCTCTGAGTTTATAAAATTTTACAGTAGTGATGAACACTAATCTCTAAATCCATTCTTTAAGACACCAAATAATCACAAATTTTGTTTTTGAATTTAAGGATAGATAAACTTATTTTTTTCCCAGTGAATTAGCATATATATTATACATGTGGACACTGAAACTGCAAGTTTGTTTTTATTTGCTTTTGGTTAGAATTTTAAATTTCTGTATAATTGCACGAATAATCACAAACTACTCAGAAGTCCTGTTTAGTAAATACCTTCGTTGGGTTGTTTAAACACAGAAATATCAAGATTAGCTTGAAAAGTTGCCATATTCATGGATCGCTAAGATTCTGAACACACGTTTTGGTATTGAGATTATAGAATCTCTACATTCTATTAAGTTATGTAACTGTTATTATCACCTTTTGTTGCTCATAACAATTATGATTTCCATTCTTACACATCTAGTAAGTGAGTGTACCACTAATCTGCACTTATTTGAAGTCTTGTAAGTGATTCCAACAACAAATGAGAGTGTATGTGATTATAATTGAATTCAGTGCAAATTTACCTAATGATCCTTTATGAAGACCAAAGCTACATAAAACTATTTACTATTACCTTGTAGTACATTACTTGGAGGGAAATACTTATTTTTTATTATTTAAATTATTTACTTTATATTGTTTAAATTTGCAGAATGGAAAAAAAGTCATGCCACACAGAAACTTAAGTTAACTTTAACTTTTAAAATTCGATGATCCTATTATATTTTTAAAGAATTTTTTCTCTAGAAATATTTAATAAGGATTTTCATACTAGAAATTATAGGTGATCTCTCAGCCTGTTTTTTATAAAACCTCATACTTGGTTATAATAAAAAATAAATGTTGCAAAATACATCATAAACAATTTTCTGTGTGTCAAGTGGATCACTATATCTTCACATTTAATTGGCTCCTTCTCGGAGACAATACATGACTTGATGAAATGATTAAAATAATCCTCTTGCTCTCAACTTGGTTGTTTTTAAAGCTCTTTTTATTCAAACATCATGCTTGAAATGTTTATTTTGGTAACTGAGGCATTCAGTTTGAAATTGCTATCCAACCAATTAAAACATGCTTTGACAGCTAATGTTTTAAAAAGACCTAAAACACTTTACAGGAAGGTAAATCAAACATTTCCTGCATTATTAACACAAATTTCAGTTCCCACGAGGCAGGAAGTTCCAATCTTAAATATTTGGGGGACCTTGTAGAGAAGTACTATATCTTCCTTTGAAAGGGGACCTCGGAAATAATAATTAGACCAATATATATTCTGTTGCATAGTTGAAAATATTCCTTACTGTGCTTTTTACATAGTCTCTTACTCAGTGAACCTTTACTTCCTGAAGAAATACCATTTCCCCTACACTGCTATGTCTGTTACAGGATAAAAACAAATGCTCCATCAAATAACTTGGAGTAATGCTGTAAACTACACATATTTAACTTCGCTTCACTTTATATTTCTCATGTCATTTTGCCCCAGAACCTTTTTAGTTTCTTTTAAAGCATTAGTTAATATTCCACATACTAGAGTTTTATAGAATATATTGTGAAAATGTATAAGTAAATGAAAATTTTCAATCCCTAATAATTTTACAGGTTTTAATAAGTCCTTTTTACATGTATGAGCTCATTTTACTTTTTCCAACAGCCATGTGATGAATATTCTAGTTAACTGCATTTTGTACATGAGGAATTTGAAAGCAAAAATGATTAAGTAGTGTGAATCTAGAGGTTCATTCGGGGGGGGGAGGTACACTATAGAGATGGAGTAAAATAGAGATGGAATTAAAACAAAACCAGTCTAGCTTCTGAGCCCATAGTGCTAACTACTCTATACACCTTCCAATTTGTGAGTTGGTTAGGAGTAAGTGGCACACTGACATTTGAGCATGTCTTCTCATGTCAGATTTTTTGGATCTCTGTTTGATTTTTTTTTTAATATATATTATTTGACCCTGTTAGAGTTTGTATTTCCCAGCTACATAGCTACATATACAATTCTATGATTCTAGTAACATCTTGCTTTCAGATACTCTTTGCATAAGACCACAAAATTTTTATTCCCCCTCTTGAAAGATGAATGGAGAAAAACTACAGAAGTCAGATGACTTTTGTTTGGAATCATAATGTTATGTATTTGTTTTTGTGTATGTTTGGGTGTGTGTGTATACATATATATAATTTTATATATAAATATATTTATAAATATGTTTACATATTTGTATATACATTTTTATATATGTATATATTTTTAAATTATGTATACATAAGTTCCATTTCAACCACTTTTGGGGGACAAATAAAATGATTAATAAACTTTTCTTTGGTTTTTTCCTTCTTTAATGTGCAAATAACTGTAATAAAATAACTCATGTTGCTTTTGTGAAGATAAATGTGATAAGGTATCCCTAGCTCTATTATTTAGCCACGAATAACAGAAAATTCTACAGAAACTGTGAAACCTTACAAACACTATAAAACTGGGCTCTAACTCCATTTTTCATCTTTCTATGTTGTTTCATACTCATGATCATTAACTCATGATTTCAGGATGGCAATAGCATCTACATGTTTCAGAAAGAATGAAGGAGAACAAGACAAAAGTGCCTGTATCAGGAAGGCAAATGCTCTCTCAGAAACCATATAACAATCTTTGATCAGAACTCTGCACATAGCAAATGCCTCATTACCTACAGTGGAGCCAGGCATGTGAATAATTTTAGGTGAGTCCATGGTCCTTCCAAAACCAAATTAGAAAAGGAGGAAGGAGAGAATGGACATTTGGAAGGCAGTAGGTAAGGTCTCATCACTATTTTATTTAATGCCAGGAACACAGTAAGCCGTAAATGAATGATAGCTCCGGTGACTGAGTCTTTTATAGAGGGAACTTATTTAAGATCTAAAATCAATGGTCACAAAAGTCACTGGGAATGTTATATCTGTTCTCCTTGTAATTGTTTATAGGAATTTAAATTGGAAACTGGTAAAAATAAATCTTCACATATAGCCTAAATAAATAGGACCCTGTAGTATAATTTGAGAGGTTTCATAAGACACATGGCTAGAAAATATCTTATCACTTACCTCTCTACAATTAGCACTATCAGTAATTACAACTTTGTGTTAGAACACCACGATGTGTCAGATGCCTTATAGAGAATGAAGAAATGAGTTGTGAAAATTATTTTACAAATTAAAATTTCTACAAATGAAACACTTGTACCTGAGTGTGAAATAAAAGTGAGTTACTAGATAAATGAGATAAACTCATTACAAAGAAGAAAAGCAGGAAATACTGCAAATTAATGCACTATGCATGCATTGTGAGCATGTGCATGTTTCTAGCTTGAAAATTCTGCTTGTTTAATGTGGTAGGCCAATGTCATATATGTATACATTTTCCATCACATAGAGGAAAGGGACAGTACACACTGACTCAGTCATGAACAGATCCAATCCTGCCAATTATAAGCTAGAAAACCTTGGATCTTATCTAAGAAGGGCAACCTTCTCTCAGATCTTAGGTTTTTGTCTATAAAGTGGAAATAAATTAAGAGAGAGCATAGATGTGATATCTACTATAAATGGTTATGCACGCTAAACAATGTATATTGTTTGAACTTCACATTCAGATACATTTTGTTTTTAATAACAGGACTGAATTGTTTAGGATTTATTTCCACTTGCAATTTCTCTTTTTAAGTGGGGAGGAATATGAAATATTCAGGTTAACTAAATATAGATCATTTAAAAGCATATCTCTACAGAGAGGATGGGGATACACCTGTTGCACAGCCAAATTAATGAGATATAGAATAGAAAAGAAGGTAAGCAGACTTTCATGGCTTGGTCCCTGTAAAGAAAACATGGAGTAACAAATCACACTGTGGATCCATCTACTGATTAGCTTTCAGAATTGGTGGTGAGACATCGGCACATTAATTAAACTATCTTAGACTTCGATACATTTTCTTATTGCTTAACTTGGCTTTGTGTGTATGTATGCCTATGTTAGAGTGAGTATGTGGGTGGGTGGGTACTACAATAATAATGGTGAATACCTCTGTTACCATTATTATGGTTAATTAAAAACTTGAGACAAGTAGAAATAATTATCTCTCCCTCCATCCTATTTTTCTGTTAATTTGATTTACAAAGTTATTTACCAGCTATGAAATAATGCTTAGTAGTTGTTTGAATGTACTTGTCTTCCATAAACTAATATAGTATATTTACTTACAATATTTCTTTTTATATATTCCAATAAGCTTGAGATAATCATAGTTTGTCTCATAAAAAATACGAGAAATGTAATGCTAAGAAAGTAGGATTAATTTTAGTGCCCTGAAGAATAGATATTTTCTGTCATATTAGAATGGATTATGTACGAAAGAAGTAATAAATTATCAACCATGAATCCTTTCACGTCTAGAGAGAAAAAATAATAAGAATATTAAAGAACAATTATGCTATTTTAGTGGATTTTGTTGGGAAACCCCTTATAAGTGTCAGTTTTTGATGGCACATTGTATCTTATGACTGAATGCAAATACCTTAAAGGTATTTAAAGTCATAAAATATTAGATGTCAGAATACACACTGAATATCTACTTCAACTACCTAATTTTACAAACAAAGAATATAGAAAATCTAAAGGCAGAGCTGAGAATAAAATACATGTCTTTTGGGTTCTTCTCCAATATATTTTGACTTAGTGAAATGTTTTCCAACAATATGTAATCTTTTAAATTTCCTTAAAGTATTTCATCATTTTTAAGTTCAGACTATCAAAAGAAATGTTTTTAAGATAAGTACATTTTAGAGCAGTATATCTTAAAGATTTTATGACAATATTATTTAAATTTAACCTTGAATGATGCTCAGGATATATTATGAAGACAAATGTTTGCTTTCCCCAATTTTTTTAAGAATAAAACTTATTTTTCCACTCATAATTTTGCCTTTTACAATCAAAAATAATACAATATTTAATTTAATAATCAATTACTTAAATTACTTAATAAATAAGAAAAGTGTTTTATATCTTCTCTCCTTCAAACTTGATTACTTCCTCTCTCCTACCCATGCTGAATCCTACCAAAATTTATTGCCTTGAAATAATGTTATTTTAATTTGTAATTTTGTGGTTTGGCAATTTAGCCTATAGTCTCAGTTGGGCTCACCCATAAAATGGTAAGTTGCTGGTGAATGAAAGGGCTCAATTTCTAGCTTTTGACTAAAATGACAAGAGCTACTGGACCAATGGACTCTCCTCATCTAGCAAATTATCCTGGTTATCATCACATGGTGCTTATAGGACAGGTTTTAAGAACATCAAGAGATAGGACAAGCCACAACACATAGGCAATTCTCAAATCTCTGCTTATGCCATGTTTACTATTGTTCAAATTAGATCAGTTGGAAAAGCCTATATTTAACATGTGAGGGCACAAGCCACATAGGAGATATAAGAAGGCATGAATAAACGGGAGCTATTACTGTGACAATCTAGTATAGTCTGTCTCTAGTACCAAGGATTCACCTGTCTCCCACATGTGAAGTATACTCACTCTCTCACAAGAACACTTAAATTCTCACTTAAGCAAAGCATCAGGCTTAAAGTCCTTAATATAGTGATATACTGTCATACTGGATGTGAATAAGACACCATAATGAAAAGACATGGTATCTTCTCTATGCAAATTCCACTTATGATGGTGATACGAAGATGGAATAACCACAGGAAATGCTCGATTTGAGGAGGAGAAAAAAGGGAACCATAAGCATTCCCTGATCCATAGCAATTCTGAAATCAAATTGGGCTAATGTGTCATAGTTGCTTATCTGAGAGAAAAGGATGCTCCTTGATCAAGCCCTGTTGTTTCCTTATTTTCTTCATGGTTCTTGGCTCTAACCTCCAAAATTTCCTTTTTCACCCTTCTTAGCTAATTTCTGGATAGGTCACTGGAACATAGCCCTTAGAGCAATTTTTGTAACCTATTTGCTTCTCATAGAGATGGAGAACCAGATAATTTTTGAACTTTGAACAGTCCCAACACCTTTTCATAGGGACTGTCAACATGTTTGTTGGCATAACTTCATTAACAACATGGTGGATTTTCTATTAATTTGATTTCTAAGAATCTGTAACTCAAAAGCCAAACTGAAAATCATTTTGGAGAACTGCCTGTTTTTCCAGATTTACTAACTGATACATTGGAGATTTAGGCTGCAGTGGACCAAATCTCTCAAGAGGTCTAGAAAATTATTGTCTAATTGCAAGTAACTAAGGAAGTTTGATTTAATTCTTTCAGAAGTCTTAACAACAGAATCTCACAGCTAAGCCATTGATTAGATATACTCCAGTAGATTGTATCTTGCTTAAGAATCTTTTATTCATTTATTTATCTTTGTATTAGTTTGCTAGGGCTGTTATAACAATGTATCACAGACTGAGTGGTGGCTAAAAAAATCTGAGATTAAAGTGTCAGCAAGGTTGGTTTCTTCTGAGACCTCTCTCCTTGGTTTGGAGATAGCCATCTTCTCCCTATGTCTTCACATGGTTTTTCCTCTGTACTGTCTGTGTCCAAATTTTTTCTTTTTATAAAGATACCAGTTATACTGGATTATTCCCTGCCCACCATAATGACCTCATTTGAGCTTAATTAGTGCTTATTACTGACCCTATCATCAAATATAGTCACATTCTGAGGTACTAGGGGTTAGGACTGCAACACGTCAATTTGGAGGAAACAAAATTCAGCTCATAATTTTTAGACTGAATAAACTGAACAGAAGAAATGATTTTATTTTTTAACCAATCAAACCCTATCACTCTGTATTTCCTTAAAATCCTACTTGCTAACTGGTCATTACTTACCTTAGTTTATCTCTTTTTTATACTTTATCAGACATATTTAAAAGCAACCAGCTTACCTCTCAGACATTTTTGTCTGGAGATTTTTATTGTCTAAATTCAAAAGTTCAGATGGTCCATTTTTATCAGAGGCAAAGGTTCTCCAATTGTTTCACCACTATGTATCAGCAATTGATATTTTACCTGCTTACTATGGCAGTCTCTTCAATATTTTGCCAGTCTCTGCCTGCTACGTCGTAGCAAAGCCAGTGTCACTCATTTTAGGTTTCGTTACAATACCACCTGACTTCTAGGTACCCATTTCCATATCGGTTGTCTAAGGCTACATAACAAACTACCCCCAAAATTAATGACTTAAAAGAACCACCATTGGTTTTCATCATGAGTCCCTCAGTTTGGCAATTTGGGCTGGGCTCAGCTGGCTGGGTCTTCTCTTGAGTGAATTTGTTTATGTATTTTTAGTTTGTAGCCAGCTAAGAAATAGGTAGCTAGCTATGCTTCTGGTAATCATTAGCTGTCAGCTAGGGTGCCTCAGGCAATGGGGTTACATTTCTGTAATGATCCTTCAGAATTCTGCTGATGGAAATAGTGTTAGAGATCCTTAAAACAGCAAGAGGAGGATCAAACTCTAATGTCCTAGCACTTTTCTCCAGTTTCTGATTGTGTCATGTTTGCTATTGTACCAGTGGACCAAGTAAGAGTATTCCAGCCTAGTCAGTGTGGGTATGACCAACTAAGAATGTGGATACAGGGGTATTAACAGTTTGAGGCATACCACTGCAGCATCCTATCAAAATTCCACTCAACTGATGTATGTACTCTCTAATTCCCAGAGAAAATCAAAGTAACAAAAAAAGAGAGAGAGAGAATGCCCACATTTAGCCATTATCATATCAACACAATCCCAAACATTGTATTTTATCATTTAAAAAATAAATAATAGGAAAGTTGAAAACACTGCATCACTAAATCTCAATACCTATGACTCCAGAAATAGCCCATTCTGGTTTTTTTGAGATCCAGTAATGGCTCCACTGATATTTACCTGGCTTCTGATACTGGACAATGTGTTGAACATCAGCTATAAGACACTGATGAAAAAAAATTGAAGATGACACAAACAGATGGAAAGATATACCAGGTTCTTGGATTCGGAGTATCAGTATTGTTAAAATGACCATACTACCCAAGGCAATCTACAGATTCAGTGCACTTCCTACTAAAATACCAATGGTGTTTCTTCACAGAACTAGAACAAATAATTTTAAAATTTGTAGGGAAACACAAAAGACCACCAAAACAATCTTGAGAAAGAAGAACAGAGATGGAGGAATCATACTCCTTAACTTCAGACTATACTACAAGGCTACAGTAACCAAAATAGTATGGTACTGCACAGAAACAGACACATAGATCAATGGAACAGAATAGAGAGCCCAGAAATAAACCCACCCATTTATGGTCAATCTATGACAAGTGAGGCAAGAGTATACATTGGAGATAAGACAGTCTCTTCATTAAGTGGTGCTGGGAAAACTGGACAGCTACATGTAAAAGAATGAAATTAGAACATTCTCAAATGCCATATACAAAGTTAACTAAAAGGATTAAAGACCTAAATGTAAGATCAGATAACATAAAACTCCTAGAGGAAAACATAGGCAGAGCACTCTGACATACATTGTAGCAATATTTTTTTTTGGATCTGTCTCCTAAACCAAAGTAAATAAAGCAAAAACAAACAAATGGGATCTAATTAAACTTAAAAGCTTTTGCACAGGAAAGGAAATCATCAACAAAACAAAAAGACAATCTACTGAATAGGAGAAAATATTTGAAAATTGTATGACTGATAAGGGGTTAATATCAAACGTATATAAACAGCTCATACAACTCAACACCAAAAAAAAAAAAAAACCCAAATAAAAAAATGGACAGAAGAACTGAATAGACATATTTCCAAAGAGGAAATGAAGATGGCCAACAGGCACAGGAAAAGACGCTCAGCATTGCTAATCATGAGGGAAATGCAAATCAAAATCACAATGAGATATCACCTCACACCTGTCAGAATGGCTATCATCAAAAAGAACACAAATAGCAAATGTTGTTAAGAATGTGAGGAAAAGGGAACCCTCCTTCACTGTTGGTGGAAATATAAACTGCTGCAGCCACTGCAGAAAACAGTATGGAGGTTCCTCAAAAAACTAGAAATAGAACTACCATATGACCTGGCAATTCCTGGGTTTATAACCAAAAGAAACAAAAATACTAATTTGAAAAGATACATGCACCCCAGTGTTCAGAGCGGCATTATTTACCATTGCCAAGCTATGGAAGTAACCTAAGTATCCATCAACAGATGAATGGATAAAAAAGATGTGGTGTGTACATATGCATGTGTGTGTATACACACACACACACACATACACACACACACAAAATGGAATATTACTCAGCCATAAAAAATAATGAAATTTTGCCATTTTCAGCAACATATATGGATTTGAAAGGCATTATGCTAAGTGAAATACGTTAGAATGTTAGACAGGGAAAGAAAAATACTGTATGATATCTTTTATATGTGGAATGTAAAAAAATACAACAAACTAGTAAATATAACAAAAAAGAAGCAGACACAGAAATAGAGAGCAAACTAGTGGTTACCAGTGGGGAGAGTGAAGGGGGAGGGGCACTACAGGGGTAGCAGATTAAGAAGTACATACTATTAGGTATAAAATAAGCTACAAGGATATGTTGTACAACATGGGGAATATAGCAAATATTTTATAATAACTATAAATGGAACATAACTTTTAAAAATTGTGAATCACTATATTTCACTCCTGTAACTTACATAATACTATACAACTATACTTCAATAAAAAACTAAACATATTTTTAAAAATTAAAAATAAATTGTGGCATAGACACAATATGGAATATTTTGAAACCATTACAAACTCTGCCAGAGATATACATATATTGATACAGAAAATATTTATTGCTATCTTTTTAGGTTACTAACAGGTAAAAAACAGTATGCTCAGTGCAATTCAAGTTTTTACAATTAACTTTATTGATGTATAATTTACATACTATAAAATGCACACATTTTCCTTGTACAAAAAAAAAATCTATTGGAAAACCATATGTGCCAACAGTCGAAGTTTCAAGTACATTGAGCATTCTATATTCAGTTCCTGTTTCTTTGCTCTTTTGTTCATGTGCCTTGGAGTAATTCCTATTAATTTTTCAGTGACTTTCTTCTTCAGTATTCATGGCTTAATACACTCTGACTACTGATTTAAACCATAATCAATATTCACTATTAAGTGTTTGAAAATTATTTCATTAAGGACGTGCATAATTATGGGAGGTACTGAATCTTATGACAATTTGAGCAGTATGGACATACACTTTGTTATTGCTTTAGTACTGAGGGTTTCCTTCCATGTATAGCTCATTTGTGGGAATTGTTAATATCTGTTTTATTTTTAAATGACTAGGATGTTGAAGACACATCTCTAATAGAGGAGATGACAACATCACTATGTGGATGTAATTTTTTCTTTACCTATGAAAATTACAATGAGTGTAGTCTTAGAAAATAAGTAGAGATACCACACATATGGAAAAATAATTTTTAACTGTTTCTATGAAATGCTCTCTAATACTTCAAATAATATAAGATTTGTGTATACAGTAATTAGTAGTAACAATTCTTTCCCGTATTTCTCACACAATTTAAATGGAAGTGTAAAACTCCTTTACCTCTCTTCTTAGAAATCTTCTAACTCCATGAAGGGGAGTAATAAATCAAAGGACAAAATTCCATGAGCTTAAATGTTTTATAATAACTCTCTATTCAAGTCTATTTTAACACTATATATTTCTTCACAAGCAGAGCTCCTTTCTAAAGGTTTAGATAAAAATACATAGGGTTATTCAAAATAAATTTGCTTCCTTTGGGACTTCCCTGGTTAAGACTCTGTGCTTCCAATGCAGGGGTGGCAGTTTCCATCCTTGGTCAGGGAACTGAGATCCCACATGCTGTGCAGCGCGGCCAAAAAAAAAAAAAACCAAAATGCTTCCATATGAGATAGTTGATGGACTAAACTGAATAAAATAATACCCTCCCTGCAGTATTGAGATAATTACAGTTGACCCTTGAACAACACATGGGTCAGGGGCGTCAACACTGCTTGCCCTCATCCCGTCGAGGTTCCTAGTATAACTTTATAGTTGAGCCACTGTATCTGTGGCTCCACATCTAAGGATTCAACCAGCCACAGATTGTATAGTACTGTAATAGCATGTATTGGAAAAAAAATCCACATATAAGTAGACCTGTGAAGCTCAAACCCATGCTGTTCAAGGGTCAACGGTATATTCCTTTGTTATTGTTTCTCATGGCCAGGACAGCTTTCCAGCAGGGGGCATGCTTTAGATTTGTGATCATCTAAGACATATAATTGGAACTGACAGTTTATACAAATATGATATGAACAAGGAACCACAGGACAAAAGTTAGCTATTTCACGGAGGAAGCGATTTAACTCTCTCCTGTCAGCTATCTTGACAGCTGGAAGAGATGTCAAAGGACCACATTTCCAGGAGGTGTTAATTACATCAGCAACATATTAATACCCACAGTTCATTAGAATGATTTGGGCATTTTTGATAGTAGCATGTGAAATATTATTCACTTACAGATTCAACACTAATTCGTTAAAATAAACTGCACATAAAAATTGCTGTCATTCTTTAAGTTGTATGTATTGAGAAGGAAGACATAAAAGAGGAAGAAACTACTACTACTACCACAAAAAAAGGATGTTACCTCATTCATCTTTTATACTAATGAGATCCTTGATTACAAAAATAAAAAAGTCATAAAAATAAAAGAAGAATGAATTACCCTCAGTCCAAAGAATTATCTAGCTCATGTCTGCACTACAAAGTAGAACTTTGGAGACCTAATTTCAATTAAAAGCAGTACAAAGGCTAAACAGGAAAGTATCGTTTAACTTGATAAATAGATACAGGAATGAATAAAAATACTCAAGCAAATTAAGTAATGCTGAATATAAATAACTGCAGACATTTAGTCAATCATTATATAATGATGATCTTCTTGCTCCTTTATATTTTTATGTCTATTTGGTTCCATCATTTTGATTTTTGATAGAGTCTTGTAAAAGACTGGTTAATTTATTAAATTGATTGAGTATTTGAACTCATTGATTGGTTCAGAAAATAGTCTATAAATACATAGTACCCAAATGTTGCTACTTTGGCTTTTCGTCTCAGAGACCTATGCGTGTTTAATTGTTTGGAAGAAACATGTAGTACATCATCGATTTCCGGCAGTGGAAGCTACTGTTTCTTTTTCTTTCCTTTTTTCTTTCCCTTTCCCTCCCCCTCCTGCTTCTGCTTTTACTTTACTTAAATCTACTTAGTTTGTCAGCCATTTTCTACTGCTATTTTTCTTTTCCAATTTTGTGATAGTCCTTTCTTATGTTTTTTAAACCACAAACCTAATGTGGGATTCATCAGATCCCAGAAAAGGAGTGAAAGCGGAAGTTGTCCTTACTTGTGATAAAATTTTTACAAACATCACACTATATTTTATGGAAGTAAATTCCTTATGCAAATTAGTGAAAGGGTTGAATATAAAATTTAAGTTAATCAAAATTAACAATATGTCCTGATAGAGAACCAAGGAGGCAAAAAGAAGCATCAGCAGGTAATGTGTGATTAAAAACTTTGTGAGGGAGATCCTTGACCCTCATTAGTGTTTAGAGATGAACAAGGGCTCAGCTGATATTCAAGTTATACTAATAATAAGTATATCAACCATATAATGCTGCTATTATTATGTTTGCTCTTATCTGAAATGAGTAATTAATACCCTGACTTTTACTCCAAGACACACTAAAATTTGGGAACTGGGATTTGAATTCGGTATGTTTCACATCTTTTTCTAATGTCCCAAAGAAATTTGTACTTGATTGTATCAGTGAACTCACCAACAATATCAAAATTTATGCTTCAAATATATATATCCCCTTTGTATTTTATATCTTTTTATGATTTCTGATACAAAGATAGAGTTTTAAGCAAAGAAAAATTGCTCAAAAAGTGCTCTTGACCATTACAAATGCTCCCTCATTATATCACATTACCTGCAATAATAGGACTATTATTTTGTAAATCATTAAGTTCTCATCAGAATATTATAAGTAGGTTCTCTTTGATGTAATGTAATTAATTCAGTCCAAATGTACGTAGGAAACAATTGCTAAGCTAGTAGAATTTAAAACAACACATCATATGAGGGGATGGACATATGTCTGAAGCGTCTGCTGACAAAGCTTCTTTATCTTTCTTACTAGGTGCAATGTTTTGACAGCTCCTCCCCTAGCATTTTTCTATCTGATCTCAGCAATGCAATTGAACATTATGTCAATAATATACACCAAGTTTGCATTTACGAAATATAGATAAATTGAATAAAGTTATTGAACTTTGTGATTTGCTCAAGAACCATGGTATGCTTTCCCTAATTAAATAGATAAATAAATACTAAAACTGTGTAGCTATTGAAGCAACAAAATCATGGAGGACGTCTCATCTCTTATTTCTGTTTCTATAGTATTTTTATTAAAAGTCCTATTGCTTAGTTGCCCATTTGAGAAAAATTTTAACCTTCTACATTAGAATATTTGACTTCTTATTTGAGGAAGAGAGAACATGTGTGTATTGGGGATTATTTGTTCATTTAACCAATGTTTTTTTGTGTCTGTTATTTTCAGGTGCTGTGTAAGCCCCATAAGCTGAGCTTATGCAGACATTAGTAAAGCTTTCAAGATCTCTGCCACCCTGGTTCTTAAAGATAGGTGGGAATAAAAGCAGTGGAAGTACAAGGATTACACCAGAAATGGTTTCTATTCCACATATTATCAAATACTGGCAAGTATATTTTATAACTTGTTATGCTTACATAATTTATATGTAAATACAAGCTGTCCTGGATTTAAAAAAAACATAAAACTAAAAAAAATTTAACATTTTCTAAATCAACTTTTTAAGGTTTAACTAAATGTGATAAAATCTGGACATGTGATTATTTGTATAACACATGCTTTTAAGACTTACAAGTGACTTATATGTGCATTCCAATAACTTAAAATTCAAGAGCCAGCAGATTTTTAAAAGCTTATCCAAAGAGCAAAGCTAAAATCTTGTTGTATGAAAAACACTGCCTCATAAACACATAAAAAGAAATGAGCTAATTGGTTAAATTAACAATTTCATGCTATTGTGTTTTATTATTCAGTCTCTAGACAGTTTGATTATAGTCAGCAAGTTGCAATAAAATGCTCTAAGAAACTAATTAATATTCTCAGACAAAGCCTGTATTAATTCTGAACATACTGAGTGACTTCTGGATTTGAAAGAAGAAAATATTTAAACCAACAAAATTGCATTTAACACTAGGGAGCTACTTTTTGACAAAACCTGTGATTGTAAAAGGAGCTACTGTTCTTTATGTCATCAAATGTTTCATTTTTTAATATTCTTTTGATCTTTAAAGCTCAAAACACTAACTTGTCATATGGTTGTATTCTTCAATATATCTTAATGGTTTTTAATATATTGCAAAAATCTGAAAATTGTATTGTTGATATTTTAGCTAACGAATTAAGAAAGACACATTTTTTTCTGATATGTATTCAATCTAGTAATATGCCATGCCAGTTAATGTCTAATATATAAATAAGTTATTTTCTTAGTAATAACAATGATACCCTTTTGGATTGCATTCCTGTGGATTCAACTTATTAACTATGAATTGCTTTTAAAATCCACCAGGGTTTTATAAATGTGTTAAATAAAATTTTAAACTACTGATGAGTATAAAGATCAACATGCCACTTTACATTTTTACCTTTTAGGGAGTGTCTAATACTAAACTTAATTATTTTCAAGATATATGTAAAAGTTTAGATTTTAAGCTTAATAGAGAATTATTTATTTTTAGAAGCTGTGACTTATATAAAGAGATTCAAGCCATATAATTGTAAGTACTGCTATATCTAGTTTTTTTTTTTTAAACATCTTTATTGAAGTATAATTGCCTTACAATGGTGTGTTAACTTCTGCTTTATAACAAAGTGAATCAGTTATACAATATGTTCCCATTTCTCTTCCCTCTTGCATCTCCCTCCCTCCCACCCTCCCCATCCCACCCCTCTAGGTGGTCACAAAGCACCGAGCTGATCTCCCTGTGCTATGCGGCTGCTTCCCACTAGTTATCTATTTTACATTTGGTAGTGTATATATGTCCATGACACTCTCTTACCCTGTCACATCTCACCCCACCCCCTCCCCATATCCTCAAGTCCATTCTCTAGTAGGTCTGTGTCTTTATTCCCGTCTTGCCACTAGGTTCTTCATGGCCTTTTTTTTTTTTTTTTTTCCTTAGATTCCGTATATATGTGTTAGCATACTGTATTTGTTTTTCTCTTTCTGACTTACTTCACTCTGTATGACAGACTCTAACTCCATCCACCTCATTACAAATACCTCCATTTCATTTCTTTTTATGGCTGAGTAATATTCCATTGTATATATGTGCCACATCTTCTTTATCCATTCATCTGTCGATGGACATTTAGGTTGCTTCCATGTCCTGGCTATTGTAAATAGAGCTGCAATGAACATTTTGGTACATGACTCTTTTTGACCTATGGTTTTCTCAGGGTATATGCCCAGTAGTGGGATTGCTGGGTCGTATGGTAGCTCTATTTGTAGTTTTTTCAGGAACCTCCATACTGTTCTCCATAGTGGCTGTATCAATTTACATTCCCACCAACAGTGCAAGAGGGTTCCCTTTCCTCCACACCCTCTCCAGCATTTATTGTTTCTAGATTTTTTGATGATGGCCATTCTGACCGGTGTGAGATGATATCTCATTGTATTTTTGATTTGCATTTCTCTAATGATTAATGATGTTGAGCATTCTTTCATGTGTCTGTAGGCCATCTGTATATCTTCTTTGGAGAAATGTCTATTTAGGTCTTCTGCCCATTTTTGGATTGGGTTGTTGGTTTTTTTGTTATTGAGCTGCATGAGCTGCTTGTAAATCTTGGAGATTAATCCTTTGTCAGTTGCTTCATTTGCAAATATTTTCTCCCATTCTGATGGTTGTCTTTTGGTCTTGTTTATGGTTTCCTTTGCTGTGCAAAAGCTTTTAAGCTTCATTAGGTCCCATATGTTTATTTGTGTTCTTATTTCCATTTCTCTGGGAGCTGGGTCAAAAAGAATCTTGCTGTGATGTATGTCATAGAGTGTTCTGCCTATGTTTTCCTCTAAGAGTTTGATAGTGTCTGCCCTTACACTTAGGTCTTTAATCCATTTTGAGTTTATTTTTGTGCATGGTGTCAGGGAGTGTTCTAATTTCATACTTTTACATGTACCTGTCCAATTTTCCCAGCACCACTTATTGAAGAGGCTGTCTTTTCTCCACTGTATATGCTTGCCACCTTTATCAAAGATAAGGTGACCATATGTGTGTGGGTTTATCTCCGGGCTTTCTATCCTGTTCCATTGATCTATATTTCTGTTTTTGTGCCAGTACCAAACTGTCTTGATTACTGAAGCTTTGTAATATAGTCTGAAGTCAGGGAGCCTGATTCCCCCAGCTCCATTTTTCGTTCTCAAGATTGCTTTGGCTATTCGGGGTCTTTTGTGTTTCCATACAAATTGTGAAATTTTTTGTTCTAGTTCTGTGAAAAATGCCAGTGGTAGTTTGATAGGGATTGCATTGAATCTGTAGATTGCTTTGGGTAGTAGAGTCATTTTCACAATGTTGATTCTTCCAATCCAGGAACATGGTATATCTCTCCATCTATTTGTATCATCTTTAATTTCTTTCATCAGTGTCTTATAATTTTCTGCATACAGGTCTTTTGTCTCCTTAGGTAGGTTTATTCCTAGATATTTTATTCTTTTTGTTGCAATGGTAAATGGGAGTGTTTTCTTAATTTCACTTTCAGATTTTTCGTCATTAGTGTATAGAAATGCAAGAGATTTCTGTGCATTAATTTTGTACCCTGCTACTTTACCAAATTCATTGATTAGCTCTAGGAGTTTTCTGGTAGCATCTTTAGGATTCTCTATGTATAGTATCATGTCATCTGCAAATAGTGACAGCTTTAC
Organism: Eschrichtius robustus; assembly: GCF_028021215.1. Lineage (NCBI taxonomy): Eukaryota > Metazoa > Chordata > Mammalia > Artiodactyla > Eschrichtiidae > Eschrichtius > Eschrichtius robustus. Next base: position 124,718,757 of record NC_090829.1, read on the forward strand.
TTCTTCTTTTCCGATTTGGATTCCTTTTATTTCTTTGTCTTCTCTGATTGCTGTGGCTAACACTTCCAAAACTATGTTGAATAATAGTGGTGAGAGTGGGCAACCTTGTCTTGTTCCTGATCTTAGTGGAAATGGTTTCAGTTTTTCACCATTGAGGACAATGTTGGCTGTGGGTTTGTCATATATGGCCTTTATTATGTTGAGGAAAGTTCCCTCTATGCCTACTTTCTGCAGGGCTTTTATCATAAATGGGTGTTGAATTTTGTCGAAAGCTTTCTCTGCATCTATTGAGATGATCATATGGTTTTTCTCCTTCAATTTGTTAATATGGTGTATCACACTGATTGATTTGCGTATATTGAAGAATCCTTGCATTCCTGGGATAAACCCCACTTGATCATGGTGTATGATCCTTTTAATATGCTGTTGGATTCTGGTTGCTAGTATTTTGTTGAGGATTTTTGCATCTATGTTCATCAGTGATATTGGCCTGTAGTTTTCTTTCTTTGTGACATCTTTGTCTGGTTTTGGTATCAGGGTGATGGTGGCCTCGTAGAATGAGTTTGGGAGTGTTCCTCCCTCTGCAATATTTTGGAAGAGTTTGAGAAGGATAGGTGTTAGCTCGTCTCTAAATGTTTGATAGAATTCACCTGTGAAGCCATCTGGTCCTGGGCTTTTGTTTGTTGGAAGGTTTTTAATCACAGTTTCAATTTCAGTGCTTGTGATTGGTCTGTTCATATTTTCTATTTCTTCCTGGTTCAGTCTCGGCAGTTTGTGCATTTCTAAGAATCTGTCCATTTCTTCCAGGTTGTCCATTTTATTGGCATAGAGTTGCTTGTAGTAATCTCTCATGATCTTTTGTATTTCTGCAGTGTCAGTGGTTACTTCTCCTTTTTCATTTCTAATTCTATTGATCTGAGTCTTCTCCCTTTTTCTCTTGATGAGTCTGGCTAATGGTTTATCAATTTTGTTTATCTTCTCAAAGAACCAGCTTTTAGTTTCATTGATTTTTGCTATTGTTTCCTTCATTTCTTTTTCATTTATTTCTGACCTGATCTTTATAATTTCTTTCCTTCTGCTGGCTTTGGGGTTTTTTTGTTCTTCTTTCTCTAATTGCTTCAGGTGCAAGGTTAGGTTGTTTATTCGAGATGTTTCCTGTTTCTTGAGGTAGGCTTGTATTGCTATAAACTTCCCTCTTAGCACTGCTTTTGCTGCGTCCCATAGGTTTTGGGTCGTCGTATCTCCATTGTCATTTGTTTCTAGGTGTTTTTTGATTTCCCCTTTGATTTCTTCAGTAATCACTTCGTTATTAAGTAGTGTATTGTGTAGCCTCCATGTGTTTGTATTTTTTACAGATCTTTTCCTGTAATTGATATCTAGTCTCATAGCATTGTGGTCGGAAAAGATACTTGATACGATTTCAATTTTCTTAAATTTACCAAGGCTTGATTTATGACCCAAGATATGATCTATCCTGGAGAATGTTCCATGAGCACTTGAGAAAAATGTGTATTCTGTTGTTTTTGGGTAGAATGTCCTATAAATATCAATTAAGTCCATCTTGTTTAATGTATCATTTAAAGCTTGTGTTTCCTTATTTATTTTCATTTTGGATGATCTGTCCATTGGTGAAAGTGGGGTGTTAAAGTCCCCTACTATGATTGTGTTGCTGTCGATTTCCCCTTTTATGGCTGTTAGTATTTGCCTTAGGTATTGAGGTGCTCCTATGTTGGGTGCATAAATATTTACAATTGTTATAGCTTCCTCTTGGATCGATCCCTTGATCATTATATAGTGTCCTTCTTTGTCTCTTGTAATAGTCTTTATTTTAAAGTCTATTTTGTCTGATATGAGAATTGCTACTCCAGCTTTCTTTTGATTTCCATTTGCATGGAATATCTTTTTCCATCCCCTCACTTTCAGTCTGTATGTGTCTCTAGGTCTGAAGTGGGTCTCTTGTAGACAGCATATATATGGGTCTTGTTTTTGTATCCATTCAGCCAGCCTGTGTCTTTTGGTGGGAGCATTTAATCCATTTACATTCAAGGTAATTATCGATATGTATGTTCCTATTCCCATTTTCTTAAATGTTTTGGGTTTGTTATTGTAGGTGTTTTCCTTCTCTTGTGTTTCTTGCCTAGAGAAGTTCCTTTAGCATTTGTTGTAAAGCTGGTTTGGTGGTGCTGAACTCTCTCAGCTTTTGCTTGTCTGTAAAGGTTTTAATTTCTCCATCGAATCTGAATGAGATCCTTGCTGGGTAGAGTAATCTTGGTTGTAGGTTTTTCTCCTTCATCACTTTAAGTATATCCTGCCACTCCCTTCTGGCTTGCAGAGTTTCTGCTGAAAGATCAGATGTTAACCTTATGGGGATTCCCTTGTGTGTTATTTGTTTTTTTTCCCTTGCTGCCTTTAATATGTTTTCCTTATATTTAATTTTTGACAGTTTGATTAATATGTGTCTTGGCGTGTTTCTCCTTGGGTTTATCCTGTATGGGACTCTCTGTGCTTCCAGGACTTGATTAACTATTTCCTTTCCCATATTAGGGAAGTTTTCAACTATAATCTCTTCAAATATTTTCTCAGTCCCTTTCTTTTTCTCTTCTTCTTCTGGGACCCCTATAATTCGAATGTTGGTGCGTTTAATGTTGTCCCAGAGGTCTCTGAGACTGTCCTCAGTTCTTTTCATTCTTTTTTCTTTATCCTGCTCTGTAGTAGTTATTTCCACCATTTTATCTTCCAGGTCACTTATCCTTTCTTCTGCCTCAGTTATTCTGCTATTGATCCCATCTAGAGTATTTTTAATTTCATTTATTGTGTTTTTCATCATTGCTTGGTTCCTCTTTAGTTCTTCTACGTCCTTGTTAAATGTTTCTTGCATTTTGTCTATTCTATTTCCAAGATTTTGGATCATCCTTACTATCATTATTCTGAATTCTTTTTCAGGAAGACTACCTATTTCCTCTTCATTTGTTAAGTCTAGTGTGCTTTGACCCTGCTCCTTCATCTGCTGTGTGTTTTTCTGTCGTCTCATTTTGCTTATCTTACTGTGTTTGGGGTCTCCTTTTCACAGACTGCAGGTTTGTAGTTCCCATTGTTTTTGGTATCTGTCCCCAGTGGCTAAGGTTGGTTCAGTGGGTTGTGTAGGCTTCCTGGTGTAGGGAACTAGTGCCTGAGCTCTGGTGGATGAGGCTGGATCTTGTCTTTCTGGTGGGCACGTCCACGTCTGGTGGTGTATTTTGGGGTGTCTGTGGCCTTATTATGATTTTAGGCAGCCTCTCTGCTAATGGATGGGGCTGTGTTCCTGTCTTGCTAGTTGTTTGGCATAGGGTGTTCAGCACTGTAGCTTGCTGGTCATTGAGTGATGCTGGGTCTTGATGTTGAGATGGAGATCTCTGAGAGATTTTTACCGTTTGGTATTACGTGGAGCTGGGAGGTCTCTTGTGGACCAGTGTCCTGAAGTTGGCTCTCCCACCTCAAAGGCACGGCCCTGATGCCTGGCTGGAGCACCAAGAGCCTTTCGTCCACACGGCTCAGAGTAAAAGGGAGAAAAAAATAGAAAGAAAGAAAGAAAGAAAGAAAGAAAGAAAGAAAGAAAGAAAGAAAGAAAGAAAGAAAGAAAGAAAGAAAGAAAGAAAGAGGCTATAATATAGTGAAGCAAAATAAAGCTATTGTAAAGCAAAGCTATACAGACAAAATCTCACCCAGAAGCATATACATATACACTCACAAAAAAAAAGGAACAGGGGAAAAATTAATATATCCTGCTCCCAAAGTCCACCTCCTGAATTTGGGATGATTCGTTGTCTATTCAGGTATTCAACAGATGAGGCTGCTTCTGAGGCTGCTGGGAGAGATTTCCCCTTCTCTTCCCTGTTCACACAGCTCCTGGGGTTCAGCTTTGGATTTGGACCCGCCTCTGCGTGTAGGTCACCTGAGGGCGTCTATTCCCTGCCCAGACAGAACGGGGTTAAAGGAGCCGCTGCTTCGGGGGCGCTGGCTCACTCAGGCCGCGGGGAGGGAGGGGTACGGAGGAGGCGGGGCGAGCCTGCGGCAGCAGAGGCCGGCGTGACGTTGCACCAGCCTGAGGCGCGCAGTGCCTTCTCCCGGGGAATTTGTCCGGGGATCACGGGACCCTGGCAGTGCTGGGCTGCACCGGCTCCCGGGAGGGGCGGTGTGGAGAGTGACCTGTGCTCACACACAGGCTTTTTGGAGGTGGCAGCAGCAGCCCCAGCGTCTCACGCCCGTCTCTGGGGTCCGCGCTGATCGCCGCGGCTCGCGCCTTTCTCTGGAGTTCGTTTAGGCGGCGCTCTGAATCCCCTCTCCTTGCGCGCAGCGAAACAAAGAGGCAAGAAAAAGCCTCTTGCCTCTTCGGCAGCTGCAGACCTTTTCCCGGTCTCCCTCCCAGTCAGCTGTGGTGCGCTAACCCCTTCAGGCTGTGTTCACGCAGCCAGCCCCAGTCCTCTCCCTGCGATCAGACCGAATCCGAGCCTCAGCTCCCAGCCCCGCCCGCCCCGGCGGGTGAGCAGACAAGCCTCTTGGGCTGGTGAGCGCTGCTCGGCGCCGAGCCTCTGTGCGGGAGTCTCTCCGTTTTTCCCTCTGCGCCCCTGTTGCTGTGGGGTCTGCGCTGATAGCCGCGGCTCGCGCCCTTCTCTGGAGTTCGTTTAGGCGGCGCTCTGAATCCCCTCTCCTTGCGCGCAGCGAAACAAAGAGGCAAGAAAAAGCCTCTTGCCTCTTCGGCAGCTGCAGACTTTTTCCCGGTCTCCCTCCCGGCCAGCTGTGGTGCGCTAACCCCTTCAGGCTGTGTTCACGCCGCCAATCCCAGTCCTCTCCCTGCGATCCGACCGAAGCCCGAGCCTCAGCTCCCAGCCCCCGCCCGCCCCGGCGGGGGAGCAGACAAGCCTCTCGGGCTGGTGAGTGCTGGTCGGCACCGCTCCTCCGTGCGGGAGCCTCTCCGCTTTGCCCTCCGCACCCCTGTGGCTGCGCTCTCCTCCGTGGCTCCGAAGCTTCCCCCCTCTGCCACCCGCAGTCTCTGCCCGCGAAGGGGCTTCCTAGTGCATGGAAATCTTTCCTCCTTCACAGCTCCCTCCCACTGGTGCAGGTGCCGTCCCTATTCTTTTGTCTCTGTTATTTCTTTTTTCTCTTTTGCCCTACCCAAGTACGGGGGGAGTTTCTTGCCTTTTTGGAGGTCGGACGTTTTCTGCCAGCGTTCAGTGGGTGTTCTGTAGGAGCAGTTCCACGTGTAGATGTATTTCTACTGTATCTGTGGGAAGGAAGGTGATCTCCACGTCTTACTCTTCCGCCATCTTCCTCAAGTTCTATATCTAGTTTTTAAATTATTAATTACCACCTGCCATGCATGACATAACTTTTTAAAGAATGAGCTGAATATTCATTAATTTTCATGTATTAGTCACTCAAAATACATGCTCTTATTTACCTTTGCCTTATAAAAAAGAAACAATATGGAGCCCTGGGCCCAACCAGTAGCACAATCATAGTTTACACGCAAACTTGAATATGTAACTTGGTTTGGTACCCAGGCTTTTCTCTGATGATAACTGCTAAAAACTGAAAAGTAATCCTTCAGTTTTCTGCCACTCTCTATGGATGGTCAAATCAAAATAGAGACAATAGAGCTGCATCACAAAGCAGAGATCATTCTATACTTTTTGTCTTAAAAATAGAGAATAAAAGTAAAATAGTGAGAGTTAACAATGCAAAGCTAAAATTAAAGCTTTATAAAAACCAATAAAATGGAAAACCTCTGGCAATACCATGCCAAAAAAAAAAAAAAAGAATTCTCTCAACTGAGGAAGTCTTGCATATTTTGAGTAAAAACACTGAAAAGATTGAATTTAGTGAATATTTACATACTTAATGGTGAGTCATCCAGCTCTCTTCCCATACTTAGTTTCCATAGCTGTTAACAGCCAGTTCTATATATTCTATAGACAAATAATTAGAAGAAAATACTCTTGGGAATCTATCAAGTTCAACAGGAAATACTGAAGAATAATAAAAAGTACCTACATAAGTACCTACATAATACTTTAAATTTTTTCTCTTGTCTAGCAAGCCTAAAATATTTACTATATGGCTCTTTAAGAAAACATTTGGCAACTTTTCATCTAGAGAAATCAAGAAAATAAATTTTCTACAGAGGTCAGGTGTGGATGATACCAGAGTAATCTGCCTATCAAAATTGGAAATTTTGTCAGCTGGGGAACATGTCCTCCATTATAGGGATGGACAACTGTTGTGACAGTAACAAACAAGCCCACAAATTGAGAAACATTCAGGAAATTCACTGTAATTTCAAAACTAAATGCATACTAGTAGTTGAACTTAACGCATCCGAAATCCTGAAAAACTGGGAGGTTGCTAATTACTTTCTTGGAATGGATAGCACAGCATATAATAGTTCTGAATAACCCAATTCCACAAAATCCCCATAAAGTTGGTCAATGTCTACATTAATTTGTTCCATGGTTTCACTAGAAATTTGCTGGGAACCGAAAAATTCAAAGGGGTCCTTAAAAACTTCTTTTTGAGCATGTTTTAGCATCAAAAATATCCAAAGGGTAATTTTTTTTCTTATTACTTATTTATTTTATACATATTCGTGTATATATGTCAATCCCAATCTCCCAATTCATCCCACCACCACCGCCCCACCCCCTGCTTTCCCCCATTGGTGTCCATATGTTTGTTCTCTACATCTGTGTCTCTATTTCTGTCTTGCAAACCGGTTCATCTGTACCATTTTTCTAGATTCCACATATATGTGTTAATATACCATATTTGTTTTTCTCTTTCTGACTTACTCCACTCTGTATGACAGTCTCTAGGTCCATCCACATCTCTACAAATGACACAATAGACAGACGAATGGATAAAGAAGATGTGGCACATATATACAATGGAATATTACTCAGCCATAAAAGGGAACGAAATTGGGTCATTTCCAAAGGATAATATTGTATATTGATTTATTTTACATGAGAAAATATCTTTAGCAAGTACTAATTTATTGAAGGTAATAAAAGGTTCATAGAGCTAATGGATTCTTTTCAGTTAAATTAAAAAATTCATATAGCATAAATAATATGGGCAAATAGAATTACAAACAGCAACTAACCACACTGGTACTTTAGCAGATGGCATTTGTGCTTGTGATAAACTCTAAAAATGGAAATAAATATTTGCACAGACAGAAAGTGCCAGAAGATATTACTTTTGATAGGATGGTCTCATAGATCAGAGTCTCAGAAGTAGATGGTTAAAACAGATTTTAGGGTATGAAATGTTCATCATGGATCAACACCTGTGAAAGGGAAAAGTTGGAAGCAGCATTGGGTAACAGGAGAAGTTTACCTGCAAAGAAAGCCAGCATTTTCTTGTTTAACTCTGTATCATGGTTTCAAAGAAAATTTAATAGAAAATAGAAAATTCACAATGGTTTCTAGAAATATTTTTATGAGTACGTCTTTAAGCTCAAGGAGAGATACAACTCTATACTGAAAAACATAACATCTTGGTATAAGAAAACTATTTTGAATATTTACTATATAATTAATATGATTTAAGATTCCATAAGCTAGTTAAAGGAATCTTTTTGGAAGAAAAAATTTTTTAGAGAGTAAATAGAATAAGTATTGATGAATGGAATATTGCCTGCCATGTGAGTAAACAAAGGATGTCACAGTCATCAGCGACTGGACAGCCACCAACAGTGACGGAACTCAGGAAGGAGAAGAACACCTGCCATCTAGCAGCCATCAGACTGCAGCCACTCCCTAGGGTGAGCCCTGAGAAAACTCAGGATGTGAAATCACAGGATACTGGCCCCAGATAGCTGAGGTGCACGTCAAAGGAATGATTTCACTGAGCAGACTCTCGCATCTTCCCATACACAGAAAAGCGCTAAATTCCTTAACTTGAGATATCTGGTTTTCCTTAATTAACAATAATATTTTGATGTTTGGGCTACCTGCCCTTTGTTGCAAAACCTCTATATAACCTGGCTCCACCCCTCACCTACTCGAAGCAGATCTCTCTGGGTCACTTGAGATGTTGTCTCCCGGGCTTGAAGTCCTAAAAATTTCCGCCGAACGAAACGTAACTCTCAACCTTTAGGTCGTGCGTGTTTTTTAAGTCGACAGTGCTATGCATAAATAGAAATTTGGACACCTAAACGAAACACACTGTTATTTCTGATTATTAACCTTCTAATATTCTACTTTTCCAAAATCAAAGACAAATGAGTCTGCCTATTTTACTGAAATGCCTAATAATTATTACTCAAATATTGTCCTAAACATATTTTTTGTAATTTTCATGAAATTAGAGTATAATAAACCTGACACCATTCAGTTCAGCTTTCTGTGTCAAGTTGACATAAGGATCATGTATTAATATTTTGCCTCAAAAATATTAAATACTGTACATGCAGTTAAGAAGGTTTCATTCAATACATAGAACTGAGGGTAAAATCAGTCTATCTGTGATGCTGTATTTAATTTTTAGATGGATTACCATTCCAACATTTTACGTAACCATAAGAACAGTTTGCTTAAGTACTTCAGCATTTCATTTTGCAATATACTTACTTTGCAATTATAAATTTGATTTATTCAACTGAATAAGGGACATGCACTTTCTTATTTTAAGATCTTATGCTGGTCTTTTTTCTTTTTAAATTTTTTTTCATAAATATATATGCATATTATTTTAAGAGTCAAATGCTTCAATAAGTTTGTTATAAAAACAACAGCTTCCTTTCCTCACTTCATCCATTTCTCCCTTCCCAGAGAGAAGGACTTTCAGCTTATTCACCAATAGTATCAAGTTTTGTAAAGCTGTTTTCCATCAAATAATCTATCAGGTTTTTTTTGTTCTTTTTTTTTTTTTGCTGTGCCACACTGCATACAGGATCTTAGTTCCCCGACCAGGGATTGAACCCGTGTCCCCTGCAGTGGAAGCACGGAGTCTTAACCACCGGACCACCAGGGAAGTCCCTCTAACAATTTCAAGTACAAGAACAAGCAATTTTATCAGCTCTAATCTGGGAAGGTGGCTAGCTGGGTTTTATTAATTACTCTCATTCTGGTAACTCCATTCATTTTGGTAACCTCCCTGCAGGAGAGAATGTTCTGTCCCCTTTTTCCTTTAACCCATGCCTTCCTTAATTTGGTACTTCCATTTTAGCATCTCGAGAAAGACTACATGAGTGCTAATAATTTTTAGGTTGTGTTCTCTTAACATCTCATATTTGATTTACTGCTTAGGTATTGAATTTTAACCCAAATGTTGTTTCCTTTTATTTATTTTTTTTTTCTCTTAATTTCAAAGGCATTGCTTCATGTTTTCTGGCTTCCAGAATTTCCCGTCAAAGTCTGAAGTCATTTTGTTTTATTATCCTTTGTATGTGTTTCTCACTCTCTCTGTTTTTTTCTCTTTACCTTCATTTCTCTTTTTCTTACTCTTTCTTTCTCTCTCCTTCTCTTCTGCACTTCTCCCCTCTGCCTCCCATATAAGGCCATTGTTTTAAGTGTTGTGAAATATCACGATAACTTTCTACATATTGATCTATTTTCATCCATTTTCCTTAGCAGTTAGTGGATTTTTTTCAATTTAGAAACTCACTACATTTTAGGTATAAAAATGTAAGTTCCATAGCACTTTGCACTCAACTATGACAGGTTACACCTCCCTAGGCTTCACTGTTTTCATTTTTCAAAGGAGTGTTCTTAATTTTATAAAGAAAATTGCATAAAATACTAATTACAAATCTACATTTTTGGGCACATAATGTATAAAGATATGATTTGTGATTAAAAATAGCATAAAGGAATGGTGGAACATAGCTCTATAGAGGCAAATTTTAAATATTATTGAAATTACATTGCTATTAATCTAAACTAGATTGTTATAAATTATAATGTTCATGCAAATAACATATCCTTATAGGTTTAGAAAGTCTTCAAAGGGTACAGCATTCTATTAAAAAGATATTAATCTTTTTGTGCTTACTTCAAAACTGTAGTAACCAGATTAATACATGTCCTGATATGTTCTGTGAGACATCACAGGTCCTAAGAACCTGTGAGAATGTTACCTTATAATGCAGAAGGGAGTTAGCAGATGTGATTAAGGTTAAGAACATTGTGATGGGGAGATGATCCTGGATTATCTAGGTTGGCCTAATCTAATCATCTGAGTTCCTAAAACTGGGAACCTTTTTTGCATGAGAAAGGTAAATTAGAAGAAAAGGAAGGAGAGATTTGCAGTGTAAGAGAAACGGGCCCCACAGTTGCTGGCTTTCAAGATGGGGGACGGAGGAAGGAAGACAAGAACCAGGGAGTGTAGGTGGTCTCTAGAAGCTAGAAACTGTCCTCACCTGACAGCCAGCAGGGACACTGGGATTTAAGTTCTACAACCACAAGGAACCAAATTCTGTCAATGACTTGAAAGGGCAAGAAAACAGTTCTCATTCTAGAGCCTCCAGAAAGGAACACAGTCCTGCAGACTCCCTGATTTTAGCCCTGAGATGATACCTGTATCAGACTTCTGACATACAGAAATGTGAAATAATAAATTAGTGCTGTTTGAAGCCACTAAGTTTGTGGTAATTTGCTAAAGCATCAATAGGAAATGCACAGATACGATTAAATTTTCCTTGTAAATACAGGATAAATATATGAATGAATTAACTAATATAAACAGTGGGAGGAAGATGGTAGTATCATTGCATTTGTCCTGAATAAGTGACATTTAGACTCATAATTTAAATGTGGATTACCTTTTTAATAGGTGAAGAAGGGTTGTAGAGAATGCACTCCAGTAACAGTTGGAGGGCCCTTAGGTAAGCAGGTGAACAATATACTTTCTAAGAACTAGAAAGAAACCACTATGGCTAAACTAAGTGATTATAGTCAATGAATGATGGACTAAATACTTAATCATATGTCCTCAAGTTCTAAAATTTGCTATACCTGCTATCATCACTTACTTTATGTATTTTCCATCACTATCAATTTCCATGAAAATCAAAGCAGAAAGAGAAAGAGAACAGGATAGAGAATATATTATTTTTTCTATTTAATTGTGTTACCTTTTAATAACTTAATTACCAGTAGAATTACAGGATGTAAGTTTTGAGCAGAAACTGAGAAATCATCTAGAACAGTTTCTCTTCAAGCAGATGAGAAAGCAGACTCAGAGAATACAAAATCAACTTGCCAACATTCAGACAGGAATTAATTAACATTCAGACTTATAAGAAACTGCTTTTCTGATTTCAATTTCAGTGTTTGTTTTTTTTTATATATATATTTTAGCTAGCTGTCTATCTGCTGCATCTTCTTTTACTTCCTGTTAGGCCATATTTAGCTTTTTTACACACTTCTCCAGGTTACGGTCTTTTTTACTACTAAAAATTAAGCAAAAACTATTTAACTTAGTCTCTATAATACTGTTTCTTTGATCTCTTCGGATAACTTGTTCAATAAACATACACATTCAGTCTATCTCACCTATTAAGTGAATCATTTGGGGCTGCAATTATAGAACAGAAACAAAATGCTGCTCTAAATGGTGACTTGGATAAAAATAACTAATTTTTGTGATTAAACTGAAATTTTTTCAAAGAGTTCTCTTCCTCAGACCAAGGCTTCCCACTGCTAAAAAGTAAATTACTTTGGAGACATTTTGGGGATCTGAAGTCTTCTCTCAGATTCACTGGGACACAGAATTCTCCAGTATATGACCCCAAGGAGAGCTTCACTTCTGAACAGATGCTAATGTTTCCTGCAATTTAATGGTGGATATGGTAATGAAACAATTTTATTTAACTTCAGTCTAGAAGGGAAACACAACCTGCATGACTTGATAATGTTCAAATTGAAACTGCCTTAAGGGGATGGAAATTGACACCATCTAAAGTTGTTTAAAATTACAAAGTACTTAAAATGTCTTTTTGTGAATAAAAATGTTCTTTACTTTTGTCTGCCTTTGAAGTTTTAATCATTCCAACCGTATTGTAATTGGTGTGGCAAAGACAAGATATATTGTTTTGTTGGCCTTCTGTCTGTATATATCATTTTTTAAATTCATAGTAGCAATATCTGATAAGGAGAATGTGTATTTTTAAATAAGATAGCTTATCTGAGGATCTACAAAGTATCACATGAAGTGACCTTTTCTATGCAATTCTTTATAAACTGGTTCAAAGAAAAATATATCTTGAGGAACTTGTGGTTTTGAGTGAATGATGTTCACATTTCTTGGAACCGAAAACAAAGAATGTAAAATACCCTACAAAGTTGCATTCTTTTTACAGCACTGACTAAATTAAAGCATCCAGAAAACACTGGTGCAGTCTACCATAATTGTAAGTTATCGAGATATCATGACTACAGGCCAACTGTAAGAAGATCAGACTGACTTTAAAAAGAACTTTCTATTTTCCTTATTTGACACCAAATACTTAATAAACTAGTCATATTAATAACCAATTCTCCATTGGCATATCATTACGTTCTGTCAAATATCCAAATTTCTACTGTGTCTGTTAATTGTGGTCATGTCTAAAATTTTCTCTGTCATAATGAATAAGAGGATCCTGAGAGGGTCTGGATATTAGGCTTTGATTGTGTTTTAATGAGGAGAACTGGGAACAAACTGCCATTTTAATATCGTAGCTGGCAAAAAAACCAGATTGCTCTAATAGGCAATCATGAGTTGTCTACAGAGGGATTATTTACCTGAGTGGCCGGGGTTAGGGCAAACCATGGGAGATGTTACTATGCATCGGAAAGAAGGGTCAGGGGCAAAATATTATTTAATCCAGAGAAAGAAGTGGAGCTGGAGCTTTGGAAAGGGTGACAAGAGCTTTAGACTTCTGCAGAGAAATGAAGCCTCTGGCCACCTTCACCCTATACCTCCTATCTTCTCCCCGTGCCTCCCATTAGCCAAACCCAATAGGTTCAGAGTCATGAATCTTGTTGATTTAGTCCATAAATTCAGCCTCTTGGAATATGCATCAGGATGGAGAAGGGTAGAGACTGGATCTTGTTGGGCAAATTAAAATATTCTCCGTGGGAGGAATACTATTTTACCACTCTTAGTGTTTCCTTCTACTTTCCTTCTCTTATTTGTCCCTTGTATGGTGGAAAGAAATATATGATTTGGAAATTTGGAAAGAATAACTGATGCTTTTTACTTTGGGAAACAGCTTGCCCTAGGAGAATATGTGTTCTCTGTGTGCTATGCTGGTCTCGAAACCTCACTGACCTACATCAGTACCACCTCTGACAGCCTGGCTTTAGTCTCCCTAGTTTTGCCTTAGAGGGTCCATTTTGTTTCTATGCTAAGCTATCCTCCTACCTGGGTCTATCCATAATAAAGGTAATATTTTGGCCTTGGTATTTACTCCTTATTTTCTATCTCAGCTTGTTCAGGATCTGGGGAGACAGCAGAACTGTTCTGTATTGGGGGGGGGACACCCCTAAAAATCCCTAGTGCTCAGAAGTTACTCTCTATTGGTCATTCACCGCCATACTTCTTAGCTTTCTCAATAGAAGATATCATCTATTTTCTTTGTTAGGAGTAATAGAAAATGTTTTGCTATATACTTGAAATGGAGTAGTGACAGGGATACGCAATCAGCACTCTTCCCTCACAGGCAGAAAGGATCCATCCTGCAACATCAACTCTTGAGATGATTACTGTGCTCCATACGGGGTGGTTATCTCGCAACCATCATCAACAGAGAGAGTAGTCTGGTGGCCTGAGGAAACCAAGGGACAGATAATAATGTGGGCCAATTCCTAAAATATTTAAGACAATTTTTGAAAACATGTTCACAAATACCTGGAAAATGCTATGGAGCCAGGTGATTTTTACTAATAAAATGAATGAAAGTTTATGTATTCCTAATTTGCCTCATACAATGATTTCTCTACGGAGTTAGAACCACTATCTTCGATCCCAGTTTTTTTTTTTTCTTGCCTATCACAGAGCAAATAAATGTAAAAAAATATTTATTTGTCTTAGTTCATCTTTAATATTGGGTATAGTCCCACTTTTTTGTCATTTATTGAGGTTTAAATTATGTATAATACAGTACACCCATTTTAAGTGTATAGGTCAATGAATTTTGTCAAATGCATATGCGTACACCCATATATAACTATCACTTTGATCAGAATATAGAATTTTTCCATTATCCCCAATATACCCTCATTCCTATTTCCAGTCAATATTTCTGCTCTCTGGAGCCTGGTAACCAGTGAGCTTCTTTTTGATTGGTTTTGCCTGTTTTGTAATTTCATGTAAATGAAATAAAATTGTATGAAATTTTTGTCATCAGCAAAATGTTTTTGATATTCATTCATACTGAGTACATCAGTAGTTTATGTCATATTATTGTTGAGAAGTATTTCCTTTATAGAAATTCATTACAATTTATCTATTCTAACACTGATGGGCATTATGTTATTTCCAGTTTTTGATTACTATGAACCAAGTTTTTATGAACTTTCATGTACACACTGTTTTGTGGACATATATTTTCATTTCTCTTTGGTAAATGTCTAGGAGTGGAATTGCAGTATCATGTAATTAGGGTAGATTTAACTTTCTAGAAACTGACAAGCAGTTTGCCAAAGTGGTTGCCCCATTTTACAATTCTACCAGCAGCAGTGTGCCAGTTTCCTGGTGTTTTCAAAACAGATACTTGATATTGCCAACTGTGATAATTACAGCCATTTTAAATGGGTGGTTAGTGATATCTCATCGACTCCCTTATTTTAGTAACATTTAGGAAACTGTTCTTATATATTTATGCAAAACATTTTCTAAATTAATTTTTATTTGCTACCAATCAATTGATGCTACCTTGATCATTTATGCAAATGTATTACTGTGTGAATTAATGTTTCATTTTAATTACGGTAATTTTCAAAATTAAGTCTATCTTCTTATATTTCTTGATGATAATCTTTATTCCTGTTAAATTAGAGTTATCACTTATGTAGCACTTACTATATCTCAGACACTTTTCTAAGTGAACACATATTAACTCAATTATCAAAACAAACTGAGTCATAGCGAAGTTAAGAAAGTTTGCTAAATTTTTTCACCCAAAAGTGTTGGGCCTTTAAGCCCAAATTCTTCTCTGGAGATTTAAACAGATTTTGCTTTAATTAACCTTTCACCTCTGGGTTTCCATGACAACAGAGCATCACCCATGGTTAGCAAGAAAAGATAGTTTAAGTAGTTTAAGGGAACGATGTTACATCTTAGACATTGGGAGCTCATGGGAGACAGTAGAGCATACAAGCTACTTAATCCATTTCTACAATGGCTTCTGACATTAAGCTTGGATAAGGGGACTTGCTCTGATGTGAAATTGTCCATTACCAAATTTAGCTCTGTGGGTCTACCAAGAACAATCTGGGCTGTAATTGACCAAACCTCTACAGTTAGGAGAGCTGCTCTACATCATCAACCTCAGCGTTCATGGTAGTATTTTCCCATTATCCCAAACCTATGACAAATCCCTCCCCCTCAGGTTTATCTCCTCATTTCTGTTCCTGACTTCAGACATACACACATGACCAGGAAAACAAGACCATAGTCCTCTTGGCAGCAATGGCCTAATCTGCAAATGAGAAATTAAAATGATAAAAAAATTTAGCTGACAACTGCTAGCCACTTACTAAAACTTCCATACACTCTGCTAAAGGCTTTATGCTTCTTATTTGATCTTCCCAAAAGCCATTGCCATGGAGAAGAAACTGAAGTTCTAAGAGGGCGAATTAATCATGAAGATCACACAGATGACAAGCAGCAGAGGTCAGATTAGAATCCAAGTATCTGTGAGAGATGTGGTTGTAGCTGCAGCCTCACAGAGATTTCTGAAAATAATACTCTGATAATAAGGAGAGGCTCATATTTGGTTATGTAGTCCCCAAACATGCATTTCATTTTGTGCATATAAAAGGAGCCATATGCTTCACTGAATATAATGATGAATTATAAACCACCCACGAAAAGAAGCACCACTAAGGAGGCAGGAATAAAAGCGAGGAAGAAAAGCGAAGTTAATAGAAATCAATGTGCAAGGTTGAAATAAATTGAACCAGCTGTGCATTCGTATTTAATATAGTTTATATTTAATTTTTCATGGAAGTATATATTTAAGGAGTTCATTGTTATTGGTGTGTTCCGTTTTTGACTTGGCTTTTAGAAGAGCATGAATGCTTTATGCCATTAATCTAATTATTCTAATTAATCTTATATTGTGTTTTTCTGGAATTTATTTATATATTTCATATTACCTAAAAGCTATTGGTTTTAAAATGTGTGGTAAGTAATTATTTTCATTACATTGTGGAATTTTCTCTGATGTCAGGTTACTAAGAAATTAAGACTTGAAAGACTGTGACCTTTTGAGATTGCTATAATGAATTAGCTGTTCTCTTACAGTTATAGTTATGATATAGTAATCCTGCCAATTCACTGTGCATATATATTGTTTTACAAATATTTAATAAGTAAGGTTTATAAGACATTTGCATGGATTTCAGGTCTAATCATTTAATAGTGGTAACATTCCCAAAGTCCAAGGACCAGAACAAGAAGAAATTAAGGAACAGAGCAAATAAAATCTTCTGTCATAAAAAAGATGTATGGGCTTATTCCGTTGTATTTTACTATTTATGCCTTCTCTTCAGTACCTAGAGTAAACTACAGTTCATAATATCTCTTACAAATACTGTCTAGAATATATTCTATAATTAAAATAAACTGACAATAGAAAAAGTTCCATTTGAAAAAATCATTCTACTCTTCTTATAAATACCTTGTATCACACTATTAAATTGATAAATCATAATTGAATCTAAGTCTAACCAACTGTCTAAATTTTCTAAATGTTTCTAGTCCAATTATATCAAATATTTGCCATCTTTGAAGACAATGTTACAAAAGGCAGGGGACATTAATGGCAAAACATGTTATTTCTAAAATAATAAGATTTAGGAAGAAAACAAAAAAACAAATTGAAGGTATTTGGTAGATCTGTAAAATCAACACAGATGGAAACATTGGGAGTGCTGACACTGTATCTTATGTATATTTTTGGAACTATTCCTACTATAGTATCTGACAACTGTTGCTAAATTTAGTCAGTGTAGGACTTCCTGTATATTGGCTGAAGGTTACACGTATAAGGGAAATGGCATAACATTAAAAATCACAAACAGAATATCCAGAGTCATAAAAATATTTTAAGCAGTAGGGAGCTATTCAAAAAAACAAAAACAAAAAGAAACAACAACAACAACAAAAAACCGGGAGCTATTCAAAAGGCAGGGAAGCTAGTTATTTTTTTTTTTTTTAATGTGGGTTGACATACTGAGAGGATAAGCTAAGTTACTGGGGATGTTTCATGGGAAGATATCTTAATATGAATAACATCTACAGAAACTTTCAGAGAAAGTTCCTGCCCCTTGAATTAGGTTTGAGGTGGCATGTAGCTTACTCCCATGATGTCAGTGGACAACGGAAATTTTCACAAAATTCTAATGCGTTTTCATGATCTCAAGTGACACAGCCCAGTCTCTGACCTCATCACTACTTTAAGACCCTAGGAGCATTTTGCCACCAATAAGAGAGTCCTGGAAATCAGTAACAACAGACACAGCAGCCACGTGAGCACACTCGCAGACGTATTCTTATAAGAAGCACAGTTGATCAAGGGCCCTGGTTTATCCCTTGGAAATCCATTGCTATGTCAGTGCTAAGGCCACAACTCCCATAATGGAGTGCAGTGGAGATCCCAAAGCAGACCCATTCTAGGAGACTAAAGACTACTTTGTAAGCAGAATTTGGCTGGAGGAATTCCTAAATTTGAAGAATCTTTCTTAGAAAGAAAGGTAATCTACAACTCCTTTTTGTTTTTTTTTTTTTTGCTTCTCTCCCTTTCATGGGGTCAGAATTTCATCATGCAATCTGAAGACCCTGTCCCTAGTCTCCTTCAAACATGTATTTCTCCCAATAAATTCCTTGAACATTTAATCCCTTCCTGGCATCTGCTTCTCTGAGGATCTAGACTATTAGACCAAGATAACGGTTTTTGTTTGTAATGAATTTATTTTCCCTTACAAACCTGTCTTGAGGTTTTATAACATGAAAGAAAAGAAACTCTTTATATCAGGAATATTAGTTCTAGTTTTACCTGAAATTACTATCTTAACATACATTCATATAAACACACACACTGACACACACGTTTTACTGGTAAATCGAATGAGGACTACTGATGGAATATTTCACTGTAGATAAGTAATATGAATTGGAACTTTTTAATTAAAATGACAGAGACATCAGAGATCATGTAGACCAACTTTCTCATTTCTCATGTGACAAAATGGAGAGTCAGAGAACTCGAGAGGTTTACCAGGATCAAACAGCTTGGTATTGGCAAAGACAGAAAATACATATTGAGCATCTACAATGTATAAGACACTTTAATAGGTACTCATATGAACTTTATAACATTTAAACCTCAAAGCATCCCAATAAGGAAGACATTCATATCATTGCACCTACTTAATTATCCGGAACATATTTCTCAAAATGATTTAAGTATCTTGTTCTGGGTCCTACGTTAGGAAATGCCAGATTCTGGTTAATTCACATTTCACAAGGTAAGACTTGAATGAGCCTAAGAGCCTCATTTGACATTATTTTAAATATCCCCTAAAACATCCTCATAACAAAGGCACAGCCATTTTCCAGTGAAATAAATGCCTTTTATTTCACTGGTTGTATCAATTTTTATTTAAATATATGGGGAGATACATAAGATTTGCCCATCAAATAAATATGGCCTCTTCTTTGCAGAACTTGACCATGATAGTCTATGTATCAACAACATGTTTATTAAGCAGCAAACTATTTTGTAATGTTTAAATGGAATGAATAGAATGAATATAAAATAATTATCTATTTATCTTTTATTCTTAGAAACTCTTTAAATGCACAGGCAATACACTGACTATTTAGATACTGATAATCTTGTATAAGTGAAGGTCATATAATTTATAAAATTTCTATTTTGAAAAAAGGGTTACTATGGCCCTCAGCATTAATAGAACTTAATGAGACAAATCCTGTTTTAAAATGGTATAGACAAACATGCCTTTACTTAGCTGTCACAACATGCTGTGAGTTTAACAGCCTGTCATTTTTTTGACTACTGTACTTTTTAATCAAATCATTTTATTAATCTTACTATATATAATAATAATATAATCTTACTATATATAATCTTACTACATATGGTGTTACACAGACATGAGATAGCAGCTGTGACCAAAAAGAGCCTTAATGACTATGAGTTCTGAGTCCACAGTTTAGCCTTTCTTGAATCCTATAATCTAATGTATTAGCTGATCTGTCTTTAAACCATGGACAGAAAAACCAAAATCTTTCAAGTGTGGATATTCCTGACATCCATAGAAGAGCTGTTTATTCACACTATCGATCCTCAATTTTTAGGCCTGTATGTCATTTGGCAAATGTTATACAAATAGAAGAGTTTCCAAGGACTTCAATGGATCTGCAAGGCAACTGACATAATATGCTGTTATAGGTAAAAACTACATGGAACTCTGTACAGTAAAAATCCCCTTACAGCTTTTGTTTAATGGAAAGAGAGTTGCAAGAAAGCTTATGTGTGTGAGTTTATGTGTGTTGGGCAAAGTTGCCAGAATCAACTTAGAATGTGGCTTGCCATTGTGTGAGGTCCCTGAAATGGTAGTAAGTACCATTCCAACAATCTCACTGTGCCTTACTCCTGCCCAATTCTGTCTTCTTATGGTCCATCAGTGTTCAGGAGAAACATACTATTTTATCTTTGTACCATACTTTAGAACCGCTATATATAAATGGCTGTTTGTTTTTTATCTTCTAGCTATTCTCACAGGCATAGATAAATCATTTTAAGACAACAGCAGAAAGGAAGATAACAAAATGAACAAAAAACACACTTCGCTAAGTTCTTTATGGATACTGTCATATTATCCTTTATGACAAATATTATATATAAGGTAGTTACATTAGCCCCATTTCACAGGCTCAGAAACTGAGACTGACTAGTCTCAGCTATTTTCACTATAGATATATCTAAGTGAGTAGTGAGCCAAGAAATTATGGGATTCAAGAAAACATGGCACAGGGGACATATAATTTTCATCATCCTTACTTTCATGTGAAATTAATGACAACGTCAACAAAGACATATTGTGATAACCCTAAGAAACAGGTCTAGAATTTCAAAATCTTTGTTATGCAAGTTAGTCTATATTTCCCCTCTCCTAAATATTTCAAGACCTTCTCACTCGTTGGATATAAATAATTCAGTATTCACACCGATAGAGTCAAGATTCTTCTTACATCCCTATTAAAATCTCCTTTATTCATAAAGCCCACTATTTCTAGAAAATGCTATAAAGGTGCTCCCTTATTTGTATATATGCTCTCTCTCATGTTACATCACCATATATTTCCTTTCTGCTTCAAATTCCTTGAAGTTTCAACGCCTGAGAAATCACATATTCAAAACCAGTAGGGCTAATGTCTACACTAGAAGTGTAATCTCCCAATGGCTTCGTTCTTTAAATATCAACACATTTCTCAATTCTATGAAGACTTTACTGAATCTCTTCTTACCCTGAACTTCAACCTGTATAACTTTTGCCCTTAGGTTCATGCCAGTAACTCTTCCATATTACATGAGGAATTGCAATTACGCATAATGATACCTGGCAAGCAGAAATAATAAGCTGTAACATGGCATCATCAAAATCTGTATGTGTATATACATATATATGTATGTAGAGATGTATCTATCTATATATATATTTGTATATAAATATGTATATATTCCCCAAAATGATTCATGATCTCAAGAGAAGTATCTCACATCTCAGCATGAAAAATTATCTTCAAACTCATGAAAGCAGTTTTTACTTCAACAGGGCTCAGCTTTATACAATACTAACACCATTTCAAAAGAGAACATTTGCTTTATATTTTCATAGATCAAAGGCACATTTAGTGGCTTTTCACAGAGAAAGATTATCAAAGGTGAATTCAAGTCTTCACATCTTGAAAAGAGAAAAAGGCTGCAGCCTTAACAGCAGTGTTAAACATTTTCTCAGTCTTTTTCTTTGGGTGAAAAAATAATGGTGCTAATGCTTATCTTCATCAGGAAATAATGTGTCTCTGCTTCTCTGAAGTACAAAAGCTAAGTAAACACAAATATATATTAGGATGAAAGTGTCAAGTAGAATAGCAAGTGCTTTGCTCCTGAATATACACTTGTATTTTCCCCAGAATATATAAACTTGCAATTGACAAAGTCCGTCTTCAAGTACTCTTAAATGTTACGGATATTTGTCACAAAACCCTATTTTTATGGCTGTGGGAAAGCATTCTATTACATAGTCTTAGTGGATAGATAGAAATAAGTACTGGATAATGTTGTTATCCAGGTAGCAATATCTTGGATTGGAAGATATTGGATTATCTTCCGTAATCTTCCAATGAAAATATTTCCAACTAAAGAAAATGCACAAAATACTTAAGCAAGTATTTCTTGCATTTAATGGAATGCACGAATTAATAAAATGTACTTAATGACATGTAACAGTAATGAATAAAATGCAAGCCAGAAATAGCCCACCCTCCTGAACCAACTGTGGCAAGAGTAAACCAATCAGTCCCAAACCTTGAGCTAATTTCAATTATTTAAAATGTGTTACTGCTACATAATGTAGATGGATATTCAGGGAATCAATCAGTAAATCTGATAATGTGTTTTTATTAACATTCAAGAAGAGCTAAAATTTATTCATTAAGACATAAAATGTTGGATCGTACAACATGATCAAGAAGTATTTATCCCAGGGATACAAGGGTTTTTCAATATCCACAAATCAATCAATGTGATATACCACATTAACAAATTGAAGAATAAAAACCATATGATGATCTCAATACATGCAGAAAAAGTTTTTGGTAAAGTTCAACATCCATTTACAATAAAAACTCTCCAGATGGTGGTCACAGAGGGAACTTACCTCAACATAATCAAGGCCATATATAACAAACCCACAGCTAACATCACACCCAACAGTGAAAAGTTGAAAACATTCCCTCTAAGATTAGGAGAAAGAAAAGGATGCTCGCTCTTGCCACTTTTATTCAACATAGTTTTGGAAGTCCTAGCCACAGCAATCAGAGAAGAAAAAGAAATAAAAAGACTCCAGATTGGAAAGGAAGAAGTAAAACTGTCACTGTTTTACTATATTATTGAACATCCTATAGTTGAAAATCCTAAAGACACCACCAGAAAACTACTAGAGCTCATCAATAATTTCGGTAGAGCTGCAGGATACAAAATTAATATACAGAAATCTGTTGCATTTCTATACACAACAATGAACTATTAGAAAGAGAAATTAAGGAAACAATCCCATTTACCATCCCATCAAAAAGAATAAAATACCTAGAAATAAATCTACCTAAGGAGGCAGAAGACCTATTCAGTGAGTCCCCTACGTATGAATGAGTTCTGTTCCAAAAGCACATTTGTAAGTCCAATTGGTTTGTAAGTCCAACAAAGTTAGCCAAGGTACCCAACTAACACAATTGGCTATATAGTACTGTACTGTAACAGGTTTATAATACTTTTCACAAAAAGAATACATAAAAAACAAACACAAAAAATAAAGAAAACATGTTTAATCTTACAGTACAGTACCTTGAAAAGTACAGTAGTACAGTACAACAGCTGGCATACAGGGGCTGGTATTGAGTGAACAGGCAAGAAGAACTGACTGGAGGAGGGAGAGGAGGTGGGAGATGGTAGAGCTGAAGGATCATCAGCAATTGGAGATGGAGGGAAAGCTGAAATTTCACTCATGCCTGACATTGATGGCACAGGTTCTGGTTCCTTGCTGGATTCAATTCTATCTACCCTCTTGAAAAAATGATCCAATGATGTCTGGGTAATAGTTCTTTTTTTCTTGTCATGGATGTCATGGTAGCATTGGATTGAATTCTGAATGGCTGCTGCAACCTTCATGTACCGTTCTGCGTTTGGGTCCTGTGCCTCAAAAGCTGACAATGCCTCCTCACATAAAGAAAATCCCTTTGCCATATCCTGCATTGTGAATCGTTTTGGTTCTTCAGTTACTTCTTCCTCTGTCTCTCTTCATCCTTTCTCTGGGCCTCCAATTTCACCCGGTCTTCATTAGTAAGCTGCTTGTGTTGCACAGCAAATTCCATTGTTATCACTTGGCACTTCTTAGCAGTACCAGCTACATCACCGCTGCTTTTACGCTTGCTTCTGGACCTCCTGGGCTTGAAATAAAGACACTGTACTACTGTACTCTATACAGTACTGTACAGTAGAGTACACAAAAGCACAACCACTTGTAGAGGATGCACGCATGTGACAATGTACGTGAGACACGTGAACTAACTTACGTGATTGGACACATGAACGCACGTTCAAGTCTTTGAAAGTTTGCAACTTGAAGGTTCGTATGTAGGGGACTTACTCTACTCCAAAAAGCATAAGACACTGATGAAAGAAATTGAAGATGACACAATCAAATGGAAAGATATACTGTGTTCTTGGATTCAAAGAATCAATATTATTAAAATGACCATACTACCCAAGGCAATCTTCAGATTCAATGCAATCCCTATCAAAATACTAATGTCATTTCTCACAGAACCAGAACAATTTTTTTTTTTATTTGTATGAGAGCACAAAAGACCCTGAATAACCAAAACACTCTTGAGAAAGAAGAACAAAACTGGAGGAATCATGCTTCTTGGCTTCAGACTATATTACAAAGCTACAGTCATCAAAACAGTATGACAGTGGTGCAAAAACACACACATAGATTAATGGAACAAAATAGAGAGCCCAGAAATTAAGCCACACACTTATGGTCAATTAATTTATGACAAAGGAGGCAAGAATATACAATGGAGAAAAGATAGTCTCTTCAATAAGTGGTGTTGGGAAAACTTGACAGCTACATGTAAAAGAATGAAATTAGAACACTCTCTAACACCCAACACAAAAATAAACTCAGAATTGATTAAAGACCTAAATGTAAGACCAGATAATGTAAAACGCCTAGAGGAAAACATAGGCAGAACACTCTTTGACATAAATCACAGCTATATATTTTTTGGGGCATCTGTCTCCTACAGTAAAGGAAATAAAATAAAATTAAACAAATGAGATCTAATTAAACCAAAAGCTTTTCCGTAACAAAGGAGAACAATCGACAAAATGAATAGACAACCTATTGAAGGGGAGAAAATATTTGCAAATGATATGACCAATAAGGGATTCATATTCAACATACATAAACAGCTCATATAACTCAACATCAAAAAATAAAAAAAACTATTAAAAAATGGGCAGAAGAACTGAATAGACATTTTTCCAAAGAGGAAATGCAGATGGCCAATGGGCACATGAAAAGATGCGCAACATCATTAATCATTAGGGAAATGCAAGTCAAAACCACAATAAGAGATCACTTCACACCTGTTAGAATGGCTATCATCAAAGTGAATACAAATAACAAATGTAGGCAAGGATGTGCAGAAAAGGGAACCCTTGTACATTGTTGGTGGAAATGGAAATTGCTGCAGCCACTGTGGAAATCAGTATGGAAGTTTCTCAAAATACTAAAAATAGAACTACCATATGACCCAGCAATCCCACTCCTGGGTATATATATATATATATATATATATATATATATATATATATATATATATACATATTCAAAAACAAAAACAAAAACATTAATTCAAAAAGACACATGCACCCCAGTGTTCCTAGCAGTATTAACAATTGCCAAGATATGGAAGCAACTTAACTGACCATCAACAGCTGAATGGAGAAAGAAGATGTGGTATATACACACAAGGGAATAATAGTCATTAAAAAAAATGAAATTTTACCATTTGCAGCAACATAGGTGGACTTGGAGGGCATTATGCTAAGTTAAATAAGTCAGACAGAGAAAGACAAATAGTATACGATACCACTTATATATGGAATCTAAAAAATACATAAAACTAGTGAAAATAAGAAAAAAGAAGCAGACTCACAGATAGAACAAACTATTGGTTGTCAGTCAGAGTACTGGGGAGGGACAATATTGGGGTGAGGGAGTGAGAGGTACAAACTATTTGGTGTAAGATAAGTTACAAGAATATATTGTACAACACAGTGACTATGCCAATATTTTGTAATAATTGTAAATGGAGTGTAACCTTTAAAAATTTTATAAAAAATAAAAAAAAAATTAAAGACATTAAATTGGACTCTGAGATGAATGTTTGCTGTCTGAGCATCAATGAGATGTTTTGTGACTTAAAATTAGCTCTAAATAATCTTTCATCCTGGGCCTGCATAATCGTCATGAATCTTTATTTGTTGTTGTTTATGAATTTCCCAGATAAGCCTTTGGTACTCTACCTTCATGGAAGTCATCAGAAACCAATAAAATTTTACACTCTTTCTCTTGATCTTGTGGCAAAAGTTCATTAACTTTGTCTTAGCACAAAAGCAGCTGCAGCTAAATAATGCCATTCTCTGCCAACTTGGTTTTAATATGTCCCTTAAACTTGATGGTCCCTTTCATTGTGCAATCTTTGTTGCTCACTCATAAGACACAGCATTCTTCTCAAGTAAAATTATCTCCAATGAAATTAAATTATAAATCTCCTTGACACATTTTTATCCATTATTTTAGTGTTTTAAATACTGTTATGAAATTCATAACTGTTTAGACTCTAGGTTGGTTACACCATAATATGTCTCAACTCATCCCTAGAATAAGATCCTTTATTAGATTTGTAACTTATTTCACTCACAGGTGTTTGCCCAAAATCTGGAGATAAATATGTATTCTGTGGATAAATAAAGATTTTGGAATGCTTTGAAAACAAGGTAGTATCTTCACTTCAGCAGGAACTCCAATTAAAAAATATTAAACAGATAAAAGATCTATTAGGCATATTAGTACCTCTAAAGGAGGTGGTTATTATGAAAACAAAAACAAAAACAAAAAACAATGATGCAGTGTGTGCAGGTGGCGGAGGGAGAGGTAACAGAAAATATGGAAAACATCCTAGCTGATCATTATTTCAAAGAGGCAACTCTCACTAAAATCCTGGCCCCTGTACTACTGCCCAAACTACATATTTTGAGAATTTCAAAGAGGCCATGGAAAGCCATCAATCAGTTCTGGAATATGAAAAAAATAATGGAACAATACCTGGATGTAAATTATACAAGAATAATCTCTAACAATATCAATGTGCCCATGTGATGGAACCAGAGCATCTGAAATAAAATCTTTAAAATTGTACAGGACTTTATCCATCAGAGCAAGGTTAAGTTGGCCACTGTACTCAATCAACCCTGGTGATAAAATCTTACAAGTTGGTGAGGGTGTCTCTAGAACAGTCCTCATATGTCACCAGCATAATGCTGGTAAAACTATCAACACAAAATTTGAACAAGAACCCAAGCAAGCATCATGGTCCTTTAGAAGACTTCCAAATGGATTTCCTACAACTGCAGCCCAGAGTGTTTCTGAATATGATTTGCTTAATACACAGATAAGTAGAAAGTAAATAGTTGTAAAATAATGTGTCATGTAAACAATCCATTTAGGAAGTTTAGTGTGCAAAATTTAATATCAGATAAAATAAATTTATGGGTCAAAGGTGAAATCACAAAGGACATTAGAAAATATTTCGAGATAAATGACAAAAAAATTACAATATATCATAAAATGTGCTTATATAAGAACAGAATGAGTTAACTTTTGTGATCTCTCTTTCCACATTAACAAATCAGAAGAAAAGAAGCAAAGTATAAACAAGTATAAGGCAAGAAATAAAAAGATAAAAGCATAAATCTATGAAATTAAAAACAGAGAGACAACGGAGAAAATTAAAGTTAAAAATGGTGCTTTGATGTTTGACAAACATCTAACTGAAATGATGAAGAAAAAAAGAGAGGGAACACAAATTGCCATTCTCAGAAATGGAGAAGAGGTTATCACAGATTCTAGAGACATTAAAAGATTAGCAAGAAAACACTATGAACAAATGTATGCCAACAAATTCAACAATTTGGATTAAATGGACAAATGTCTTTAAATATACCATTCATCATAATTGGCATTAAATCTTAAGAAGAGAAAATGGATTACATTATCAAATACTTTTCCAAAAAACTTTCAAGTCCAGATGATTTCAATGGTAAATTGTATTGAAGTGTTATAGAAAACAAAAGAAAACAAAATCTCATCTTATATACGCTGTTTCAGAAAACTGAAGATGAGGGATTATAGCCCAAATTTTTTCCCCCCTTTGGAGGCTAATATTACTCTAATACCAAGAACTGATAAATATATTCAAAATGAGAAGGAGGAGGATAAGAAGAGAGAAGAGAGAGGGTGAAAGAGTGAGAGAGACAGAGAGATAAAGGAGAGACTAAAGGTCAGTGTATCTCATAGATGGGACAATCCTTTAAAAAAAAATCAACAAATTGAATCATTGACCTTAACAATACAGGGAAAATGGATAGTACCTCAGTACCAAGCAGTGTTTATTCCAGGAATGAAAAGTAGGTCTTACATTTTGAAAACAAGCAGTGTAATTTAAATATTAATGAGGGGAAAAAAAGCATATGATCCTTTCAATATATGTAGGAAAAAGTTTGAAAAAAATACAACACTCATTCATAACAAAAATGCTCAATAAACTAGGAACAATAGGGAACCTCCTCAAAATGTTAAATGGCATCTATAAAAACCTTACACCTGAGGACAAAGAATGACACACCCAACACTATACTTAATGGTAAAAGAGTTGAATTTTGTCTTTTTAAGATTAAGGATAAGGCAAGGATATCAACTTTCATCACTTCTATTCAGTGTTTTACTGGAGGTCCCACTATTGTACAAAGGTAATAAAAATAAAAGGCCCAAAGAGAGAAAATAAATAAATATTTCCTTAAATGTTTATAATATAATTGTTTACATTAAAAATTTCTGTCTATAAAACACCTATCAGAACTACCAGAACTAAGAAATGAATTTAGTAACGTCATAGGATACAAGGTTAACATTCAAAAATCAATATTGCCCTTATACTCTGGTTGCAAGCTATTAGAAATTTTTTAAATTATTTCATTTAAATAGGACTGATGGCATAACTATCTGGAGATAAATGTAACCAAAAGATGTCTAAAACCTGTCATCTGAAAATAAAAAAAATAAATGAAATATAATGTGAATAAATGAAAAAAAATATGCAATGGTTATGAATTAGAAGGCTCTATTTTTGTTAAATGGCAAATCTTCCCAAATTCACCTATAGATTCAATCCTATACCTAACAAAATTCCAACAGCCTTTTTGGTGAGTATCGGCACTCTGATTATAGTTTAATTGAAGAGTATTTGAACAACCAAAGAAATTTTTAAAACAAGGTTAGAGGACTTAATCACTTTATCTTTTTTCCAGACTTACTACAAACCTATACTAATCAAGCTGATTTAGTATTGACAAAAACAAGTAGACTTGTACATCAATGGAAAAGAACAAGAATTTCAGATCTCTGGATGTAAACTTGTTTTATATATAGGGTTAATTCACTTAAAACAGATTTCAAGGCAATTTAATGGAGAAAATAAAGACAACAAAGTATGCTGGATCAACTAGATATCCACAGGGAAGGATGCAAATGTCAAATTTTACCTCATACAATAGAAAAAACTTGACACAAAATGGATCATTGATTTAAATGAAAAACCTAAACCTATACAATTTTTCGAAGAAAGTAGGAAAAAATCTTTCCTATCTTGAGGTAGAAAAAGTTTTCTTAGAGCACAAAATTTATGATCCACAAAACAAAATGAGACATGGATTTCATGAGAATTCAAGTTTTATTCTTTGAAAGACACCTTTAAGAAAAGAAAATGGCAAGATGCAGGCTGAGAAAATGTTGGAAAACTGTGTATCCAATAAAGGTTTTGCATTCAGAAAAATATTTTAAAAACACAACTCAATAATAGAAGGATAACAACAACAAGAAACAAACAAACACAACTGCTAAACAAACAAAAGATTTGTACATGCATTTCATCAGATATACGAATAGCAAATCATCCTATGAAAATATGCTTGACATCATTAACCTTTGGAAAGATGCAAATTAAAACCACGAGGTGATAACACTACATATCCATTAGAATGGCTAATATTAAAACAAATTGATCATCCTAAGTATTAATGAGTTTGTGGAGCAATTTAGACTCTCCTGCATTCAGGGTAGAAATATGAAATAGTCCATTTTCTTCTGAAAAAAGTTTGACAGTTTTTAAAATTATTATTCACCTACTATATGACTTGCCAATCCATAACAATCCCCTCAAAAATAAAAACATATCCACACAAAGCCTCATACACAAATGTTTACAATGGCTTTATATATAATAGCCCCCAAACAGAATCAAATGAAATATTCTTCAACACTTACAAGCATAAGTTGTGGCATATTCGTATAATGGAAACTACTCAGCAATAAAATAGAAGAAAAATTTGATATATGAATAGCAAGGGTGGATGTCAACAGCATTATGCTGAGTCAAAAAAATCCAGGTAAAAATGCATACTTATAGTATTTCATTTATGTAAAGTTATAAAGAATGCAAACTACTTAGAAGAAAGCTGTTGAGTGACTGTGCTGCCTGAGGATGGGGATAGAGGGAAACCCAGATTAAAAGGCACATGAGGACAGCGATGGTGGTAAAGGAAACATTTGTTATCTTGATTGTGGTTATGTTTTCAGGGGTAGACATATATATGAAAACTGATACATTTTTCAGTTTAAATATATTCCATTTATTATAACTCAATTATTCCTCAATAGAGTTTAACAAACCATTGTCTCCTACCAGAAAAATGAAATTAATTTATTATCCTGATAAACTAATGCCTAAATTCCGTATAGCCTCTCATAGTATACAGTTAATGGACAATTAATATGGTCCATTAATTCCTCCTCTTAGAAGTGATCACAAGATAAATTAGTACAAAAAAAGGAAAACAAAACAAAAAAGCTCTGCCCTGACTTAAAGTATAGTGCTTCACGACTGAAGGGGGGTTCTCAACTAAACTTCTTTCTTTTGTCCTCAAGCCTCTTTATTTCACAATGAAAAAGAGGCCCAGAAGGGTGGAAAAATCCTGCAAGATATGGTTCAGAGAATATCAGGGTAGTTATCAATAGCCCCAAAGCCATAAAAGTCCTTGATAGAGAGGTTCATGGGAGTTGACAGACAGGGTTAAAAACAGAAAAGCCCTTGGTATAAAACTGTCCTCTCTAGATTGAATATATTTCATCCAGGATGGAAAATTCCTATACTTGCATCATCATAGATATTTCTGTGGTTTTTAATACTATAAAAATCATCCATGAAACTAACAAGGAAATCACAAAATTTAAGTAATTTGGCAAATGTCCTCGTTTGGGTCTTTGTGGTCCTTTTTGGATTAGGAAAGGGTACTCTTCTTTTGGTTTGATTTGGGCACTCTGGACTAGAAATTATGATCACAATTATTCTCTAAGTATTAGTGTGAGTCAGAGTGTTCAAGTGTGTGATTTCCAGAGTCTTAAATGGTATTTTGCAATCTCTGTCCAAGAGGATTACGCAACAAAAAGAATGAGAAAACCAGACAGTCACAGAGAATGGAATCTCATCAATGGGACATTGATACGTAGTCTCTACACCTCAACTCGCTACCCCAGATGGCCATGTTTATCCTCCAACTCATGCTGAGAATGTACACAGGAAGGGACTAAGAAGAGAGACCACCTGAGTCTGCATAACTCTGCTGTTTGCACCAGGATATTCTTGTCTAGAAAGACTGCAAAGGAAAAAACAAATTCTAATTTGCTTCAGAAAACTCTTACCAACCAATTTTTCTGGGTAAATCATTTTCTCTTTTAGTCATCTGTTGCCTTATCAGGGCAACAGTTTGCTTATCTGGACAAATAGCTAACCTATGAGGCAAATTATTTGCTCATCAAACGTGGGGCTTCAATCTGTGTTAAACTTCTACTTTGTTAAATATAATATTTATAAAAGAAAAGTATATTACCCAAATTATTATATATATACATACATATATACATATATACATACATATATATATATATGTGTATATATATATATATATATATATATATATGAATCACACACATACGCTAGGCTATGTGAGTTGACCAAAGAATGTCATTAACATCTATTAACTTTCTCAACTCTTCAGTGCCACTGGATGAAAACTCCAGCATGCCAAAGGCTTTTTTTCCCCCCTTGTAAATGCAGGAATTTGATTTTCTCAGCATTTTTTGTTACTGAAAGTAATTATTTTTCTTGATTGTACAAGTGACCTATCATATTATAAAAAGAAAATCCAGCAATACAGAGAAATGTAAGAAAGTAGATATCATCCCAAATTGCATTACAATGTAGTAACATGATTCTCACTGGGTATGTGTATTTACAAAATGAGAAACTCTATGCATGAGGTACTTTCATTCAACATATATAATGGGCATCTTTCCAAATCATAAATACAGGGTATCATAATAATTTAGCAGGTGTTTAATAAGTCCTTATATTCATCATGATTGATTTAACCAGACATCTACTATGCATAGATTTTTCTCAAATTTTCTATAATATGAATAAACTATAATTGTGATAATTAAACTTTGCATATATAGTATATTGTATATATTATTATGAAAAGTTTGTAGCAGTTGGCTTCGTCAAAAATAACTACTTATACTTATGGTGACTATTCACCTGCAGTGACCACGAGAATACTTGGATTCATTTGCACTCCCAGCAAGAGTGAATAGAATATTTCTGCACTCTCTTTTCAAACTTGGCTTCTTTGATCTCTTAAGTACTTGCATTACTTACCAGTTTCTAACATGTAAACTGTGTATTAATTTTGTAAGGCATATTTTTGATTACTAATGAATTTGAATATAACTTACCATGAATTTATCAACTATACATATTTCTTTTTAATACAAATGCTTAAAATCTTCACTCATTTTTAATTTTGTAATATTTTTTATACATTCTTTTATGTTGGTAGCATACTTTTTGTTGTGTGTTATGCAAGTATCTTGCTAATTTTAGTGCGTCTTGTACATTTTAATCAATTTTTATGTTATACACTTAAATTTGTACTTAAAACAAAATTTTATCACATATTGTTACAGAATTTTGAATACATTTACAGTTAATTTAAGTTTCCAAACAGAGTCTCCAAGAAATGAGAATGTTCCTCCAGTACATTCATTTTACTTCAGCCCTTGATCAAAGGTGAGATTTCTCATTCATTTCACCATCAGAAGCTTGAGGTTTCCCCATACACTCAGTGTAGGGAATATGGGCCTTCTTCCTTCTTTCTTGCCTACTTCCTCCTCCACTCACTAAAGCTGTTTCATATTCTGCCAGAGTTTAAAGATGGTGGTGATGGGTAGGAGGACAAAGGCACATAGCCAAGTTCTCACTTCACCTCTGCTCTTTCTAGTGGGTATTACCGTGTGCACTGCAGAGGCTCCTGACTCTGAAGTGGTGCCTGTCCTTCTTCCAGCTCATCCTGCTCCCTCTCAATGACTGAGTCTCTTACAGTCTACCTCACATAGACCTGCCTTATGGTACTGCAATCCTAGCCTAGCAGATGGGCTGAGGCAAGATCCCTTTTAAATGACCCTGGTCATACATGGTTAGATTTTGTTCTATAATTAATCCCTGAGTTTCATGTTTTAGTTATTATTTACAGTTGTTAGAAGGAAGTACAGTTATTTACCAAGTCAGCAATAACCACCCCGCCCCCCCAAAGCCTTCATTCTTTCTCTCTTCATTTCTCTACCCAACATACTGCCAAAGACACTATGGTATCTTTAGATTCCTCAGGCAAGCACCGAAAGTCATTCATGGGTAAGCCCGTAACGCCAGGGCACCTGGTTTTCATTCTCTGAGTGATCTCCCTGAAGGCTCTCTCAGCAAGCTAAAGATCAGAAGTCACTTTCATCCTTTATTTCTTGGGGATGCCAACTGATTTGGGGTTTGGATGAACTTTCAGAGCATGACAATATTTTTTTTCAAGAAAATATTTTCAGAAACACAGACTTAAAAAGAAACCGTTCTTGACCCTTTTTATATCCTTGACCTAAATGAGGGTTTGTAAAATATTGTAAAATAAAATACTCAGCTGTTTCCTTGGAAATTTGCATTTTGGCCAGTATCCCAACTCACTTTGGAATCTGATACCTATGTGATCTCAGACATTCACAGGAAATTCACAAATTAACAAGCCATGACAAATGTTTCAAAGTTATACTCTGGGGAGGTAGGGGTACAGGGAGAAGGGGATGGAGAGAAAAGAATCTTAGTGTAATTTATTAAAAAAAATAGAAGTGAAAATTTTTTCTGTATTCATTGCCATTATATTTAACAGAAGAAAACAGACTACTGAAAGAAAGAAAAAGCAATAAATGTGAACTGCTGCATTATAGAAAAATAGAAAGAATTTATATGTATATTCCAAATAATTTACGGTAATCACATACTATACTAAGAAACAAGAAGCAAAATAGACTTTTTAAATAGAAAAGAAACATGAAAGTGAAAGAAGCATTCTGAATAAACATTTTAGGGCCTCTGCCTTTGCTTCTTCCATTTTCTGCTGGGTTATCACCTCAATTCTCACAAATATTGCCAACCAGAGACTGGGATGCATGCATTTTTCATACAAGAAATTGGTACAATATTAAGTCTCTTTTGAAGTATGTTGACCCGAATCTAAAGTCAGAAATGCATATTTTGGTGTCACACTCTGTTCTCTTTGGTCCTGTCACTAAAGTTTTAATGCCTTCAGGAGATAGCAAATTTTTTTTTTTCCTTTTTAACCTCATTTCACTCTCTGAAAGTCTAAATATGCCTAACTAACTACATTGGCTAAGGTTGGCATTTTAAAATGCCATCAAATCTTCACAGTATAAATGATCTTTCACAGTTTAAGAAAACCCATACACAGGGTAGATTTGTTTATGACCAATTAGTAAGCTTAGATATCTCACAAAACACAGGATCCCTTCAAGGCAGCACATATCTATTAAGATTTATTCACCGTGACAAGGAAGTGGCAGACTTCTAATTTTTTTTTTCTGTAATATACATATGTATTTAAAATATTGTAGGCAAACACCTTTAAAGACATTTCTTTTAAAAATGAAATGTTACCATTATTTTAGTAATGTTTGTGACTGAAAATCACCTTGAAATATTTAATAATTAAGCATCTGCTAATTTCTCATCAGAAAATCTCCTGTTGAGAAAGCAGTGGAAATTCAGTATAATTTAGTTGATGCAACATTGAGCAATCAGTATGAGAACAGATTGTAAACTTATGACATTGGCTTGATCTTTACAGATTAATAAAAAAGAAAAAATGCTATAATTTTCTTATCTTATCATTTTCCCTCTCAAAATAAAATCATATATCTCTACTGAGTCTCTAACCAGACTTCTGAACTCATTCCAAATGACAGCTCCATTATTGAGATTTTTTTAAAGTGTCACTAATCCCATCAGTTATATTTCCTTCTTAAATCTATATATTAAAATATATATATACACAAATATTTACTACTTATTTGTGTATAGCTCTAATCTTTGACTATCTTTGTGCTGAGATTCAAATCTGTATCACACTCAGATTTCCCATGCTATTTTGTATTCAATATTATTTTTTTTCAAAATTTCATTTATGGTGTTGAATTTCATGTAAAGTAATTGATTATCTGCTGAGTAGTTTGTGGCACGATTAGACAGAGCTGATCTCTATAAACTGACATTGCACATGCAGCTTTGATTTGTTTGGTTGTCCACGGTGAAAATCAGGATCTTAAAAACAATATTTAGATTAGGCCTAAAAATTTACCCTTAAGAATAATTGAATTTTGAGGGAGTGGGGATCAAGATGGCTGAGTAAGAGGACATGGAGCTCACCTCTCCCCACAAATACATAAAAAAATACATCTACATGTGAAGCAGTTCTCATGGAAAACTAACTGGAAACTGGCAGAAGAACTACATAATCAAAGGCACAGCAAGGATATCCAAGTAACTGGGCAGGATTGAAAAAAAGGCACTGGGTCATGACCTGTACCTCTGGGAGGGATCTGTAAGGAAGAGGTCTACATGGGTGGACCCTTGCCCTGGGGAGCAAGCAGACTGAGCCACAGTCTGGGCATCACAGTCCTAGAGTCCTGCTTGGAAGAGGCAAGCCTCCCTGCCTCCTGGGAAATCTGCTGGGACAGACAGAAGGGCTGGAGAAGCTGGACTCTACTCGTAAAGAGTGCATACATGCTCGCTTGCCAACAGTCAGGGCAGAGACAGCCTTGCACTGGTGTGGCCACCTCACCCCACTTCCCAATCTGAAGGGGCAAACCACAGCCTCACTCATTCTACACCACAGCGTGATCTGACTTCTGGGCAGAGACTCAGTCTAGCTGTGCAGAGACAGACCAGGCCATCTGGGGTTTAATCCAGGTAGAGCCTTGGAGGGCACTGTCAGCATGCATACAGATCAGTGCCACAAGAGGTTGAGTGGCTAAGCTCTGAGTCTTGGGCGGAGAGGCCCTGGGAGAGGACTCATCTGGCTCCCCAGAGACAGGCTGGAGGGCCTGGGGTAAAAATGCAGATCACTGTAACAAGGAACTAGAAACTATAAAGATGACCCAATCAGAAATAGAAAATTCAACTGCTGAGAAAAAAACAATCTAGAGGCAAGGAAGAGCAGACTAAATGACACAGAAGAATGAATAAGTGATCAGGAAGGTAGAATAATGGAAATCACCCAATCAGAAGAGCAGACACAAGACAAATGAAAAAGAAAACAAAAATGAAAGCAACATACAAGATCTATGGGATAATTTAAAACATGCCAACCTACACATAATAGGGGTTCCAGAAGGAGAAGAGAGAAAGAGGGTGATCAAAAACGTATTTGAAGAAATTACGGCTGAAAACACCTCAAATCTAAAGAAGGAAACAGATGTCCAAGTACAGGAAGCACAGAGGGTCCCAAACAAGAAGAACTCAAACAGATGCACACCAAGATATATCATAATTAAAATGGCAAAATTAAACAGAGGATTCTAAATGCAGCAAGAGAAAACCAGTCAGTTACAAGGGAACCCCCATTAGACTATCAGCTAATTTCTCTGCAGAAACTTTGCAGGCCACAGAGGAGTGGTATGACATATTCAAAGTCCTGAAAGGGAAAACCCTGCAACCTAAGATACTCTACCCAGCAGGATTATCATTTAGAACAGAAAATGAGATAAAGAATTTCTCAGACAAGCAAAGATTGAAAGAATTTAGCAATACTAAGCCAACACTAAAAGAAACATTGAAGGGTCTTCTCTAAATAGAAAAAGAAGCAAGAATTAAAAGAGAGGGACAATCACAATAGAAAAGGCAAACATATAAAAGGTCAGACTGAAGATCACTTAAATAAAAATTATTCAGTACATAGATTAAAAACAATAAAAACATGTAAAACTGATTATAACTACAATAAAGAGTAAAAGAAAAGCATGAAGATGTAAATTAGGACATCAAAATCACAAAATGTGGGGTAGGGGAGTATAAAAATGTAGATCTTTTATAACGTGTTTGAATTTAAATGACTCAGTCTAAAGCAAGTTGACAGAGTTATGGGTCCACATACTTAATTCCATGGTAACCACAAACCAAAAACATACAATAGATTCACAAAAACCAGGAAGGAACTCAAGAATATTACAAATGAGGGGAGACTTTCAAGATGGCAGAGGAGTAACACGTGGAGATCATCTTCCTCCCCACAAATACATCTGAAATACATCTACAGGTGGAACAACTCCTACAGAACGCATACTGAATGCTGGCAGAAGACCTCAGACTTCCCAAAAGGCAAGAAACTCGTCACATACCTGCATAGGGGAAAAGAAAGAAGTAAAAAACAGAGACAAAAGAGTAGGGACAGGACCTGCACCTTGGAGAGGGAGCTGTGAAGGAGGAAAAGTTTCCACACACTAGGAAGCCCCTTCACTGGCGGAGACAGAGGGTGGGTGGGTGCGTGGGTGGGAAGCTTTGGAGCCACGGAGGAAGCACTGCAACAGGGGTGCAGAGAGCAAAGCGGAGAGATTCCCGCACAGAGGATCAGTGCTGACCAGCACTCACCAGCCTGAGAGGCTTGTCTGCTCACCCGGCAGGGCAGGTGGGGGCTGGGAGCTGAGGCTCGGGCTTCAGAGGTCAGATCCCAGGGGGAGGACTGGGATTGGCTGCGTGAAGGGGGCTGGAAGGGGGCTAGGGCGCCACAGCTAGCCGGGAGAGAGTCCAGGAAAAAGTCTGGAGCTGCCTAAGAGGCAAGAGACAATTGTTTTGGGGTGCGCGAGGAGAGGGGATTTAGAGCACCACCTAAATGAGCTCCAGAGACAGGCGCAAGCTGTGGCTATCAGTGTGGACACCAGAGACGGGCATGAAATGCTAAGGCAGCTGCTGCAGCCACCAAGAAGCCTGTGTGCGAGCACAGGTCACTATCCACACCTCCCCTCCCGGAAGCCTGTGCAGCCTGCCACTACCAGGGTACCATGATCCACAGACAACGTACCTGGGAGAAGACAGGGCATGCCTCAGGCTGTTGCAACGTCACACTGGTCTCTGCCCAGGCAGGCTCGGCCTGCATTCTGTACCCCTCCCTCTCCCCGGCCTGAGTGAGCCAGAGCCCCCTAATCAGCTGCTCCTTTAATCCCGTCCTGTCTGAGCAAAGAACAGACGCCACCCTCAGGTGACCTACAGGCAGAGGCAGATCCAAATCCAAAACTGAACCCCAGGAGGTGTATGAACAAAGAAGAGAAAGGAAAATTTCTCCCAGTAGCCTCTGAAGCAGTGGATTAAATCTCCACAATCAACTTGATGTACCCTGCATCTCTAGAATACCTGAATAGACAACAAATCATCCCATAATTGAGGCGGTGGACTTTGGGAGCAACTGTAGACTTGGGGTTTGCTTTCTGTATCTAATTTGTTTCTGCTTTTATGTTTATCTTAGTTTAGTATTTAGAGGTTGTTATCATTGGTAGATTTGTTTATTGATTTAGTTGCTCTCTTCCTTTTTTTAAATTTATAGATATATACATATTTTTTTCCTTTTTCTCTTTTTGTGAGTGTGTATGTGTATGCTTCTTTGTGTTGGTTTGTCTGTATAGCTTTGCTTTTACCACTTGTCCAGAGACCTCCCAGCCCCATGTA
The DNA here is from genome assembly GCF_028021215.1 of Eschrichtius robustus. Classification (NCBI taxonomy): domain Eukaryota; kingdom Metazoa; phylum Chordata; class Mammalia; order Artiodactyla; family Eschrichtiidae; genus Eschrichtius; species Eschrichtius robustus. The sequence continues at coordinate 124,757,274 of NC_090829.1, forward strand.
ATATCAAATGGCAAAAGCTCACTCAGAGATTTTCATCTCAACGCTAAGACCCAGCTCCACTCAACGACCAGCAAGCTACAGTGTTGGACACCCTACGTCAAACAACTAGCAAGACAGGAACACAACCCCACACATTAGCAGAGAGGCTGCCTAAAATCATAATAAGGCCAGAGACACCCCAAAACACAAAACCGGACACAGTCCTGCCCACCAGAAAGACAACATCCAGCCTCATCCACCAGAACACAGGCACCAGTCCCCTCCACCAGGAAGCCTACACAACCCACTGAACCAAACTTAGTCACTGGGACAGACACCAAAAACAACGGGAAATACGAACCTGCAGCCTGTGAAAAGGAGACCCCAAACACAGTAAGTTAAGCAAAATGAGAACATAGAGAAACACACAGCAGATGAAGGAGAAAGGCAAAACCCCCCCCAGACCAAACAAATGAAGAGGAAATAGGCAGTCTACCTGAAAAAGAATTCACAGTAATGATAGTGAAGATGATCCAAAATCTTGGAAACAGAATGGAGAAAATACAAGAAACGTTTGACAAGGACCTAGAAGAACTTAAGAGCAAACAAACAATGATGAACAACACAATAAATGAAATTAGAAATTCTCTAGAAGGAATCAATAGCAGAATAACTGAGGCAGAAGAACGGATAAGTGACATGGAAGATAAAATAGTGGAAATAACTACCGCAGAGCAGAATAAAGAAAAAAGAATGAAAAGAATTGAGGACAGTCTCAGATACTTCTGGAACAACATTAAACACACCAACATTCGAATTATAGGGGTCCCAGAAGAAGAAGAGAAAAAGGAAGGGATTGAGAAAATATTTGAAGAGATTATAGTTGAAAACTTCCCTAATATGGGAAAGAAAATAGTCAATCAAGTCCAGGAAGCACAGAGAGTCCCATACAAGATAAACTGAAGGAGAAACATGCCAAGACACATATTAATCAAACTATCAAAAATTAAATACAAAGAAAAATTATTAAAAGCATCAAGGGAAAAACAACAAATAACATACAAGGGAATCCCCATAAGGTTAACTGCTGATCTTCCAGCAGAAATTCTGTAAGCCAGAAGGGAGTGGCAGGATACATTTAAAGTGATGAAAGGGAAAAACCTACAACCAAGATTACTCTACCTAGCAAGGATCTCATTCAGATTCAGCGGAGAAATTAAAACTTTTACACACAAGCAAAAGCTAAGAGAATTCAGCACCACCAAACCAGCTTTACAACAAATGTTAAAGGAACTTCTCTAGGCAGGAAACACAAGAGAAGGAAAAGACCTACAATAACAAACCCAACACAATTAAGAAAATGGTAATAGGAACATACATATCGATAATTATGTTAATTGTAAATGGATTAAATGCTCCAACCAAAAGACATAGACTGGCTGAATGGATACAAAAACAAGACCCGTATAAATGATGTCTACAAAAGACCCACTTCAGACCTAGGGGCACATACAGACTGAAAGTGTGGGGATGGAAAAAGATATTCCATGCAAATGGAAAAGCTGGAGTAGCAATTCTCATATCAGACAAAATAGACTTTAAAACAAAGACTATTACAAGAGACAAAGAAGGACACTACATAATGATCAAGAGATCAAGCCAAGAGGAAGATATAACAATTGTAAATATTTATGCACCCAACAAAGCAGCACCTAAATACATAAGGCAAATGCTAACAGCCATAAAAGGGGAAATTGACAGTAACACAATAATAGTTGGGGACATGAACACCCCACCTTCACCATGCACAGATCATCCAAAATGAAAATAAATAAGGAAAAACAAGCTTTCAATGGCATATTAAACATGATAGACTTAATTGATATTTATATGACATTTTACCCAAAAACAAGAGAATACACTTTCTTCCCAAGTGTTCATGGAACATTCTCCAGAACAGGTCATATCTTGGGTCACAAATCAAGCGTTGGTAAATTTAAGAAAATTGAAATCGTATCAAGCATCTTTTCCAACCACAACGCTATAAGACTAGATATCAATTACAGGAAAAAATCTGTAAAAAATACGAACACATGGGGACTGAACAATACACTACTAAATAACCAAGGGATCACTGCAGAAATCAAAGAGGATATCAAAAAATACCTAGAAACAAATAACAATGAAAACACGATGACCCAAAACCTATGGGATGCAGCAAAAGCAGTTCTAGGAGGCAAGTTTATAGCAATACAACCCTATCTCAAGAGACAAGAAACATCTCAAATAAACAACTTAACCTTACAGCTAAAGCAATTAGAGAAAGAAGAACAAAAGAAACCCCAAAGTTAGCAGAAGGAAAGAAATAAAAAAATCAGATTAGAAATAAATGAAAAAGAAATGAAGGCAACGATAGCAAAGATCAATAAAAGTAAAAGCTGGTTCTTTGAGAAGATTTAAAAAAATTGATAAACCATTAGCCAGACTCATCAAGAAAAAAAAGGAGAAGACTCGAATCAATAGAATTAGAAATGAAAACGCAGAAGTAACAACTGACACTGCAGAAATACAATGATCCTGAGAGATTACTACAAGCAAATATATGCCAATAAAATGGACAACATGGAAGAAATGGACAAATTCTTAGAAAAGCACAACCTTCCAAGACTAAACCAGGAAGAAATAGAAAATATAAACAGGCCAATCACAAGCACTCAAATTGTGACTGTGATTAAAAGTCTTTCTACAAACAAAAGCTCAGGATCAGATGGCTTCACAGGGGAATTCTATCAAACAATTAAAGAACAGCTAACACCTATCCTTCTCAAATTCTTCCAAAATATACCAGAGGGAGGAACACTACCAAACTCATTATACGAGGCGACAATCACCCTGATACCAAAACCAGACAAAGATGTCACAAAGAAAGAAAACTACAGGCCAATATCATTGATGAACAAAGATGCAAAAATCCTCTACAAAATACTAGCAAACAGAATCCAAAAGCACATTAAAAGGATCATACACCATGATAAGGTAGGGTTTATCCCAGGAATGCAAGGATTCTTCAATATAGGCAAATCAATCAATGTGATAAACCATATTAACAAATTGAAGGAGAAAAACCATATGATCATTTCAATACATGCAGAAAAAGCTTTCGACAAAATTCAACACCCATTTATGATAAAAATCCTCCAGAAAGTAGACACAGAGGGAAGTTACCTCAACATAATAAAGGCCGTATATGAGAAACCCACAGCCAACGTAATTCTCAATGGTGAAAAACTGAAACCATTTCCTCTAAGATGAGGAACAAGACAAGGTTGTCCATTCTCACCACTATTATTCAACATAGTTTTGGAAGTTTTAGCCTCAGCAATCAGAGAAGAAAAAGAAATAAAAGGAATCCAAATCGGAAAAGAAGAAGTAAAGCTGTCACTGTTTGCAGATGACATGATACTATACATAGAGAATCCTAAAGATGCTACCAGGAAACTACTAGAGCTAATCAATGAATTTGGTAAAGTAGCAGGATACAAAATTAATGCACAGAAATCTCTCGCATTCCTATATACTAAAGGTGAAAAATCTGAAAGAGAAATTAAGGAAACACTCCCATTTACCATTGCAACAAAAAGAATAAAATACCTGGGAATGAACCTACCTAAGGAGACAAAAGACCTGTATGCAGAAAACTATAAGATTCTGTTGAAGGAAATTAAGGACGAAACAAACAGATGGAGAGATATACCATGTTCTTGGATTGGAAGAATCAACATTGTGAAAATGACTATACTGCCCAAAACAGTCTACAGATTCATAGCAATCCCTATCAAACTACTAATGACATTTTTCACAGAACTAGAACAAAAAATTTCACACTTGGTATGGAAACACAAAAGACCCCAAATACCCAAAGCAATCTTAAGAAAGAAAAACGGAGCTGGAGGAGTCAGGCTCTCACACTTCAGACTACACTACAAAGCTATAGTAATGAAGACAGTATGGTACTGGCACAAAAACAGAAATATAGATCAATGGAACAGGATAGAAAGTCCAGAAATAATCCCACACATATATGGTTACCTTTTTTTTTTTTTTTGATAAAGGAGGCAAGAATTTATAATGGAGAAAAGACAGCCTCTTCAATAAGTGATAATGAGAAAACTGGACAGCTACACGTAACAGAATGAAATTAGAATACTCCCTAACACCATACACAAAAATAAACTCAAAATGGATTAAAGACGTAAATGTAAGGCTAGACACTATAAAACTCTTAGAGGAAAACATAGGCAGAATGCTTTATGACATAAATCACAGCAAGGTAATTTTTGACCCACCTCCATGAGAAATGGAAATTTAAAAAAAATAAACAAATGGGAGCTGATGAAACTTAAAAGCTTTTGCACAGCAAAGGAAACCATAAACAAGACAAAAAGACAACCCTCAAAATGGGAGAAAATATTTGCAAACAAACCAACTGACAAAGGATTAATCTCCAAAATTGACAAGAAGCTCATGCAGCTCAATATCAAAAAAAATACAACCCAATCCAAAAATGGGAAGAAGTCCTAAATAGACATTTCTCCAAAGAAGATATACAGATTGCCAACAAACACACGAAAGCATCACTAATCATTAGAGAAATGCAAATGAAAACTACAATGAGGTATCATCTCACACCGGTCAGATTGGCCATCATCAAAAAATCTACTAACAATAAATACTGGAGAGGGTGTGGAGAAAAAGGAACCCTTTTGCACTGTTGGTGGGCATGTAAATTGATACAGCCACTATGGAGAACAGTGAAAGGAACCTATGGAGGTTCCTTAGAAGACTAAAAATAGAACTACCATACGACCCATCAATCCTACTACTGGGCATATACCCTGAGAAAACCATAACTCAAAAAGAGTCATGCACCCCAATATTCATTCCAGCTCTATTTACTATAGCCAGGACATGGAAGCAACCTAAGTGTCCAACGACAGATGAATGGATAAAGAAGATGTGGCACATATATAAATGGGATATTACTCAGCCATAAGAAGAAACGAAATTGAGTTATTTGTAGCGAGGTGGATGGACCTGGAGTCTGTCATACAGAGTTAAGTATGTCAGAAATACAAAAACAAATACCGTATGCTAACACATACATATGGAATCTAAAAAAAAAAAAGTTCTGAAGAACCTAGGGGCTGGACAGGAATAAAGATGCAGATGCAGAGAATGGACTTGAGGACACGGGGAGGGGGAAGAGTAAGCTGGAACGAAGTGAGAGAGTGCTATGGACATATATACACTACCAAATGTAAAATCGATAGCAAGTAGGAAGCAGCCACATAGCACAGGGAGATCATCTTGGTGCTTTGTGACCACCTAGAGGGGTGGCATAGCATGGCTGGGAGGGAGATGCAAGAGGGAGGAGATATGGGGAATATGTACAGGTATGGCTGGTTCACTTTGTTATAAAGCAGAAACTAACACAACATTGTAGAGCAATTATACTCCAATAAAGATGTTAAAAAAAAAAAGACTACTACAAAAGAAAATCATCAAACCAAAAACGGAAAAAAAAAAAGAACAAAGAAGAACTACAAAATCAACTGGAAAACAAGGATTAAAATGGTAATAAGTACATATCTATTAATAATTACTTTAAATGTCAATAGACTGCTCCATTCAAAGACACAGAGTGGCAGATTGCATAGGAAAACAAACTACAACATACTGCCTGTAAGAGACTCATTTCAGGGTGAGAGACACAAACAGACTGAAAATAAGCAGATGGAAAAAGATATTTCATGGTAATAGAAACAACAAGAAAGTAGGGGAAGCAATACTCATATCAGACAAAATAGACTTTTAAAAAGTCCATAAAGAAAGACAAAGAAGGGCATTATACAATGATAAAGGATCAATACAAGAAGAGTATATGCACAGTAACATATGTGCACCCAATTTAGGAGCACTTAAATACATAAAACTAACAGAAATCAAGGGAGGAATTGACAGGAACTAATAAACAAACTCAGCAAAGTAGCAGGATACAAGGTTAATATACAGAAATCTGTTGCATATCTTTACACTAACAATGAAATATCAGAAAGAGAAAGTAAAAGACAATCCCATTTAAAATCATGTCAGTAAAATAATAAAATAAAATAAAATAAAATACTTAGGGATAAACTTAATCAAGGAGGTGAAAGACCTACACACTGAAAACTGTAAAACCCTGTTAAAGGAAATTTAAGATATTTCAAATAAATGGAAAGATACCCCATGCTCTTGGATTGGAAGAATTAATATTGTTAAAATGGCCATACTCCCCAAAGCAATACAGAATGAATGCAATCTTTATAAAAATATCCATGACACTTTTCACAAAACTCGAACAAATAACCTTAAAGTTTATACAGATTCACAAAGACCCAAAATTGCCAAAGTGATCCTAAAGAAAAAGAACAAAGCTGGAGGTATAACCTTTCCAGATTTCAGACTATATTATTACAAAGCTACTAATCAAAACAGCATGGTGTTCACACAAAAACAGACATATAGACCAATGGAACAGAATAGAAAGCCCAGAAATAATTCCACACACCTAGAGTCAGTCAAACTACGACAAAGGAAGCAAGACTATACAATGCAGAAAAGACAGCCTTTCAACAAGTTATGTTTGAAATGCTGGACGTATGCATGTAAATAAATGAAATTAGAACACTCCTCAACACAATATACAAAAATAAGCTCAAAATGGTTTAAAGATCTAAATGTAAGACATGAAATCATAAAACCTCTATAAGAAAACACAGGCAAAACACTTTTTGACATAAATGTAGCAATATTTTCTTGGATTAGTCTCCTAAGGCAAAGTAAATAAAATAAAAAATAACAAATGAGACCTAATTACACTTAAAATATTTTGCACAGCAAAGGATACCATAGAGAAAAACAAAAAGACAACCTATATAATGGGAGGAAATATTTGCAAACAATGAGACTGACAAGGGATTAATATACAAAATGTACAAACAGCTCATACAACTCAATATCAAAAAAACAAACAACCCAATCAAAAAATGGGCAGAAGACCTAAACAGACATTTTCCCAAAGATGACATACAGATGGCTAACAGGCACGTGAAAAGATGCTCAATATTGCTAATTATTAGAGAAATGCAAATCAAAACCACAGTGAGGTTGGTTCACCTCACACCAGTCAGAAAGGCTATCATCAGAAAGTCTATAAATAATGAATGCTGGAGAGGATGTGGAGAAAAGGGTCCCCTCCTACACTGTTGGTGGGAATGTGATTTGGAGCAGACACTATGGAAAACAGTATGCAAGTTCCTTAAAAAACTATAAATAGAGCTAACATATGATCCTGCAATCCCACTTCTGGGTATATATCCAGAAAAAACAAAAACTCTGATTTGAAAAGGTACATGCACCCCAATGTTCATAGCAGCACTATTTATAACAGCCAAGTCATGGAAACAACCCAAGTGCCCATCAACAGATGATTGACTTAAGATGGTGTGATATATATACATTGTGTGTGTGTTTACACACACAATGGAATATTACTCAGCCATAAAAAATAATGAAATACTGCCATTTGCAGCAACATGGATAGACCTAGAGAACATTATACTTAGTGAAGTAAGTCAGACAAAGCTAAATACTATATAATATCACTTACATTTGGAATCTCAAAAAGAATACAAATAAATCTATATACAAAACAGAAACAGATTCACAGACATAGAAAACAAACTTCTTAGGTTACTGAGGGTCAGGGGGATGGACAAATTAGGAGTATGGCATTAACAGATACAACTACTATACGTAAAATAGATAAGCAACAAGAATTTCCTTTATAGCATATGGAATTATATTCAATATCTTGTAATAACCTATAGTGGGATATAATCAGAAAAAAATAACTGAATCACTATGCTATACACCTGAAACTAACACAATATTGTAAATCAAAAGTAGTTCAATTAAAAAAGAATAATTGAACTTTTGATTATTTTTTTACACTCAGAGATCATGGATATAAATACTTATTAACAATATAAAAAGTCTAAGTTGATCATTTATTTTTAGAATATGTGAATAAATTATTATATAAACCAGAGGATAGCAAATATTTTCTGTAAAAAAATTAGGTAGTAAATACCGCATTGACCAAAAAGTGCATTCGGTTTTAAGTAAAAATAAAAGACACATTTTTTATTTTCACGAAGACCTTTATTGGACAACGTATTCACTAACTGAATGAACATTTTGGCCAACTCAATATGTTAGGCTTTGTGTCCACACAGTCTCTGTGGCATCTATTCAATTGCCATTTTAGCACGAAAATTTCCAAAAACAATACATAAACAAATGAGAATGGTTGTCTTCTAATAAAAGGCAGATTAGCTTGAGTTGGCCTATGATAGGTTGCCGACCCTTAATCTAACATATTTCTATAGAAAAAAGATATTCAATTACTTGGTGAGTTTCTGATTTTTTTTTTTTTTTTTTTTTTTTTTTTTTTTTTACATTATTAAGCTGGTGAAAATCCTGAGTTGAAAGCAAGGAGTTTTTCTGCTCTGTTTTGAATTATTCTTTTGTTGTGAATTTGCTTTTTCATCCTTATTTTAATGATCATACGGAGTTCCTCATTAGGATGTATTTGTTGTTATAGTATTTTTTGAAAATACTTGAGCATTTTCTTGAATTTGAATTCAATTTCTCAAGTCTATCAATTAAATATCAGTAGTGTGTCTTGGGAGGTATTTTCTACAAAGTTTCTCTACACAAGATTCTCAACAGAGTTCTTCTCAATGATCTTCTCTGGAAAGTCTATAAAATTCTATGGTTATGTGGCTTTCTTTCTCTCCAAACTATGGATTCCTCTCTCTTTCAGTCATTTTTCTATGTACTTGGCTCAAGTGTTGACAAACAATTAACAAGGAAAGACAGCAGAAAGAAGGGAAAAAATGGGTAGGGAGAGGAAGAGTGGGTGGGAGTGAGGAAAGGAAGGATAAACAAGTGTTATTCTGTTGTTTTACAGAAAGCGTGGCTTCCTAAATGAAAATATTCAGTATTTATTATTTTACTGAAAGTTCACATAAGACTCAAAGTATGTTTGTCAGTAACACATTAAATGAACACCGGCTGTAGCTGATTGTGTTATTTTTCCCAGTTACTGACTTCCCTCCTTGTAAGACAGTTACATCTCTTCACTCCATTTCATGTGACATGCATGGAATTCTATGGCAGGAACTTATCCCCCTACCTATCTGACATCAAGTTTGACCTTGTGACTTGCTTTGGTCAATGAAATATAAGAACAATGGATGTGTATTACTCCGAAAGACACTTTAAAATCCTTTCTATGGTTCTACCATTGCCTTATCCACTCTGCTAGAGTAACATCATGGAGTATTTTCGGCTCTTCTTTCAGTTTGGATTCTTGAATAAAGAAGATACATTGAACAGAAATGAGCAAGGAAGAGCAGAGCCAAAGCCAATCCTCAGTTGAAATGTAGCATGGCTGACAAATAAATGATTTGTTGTAAGCCACTGAGATTTTCAGGTTCTTACTACAGCATAACCTGGTAAGAGTTTAAAAGTATGAAAATTGTATGAGCAACGGGGGTGTTACCACCGTTACAACCTAACACAAGTGACATTGGTTTCAGGACCAGGCAGCAGATAGTAAGAAAACTGTTACTGGAGAATGGACATAGGGAATCACATTAGGCACAAGTCCAAAGCATCTGGTACAATTTTTGTGGTAACTGGAGAGCCACATACTACAACAATTGAACCTGTGTTTTATTAAAGAGGTTTGGGAACAGACTGTTTCTACATACCTTAGTGTATATCCCTGACCACTTTTTTCCTATTATATCAATTCTTCCTCATGCATCTGATTTCACTTGTTGGAGATCATTAAGATTTTGATTTTGCCTTTCAGTTCTCATTGTACTTTCTTTACCTAGGTGGTTTGATCAATTCCCATGAAATCAAATGCTACTGTATACTACTAATTTTTCCAAATGTGTATGTTCAAATTACATCTCTCTCCTAGGATCAAGACAAATGTAGTCACCTTCCTATTTTAAACCACTAAGTGAATGATCTAAATACTTCTAAAACTGAACGTGGATGGAGAAATACAACCAACACAATTCTGGATCTTCCACAACCCCAGGACTCCTCCTCCCCAAATAATCACTTTCTCATAACTATCTACTTAGTTAAGTCTGCCCAGCAAGCTGGAAAATTTACCCCAACACTTTCTCTTACTTCTCTCATCCTTACCTCCCGCTTCCACTCCAAAAATGTTTTATTATACATTCTAAGTCAATCCCTATGTCACTTTTCAATATCACTGTTATCAAATTAGCTCAAACCATCTGAAAATATTTCAATATTTTTAAACAGTTACCTATGTATTTGTTCTTGACCTTTTTAAAAGTATTCTCAATTGAGCAACCAGAATTATCTTAAAAATGCAAAGTTGATCATAAGACTACTATCATAAACATGCCAATGGCTGCCTACTGCTTTTAGGATAAAGCTAAAACCCTGACAGCCAAGCTGAAGCTCAACCTACTCTTCCCCTCATCAAATACACTCCAAACATTCTTCTCATGGTTCAGCTGTTCAGTGACACCACACTTTTTCACCTCTCCTTGAACTGCTACATACTCTTCACTCTTCCTGTTTCCTTTTCTTTTCTCTTCATTATTCTAGCCCTGGTTTAAGTATCCCTTCTTCCGGGTATCCATCACTGTCCTTAAAGTCTAGATTATACCCCCATGTACATCCCATAACAGCTATCAAAATGTATTTCTGCTTTTTATTTGCATAATTGTTTAATATTCCAAATTGGTTCTCTCCTGACATAGAACTTAGCACATGGAAAGCACTGAGTAAATACGGGTTAAGTGAATGGATGAATATAAAGATAGTTTCAGAATTGTGATGACTTTATCACTTTTTTGACCTTTTGAGTTTCTTTTATCAGATTAGTCCTTTTTATTATTTTTATGACTATTTCACAGCAGCTTTTGTTTTAAATGTGGCTACTAAGACTGTACAGTGCCTGAAGTAACAAAAAATGTGAATTCTTCATGTTACTGTGATTTTTTAAAAGGATGACTTCTTAAGAGTATATCTTTCTTCCTCATTACCTCTTTTAATAATTGTTAGAAGTAAAATATCAGAAAACATAAATGACTGCGATTTATAGTGATGCCAAACTTGAAATATAGAAGAATTTCAAATTGAGAATTTATTAATTATACTGACAACCAGGACTACTTTAACAGAAGAATATATCCACGGCTTAATTAAATTTTGAATCACATAATAAAAGACAACTGAAAAATTTGGCTAAAAATAAGTTTTCCAGAAAAGATTGGGAAGGTACATTTCAGAATGATGAAATTACCTCCACCAGTTTCCTTTCATCATGTTTCTTTTAGAATATGGAACTGAATAGGTACTGTGAGCCATCTAAACTGCAATTTAAGTATTTTTATTGTATCATGACACATGACAAATACATCAGCAATGTCAGAGTCTCAGGCTTTATGTGTTAACTTCAAATTGGATAATTATTCCTGATCATATAAATAAAATCATTATGCCTGCTTCTCTATTTCCTGAAATTCATGCCTTTGGGATTCACAAAGTTAAAACTAACAATTGATGAATAATTTATTGCAAATATTTTAGAAAAATCTTTGTATCTTAGTGTTTCTCTCAGAAGTAAGTAGCGATAATATAATAATTAAGAATAATATAAGAAGAACAACATACTGGATATTATTAACTTGTTAAAATGAGGTAGTAGGGGAAGGGTTGTTGAAAAACTGAACAAAAAATGACATTGTTAACAAAAAACATATTACACACTAGTTTGGGGTATTCTGATGAAGGTGGGGGCAAGGAGGAGAAGTTTGAGGAGAAACTTACAGAGTATTAAAGTGAATGTTTGCAAATGCATGTGATGGTTAATTTTATGTGTCAAATTGACTGTATCACAGGGTACCCAGACATCTGGCTAAACAGTGTTTTCTGGGTGTGTTTGTGAGGGTGTTCCTAGGTAAGAATAGCATTTGAATCAGTAGACTGAGTAAAGCAGGTTGCCCTCCCCACTGTGGATAAGCATCATCCAATCCACTGATAGCCTGAATAGAAGAAAAAAGGCAGAGGAAAGGAGAATTTGTTTTTTCTCTGCCTGATTTACATGAGCCGGGACACTGATCTCCTATGCTTGGACTGGGACATGATTGGTGTTCTTGATTCTCAGGCTGTCAAACTCAGCTTGGAATTTACACCATTAGCTCTATGGTTCTCATGTCTTCGAATGTGAACTACAACTTACACCACTGGTTCTCTTGGTTCTCAAGGTGTTGGACTCAGACTAGAACTACACTACCAGTCTTCCTGGGTCTTCAGCTTGCAGATGGCAGACTGGAGCTTCTCAGCTTTCACAGTCATGTGACCCAATTCCATATATATGGAATATATATATATATATATATATATATAAAATGCATATTATATATATATATTATATGTATAATATGTACTGTATATGAATACATTCTATTAGTTCTGTTTCTCTGGACAACCCTGAATAATATAATGTAATTTAAGACCATTAGAGCTGCTCACTAAAGTAAAATGGTCCCTGCTAAAACAGGATGTGCTTCATTGAAAATGTATTTTTTGTTGAATAGAAATATTATATTTAATGCAAATCTATAATTAAGTTAAACTTTCTTTACAGTATGATAAGCAGGGTGGAAATTCAGATTTAAATGTGTATGGCCCCAATTTTTCAGGAAACCAGGATCAAAGCAAGGTAAGGTCAGTAAATAAAAAAAAAAAAGACTATAAAAATAAAAAGGACTAAACAGATGTACAAATATAATACTCAGGGAAGATTAATTATACAGAAAAATTCAGTAAAGAAGCAGCTGTCATGGGAATCATCATGATCCATGCAAAAGAGAGAATTTGAGGTAGGCAGTGAAGTTATAGCTAGGTTACTGATAGACTAAGAAGTATGTAAGAATACCCCAGGAAGTAAGATCAAGGCCAAATTCAGATCAATGAGATCTGCAAGGCATAAATCTAGAATGGCAAGCTATTAGGTTTGACTATGTATATTTTTTATATAGACTAAATTATATATTAAAAATCTATTTGTACCAAACTGTGTTCTTGGTAATCATTACAAGAGATAAAAGTCTCTGTTCTTATCTGGTGGGGGTCGGAGTAGAGGACGGGAGAATATTAAATTTGAAAATCTAAAAAAATTGATATAAATGAACATATTTACAAAACAGAAGTAGACTCACAGACATAGAAAACAAACTTATGGTTACCAAAGGGGATAGCAGGAGTGGTGGGGGAGAGAGATAAATTAGGAGTTTGGGATTAACATACACATACTACTATATATAAAATAGAGAAACAACAAGGACCTACTGTATAGCATAGGGAACTATATTCAATATATTGTAAAAACCTATAATGAAAAAGAATCTGAAAAAGAATTATATTTATATGTATATAAATGTATATGTATATTTATATGTATATATACATATAACTGAATCACTTTGCTGTATACCTGAAACTAACACAACATTGTAAATTAACTAGACTTCAATTTAAAAAGATGGTTAGGGCTTCCCTGGTGGCGCAGTGGTTGAGAATCTGCCTGCCAATGCAGGGCACACGGGTTCGAGCTCTGGTCTGGGAGGATCCCACATGCCGCGGAGCGGCTAGTCCAGTGAGCCACAATTACTGAGCCTGCGCGTCTGGAGCCTGTGCTCCGCAACAAGAGGGGCCGCGACAGTGAGAGGCCCGCGCACCGCGATGAAGAGTGACCCCCGCTCGCCACAACTAGAGAAAGCCCTCGCACAGAAACGAAGACCCAACACAGCCAAAAATAAATAAATAAATAAATAAAAAGAAAAAAAAAAGAAAAAGATGGTTAAAAAATAAAAGTGAAAAAATAGATTTCAAAAGCAATAAATAGATAATAAACACTACTTTGAGAAATAAAGTAGAGTTTTTCTGGGTGGCTACTATTGTTTGGTTGTACAAGAAAGAGCAAACTGTGTCTGTGTGAAGCATATGGTTTGTTGAATGTTAACTTTGTACCATATAAGTGTTAGGTACATCATATTACAATCCTCATCTCTTTTCTCACCTTCTCTCCAAATCATTACAGATTACTTGTATCCATATCCACAAATATATACAAGTGCATTAATGAAGAGGCAGTACGATGAAAATTACAGAAAGAAAATTAGAAGACAGATCTAGGTAAATTCTTAAATTCTACCACTACCTAACTATGAACCTGTAAAATATTTACTTTTGACCTGTATTTACCGCACAGCTGGGGTAAGACTAGCAGCAGACCCACAAGGGAGCTGTGAGAGGAAATGAAATATATGCGGATACACTTTGAAAACTAAACAGAGGTGTGAAAATAAAAGAATATATTCATCACCATCTTCATATAATCATTTGTATATATGTATAAAGTATGTAAAAATGAGAATAATATCAACATAAATTCCTAGTAAACTGATATTATCCTTAGCCATATTACTGCAAAGATAGGTATTGATACATAAGCAGTGAAATATGAACACCCACAGGAAATTACTGAATTTGTGGGAACATTCTTTCTGATAACATTTAACACAGTTAAAGTTTCCCACATAATAACAGAGAGAAAAAATAAGTAACAATAAATAAACAAACTGATAGGTAAAAACACTGAATATATACATGTGTACATATGTGTGAACATGTATGTGTGTGTGTATCCAACTAGATATAGATATATACAACTACTAGTTTTAGTACATATAGGTATATGAACAGAGTATCAAATTAAGTAACATATTACCTTTGAATCTGCTCATGCTTCAAGAAAGCTCATGCTTCCTTCTCACTGGGCAATTACATAACTGAGAGACTAGCTGAACAGCCATCAAAGACAGGATTAGAAGCTAGAAACATGAATACTTAGTACAAAGGCAATATTTTTCAGTCTCCTTTACAGATAGCAATGGCCCTGTAATTAAGTAATGGTCAATATAAGCAGAAGCATCTTGCGAAAGTTTGGAAAATTTTCTTCAAAAGTGCACACACTTTCATCCTTTCATTCATCAAGACTTCTTCCAGCCTGCTGCCTAAAATCGGTATCTGATGGCTGGAGTTCTAGCTGCCAGTTTGGCTTAAGTGTCACCCTGTAGGTAATATGATGTAGAACAGCACTGACATATATACCCTGGGCTGTTTACTTCAGTAAATTTACAGGAAAAGGAACTATGTTTATATTTTATCTGGCTTTGGGTCTCTGTTTCTGACATCTGCATGTAAATACAATGAAACACATAGACAAGAAGTAATTAGAGAACTATTAAGGAACCATTATGTAATTATAAATGTCATATTCTGATAAAGGCTTTTACGTATTTCAAACAACTTGGGGGGGGAATATTAAGAGATTCATGTAGATTTAATGAATGATAACAAATAAACTGGCAATTACTGTTCCTACCACAGTATAAACTATGAAAGGGAAAAATTTGGGACTGGTTCCCACTTCAATGTAAAGAATTAAAAATATGAGGCCATAATACTCGGGGCCAATTTGGGCAGGAACCAGGTGTCCTTTGACTACCACAATTTTGTAGGATCAGTTCTATCTTTATTCTACCATGCATCTCCCAAGTAAAGTAACTCTGACATGTCTCGGGACAAGGCACCTGAAATCAGTCAGGAAGAATATGCCTCAAAATATCCACACTATCTGCGCATAGAGTTCCACACTCATGGAGGAGTGTTGCGTATAAGAAATAGTCTATTTTTAGAAATGAGGATAGTAAAGAGGAAGGCTATGTCATGTTTTAACTTTGTCATATCACCCTGAAGAATAGAATTTTTGTTTGCTTGTTTATTGTTTAATACACTGGGAATAAAGAATTCTTCAATTAGTTGGTCCCACCCAGATCAGTGAAGATGTTAGTAATCAGTATATATTCTGGAAGCTACTGAGGTTTTTTTTTTTTGTTGTTGTTGTTGTTGTTTTTTAGGACCATCTGAACACACATGAAATAACAAATAAGTAATTATTAGAACTAATTAGTTATAGAACATATTGTTATATCCATGAAAACAATACGAACTCAATTTAATTTCTCCAAATTACTAAACTGTTAATTGCACTGGATCAGAACACATATATATATATATTATATAAGTTCATATATAAAAACAATAATTGCAAAACATGAAAACATGTTTCAACTAATGTAGTTAATTTATACAGGACCTATTTCAATTTTTTTCAGACCTATCATCTTGGAGAGAATTAGATTTTCCTAACACAAAGAGATTTAGGTGATGAGGGAAGGGCACTTTCATGTACAGGAAAGCAAATTAAGCAAACTAATTTATCTGACCTCTCTCCAGCTGGGAAAGACTTACTGTTAAGTGAGAAGAACACAATTTAGTGTTAAACTAGAAGAGGCAGTAGAGGAGGTTGAAGCAGAAACCTGAAGAAAATACGAAGAAGCTCTGTGTTCATTGTGATTTGCTAAGGCAGAGGAAAGGACTGATTTGTTGTGTTGAAATTTAATTCCTGTATGCAAGGCCACCTCCTTAAGCATCTCAACTTGAAGGGTTTTAGCAAGATCTATTAAATTATAAGCCCTGAACCATCCTGTTTCACATGGATCTTTCAGTGAGAATTTACACTCAGCTAAGAGACCTAGCAGGAAACTGTCCTATTTATGCAATTGAAGGAGAAAAAAAAAAAGGCTTAAAATTCTTTAAAGTAAAAATGGATGACAGAGGGTCATCAAATTCAAGAAGAGAGACAACAGAATCACATAAAATATTTAGGGTACACATGAAGAAAAATGAAAGACATAGGCCAAAACCATATTCAACACAACACCTATAGGAGTTTAAAAATTAAGAACAGAAACAATGGAGCAAAAGATATAATCAATAAAATAGTGCATTGATCGCAATTCCTGTCATCATTAGCTCTAAAATATATTCGTAACCATCTCTACTGCCACCAGTGTCTCTTGTCTGGATTATTACTTTAAACTTCCAATTGTTTTTTCCTTATTGAAAACATTTCCTCTCTCCTTCGGTCACTTCCAACAGAATAGCCACTTGTCCTGTTAATCATGGAAAAATCCAGATATCCTGTCACTCCTGTACTCAAGATCACTCTGTCCCTTCTTAACTCAATCCGAGAGTAAAATCAAACTCCCTTCAGTATCCTACAAGAATCTACAATTTGTGCCTGTTACCTCTTTTTGAAATCCATAATTCAAATTCAACTTTAGCACATAAACAACAATAGAATTATTGCATATGTACTATTGAACTAAGATGGCCAATTTAAAATTCTACTTCATCAAACCACTGAAACACAATATAATATTTAACCTCTTTTTACATTCAAATGTATTACACTAATGTGATATATACTAGAAACCTACCCTAATTTGTAGTCTGATAAATCTAGTTTATTGATGTAAACATATCAAATAAAAATTACAGGCTACTTTATATTATTTATAAAAATAATCCCATAGCAGATCTTATTAAATGACAAGCTCTTCTTGAGAAAGAGTCCATTGTCTTAATTTATTGTATTTGCAAGCTAGAAAGAAATAAAACTTTAAAAAGGGATTTATTTCAAGAAATTAAATAATTAATTTAATAAGAAGAAACTATAAAATAAGAAAAACAGAATGAGCCCTTAAAAATAAAGGAGGGAGGAACTTCCCTGGTGGCGCAGTGCTTAAGAATCTGCCTGCTAATGCAGGGAACATGGGTTTGAGCCCTGGTCCGGGAAAATCCCACATGCTGCAGAGCAATTAAGCCTGTGTGCCACAACTACTGAGACCGTGTGCCACAACTACTGAAGCCCGCGTGCCTACAGCCCATGCTCCACAACAAGAGAAGCCACTACAATGAGAAGCCCGCGCACCACAACGAAGCGTAGCCCTCACTCGCCGCAACTAGAGAAAGCCCACGTGCAGCAACAAAGACCCAATGCAGCCAAAAATAAATAAATGAATAAATAAATTTATTAAAAAAATAAAGGAGGGAAACAGAAATTACTGGATTAGATAATAGGAAATGTATAGATTCAGTAATAAATAAATACAAAAATCTATCATTCAGACGAGCAGTGATAAAAGTAAATCATGACTTAGACCAAAGTTAAAATTTAGGTAAAGACCATAAACTATAAGGAAATAGAAGAGAAGTACTTTCTTAAGTATTTGAAATAATTTTGAAAACTAGATGAAATAAACAATTTTTTACAAAAAACTGTAAATTAAAAACTTACCTTTAATGAAAAATTTAAGTCTAAGACAAATTGTGGAAATAATGTTTTAGAAATAGAAGCTTTACTACTAAGTTATTTTGTGGTAATACACAAACCCTGAATTTCAGTGGCTTAAACAACAGTTTCTCTGTCATGTCACATGTTCATCAGGAGTAGTCTGAGAATTCTATTATGCCTTATCCTCACTAAGGACCAAAGGTAACAAAGTAGGCATTTTCTGGAGTGCTACTGAATTGTAATTGAAGGAAAGACAAAGTAATTTCATAAAGGCTCCTCAAACTGTCAGGGATACTTAACAACTTTTATTAACGTTCCTTGGGTCAAAACAAGTTAAATGGACACATCTAAATTTAAGATGGCACGGAAGTACAATTGAAAACATTTGATGATTCTAATGGTTGCTATAATTTTCCTTTCTATTCACTAAGTAATATCTGTACTCTCCTTTGATGTGGATGTGGTAGTTAATTTTATATGTCAATCCTACTGAGCCATGGGATGTCCTGAGAGTTGGTCAAAAATTATTCTAAGTCTGTCTGTGAGAGGTGTTTTTTTCTGGGGGGGGGGGAATGCAATTAATATTTGAACAGGCAGACTGGTAAAGGAATGCACTCCCTTAAGTGGCTGAGCCTCATCCAGTCAGCGGAAGGACTGAATACAACAAAAAGACTGACCCTGCTTCAAGTAGGAGTAAACTCCTCCTTTCTGACTATGTGGGGCTGGGACATCAGACTTTTCCTGCCTTCATCCTGGAACTGAAACATCTGCTTTTTTTTTTTTTTTTTAACTAATTTTATTTATTTATTTTTGGCTGTGTTGGGTCTTCGTTGCTGCGCGTGGGCTTCCTCTAGTTGCAGCGAGCAGGGGTTACTCTTGGTTGAGGTGTGTGGGCTTCTTACTGCGGTGGCTTCTCTTGTTGCAGAACACAGGCTCTAGGCGTGCGGGCTTCAGTAGTTGCAGCACGCGGGCTCAGTAGTTGTGGCTTGTGGGCTCTAGAGCACAGGCTCAGTAGTTGTAGTGCATGGGCTTAGTTGTTCCGCGGCATGTGGGATCTTCCTGGACCTGAGATCGAACCAGTGTCCCCTGCATTGGCAGGCAGATTCTCAACCAGTGCACCACCAGGGAAGCCCTGAAACATCTGCTTTTGAGTCTCCATCCTGATGGCTTTCAGAGCGGAATTTACCCATCAGCTCTCTTGGTTCTTAGGCCTTCAGTCTTGGACTGGAACAACACCATTGACTCTCTTGGTTCTCATAACTTCAGTCTTGTTAGGACCTGCAGCATCAGCTCTCCTGCATCTCCAGACTGCCAATTCACCGTGCAGATCTTGAGACTTCTCAAACTCCGTAAGTCACTTGAGTCAATTCCTTGTAATACATCTGTAGTTTATCTATCTATCTATCTACTATTGGTTCTGTTTCTCTAGAGAACCCTGACTAATATACTGCTCAACACATTCTCACCTCAAAGGAGACTACTAGGAGCCCCACTCATTTTCTGCAACCAGATAAACATCCAGGATTTTTGATGCACAATGGTCTCTTCATCATGTTCATCAAATATTTGGGAAAGTTATCTGCCCCACCCTTGCAATATACAAAGTTTATCTACAATAAACAAACTTTTTTTTTTTTTTCCCAATGGATGAGATTGGAACAAGAGTGATTAGTCCATGTAAATCCTAAAATGTCTCTACAGGGACTTTCAGGATTGTCTCATATATGAGTAGAGAATGCTCCTGGATGACTGGATTGTGAATCAGCTCCAAGTTAATGTTCTCCATGGTCTTGTTCTGACCTCTGAAACCTTCATCTTTTCACCTCCTTGAACACCTCTGAGGTAAACACTGCTTCCTTCCTTCAGATTGAGTGATTCTCCTTTTTCATAATTGGGCAGCTTTCTCAGTCTGCTTCCTGCGTGTATACATTTGCTGACCAAGGATCATTTTAGTCTTGTAAAGTCACTGAAATGCTTTTGACAGTATACAAGACTCCAAAACAAAGTTTTTTATCTATGTAATTTTACTCAACTCTATATGCAATAGCCATACCTACGCTTCCGTGTTAAACTATTTTTGTTGTATTATTTTTGGTTTCTTTCCCCCAAGTGATTCTTTTTCAATCTCACATTAACTTTGGAAATTATAATCTATCAAGCCTAGTGGGAGAGCCACACCATTAGACTTTTCCCTAAGATATTTAATCCAATTGGAATAATTTCCTGGAGCCCTTACCCTAAATTGAACTTTTACTCTGAGATAACCTCATTCAGAGATTTTAAAAATGGATATGCCAACCACAAAATTTCTCTGTTCACTGAGAAAGAGACTGAGAATAAATCAGTCTTTGTCACTCAAATCATTTTCAAGTTTATAGTTTGATAGTTGAATATGAGAGTGTGTTGCCTTTTTCTGTCCTATAACTAACTGAAATCAGGTAGTGCCTTTATTCAGTTTCATGTATGCTCGCCGACTGGCCAATTCTTTTCTGAATGTCTCTCCTCGTAATATCTTTTCTTATAATACTTTATCAAACATAGCTAACTGGAATCTGCATGTTTTAAATACTTTTAGGCAACATGTCAAAGTCTCTATTATACACCAAGGTTCAGTAGAAATTATAATAAATATTACTTAAATATATTTGGCCTTACAGTTTTCCTCCATAGTTACTTGCATCGTTACATCCTTTGCAAAGACAACATAAAGATTTTCCTAGTTCTGACTTGTGCAGACACTTTTATTTTTTTCACTCACCAAAATAACAAGGAAATATAATTTAAACACATTTCATTAAAACAAATATTAAAAAACAATTTATGGGAGAAAGAATAATTGTATCTATACCTAGGATAAGATCATTACTGCAATTAAACACTTATCTCACAGCTTCTTATTATCCAAAGCTAAAGTTAAAAGCAATATTATTTACTTATGTTAAAAAGAAGCCCACAGTTTACCTGAGGAGACATTTTTATGGCACAAAATTCCTGGACAATGGTTTTCCATTCTGCATCATATAAGAATCAGTAAGCAGTAGAGTAGGGACAATGAAAAATAACAGTTTTGTAGGTGATCATAAATATTCTTCAAGTAGTCTTTCCTTATTCCAAAATTTAATTGAAAAATAATAAGTAAATATATACTCTATATAAATAAAGCTCTACTATGTTCCAGATCTTAGACCTGACTCTTGAACTCATGAAGCTAAATTCGGAAGATAACACAGTAAATAAATTTTAAAAATTACAATCTATGTTAGAGTTCTAAAGGAAAGTAATATGTTTTTTTTTAAGAAGTTACAATATTGTGATTGACTGAAACCAGACAGTGAAGTGTAGAAGTGATTCTTCAGTTTAATCTGAATAATCTTTTTCACTAGTAAGGGTAAAATAAAGCTCCAAATATCACATGCCCATGAATTAATTAACAGGGTTAAAAGTGCTGAATTTTGTATATAAACAAATATTTACGTGCCATTGAAGGGTTCACTAGAATAAGCTGTAACTCTTGATTTTTGAATTTTCACAATTCAACTTGAGACACTGTACTCGCCCCTTCATCATTTATATACTTTTGATAACTACTTTCATTTCAAAAATGTCATCAATAGTCTAAATTTTGCTAACGTATTGAAATTACACATAATAAAATGTTTTAAGGAGATAAAAGTTGCAACAGATGCTTTTATTTTAATTTTACCAAGCAAAAATGATAAAGTTAAATCACTTACTATACAAACATATCCTCTTATAATATAAATCAACTTTAGATAACTAGCCATTTACATCTGAAAATAATTATTAGAAGACATATGCCTGATATGCTTAAAACATTATAATGTTCAGAATGAGTATTTTTCAAATGTGTCCTCTTGAAAATATATACCATTAACTTGAGTCAGTCACATATATTGTTATGAAACACTAGTAAGTAGAAATAGCCATATTTATTTGATGGTATTTTGTGTTCAACGCTGTGAGCAGAAACAACAGAAAAAAAATAAACCAAAAGGTATATAAAAATACATCAAGTTTAAGAGTTGATGAGAAAGACATACATACACACAAACACACACGTCTGTGTATTGTGTAGTTTTATATGTAGTTATTATAGTTATATATTTTATATAATTTTAATTATTTACATTTGTATTTTTAAATATTTCAGCAGTTTAGCCTTTGGGAAGGAGAAGCTGTCTACAGTTTTTTGTTTTATTTTTTGCAAAATAGCAATTAATTGATAATAAAGCAAGACTGATGTTTCCTTTTTTGTAGCTTTTGAAAGCAATTGTAGGATCAGAGAATATGTAGTTTAAAACCTGACATTATGTTTAATGTAAAGAGCAGCTTGATTTTTTTAATACAAAATATTTAGAAGTTTCTAATTGTTAAAAAAAAACAAGACAAAGCAAAGGCTTGAAATATAATATAATAAATATAATTAAGTAAATATAAAATTCTTAATTTTGGGTATCATCTAGACAATTATCACTCATTCAAAACACATGCATGTAATTTAAATTTTTATTGAAGTTTTCCCAAGAGAGCTAAAATTAGATTTCCTAGTAGTTATTATGTATCTCCCCAAATTTCAAATATTATGGTATCCTTCTCAAAATTATTTTTCATTTTTAATCCAAAATCTCTTCAGAGTCCAAAATCTCTTCAAAGTTTTTCAACTTATGTTCATCTCCTCATTATTTTCTCTTAACCTCTCCTCTGCTTCATATCCTATTTCCTAAATCCCCACAACCAACCCATCCTAGACTCATAGACAACTATAATATTCTTCTGTAGCACACACTTTTGTCCTTTTAAAATAAAATGCAATTAAGCCATTTCTCCCATATATTTTGAAAAAAGACCAAGGTCAATTTTTTCATGAAGATGAGAAATTTTGAGGACCCAAGCAAGAAACAAACGTGATGTAAGGAAAAAAGATTAAACATGAGAATGCAAAGTTTTTCCCTCCTTTGTTTACTTGCTAGTCAAAACTGGAATTTAGTAAGTTACACTTATTTAGAAGTACTCAAATCTAAATTTGAAAATTCATGATTGCACTTTTTAATTAAAGAAACATATAAACACGTCAAAGAGATTCTCAATTTCCAAATAAGATGAAATGAGTTGTCAACTCTTGGGAAACTGAATCAAATTACCTATTAACTTTGAGTAACAAGGTAACTATTTTATGCAATGAGGAAGCAACACTAAATAACAGGAGTACATATTCAGGGTAAGGTGCCTAAAGTTTTAAAATTAAGTCAATCCATCTCCTTCAATCAATGAACCAATCTCTTTCTTTCTCCTCCCACCTCTCTCTCCATTTCTCTTCCTCTCTCTCCTAACCTTAATGTTATCAAAAGTTTAATAAGAAAATACTTGACAATTAAGGACATCAAACATTAAGGCCTCAGAAGCAATTTGCTCCAAGTGTATTTGTGTTCAGATTTTAGGCTGAAATTTGTTTTCTGCTGACGAATTGTTATCTCCTGCAGACTAGCTGTTACTGGCATTTATTCAACAGAAAATCTTATCCACATTTTCTGGCCCCCTGGAAGGATACCCAAGTACACCAAGTGATAAGGGCTCTCATGTAGAAAGGTTATTGATACCTTAATGCATGTGCTAAAAATTGTCTCGTGTGTAGAGATTTAGTAGGTGGTTTAATCTGAAACACTACACGGGTCTTCTGGAAACCAAGATATTCCCACTAATGGTGGCTTAGAGACTATTAAAGATATAAAAAATTTATATTTAATGGGTACATCATGCTCGCAGGAAATTTGGTAAATTTATGCTAAAAATTGAATTCATATTTCCTCAGTTAAGTAAAACCTATAAAAGGTGATGGTGCATGTGATAGGGAACAAAACTACATACTGTTAAAAATGGAAAAAAAAAAAAACTACTCCCTAGATTATTCATGGTGGAAATGCTTCTCAGTCAATGGCTGCATAAGACTTTAACAACTATATCTATGCTTACACACCAAGTAAAACCTTTATGGTCATGACAGAATGGAGGATGGTAGGAGAGGTGTAGAGTACTGGTAAAGTGGAGAATGACAGATAAATCCATAGATTCAAACTCACTTTCAAAAATTTCCCCAGAATTTTTAGAAAGCAAACATTTAAAAGAAAGTGTGAGGTAATACAAGAATCACCAGATTGTTAAAATATATATCTACTGATACAGATACAAATATAGAAGTGGATATAGATTCAGATGATATAGATATAGATGATATATAGTTGTAGACACGCATAACTCAGTAGTATACTTCTAAACACTGTCAGCTGAATTTCAGGAACAAATGAAAATTAAATCCGTGAATAAATGAATTACTGTTACTTCAGAGATTAAACATTTAAATAAAGGTGTTTATGCAGGTCTCAAATTTGGCACTAAAATTTTTAAAAATATCTTTGTATCATGTCTCAAAATTACATTTAAACAGCTTAAAGTAATTACATTAAATAATTTTATGTAACACTGCCAAGTTAATAACTTAGGTTCTCACCTTGTTTTGACTGGTATTTTACAATAACTTTTAAATTAACCTTCTTCTCTCCCCTACTGCAGTAGTCTTGAATAAAGTTTCCCTTGCCTGTTTAACTTATCTGCTGCAATTTTTCCATGATATAATATAAAAATGAACTAAAGAGTTATTAGTGTTTGTTTTTATGTTTGTTTCCTTGTTATTGTTTCTGGGGATATTTCACTTAAGGTATTTGAGGGTCACTGACTCTGTATGCCAGGAAATAACAAAATTAAAACCGTCCATGATTATATAATGTAGGTAGGAAAACTCTCCAAACATTTACTGTCTACATAAATGGTACATGAGATTGTTCGCTGTGCTTAGATCATGAAACACAGCAATATATGAAGAGATACAGAAGAGAGTGGGAGGTGTTTTTCTAAGCTCTTTATCCAGCTTTGTCTCCCTAGAAGAACCAAAAATAATGCTTTCATTAAAAAAAAAAAAAAAAAAAAAAAAAAAAAAGGAAAATAACTGCACTGGATTGCGAACTCCTTGACATGTAGCACACGTGTCTGATGCACAGTTCTAAAATGATTCTCCTCACTTATTTTTAAAAATAAATCCTGGATGCCATTTATCCCATTCCTTTTCACTCACAAAAAAGGAGTAGTCTGTTCTACAATTTTTCATAGGCATTACTGTCTGACATAATTGTAAAATATTGATGAAGCCAAAGGCATGTCTCACTCTTTTGGCAGGGATGCTCAAATTGGACATAGCCTCTTATGGCCTTAATGCCTTCTCATGTTGCAGCCTCTAGAGCTCATTAGAGTTGCTGATTCGCTCGCATCTCTGGATGAGCAAAGAGAGCATGTCAAAGGCTAAATCAGTCTGTGTTTTGGTAAATAGGGTGTGGAAAGCTCAAGTGCAATAAGCCATGCCTAGCCTGATTTCTGCTTGACCACATGGTTAAATAGGCTATGTAGCAAATGTACAGAGTCATGATGCTTGCTCTTGACAAGAGAAGGAGAACAGTGTAAAAGTAGTAATGCCTTTGTCCTATTATCAAAGGAAGTTAAGCCAATTGCCCTGCTGAGCTTCCCATTCAGTGCCAAGTTGCAGGAAAACCATCAGCAGCTTTAGTCCGCTGGTACTGAGAAATGCATTACAATCCTAAACCATTTACTCATTATTCCTTCATCATTAGAGAACTGTGACCTTTAACCCATGACCATTAGATGTGTTTTAATGAGCAAACATTTTTTTAGAAAAATACAAGTTGTTTTTGAGTTTCAATAGATAAATGGGGTTTAAAGTATTCAGTTTGCATTTTCATTCAACATTTATTAGAAAAAATATATATTTACTACTACTATATGCTAGCATTGCCCATGGCAAAGGAAACAATGATGATCATATGGTAAATACAGTCTTGACAGAGAAAGCTTCCAATGTAGTGAAGGGTAGAGGCATTAATCAAATGCAAAATTACAATGATGAAAAATGCTATAACAGAGAAGTGCATGGAATATTAAAAGTATGCTAAAGTTTAGCAAGGATAGCAAGATATACAAGTTAATATGTGATATAACCTCAAGTGTATAAAATGGATAAACTCAGAGTCTGAAAAACTTAAAGGATATTTAAATAGTCTGCTACCTATGACTGCCTCTAAGTGATTAAATTACTGAAGTTTTTATACTCTTTATTATATTTTCCAAATTTTAATAAGAAGAATTTATATTTAAAATTGTGAAATGATGTAAGTATTTAAAAAGTACTATGTTTTATTTTCTTATGAAAATGAATAACTTGATAGTACTAAAAAAAAATCAGAAAGCCAGCACACAAAGCACAAAAATGTAATTTCCATTCTGTGACAGAAGCAAGCACTCCTGTAAACACTTAAAACATAATTTACTGGGTTAAAATCTAAAATATTCTTGATTTATTATAATCTATGTATAAAATATTTCATTGATTTTCATACACATATGTTGTTTATAACTGGTAAAAATAATTCCATAAAAAAAATCTTTGTAGATATAAATGAGATTATTTCTCTGATAGGAAAGCATAAAACCTAAAATTTCTTATTAATATTCTACCAGCACCAACCACCACCGTCTCACTAGATTAGGAATAAGATATTCAGGAATTTTCTATCATTTTTTAAAAATGTAATAGAGATTTGACAGTGATAGAGAATTGCCAAATACTTTGTTAGCATAATGAGTCCAGGGTACAGATTCTAAGAAACAGAGTCTATGATATAAAGGTAAAATAGAAAAATAAATTTAAAATACATAAAATTAAAATAGGAAATGGGTATAAGTTTGTCCCTCCCCTTTGCAATGTAATTTTCCTGTTGCTCTTCTCATCAAGAGGTATAGTCCATTCCTCCACTTTGCGGAATCAGGGTTGGTCTGTGAGTTGTGTTGACCAAGAAAATGCAGTGGAAATGCACTGGGGGATTTCAGATGTTAGGCCTGGACAAGACTGGAAATTTCCACTCTTACCCTCTTGGTGAATTGCTCTGAAGTTGCCACATAAATAGCCCCTACTCATCCTACTTGAGGATGACATATCATATCAAGCAGAAATATCTTAGCTGAGTTCCTCTAGAACTACTATCTGACTACCAACTGACACTCAGCAACAAACACAAAACAACTCAGTCCATCTTAGAATATTTAGAAACAGTACAGTCAGAAGATGACTATGGCTTGATGAGCGATCTCAAGCAAGCCTTGCGGGAGAACTGCCCATCTAAGCCCATCCCAAATTGCTGACGTACAAGATCATGAGCAAAGAAATTGGTGGTTTAAAGCCACAGGGTTTTGTGGTAATTTGTTATCCGGGAAAGGATAACTGGTAAATCTCGAAGACATCTAGTTTCTGAAATAAAATTAAAACTGTCCAGGAGACTCTGATATAGTTCCTTTGAATAATAGCTAATAATAAAAATAGTAACTAGTATTTATTAGTAACCAATGAGCTAAATATTTTACATTTATTGCCTCTAATAACCCTAAAAGTAATAAACTTAGTGCTTTTCTTTTCTTTATAGATATTGAAATGTTGAGAGACTTAAAATGTTGTCCAAGGTTCCACAACTAGAAAGATGTACAAATGAATTCAAATCCAAATCAAATTTTAAGGCACTATTCTTAACTAGTACACATATTACATCTTGTTCCTCCTTATTTTCCCATAATTTCCAAATACATTGCCTATGACAAAGAGTAAAATATATTGAAACTTGGAATAACCTTATACCTTAATGAGAAACAAACCAAATAACAATGCTATAAGAAAAATTTTGGTAATCTTTTCTCTCTGCTCACACAGATTCAACATGACTTTCTGACAGACATGTCAATAATTATGTCTGTAGGCAAAGTATGCTGTTTTATGTGGCCAACAGAATGCATCACTACATAAACAGCAACTGCTCATATTCAGCTAATATTCAGCTTACCAGAAATTAAGGATGGTAACTGGGGCATCCTCAGAAATATAAAATTGTATAAGTAATGGGCTATAATCACTGAGAGTCATCAAGAAGCTCTTACAAAAAGAA
Source organism: Eschrichtius robustus (assembly GCF_028021215.1). Taxonomy (NCBI): domain Eukaryota; kingdom Metazoa; phylum Chordata; class Mammalia; order Artiodactyla; family Eschrichtiidae; genus Eschrichtius; species Eschrichtius robustus. The sequence goes on from NC_090829.1 coordinate 124,785,759, forward strand.
ATAAAAACTATATGATAGCAAGCATCAGGTCAGGACAAAAAAGGACAAACTTAAAAAAGTTCTTAATATGATATTAGTACAAGTGGAAATGAATCAAAGACCAAATAGGCATGATTAACATTTTTCAGTTAAGTATTATACGTATATCGAACAATACAGAAAACAGAGCATATCCCTTTTATTTTTGAATGATTACATAAAAACAAGCATGTATTTTATGCATTTTATAAGCATGCATACTGAGAAAAAACAAAATGTTGCTTCTCAGGAGCAAGATCTGATCTGTCTGAATATTTCTCTTTCCAAAGTTAAGTGACAGATTTATTAATAAGAATATCCAAAAGCTTACCAAGAAAGGTTTGTGATCTGTGAATTTACAACTTTAGTAAATGGCATTTTAAATTCACCTTTTAATTAACCTCTCTTAAAGATCCAGAATAGCATGCAATTATGGATACAACATGACTCCTCTCTTTCTCTTGTAAGTGTACACACACACACACACACACACACACACACAAATGCATGTGTATTTTCTATACAGTATGCATATATAACTCTATATATACATGTATACTTATTTATATATACATTTATATATACCATCAACAAATACTAAATACAAATTAAAATATAGTAAAATACAAAATTATAAATATAAAATATACAAAAAATTTAAGTTAAAGATGACAAATAAAGAGATACATCATGTTCACGGATTGGAAGACTTAATATTAGTAAGATGTTCATTTTATCCAAATATATTAAAATATTCAACACAATCTCAATAAAAGTTCCAGCAAGCCTCTTTAATACAGAAAAAAGAAAAGTAGCTTCTTAAATTTATATGAATATGCAATAAAAACAGAATAGTTTAAACGATTTGAAAAAATAAAACATTAAAAAACACAAATAAGACAACAAAGGACATAATAAATAGAATAGTAAAGCCAAAAGACTGACACACTAAATATTAATGAGAAAGTAGAGTGTCGAGAACTCGTATATTTTGCTAATTGGAAAGTAAAATATTATAAATACTTTAGAAATGTTTTTCAGTTAAGTGAAGTGCATGCCTAATGCCTGTCATAGATAGTTATTTTTTTCCCTGAGAGAAAGACTCATAAAAGAAGGCTGATTACACCATTTTTTTCTAAAAACACATCTGAAAACAAAATGTTCAGCAGTGGAATATGTATGGCAAAAAATGTAAGGAAAACTCTTGATTCAAATGGTCCTTGAAATATCAGATTTGCCTTTTTATTCCATCAAAATATTAAATGACACATTGGAACATGATTTGTAAGCTGTTAAAAATGTTTTTAGATCAAGCTATCATCTAAAAATTCATGAGTCCTTGCATAATACAACATTTAAGAGCATAATGGGAGTTATCCTGAGTGTTACTTGACATTTTATTTTACCAGTCAGGCCACAGCAGTATACAGAGGTTACTCACTGTTATACTTACTATTTTTTCCTCTCAAAAGCTATTGTATTTTAACTTAGGTCACCGACCCATTTATTGCCCCTTTCATTTTTATTTCCATTGCATTATAGAATAAGAAACAGTAACTTGCAATTTTCTCTAAAGTTACTTTATTAATGTGCATGCAGTATTAAAGTAGAATATTGAAAGCCCCAACAATGTATAAACTAATTATACATGGATAAGTAATTTGTACTTTTTTATAATTAAAAATATTATAAACTTAAGTTTCTCATGGCCTTTTACAGACCAATTCAACAGGTAGAAATTTAACTTAAGCATTCACTTATATATACTGCTTTAAATAAACCTGAATGTTTAGAGCAGCATAACTACAATTGGAATATAATTATTCTAAATGCTTTCTAGGAGGAAAAATAGTTAAATAAATAGTTGAATATTCATACAATGAAATAATGAAATACTATGCACTCTTAAAATAATGAAAACATGAATATGTTAATAATATAATCTATATGATATTTACCAAAAACAAAGGCAAGTGATGTGCAGAAAATATTTGTTCCTCTTAATACCAAAATAATAAATATATATACTATTATATATATATATATATACTATAAACATATGAATATATAAGTATATAAATTATAAAAAATATATAGATTTGCCTTATCTAGATCTAGCTTTGGGTCTTGTTTATCCTATTTGGCTATCAATATTCATTTAAGTAATATTACCCAGAGTCACAAAATTTGTATTTCAGTTCATTCAGAGACATACTTTGTTACTGGAAAATTATACAGGAAAATATTAATAAAAACCAACTTGGGAACTGTATTACTGGAGGGAAGGAAGGATTTTTCTGTTTTATTTTGGTGTTCAATATATATTATTGATTTTACTTTTAAGCCAACAGGATTATTCTGACAGTTGGATTAGAAGAATTTTTACTTTGTCTTTATATCTTTCTTTTAAATATTAAAAACATATTTTAATTAACAAAATTTAATAATTTTTTGTTTTGTAATAAAACCCAGGAATAAAACAATAGACTCTAAAATGGATATTTCATATAAATATACATGATACGTTGAATTCCTATAGACTATAAAAGTAATGGTCATAAAGAAGTAACCTATACACAATATCTACCTATCCAAATGAATTAAGATAATATACACACATAATTTCATCTCCTCAATACTTTATAACAATCTCTCAGGTATTACATATCTTCTGTTTGTTTAGCTTTGTTATGGGTATGACACACTCAAAATTGTACATGATGTTATATACAAATAAATTTTGCAAAATTTTGTAATGTAATTACTAGACTTCTGATTAAAGTTCTGTGAATTATAACAACTTATCTTCCAGCATATTCTCACTTTGCATTTAGTTTCTTGGGGAGATAACTATAAAGAGAGAGAATTAAGTATGAGGAGTAACAAATCACGTAAATGAAGCAGATGAAAGGAATATGAAAAACATCTCAATTCAATGTGAGAAGAAATTTGAAAAATTACCTTGGAAAAGTACAGTGTTGTTTTTGACTGGGAATTGAGACAGATATCTGTCTGAGGGGTGCTCATGGAGACAGGCCAAAACAAGTGGAACACAGAGTTATTCTTGTCGTACAGGACGCATGGAGGGCAGACAGAGAACAAATTCCCCTTTGTAAGTATAGTCTCACTTACCAAGCAAGCCCATTAACCATTATCTCATAGAAAATAAAAGGCAGAGAAATCTCAAATAGTTTCTTTATTCGTAAGAGATAGTAAATAACTAAAATTCTGGTACATAGGAATATTTCTAAGGTGAATCAATAATTATGCATAAAATAATTATTTTATTCTTTGTGTATCTTTTTTTAAGAACAATACATCTAGAATGTTATAAGTTAGAATATCAGAGGCCGAAAGTAACTGTGCTCAAAGGAGCAAAAACAGTCATGATTAGCTCACATTAAAGATGTCTAGAATTCATGTGAGTCCCAAGGCTCCACTGGAGCACCACAGAGCAATGTTTACAAGGGCAGACTTGGAGCCAGTGTTACATCTCTTTCCTAGGCATGTGCTAAATCTCTTCATGTGACAGTTTTCTTTTCTATGATACCAATATAACAGTGACTTCTTTATATTTTATTTCACATACAGACATTTCTACAATCTATGTAAAGCATTCAAAACAGAAATTCACATATAAGAACTCAACATATATTGACTATTACTATTTTCATTGTTCATAGTAGTAGAAGTAACAGCAAGAGTAGTAGTATTAGCAGCAATAGCAGAAGTAGGAGGAGGAGGAGGAGTAATTAGTGCTCAGTAGTATCATCTAACTTTGGGTTCTTCCTATTCTTTCACTCTGCTGTCTTAAATGTTGTCTTCTTACTCAGCCCGGTAGCAATAACCCTAAAGGATACCCAGGTGTTGCCTTGTTAAAACATTGCTCAGAAAATTGGAAAAGTCATCCCTTTCCTGGACCTGATTTTACAAGCATGATTTCTGACAGATGCAAGGCATGTCATTTTGCATCACTGATGAAATATTTCTGTTTTTATATATTTCTGATTTCTCTCAGATCATTAATCTGATGATACATATTTATATTTGGGGAATTTATTTTTGAGGATTAGATATTTCTGAAATAAGTATTACCGTGTGGTAAGCAGCTTCTAAATGGCTCTGAGTGGCTTGTTACTTCTTTTGTAATGCTCACTACTTGCTGTGAGTTGGACTTCATGCCTTGCTTTTAATGAATAGAATACAGCAAGTGATGGGATGTAATTTCTGAGATTAGGTTATAAAACGTTTGTGGTTCTCTCTCTCTCTGTCTTTCTCAGCCTTGGCTCTAAGGGGAGGAAGCTGCTATGCTGTGAGAAGCCCCATGAAGAGGCTCATCTGGGGAGGAACTGACGGCTCCAAAAGAACAGCCAGTGAGGCTCCACTGTCTGTTAACAGCCATATGAGTGAGCGTAGAAGAGGATCTGTGCCTTAGTTGAGTCTTGGGATGGCTGCAGCCCTACCCAGCACCTTGATTGCAGCCTTGTGCCAGAGACCCTGAGCCAAAGGATCCTACTAACACACGCCCAGATTCCAGCCCCACAGGCTCTGTGTGATAAAATCTGTTGTTTTAAACTGCTAAATGTCTGAGTAACTTATTGAGCAGCAATAGATTATTCACACATTCAAAATTAGCATAAAACCTAGAAATATGTAAGGATTAATTTGCACATACTAAATTTAGATACTTTTCTAAATTTACTGCAAGAATATTTTACAGATATTGTATTTGTAGAAAAATAAGTCTAAAATTTTTGTCGTAATTTTCATGGGAAATTATGTCATTGCCACAGTTATTGTAATTATTTTCAAATAGGCAATTTCTACTAGATTGTTTACTTTCTTCACTTGTAAAGAGTTTTAATGAAGTCATGAACCTTGTTAAACGGGAGGTATATTTTATAGAACCTTTCCTTCTTATAGCCAAAAATATCAATATGTTCATCTGCGCCCAGCTACATTTGACTGGAGCAGATGTGGATGCCTGGTCCAACACGTATATACCAAATTCTATCTTTAGGCTTTTGATACCAGTCTTAGACACAGAGTTGATACAAAGATAGAACTCTTTTATCACTCCCAAAATTCTCTTCTCCTCCTTGTACTTAAATACCTCCCCCAAGCTCAGGTTCTTCCAACTTGCTTAGTACTTTTAAATTCAATTTATTTAAACTAAAAAAAAAACAAAACAGAACAATTCATTCATTTCCTTTCCCCCCTCCACCTTTGGCAACCACCAGTCTGTTTTCTGTATCTATGAGCTTTTTAAATAAAATATACATATTTACATATTTACATTTATATATTTATATAGATTTATACTTAATAGATCTACAAGTAGTTATACATGTATCTCTTTAAATTTCACATATAAGAGAGATCATGTTCTGTGCTCTGTACATAAAGTTTTGCCTTTGCAAGAACGTCAAAAATGGAATTATACAATATTTATCATTTTGTCCACCTTTTTTTAAACTTACGGTAATTCATTTAAGATTCTTTCATGTTATTGCCTCTTCTATGAGTTTGTTACTAATCCATTCCCTAAGTGAGGTGCATTTCTGTTGTTTTTAGGTTTTAGCAATGACAAATAAAGTCACTATAAGCATTTCCATCCATACTTGTGTCAACATAGGTTTTCATTTCACTTGGATAAATTCCTGACTCTATAACAATCTGCCAAACACTTCTGAGAGTGGTCAAAACATTTTGCATTCTGTTCATTGATGTGTGTGGACTCATTCTTTTCCACATCCTTACTAGTACTTGGTATTTTATGATTTTTTAATATTTTAAATGTTATTCATTAAAATAGTTGTACAGTGATATCTCATTGTGGTTTTAATTTGCACTTCCTTAATGACTAATGATGCCAAATATCTTATCTTTTCACTTGCATATTTGTTATCCATGTCTTTTTTTGTGGCAAGGTATATGTTCAAATCTTTGTCCCATTTTTTAAAATTGAGTTGTTATTTTTAAATGTAATGTGTTCTTTATATATTATGAACACATTTTATTATGTGATTTGTAATTTACAGTATTTTTTCCCAGCTTACTTTTTCTCTTTCATTCCTTAACAGTTTCTTTTAAAGACCAGATTTTCTTAATTTTGATAAAGTCCACATTATCATTTTTTTATAGATTGGTATTATGCCATCATACCTAACAAAATTTTGCTTAACCTAAAGTGACAAAAATTTTCTATGTTTTCTTCTTGAAGATTTATAGATTTAGGTTTCATACTCTGGTTATTGATTCATTTTGAAGAGATACTTTTTGAGAGTGTGAGAATGGGATTCACGTTCACTTATTTGCATTTATAGGTATTTTCCACCAATATTTGAGTTTTTGTTTTTGAATATAAATTGACAAAATATATGAGAATGTATTTGCTGACTCACTATACCATTCCATCAATTTGTATGTCCATCCTTTCTCTAATAACAACCTATTTGAATAATGTACTTTTATCACAGACTTGAACATCAAGTAGTGAAAGTCCCCCAACGTTCGTCTTCTTCTACAAAATTATTTTGGGTATAATAATTTCTTTGCCTTTCTACAAATATACTAGATTAAAGTTACTAATATTATATATATATATATATATATATATATATATATATATATATATATATATATGCAGTGATGTTGCAGTGATGGGCTTGTAATGCCTCAAATCTGTAGATCATTATATGAAGATAATTAATGTTAATCATCCAGTCAATGAATATGGTCTATATCTCCATTTGTCTTTCTTGATTTATAATTTTATAGATTTCATAATATTTGTATTGCATTTATGAAGTAGGATTTATACCTCATTATTTTATTTTTTGTGTATTGTAGATGGTAGTTTTTACCTTTATTTCAGTTTATAATAGTTTGCTACTACTATGTAAAAATGGTGATCAGTTTTATATTAATATCACATTGAATTTTGTATTGACCTTATAGCCTAGTAAGTTGCTACGCTCATTTTTTTAGTTTTAGTAATTTTTTGTGACTTTTAAAAGAATTTTTACGTATATAACTAGGTTGTTAGTAAACAAATATTTTTACTTCTTACTTTTGAATCTTTATGGCTTTGTTTTGTCTTTCTGCATTTACCAGAACCTTGAGTATGATATTAAATAGGCTCGTCATTCCTCTCTTGTTCCTCATCTTACAGAGAAAGTGCTCAGTCTTTCACTATGCAGTATGAAATTAGCTTAGAATTTTCTTTGAATTACTTAATAAGCTTAATGATACATTCTTTTATTCCTAATTTACTGAAAAATCTTATCATGAATGGATGTTGAGTTTGCACAAAAGTTTTTTTCTGAATTTTTAAAAGTTGCTCTTAGTTAGTCTGTCCATATGGTGAATCACATTGCTTGATTTTTTTAAAAAAGTATTTATTTGTTTGGCTGCACCAGGTCTTAGTTGCAGCATGCAGGATCTTTGTTGCCATGTGCAGGATCTTTAGTTGTGGCATGAGGGCTCTTAGTTGCAGCATGAGGGATCTAGTTCCCTGACCCAGGATCAAACCCTGGCCCCCTCCATTGGGAGCATGGAGTCTTAACTCCTGGACCACCTGGGAAGTCCCTGGCTTGATTTTTTTGAATGTTGAATTAGCCTTCACAGGAGAAAACACACTTGGCTGGATCTATTATCCATTTTATATATTGTTAAATTGAATTTTCAACTATTTCTTGTTAGAATTTTTGTGTCTATTTTTATGAGGGACATTGGTATGTAGCTGTCTGTTCTTTTCATGTCTTTGCCTTTTTTTATGAGGGGAATGCTGACCTTTAGAATGATATGGGGAGTATTCCCTCCTTATCGATTTTCTGGAAGATTTTATATAGGATTGGGTATTATATCCACATTAAGTGGTAAATTTCACCACTGAAACCATCTCAGATTGAGGGGTACGTACGTATGTGTGTATGTATAAATATATTTGACTAAAAATTCAAATTTTTATAAAAGATATAGGGGCATTTTATTAGTCTATTTTCCAGTGAGGTTAGTAAGTTCATGTCTTTTAAGGAATGTGTCCCTTTCATCTGTATAATCAACTTTATAGTATAATTTAGTAAAATAGTGTTTATAATATTCTCTTATTTTTTAAAAATAGGTATAATCTGTAGTAATGACACCAGTTTCATTGCTGACATTGATTATGTGCACATTCTGTTTCATTTTGTTTATCCGCATGACTGGAAGTCTAACAATTTTATTGATTTTTATAAAGAACTAAAAATTCTTTCTTCTAATGTATATCTGTATTTACTTTCATTGAATTTTCTGCTAACTGTATTATTTCCTGCTTTCTGCTTCATGTGGTTTTATTTTGCTCTTTTTTTTTCTAGTCTCATAAGGCTGTAGCTTAGATCATGTACTTGAGGTCTTTGTTTTTAATATAAAATTTTAATGCAACAAAATTCCCTCTTAGCACAGACTTGGCTGCAACCCATAAATTCTGATATGTTTGTTTTTGGTTTTATTCAATTCAAAATAATTTATAATCTCTCTTGTGAATTCAGGTATAATTCAGTAATGATACAAGAACATACTTTGTATACATTTAATTCTTTTTAATTTATGAAGATTTATTTTGTGGTCTAGAATATAGTGTATCTTCTAAATGTTTAACGTGAATTTGAAAAGGATACGCATTCTTACGGTCTTAGATTATAATGTTCTACAACTTTCAACTTTGTCATGTTGGTTTATAGCGCTGTTCAGAGGTCTGTTATTTATTTTCTGATGTTCTGTCTACTTGTTCTGTCAACTACTAAGAAATGAATATTGAAGTTTCCAAGTACAATTATGAATTTGATTATTCATCTTTCAGTTTTTATGTATTTCCAGCTCTGTTATTAGGTGTATATGTATTCTAAAATTTTATTTGTTCTGGAAAATGACTTCTTGATCATTATGAAATGTCAGCATTTTTCTTGGTTAGAGTCCACATTCTTAAGTCAACTTTTTGTTTTATAATATCAACATATCCTTTGATTAGTATTTGATTTGCACATCTTTTGTCACCTTCAACATTTCAACATATCTATGGCCTTATATTTAACTGTACCATCTCTGTCTTTTAATTATTTATATTTATCGTAGTATTATTATAATTGGGTTAAAATCTACCATTTTGTTTTCTATTTATTCCATTTTATCTTTATTTTTCCTCTTTTTCTGTCTTCTTTATACTGAGTATTTTTAAAGATTTCTTATTATCTCCACTGTTGGCTTATTTTTTATATCTCTTTTTAAAATTAGTTATGCCATAGATTTCAAGATATCCATGTTTAATAATTTAGATTCTACCTTTACAAAATATTAGTTTGCTTCACAGCATATTCTCATTTCCACTCTCCAATCCCTTGTGCCTTTGTGTGCACATATTTTAATTTAATATATGCTTAAAATTCACATGACATCACTAATCTTTTCCTGTTCTGTTTTAGAGAGTTAATGTCTTTGTAACAAAATCTCTCAATAGAAAATTATGTTTATACCTTTCCTACTACACCCAGTGGATAACAAAAGGTAATTTAATCCATGTTTCTTGACTTCTTTTTTTTTTCTTTCCTTTTTTTTTTTTTTTTTTTACAGGTTTTATATATCTTCTTTTTTCCTTTTAAACACTCTTCTACTTAGATCCTGTTAATAGATACCACTAAAAAGAATATTAAAGTATAAACAAAGTACAACTTGTAGCATAATACTGAAGCTGAATTAATTGTTTATTTGGCCATCATTGTATTTGACTATAAAAGTAATTAGATGATTTTAGTGCTATGAAGCAGAAATTTTCTTTGACTATTAGATGTATCCCACATTATTCTAATATTAAAGTCACTTTAGAATGCTCTTCAATTTCTTTAATTTTACTTTTACTTCAATCAGTTCAGATTAACTGTTAATAGTGGATCAGTGGCATTTTAGGCTTTTATACTGAACTAATAAAATGGAACAACAGTGGTATATGGCTTTCTGTGATAATCTAAAAATAAAGCATAGCAAGCAATCAATTTTCTTAATTCAATTAAATAATGAGTATACTGAAGGCAAGAGTGCAGTAGGATAACTGTGAATCTGTTGATTTAGTGAATATCCAGAACAGTAGTTTTAGAAACATGTTTCAACATTTCTTACATACCTTCTTAGTATTACCTGCCTCACTTTTATATATCTTATTAGACTTATTTTATAATTAGGAGTATCTAGGTATCAAAAACTAAAGTTTTCTTTAAAACTATGTAAATATATAAATTTATATTTACATTATTATTGCCATTTGAAAACCAATGAATATCAGACATTTCAAGTAGGGAACTTATACAGAAAACTTAGGTAGAATAATCTCATTTATATTTATATAATTTCCTCTACAAAATATGGTCCCAAATGCATAATCAGGAAACGCTATTTTCTAAAGTGGAGATTGACCCCCGTGTCCAACTCTCTTTGATTGAATTTCCATTGGCAACAATTCTCTGCATGATTCTAAGAGATGGATAGATTAAATATGACTTTACAGAGGGTTCATTTTCTCCTACTTCCAACTAGGATGATTACATGTAGAGTTATTCTAACCTCACTTAAAAAAATACTTTAATAAGTCAAAAAAATTTAAAAAGCTTTTAGCTCTAGAGGGAAAGCAATCTATCTTCCAATATGAAAAGTAGGGGATAAATAATTTCATCATTTGTGAAACATTCCTGTTATTATTAATATTCCACCTTTAATTGGTTCCTCTGGACACTGAAATCAACTCAACATACTCAATTTACTGAGAACAAAACTGTGAATATACTCAAAAGTTTCAAAGAGTGTAACTGTTAAAAGTGCAGACAGGAAATTACGGTCATTAAGTCTCATACAGCTTTAGCAACTTTTGAAAGTATTTTGACATTCTGTAAATACATTAAAAAACCACTGACATAAAAATTGTATGTTAAGTTAAACTGTATTATTTATTTCTTTTTTTAGAAAAGCATTCATATTTGACAGGGAATAGTTTCAGAGGAAACTTGCTGATGTGATTTAGGATACTTGTAAGTGTATGTGTGCTGTACTATTTTCCTGGAGTTTTAGGGGAAAATATTCTATCCAAAGTTTTTATTTTCAACCCATTAAAAATCTTACACCCTTAAAAAATTCAGATAAAGATATTTATTGCCACCTCTGCAGTCTGATCAAATCTATGCAATGAATAGGAATATAACATTATTCAGATTCAAAGAACAAAATTATTTCCGTTCAGAATAGCGATTTCTGTGAAACATTCTCCATTAGAATAAATACCAGAAATCCCATTCATACATCAACACAACTATACTAATATCAAATGGCATGGAAACCCACAATATTCTCTAACTCCATTATACCAGTTCTTCCTTTACAAGGCTCAGCCCCATATTTTGCCCACTGAGATCACCCTACCAATGCAGGAATGGGGTCTAAGTTTGAGTATATTTTCCACCCTTTCCATATCTTGTTACACACAGAATTACCAAACAGTTATTTATACAGGGCCTTCAATTTTTCATTTTATAATTTCCCAATTTAGAGTTTCTAACCAAGAAACATTGCCAATGTTATTTAATGTGTACTTAGAAACAAATTCAGAGACTTCTTTTTTTTCTTCTTTTGAGACAAGAGAAATTGAAATATAACAGAAAAGCTGCTTTCTACTTAGTTTCTAATTGGGAATCCATACATGATTTACTAGTGTAAACAAGTTTACCATGAAAAAGTATTTGACATAATTTAGGTTACTTTTAAAACCCATCTAATAGAGTGACTAGAGCACAAACCCAAAATTCAGCAAGACAAGACAGTATACTAAAGGAATTTTTTGGATGTTTTCCTAATAACCTAAGGACTAGCATAGTTTTTTTGTTTTTTCATAAATCATTACTTAATTGTGTTTTGTGATAAGTGTCACAATAACCTAAGTGCTTTTGCTACTGTTGTACCCAATATGAATTTTTTTACATATTTCTTAATTCTTTTTAAAGTGGAATTCTTACTATATACACAGTCACTTGTATACAGTCATAATATTTCAATTTGGAAGTTTTTTTTTTCCTTCAGAATATCCTCATTTGAAAGTGATGGAAATCTGTTGTCTTTTAACCTGCATAAAAATAATGTTTTGTCTACTTAATATTTTACTCTGCTAATGTACTGTATTATAGAACTTCTGTATACAAGTTTTGTAGTTTCAAATATATTACTACATATGCTAAAAAATGAAAAATCTCTTTATGTAAATTTGGTTTGTCTTTTTATTTTTGCTTTGTTCGGTTTTATTTTGATATAAATTCCTGTATGTAGAATTTTTATTGTTATTCAGATAAAATATTTGTAAGTCTTAAATTGCATTTATAAATTTTATTCCAGAAAGAATTTTTAAATCAACTTATAGTTTTAGCAGTATCATTTTAGTTGTATTCTTTCTGTTCTTGAATTATTGCTTTGGTTTAATTCATGTTATTTTATAAAGCATATTGCTGAATTTAGCTCTTTTGAAATAAGAAGTTTTGTTACCATCTAAAACCATATTACTGTGGTAAACATGATTTGTAAGGTGTGCATAATGCATTATTTTTGTAATGTTTGAGTATGAGATTCTCAGTACCATTTTTATCTTATGTTACAAGGCCAGAATTAAGTGTGACAATATCCACTTCCAGGAAGGTTGTAGTAGTTACAGCAGGCCAATAGCTTCACTGAAATAATTCAAAGAAGTTAATACATTTAAAAATTACACTGTAAAGATATTTGAGAGATATGTACATTATTAATCAGAATCTACCTTTGAGTAATCTTAGATAAGTTTCCATTTGTAAAGTAAGAACTTTAAATCATATGCTCCTAATTCCTCTCTCCCATATTTTGTGGCATTTTATATGTATATACTATATAATAACATAATGTAACAATATTTATTTTTTATGTCCACTTAACTTTTAGAGTGCTAAATAATAATAGTCATTGATATTTAAATTCATTTCAACCATTTCCTAAGATATTCATTTTTTAAAAAATCTATCCAACTTTCTATCTGTATCATATTTCTTCTGCTGGAAGAATTTTCTTTAACATTCCATCTCCGCTGGGAATAAATTCTCTCAGCTTTTTTTTTAAACATGAATTTAAAAAGTTATATATTGCTCATTTAAGAGGAAAATATTTTTATTGTGTATAGAATCCTCACAGAATGGTGGAAATTATTTTTAAAATATATATGTAATATAAGTCATATCTAAAATACATATTGAAAAATCTTATGACTCCATAAGTCATCATAAAACGTCACTTAAAAGGAGAATTTTTAAAATAATTTATCAAAGAAGTTATATGGGTGGCAAGTAATCAAGTGAAAAACTCTTCAACAGAATTAGTCTTTAGGATAATGCAAAATAAGATCACAATAGCAGATCACTACAAATCCTCTAGAATGGTAAAAATGTAAAACATTTGTACCAACTGTTAGTAAGGATGTGGAGCAATTATGACACTCACATGTTGTGAGGATGGTTGCATAAACACTGTGGAAGACAATTTTACAGTTATTTAGTAACTGAAATATTCACCCTACCAAATTGCTAAGCTATTACACTCTACATATTTACTCAAAAACAATGAATACATATGTCCATGAATCAACTTGGTTCATTGCAGCTTTATTTGTAACAGCAAAAACCTGGAAACAACCTAATTAATATGGTTTAAGCATACAATGGAATACCATTCAGCAATGAAAAAGAATAAGCTATTTATATACAAAAGAAGGATAAATCTCAAAATACTTATTTTGAGTTTTAAACAGCTAAAAAAGGCATGTACTTTATAATTATGTAAAGTCATGAGAATATAATCTAACTTATAGTGACAGCAACAGGTTAGTTGTCACCTGGAATAAGAACGTAGGAGAGAGACAGAGATTATAATGAGGTCTGAGTCACAAGCAAATTTCTTCTAGTGTTGTGTATGTTCATTATCAACATATGCCAAAACCCACCAACCTGTATATTTTAATAATTGAATTTTTTTTTTTAATAATTACCAAATTGACCAGATACTTTTATTTATTTATTTTTATTTTCGGCTGTGTTGGGTCTTCGTTTCTGTGAGAGGGCTTTCTCTAGTTGTGGCAAGCGGGGGCCACTCTTCATCGCGGTGCGCAGGCCTCTCACTATCGCGGCCTCTCTTGTTGCGGAACACAGGCTCCAGACGCGCAGGCTCAGTAGTTGTGGCTCACGGGCCTAGCTGCTCCACGGCATATGGGATCCTCCCAGACCAGGGCTCGAACCCGCGTCCCCTGCATTGGCAGGCAGACTCTCAACCACTGCACCACCAGGGAAGCCCCTGTATATTTTACATGTGTGCATATTATTATAAAAATAAAGCTTAAAAACAAATGCTAGGAAAGGAGAAAACATATTTGAGTAGTCTTTTTATGTAAAAATCAGGAAACTTTTAAAAATATAAAATGAAAAAGAAACTAGAATAGCTAAAACAATTTTGATTTTAAAAATTTATAGAGCCCATGCTATGCAATTATCAAGATTGTGTCATGTTGGCAAAAGCACAGACACATGGAATAGAGAGTACAGATCAACTTATTCATAGTCATCTGATTTTTTTTTAATAAATTTATTTATTTATTTATATTTATTTTTGGCTGCGTTGGGTCTTCATTGCTGCACGCGGGCTTTCCCTAGTTTCAGCGAGCGGGGGCTACTCTTGGTTGCAGCGCGCTGGCTTCTCATTGCAGTGGCTTCTCTTGTTGCAGAGCATGGGCTCTAGGCACGCAGGCTTCAGTAGTTGTGGCACACGGGCTCAGTAGTTGTGGCTCACGGGCTCTGGAGCGCAGGCTCACTAGTTGTGGCACACGGGCTTAGTTGCTCCGCGGCATGTGGGATCTTCCCGGACCAGGGCTCGAACCCGTGTCCCCTGCATTGGCAGGCGGATTCTTAACCACTGAGCCACCAGGGAAGCCTGACAGTCATCTGATTTTTAATGAAGGTCAAGGCAATTCAACTTCAAAAGATCTTTTCAAAAAATAGTTTTGAAATGACTTTGTATCCATAAGAGTAAAAAAAAAGAATCTCTACCCATAACTCATATTGGCGGAAAAAACCCTCAAATTAATCATAGATCTAAATGCAATATCTACAACTATAAATTATCTAGATTAATACATGGGAGACAATCTTTTTAACTGGTTGTCAAAAAGTTTTTGAATAGGACAAATAATATAAGAAAAATAATCAAGTTGAACCTCACAGTAATAAAAAAAAAATTGGTTTGAAGAACATCATTAAAAATGAAAAGAGTCAAATAATAGAAAAATATTTTTAAGTGCATATCTGAAAAATTGTTTAAACATATATCAATATTAGTATACACAAAATAATGAAAAATATTTGGACACTCCACAAAAGAAGATAGGTAAGTGAAAAATGTGTGCATAAAAGTAGATCTATCATCATTATTTATTAGAGAAATACTAATTAAAGCCAAACTGAGAACCTCAGTATACCTGATAGAACGAATAACTTTAAAAATTTTTTTAAATGGCAGTATCAATAGCTGGCTTGTAGGAAGATGAACCAGAGATTTCGTACACTGTCAGCAGCAATACAGAATGGTATAGTTACTTGCCAAAGTAGTTTGACAGCTTCTTAACATTAAACATACATTTATCATATGACTCATCATTTCCCTTCCTAGGGAGCTGCTCAAGAGAAAGAAACCCTGTGTTCACTAAACAATCTGCATGTGAACGTTTATAGTAACATTATTCATAATCACCAAAACTGAAATCAATACCAATGTCCAACGGATGAATACAGAAGCATGCTGTGGTACAAGGACATATTACTCAGCAATAAAAAACAAGCAAGCAAGTCATGTTAACATGGTTCACATGTAGTCGGCATGTCACACGTGATCAAAAGTGTTACAAAGGTGATACATGCAACACCATAGATGAATCCCATCCATTATACTAAGAGAAAACAGGCAGCTGCAAAAGTCTACATATATATGATTCACTGCATATGGTATTCTGGAAAAGCCAAGCCAGATCAATGATTTGGGAGTGGTACAGATGAGTGCCTAAAAAGAGATACAAACTTTTTCTGGAGTGAAGATAATGTTCTATATTTTTATTTTTGTGGTGGTTAAATTACTCTATATCATTTGTAGGCATTACAAATAAAAAAATTGTAATTTCTTATATGTAAAGTATATCCCAAAAACATATGTAAAAATACCTAACAATACTGCTAAGGAGAAAGACAGAGAGAGATGTCAAAATTGAAATAGGATACATCATCATAGACAGATACCATAGATTAAAAAAAAAAAAAAAAAAAAAAATTAAACGCTTTATGTTAATACATTTGGTAATGTGTGTAAATCAGATAAATTTCTTACACATCCCTTCTTACCAACACTGAAGTAAGTAAAAACAGAATTTAGAAAACCCAGAATAATTCTTGGCCTGCTAAAAATTAATTTCATAATTAAAATAGTTTCCACAAAGAAAATCTAGGGACAGATGGCTTAACTGGCATAAAGCTATAAATATTTCAGGATGATATACAAATTAGGTACATTTTTTATATATTAGGTATATTTGTCAAAGAAAAAATAATGAAATAAGCATTTTTCATATTTGATGTGGCCCAGATATGCCTCCTGGTGAAAGTACCATGTGGTAAAGAACTTTTGCTACCACAATCAACAACTAGAAACATAGACATATATATAAAACAATGATTTTCAAATATTTAGATAATAGGTATTTGTTATGGTCTAAAGTATTTTCCCCTACAAAAATTCATATGTTGAAGTCCTAATCCTAGTTCCTCAGACTGTGATTGGAAATAGGGCTTCAAAGAGTTAATGAAGGTAAAATAAGGTCAAATGGATTCGCCCTAGTACAATATGACTGCTGTACTTATAAGAGGAGATTAAGACACAGACCCAGAGGGAAGACCATGTAATGACATTAGAAAAGACAGCCATCTGTAAGCCATGGAGAGAGGCCTTAAAAAAAACCAACACTGCCTACCCCTGTGCTCAGACTTCTCCTCCAGAATTGTGAGAAAATAAATTTCTTCTGTTTAAAATCACCCAGTCTGTGGTACTTTGTTATGGCAACACTAACGAATGAATAAACATTGTAGGGCTGTGTTCCTGAGAAAAAGGAAACAAAGTATGCCCTGCTATGACCAAGGCTTTCTGCCTAGTCCCAATTTCTGGACTGCTGCACATGAAGAAGTAATTAAACAGAGCATTGCTGTTCCACTGACTTGGGGCTAAAAATCTTTTTTTTGGAGTCTGAGGGAGATGAAACTTGAAGGGTAAACAATTAATGAGAAGCAATGTACAAAGATACAGAGCTCCAAAAATCTTTATAGGTGTTCTCTTGAGTCTTTGGCTGAATATTAAACTGCATGTATGCAAGGAGAAATTCCAAGAAGCCTAGCAAAGAATCGATGCTAAAGTGATATAAATAAAACAATTTTAAAAAATCATGCAGAAATGGAACATGTTTGATTTCTGTCTAACCAAAGAAGAGACACCTTGTTAAACACTGAATGCAACTAATGTAGACCATACAAAGCTAGTCATTAATATTAGGGCTTAACTAGCTTTAAAGCAATGTCTACTCTAGATCTATCTCATCAAACTTTAATATAAATGTTGAAAGGCTCAACATGACTTCTGAGTAATCTTCTTGTCAATAACTTCAACATTTAATAAAGGAAGAAACTACTATCTAAGTACACAAAAATGTAATATTAAAAATAATCACATTTAATAAATTGACCTAAGAGAAATGAAACAATATGTACACATAAAGACTTGGTCACAAATGTTCATGGCAATTTTATTCATAAGTGCCAAAACAGGAAACAACCCAAATGCTTATCAAAAGTTGAATGAATAAAAATATTTTAATATCCATACAATGGAATAAAAATGAATTAACACAAAAAGGTGAGTCTCAAAATAATTATGTTGATCATCTTTTCATGTAACTGCCAATTCCTGTCTTCTTTTGTAAAGTGTGTGCTCAAATATTTTGCCAATTTGAAATGGGTTGTTTTTCTTCTCATTAATAATTTTTAGGAATTCTTTATATATTCTGGACATTGTCATTTATCAGAAAGATATTGAGTTGAATAACACACAAAGTCAATGCAATATTGTATGATTCCATTCATAAAAAATTGAGAAATAAGAACTGATTCTATTCATACCTAAAGATTTTCTCCTGAGGATTTGAAGGTGAGAAAACACCAGTCACACCAACAGTTTGTGTGGAGTATAATTTAATTTCACCATACAAGAGGCTGTATATTGGTATATCCTGATTTTATTTAGCATTTCCCTAAAGGCTAATTCTTTCAAGCAGCTTTCCATGTTATTATTTGTCATCTAGACATCTTCTTTGATGAATTACCTGTTCAAAACTATCCATATTTCAGTGAGGTTGTCTTCTTAATACTGAGAGGTAAAAGAACTTTATACATTATAGACACAAATCACTTGCCAGGTATATGTTTTGCAAATGTTTTCTCCCAGTCTGGGAGATTGACTTTTCATTTTCAGATCCATGAGCGAATAAATGTCTGTTGTTTTAAGTCATTTAAATGGTGTTAACTTTTTACAGCAGGCCTAAGACACTATTAAAACAAATGAAAGGGCTGCAAGAAACAGACTCTCTCTGAAGAGGATTACTAAGGGAAGACCAAAGTCATGAGCAAAGACAAAAATATGGCAGAGAAATTTGAAGCCATGGAAACTACTGATAAAACAAAAAATAACCACATACAACTCCTAGACAGATTGATACAAATCCTCACAATAAAGGCCCATTTACCTTAGTTCCCAATACTGGATAAATCAGGTCTGGCTTTCAATAACAAGAACTGCAACAAAAATACAAGGTACACAAAAAGGGAAGAGAAAACAATCTGAAGACACAAAGCAAGCAGAAGAATCAGACTCAGATATGATGCAGATATTCAAATCATCAGAATGCGAATTTTAAATAACTATGATTATTATGTTAAAAGCTGTAATGAAAAACTAGACAGAATACAAACGTAGATGAGTAATATAAAGACAGAGATGGGAATTCTAAGAAAAGAACAAAAGGAAATGCTAGAAGTCAAAAGCAATATAACAGCTATGGAGAATAACTTTGGTGGGCTCATCAGTAGACTGGACACAGCCAAGGAAAGAATACTGAGCATGAAGACAGTCCAATAGAAACTTCTTAAACTGAGATGCAAAGAGAAAAAGAATGAAAAAAAAAAAAGAACAGAACTTTGAAGCAAGATGGGCTAATTTCAAAATTCGTAAATGTGTGCTGATGACAAAATAAGGAAAAGCAGAAAGAAAATGGAGAAGAAATATTTGAAATATTAGTGGACAAGGACTTTCAGACCATAATGAGAGATACCAAACCACTCTAGAAGCTCAGAGAATACCAAGCAGACTAAGTAAAACAAAACAATAACCATTCCCCCAAAACCCCTAAATCTAGGCATATAATATTAAAACTGCAGAAAACCAAAACAAAGAGAAAACATTTTAAAAAGCCACAGGAATTTTTACCTACAGAGGAATAAGAAAAAGGATAAAAATTTTCCAAAGGCTTTATGTTATAAATCATACAAGCAAGAGACAAGCGAATT
Organism: Eschrichtius robustus; assembly: GCF_028021215.1. Lineage (NCBI taxonomy): Eukaryota > Metazoa > Chordata > Mammalia > Artiodactyla > Eschrichtiidae > Eschrichtius > Eschrichtius robustus. Next base: position 124,805,510 of record NC_090829.1, read on the forward strand.
AGAACAGCTGCAGTGCTGAAAGAAAAATCCACCAACCTAGAATTCCATATGCAGAGAAACTGTCCTTCAAAAATGAAGGAAAAATAAAGACTTTCTCTGACAAACAAAAAGTTATAGAATTCTTTGCCAGCTGACCTACCTTGTAAGACATGCTAATAATTTTTTTAGGCAGAAGGAAAAGTTAGAAGTCAGAAACTTTTATCTAAATATAGAAAAAGAGTGTTGATGGAGGAGCAAATGAAGGAAAAGAAAATATTTCAATTTGTCTTATTCGTAATTTATCTAAAGAATAACTTTAATAAAGTAATAACAGTAACAATGTATTGGTTGATTACAGTGTATAAGTAAGTGAAATGAGTGACAGCAATATAATAAAAGATGGGAAAGGGATTGGGAATGTTCTTTTATATGGTTCCTGTACTACACAAGAAGTAAAATAAAACCTGAGAAGGCAGAAAAATAAGTCTTTGCAACACGTAGAATAAAATTACAAATTGGTCAATATTAACCCAAATATATAACCACTTAAGTAGGAAGGGTAAGTGCACCAATGAAGGATAGAGATTGCACAATGCATTAAATAAGAAGACCTAACTGTATGTTGTTTATAACAAACCCATTTCACACTTAAATATCCATTTAGGTTAACAGTTAGGGTATGGAGAAAGATATAACAGGCTAACTCTGACCAAGTGAAATCTGGGGTAGATACATTAATTTCAGATAAATCAGAAAATTATCATGGATAAAGGAAGACACTACAAAACGATAAAGAAGTTAATTCTCTAAGTCATAACAATCCTAACCTTGTTTGCACCTAACAACATGGTATCCAAATATGTGGAGGTAAACTGATAGAACTGAAAGTAAAAATATAAAATCCACTATTTTAGGTGGAGACATCAATATTCCCCTGTTAATAGTTGATAGCTCAAGGATGCAGAAAATCGTCAAGGGTATAGTTGGCCTGAACTGCACTATCACTCAACTTGATCTAATTGACTTTCATTAAACAGCGGCAGAGTACATACTTTACAAGTCTGTGTGACATTTTTACCAACACAGGCCACATTTGGGGACATAAAACACACTTCCGTTTTTTTTTTTTTTTAATTGAAATTATATAAAGCATATTCTCAGACTACATTGGAAATAAATTAGTTAAAAAGTGAAAGAAAGATAGCTGGGATATACCCAAATATTTGGAAATTAATACATTTTTAAGTAGCACATGAGTCAAACAAGAAATTCCAAAATAAAAAAAAATATTTTGCATTTAACAAAAATGAAAATACAACTTGCCTAAATTTGTAGGATGCAGCAATATCTGTGCTTGCAGGGAAATTTATATCATTAAAGAAGACCTTTGGGAAAAAAGTTCTAAAATCAGTAATCTAGCTTCTGGGGCTTCCCTGTGGTGCAGTGGTTAAGAATCCGCCTATCAGGGCAGGGGACACAGTTCGAGCCCTGGTCCTGGAAGATCCCACATGCTGCAGAGCAACTAAGCCCGTGTGCCACAACTACTGAGCCTGTGCTTTAGAGCCCGCGAGCCACAACTACTGAAGCCCGCGTGCCTAGAGCCCGTGCTCCACAAGAAAAGCCACCACAATGAGAAGCCTGCGCACCGCAATGAAGAGTAGCCCCCGCTTGCCGCAACTAGAGAAAGCCCACGCGCAGCAACGAAGACCCAGTGCAGCCAACAATAAATAAATAAAATAAATTAAAAAAAAATAATCTAGCTTCTGTGATACTGTAATTTTTATTTATTTATTTACTTACTTACTTACTCTCTCTCTGTCCCATTTCTGGCAAAGAGCTCCTAAAACTCTTGGGATTTCCTAAGTGGTGAGAGTGATTAAAGGGGCTGGATATTGATAACAAACTCCTTTCAACAATGCCTTATATATAAACTTTTGGAAAGCACCTTGGGATGGGATATGTCACCAAGACCGAGTGATTATAGCGTTAAAACGTTCAGCCTCACCACCTCCCACCACCACTTCCAGGGAGGAGTTTATCACCAATTCCCAATAATTTAATTATTCAGGCCTATGTAATAAGTCCTTCATAAAACCCCAACATACAGATTTGGGAGAGCTTCCAGGGTGCTGAACACATGGAAGTGCTGGGAGAGTGACATGCTTGGAGGAAGCACGAAAACTGTACCCCTTTCCCCATACCTTGCTCTATGCATCTCTTCCATCTGGTGTTCCTGAGTTACATACATCCTTTTATAATAAACCAGTATACTAGTAATTAAAATGTTTCTCTGAGTTCTGTGATCCAGTCTAGCAAAATAATCAAACCCAAGCAGGGGGTCGTGGGAACCTCTGGTCTATAGCTGATAGATTGGAAGCATAGCTGACAACCCCGACTTGAAGTTGATGTCTGAAGTTGGGGGAGGAGGCACTCTTGTAGATATGAGCCTTAAACTGTTGGTACATAGTATCAGAATTAAGTTGAATTGTAGGATATACAGCTGATGTGGGAGAATTGCTTGGTGGTATTTGAAAAAAAAAAAAAAAAAGGATATTGGTGCTTCCATCTTAGGAAACTAGGGGAAAAAATGTGATTTAAGTCTAAATTAATCAAAAAGTTAATAATAAAAATTAGAACAGAATTCATTGCATTTGAAATCAGGAAAACAGGACAGAAAATCAACACGGTCAAAAGCTAGTTCTTTTTTAAAAATCAGTATACCTCTAGCAAGGCTAACAAGGAAGAAAACAGAGAAAAAAAACACTATTAATATCATACATGAAAGAAGGAGTATCCCTACTGACATCATTGAAATAAAAAGAATGATAAAGAAGTTCTATGAACTATTATATGCCTACAGATTTGGTATCTTAAATGAAATGGAAAAATTCCTTAAACACTAAATACCAATATTCACACAATGAGAAATAGGTAACCTGAATAGATATATAATATATTAAAGAAATAGAATCAGTCATTAGTTACCTTCCAAAAAAGAAAGCACCAGGCTCAGATGGTTTCCCCAATGAATTCTACTAAAGGTTAAAGAAAAAATTTATACCAATTCTCCATAATCTCTTCCCTAAAATATAAGAAGTAACATTTCTATAAGAACATATGAGACCAGCAATTACCCTAACATCAAAACTAGATAAAGATATTACTGAAAATAAAAATAACAAGCCAAAATCTCTCATTGAGCATAGACGCCAAAATCCTCAACAAAATGTTAGCAAATTGAATCCAACAATTATAAAAAGAATTATATCCCACCACCACGTCTGCAAGTCTGGTTAAAGTTTCAATTATTAATCAATGAATTCCAACACATCCTTAGACAGGCAAAGATGTCCTTCTCACCGCTGTTCTTCAACATCATACTAGAAATTGTATTTAATAGTACAATAAAAGGTAATAAAATATGTGCAAGTTAAAAAGGAAGAATTGTTTCTGGTTGCAGATGATATCATTGTCTGAATAGAAAATCACAAGGATTTACTTAAAAATATAATAGGGCTTCCCTGGTGGCGCAGTGGTTGAGAATCTGCCTGCCAATGCAGGGGACACGGGTTCGAGCCCTGGTATGGGAAGATCCCACATGCCGCGGAGCAACTGGGCCCGTGAGCCACAATTACTGAGCCTGCGCGTCTGGAGCCTGCGCTCCGCAACAAGAGAGGCCGCGATAGTGAGAGGCCCACGCACCACGATGAAGAGTGGCCCCCGCTTGCCACAACTAGAGAAAGCCCTCGCGTGAAACGAAGACCCAACACAGCCAAAAATAAATAAATTAATTAGTTAATTTAAAAATATATATATATAATAATAAATGGGCAAAGCAAGGTCACATGATATGTAGTTATGCAAAAGTCAACTGCCTTTCTGTATACTAGAAATGAACTATTGGAATTTGAAATTAAAGGGAAAAACACTACCATTTGCAAATATACAGTGCCAAAATTAAATAATTAGGTGTATAAATCTAAAAAACTATACAGAACTTAACATGCACAAAACTATAAAACACTGAAAAAAAGTCAGTGAAGATCTAAATCAATGGAAATATACTCTATGTTCATGAATCAGAAGACATACTGTTGGTAAGATGTCAGTTATTCCCAAATTGATCGATATATTTAAATGCAATCCTAGTCAAAATCTCAGTAATCTATTTTGTGGATGTTGACAGACAGATTCTAAATTTATATGAGAGGGCAAACCCTAGAATAGTCAACACAATACTAAAGAATAAAAAACAAAAGTGGAGGACTCACACTACATCGTTTCAAGATTTTAATACTACCATAATCAATATATTGCTGTATCGGCAAAAGAATAGACACATAGGTCAAGTAAACTATACATAACAGTCAACTGATCTTTGAAAAGAAATATACGCAAGTCATTGAAAAGTGATAGTGTTTTAAATCAATGGTGCTGAAACAATTGGACATGCATATGCAAAGAAAAAAGAAAAAAGAAAAGCATCTAGACATAGGCCTTACAGTTTTCATAAAAATCAACTCTAAATGGCTCTTAGACCTAAATATAAAAGTATAAAATTTCTTGAATAAATATAAGATGAATATATGTGACCTTTAGTTTGGTGATGAGTTTTAAGTATAACACCAAGAGCATGATCCATCAAGAAAAACCCAAAAAAACGCTGATGTTTGACTTTATTACAATTTAAAACTTCTCTGTAAAAGGCAGTATTAAGAGAATGAAAAAAAGAAAAAGAACGGACTAAAAGAAAACATCTGCAAATGCACATCTGAAATAAAAAAGAATACTTGTATCAAAAATGTAAAAAAATAAACAACATTAAGAAAACAAACAAACGAATTAAACAATGAACAAAGTATCTGAATAGACATCACTGAGGAAAATATATAGGTCACAAAAAGTCATATGAAAAGATGCTCACCATGATCTGTTATTTAAAAAAATGCAAATTAAAGTCACAGTGAGATACCATTACATACCTATTAGAATGACTAAAATCCAATGGCTGACACAACCAAAATGTGACAATGACACAGAGCACAGGAACTCTCATTTTTTACTAGAGGGAAGGCAAATGGTACAGCCACATTGAAACACATTTAAGCAATTTCTTATAAAACTAAATATAGTTTTACCATATAATCCAGCAATAAAGGCTCAGAGGTATTTACGCAATTGAGTTGAATACTTATATCCAATAAAAAAGGTGAGCACAGATGTTTATAGTAGCTTATTCATAATTACCCAAAACTGAAAGTAACAAAGATATACACCAATAAGTGAACAGACTGTAGTCCATCTATACAGTGGATTATTATTTAGTGAAAAAAATAAAATGCTATCAAACCATGAAAAGACATAGATAAAATGAAAATGCACATTGCTAAGTGAGAAAAACCAGTCTGAAAAGCTGCATAGTATGTAACTTCAATTATATGCATTTCTGGAAAAAAACAAACTATGGAAAGAGTAAAGAGACCAGTGCTTTCTTCAGATTTAGAGGGAATGAAGTGAATAGTTGAAGCATAGGAAATTTTTAAGGCAGAGAAAAATACTGGTATGGTATTATAGTAAAATCAAAATAGTAAGCATTTTCAAAACCTAAAGAACTTTAGAGCCCAAAGAGCAACCTTAACGGATACAAATTTTTAAAAATTCATTTAGAGTCTGTAGATTTCAAGATTGAATAAAGAATGTGCCAAAATAATCTAAATGCACTACAAATGAATAAAACAACTTAAGTGGGTAGGGAAATGAAAAAATAATTCAACCAACTTTGGAAATAAATGGAGTGTATGAAACTAAAAGCGGGGGGAGGGATTGAACTGCACATAAGCACTTAATAGTGTTGTTTCCCATAGGGTATGGGTTACTTATTCTGTATCTACTATACATATAGACTGGAATTGAACAAGTTAGTAAATTGATGGTGAGTGTCCTAGGTAAGATTTCTTATTGTGGGAGTGACAGTTTGCAAAAAACAGGACAAAGATGCTAAAATTATCCATGCGTTAATGGATTCTAAGCTATCAGAGACATCAGTATGAATTCATTTTAGCTTACTACAGACACAGATGGTTTTATATAGAAGTGTTTATAGCTAGATATACATGGCACTCTGTAGCAGTAGCATACCTAGCACTCGAATCTTGGTTTCTAATATCATTTTCCCAAAAAAGGAACTAGCGATCCTTGGAACAACTGCTGAATCTAGGTCATGGGCAGAAAATACACAAGTTGATCTAGGAAGTGTCTTGTAGTGCCAGAAAGTAACAGAAGGTTAAAAAAAAAATCCCATTGTGATAAGGTCCATCAAAGGGTCCCAGAAAACAATTAAAAGAATTCCCAATGGCCCAACAGTTATATAAATAATTTAAGGGACTTCTATTTCTGGCTCCAAATGTAAGGATTTTGGAAGTCACCACTCTATCCTAACAACAGGTAAGAAGCTGAACAGAAGGAAAAACCAAAACCAAAAATTTTCTTGGATCAGTAAGAGAAAGGAGAACATAGATAGGGCAAACCTCTTCCCCCAAGACTGGAGAGGGAGGTGAATTCAGGGAGTCATGGCTTACTGAAGCAGAGACCAGTACAGAGAAACTGTCCTGGGAACCAGAGACAGGGGAGTGAAACTGATGAATTGCTGTTGGCTCAGTGTGGACAAGTCTGAAAGTTACAAACTCCAAATGGACCCAGGCATAGGGGGCCCCACATTATTTCAATATTTTTCTCCAAGAGTTCGACCAGTTTCCCACAATAAACAGCAGAGAAAAGTCCCCTCCTGCTCCTGCAGGGAGAGAGGAAAAGGAACAATTCTGAAATACCCCAGTGTACTCTATTGTTCTTAACAAGGCCTGCCCTCAAGGGAAACTAGTCAACCAGAGTCTAACCTCTTGGGGTATTATCAGAGCCTAACTGATTAAGGGGAAAGGAAATACCCAACTCCAGCCTGCTGTACTCATCCTGTCCCACATAAATGGGGAGAAAAAGACTGAGAAACACTTGTGAAGTTCACAGTGCAGAAGCACAGACTCACAGAGACTGAAACCTAACCATGGGACTATACAACGCTTCTCCATCCTGCACACTTCACCATCATGTTACTAAGGCCTACTTACATTAGTTCCTTTTATCTAGTACACCATGTCCAGCCATCAAGAAAAAATTAAAAGGCATACCACAAGACAAAAACACAGTTTGGAGAGAGAGAGAGAGAGAGCAAGCGTCTGAACAAGGCATGGCAGAAATGTTGGAATTATCAGGCCACAGATTCAAGATAATTTAACAGGAGTCCATACTAACATAAATAAATCATGGAATGAATACATAAATGGAATGGATTAGACAAATATTCTGTGCAGGAGAATTCCAAATGTTGAATGTAGATATTCTGTCCTTATAGAGGTAAAGCATAACTCCCTATTCCTTAAGTGTGGGCTGCATATTCTGAATTCCGTATAAAAAGTATTACATGGAAAGAGGATTGAGTAACCAAACAATGCAGAAACTTGACAAGCTCTACCTCACCCAGGTGATCAAACTCAACATTAAAAGTGAAAGTAATGTTTATTGTAGGTACTCAATATGATATAATAAGAATTACACTTTACTTCCCTGGTCTTCCTTCCAAAACCATCACAACAGTCTAATCATGAGACAAAGATCAGACAAATCCCAACTGAGAGGCATTCTGAAAAATATTTGACAGTATTCCTCAAAACTGTCAATGTAGAAAATTGCGGAGCTGCTGGGTTGGCAGAGCAGAGTCGGCAGGAACAGCACAGGCTGATGGGTGAGTGGTTCCATGCAGGGGTGGGGGTGTGGAAGGCATGGCAGCAGGTTGGTCTGAGGGGCCCTGGGGCTCTCAGTGGAAAAAATGGTGGGCATATCGCATAGGCCCGTGAGCAGCCTAACAGATGGCACAACTCTCAGCACAAGGGACGCGTCACCAGGCACCACCAGATGAGCCATGTGGCTGACAGGGTCTTGGTGCTCTGGCCGGGTGTCAGGGCTGAGCCCCTGAGGTGCAGAGCTAACTTCAGGACACTGGTCCACCAGAGACCTCCTAGCTCCACGTAATATCAAACAGCGAAAGCTCTCCTAGAGATCTCCATCTCAATGCTAAGACCCAGTTGCACTCAACGACCAGCAAACTACAGTGCTGGACACCCTATGCCAAACAACTAGCAAGACAGGAACACAACCCCACCCATTAGTAGAGAGCTGCTTAAAATCATACTAAGTTCACAGACACCCCAAAACAAACCACCAGATGCAGTCCTGCCCAGCAGAAAGACAAGATACAGCCTCTTGCACCTGAACACAGGCACTAGTCCCCTCTACCAGTAAGCCTACACAACCCAGTGAACAATCCTTAACCACTGGGGGCAGACACCAAAAATAATGGGAACTAACGGCAGCCTGTGCAAAGGAGACACAAAAAACAGTAAGTTAACCAAAATGAGAAGACAGAGAAATACGCAGCAGATGAAGGAGCAAGGTAAACCCACCAGACCAAACAAATGAAGACGAAATAGGCAGTGTACCTGAAAAAGTATTCAGAGTAATAGTAAATATGATCCAAAATCTTGGAAATAGAATGGAGAAAATCCAAGAAACGTTTAATAGGGGACTAGAAGAACTAAAGGGCAAACAAACAACGAAGAACAACACAATAAATGAAATTAAAAATTGTCTAGAAGGAATCAATAGCAGAATAACTGAGGCAGAAGAACAGAGAAGTGACCTGGAAGATAAAGTAGTGGAAATAACTACCACAGAGCAGAATAAAGAAAAAATAAATAAAAAGAATGGAGGACAGTATCACAGACCACTGGGGCAACATTAAATGCACCAACATTCGAAATATAGGGGTCTCCGAAGAAGAAGACAAAAAGAAAGGGACTGAGGAAATATTTGAAGATATTAGAGTTGAAAACTTCCCTAATATGTGAAAGGAAATAGTCAATCAAGTCCAGGAAGTGCTGAGAGTCCTATACAGGATAAATCCAAGGAGAAACAGGCCAAGACACATATTAATCAAACTATCAAAAATTAAATGCAAAGAAAAAATATTAAAAGCAGCAAGGGAAAAGCAACAAATAACATACAAGGGAATCCCCATAAGGTTAACTGCTGATCTTTCAGCAGAAACTCTGTAAGCCAGAAATAAGTGGTAGGACATATTTAAAGTGATGAAAGGGAAAAACCTACAACCAAGATTACTCTACCCAGCAAGGATCTCATTCAGATTGGACAGAGAAATTAAAACCTTACAGACAAGCAAAAGCTGAGAGAATTCAACACCACCAAACCAGCTTTACAACAAATGCTAAAGCAACTTCTTTAGACAGGAAACAAAAGAGATGGAAAACACCTACAATAGCAAACCCAAAACAATTAAGAAAATGGTCATAGGGACATACATATTGATAACTACCTTAAACATAAATGGATTCAATGCTCCAACCAAAAGACATAGGCTGGCAGAATGGATACAAAACAAGACCCATATATATGCTGTCTACAGGAGACCCACTTCAGACCTAGGGACAGATACAGACTGAAACTGAGGGGATGGAAAAAGATATTCCATGCAAATGGAAATGAAAAGAAAGCTGGAGTAGCAATTCTCATATGAGACAAAATAGACTTTAAAATAGAGACTATTACAAGAGACAAAGAAGGACACTACATAATGATCAAGGATCAATCCAAGAAGAAGATATAACAATTGTAAATATTTATGCACCCAACATCAGAGCTCCTCAACATATAAGGCAAATGCTAACAGTCATAAGAGGGGAAATGGACAGTAACACAATCATTCAAGGGGACTTTAACATCCCACTTTCACCAATGGACAGATCATCCAAAATGAAAATAAATAAGGAAACACAAGCTTTAAATGATACATTAAACAAGATGGACTTAATTGATATTTAAAGGGCATTCCATCGAAAAAAAAACAGAACACATTTTCTTCTCAAGTGCCCATGGAACATTCTCCAGGATAGATCATATCTTGGGCCACAAATCAAGCCTTGGTAAATTTAAGAAAATGGAAATCGTGTCAAGTATCTATTCCAAACACAACACTATAAGACTAGATATCAATTACAGGAAAAAAATCTGTAAAAAATACAAACACATGGAGGCTAAACAATACGCTACTAAATAAGCCAGAGATCAGTAAAGAAATCAAAGAGGAAATCAAAAAATACCTAGAAACAAATGACAATGAAAACATGACAGCCCAAAACCTATGGGATGCAGCAAAAGCATTTCTGAGAGGGAAGTTTATAGCAATACAATCCTACTTCAAGAAACAAGAAACATCTGAAATAAACAACCTAACCTTACACCTAAAGCAATTAGAGAAAAAAGGACAAAAAACCCCAAGTTAGCAGAAGAAAAGAAATCATATAGATCAGATCAGAAATAAATGAAAAAGAAATGAAGAAAACAATAGCAAAGATCAATAAAACTAAAAGCCGATTCCTTGAGAAGATAAACAAAATTGGTAAACCATTAGCCAGACTCATCAAGAAAAAAAGGGAGAAGACTCAAATCAACAGAATTAGAAATGAAAAAGGAGAAGTAACAATTGACACTGTAGAAACACAAAGGATCATGAGAGATTACAACAATAAAATGGACAACCTGGAAGAAATGGACACATTCTTAGAAAAGCACAACCTTCCGAGACTGAACCAGGAAGAAATAGAAAATATAAACAGACCAATCGCAAGCACTCAATTTGAAACTGTGATTAAAAATCTTCCAACAGAAAAAAGCCCAGGACCAGACGGACTCAGAGGCGAATTCTATCAAACATTTAGAGAAGAGCTAACACCTATTTTTCTCAAATTCTTCCAAAATATAGCAGAGGGAGGAACACTTGCATACTCACTCTCCGAGACCACCATCACCCTGACACCAAAACCAGACAAAGATGTCACAAAGAAAGAAAACTACAGGTCAGTATCACTGATGAGCACAGATGCAAAAATCCTCAACAAAATACTGGCAAACAGAATCCAACAGCACATTAAAAAGGTCATACACCATGATCAAGTGGGGTTTATCCCAGGAATTCAAGAATTCTTCAATATAGGCAAATCAATCAATGTGATAAACCATATTAACAAATTGAAGGAAAATAACCATATGATCATCTCTATAGATGCAGACAAAACTTTCAATAAAATTCAACACCCATTTATGATAAAAACCTTCCAGAAAATAGGCATAGAGGAAACGTACCTTAACATAACAAATGCCAAATACGACAAACCCACAGCCAACAACGTTCAAAATGGTGAAAACTTGAAACCATTTCTACTAAGACCAGGAACAAGACAAGGTTGTGCACTCTCAGCACTATTATTCAACGTAGCTTTGGAAGTTTTAGCCACAGCAATCAGAGAAGAAAAAGAATTAAAGGACTCCAAATCAGAAAAGAAGAAGTAAAACTGTCACTGTTTGTAGATGATATGATACTACATGTAGAGAGTCCTAAAGATGCTAGCAGAAAACTACTGGAGCTAATCAATGGATCTGCTAAAGTAGCAGGATACAAAATTAATGCACAGAAATCTCTTGCATTGTTATAAACTAATTATGAAAAATCGAAAGAGAAATTAAGGAAACACGCCCATTTACCATTTCGACAAAAAGAATAAAATACCTAGGAATAAACCTACCTAAGGAGACAAAAGACCTGTATGCAGAAATCTATAAGACTCTAATGAAAGAAATTAAAGACGATACAAACAGATGGAGAAATATACCATGTCCTTGGATTGGAAGACTCTACATTGTGAAACTGACCATAGTAACCAAAGTAATCTACAGATTCAGTGCAATCCCTATCAAACTACCAGTGGCATTTTTCACAGAACTAGAACAAAAACTTTCACAATTTGTATGGAAACACAAAAGACCCCGAATAGCCAAAGCAATCTTGAGAAAGAAAAACAGAGCTCGATGAATCAGGCTCCCTGACTTCAGACTATACTCCAAAGCTACAATAATCAAGACAGTATGGTACTGGCACAAAAATGGAAATATGGATCAATGGAACAGGATAGAAAGCCCAGAGATAAACCCACGCACATATGGTCACCTTATCTTTGATAAAGGAGGCAAGAATATACAATGGAGAAAAGACAGCCTCTTCAATAATTGGTGCTGGGAAAAATAGACAGCTACATGTAAAAGAATGAAATTAGAACACTCCCTAACACCATACAAATATTAAACTCAAAATGGATTAAAGACCTAAATGTAAGGCCAGACAGCATAAAACTCTTAGAGGAAAACATAGGCAGAATACCCTATGACATAAATCACAGCAAGATCCCTTTTGACCCACCTCCTAGAGAAATGGAAATAAAAACAAAAGTAAACAAATGGGACCTAATGAAACTTAAAAGCTTTTGCACAGCAAAGGAAACCATAAACAAGACAAAAAGACAACCCTCAGAATGGAAGAAAATATTTGCAAATGAAGCAACTGACAAAAGATTAATCTCCAAAATATATAAGCAGCTCATGCAGCTCAATATCAAAAAAACAAACAACCCAATCCAAAAATTGGCAGAAGTCCTAAAGAGACATTTCTCCAAAGAACATATACAGATTGCCAACAAACACATGAAAGGATGCTCAACATCACTAATCATTAGAGAAATGCAAGTCAAAACTACAACGAGGTATCACCTCACACCGGTCAAAATGGCCATCATCAAAAAATCTACAAACAATAAATGCTGGAAAGGGTGTGGAGAAAAGGGAACCATCTTGCACTGTTGGTGGGAATGTGAATTGATTCAGCCACTGTGGAGAACAGTATGGAGGTTCCTTAAAAAATTAAAAATAGAACTACCATATGGCCCAGCAATCCCACTACTGGTCATATACCCTGAGAAAACCATAATTCAAAAAGAGTCATGTACCACAATGTTCACTGCAGTGCTATTTACAATAGCCAGGACATGGAAGCAACCTAAGTGTCCATCGACAGATGCATGGATAAAGAAGATGTGGCACATATATACAATGGAATATTCCTCAGCCATAAAAACAAACAAAATTGAGTTACTTGTAGTGAGGTGGATGGACCTAGAGTCTGTCATACAGAGTGAAGTAAGTCAGAAAGAGAAAAACAAATACTGTATGCTAACACATATATATGGAATATAAAAAAAGAAAAAATGGTTCTGAAGAACCTAGGGGCTGGACAGGAATAAAGACGCAGATGTAGAGAATGGACTTGAGGACACGGGGAGGGGGAAGATAAAGTGGGACGAAGTGAGAGAGTGGCATGGACATATATACACTACCAAATGTAAAATAGATAGCTAGTGAGAAGCAGCGGCATAGCACAGGGAGATCATCTCGTTGCTTTGTGACCACCTAGAGGGGTGGGATAGGGAGGGTGGGAGGGAGATGCAAGAGGGAAGGGGTATGCATATATATGTATAGGTATAGCTGATTCACTTTGCTTTACAGCAGAAACTAACACACCATTGTAAAGCAATTATACTCCAATAAAGATGTTAAAAAAAAAGTTATTTCTAACATGTAATAATCTAATAAATCAAGAAGTTAATTAAGATTAAAAAAAGAAAACTGTTAATGTCATAAAATACAATGAACATCTGAGAAATGGTCAAAGCCAAGCGTAGCCTAAGGAGAACCAGTGACTAAATATAATATGGTGTCCTGATGGGATCCTGGAACAAAAATAGGATATTAGGAAAAATGATAGAAAGCTGAATGAAGTATAGTTTTTTCATTAAGAATAGTATAACAGTATTGGTTCATTAATTATGACAAATACAGTATGCTAATATAAGATATTAATAATAGGAGAAACTGGGTGTGGGGTATACAGGAAGTCTCTGAACTATTCAATATATTCTCAGTAATTTTGTAAATCCCAAACTGCTCTAAAATTAAAAGTTGATTGTTAATATATAAGTTGACTGTTTTTATTAAGGATAAAATGATATGAATCAATATTGTATGTATACAAATGAGCTTTTTCAGTAACTTAACTGTCATTTCAGCATTCTATGTCAAGCAAATATTGTTGGTTCTCATAGTCTCCTTTAACCTTGAATTGTTGATGTTTTTTTCTCTTTGTTTCTATTGCTTACTGAACAATCTTGACATCTCTTTACTATATCTAATATATCCACAAAATTCAGTAATTCAGTTATTAATCATACCCATCAATTTCTCTAAGAGTTAGATAAAACACTAAGTGAAAATAGATTTAATAAGGACAGACAGTGATTCACAGTGTTCCACAGATGCCATTAAGATAACAAATAATGCATGTCTCTTTGAATAGAAAAAAAGGAAATTACTAAAAAATAAATAACAGGCTATATTAGTTTTGGCTTTGAACATAGTTTAAACGACAGTGTTTGTTTTACTTTCTCTAGAAGCTTCATATTTATAACTATTACTTTTAATTGGTTATGTTGCATCTTCCTTCCAAGTGATTAATACACTAATTGGCACTTCTGTATAATTACTATTGAAAAGTCGTTAAACTTTAATACTGGGGGTGAGGCATCTTATTTAGATATGCATATATAGATAATTTTATTAATTATATATATATAAGTCCACGAGATGACTGGGATATTGTATGTATTAAAAGAGATAAAAATCATCTACGGAACTTATTGTACTGTAGGTTGATAATGCAGAAGTCCTGAAAATAATTAAACTTATTTTTGTGCTGTTTTCCCGATGTTTTAGGACTATTGCGTGTGAGAACATTCATTTATAAATTATACTGGTAATCCTCTGAAAGAAATTATAAAATGGAAAGTAAAACTGAAAAGTATAAAGTTTAAATAGATGGAAACAAGTAGAAGTATACAAGACAAATAAACAGCATATGAGAGTTCCTGAACGGCATGGTCTTACGGAGGAGAAAGGGCACATTGAGTAGGTACTAGTAAGGCAAAGCACACACACATTATGCTCTTTCTTTGTACTTCCCATTTTCTGCTCACTTTTTTCCTGTTCTACTGATTTCTATAAATGCTGGATACGTGTTTGTCCTTTATTCATTTGTTTGTTGACTCCCACATTCCTTTATTGAACGAATGTTATCTACATGTCTGCCAAGTACCAGCCATCCTTGTAAGCACACATCACCCCTGCCCTCAGGTAAATTTCTACTGATATCTACTGCTTAGAAGAATCATCTTTTTTCTTCTTCTGCAAGGATTTTGGATGGGAACTTGATGTCATTTCTGAGCCTTTTTGGCTTTTGGATAGAACAGAATATACTTCCTAGTTTGGGTGGTAACAGAAATGGTCCCCAGTATCCTAGATGATCTCTGTTTCTCAGTTAGCTGCTTTTTCACAGGTTACTGGCCTCTTCTGCAGATGTAGCAGCAGCTTTAATAAAGCTTGGCTATTTTGCAAGTCATATTCATGTACTTTAAATAGTCATTTGGAGACAAAGCTATATAGATCACAGTTTTCACCATTTAAGCATAAAGCACAGATGTATTAATTATAAAAATAAAACTGGTAAACATTCATGTAAAAGGTCTGGGATATTAACATCTTGATAATGAAGGATGAGAAGTTAAAAAATTATTATTAATGGACAAAACTGAGAATTTTATGCTTTATTAACCAAATTGGATTGGGTATTACATCCAGACATTTTAATAATTATAACAAGTTAATTTATACCGATGTCACTCTTTGTTTCTTTCTGCTGTAGGAATATAAAATAATGAGGTATTCATTTTTTTCTTCTTTGTTACCTAAAAAGGTGGCTAAGCGTAGGTGTTTGGGTACAAGGACTTAGATTTAGGAGTTACTAATAGCTTTTGTGTTGCAGTAATTAAAAACTGAAAATTCTACAAATTGGGAAAATTTCCCCATCACCCAGTTTAGATTTTGAACCTGCATTCATTTGAGAAGATTCTTGTGATGGAGAGCTCTTACACTTACCAAAGCTTTCAGTGTCCAATATTTGTAAGGCAACTGCCACAAAGAAAAAGCAAAATTGACCATGATGAAGTCCCAGGAAACTCTCAAATTATCTACCTATTTCTTTCTTCTACATCACTAGGAAAGGCCCAAAATAACACGACTAAGATTGACTTTCTCATTACCAGGGGAGTGATAATATTTTTACCAGGAAAAAATAAGGTGAGCTGTAATAGCACTTGAATATGAATGCTATGAGGAACATTTATACCAGGTGGAGAACTGTTAATCTTATTTTAGTTACTTCTGAGTTTGATAGATGCTCATAGCTGGATAAATCCTTCATCTGTGGGCTTGATACGTACCCAAGTCAGAATACAGTATATGTGGCTCAAATACTGAATATATCCTGTTCACTTATTCGGTTAATGTCTATAGTGCACTAAGTATGTGATGGGTTTCTTCAGAGCATTTAGGACACAACCATGTACAAAACAGAAAAATCACTCTTCTCTTGGATACTACTGTCTAGTTAACAAAGATAGTCACTGTATAGATTAAACAACTGGGTAAACAAGAAAACGCCAGTTATAATAATTGCTAGGTTAAGGGAATCAACTACCATATAGAGAGAACCGAGCACTACGCTATGTTGGATGGTCAGGGAAGGCCAATTGGAGAATGTGGCATTTAAGCAACTGTTAAAAGGAATTAGCTTTTTAAACAGAATAACTTCTCAGGTAGGAGAAATAGGATGAAGGCCCTAAAGTGACAAAAATATTCAGTACAATCACGGACCAGAAAGAAAGCCAATGTGGCTGGATTGTTTATCAAACTATGGTTTTAGTGAGTTATAAAAAGGAAGCTCAGGGGCTTCCCTGGTGGCACAGTGGTTAAGAGTCCGCCTGCCAATGCAGGGGACACGGGTTTGATCCCTGGTCCGGGAAGATCCCACATGCCGCGGAGCAACTAAGCCCATGTGTCACAACTACTGAGCCTGCGTGCCACAACTACTGAAGCCTGCGCGCCTAGAGACCATGCTCCACAACAGGAGAAGCCACGACAATGAGAAGCCCGCACACTGCAACGAAGAGTAGCCCCCACTCTCTGCAACTAGAAAAGCCCGTGCACAGCAACGAAGACACAACACAGCCAAAAATAAAAAAAAAAATTTTTAATTAAAAAAATAAACATAAAAAGGAAGCTCAGAGATGTTTTCAGAGATGAAGTCTTGGGTCAGGCCATATTAGGTCTTATAGACTAAGTTGGAGAGTTTGGATTTTATTATGAATGCATCTGAATCCATAGTAATGGATAGTTTTGATTTGATAAAAAAAAAACACACAATATAATTTATAGTTTCAAATGTTCCTCTAACTTCTGTGTGAATAATGTGAATGCCAGGAGGACGACCAGCAGGCTACTGCATAACCCAGTTGGTTGTCAATGAGAGCTTGTGCAGGAGCAAGTATAAGGGGAGAGAAGAATAGTGAACATGTTCACGATATATTTTGGTAGAGAGAGATGTGGGTATTGTGGATGTCGTAGATGGAGGGCGTAAGAGAAAAAAAAGGAAAAAAACGCTAACTCCTATTTCTGTGGTTTAACAACTGAGAAAATCTGCTGAATTCTGAAATAAGAAATTTTGGAGGATGAAAAATTTTATTGGTAGTAATTTGATTGTGGGCGTCCTTATGTGGAGCCGTGTGGGGTATGGCTGAAATATGAGTGGAGAATATATGAATTGGGTGTTCTATGAGGGCTGGAGGTATAAATTTGGGACACAGTGACATATAGATTGTATGCAAAATCATGGCTACATGTGATTAAATTGAAGAGTAAATATAGGAAACATTAAGGCTGAGCACCAAACCTTTAGGCACTTTACAATCAAGATTTTATAATAAAGTAGAAGGTAGTAAAGATGATTTAGTATATATGGCTAGTGATATGGAGGGAAGAAACCAAGATACTGAAGTATTATGGTGTCGAAGAGAAGAAAATTATTAAAAAAAAAAAAAAAAAAAGGAGGGGTACCCCAAGTAACTTTTAGTCAGATAAGTAGAACACAAAGAAGTGACCACTGAAATCTGGAGGTCCTTGGTGACAAAGACCAGGAAATTTACTGGAATAATGAGGAAAAAGGGCTGATTTAACTTGGCTTGATGATACAAAAAGGTGGGGAGGGAGAAAATATAAGCATTGATTATGGTCACCTTCCAGAGGAGGTTTTGCTGTGAAAAGACAAAGAAATAGAGACAGTAGCTGCAGGGAATGTGGTACATATTTCTATGACTGTGAAAAGGTCGAAAGAGAAAGTAGTGATGGAAGATGTCTTTGAGAAGCAACTAATGGATGGTGAGAAGAGTTTGGACACGAGAAGAGTTTGGACTTAAATAGTAGAAGGGATACTTGATTAACAATAACAAAAAGAGGCTGACAAGTGTGGATTCAGATTAAGGGGTTTGGGTAGATGTGGTAATAAAGAGATAAGGGGAATTCTTTACCTGGGAATGTTCTGCAGACTGAAACTAACATGTTGTAACTTTAAGGGGTGGCTTTGTCCTCAGTGTCCCTGGGTGGAGATGGGTTCTAATTCCAGATGTTTCCACCCAACTCTAAATTCTCTCCACCTGCCAGCTTGCTCTGTCAAATCAATGTACTTATAATTGTTGTTTGTAATGATTGTTAATTTTCTTTTCAAACCTTGTTAATTCAAATATGACATCACTTATATGTGGAATCTAAAAATATGGTACAAATGAACTTACTTACAAAATGGAAATAGAGTCACAGATGTAGAAAACAAATTTATGGTTACCAAGGGGAAAGAGGGGGGAGGGATAAATTGGGAGATTGGGATTGACATACACACACTACTGTATATAAAATAGTAGTAAGAACCTACTGTATAGCACAGGGAACTCTACTCAATACTCTGTAATGACCTATATGGGAATAGAATCTACAAAACAGTGAATATATGTACAGGTATAACTGATTCACTTTGCTGTACCAGAAACTAACATAACATTGTAAATCAACTATACTCCAATAAAAATTAATTAAAAAAAAAAAATAGAGATTAAAAACAGTTTTTTGAGAATTTGAGAGCTTTTACTAAAATATTTAAATTGATGAACTGTGGCTTAAGTTTTTTGCGAACTGTGTGGTTGAAATTGATAAAAATTAAAGTACAGGAAGGTGGCAGCTGTGATGGAGGGTAGTGACAATTTTATCATGAAAACAGTGAATACAATCTGAACATAATAGGGAGCTGTGTACTTTCTGAAGTGTATTTGCTGAAAAAATTATTACAGTATTTTCAAAGTTCACTCCTTTCTTTTCACAAGGTCAAAGCAACCCGCATTTCTCTAGGAATGTTCAGGCAGAGAGAGTGCACCTGGATGAATTATACTCCAGCGGAGGAATGCATCACTGATCTCCTCTAGCACTATATCTGTTTAGATTTACTCTTTTCTATTGAGAGGAGGAAATGAGAGAATGGGGCTTAACATTTTGTCCATTTGCATTCTAGTCACTTAAATAATAATAGCTAGTTTCCAGAGTAGAAAAGTGTGCTTTAAAATAAGGGCATTCTCTCAAATCTTAATAGTTTCCACTATAAAAACTGAGGACAGTCCTTCCTAGATTCCCTGTTTCAGAGAACTGTTATTAGTTGAGTCAAAACTTTAAATGGCTTTTGTTGTAAAATAAACAATTGGTATATGGCATTCTATGAGAGGGATAGTCTGAGAATGGTTTATTGTGACAATGCAATCACTTTCAGGTATTACATTTCAGGATGAAAACTATAAATCATTCACCTTGCCAGCATGAAGTCTGACTTATTCCTGTGGTCAACATGGGTACGGACACCAAGGGCAAATGGGTCAGAATAACTTGATGAAAAAAGCCCTTGAGCATTAATCACATATATTTCACCTCTTGCATGAACAAATGTGTTATATGTTCTCTACTATCAATTCTTTAATTATATATTAGTCATAATCATCTTCCTGTTATGTGATATATGTTATTTTAATATGTAATATGTACTGATATATGAATGAATAAAGGACATTGACATATACCAAGATTATAATTGGTTATAACAAGTATGTTTTGTTTTTATCATTTAAATCACTTTAATTGTATCTATAATTGATAAATGTACCAATTATAACTGTGTCCCTAATAACATGACACTGATTTGTTTTTGTTTGCTTTTATAGGTACAACATATACTTTAATCCACATATGTTATGAAAACAATGGTATAAATAACTACATGGTTTATTTTAGAATGGAACTTCCTATTTATTCAATTACAGGCCCCTCAAAGTCTACAGGTAGTATTTCTCAACTAGTAATGTGTATATGAACCATATGGGATGCTGTTAAAAAGCAAATTCTGATTCCTTATGCAGGGAGAGGAGGGGAAGATTGTTTTATTTCCAACTCCATGGTGATTCCAATGCTTCTATTGTGCTGATCACAGTTTAAGTAGCAAATAATATAAGTATATGCTTTTGTAGATCAATAGGTTAATGAAATATAAACTAAAATGTTTTCAGCACTGAGTGGTTATATTCCAACACAATTTTTGCCTAAATGAAAGGGGCAAGAGTCAATTACAAATACATTTTCTAATTCCCTTTTATCAGTGCCTTTTTTCTCCCACATTCTTTACTTCCATTTTAAATAAATCTCAACTACAAATACTTTTAGTAATGACTCATGCTGACTTCAAAATGAGCAGTGTGGCTCAAAAACAAGAGCACCTTTTACAAAAATGTTTTCTTCTGGGAAATGGTAACTTCTGTTGCCATTCTCTCAGTCCTTCTCACCCTCTTCGTCCTGCTTCTCACCAAGGATGTGACAGTGAACCCTCTTCAGCTTTGTTTGAAAACACGAGCAGTGGCAAAAGACCAGTGCCAAAGACCAGAAGACTTAATGATCTCTTAAAGACCTCTTTATTCTTTCACTTATTTTTTGGAAAGTATTAAAATTTAAATATTCAGTATCATTCAAGACTTTCTTTCAATCATTTCAAGGCTTCTAAAAATTTATTTCAAAACTAACAGCTGAACAGCTGAATGTACTCCATTTGAGGGCTCTCAATAGAAAATTCAGGAATGCAGATTATGCTCTGTTAGTTTGCTGCTATTCAGGGAGGCTAAGAAAACTCCTTAAGGGAGAGACCTTCAAGATGGCAGAGGAGTAAGACGTGGAGATCACCTTCCTCCCCACAAATACATCAGAAATACATCTACATTTGGAACCAGTCCTACAGAACACCTACTGAATGCTAGCAGAAGACCTCAGACTTCCCAAAAGGCAAGAAACTCCCCACGTACCTGGGTAGGTCAAAAGAAAAAAGAAATAACAGAGACAAAAGAATAGGGCCGGGACCTGCACCAGTGGGAGGGAGCCGTGAAGGAGGAAAGGTCTCCACACACTAGGAAGCCCCTTCGCGGGCGGAGACTGCGGGTGGCGGAGGGGGGAAGCTGCGGAGCCACGGAGGAGAGCGCAGCCACAGGGGTGCGGAGGGCAAAGCAGAGAGATTCCCGCACGGAGGCTCGGCGCCGAGCAGCACTCACCAGCCCGAGAGGCTTGTCTGCTCACCCGCCGGGGCGGGCGGGGCTGGGAGCTGAGGCTCGGGCTTCGGTCGGATCGCAGGGAGAGGACTGGGGTTGGCTGCGTGAACACAGCCTGAAGGGGGGCTAGTGCGACACAGAAAGCCGGAAGGGAGTCCGGGAAAAAGTCTGGAACTGCCTAAGAGGAAAGACACCATTGTTTCGCAGTGCGCAAAGACAGGGGATTCAGAGCGCCGCCTAAACGAGCTCCAGAGACAGGCGCGAGCCGCGGCTGTCAGCGCGGACACCAGAGACAGGCATGAGACGCTAAGGCTGCTGCTGCCGCCACCAAAAAGCCTGTGTGTGAGCACAGGTCACTCTCCACACCTCCCCTCCCGGGAGCCTGTGCAACCCGCCACTGCCAGGGGCCCGTGATCCAGGGACAACTTCCCCTGGAGAACACACGGCGCGCCTCAGGCTGTTGCAATGTCAAGCCGGCCTCCGCCACTGCAGGCTCACCACTCATTCTGTACCCCTCCCTCCCCCTGGCCTGAGTGAGCTAGAGCCCCCTAATCAGCTGCTACTTTAACCGCGTAATGTCTGAGGGAAGAACAGACGCCCTCAGGCGACCTACATGCAGAGGCGGGTCCAAATCCAAAGCTGAACCCCAGGAGCTGTGCGAACAAAGGAGAGAAAGGGAAATTTCTCCCAGCAGCCTCAGGAGCAGCGGATTAAATCTCCACGGTCAACTTGATGTGCCCTGCATCTGTGGAATACCTGAATAGACAACAAAACATCCAAAATTGAGGCGGTGGACTTTGGGAGCAACTATAGGCGTGGGGTTTGCTTTCTGGATCTAATTTGTTCCTGGTTTTATGCTTATCTTAGTTTAGTATTTAGAGTTTATTCCCATTGGTACATTTGTTTATTGATTTGTTTGCTCTCTACTTTGTTAGTACAGTTTTTAGCACTTGTTATCACTTGTAGATTTGTTTCTTGGTTTGGGTGCTCTCTTCTTTCTTTCTTTCTTTTTATTACATTTTAATTTCTTATATTTTTAATTATTTTTTATTTTTTATTTTAATAACTTTATATTATTTTATTGTTTCCTTCTTTCTTTTTTTCTCCCTTTTCTTCTGAGCCATGTGGCTGACAGGGTCTTGGTGCTCCAGCCAGGCGTCAGGCCTGTGCCTCTGAGATGGGAGAGCTGAGTTCAGGACATTTGTCCACCAGAGACCCTCCAGCTCCACGTAATATGAAACAGTGAAAGCTCTCCAGGAGATCTCCATCGCAATGCTAAGACCCAGCTCCACTCAATGACCACCAAGCTACAGTGCTAGACATCCTATGCCAAACATCTAGCAAGACAGGAACACAACCCCACCCATTAGCAGAGAGGCTGCCTAAATTCATAATAAGGTCACAGGCACCCCAAAACACACCACCAGACACATTCCTGCCCACCAGAAAGACAAGATCCAGCCTCATTCACCAGAACACAGGCACAGTCCCCTCCACCAGGAAGCCTGCACAACCCACTGAACCAACCTCAGCCACTGGGGGCCGACACCAAAAACAACGGGAACTACAAACCGGCAGCCTGCGAAAAGGAGACCCCAAACACAGTAAGTTAAGCAAAATGAGAACACAGAGAAACACACAGGAGATGAAAGAGAAAGGCAAAAACCCACCAGACCAAACAAATGAAGAGGAAATAGGCAGTCTACCTGAAAAAGAATTCAGGGTAATGATAATAAAGATGATCTAAAATCTTAGAAATAGAATGGAGAAAATACAAGAAAAGTTTAACAGGGACCTAGAAGAACTAAAGAGCAAACAATGATAAACAACACAATAAATGAAATGAGAAATTCTCTGGAAGGGGAATCAATTGCAGAATAACTGAGGCAGAACAACAGATAAATGACCTGGAAGATAAAATAGTGGAAATAACTACAGCACAGCAGAATAAAGAAAAAAGAATGAAAAGAATGGAGGAGAGTCTCAAAGACCTCTGGCACAACATTAAATGCACCAACATTCGAATTATAGGGGTCCCACAAGAAGAAGAGAAAAAGAAAGGGATTCAGAAAATATTTGAAGAGATTATAATTAAAAACTTCCCTAAATATGGGAAAGGAAAGAGTCAATCACTCCAGGAATTGCAGAGAGTCCCATACAGGATAAATCCAAAGAGAATCATGCCAAGGCATTTAAATCAAACTATCAAAAATTAAATGCAAAGAACAAATATTAAAAGCAGCAAGGGAAAAGCAACAAATAACATACAAGGGAATCCCCATAAGGTTAACATCTGGTCTTTCAGCAGAAACTCTGCAGGACAGAAGGGAGGGGCAGGACATATTTAAATTGATGAAAGGGAAAAACCTACAACCAAGATTACTCTACCCAGCAAGAATATCATTCAGATTCAACGGAGAAATTAAAACATTTACAGACAAGCAAAAGCTAAGAGTATTCAGGACCACCAAACAAGCTTTACAACAAATGCTAAATGAACTTCTCTAGGCAGGAAACACAAGACAGGGAAAACACCTACAGTAACAAACCGAAAACAATTAAGAAAATGGTGATAGGAACACACATATCGATAATTACCTTAAATATAAATGGATTAAATGCTCCAACCAAAAGACATAGACTGGCTGAATGGATACAAAAACGTGACCTGTATAAATGATGTCTACAAAAGACCCACTTCAGACCTAGGGACACATACAGACCGAAAGTGAGGGGATAGAAAAAGATATTCCATACAAAAGGAAGTCAAAGGAAAGCTTGAGTAGCAATTCTCATATCAGACAAAATAGACTTTAAAACAAAGACTATTACAAGAGACAAAGACGGACACTACATAATGATCAAGGGATCAATC
This sequence comes from Eschrichtius robustus, assembly GCF_028021215.1. Lineage (NCBI taxonomy): Eukaryota > Metazoa > Chordata > Mammalia > Artiodactyla > Eschrichtiidae > Eschrichtius > Eschrichtius robustus. The sequence goes on from NC_090829.1 coordinate 124,829,942, forward strand.
CAAGAAGAAGATATAACAATTGTAAATATTTATGCACCCAACATAGGAGCACCTCAATACATAAGGCAACTACTAACAGCCATAAAGGGGAAATCGACAGTAACACAATCATAGTAGGGGACTTTAATACCCCACTATCACCAATGGACAAATCATCAAAAATGAAAGTAAAAAAGGAAACACAAGCTTTAAATGATACGTTAAACAAGATGGACTTAATTGATATTTATAGGACATTCCGTCCAAAAACAATAGAATACACTTTCTTCTCAAGAGCTCAAGGAACATTCTCCAGGATAGATCATCTCTTGGGTTACAAATCAAGCCTCGGTAAATTTAAGAAAATTGAAATCATATCAAGTGTCTTTTCCGACCACAACGCTATAAGACTAGATATCAATTACAGGAAAAAATCTGTAAAGAACACAAACACATGGAGGCTAAACAATACACTACTAAATAAGCCATGGATCACTGAAGAAATCAAAGAGGAAATCAAAAAATACCTAGAAACAAATGACAATGAAAACACGACAACCCAAAATCTAAGGGTTGCAGCAAAAGCACTTTTAAGAGGGAAGTTTATAGCAATACAATCCTACCTCAAGAAACAAGAAATATCTCAAATAAACAACCTAACATTAGACCTAAAGCAATTAGAGAAGGAAGAAGAACAAACACTCCAAAGTTAGCAGAAGGAAAGAATCATAAATTGCAAACCAGAAATAAATGAAAAAGAAATGAAAGAAACAATAGCAAAGAACAATAAAACTGAAAGCTGGTTCTTTGAGAAGATAAACTAAATTGATAAACCATTAGCCAGACTCATCAAGACAAAAAGGGAGAAGACTCAAATCAATAGAATTAGAAATGAGAAGGGAGAAGTAACAACTGACACTGCAGAAAAAGAAAGGATCATGAGAGATTACTACAAGCAACTATATGCCAATAAAATGAGCAACCTGGAAGAAATGGACACATTTTTAGAAAAGCACAACATTCCAAGACTGAACCAGGAAGAAATAGAAAATAAAAAGAGACCAATCACAAGCACTGAAATTGAAAGCGTGATTAAAAATCTTCCAACAAACAAAAGCCCAGGACCAGATGGCTTCACAGGTGAATTCTATCAAACATTTAGAGAGGCGGTAACACCTATCCTTCTCAAACTCTTCTAAAATACACCAGAGGCAGAAACACTCCCAAACTCATTCTATGAGGCCACCATTACCCTAATACCAAAACCAGACAAAGATGTCTCAAAAAAAGAAAACTACAGGCCAATATCACTGATGAACATTATATGGAAAAATCCTCAACAAAATACAAGCAAACAGAATCCAGCAGAACATTAAAAGGATCATACGCCATGATCAAGTGGGGTTTATCCCAGGAATGCAAAGATTCTTCAATATGCAAATCAATCAATGTGATACACCATATTAACAAACTGAAGGAGAAAAACCAAATGATCATCTCACTGATGCAGAAAAGGCTTTTGACAAAATTCATCACCCATTTATGATAAAAACTCTCCAGAACGTAGGCATTGAGGGAACTTACCTCAACATAATACAGGCCATATATGACAACCCCACAGCCAACATCGTTCTCAGTGGTGAAAAACTGAAACCATTTCCACTAAGACCAGGAACAAGACAAGGTTGCACACTTTCACCACTATTATTCAACCTAGTTTTGGAAGCTTTACCCACAGTAATCAGAGAGGAAAAAGAAATAAAAGGAATTCAAATCGGAAAAGAAGTAAGACTGTCACTGTTTGCACCTGACATGATACTATACATAGAAAATCCTAAGGATGCTACCAGAAAACTACTAGAGCTAATCAATGAATTTAGAAAAGTAGCAGGATACAAATTTAATGCACAGAAATCTCTTGCATTCCTATACACTAATGATGAAAAATCTGAAAGAGAAATTAAGGAAACACTCCCATTTACCATCACAACAAAAAGAATAAAATATCTAGGAATAAACCTACCTAAGGAGACAAAAGACCTGTATGCAGAAAAGTATACGACACTGATGAAAGACATTAAAGATACAAACAGATGGAGAGATATAATATGTTCTTGGTTTGGAAGAATCAACATTGTGAAAATGACTCTACTACCCAAAGCAATCTACAGATTCAAGCAATCCCTATCAAATTACCAATGGCATTTTTCACAGAACTAGAACAAAAAATTTCACAATTTGTATGGAAGCACAAAAGACCCCGAATAGCCAAAGCAATCTGGAGAAAGAAAAATGGAGTTGGAGGGATCAGGCGCCCTGACTTCAGACTATAATACAAAGTTACAGTAATCAAGACAGTATGGTACTGGCACAAAAACAGAAATAGAGATCAATGGAACAGGATAGAAAGCCCAGAGGTAAACCCACGCACATATGGTCACCTTATTTTTGGTAAAGGAGGCAAGAATATACAATGGAGAAAAGACAGCCTCTTCAGTAAGTGGCGCTGGGAAAACTGGACAGCTACGTGTAAAAAATGAAATTAGAACACTTCCTAACACCATATATAAAAATAAACTCAACATGGATTAAAGACCTAAATGTAAGGCCAGACACTATAAAACTCTTGGAGGAAAACATAGGGAGAACACTCTATGACATAAATCACAGGAAGATCCTTTTTGACCCACCTCCTGTAGAAATGGAAATAAAAATAAAAATAAACAAATGGGACCTAATGAAACTTACAAGCTTTTGCAAAGCAAAGGAAACCATAAACAAGATGAAAAGACAACCCTCAGAATGGGAGAAAATATTTGCTAATGAAGCAACTGACAAAGGATTAATCTCCAAAATTTACAAGCAGCTCAATATCAAAAAAACAAAGAACCCAATCCAAAAATGGGCAGAGACCTAAATAGACATTTCTCCAAAGAAGATATACAGATTGCCAACAAACACATGAAAGGATGCTTAACATCACTAATCATTAGAGAAATGCAAATCAAAACTGCAATGAGGTATCACCTCACACCAGTCAGAATGGCCATCATCAAAAATCTACAAACAGTAAATGCTGGAGAGGGTGTAGAGACAACAGAACCCTCTTCCACTGTTTTGGGGAATGTAAATTGATACAGCCACTATGGAGTACAAAATGGAGGTTCCTTAAGAAACTAAAAATAGAACTACCATATGACCCATCAATCCCACTATTGGGCATATACCCTGAGAAAACCATAATTCAAAAAGAGTCATGTACCACAATGTTCATTGCAGCACTATTTACAATAGCCAGGACATGGAGTCAACCCAAGTGCCCACTGACAAATGAATGGATAAAGAAGTTGTGGCACATATATACAATGGAATATTACTCAGCCATAAAAAGAAAGGAAATTGAATTATGTGTAGTGAGGTGAATGGAGCTAGAGTCTGTCTTACAGAGTGAAGTAAGTCAGAAAGAGAAAAACAAATACCGTATGCTAACACATATATATGGAATCTAAAAAAAAAAAAAAAAGGTTCTGAAGAACCTAGGGGCAGGACAGGAACATAGATGCAGATGTAGAGAATGGACTTGAGGACACACGGAGGGGGAAGGGTAAGCTGGGACGAAGTGAGAGAGTAGCATTGACATATATACACTACCAAATGTAAAATAGATAGCTAGTGGGAAGCAGCGGCATAGCACAGGGAGATCATCTCGGTGCTTTGTGACCACCTAGAGGGGTGGGATAGGGAGGGTGGGAGGGAGACGCAAGAGGGAGGAGATATGGTGATATACGTATATGTATGGCTGATACACTTTGTTACATAGCAGAAACTAACACACCATTGTAAAGCAATTATACTCCAATGAAGATGTTAAAAAAAAAACAAAACAAGGCTTGTCCAGTATCATATGATATCACTTCTATGTGGAATCTAAAAAAATGATACAAGTGAACTTATTTATAAAACTGAAACAGACTCACAGACTTAGTAAATAAACTTTTGGTTACCAAAGGGGAAACCTAGGGTGGAGGGATTAAATTGGGAGATGGCGGTTAACATATACTCACTACTATATATAAAATAATCAAGAAGGACCTGCTGTATCGCACAGGGACTCTACACAATACTCTGTAATAATGTATATGGGAAAAGAATCTGCAAAAGAATAGATATATGTGTATATATAATTGAATCACCTTGCTGTATACCTGAAACTAATACAACATTGTAAATCACCTATGCTCCAATATAAAATACAAATTATAGAACAAAAAATCTCCTTAAGAATTATATACGTGTGTTTGTGTGCCTGTACACATATACATATATATGTATCTTAAAAATATAACTTACATATAAAATATATATTTTATATAATTCTCGTTTTTCTCTGAATTAATGTTTGCATAATAACAACTACCACCTGCAGATCTCAAAGCAATGGAATTCCAGCTCAGCAGCTGCAGAAGCAACAACAGCAGCTGTAACCTGGTTTTCAGAGGAGCCGGAATCATGTTTCACAGGTACATTTAAATTTGGTGTAATTACACAGCTTGTCCTAGCTAGATTTCAACTTTTATAGAGGAGTCATAAATATAATAGCATAACAAAGAATTATATTAAATTGAAAGCAGTATCTCTTTTGCTTTGTCATTGTCTTCAAATATATTATGTAGGCTTGATTACATTTATAAAAACAACTGTTGCTACTGGAAACATAAAAGTTTGAAATCTAGGGAGGTGCACACTTAGAGTAATAAGGCCTATTAAAATAATATATATGGAGGGATTTTAATTGTAAACTTGTTTGTAAATTGATTTCTTTTTTAAGTGACAAACAATGCTGCATCCTTTGCTTTTGAAGAGGTAACTTTAGGAGCTGCACGTGTGTGTGGGTGTCACTTTTACTTTCAAATAACTTTCATATGTAAAAAATTTGTTCACAGAACCTTTATATGCAATCTGACGTTTTTTCCAACTGTGTTAAGTGGACTTTTCAAAGCAATAAAAAATAGAGTTCAGAAGATACTGTTTTCATGAAAATATCATAGCAGTAAAATAAATGTAAGGAAAATGTATTATTCACCATAATTAGTGCAATCGACCATAATTAGTTCAAAGATAATTGGAAAGCTTACAAATATGAGCAAATCTCTTAATTCATAAGCCTTACTTGTGTAATATCACTTGTATCTCATTTTAAGTCCAAAAACTATCAACATTTTTTTTCTCCCTGTTTTTGATTTTAATAATTTAGTTTAGTCTTAAGTATGATTATTCGATAAAATGTATTGAAATAAATTTCCACATATTAAATTGTATTGGACCTATAAATAATTAGCAATAATGTACATTATCTTGGTTAGTAGTTAATTGTACAGCTAATTGACCTAGAGCTCTTTGAAATAACTTTTCTTTTAATTAATAAATTTATAAAATTTATTTTAAAGTACAGAAAATCATTAAAATTAGGAAAACCTGTATTGCTCAATTTAATTTCCCTAATCGGGCAACTTTTTTCTAATTAATTTCTTCCCTATGACCTAAAATTCATTCTTAAGCTACTATATTTTTTATAACTGTTTGCCGGATAGATACCCTAATTTTCCGTATCCACAAAGTAATTAGTGTGTAGGCTCATCTCCTTTAAGTGATACATCCTATAATGGAGTAAAAAGGGAAAACATTTGCTGATACTATCACAATTCCCAAAGGAAACATTCAGATAGCAAATTATTATTATAAAGTGTTCATATCATGAAAACATGAATGTATGAGTATGAAAGTATTCGTATGAGTAGTTAAGTGTGTTAAATGTTTCCATGGATTCATGTCGGTGCAGCTGAAGACTAGCAGTTGTTAATTTTCATCCTGCAGAATATGTTTTACAGATATAAGAGCTTTTATTTTTCTTATCTACATCATCCGGCATTATTTTATATATATTGATTTTACAATTTCAATACATTTAGGTTTCATAATTTATTTTTCTTGCTACTTGTTATATGAGAAAACAGTAACGCTCCACATGACAAATGAAACCAAAATATACATCAAGCAAAACAGGCCTTGAATGTCTTCTCCCTTTTATAAATGTTTAATTACATTTCAGAAAGAGGTAACTTTTTTTTTCCTATGTGATTTGAATTCATAAAAATTCGTACTACAGTATAATTGCATACTTCCATGTTCTCAACCATACTAAACAGAAGCAAACATACAGGGCATGTAACACAGGTGTAAATTAAATCTATTTTTACATTTTGGAGCCTAGCAATTTACTTAATGCTATTTAACCATGGCGTAACATGCAAACTGTGCTAATAAATTAGTGGGTGAAGGAATGTGCTTCAGGTGTTAGTCTAAAATTTATGTTCCTAATAGACATTATTTTCTGCATTATTGAGCAGCAATTATTTTGCTTCACATATCACCACAATATTTTAAAGTTTCACTTTCATCTGAAATGGCTTCTGGTTATCATGAGAACTACAAGTATGCTAAATTGCATGGCATATTGCATTTGTTAAGAAAACAGAAGCTGATCATTCCATTAATCCAGAATTAGGTGAGTCTATACGGTTAGTTTCTGTGTTAGGAATATGAAGGTATGGAAATACTTGTATATTTATGAAACCATACAAATGTAAGCATTTGTATATTTATGTAAAGCATGCCATGTTATTTTTATTTGTTTTCTAAAAATATGAATAATCAGTGAAACTACATCTTGACTTGGCTGTATACTGTTAGTGCTTCTGTGGAACATTATGATCTCAACTTAGTTTTAAATGCATATCACATTTAATTATCTTTAATTTGGATCTTATTGAAAATAAACTGTAATTAGGGAATGCCACTAAAACACTTCTGTGGTCTTACTAGAAAATATCTTTATTATGTATACACATTTCTGTTTCCCTCTTTTTTATTATTGATCAATCTATCATCTATCTATGACTAAGATGACTGGACTAATTAAATAAGAATGAAATAAATGGAGAAATGAAAGATGACTTCTTGTTGTCTCCCTTGAGTAACTATGTAGATGATATATTTAGAGTAATACTGTAGTTTGGGACAAAGTCCATTCAAGGGAGACCCAAAGTGTTCAATTTTAGATATGTTCAAATATTGAGATATCAGTCTAGCATCCAAACATGCCAACGGATTAATAAGATCTGTGACTCTAAATCTCTAGGCTTCAAGTGCAAGTCAGTAGTCATCTTCACAGAGAGTATTTTAGAGCCATAAAAGTAGATGAGATAATCTAAAAAGAATACAGAAATTAAAAGAAGTACAGTACTGCCAATGAGGACAAATTTTGAAGAACAGAGGTAGATGTAGGTAAAAACAAAAACTAACCAAAGAAGGAAGAGCCAGGATGGGATGGGGGTGGGAGGATTGTGGTGTAAGACCAGTTAAATAAAGGAAAAGTATGTCAAGAAAAAAACAACAACAAAAAATAGGTCAACTGTGAAGAATACTGATGAAGGGTCAAGTGAGATGAAGATTTGGCAATATGAGATGACTGGCCAATTTGACAGCTCACTGCAGATCTCTACTGAATGAGAAGTAGTGAATATGGTATTTTTTTAGAAGATTCTTCTTGGAGATTGGCTATGGGTAGGGCAGAAAATGGAACAGTAACTGGAGGCGAATGGTGAAAACACTTGCACTTTTAAAACCACTCTGGTATTATAATTGACACGCAGTGAAATTCACAGAATTAAAATGGACAAAGACTTTTGATTATTATCATCATGGACATAAACAACCGTCAAATTAAGTTATGGAATTATTGATCTAACCAATACCTAAATTAAGGTTATAGAAACCTCTTCTTATCTCTTTTTTAGTCCATTTCCTCAAAATCCCTACACAGAAACTACTTGTTCCAATTTCTTATTTCTATCGCAATAGATCAGTGTTACAGTTCCTGGGACTTCATAAAAAACTGAACCACATATTTTTATACCAGGCTTTTTCCCGCCTCAGACATATGGCTTTTGAAATTATTCATGAATATCACTGTGGTCTTCATTAGTTTATTCTTTTTCATTGCTGAGCACTATTTCATTGTAGGAACGTACCCATATAATTAAACATTTTCCTGTTGATACATGTTTTCCTGTTGATGCACACATTTCTTTCCAGATTTGAGCAATTTTAAGTAACTGAGTGCAAGACCACTCATAACTCAAAAACAATTTTCAAATGATCTTATACTATTTCACATATCATACAGTGTAAGAAGTATCAAATGTTAAGCTGAATCTTGTGATTATGAATTTAGGGTGAAATTATCAGCCTTAGAATGGGCTTTTAACCAGCAAATTTCACTTGCTTAGGAAAATGCATGAAGAAAGTAAAGAAAATATTTTGGAGTTGGGTTTTTTGAGTCTATTGTGAAGGAGTTGAGATTTAAAAGATGCTACAGTTATTGGTGAGGGTTAAGATCTAACATGCGACATTAATCCTAGTGGTTAATGTGAACTGAAAGCAAACGTCACTATATTTACGAAAGCCAAAAAAAAAAAAAAAAAACAGACATCAAGTTTTTTGTTTTCTATAACAATGTGAATTTGAAGTCTTTGAGAAAAAATAATAGGAATTACTAAGACACCAAAGAATCATTACTTTTTTCCCTTTTTAGAAAGCCGCTTCTGAGGTGTTCTTGTGAAGATGAAGTTAAAATATTCATAGAATATATTTAACACAGGAGCCATAACATTGTAAGCTCTTGATTTATGTTAGTTCTTTTAGTTACTGTTATCATTTGGCTTTTTACAAAGTGCGCTACTGCTATTGCTGCTGCTGAAGAAGACAAAGATGAAGATGATGACAAGGACGAAGATGATAGTGATGAAGAACCATGGGGATAAGATCATGAGCCCCTAAGCCAGACCTCTAGCTCAAAATTTGAATCACCACCTACAAAGCTTGGGAAAGTAACTTTGTCTATTTGTTTTAGCCTCAGCTCATGAAAAATGAGGATATAGTGTCAAGTGCTTAGGGATTTTTCTAGGATGAAATGAGTTCATGTAAATATAGTACTGAGCACACTGGTCCTTACTAAGAGGATATAAATATTAACTAATACTATTAATAATTAAATATTAGTATTATTTACCATCTCTGCGTTGACAGAGAGGTATTTCTGAGGTTGTGGGGATTGTGCTGAGATACAGAGAGTAGAACTAAACTAGAAAAACAGATGGGGTAGAGCGCTGTTTAAAGGCAGGAGGAATGCAGGTTGCAAAACATATTAGAAAAACTAAAGGAATTCCAGTGTGGACGAAACACAGAATGGACAGAACTTGAATAGTCTGGAATGGAGATCAGATGGGGAAAAAACAAACTGGATGTGAGGTTTTACCCAGACAGAAATAGAAAGGCACTAAATTGTTTCAAGCAAGGAATTGTTGCTCATTTATACAAGGGAATGCAAATTCAAATGTCTGTATAAGACAGGTGACTATCATAAATATGTGAGGTGTCAGGGAAAAGACTCTGGAGCATAGTAAGAGTAGATATAAACTAATTCACACACAAAAGGATACACCTAAACTTGCATTTTCTAGATTCCAACTTAAGGCAGAATATATCACTTTAAATAAATAATTATTTAATAGACTTATTCTGTAAAGTAAATATTTCAAGAAAACTATTCATTCCTGAGTTTAAATAAAATTATGATGTATGTACGTGTGTGTATATATATAAATGTATGTGTACATATATATTCCTGTATAAAACACAAAAAATCAACTTGTAATAGGGGGTTGTTGATTTTCATTTATTGCTTAAAATTGAGATAACTAGTAGACATGAGGATGAAGGATAATTTTTTTTAACATGGGTCAGCAAACTATATTCTGAAAGTCTTCATTCTGTGGCTTGGTTGTATATGACCTGAAAGCTAAGAATGTTTTTTATATTAGCAAAGGGTTATAAAATATAAAACAAAACAAAACAAAGAAAAACATGTGACAGAGACCATATGTTCCATGATCTTAAAATATTTACTCTTTGGCCCTTTGCACAAAAAGCTTGCCAATTCCTGTCTTAGGTGATAATAAATACATTATTCTTTAAACTTAAAAATGAGAAAAATTTAAAGTTTAATCAACATAAATTTTAGTTTCATAGTAGACATACTATTCAGATTTAGACAATGAAGATAGTAAGCTATCCAGAAATGTTGGCCCTTAATCTGACAGTCTGCCCATATATATGTTAAATATATGTTTAAATATATGTTTAAATATGTTTAAATATATGTCTATAGTAAGCATACATTACTATATTAAGCATATATTTAATTTAAATATATGAATGAATAGTAACATGATATATTGCCATTTTGTAAAGATTGCCATTAAAACACACATATATCGAATAAAATTTTGCTACAATAGATGTTAATGGAGATATTAAGGACAATAATTTATCTAAAGTATAACTTAAATAAAATTAAAATAACTATCCTTGGTAGATTACTTTATTAATGATCCTCAAAAAAATCATGCCTCTCTGTATCTGTACTCTGTTTTAGTCCTCTCATACCTTGATTTGGGGCTTGATCATGTGACTTATTTAGACCAATAGGATAATGCAGTCTGCTTGTGTCCCATTGTGACACAGCAGAAAATGCTCTGCTTGTGTCCCATTGTGACACAGCAGAAAATGTTCTGCTTGTGTCCTACTGTGACACAAACAGAAAATGCATACTTTGGGGCTTTTTTCCTTGAAATGCTGCCCTGAGACTGTCAAGTAGGACTAGAATAGCTTACTAGAGCAGGAAGAGGAAAAGTACAGCCTATCAACCAAACCTAGTTTGGTATATGTGTTTTTATAAATAAAGTTTTATTGGAACATACTCAATTTGTTCACATATTTTCAATAGCTATTTTCACAGCACAATGTCAGAATTGAGATGTGGTGACAGAGAGACCCTATGGCCCACAAAACCTAAAATATTTACTACCTGACCCTTCACAGAAAATGTTTGCTGAATTCTGTAAAGAAGAATAAAGGTTATGTGGAAGAGAACAGAGGCACACCTGCTGGCAGGCAGCACAAACTACAACAGATGTGAATGAAGCCACCTTGAAACTTTCATCTCAGTCACATGTCTGGGTCCAGGTAGAACCAACAGAGAATCACCCAGCTAGATCACAGAATCATGAGAAATAATAAACCACTTGTCTTTCTAAGTCCCTAAGATTTTGAGTTGATTTATGATACAGCAATGGATAATTGAAATTTGTGCTGCTCTAAGAATAAAACATGTGTCAGTGACTTTGGGGTCATGTGGCAGGTGGAGCTGGAAAGGACAGCAAGTCAACCATAGTTACAGGCTGACAGAACAGTGAGAAAATTATTAACCAAGGCTAGATAAAAAGCAACACATGCTACATAGTGGTAAAAAAAATTGGCAAAAATGTTTGCCTGAAGTAACTTGGAAAAACAGAAAATTTACCAAATTGACTGTGTACCTGGCTAAGGACAGTTCTGGCAGAATGAAGGAAGCACCTCTTAGTTGTAAGCAGGACCTATTGGGTTAAAAAATGAAACTGTTTGTGTTACCGGAGAGTAGGTTCTTATCTAGTCACAGAAAGAATTCAGAGACGAGACACAGAGGTAAGGAAAGTAAAGCAAGGCTTGATCAAACGATAATACACTCTCTAGGGGAGAGCAGGCAGAGTCAGCTGAGTAGCTGTCGCGAGTTTCTTTGGCAAGCCAGCTACATGGGGTGTAGAAATGAAAGGGTGGAATATTCATTGCAGAGGGAGGGGTTTTGGGTAGTATTCCCTGATTTTCATCCCAGATGCACCTCCCTAAGTGGAGGAGGGATTTTTGTCCTTATTTAGTCTTCACAGGAAGTGTCATGGCCTTGGTGCATGATGGGTACTTCTTATCTGCAAGGCTAATTTTATCGTAATGAGAGCATAATGTGCAAAAAGTCACATTCTGATGCCAGAGTCCTACCTTTTCACACCTTTCTTTGTCTGCCTCCAGGACAGATGTCCCCCCAAAATGTGTGGTTTCCTGTTTGTCCAGTGTTCCTGTTTTTCTTTGCCCAAGAACCCTGGTTTATAAGATGTATTGTTTCCTGCAATTTGGCCCATGCCCCTCTTTCTCTGCTCATATCTAGCTATCTTCGTGCTCTAACATTTGTTCTTCACAGTCTCTCTATAAGAAAAGACAATCTCAAAGTAAGAGCTGGCCTCAGTGCAACAATTAAGGGTAACACTAATATTCCTTGTTAAGACCTCCCTATTAAAGAATTATAGTGTTTCCTAGTATATCCTCTCAGCCGGATAATAGGAATTCTAGGAATCTTAAGTTTCTTGCCCCAAGTAGCCTCCCATATGGCCCAAAGTCAGCAGTGATTCAACAACTAGTTCGAAGGATGCGGTTGGGCTTTCACATGCTGTAAATATTCCTACTTTGGCTTGCAAAATTCTTTAACATTTGAAAATTGGATCTTACCACTTGTAGGTTAGTGACAGCTGGCTCCTGCATTCCACTGTAAAGTAGATAGATTTAGGATGCTTAGAGAGTTTCAGATACCATTATTTTTGTGTGTATGGAGAAGAAACCTTCTCACCTCTCAGCTTCATTTGCTATGAAATCTCAAAAGCTGTGCAAAAATAGAGCCATGGACCTGAGACTGACAAAAGGCACTATCAGAGAAAGCTGAGATATTTGGAAATCTGACACCTTAGAAGGGCTAAACATGCTTTATAGAAGAGAAAAACTTTTGGAAGAAAAATCACTCCCATGATGAAAAGTAGATTTATGAGAGTGAAAATGGCAGAGATATTCCTAGAGGAAGTATGCATGAAATAAGACCTCTTACTTGTTCTCAGTTTTGTCTTTCCAGATTTGAGTGACTAGGGGGGAAAAGAAAGTGGAAGGCACTATAGAAAACTGCACACTCTGACACTGGGGGTCAAGGGGTTCAAAGAGTTTGAAAAATAAAGAAGAGGGAAAGTCTGCATAGTGTTATTGTGGTCTGCTGTTTGAGCTCTTATATTTCTCTCTTTAAGGCATCACAAGTTCCCATAATTCAAAGTAGAAGTGAAAGATTATCATTTAAAAATTGGGTATTGAGGTTTTAGGATGACAAAAATAGGTAGGATTTTCAATTGGTGATTTAATAACCTTGGTTACAACTTAAGGGAGATAAGCATAGACAATGTGAAGTAATCTATTAAAACAATGAAATCAAATAAAATCCTTTAGAAAATACCATTTCAAGGCAAGGAGCTATATCAGGGTATCAAAAAGAAAAGAGAAACCAATATTCATCATTATAGAATTTAAAATCTGGGTGGATAAATGTGGAAATATGCTCCAGGCAAGGTGAGATTAAGTAAGTGTGAAACTTCATCTCAATTAGTCAGACTGCAGTTTTTATTCTGCCAATAAGACTAGGATGGTATGGCCAATGGTTTAACTGTCTTTTATTGAATGGCTACCTGAAAGAGATTATATTCATTCCACTGAGACCTGTATCCTTATAATAACTGATGACAAATACAGTTACACTACTGTTTTCTGACATATTTCAAACTGATTCTGGGCTGTATGATTTTCCAAATTGAAAACATTTTCCACTCATAGGCCTTTATGATCAACTGACTTCTGATAGGCATGGGGCAATTTAATCATAATAGTGTTGTCTCTTAGATTCAAATAGTAGTTAGCATGAGAATATATAAAGCAGAGGGCCACACATACAATATACTTAATGAATGTTATAAGGCTATCCAAATTGTTATAAATGACATTTCTCAGCACAGCTATAGTTGTACAGAAAGGATCCAGTGATTAAGATAGCTGGCATTTTAAAATGGGTAATGAATAATGTAGACTATCATAATTAATTTTAAGTATTCTCATTGCTGTTGATTTTAAATTTGGAAAGGAATATAGCTTGACCAAAAACAAATTAATTAAGATTGTTGCCACAAAATATGTTTCCTTGTTTGTGTTAAAATATGCCATTAAAACAAATAGGCTTTACATGCCCACTGAGCTGATAAATCCCATTACCAACTCACGTTTCCCTGAAGGATATTTTTATGGCTGCTATTCTGACACTGTTAATAACTTGCATGATAATAATCAAATGCTTTTTTTCACATCTCTATTGTGCTAAACTTTCTATTTTTTGCAAGAAATCCAACAAGAAAACACTGAAAGGGAGTCTAATTTTAATAGCAACTTGATTCTCACTTTAAAGAATTTGCACTCCACAGAAATGGATAATGTTAACATGGCTTTGGGGTTGAAATGCAGTTTCAAAGTTCTGAATACTATTTTTCTAACCTCACAGACAAGTCCTGGAACACTACTGAAAAGAAGCCTGCTTAGAATGATAATGTTTGTGACATAAAAATAAATGAAAGCATAGAACATGTTATTGAGATGCCCATCACAAAATCATATACTTGTGAAAGTAAAAGTCCATGAAACTGCTAAGATTAAATTAAAAAAAATAGCCTTGGTTCTTTATTTTATTATCTGGAATAGATACAGGCATACCTCAGAGATAGGGTGATTTGGTTTCAGACCACAATAAAGCAAATATTGCAATAAAGCAAGTCACATGAATTTTTTGTTTTCCCAGTGCATATGAAAGTTATGTTTACACTACACCGTAGTCTATGAAGTCTGCAACGGCATTATGTCTAAGAAAACAATGTTCAGATCTTTTATTTTTTTTTAGTAGGTGCTTAATGAACATTTATTGAATGAACGCTAAATACCTATTAACACTTTAGCCAAATAAAATACAAACAGGAAAACAGAAAATAAACACATGCTCCCTCTAATCACAGAAATGCATTTATAAGCCTGCAAACTCACTCGCAGTTCTTTTTTCTTTTTTTAACATCTTTACTGGAGTATAATTGCTTTACATTGTTGTGTTAGTTGGTGCTCTATAACAAAGTGAATCAACTATATGTATACATATATCCCCATATACCCTCCCTCTTGCGTCCCCCTCCCACCCTCCCTATCCCACACCTCTAGGTCGTCACACAGCACTGAGCTGATGTACCTGTACTATGCACCTGACTCCCACTAATTAGCTATTTTACATTTGGTAGTGTGTATATGTCAATGCCACTCTCTCACTTCATCTTAGCTTACCCTTCCCCCTCTCCGTGTCCTCAAGTCCACACTCTACATCTGCGCCTTTATTCCTGTCCTGCCCCTACGTTCTTCACAACCATTTTCTCTTTTTTTTTGAATTCCATATATATGTGTTAGCATACGGTATTTGTTTTTCTCTTCTGACATACTTCACTCTGTATGACAGACTCTAGGTCCATCCACCTCATTAGAAATAACTCAGTTTCATTTCTTGTTATGGCTGAATAATATTCCATTATATATATGTACCACATCTTCTTTATCCATTCATCTGCCGATGGACAATTAGATTGCTTCCATGTCCTGGCTATTGTAAATAGTGTTTCAGTGAACATTGTGGTACATGACTTTTTTTGAATTATGTTTTTCTCAGGGTATATGCTCACTAGTGGGATTCCTGGGTCATATGGTAGTTCTATTTTTAGTTTTTTAAGGAACCTCCATACTGTTCTCCATAGTGGCTGTAACAATTTACATTCCCACCAACAGTGCCAGAGGGTACACCTTTCTCCACACCCTCTCCAGCATTTATTGTTTGTAGATTTTTTGATGATGGCCGTTCTGACTGCTGTGAGGTTACCTCATTGTAGTTCTAATTTGCATTTCTCTAATGATTAGTGATGTTGCGCATTCTTTCATGTGTTTGTTGGCAATCTGTATATCTTCTCTGGAGAAATGTCTATTTAGGACTTCTGCCCATTTTTGGACTGGGTTGTTTGTTTTTTTGATATTGAGCTGCATGAGCTGCTTGTATATTTTGGAGATTAACCATTTGTAAGTTGCTTCGTTTGCAAATATTTTCTCCCATTCTGAGGATTGTCTTTTCAACGTTTTTATGGTTTCCTTTGTTGTGCAAAACCTTATCGTTTCATTAGGTCCCATTTCTATGTTTTTATTTCCATTTCTCTGGGAGGTGGGTCAAAAAGGATCTTGCTGTGATTTATGTTGTAGAGTGTTCTGCCTATTTTCCTCTAAGAGTTTTATAGTGTCTGGCCTTACATTTAGGTCTTTAATCCATGTTGAGTTTATCTTTGTATATGGTGTTAGGAAGTGTTTTACTTTCATTTTTTACATGTAGCTGTCCAGTTTTCCCAGGACCACTTACTGAAGAGGCTGTCTTTTCTCCATTGTATCTTCTTGCCTCCTTTACCAAAAATAAGGTGACCATATGTGTGTGGGTTTATCTCTGGGCTTTCTATCCTGTTCCATTGATCTCTATTTCTGTTTTTGTGCCAGTACCATACTGTCTTGATTACTGTAGCTTTGTAGTATAGCCTGAAGCCTGGGACCCTGATTGCTCCAGTTCCATTTTTCTTTCACAAGATTGCTTTGGCTATTTGGGGTCTTTTGTGTTTCCTTACAAATTGTGAAATTTTTTGCTCTAGCTCTGTGAAAAATGCAATTGGTAGTTTGCAATGAATAGGGATTGCATTGAATCTGTAGATTGCTTTGGGTAATATAGTGATTTTCACAATCTTGATTCTTCCAATCCCAGAACATGGTATATATCTCCATCTGTATCATCTTTAATTTCCTTCTTCAGTGACTTATAGTTTTTTGCATACAGGTCTTTTGTCTCCTTAGGTAGGTTTATTCCTAGGAATTTCACTCTTTTTGTTGCAATGGTAAATGGGAGTGTTTCCTTAATTTCTCTTTCAGATTTTTTATGATTAGAGTATAGGAATGAAAGAGATTTCTGTGCATTAATTTTGTATCCTGCTACTTTACCAAATTCATTGATAAGCTCTAGTAGTTTTTTGATAGCATCTTTAGGATTCTCTATGTATAGTATCATGTCATCTGCAAACAGTGACACTCTTACTTCTTTTCCGATTTGGATTCGTTTTACCTCTTTTCTCCTCTCTGATTGTTGTGGCTAAAACTTCCAAAACTATGTTGAATAATAGTGGTGAGAGTGGACAACCTTGACTTCTTCCTGTTTTTAGAGGAAATGGTTTCAATTTTTCACCATTGAGAATGATGGTGGCTGTGGTTTGTCATATATGGCTTTTACTATGTTAAGTTCCCTCTATATCTAATTTCTGGAAGGAATTTATCATAAATGGGTATTGAATTTTGTCAAAAGCTTTTCCCGCATCGATTGAGATTATTATATGGTTTTTATCCTTCAATTTGTTAATATGGTTTATCACATTGATTGATTTATGTATATTGAAGAATCCTTGCATTCCTGAGATAAACCCCACCTAATCATGGTATATGATCCTTTTAATGTGCTGCTGGATTCTGTTTGCTAGTATTTTGTCGAGGATATTTGCAGCTATATTCATGAGTGATATTGGCCTGTAGGTTTTTTTTGTGTGTAACATCTTTGTCTGGTTTTAGTATCACGGTGATGGTGGCCATGTAGAACAAGTTTGGGAGTGCTCCTCTCTCTGCTATATATATATATATATATAACATTTTTATTGGAGTAAACTGCTTTACAATGGTGTGTTAGTTTCAACTTCATAACAAAGTGAATCAGTTATACACATACATATATCCCCATATCTCTTCCCTCTGCGTCTCCCTCCCTCCCATCCTCCCTATCCCACCCTTCTAGCTGGTCACAAAGCACAGAGATGATCTCCCTGTGCTATGCGACTGCTTCCCACTAGCTATCTATTTTACATTTGGTAGTGTATATATGTCCATATATACATTACCACTCTCTCACTTTGTCCCAGGTTACCTTTCCCCCTCCACATGCCCTCAAGTCCATTCTCTAGTAGGTCTGTGTATTCCTATCTTGCCCCTAGGTTCTTCATGACCATTTTTTTTTTTTTTAAGATTCCATATATAAGTGTTAGCATATGGTATTTATTTTTTTCTTTCTGACTTACTTCACTCTGTGTGACAGACTCTAGGTCCATCCACCTCACTACAAATAACTCAGTTTTGCTTCTTTTTATGGGTGAGTAATATTCTATTGTATATAAGTGTCACATCTTCTATATCCATTCATCTGTCAGTGGACACTTAGGTTGTTTCCAAGTCCTGGCTATTGTAAATAGAGCTGCAAAGAACATTATGGTACATGACTCTTTTTGAATTATGGTTTTCTCAGGGTATATGCCCAGTAGTGGGATTGCTGGGTTGTATGGTAGTTCTATTTTTAGTTTTTTAAGGAACCTCCATACTGTTCTCCATAGTGGCTGTATCAATTACATTCCCACCAACAGTGTATGAGGGTTCCTTTTTCTCCACACCCCCTCCAGCATTTATTGTTTGTAGATTTTTTGATGATGGCCATTCTGACTGGTGTGAGATGATATCGCATTGTAGTTTTGATTTGCATTTCTCTAATGATTAATGATGTTGAGCATCCTTTCATCTGTTTGTTGGCAATCTGTAATCTTCGTTGGAGAAATGTCTATTTAGGTGTTCTGCCCATTTTGGATTGGGTTGTTTGTTTTTTTGATATTGAGCTGCATGAGCTGCTTGTAAATCTTGGAGATTAATACTTTGTCAGTTGCTTCACTTGCAAATATTTTCTCCCATTCTGAGGGTTGTCTTTTCGTCTTGTTTATGGTTTCCTTTGCTGTGCAAAAGCTTTTAAGTTTCATTAGGTCCCACTTGATTATTTGTGTGTTTATTTCCATTTCTCTAGAGGTGGGTCAAAAAGGATCTGGCTGTGATTTATGTCACAGAGTGTTTATTCTTCCCTTTTTTTCTTAGCCATGTGGCTGACAGGGTCTTGGTGTTCCAGCCGGGTGTCAGCCCTGAGCCTCGGAGGTGGAAGAATTGAGTTCAGGACATTATACCAACAGAGACCTCCCGGCCCCATGTAATATCAGTCGGCAAAAGTTCTCCCACAAATCTCCACCTCAACGCTAAGACCAAGCTCCACTCAATGATCAGCAAGTTACAGTGCTGGACACTCTGTACCAAACAACTAGCAAGAAAGGAACACAACACACCCCCCCCCCCCCATTAGCAGAGAGCCTGCCTAAAATCATACTAAGTTCACAGACACCCTAAAACACACCACCAGACACGGTCCTGCCCACCAGAAAGACAAGATCCAACCTCATCCACCTGAACACAGGCACAGTACCATCCACCAAGAAGCCTACACAACCCCCCCCCCCCACTGAACCAACCTTAACCAGTGGGGACAGACAACAAAAACAATGGGAACTACGAACATGCAGCCTGCGAAAAGGAGACCCCAAACACAGTAAGTTAAGCAAAATAAGAAAACAGAGTAATACACAGGAGATGAAGGAGCAAGGTAAAAACTCACCAGACCAAACAAATTAACAGGAAATAGGCAGTCTACCTGAAAAAGAATTCAGAGTAATGATAGTAAAGATGATCCAAAATCTTGGAAAAAGAATGGAGAAAATAAAGAAACATTTAACAATGACATAGAAGAACTAAAGAGCAAACAAACAGTGATGAACAACACAATAAATGAAATTTAAAATTCTCTAGAAGGGAACAATAGCAGAATAACTGAGGCAGAGGAACGGATAAGTGACCTGGAAGATAAAACAGTGGAAATAACTACCACAGAGCAGAATAAAGAGAAAAGAATGAAAAGAATTGAGGACAGTCTCACAGACATCTGGACAACATTAAATGCAGCAACATTCAAATTACAGGGGCCCCAAAAGAAGAAGAGAAATAAGAAAAGGAACTGAGAAAATATTTGAAGAGATTATAGTTGAAAACTTCCCTAATATGGGAAAGGAAAGAGTCAATCAAGTCCAGGAAACACAGAGAATCCCATACAGGATATATCCAAGGAGAAACATGCTAAGACATATATTAATCAAAATATCAAAAATTAAATCCAAAAAAAATATTAAAAGCAGCAAGGGAAAAGCAACAAAAAACATACAAGGGAATCCCCATAATCTTAACAGCTGATCTTTCAGCAGAAACTGTGCAAGACAGAAGGGAGTGGCAGGACATATTTAAAGGGAGGAAAGGGAAAAACCTACAACCAAGATTACTCTACCCTGCAGGGATCTCATTCAGATTGGACAGAGAAATGAAAAATTTTACAGACAAGCAAAACCTAAGAGAATTCGGCACCACCAAATTAGCTTTACAACAAATGCTAAAGGAACTTCTCTAGGCAGGAAACACAAGAGAAGGAAAAGACCTACAATAACAAACCCAAAACAATTAAGAAAATGGTGATAGGAATATACATATTGATAATTACCTTAAATATAAATCGATTAAATGCTGCAACCAAAAGACATAGACTGGCTGAATGGATACAAAAACAAGACCCATATATATGCTGTCTACAAGAGACCCACTTCAGACCTAGGGACACAAACAGACTGAACGTGAGGGGATGGGAAAATGTATTTCATGCAAATGGAAATCAAAAAAAAGCTGGTGTAGCAATTCTTGTATCAGACAAAATAGACTTTAAAATAAAGACTATTACATGAGACATAAAGGATACTACATATTGATCAAGGGATCAATCCAAGAAAAAGATATAACAATTGTAAATATTTATGCACCCAACATAGGAACACCTCAATACATAAGGCAAATGCTGACAGCCATAAAAGGGGAAATCAACAGTAACACAATCATAGTAGAGGATTTTAACACCCCTCTTTCCCCAATGGACAGATCATCCCAAATGAATATAAATAAGGAAACACAAGCTTTAAATGATACATTAAACAAGAGGGACTTAACTGATATTTATAGAACATTCTATCCGAAAACAACAGAATCCCCTTTCTTCTCAAGGGCTCATGGAACATTCTCCAGAACAGATCATATCTTGGGTCACAAAACACGCCTTGGTAAATTTAAGAAAATTGAAATCAAATCAAATATCTTTTTTGAGCAAAACGCTATGAGACTAGATACCAATTACAGGAAAAAATCTGTAAAAAATACAAACTCATGGATGCTAAACAATACACTACTAAATAACCAAGAGATCACTTAGGAAATCAAAGACAAAATCAAAAAACACCTACAAACAAATGACAATGAAAACACGATGACCCAAAACCTATGGGATGCAGCAAAAGCAGTTCTAAGAGGGACGTTTATAGCAATACAATCCTACCTCAAGAAACAAGAAAATTCTCAAATAAACAACCTAACCTTACACCTAAAGCAATCAGGGACAGAAGAACAATAAATCCCCAAAGTTAGCAGAAGGAAAGAAATCTTAAAGATCAGATCAGAAATAAATGAAAAAGAAATGAAGGAAACAATAGCAAAGATCAATAAAACCAAAAGCTGGTTCTTTGAGAAGACAAACAAAATTCATAAACCATTAGCCAGACTCAACAAGAAAAAAAGGGAGAAGACTCAAATCAATAAAATTAGAAATAAAAAAGGAGAAACACAACTGACACTGCAGAAATACCAAGTATCATTAGAGATAAGTGCAAGCAACTATATGCCAATAAACTGGAAAACCTGGGAGAAATGGACAAATTCTTGGAAAAGCACAACCTTCCGAGACTGAACCAGGAAGAAATAGAAAATATAAACAGGCCGATCACAAGCACTGAAATTGAAACTGTGATTAAAAATCCTCCAACAAACAAAAGGCCAGGACCAGATGGCTTCACAGGGAAATTCTATCAAACATTTAGAAAAGAGCTAACACCTATCCTTCTCAAGCTCTTCCAAAATATAGCAGAGGGAGGAACACTCCCAAACTCATTCTACAAGGCCACTATCACACTGATACCAAAATCAGACAAAGATGTCACATAAAAAGAAAACTGCAGGCCAATATCACTGATGAACATAGATGAAAATATCCTCAAAAAATACTAGCAAACAGAATCCAGCAGCACATTAAAAGGATCATATACCACGATTAAGTGGGGTTTATCCCCGGTAGGCAAGGATTCTTCACTATACACAAATCAATCAATGTGATACACCATATTAACAAATTGAAGAAGAAAAACCATATGATCATCTCAATAGATGAAGAAAACGCTTTTGACAAAATTCAACACCCATTTATGATATAATCCATCCGGAAAGTAGGCAAGGAGTGAAGTTACCTCAACATAATAAAGGCCATATATGACAAACCCACAGCCAACATCATCTCAGTGGTGAAAAACTGAAACCATTTCCACTAAGATCAGGAACAAGACAAGGTTGTCCACTCTCACCACTATTATTCAACATAGTTTTGGAGGTTTTAGCTACAGCAATCAGAGAGGAAAAAGAAATAAATGGAATCCAAATCACAAAAAAAGAAATAAAAAGGTCAGTTTGCAGATGACATGATACTATACATAGAGAATCCTAAAGATACTACGAGAAAACTACTAGAGCTAATCAATGAATTTGGTAAAGTAGCAGGATACAAAATTAATGTGCAGAAATCTCTTGCATTCCTATACACCGAAGATGAACAATCTGAAAGGCAAATTAAGGAAACACTCCCATTTACCATTTACCAACAAAAAGAATAAAATACCTAGGAATAAACCTACCTAAGGAGACAAAAGACCTGCATGCAGAAAACTACAAAACACGGATGAAAGAAATTAAAGATGATACAAACAGATGGAGAGATATACCATGTTCTTGGATTGGAAGAATCAACATTGTGAAAATGACTCTACTACCCAAAGCAATCTACAGATTCAGTGCAATCCTTATCCAACTACCAATGGCATTTTTCACAGAACTAGAACAAAACATTGCACAAGTTTTATGGAAACACAAAAGATGCCAAATAGCCAAAGCAATCTTGAGAAAGAAAAATAGAGGTGTTGGAATCAGGCTCCCTGACTTCAGACTATACTACAAAGTTATCAAGACAGTATGGTATTGGCACAAACAAAGAAATATAGATCAATGGTACAGGATAGAAAGCCCAGAGATAAACCCACGCACATATGGTCACCTTATTTTTGATAAAGGAGGCAAGAAGATACAATGGAGGAGAGACAGCCTCTTCAATAAGTGGTGCTGGGAAAACTGGACAGCTACATGTAAAAGAATGAAATTAGAATACTCCCTAACACCATACACAAAAATAAGCTCAAAATGGGTTACAGACCTAAATGTAAGACCAGACACTATAAAACTCTTAGAGGAAAATATAGGAAGAACACCCTTTGACATAAATCACAGCAAGATCCTTTATGATCCATCTCCTAGAGAAATGGAAATAAAATCAAAAATAAACAAATGGGACCTAATGAAACTTAAAGGCGTTTGTACAGCAAAGGAAACTACAGACAAGATGAAAAGATAACCCTCAGAATGGGAGAAAATATTTGCAAACGAATCAATGGACAAAGGATTACTCTCCTAAACATATAAACAGCTCATGCAGCTCAATATTAAAAAAAGCAAAAAACCCATTCCAAAAATGGGCAGAAGACCTAAATAGACATTTCTCCAAAGAAGACATACAGATGACCAAGAAGCACATGGAAAGCTCCTCAACATCACTAATTGTTAGAGAAATGCAAATCAAAACTACAATGAGGTATCACCTCACACCGGTTAGAATGGGCATCATCAGAAAATCTATAAACAACAAATGCTGGAGAGGGTGTGGAGAAAATGGAACCCTCTTGCACTGTTGGTGGGAATGTAAATTGATACAGCCACTATGGAGAACAGTATGGAGGTTCCTTAAAAAACTCAAAATAGAACTACCATATGACCCAGCAACCCCACTACTGGGCATATACCCTGAGAAACCCATAATTCAAAAAGAGTCATGTACCACAAAGTTCACTGCAGCACTGTTTACAATAGGCAGGACATGGAAGCAACCTAGGTGTCCATCAACAGATGAATGGATAAAGAAGATGTGGCATATATATACAATGGAATATTACTTAACCATAAAAAGAAACGAAATTTAGTTATTTGTAGTGAGGTGGATGGACCTAGAGACTGTCATACAGAGTAAATTAAGTCAGAAAGAGAAAAACAAATACCATATGCTAACAGTTATATACGGAGTCTTAAAAAAAAAAAAAAATGTTCTGAAGAACCTAGGGGCAGGACAGGAATAAAGCTGCATATGTAGAGAATGGATTTGAGGACACAGGGAGGGGGAAGTGTAAGCTGGGACGAAGTGAGAGAGTGGCATGGACGTATATACACAACCAAATGTAAAACAGATATCTAGTGGTAAGCAGCCGCATAGCACGGGGAGATCAGCTCAGTGCTTCGTGTCCACCCAGAGGGATGGATTTGGAGGGTTGGCAGGAGACGCAAGGAGGAGATATGGGGACATATGTATATGTATAGCTGACTTACTTTAGTATACAGCAGAAAGTAACACACCATTGTAAAGCAATTATACTCCAATAAAGATGTTTAAAAAATAAATAAATAAATAAAAATTTTAAAAAACTTATATATCTATAAAACCATCACTATGATGGTATGAGCAATAAGAAGATGATTTCAATTTAAATGGGATGTAAATTATATATTTAAAGAAAATGTAGGACAGTAATAGGATATTTGTGAGAATGAGAATAATGGAGATAAAGTGTCCAAAGCTTAATTCCATGCTTGCTAATATATTAAAAATACCAATTAAGATGCAGAGCTGTTAAATCTGGGTTATTTGGGGATGATGTAATTTCTAACAAAATCATATTGGTAATAGTACACGAAGGTAAAACAGTCTAAATCTGGATATGCCTTTTAACATGGTTTCAGGAATTTAAAGCAAAAACTAGATGGAGACTCATGGAGATATAGACTCAAGATCATCAGATTCATGCTCTTTAATAAAATACAGAATATTTGCAAAAAGTATGCTCAAATAGTAATCATAAAACAAATCTAAACACATTTCCCAAGGCCAAAATCATACAGAATATTTTTTAGTACAGAAAACAATTAGTTTGAGATCATAGGAAGAGGCAGTCCAAGATGGCAGTGTAGGAAGATCCTGAACACACCTCCTCCCACAGACACACAGAGTCTACACCTATATATGGATCAGTTCCCTCTGAAAAAGACCTGAAAACTAGCTGAACAACTCTTCCACAACAAAGTATAAAAGGGCCACGTGGAGATGGGTGGGAGAGGCGGAGATGGGGGGTCTCACCAAAAACTCCACCTTCAGAGCAGCAACACACAATTAAAAGGGATATTACAAAGCAGAAGTTTCTTCCTGAGGAGTAAGGGGTTTGTGCCCCACAGCATATACCTCAAGCCTTGGGAACTGTACCGGAAAGCACTCAAACCATCTAGTTTTGAAAAACAATGGAGCCTTCGTCCAGGAGACCCTAAGGGCTGTAGGAAACTGAGATACTTCTCTTAAGGGGCTTACACACAGACTCAGTCACCCTGGGCCCCAGTGCAAAAGCAGCAGTTTGAAAAGTACCTAAACTATTTGTGAAGGACATCCATTTGCTAATCTTAAAAAGCCTTTTGGGGTGGGGGGGTGCCGGGGGAGGCAGGGCCTGTTGGAAATCTCTCCTGGACAGAGGCAGTGGTGGGTGCCATTTTTGCACTTTCCTCCTGCATTGCTAGTGCAAGCAGGTGTACCCACTTCCTGCAATCTCCCACTTGCCATGCTAAGGCCAGCAGGCATGCCCCATCCCTGCACTTTCCAGCTGCTCTGCTGAAGCTGGTAGACATGCACTCTCCTGTTCTTCCATGCTTCCTGCACTTTCCCACTGCCTTGATAAAGCCAGTGGTCATGTTCAGACCACACAAGGGGACTTGACTGCCTGACTCTGGTGGTCAGAGTGGCTTGTGTTCCTACATCTCACAGATCTGTAACAACCGGAGACAGTTCTTGGCAGGCTACCACCCCCACGGCACCACACAGACAGCAGACTGAAACACATCCCCAGTCTTCCTGTGGAAAAGGCCAATTCACATGTTCCTTAGCTTCAGCCTGAGTGGCAGGCTTCCACGTTTTCCACACATCTAGAGGCTATAGTGTTGCTCTCAGGGACATATGCCAGGAGAAGTCACCTTTGTGCTCTCCCTAGGTCTCACTACAGCTGGTTGGTACCTACCAGAGAAGGGCTTATACTCATCTGGAACCCTGATTTTTGCAACTGTTCACAGGGGACATCTACAGATCACCTGGTTTGGAGGTCACTAGGGTTTATGATGCTGGTCCCAAAGGACTGTATATATTTGCACTTTAAAAGCTGTGGACTGAGTGTCCAGCTTCCAATCAGCCTGCAACTAGGTGCTGAGTGAGATTCCTCCTTTTGGAACACTAACAGATTTTTGGCATATCCTCAACAACTGGAACTTACCAAGAACAAATCAGGCTGCTTAGACAGTCACAAAGGTTTGAGAGACAACCAAGAGCTAGAGCAAGGTTGAACAAAAAATACTCATTTCCCACATAAGGTCACTCCTTCAAGACTGGAAGAGGCAGTTGTTTCACCTAATACACAAAAACAGAGAGAGTCAAGCAAAATGAGGAAATAGAGGAATATGTTTCAAATGAAAGAGTAAGATAAAATCTCTGAAAAAAAGTAACAAAATTGAAATAATGTATCTAATAAACAGTTCAAAGTAATGGTCATAAAGATGCTCATCAAACTGGGAGAAGAGTCGATGAACACAGTGAGAATGTCAATAAAGAGATAGGAAAGATAAAGTATCAAACAGAAGTCACAGAGCTGAAGAATAGAATATTTGAACTGAAAAATACATTAGAGGGGTTCAGGAGTAAACTAGGTGAAGCAGCAAAAAGGATGAGTGAGCTAGAAGACAGGGCAGTAAAACTCACCCAAACAAAGCAACAAAAAGAAAAAATAATTTAAAAAAGTGAAGATAGCCTAAGGGACCTATGAGAGAGCATCAAGCAGACTAATATTTACATTATAGGGGTCCTAGAAGGAGAAGAGAGAAAGAAGCATACTATACACATATATAGTATGGTATATGTGAGTCTCATGGTAACCACAGAGGAAAAACCTATAATAGATTCACAAGACAATGAGAAAGGAATCTAGATGTGACACTAAAGAAAGTCATCAAACCACAAGAGAAGAGAACAAGAGAGGATCTACAAAACAATCAGAAAACAAGTTACAAAACTGCAATAATTATACACCTATCAATGATTACTTTAAAAGTAAATAGACTAAATTCTTTAATTAAAAGTCATGGAGTGGCTGAATGGATTAAAACAAACAAACAAAATAAGACCCAACTATATGCCTTCTACAAAAGACCCACTTCAGATATCAGGATACACATAGACTGAAAGTGAAGGCATAGAAAAAGATGTTCCATGAAAATGGAAAACAAAAGAAAGCTGGAATACTATACTTATATCAGACAAAATAGACTTTAACACAAAGACTGTAATAAAAGACAAAGAAAGGCATTACATAATAGTAAAATGTCAATGCAACACGAGGATATAATATTTGTAAATATTTATGCACTCAGTATAGGACCACCTAAATATATAAAGCAAATATTAATATATATAAAGAGAGAAATAGTAACACAATAATGGTAGAGGGTTTTAATACCCCACTTACATTAATGGATAGATTATCTAGACAGAAAATACATAAGAAAACATTGGCCTTAAATGGCATATTAGATCCGGTAGACAGAGAACATTCCATTCCAAAATAGCAGTATAAATATTCTTCTCAAGTTCACATGGAACATTCTCCAGGATATACCATATGTGAGGCTACAAAACAAGTTTCAGTAAATTCAAGAAAATTGAAATCATATCAAGCATCTTTTCTGACCACAGTGATATAAAACTAGAAATCTATTACAAGAAGAAAACTGGAAAAAATCACAAATATGTGGAGATTAAACAACATCTAATGAACAGCAAATGAGTCAATGAAGAAATCAAAGGAGAAATCAAAAAGTACCTGAGGTAAATGAAAATGGAAATATAACATATCAAAATCTATGGGATGCAGCAAAAGAAGTTCTAAGAGGGAAATTCACAATGATATGGGCTTACCTCAAGAAAGAAACAAAAAAAGTTCAAATAAACCATCTAACTTACCCCTAACTGAACCAGAAAACGAAAGACAAATAAACGCCAGTTTACTAGAAGGAAGAAAATAAAAATCAGAGTGCAAATAAAACAAAAAGAGACTAAAAAGGAAAATAGAAAAGATCAATGAAACTAATGGCTGGTTCTTGGAAAAGAGAAACAAAATTGAAAAATGTTTAGCTAGAATTACCAAGAAAAAAAGAGAAAGGGCTTTTATAAATAAAATCAAAAGTAAAAGAGAAATTGCAACTGATATCACAGAAATATAAAGGATCATAAAAGACTACTATGGACAATTATACACCAACAAAATAGTCAAATCAGAAGAAATGAATAGATTTCTAGAAACATACAATCTTCAAAAACTGAATCATGAAAATTTAGTAAATTTGAATAGAGTGATTACTAGTTAGGAGATTGAATCAGTAATCAAAAACTTCCCAACAAACAAACACCCAAGACAAAACAGCTTCACTGGTGACTTCTACCAAACATTCAAAGAAGATTTAATGCCTATCCTTCCCAAACTCCTTGCAAAATATTGAAAAGGAGGGAATACTTCCAAGCTCACTTTACAATGGCCAGCATTATCCTGATACCAAAACCAGACAAGGACACCTCACAAAAAAAGAAAATTATAGGCTAACATCACTAATAAACATAGATGCAAAAATCTTCAAAAAATACTAACAAATTGAATTCAACAATACATTAAAAGGATCAAACATCAAAATCAAGTGGGATTTATTCTAGGAATCAAACATTTTTCAACACCTGCAGATCAATCAACATGATACACTACATTTAAAAAATGAAGGATAAAAATGATTTGTCTCAATGGATGCATAAAAAGCATTTGGCAAAATTAAACATTTGTTTATAATAAAAATTCTTAGCAAAGTGGGTATAGAGAGAATGTACCTCAACATAAAGGCTACATATGACAAGGCCACAACTAACATCATACTCAGTGGTGAAAAGCAGAAAGCTATTCTTCTAAGATCAGGAATAAGACAAGGATACCTACTCTCACCTCTTTTAATCAACACAGTATTGGAAGTCCTAGCCAGAGAAATTAGGCAAGAAAAATAAATAGAAGACATCCAAGTTGTAAAGGAAGAAGTAAAACTGTAACTGTATGTAAATCATATGATTATATATGTGTGTGTGTGTGTGTGTGTGTGTGTGTACACAAACCCTAAAGACTCCATCAACTAACTTTCAACACTAATAAATGAATTCATTAAACTTACAGGGTACAAAATCAATACACAAAAATCTGTTGTATTTATTTACACTAACAGAAAACTATCAAAAACATAAATTAAGAAAACAGTCCCATTTACAACTGCTTCAAAAAAGAAAACAAACCTGGGAATAAACTTAACCATGGACGTGAAAGAACTGTACACTGAAAACTGTAAGATACTGATGAAAGAAAATGAAGACATAAAAAAACCAGAAAGATATTTCATGCTCATAGATTGGAAGAACTAATACTGTTAAAACATTCATACTATCCAATGCAACCTACAGATTCCATGTATTCTGTATCATAAGTTCAATGGCATTTTTCACAGAAATGGAAAAAAAATCTTAAAATTTGTATGAACACATGAAAGATCCTGAATAGCCAAAGCAACCTTGAGCAACAAAAGCAAAACCGGAGGCATCACACTCCCTGCTTTCAAACTATATTACAAAGCTACAGTAATCAAAATAGTATGATATTGGCATAAAAATAGACACATAGGTCAATGGAACAGAATAGGGATCGCAGAAATAAACCCACATATATATTGTCAAATAATTTACAACCAGGGAGGCAACAATATATAATGGGAAAAGGACAGTTTCTTCAATAAATGGGGTTGGGAAAATTGGACAACCACACGCAAAAGAAAATAGATTACTATCTTACACCATTCACAAAAAACTCAACATGGATTAAAGACTTGAATGTAAGACATGAAACCATAAAACTCCTAGAAGAAAATATGGACAATTAGTTCCTTGACGTTTGTCCTGGTGATGATTTTTTTCTATCTGACTCCAAAATCAAAGGCAACAAAAGCAAAACCAAACAAATGGAAGTACATCAAAGTATACATCTGTATAGCAAAGGAAACTGTCAACAAAATGAAAAGGCAATCTCCTGAGTGGGAGAAAATATTCATAAACCGGGTATCTGATAAGGGGTTAATGTCCAAAATGTATAAAGAACTCATAGAACTCAATAGCAAAAACAAAAAAACAAAAAAAACTGCCCATTCAAAAACAGGCAGAGGATCTGAATAGACATTTTTTCAAGGAAGACATACTAATGGCCAACAAGCACATGAAAAGATTCTCGAACTCACTAATTATCAGGGAAATGCAGATCAAAATCACAATGAGATAACACCTCACAACTGTTTGAATGGGTATGACCAAAAGGACAAGAAATTTCAAGTCTTAGTAAAGATATGCAGAAAAGGGGACCCTCATGCACAGTTTGTATTGATGGGAATACAAATTGGTGAGGTCACTATGGAAAACAGTATGAAGGTTCCTCAAAAAGTTAAAAATAAAACTATTATATGATTCAGCACTTCTACTCCTAGGTACTTATCTGAAGAAAAGAAAAACACTAATTCAAAAAGATGTATGCATCCCTGTGTTTACTGTAGCACTATTTACAACAGCCAAGATATTACACAGCCTAAGTGTTCACTGATGGATGAGTCAATAAAGAAGATGTGGTATACATATGCAATGGAATGGTATTAGCCATAAAAAAGAAAGAAATCTTGTCATTTGCTACAACATGGGAAGGACCTTGAGGAAATTATGCTAAGTGACGTAAGTCAGAGAGAAAAAGCCAAAATACTGTATGATTTCACCTATATGTGGGATCTACAAAACAAAATAAAAAACAAAAATCAGAGATACAGAAAACAGGATAGTGGTTGCTGGGGGTAGGATGAGATTGGGTGAAATGGGTGAAGGGAGTCAAGAGGTTCAAATTTCCAATTATAAAATAAGTAAGGCATGGGGATGCAATGTACAGCAAGGTGACTGTAGTCAGTAATATTGTAGAGCATACAAAGTTTCCAAGAGAGTAAATACTTAAATTTCTCATCACAAGAAAAATAATATAATTTTGTAAGGGAAAGGATACCTAGACCTATTGAGGTGATCATTTCACCGTGTATACAAATACTGAATTATTATATTTTATATCTGTTACTAATATAATGTTATATATCAATTATACCTCAATTTAAAAAAACAGCTTGAAGTTAGTATCCAATATATAACTAGAAAAGACCTATGATTAGGTAAGTTAAGAAAATAACGTATTAAATAAACCTTTAAGGAAAAGTCCTAATTGAAACTATAGAATATTTAAGTGAATTATAAGCAAAGAAATATGTATGAACACTTGTGCATTGCTATGAAAAGACATTATATAGTCTTAGAAGCAAATATTAGTAAGAAAAAATAGTTTTAATTTCATGAAATTTCATCCATATTAAGAAGTTGGGAAAACATTAGATGAAAGAAAATAAAAAGATAAAAACAGAAATTAATGAAATAAACTATACTAGAGAAGATAATTTCAAATGTTTACTTTCAAAGGCTTTTAAAAGACTAAAATGATACAGGCCATGAAAAAATAATAAAGATAAAGATACCAAGTACCATCACTTTGATTCAGTATTGAACTAAAGTTTCTAGGCAGTAATGCAAGAAAAAGAAATGATGTTATAAAAATCAGAAAGGAAGAAATAAAGCTCCCATTTTCCTTGAAGATGTGGAACACACAACAGACTGAAGATAAATTTAGGGATTTAAAACTGGGTTTAGAAATCTTACAGAATACAAGAAGAAAGAAAATTCTATTGAGTTTCTATAAAATTACACACACTTGGGTATGTGAATGCATATATATTCTAATTTTAGGAATATATATAAAACACCCAGAAAGTATTCAACAAAATGTGCAAGACACATACAAAGAAAATTATAAAAGACTAATGAGGAAATTAAGAAAAAGATAACTAGCTAACAGCAAAGATATATCATGCATATGGTTTGGAAGACTCAATATTAGAATGAAGCTCACTGTCGCAAAATTATTCTGACTCGACTCAATCTAAACAAAAAAATCTGACAAGTAGACTCTAAAGCACATATGGGGAAAAGGGAACAAGAACAGTCAAAATATTATTTAAAAATGGAAAACAGAAAATAATGGTTTTTCCAGACTTCAGGAATTATTATAAATCTGAAGTAATTAAGACAGTGTAGATTGGGACGTAAGATAAATTTTTTTAAAAAATGTTGAATACAGCAGTAGACAGAATATTTTTCAATAAATAGTACTGGGACCATCGAATATCCATATATATATGAAAATAAAATCTGACTCCTTTCTTCTGTCTGCACAAAATTCTAAATAAATTATATGTCTAAGTTCAGACCTTAATTGTATATCATAACGTGAAAATACCTTCTTGGCTTGTACATAATATTTTTAAACAATACACAAAAATTCACAAGAAATGATTAAAAACTAAATTATATTCTTATTAAAAACATAATCAAAAGAAAAAAAGAAAGTTAAAATGAATATCACCCTTTGAAAATATATGCAGCTTATTTAACTAAAATATTGTTAATAAAATATACAGGTACCTAACTGTACGAGGAAAATATTAAATGAAATCAGCAAGAGATCTTATCAACCACTTTTAGAAAGAGAATATTCCAAGTTCTAATATGAAAAAGTTCTTAACATCATTATTTATAAGGAAAATTAAAATTAAAAAACAAAACGCTACGAACCTACTCTGATGACTGAAATTCCAAAGCTTTAAAATATAAAGAATTCATAAGTATATGGATCAATGGATCTTTTGGTGAAAGAGTAAACTGGCACAACTGCTTTGTAACAATCTCTACTGAAGTTCAGAAGTATCTGTTGAAGTTGAACACATGTATTCAGACATGTATCAGCATTTGCACGGAGAAATATGTACAAGAAATTTCTGCAAAACTTAACCGTAGTAGCTAAATCCTGGAAACAACACGAATGTCAATCAATACTATAATGTAAAAGTAAATTAAGATATATTCATAAAATGGACTTCTATTTAGTAATAAAAAATGAACTCCTTCAAGCTATTTAAAAGATAAATCTTACAGATGCAATGCAATCAATGAAGCCAGACACAAAGAAACAAACTTCATTCTTTCCGTGATGCAACAAGCATCAAGCATTCTTTCCTTTATCAACAAGCAAACCTAAACTGTAATTTTAGGTGTAAATACATAGGTGACAAAACCCTGAAGAAAAGCTAATTAATTACTGAAGGAGAAGGGAAATTGGCAAGAGGTATGTGGAATGCTTTGGGTTCCTAATAATGCTTTATTTCTTTTTCCATGTGGTAATTACATGCGTTTAATTGATAATAAATACAATAAGTTGTACTTTCTTTCACCATAAAAAAGTGAAAATTCAGTTGCACTTAAAACAGAGAGAGAATGGAAGTGAGAAACTTGAAATAGTGAGTATGAAAAGAAATATTAAAGAAATACTCAGTTCACTAAAGAAAGAGAAATGGTTGGTTGTAGGGGTGATGTGACAAGTTTTTTGTTTTTTGTTTGTTTCTCAAAATTATGGGAGGCATTACAACATGGATATATAATAGTCAATGTATTAGTAGATAGACTTTCTTATAAATTTAGAACAGAATGATTAGTTATAATTAGGACAACAGAACCAGAAAGTTTACCAATTTATATAATAGAATAGAAAGCCATAGAAAAACACTTAATATTACTATAGTAAAAAAGATTAAGAACAATATTGAATGCCAAATATATTTTTAACATACCAGATTTGCAAAAAGAAAAAATATATACAGTGTGTATACTGGAGGAAAAGTGCATATTTTGAGGAGAAACAAGCATTCTAATACAGTTATTTATAGTAAAATACTGTTAAATATTCCAGAAGAATACCTGATAAAACTCATCAAAAACTTTATACATTTTTTTACATAGAAATTCTACTTCTAGGTATTTAAAAACAACAACAATTTCTTTCTCTACAATAATTATATACAATATTTTATTGCAACATTAACAATTGATGAAATATAAAATAAACATCTATGGGAAATTGACCAAAATTATTATATTTATGGATACATGAAAAGTCACCTGACATAGCTATTCTTAATTATAAAAGACGTTTGCAAGAAAGCATTCTCAGTGTTATCCTATTTTGGGGAGAGAGAGTACCTCATATACTTTTTAGTTATCCACCTATCTTCCCACATATTTGCATAAAGAATTAAAAATAATAATGATAATGGAATACATTCATGTACTGCTTAATTCGGGTCAAACACAGTTTGGAAATCGTAACATTTATGCTCGTATTTAACCTCTACGAGTGCCCTATGATAAAGATATCATTCCAATATCATCTGTGTCTTTTCAGATTCAAAAATGTATGACACAAAAGGTTAATTAACTTGCCCCAAACAATCCCTAAGTGTTCGAGTTTGAATTTTAATTCAGGCATTTGCTTCAGCATTTATGGTCTTAAACACTACACTGAACTGCCATCACCACAACTCCCAACAGCAGCCTTCAGTCAATGCCTGCCTGACCTGTGGTTACAAAGGCTGGATCAGACCTTTAGAGGCTTAACCTTGTGATGCAACTGATGCTCCAAGGGAGTCCCTCCGTGGGTAAAGCCAAGGCTAGGCTTCACCTGAAACCAAATCCTTGCTCAGCTCTCTCCTAGATTCCTGTTCTGCCTCGCTTCTTCCCTTGTACGCATTCCGTGAAAAATCCTCTCCCAACAAATCATACGCACTTGGATCCTTGTCTCAGGCTCTGCTCTTATAGAACCTGGCCTAAAAAGTTTAACCTTCTCACGCCACATTTTCAAAATGCAAACACATGGAAAATTGAGACACTAATGAAAATAAATGAAGTTGACTGCAGATAATGAACTACAGAATTGAGGACCTCTTAGAAAGGCAGCAGTTACAGAGGAATGCAGCCAGGTGTAAATTCAGCATCCAGGGTCAATTTTCCCAGATGTCTATTTTTAAAAAGATTCAGAAAGTATTTAATTTAGGTGAAGCATGTGATGGCTAAATTTGACAAATTCTTCAATTAAAAAGTTATATTATGTGAGATAAAACATTTACAAGCTAATATGGCATGCAGGCTCCACTGTTAAATTTCTGTATTTCCTTTTTATAATCAGAAAATAAATTATAAAGTCCAGATGATATTTTAAATTTATAGTCTTATCTGATTAGGTTGGATTTTACCTAGCAACTAATGTTTATTGAATCCCCTAAGAATTTTATAACTACACACTTATAGGATCATCAGAACATGATTAATACTTATTAATTATTAAAATCATTATCATTTAGACAAGAAAACTGAAAATAGATACATTAACTAACTTTACTCTCTGTATGACAATGGGCAACTGGTAGATCAGAGTGTCAAAGATTATGTTTTAAACACCATACTATCTTGCCTCTGACCAACAAAGCTGTTGTTTGTTTTGTTCCATTCTGAAATGAAATAAAGCATATGAAAGAAAGTATCAATTAGAAAGTGTCCCTAAAGGATGGTGAACTGCTCTAGGACAGATTATACATTCATAGAATTAATCAGTTCTTCATAGGACCACCTAATCTACTTTACTGACTGTTAGATTGAATTGACCAATTTAAATAGCCAATTTGTCTTCGAGAAAATACATCTTTGAAGAACAGTCACAAAGCCCAGATTTAAGGGGAGAGGATGAAAGAATATTAGTGCCAGATTTGAAAATTGACCTACATACACAGAAGTACGCATACACACGATTTCCAACCTGAGGTTTCTGTTTTGTTCTCTTATGCTAAAATGTTTTTCATCACGAATCATTTTAAAACTTATTATTAACATGAGCTTCATATTTTTGAATGCCTGCAATCTGTCTTATAAAAATAACTGGTTGATAATGAAAAGACTTATCAGAGACCATTAGGCTTGGGCAAATAAGCTAACTGAGAAAATCTTGAGGAATTAGTGACAGGTAGTGAGTCTTCATTAGAAAAGAAAAATAAAATATAAAGTCTGCTGAAAAATGTAAACTGATCCATTAAATACGTATTTGCAAAGAAGGAGAAACCAGTGAAGTATTAAAATAAAGAGAGAGCAGCTGTTCCCAAGAATCGTCCATAAACCGGTAGCATGGACATTACCTGGGAACTTGTTAGAAATCCAAATTCTTATATCCTATCCCAAACCTATGGAAATTCAATCTGAGGGTGAGGCCCAGAAATCTATTTTAATGATTCTTGCAGGTGACTCTAATCTACTCAGGAGTTTAAAAATCACTGATATATAGAATATAAATTTTTGTGCATATTCAGCATGCCACTCAGCAAACTTTGCAGGTTAGACAGGCTCTTATTTGTTGTTCATTTGTTGTTTATTTTAACTTAAATTATATCTTAACAGAGATGATCAGAATTAAGAATAATTGTCTCTGCTAAGCAATCTCAAAAGAACTGATGCATTAATCAAAAGCCAACTATTAATTTCCTAAAATAGATGATTGATATGTAAATCTAGGTTTTGTATGAGAACAGAAAACACTGCAGGTATTTTATTGAAATGTAAGTTACAGAAGAAATGTGTTGCCCTCAAAACCACTGCAAATGGATGGGGAACAGATATCATGAGGACCAACAGGAGGGAATGCGGTGGTATAGAGGTCATGGGCAGCTACCTCCAGTGGTCTAGCTGCCTGCATCATGTAATGTGATCCACTGTAGATGTCCTGGAAGCCACAGCCAACATCATTTCTTCTAACTGCCCAAGCAGTTGGCCATTTCTGCAGGTGTAGAATAATAGCTTATGCTTTTCTTCTAATTTCTAGACCTCACATATGTGCTTTTAATTTGGAATCCTGCAGTCAAGGGAGTCTGGGAAATGTAGTTACTAAGTTTCCAGCCCTTGCTACACAATAAGATATTAGATGGGTAATGGTAGTTTTTAATACAAAAATAAAACAGCCCACACAATCTGTCCCTTTGGATGCTCAACTTTCAAATACACCCTTCTATACAAATTAAAGTACAGAAACAATAATAACCAAAAACATGTTTCCACACTGTATGGTTGTAAATATTGTACAAATGAACAGATGGTCACCCTTTTCCCCAATAGGGAAGGCACAAAATCCATCAATCACTGGAGCCATTTCTGGGTGACCTACAGAATCTTCTGTCTTCCACATATATACCCCTTACCCGATAGCAGTCTCATTTCTTCTTGATCATGATAATAAAGATCAATTACCACAGTCACTGGTGATGCTTCAGTAGCATATGTCTCAGAACCCAAAATGGCCAGATGGCATGAAGAAGTCAAAATGGAAAGGCGATAGTATCAAACTCTAGTTCAGTGGAACCATTACTGTGTTCCATGGTAGAAACACTACTACCTTGGAGAAACAATACCTCTAAATCACAAGAGGGTAAAATTGGGGAAATAAGAATTAAGGACAACTGAGAACGTAATTAGGAGTAGTAGTGAGAGAGTATTCTGCTTTGCATCTCTTGGTTCTTATAAGTGAGTTCTGGTTTGCAATAAAGTACTCTATTTTAGATGCAGATTTCAAGTGCATGGTATGTTTTTATAGATAGTACCTAAACATGTAAGCTCTTATTACCTAGATGGCAGTGTAACTGATATTTCAATATTCTGTTACAAATCTTTCCAAATGTCATGTATGTAGTAAGACTGCAAACTTCCTTGAGGTGTTGCTCGTTGCCTCTTTTGTTATACAATTATTGACTTGTCAAAAGCAATGTTGCGTGAGGTGGCAGGGAAGAAGATAATGACTAAATCAACATATGAAAATGTGGACAGAAGCCTCAGAAGCAAGGAAGGTAAAGCAATATTAAGATTAATTCACTTATCTAATAAAGAAAAAATACTTGCACTGTTAATTTTGGAAAAAAAAAAAAAAAACTCAGTGTAATCAATTTGCTACCAGGTAGCTAGCTTGTTCTCTTATGGAAAAGTAGCATATTGGTAACTCACACTGGTCTCTACCATTGACAGAAGTGGTACTCAGAAATATGTCATGGCTAGTTATGACAATGAACAAGTATAGTATGGCTGAGAAAGCAAGCTGACAATCGTATAAACAACTAGCTACGTGGTACCTTTCATTATCAAGATGTTCCACTATGATGGTGAAATTTGGTGTACATTCAAATAGGACACAAAATATGCTTGAAATACCAATTTTGCTATCAATATAAACCTGTCACAGATCTCCAAGTAAACAAGTCCATGATCATACACCAAACCATTACTTACTGTGTATAAATCAATGTATCTTTTATCCCTGGTCATATTATATACCAAGGAAGGTAAGCAGCAAGATCCACTTTTGACATTCCAGTCAATGGGAGGATTTTTTCTCCAATTTTCTTACATAATCATATAAGTATAGGGTTATAATGCAGGACAGGCATTGTCAACTCTTACCAGAATCTTCTAAAAACCAAGATTGAGGTTTCCTTGTTTGTTTGTTTTCTCAGTCAAAATTTCTTTGGAAACCACTATGAGACCAGAAGAGAGGGTTGATGGAGAGATCTAAATACATCATAAATAGCTGCCCAGTGGATGAAGTCAGTGTCAAGGACTGTATAGGGTCTGAGATTTTAAACTAGTTGCAAGCTAACAAGTTAGGCTGCCTCAGTTTCAAGGATGTTGGTAGTTGACAGGAAATTCCTGAGTCAGAAGTGAAGAGAAGTTTATTCCTCACAAAAATGGCGGTAGGCAGAATATCAGCATTTTTTTAACCTACTCCCCAAGTCCAAATTCCCACAGGGAGATGGTAAAGCGAGTCAGATGTTTACCAGCACCCACATGGAGTAGCCTTATAGGAGAGGAACACTGAGCTTAGGGAATCTGAATCTTTTACAATGGACACTAAACATGCCGTCCCTTTGCTCTTGAGGAATACATTTATTATACTAGATAATAAACATACCTGCCTTTTGCTGTAGAGAAAGTAATTGAAGTATTACGTGTAATAAATAATTTGTATCAAAAATATTTTAAAAAAACCTTATGTCTCAGTAATAAGTAGACAAGCAACTCAAATATGGGCAAATGTTTTGAACAGACATATCACTAAACATGGAGAAATATAAGCACATAAAAGTATGCTCATTGCCTTTCATCTTCAGGAAAATGCCAGTTAAATTTCAGGAAGATTCCACTACACCCAGCAGGATATATAATATTCGAAAGACTGAAAATACCTAATTTTTGTAAGGATAGGAAACAATGTTTTTTCTCATACATGGCTGGTGGAATTGTAAAAATATACAACCATTTTGGAAAGATATATGAGAGTTTCTTATGAATATAAATATATTTAATAAGCAAATCACCAATGTCACTCTCTGATATTTATATTATTCCTTACTTCTTTATTGCCTTTACCCTGCTACCAGAATATAAGCAGTGTAACAAATATTCAAATAAACCTCTAAATCAGAGGTTCCCAATTTTGGCTAATTAATATCTGGTAATTTAACTATATATATATAGCTATAACTATATAATTAAACTATATTAGTAACTGTATACTGTATATTACATATAATTTATGTATTGCTATTTACAATTTAATATGTATATATAATATGTATTATTAAGTATGTAACTAACTATCTGGATTTTAAAAAAATACCTATACCATTTATCACCACACACACACACAAACCACCCCCCCCTATGTGTAAGTCTCACTC
This sequence comes from Eschrichtius robustus, assembly GCF_028021215.1. Lineage (NCBI taxonomy): Eukaryota > Metazoa > Chordata > Mammalia > Artiodactyla > Eschrichtiidae > Eschrichtius > Eschrichtius robustus. Next base: position 124,869,902 of record NC_090829.1, read on the forward strand.
CAAACAAACTGAATCAGAATTTCTGGGAGTGGGCCTGGGCATCATTTTAGTAGATGAAACAAAACATAGGATGTCAGAACTATGTCAGCCATGTCACAAGAGTCAGGATTCCCATTTGCTTTACATGTGTGAAAGAACAATTAAATAGCAATACAAAAATCTGTGAGGCATATTTTGCAAGTAAATCTTTCTTTTCACGATAGATTTATTTTATTATTTCCCTATGTCCGGCCCTGCCAGTTTATACCTAGACTCTGCATAGCCAGCTTTCTTCCCCCTATACATATAAGACAAACATTTGAACATGCTTTGATTGTCATTTTCAGTTTCTTACAAACTCAGATACACTCCTACACTTGTCTAGTTGCTTCTGAACATCAGGTAGAATGACTGTTCTCTGCTGTCTTACTTAGAATCATTTGGGTCTTGGACTTAAAATTTACGTTGCCACTCCATACGGCAGTGTCAAACAATGACACCTAATTTCCTATGGCTGTGTTCTTTGTCACTAATTATCTTGTAAATCGAAATATTTAAAGAAACATTTCTGATATGATTGTACACTATTACTCTGTTAAAGTACATATTGCAGGTATGCATGCATTGTGTTAATGCAGATCTTTGGGATTTTTCAGGCTTGAAAAGCACCATTTCTTTTTACTTCATATAAAATTTTTGTTAACCTGAAGCCATTTTACCTCTCCTGTCTAACGCGATTGAGACTAGTTTGTAGGAATCAATAGCTGTTAAGGGATGCCGTAAGCTCCGAGGCAGAAGAAATGATTTTATCATGTCCTCCTCCTTGGATATTCAGTTTAAAGGAATGTAGTGGCTTTAAACCTAGGCAAGAGACAGGCCTGCAGCTTGCCCCAAGTATATGGGAACCCGTGTCTGAGCTGCATTACCCCTGGAATGAATTTTGTCTACCTTTGAAGAGTTTTATTCTTGGAGAGCAGAATACTCGAGCATAAATCTTGACTCTAATATACTGGCTGACAAGTGTTGGGTGAGGCATTTAATTCTCTGAGCTTCAATTTTCCTCAAGCGTAATGTGGGGGATGATTTCCATCCCAAAGGATTGTTGATTGACTAAGAAAACTCATGAAAAATCTGGTGTTGGCAAACAGAGAAGTCGAAATCCAGAAGTCATTACTATTCAGAGACTTACCAGGAGGGTCTGTGCGGAGGTCCTCCCAGGTGGAATTTACACCAACAGAGGAGAGGGGGAGGTTTGAGATTATCGTCCAAGGGGTGACTCTGGCTGCAGTGTGGTGTCCATCACACGGGCTGTACTGTAGCCCAAGCCTTGGGACTTCTGCCTTAGTCTCAAGAGGAGCAGTACAAGTGGAACCAGGGGCATTAAGATGCTGCAAGCAGAAGTCAGGATTGTGTTGCAGCCCGTGTATCACATGTGGCACAAGGAGCTGTAGGGCACTGTTCACACTTGGTCTGAGTGATGGCACGAATCATGGGCTTGATGATGAGCTGGGGCAGCCTTTGAGGGACACCTCGCTTCAGGAGCTTTGAGGCCCAGTCACAGCAGACAGCCCACTGCTGCTTGAGCAGGAGGAAATAGGTATGACTCATTCACGGACTCCTCAGGACACATCCTCAGAACCACTGTGGAGGTATTTGAGGCAATGCTCAAGTATCCAACAAGAAATGGGGGAGGGTGGAGCCAAAAAAAATTTGGTCTTTCCAGGCTGCTCTGGCTATGGGACCCGGGCTATTTTTGCATTCCCAGTGATACCCCACAGAGCTCTTCATTCCAGATATCAAGTTCTAGTTGCTCTCTAGTTGGCTTGCCATCTATTTTTTTCCTCCTCTATATTTGTCTATGTATCATTTGTGCCATTCTTGGAGTACGAATAACCACATGTCATTTCTTTGGATTTATTATTAGTTGGATTTTGCCCAACCTTTGTAGTATATAGAATGTGGAATATGGTTTTCACACTTGAAATCGTTTTCGCTCCTATTCCTCAGACTTGTTCCTTGAACCTCTCTATCCAGATAATCTTAGTTCTCCTTTAATACTTTATTTTTCCTCCAGCTTTCACTTCTGTTTGTTTTTCTGTTGTTTCTTTTAATATTTTTAACATCTTTATTGGAGTATAATTGCTTTACAATGGTGTGTTAGTTTCTGCTTTATAAAACAGTGAATCATCCATACATATATCCCCATATTTCCTCCCTCTTACGTCTCCCTCTCACCCTCCCTATCCCACCCCTCTAGGTGGTCACAAAGCACCAAGCTGCTGTCCCGGTGTCATGCGTCTGCTTAACACTAGCTATCTATTCTACATTTGGTAGTGTATATATGTCCATGCCACTCTCTCACGTTGTCCCAACTTACCCTTCCCTCTCCCCATGTACTCAAGTCCATTCTCTACGTCTGCGTCTTTATTCCTGTCCTGCCCCTAGATTCTTCAGAACCACTTTTTATTTCTTTTAGATTCCATATATAAGTGTTAGCATATGGTATTTGTTTTTCTCCTTCTGACTTACTTCACTCTGTATGACAGACTCTAGGTCCATCCACCTCACTACAAATAACTCAATTTCGTTTCTTTTTATGGCTGCGTAATATTCCACTGTATATATGTGCCACATCTTCTTTATCCATTCATTTGTCGATGGACAATTAGGTTGTGTCCATGTCCTGGCTATTGTAAATAGAGCCCCAATGAACACTGTGGTACATGACTCTTTTTGAATTATGGTTTTCTCAGGGTATACGCACGGTAGTGGGATTTCTGGGTTGTATGGTAGTTCTATTCTTAGCTTTATACCATTCTCCATGGTGGCTGTATCAATTTCCATTCCCACCAACAGTGCAAGAGGGTTCCCTTTCTCCACACCCTCTCCAGCATTTACTGTTTGTAGGTATTGTGATGATGGCCATTCTGACTGGTGTGAGGTGATACCTCATTGTAGTTTTGATTTGCATTTCTCTAATGATTCGTGATGTTGAGCATCCTTTCCTGTGTTTGCTGGCAATCTGTATATCTTCTTTGGAGAAATGTCTATTTAGGTTTTCTGCCCATTTTTGGATTGTGTTGGTTGTTTCTTTGATATTAAGCTGCATGAGCTGCTTATAAATTTTGGAGATTAATCCTCTGTCAGTTGCTTCACTTGCAAATATTTTCTCCCATTCTGAGGGTTGTCTTTTCGTCTTGTTTATGGTTTCCTTTGCTGTGCAAAAGCTTTTAAATTTCATTAGGTCCTATTTATTTATTTTTGTTTTCATTTCCATTTCTCTAGGAGGTGGGTCAAAAAGGATTTTGCTGTGATTTATGTCATAGAGTGTTCTGCCTATGTTTTCCTCTAAGAGTTTGATAGTGTCTGGTCTTACATTTAGGTTTTCAATCAATTTTGCATTTACTTTTGTGTAAGGTGCTAGGGAGTGTTCTAATTTCATTCTTTCACGTGTAGCTTTCCAGTTTTCCCAGCACCACTTATTGAAGAGGCTGTCTTTTCTCCATTGTATATTCCTGCCTCCTTTATCAAAGATAAAGTGACCATATGTGTGTGGGTTTATCTCTGGGCTTTCTAACCTGTTCCATTGATCTACATTTCTATTTTTGTGCCAGTACCATACTGTCTTGATTACTGTAGCTTTGTAGTATAGTCTGAAGTCAGGGACCCTGATTCCTCCAGCTCCATTTTTCTTTCTCAAGATTGCTTTGGCTATTTGGGGTCTTTTGTGTTTCCATACAAACTGTTAAATTTTTTGTTCTAGCTCTGTGAAAAATGCCATTGGTAGTTTGATAGGGATTGCACTGAACCTGTAGATTGCTTGGGGTAGTAGAGTCATTTTCACAAGGTTGATTCTTCCAATCCAAGAACATGGTATAGCCCTTCATCTGTTTGTTTCATCCTTAATTTCTTTCATTAGTGTCGCGTATTTTTCTGCATGCAGGTCTTTTGTCTCCTTAGGTAGGTTTATTCCCAGGTATTTTATTCTTTTTGATGCAATGGTAAATGGGAGTATTTCCTTAATTTTTCTTTGAGAATTTTCATCATTAATGTATAGGAATGCCAGAGATTTCTGTGCATTAATTTTGTATCCTGCTACTTTACCAAAATAATTGATTAGCTCTAGTAGTTTTCTGGTAGCATCTTTAGGATTCTCTGTGTGTAGTATCATGTCAGCTGCAAACAATGACAGCTTTACTTCTTCTTTTCTGATTTGGATTCCTTTTATTTCTTTTTCTTCTCTGATTCCTGTGGCTAAAACTTCCAACACTATGTTGAATAATAGTGGTGAGAGTGGATAATGGTGTCTTGTTCCTGATCTTAGAGGAAATGCTTTCAGTTTTTCACCATTGAGAATGATGTTGGCTCTGGGCTTGTCCTATACGGCCTTTATTATGTTGAGGTAAGTTCCCTCTATGCCTACTTTCTGGAGGGTTTTTATCAAAAATGGATGTTGAATTTTGCCAAAAACTTTTTCTGCAACTATTGAGATGATCATATGGTTTTTCTCCTTCAATTTGTTAATATGGTTTATCACATTGATTGATTTGTCTATATTGAAAAATCCTTGCATTCCTGGGATAAACCCCACTTGATCATGGTGTATGATCCTTTTAATATGCTGTTGGATTCTGTTTGCTAGTATCTTGTTGAGGATTTCTGCATCTATGTTCATCAGTGATTTTGGCCTGTAGTTTTCTTTCTTTGTGACATCTGTGTCTGGTTTTGGTATCAGGGTGATGGTGGCCTCATAGAATGAGTTTGGGAGTGTTCCTCCCTCTGCTATATTTTGGAAGAGTTTGAGAAGGATAGGTGTTAGCTCTTCTCTAAATGTTTCCTGAAATTCAACTGTGAAGCCCTCTGGTCGTGGGCTTTTGTTTGTTGGAAGATTTTTAATCTCAGTCTCAATTTCAGTGCTTGTGATTGGTCTCTTTATATTTTCTATTTTTTCCTGGTTCAGTCTCAGAAAGTTGTGTTTTTCTAAGAATGTGTCCATTTCTTCGAGGTTGTCCATTTTATTGGCATAGAGTTGCTTGTAGTAATCTCTCATGATCCTTTGTATTTCTGCAGTGCAGTTGTTACTTCTCCTTTTTCATTTCTCATTCTATTGATTTGAGTCTTCTCCCTCTTTTGTTGATGAGTCTGGCTAATGGTTTATCAATTTTGTTTATCTTCTCAAAGAACCAGCTTTTAGTTTTATTGATCTTTGCTATCATTTCCTTCATTTCTTTTTCATTTATTTCTGATCTGATCTTTATGATTTCTTTCCTTCTGCTAACTTAGGGTTTTTTTTTTTTATTCTTCTTTCTCTAATTGCTTTAGGTGTAAGGTTAGGTTGTTTAGTTGAGATTTTTCTTATTTCTTTAGGTAGGACTGTATTGCTATAAACTTTCCTCTTAGAACTGTTTTTGCTGCACCCCATAGGTTTTGGGTCATCGTGTTTTCATTGTTATTTGTTTCTAGGTATTTTTTGATTTCCTCTTCGATTTCTTCAGTGATCTCTTGGTTATTAAGTAGTGTATTGTTTAGCCTCCATGTGTTTGTATTTATTACAGATTTTTTCCTGTAATTGGTATCTAGGTCTCATAGCATTGTGGTCAGAAAAGATATTGGATATGATTTCAATTTTCTTAAATTTACCAAGGCTTGATTTGTGACCCATAGATATGATCTATCCAAGAATGTTCCATGAGCACTTGAGAAGAAAGGGTATTCTGTTGTTCTTGGATGAAATGTCCTATAAATATCAATTAAGTCTATCTTGTTTAATGTATCATTTAAAGCTTGTGTTTCCTTATTTACTTTCATTTTTGATGATCTGTCCATTCGTGAAAGTGGGGTGTTAAAGTCCCCTACTATGATTGTGTTACTTTTGATTTCCCCTTTTACGGCTGTTAGCATTTGCCTTATGCATTGAGGTGCTCCTATGTTGGGGGCATAAATATTCACAATTGTTATATCTTCTTCTTGGATTGATCCCTTGATCATTATGTAGTGTCCTTCTTTGTCTCTTGTAATAGTCTTTGTTTTAAAGTCTATTTGGTCTGATATGAGAATTGCTACTCCAGCTGTCTTTTGATTTCCTTTTGCATGGAATATCTTTTTCCATCCCCTCACTTTCAGTCTGTACGTGTCCCTAGTTCTGAAGTGAGTGTCTTGTAGACAGCAAATATATGGGTCTTGTTTTTGTAACCATTCAGTCAGTCTATGTCTTTTGGTTGGAGCATTTAATCCATTTACATTTAAGGTAGTTATCCATATGTATGTTCCTATCACCATTTTCTTAATTGTTTTGGGTTTGTTATTGTAAGTCTTTTCCTTCTCTTGTGTTTCCTTTCTAGACAATTTCCATTGTTTCAAATGGCAAAGAAAGAAAGAACCACAGATAAAGAGAGGGAGGAAGAGATGAAGGGAGAGTGGAAAGAGGAAGACAAGATACAATTGAAGCAGGAAGAGGTCCATGCTACAATGCGTATCAGTTGTCAGACCCTTTTGATGGTTGTGACATGCATGAGATAATGGGCTTTGACAGCGCTGGTTTTGAAAGGACTTTAGTGCTGCAGTGAACATTGTGGTGCCTGTATATTTTCGAAGTATGGTTTTCTCCAGTTATATGCCCTGCACTATTTATAACAGCCACGACATGGAAGCAACCTAAATGTCCATCAACAGATGAATGGATAAAGAAGAATGTGGTACATATATACAATGGAATATTACTCAGCCATATAAAAGAACTAATGTCATTTGAGGTAACATGGATGGATGACCTAGAGATTTTCATACTGAGTGAAGTAAGTCAGACAGAGAAAGACAAATGTCATATATCGCTTACACGTGGATAAAAAAATGGTAAAAATGAACTTACTTGTGAAATAGAGTCACAGATGTAGAAAACAAACTAATGGTTACCAAGGGGGAAAGGGGGAGGAGGGATAAATTGGGAGATTGAGATTGACATATACATGCTACTATGTACAAAAATGATAACTAATAAGAACCTACTCATAGCACAGGGAACTCTACTCAATACCTTGTAATGACCTATATGGGAAAAGAATCTAAAAGAGAGTGGATATATGTATATGTATAACTGATTCACTTTGCTGTACAGCAGAAACTAACACAACATTGTAAATCAACTATGCTCCAAAGAAATTAATTTAAAAAAGAAATTAAAAGACTTCAGGAAATAATAAGTATGCAGAATTGTAAGGGTCATGTGCTTCCAATTTGCATATTTTAAATAACGTGAAAAGATAAAATTTTATTATGTCGTCTACCTTTGCCACAATACAAGTTTAATATTTGACCCTTATAATGTACGGATTTCAAAAAATAAAAATAAGCACTACTTAGTATAGACTACACACATTTTTTCCTGTCTTAATATCAAAATTAGCTCATTGTATCAAAAGAAATCAATCACTGAGACTTTGGAAAAAATAAAACACAAATCAGTAAATCAATGTCTGCATATAGAAATGACTTCAACTGAATATATGTAGCCTCTTTAAAGTGCATGCTGAGCAATTACCCCTTTAATGTGATGAATGTAGACAGTAATTTGTGATGATTTAAGTTTTGAAATTCTATTTTTCTCTTAGATGCAGAGGGTTTGTTTTACTTTAATTATTTGGGTCATTGCCTTAATTCCCCATTTCACATTACTTGTAAAAAGACGTTCCCATTTCTAAAACGTGGCCTTTTTAATGAAGTTCTTTCTACTACTGACTTTAACCTTTAAGCTCCCCATGTTATGGCACTATATGTAAATAGCCACCTTAATAATGACATTTGGCACAGCTCTGGAAAGAGGAGTAGCAGGAAAGCAGTGAACTTGAGCTTTTTTCCCTTCAATTTTAAATATATTGGACTGAAACATCATTTCTCTTGGAACTGAAAAAAAAATTATTCTTGGATATTTTTCTTTTAATTTCTCTTTTCCTCTCTTTCTCTTTCAACCCCTTTCAATCCCTTACTCTCTCCTGTTATATTTTAGAGTGCAGTTTTTATAAAGACTAAATTATATACAAAACTTTGGACTTTTATTTGCATAAGTCTGAATATTATTTCCTGAGCAATGTTTCAATAATTAAACATATTAGTTCATAAATCGATATTGTTTAAAATTTAAGTGTACTTCTTTATTAAATGTGTTTAAAATACGACACTGAATTTTTGTTTGTTGTAAACTAAAACACCTCTATATATGCATTTTCAAGATGGACTGAAAAAAAATTGTCTAGTAATTTAATGAAATGTGAGTTTTGAGGTCAAGTTAATATTCCCCCCAAAAGACAATGTTGCTTTATGTTTAGTTTTGTTTTATCATGACATACTTACGTGCCATTATTCTTTAACCCTATTCAGTTTAAAACTTTTGTCTTAGAAAATTTTTATTACTTTTTTGCCTTTATGATTGATAGATGTTCATGCCTTGAGGATGAGAGTAACAAATTAATTTTTACATTTAATTCTAATATAATTACCAATGATAAATTGACAAAAAGAATTAGGTACTCACACCTAAGCTGAATTTTACTTTTAATTTAGCTAAATTTCAATTCTCCATCTTTTTTTTTTTTTTTTTTTTTAATTTATTTTTGGCTGTGTTGGGTCTTCGTTTCTGTGCAAGGGCTTTCTCAAGTTGTGGCGAGCGGGGGCCACTCTTCATCGCAGTGCGCGGGCCTCTCACTATCGCGGCCTCTCTTGTTGCGGAGCACAGGCTCCAGACGTGCAGGCTCAGTAGTTGTGGCTCACGGGCCTAGTTGCTCTGCGGCATGTGGGATCTTCCCAGACCCGGGCTCGAACCCGTGTCCCCTGCATTGGCAGGCAGATTCTCAACCACCGCGCCACCAGAGAAGCCCAATTCTCCATCTTATTGTGAGATAGAACAGCAGGATAATTTTCTTTACAGTCATTAAGCAAGATTTTGCAATATCTAGGGTGATGTTTATGCTTTAAGGGTCCATGTTGATCACTCTGGTTTATGTTTATAAGGGGCTTGGGAATCTTCTGGGAGGAAATTCACTCTAAGCAAAATAGAAGCAAAGAAATCTACATAGGATACAGTTTCAGAGATTATGCATTCTCAAATCCTTGAATTTATCTCCAAATATATTTTCCTCTTGTCTACCCAACCATTATGCCATGCTGAAATCCTAGATCTTATCATTACCAGTAATAACACCTTCCAGAGTATCCAAGTGTCCCAAACTTAAGGCTGCACTCATGACTTTCCAGTACTCTAACCCTGTAGTTTTTCAATTCCAGAGGTTTTTGGATGAAAATGCAGTCACACTCAAACACATGAAAGTACAATAATTCTTAGCTGTCTTCCTCCCCACTTGATTGAATGATGAACCATCTATTGTCCTGTGTAAGGAGAGGTGCTCTTGTGTACAGGATACAGTGTATGTTTGATTATTTGATCATATTACATATGCAACTGTTCCTTTGTACTTTTTCATGATTGACTATTTCAGCTTTATTGAATTAGTCCTGTCAATGTACAAGCCAGTACATGAAAAGAAGAAAAAGCAAATCCTTCCAATGATCCTGTATCTCATTCAGCTATGACTCATTTCTCTGCTCATTTTTACAGCTATAATATTCTATTCTTTCTCGAATCCACACTAAACAGGCTTTTGTCACCACCATTCCTCTCAAGCAGCTATTAACCTCTAAATGTTGAATCCAATCATCATATCTCAGAAGTCATCTTACTTAGCCTGTGAGCAACATTTGAAACAACTGATTCTCCCAGTTAAGGGAATAAAACCATTTATAACAAGATGCCTGTGTTCAAAGCTGCCTTGTGGTTCAAGATATTCCTGTTCAATTACCACTGCATTGTGGCACAAGATTTATTTTCCAAATTACCTTTCCAAGTCCTCTTATGGCATGAGATCTGTCTAATTGTGTTCTACGGCACAACATAACTCTGCCCACAAGCCCACCTGTATTAAAAGAAACCTCTCCCCAGACAGTAAATAAGACCTATCAAACTACAATGAAGTGTAATCTTGTAAAGAGACCCTTCGTTAATTCCTCATAACTACTGTGTCAGAGACTGCCAAGTATTTCTTGGTTACCTGCTATTCATGAGCAGATAGGATAAAAATCTTTCTCAGCTTTTCTGTGCAATTAGTTCAGTGCCAGATGACTGCATTCTGGTCAGGATTGTGTGGGAAGAAGTAGAGTTGACCCTTGAACAACATGGGCTTGAACTGTGTGGGTCCACTTATAAGCTGATTTTTTTCAATAAATGTATATATTACTACACTATGCAAGGTTGGTTGAATCTGTGAATGTGGAATGACAGGTACAGAGAGCTAACAATGGGACTTCTATATCTGAGGATTTTAGATGTGGGGAGGTCCTAGAGGTACTGCTGCAGGTACTGAGGGAAAGCTGTATTTGGAACCCTTCAGTCCTGGGCATAAAAACCCCTACATGCTATTCTGTTATGTCTCTCCTTCTGTGAAGGCTACATAGGTCATGTGTCTAAATGACAGCAAAACAGAATGACAGGAGATAAGAACACAGTGCCATTTCTTGGAGAGTCATGCAACATGTACTGAACTGTGATTTAAGAAAAAAAAATATTGTAAGACACAGAGATATGGGATTTAATTCAGTAGCCAAATATAAATATATATAAAATTTCATACTTTTCTCCCATGTTGACACACATATCTATCATCTGAAATTCTGCTCTTGGAATCCTGATTAGCAGCTACAAATTGAAATAACCAAAACTTAATTCTTGACTTTCACTTTTTCCAAATAATAGGTTGGTCTCACAGTGTTGCCTCATTTTATGTGCAATTTAGGCCAAAAATCTTGAGTCAGTCTTGACTCTTTTCTTGTGCTCGCATGCTATATCTAGCATAACCGATTTCTTTGGGCTAAAACTTACAATATTTATAATCTCTATCCAAACACTTTTCCTTCCCATTGTTAGCACCCTAACCATATTACCTCTTATCTAGAACTTCGCAATGACCTTCTAACTGATGTTTGTTTTGAATGCATCATACTTCTGACTGGATCTCTACAGTGAATTTTCATCTTTTCAGACAAGCCAAACCATGTACCACAATGTTCATTGCAGCTCTATTTACAATAGCCAGGACATGGAAGCAACCTAAGTGTCCATCGACAGATGAATGGATAAAGAAGATGTGGCACATATATACGATGGAATATTACTCAGCCATAAAAAGAAACAAAACTGAGTTATTTGTAGTGAGGTGGATGGACCTAGAGTCTGCCATACAGAGTGAAGTAAGTCAGAAAGAGAAAAACAAACACCGTATGCTAACACATATATATGGAATCTAAAAAAGAAAAAAAAAAAAGGTTCTTAAGAACCTAGGGGCAAGACAGGAATAAAAACGCAGACATAGCAAATTAACTTGAGGGCACGGGGAAGGGGAAGGGTGAGCTGGGATGAAGTGAGAGAGTGGCATGGGCATATATACACTACCAAATGCAAAATGGATAGCTAGTGGGAAGCAGCCACATAGCACAGGGAGATCAGCTCAGTGCTTTGTGACCACCTAGAGGGGTGGGATAGGGAGGGTGGGAGGGAGGTACAAGAGGGAGGAGATATGGGGATATATGTTTATGTAGAGCTGATTCACTTTGTTATACAGCAGAAACTAACATACCATTGTAAAGCAATTATACTCCAATAAAGATGTTAAAAAAAAAAACAAAAAAACTCTATGCTGGATTTAGCCCTAATCTCATAAGGAAACTTCGGTAGGAGTCATAGGAAAAGATTTTTGACCTAAGAATCAGCACCTACTTGTATCAGGTGGTAGAAGTTGGCTTAAGAAAGATGGCTAGAAGCAGGCAGCATGGATTCTTTCACTCTTAGAGATTCTGTATGAATGTGAATTTCCCCTTGCTTCTGAATAGAAAGCTCTTACAAACATATAATAAGGAATACGGAAGATTCTAGTGCAAGTTCTTAAATAACCCTATTTGTAACAAGTTAGTGACATTCCAGGTATTGTCCATGATATCAAAGGACCATAGTTAATTATGGCAGAGGCCACAAAAATATCAATTATCATGAAGCAAGGATATTTTGGAGATACATAGCTAAAAAGGGAAATCGTGTAAATCCGTGCACGTGAGGCTATGGCTATAAAAATATCTTAAAATCAAAAAGCAATATATTTTATGAAGATAATTTTGTCAGTTGGTCAGTGAGATAAATTGAAAGATCTAAGACCAATGATGAGAAAAGAGTTAGCAATATACTGGAGGAATCCAGATAAGAAATAATGAGGATTCAAATCTCTGTACAGCAATGGTGTTGTAGAGGGGGTGATTGACAATAATGAAGGAAAATTATAAGAATTTTGTGATTTGGGGAAAGACTGGACACTGGACATAAAGAAAGGAAAGGGCTACAATAGATAACAATACCAGCTTTTGGAAATCAGTGACTTGTGCAATCATCATCTGATACAGAGTTTATAAGAAGTGAAGTTTAGTTTCCCACTTACATATTACCAAGGATCATTTTAACTTAGATTGCAAAAATCAACTTGAAAATTTAATTGCTACTCCTAATCTAAATTTCAGTAGTGGCAAATGGAAGTTGATAATACGTGTGGTATGAAAAACATTTTAACTATTAAAATGGATTTTTTTCCCTATTGTTCTAACCACATGAATGAACATCTTAATGTACCAAAAAAAGAAGAACACAATATTGAAAGAAACATCATCAGGTCCATGATTCTAATAAGAACTGCACAGTTGTTTTGTCTATAGATTTTAAATTAAAAACCTAAATCTTTTCATCTACAATTAAGTGCAACTTCTGGGTATAATTGACCATAGTGATATAATTACTGATTTGGGGCATTCACACAGACACACACACACACTCACTCTTACATTTCAGAAAGTATTTAGACTTACACCTGGAAATCACATATAAAAGATGTAATTCAGGCCTCTGTCATATAGCTGGAAACAACTGTGAAATAAAAATGCTCTAAATACAGCATACTATCGGGAAAAAGACTGAAACTAAAATTTTCATTTTGTAAGATCAGGACAACACGTGGTTACAGTGACTTTGCTAATACATATAAAGAATTAGTACCTTCATTCATTAGTTAGCTCCTCCTTAATTCTCTCTGGCTAAAGGGTCTCATTACTCTCTCAGGCTGTATTTTCATTTTATTAAAAAAATTGGGAATTCCCTGGCAGTTCAGTGGTTAGGACTCCACACTTTCAATGCTGAGGGCCCGGGTTCAGTATCTGATATGGGAACAAAGATCCTGAAAGCCATGCAGCACAGAAATAAATAAATATTAATTAAAAAAATAAAAATATTAAGGCAAAACCAATTGAATCGCCTCTTGGGAAATATATCTGCTGGAAGAATCAGAATTAAAAATAAAATAAACCTTATAACAGTGGATCCATTACATCATACTCTATCTTGATATTGGAAGAAAGATAATAATAAAAGTAATAGAATTCTTCTACTAATACAAGTAATAGGTTTGTAAAATTTAATAAGCAGAAACCTCAATTAAATACATGTGGGAAACCAGAGGGAGGAGCTGTCACACCTTGCAGTGATAGCAGAACCCAACAGGAAGCAGAGAGACTCCTCTTCTTTCCTGGCAAGGACTCAGCCAATCAAAAGCCATGTTTGTTTACTATAGCCCTCCCACTTTCCTCTCTCCCTCTATAAAAGACCTCTCCATCCCTGATGAGCCAGGACTTACATGTGGCTCTCCATGTTGGCAGACCCCAAATTGCAAATCTCTGCTGATCCTGAATAAACCCACCCCTGCTGGAGAAATATCTGACAATCTAATTTTGCAGCCAACAAGTATTAATATTAGTATTAAAAACTGTCTAAATGCCAAGTACTCTTTTAATTACTTTATGTTTATTATATGACAATTATCAGAACATCCTTCAGAGACAATGTTTTACATGAGGAATGGAATTTGTAATTAACTTTAAGGACAAACAGTCAGTGGTGGTGCTAAATTTCAAACCTGATTATAATACACTGGCTTCCTTTATTTGAAATATTCCTAATATTTTACGGATAGAAATCATTTCTGATTTTGGCACTGTGGCATTTGGTATTAATGATTTTAAGATTTACTTGTGGGTGTGCTTCAAGATGGCGGAGGAGTAAGACGTGGAGATCACCTTCCTCCCCACAAATATATCAGAAATACATCTACATGTGGAACAACTCCTAAAGAACACCTACTGAACACTGGCAGAAGACCTCAGATTTCCCAAAAGGCAAGGAACTCCCCATGTACCGGGGGAGGAAAAAGAAAAAAGAAAAAACAGAGACAAAAGAATAGGGATGGACCTGCACCTCTGGGAGGGAGCTGTGAAGGAGGAAAAGTTTCCACACACTAGGAAGCCCCTTCGCGGGTGGAGACGGGGCATGGGGAAGCTTCGGAGTCATGGAGGAGAGCTCAGCCACAGCGGTGCGGAGGGCAAAGCAGAGAGATTCCCGCACAGAGGATCGGTGCCGACCAGCACTCACCAGCCCGAGAGGCTTGTCTGCTCACCCACTGGGACGGGCGGGGGCTGGGAGCTGAGGCTCGGGCTTCAGAGGTCAGATCCCAGGGAGAGGACTGGGGTTGGCTGCATGAACACAGCCTGAAGGGGGCTAGTGCGCCACAGGTAGCTGGGAGGGAGTCCAAAAAATGTCTGGAACTGCCTAAGAGGCAAGACACCATTGTTTCACGGTGTGTGAGGAGAGGGGATTCAGAGCACCGTCTAAATGAGCTCGAGAGACGGGAACAAGCCACGGCTGTCAGTGCGGGCAACAGAGACCAGCATGAAACGCTAAGGCTGCTACTGCAGCCACCAAGAAGCCTGTGTGCAAGCACAGGTCACTATCCACACCTTCCCTCCCGGGAGCCTGTGCAGCCCACCACTGCCAGGGTCCCGTGATCCAGGGAAACTTCCGCGGGAGAACACATGGCGCGCCTCAGGCTGTTGCAACCTCACGCTGGCCTCTGCTGGAGCAGGTTCGCTCTGCATTCCATACCCCTCCTTCCGTCCGGCCTGAGTGAGCCAGAGCCCCCGAATCAGCTGCTACGTTAACCCCGTACTGTTTAAGGGAAGAGCAGATGCCCTCAGGCGACCTACATGCAGATGCAGGGCCAAATCCAAAGCTGAACCCCGGGAGCTGTGCGAACAAAGAAGAGAAAGGGAAATCTCTCCCAGCAGCCTCAGGAGCAGTGGATTAAATCTCCACAACCAACTTGATGTACCCTGCATCTCTGGAATACCTGATTAGACAACGAATCATCCCAAAATTGAGGCGATGGACTTTGGGAGCAGTTGTAGACTTTGGATTTGCTTTCTGCATCTGATTTGTTTCTGGTTTTATGTTGATCTTAGTTTGGAATTTAGAGCTTATTATCATTGGTAGATTTGTTTATTGATTTGGTTGCTTTCTTCCTTTTTTTAATTATATGTATAGATTATATATATATTTTATCTTTTTGTGAGTGTATGTATGTGTGCTTCTTTGTGTGAGTTTGTCTGTATAGCTTTGCTTTTACCATTTGTTCTAGGGTTCTGTCCTTCTTTTTTTTTCTTTATGTAGTTTTTAGCACTTGCTGTCATTGGTGGATTTGTTTTTTGGTTTGGTTGCTCTCTTCTTTCTTTCTTTCTTTTTATTACTTTTAAGTTTTTTTAATTTTTAATGTTTTAAAAAAATTTTTTATTCTAATAATTTTATTATTTGTTCTCTTTCCTTCCCTTTTTCTCCCTTTACTTCAGAGCCGTGTGGCTGACAGGGTCTTGGTGCTCTGGCCGAGGGTCAGGCCTGTGCCTCTGAGGAGGAAGAGCCGAGTCCAGGACATTGGTCCACCAGAGACCTCCTGGCTCCACGTAATATCAAACAGTGAAAGCCCTCCCAGCGATCTCATCTCAACGCTAAGACCCACCTCCACTTAACAACCAACAAGCTACAGTGCTGGACACCGTATGCCAAACAACTAGCAAGACAGGAACATAACCCCACCCATTAGCAGAGAGACTGACTAAAATCATAATAAGGTCACAGACACCCCAAAACACACCACTGAACACAGACCTGCACAACAGAAAGACAAGATCCAGCCTCATCCACCAGAACACAGGCACAGTCCCCTCTACAGGAAGCCTACACAACCCACTGAACCAACCTCACTCACTGAGGGCAGACACCAAAAACAACGTGAACTACAAACCTGCAGCCTGAGAAAAGGAGGCCCTAAAAACAGTAAGTTACGCAAAATGAGAAGACAGAGAAACATGCAGCAGATGAAGGAGTAAAGGTAAAAACCCACCAGACCAAACAGATGAAGAGGAAACAGGCAGTCTACCTGAAAAAGAATTCAGAGTAATGACAGGAAAGATGATCCAAAATCTTGGAAATAAAATGAAGAAAATACAAGAAACGTGTAATAAGGACATAGAAGAACTAAAGAGCAAACAAACAACAAACAACAACACAATAAATGAAATTAACAATTCCCTAGAAGGAATCAATAGCAGAATAACTGAGGGAGAAGAACAGAGAAGTGACCTGGAAGATAAAATAGTGGAAATAACTACCATAGAACAGAATAAAGAAAAAAGAATGAAAAGAATGGAGGACAGTGGCACAGAACTCAGGGACAACATTAAACCCACCAACATTCAAATTATAGGGGTCCCAGAAGAAGAAGAGAAAAAGAAAGGGACTGAGAAAATATTTGAAGAGATTAGAGTTGAACACTTGCCTAATACGGGAAAGGAAATAGTCAGTCAAGTCCAGGAAGCACAGAGAATCCCATACAGGATAAATCGAAGGAGAAACACACCAAGACACATATTAATCAAACTCAAAAATCAAATGCAAAGAAAAAATATTAAAAGCAAGGGAAAAGCAACAAATAACATACAAGGGAATCCCCATAAAACAGCGGATCTTTCAGCAAAACTTTGTAAGCCAGAAGGGAGTGGCAGGACATATTTAAAGTGATGAAAGGGAAAATCCTACAACTAAGATTACTCTACCATCAAGGATCTCATTTAGGTTCGACAGAGAAATTAAAACCTTTACACACAAGAAAGAGGTAAGAGAATTCAGCACCACCCAACCAGCTTTACAACAAATGCTAAAGGAACTTCTCTAGGCAGGAATCACAACAGAAGGAAAAGACCTACAATAACACACCCAAAACAATTAAGAAAATGGTAATAGGGACATACATATTGATAACTACCTTAAATGTAAATGGATTAAATGCTCCAACCAAAAGACACAGACTGGCTGAATGGATACAAAAACAAGACCCACATATATGCTATCTACAAGAAATCCACTTCAGACCTAGGGACACATACAGACTGAAAGTGAGGGGATGGAAAAAGATAAGAGAATCCTAAAGATGCTATCAGAAAACTACCAGAGGTAATCAATGAATTTGGTAAAGTATCAGGATACAAAATCAATGCACAGAAATCTCTTGCATTCCTATACACTAATGATGAAAAGTCTGAAAGAGAAATTAAGGAAACACTCTCATTTACCATTTCAACCAAAAGAATAAAATACCTAGGAATAAACCTACCTAAGGAGACAAAAGACCTGTATGCAGAAAACTATAAGACACTGATGAAAGAAATTAAAGATGATACCAACAGATGGAGAGATATAACTTGCTCTTGGATTGGAAGAATCAACATTGTGAAAATGACTCTACTGCCCAAAGCAACCTACAGATTCAATGCAATCCCTATCAAACTACCAATGGCATTTTTCACAGAACTAGAACAAAAAAAATTCACAATTTGTATGGAAACACAAAAGACCCCGAATAGACAAAGCAATCTTGAGAAAGAAGAACAGTGCTGGAGGAATCAGGCTCCCATACTTCAGACTATACTGCAAAGGTACAGTAATCAAGACAGTATGGTACTGGCACAAAAACAGGTATATAGATCAATGGAACAGGTTAGAAAGCCCAGAGATAAACCCATGCACATATGGTCACCTTACGTTTGATAAAGGAGGCAAGAATATACAATGGAGAAAAGACAGCCTCTTCAATAAGTGGCGCTGGGAAAACTGGACAGCTACATGTAAAAGAATGAAATTAGAGCACTCCCTAACACCATACACAAAAATAAATTCAAAATGGATTAAAGACCTAAATGTAAGGCCAGACACTATAAAACTCTTAGAGGAAAACCTAGGCAGAATACTCTATGACATAAATCACGGGAAGATCCTTTTTGACCCACCTCCTAGAGAAATGGAAATAAAAACAAAAATAAATAAATGGGTCCTAATGAAACTTAAAAGCTTTTGCACAGCAAAGGAAACCATAAACAAGACCAAAAGACAACCCTCATTATGGGAGAAAATATTTGCAAATGAAGCAACTGACAAAGGATTAATCTCCAAAATTTACAAGCAGCTCATGCAGGTCAATATCAAAAAGACAAAGAACCCAATCCAAAAATGGGCAGAAGACCTAAATAGACATGTCTCCAAAGAAGATATACAGATTGCCAACAAACACATGAAAGGATGCTCAACATCACTAATCATTAGAGAAATGCAAATCAAAACTAAAATGAGGTATCACCTCACACCAGTCAGAATGGCCATCATCAAAAAATCTACAAACAATAAATGCTGGAGAGGGTGTGGAGAAAAGCGAACCCTCTTGCACTGTTGGTGGGAATGGAAATTGATACACCCACTATGGAGAACAGTATGGAGGTTCCTCAAAAAACTAAAAATAGAGCTACCATACGACCCAGCAATCCCACTACTGGGCATATACCCTGAGAAAACCATAATTCAGAAAGAGTCATGTACCACAATGTTCACTGCAGCTCTATTTACAATAGCCAGGACATGAAAGCAACCTAAATGTCCATCGACAGATGAATGGATAAAGAAGATGTGACACATATATACAATGGAATATTACTGAGCCGAAAAAAGGAACGAAACTGAGTTATCTGTAGTGAGGTTGATGGACCTAGAGACTGTCATACAGAGTGAAGTCAGTCAGAAAGAGAAAAAGAAATACCATATGCTAACACATATATATGGAATCTAAAAATAAATAAATAAATAAGGTTCTGAGGAACCTAGGGGTGGGACAGGAATAAAGATGTATACGTAGAGAATGGACATGAGGACATGGGGAGGGGGAAGGGCAAGCTGGGACGAAGTGAGAGAGTGGCATTGACATATATATACTACCAAATGCAAAATAGATAGCTAGTGGGAAGCAGCCACATAGCACAGGGAGATCAGTTCTGTGCTTCGTGACCACCTAGAGGGTTGGGATAGGGAGGGTGGGAGGGAGATGCAAGAGGGAGAAGATATGGGGATATATATATATGTAGAGCTGATTCACTTTGTTATAAAGCAGAAACTAACATACCACTGTAAAGCAATTATACTCCAATAAAGATGTTAAAAAAATAATAATAAAATAAAGTTAAAAAAAATGGAAAATGGGAAATAGTAAAGAAAATAAGAAACATTTAATAAAAATGGCATATCGTCTTGGAATTTTAAGTACGTAAGCCCAAACTAAGCTATACAAATATACAACTTTTAAAAATTCAAATTTTAAATATGATGGAGTTTTAAAGCAAAAATTAAAAACAATATATAAGAGGAATTCTGCAAGAACAAAACCATTGTAGAAGGAAACAAACGATAAATGGATTTAATTATGTGAGTCTGACTGTTATCTGGGTGTGAGGCAGAGGTGCAGATAGGAACAGGAATGGCACACCTATAATGGGTCTTGAAAATGTTCTACAGGAGAGACTGTTATACTTGTGAGACTAACTGAACATGTCTGAGAGATAAAAGTCTTACTATCTCCCAAGCTCTCCAAGGAAACTTTGGCAATGATAGTCACATTTCTCTTAAGGCATACAAAGAGACAGTGAGGGAAAAGGCATAAATAAAGTTTAGGACTGAGATATCGAAAAACATCCCCTGTCCCAGACATGTTGAACAGAACATTAGAGTCATAGAAAAGCAAGGTACCCTAACTGTAGATTTGGCAACATGATTAATACTACCATTATGTAAGGGGGTTTGGTGACCTGTAGTGAAGTGAAATGATTAAGTTAGGAAATCTAGGAGATGGAATAGGTCAAATGCAAGTATAATTTATAATTCCCCCATCTTCAAACACTTACCAAATGACACTCTGAGAAGGCTTATAGGTCTTTTAAGTTAAATCTCACTGCAGATTACAGGAACACATAATACACCTGCTATTCTAGATAAAAAATATCAACTGGATATTGCAGGTAAGGAAACCCAGAAAGAGGAACACAAGACAGATGAAGATTTAAATTTTTAGGGTCAGTATCCTTTATGTCTAAAATTATATTAATTTTGAATATGAGTTTGAGAGGGTACCTACCATTACTGTCAAAAGATGGAGTAAAACTTTCAAACGAGAAGTAAAATAGCAATTGTGTTAGAACATCTCAGAGACACATCTACATGGGATAAGTGTATAAACAAAAGTTTCCGAGTTGGAAATGAATTACTGGAAATCACATGAGATTTGCCTAGTTTTCCCTATAATGTTGCATCCAGTCACTGATTTGTTACTGGAGAAAATTAAATGCTTATGATTTGGCAAGAAATGGGAGCATCTGTACAGCTCAGAGGGAAGATTACTGATTTTTTTTCACTTATGTGAAATTTGGTCCCATCCACCTATAGACTTCTATATTCCTATTATATATGCTTTCCATAGCTCATTATTGGGAGAAGTAAAAATGGAACTGTCACACTGGTGGGTGTTTCAGGGTTCACACTGCAGGGCAACTCCCTCTATTTCAGGGAAGATTTAAGAGATGTATAAAAGAGCCCTGGACTTGTCCCCAGTCATTGTCATAGATCTATGGATTGTGGTCTGGAGCTCCTGCTTTATGTGGGACTGTTGGATTTAGGGAAGTTTTGAGAATTCCTTCTTGCTTTCATTCTCCATCTTTCATAGCCCCAAACTTGAATATCTCCAGCCTTAAATTTTATGCAAATTATACACTTCCTGAAAATAAAGTTTATAACACTAGATGTTCAAAGATCATGCAAACATATTAATATTACAATAATAGACAAATTACCCAAAATGATGAAAAATACTAATTTTGATATTGGATGGCAGTTTACCAAATGAGTCGATAATATGCCAGTTATATAACCAGAATTAAGGTATCTGCTGGTATTTCTGTTTCATGTGTGTCCCCAAATTCAGAGACTTAATAAATGGATAAATTTGAACTCTTGAGAAAATTTCTTTTTTAAACATCTTCAGGCTTATTCATATTCACACTATATAGAGTAAAATGGGGTGGGAGTTAACAGGCAGAGTTGTTTGCCCAAAATACTGAGTCATGAAAACACTCATCATTTGATAACAGCTGTTAACTCTTACTGCTGAACAGCTGGAATATGTCAAGGAACAAAGCAGACAAATCTCCCGCTCTCGTGGGGCTCAGGATTTAATGGCTTGTTTGTGTGTGACGAAAGGAGGAATAAACCAGTTTATCTCGCTACACTTAATTCAAATAATGATCGTAGCCTGACTAATCCAAGGGGATTATAAAATATGCATGGGTTTTTTGTTTGTTTGTTTTTCAATTGCTACGTGGCATACCTGCAGAAAGTAATAAAAATCTCAAGTGTATGGTTTGATGTTTGATATATACCCATGTAATTCACCCCGCATCAAAATACATAACATTTTAAGCACTTCAGAATCCTATCTTGTGATCCCTCTACAGTACTATCAATTCCCCTGGTAAAGATGACTATTTTTATTTCTATCACTGGTGATTAGTTATGCCTGATGTGGGATTTCTTACTTTTTTTCATTCCAGGTTGTATCTGTGAGATCCATCAGTGTTTTACATGTAGCTATTTTTGCTAAGCCTTTAGCCTCCCTGCTACTTCTTTCTGCTGTAATTCTTGGTAATTCTTCATCTAGCATACAAGTAGTTTACAGGTAAGCAAATATTTGAAGGAAGGAGAGCTGGCACGGTTTGAGATTAATTTCATCAATGTTTCCTCCTCTCCATGATTCTATCCTCTAGATTTAGCTGCTTTGTCTACCATGAACTCAAATCTCAGATTCCTCATCCCATTTCTCTCATCTGCAACTCAAGTTTCTCCCTTTTCTGGATTTTCTTCCACCATTATACAGACATACATGGATGTCTTTTACAATGAAATCTATCACAACCACATGTGCATGCATGCATGCTCTCATGCCAAACATCTCTCTTCCTTCACATTTCTCTCCAGCTATTTATCCATTTCCTTATTTCTTTCACCCAAATCTCTGGTTTATCACCGCCTTTCTCTTCTTATCCCACTTCATTCCACACCATTTCACTCAAATTGCTTTTATCCATATCACTAATGACACTTATATTGCTGAATTTTGTGTTTGCTAGTCTGTAAACATCTTCAGCTAGTCAGCATTTGACGCAATTTTTAATTTCCTCTATACCAAAAGATTCTTCTTTCGGCTTTGACGTCACACTGATCTTATATGTATTTTTAAGATTTCTTTATCCACTGAGTGGACCACTGACTATAAAGAATAAAGAGTAAAAGGAGAGACCCATGTCAGGTGACTATTGCAGCAATCCATAAGTGACTTAATCTTGGACTGAGGTGCAAAGAAGGATAGAGAGATAAACACACATAATCAGGACTTGTTTTCTAATTAGAATAGAAATTAAAGACACTATAGGCTGGTGAGGGAAAGGAAATAATGTCTCAAAATGGCTTTATTTTTAGATATGATAATTGGCTGAGTGTGAGTACAGTTATCCAAAATGAGCATTTGCCAAAAGAGATCTGTGAAAAATTAAAATTTCTCGTTTAAGTATGTCAAGTAGTGGATAGGATATGCAAGTTTTACAGAGTTTGATATATAAGTGTGAAGTCCTTGGAATATAACGTGAGCCATAGGGAAGGGCCTTTGGAAAGAAAATAGATAGCAAAAAAAAAGGGGGAAACTGGATTGAGCCCTCCCTTTTCCCAATATTTACAAATAGATCTCAGAAGATTAAACAGTTAACTGAATTGCTCCAGACTCCACAGACATCCTTCTCCAAACCTGATATTCCATCTTCAAGTACTGAGTTACCTGTGGACTGAAGTATTAAAACTTGACTCCTTTTCACTCCTTCTCAACCCTTTTCCTAGGCAGATCATTTGAAAGCATAGGAAGTAGCTCGAGGTCTTGTCCAGCTTTGTAGGGCAACAGAGTTATTGGGTTGGCCAAAAAGTTCGTTTGGGTTTTTCCATACCATCTTAACGGAAAAACCCGAATGAACGTTTTGGCTAACCCAATAGTTTGTTTCAACGTAAACAGAATCCCAAACTCCCACAGAGCTCCACTGGGCCTTAAGCAGGGCCTTACCTATCAGGTATACCCTCCAATGCCACCTTGCCTTGGCTACCACTGTTCCCTTGTGTTGAAGTTGATAGAAAAATGGCTGGAGAGACAAGACCTTAGTCAAATGATGAAAACCTGCAACACATTTAAATTGGTGACTGGTTTGTATGCTTTACGTCTCTATATAATCTGCTGGAGATGAACTTTGCCCGTGTCTATGCTTGTACCTATCAGTCTACTATCCCATTTCGCACAGCAGGATTAGTAGTAAGTGACATAATCATGACTCTCATATCTCCTACACCTAGAGGTGTAAGAAGAGCTATGAGAAAATGAAGGTATTGAATTCTCTCTGCCTTTAATAAAAGAAAATGGCTATAAGGAAAAGAAAGCATCTGGAACAAGCTTGGGACACAGGAGGGAGGTGCGAGCATTCAGTGATGAAGGTTAAGTAGATTTTTCTGGCTGGAAGAGATGAGAGTGAAAGATGAAATTTAAGAACAAGCATATTTTCTATCAACCTAAGTAAAGAGAAACATGGATTACAGACCTGAGTCTACTGTGTTGGTGAAAGGGGTCAACACCTTTACATTGCTAAAGTTTTTGATCAACTGTAAGAACTTAATTGCTAACTCAGGTCCATAGGCATGACTTCCACCAACCCTCTTATCCCCTACAGCTTTCCAAGGTGCCACAATACAAATGTTTAAGGCATGAAGTGTAAATATGAAAACACAGGCTCTTTCTGTATATAAAGATTAATTTAGTTTGGAGATTGTAAGTCTTATCATGCTTTATTCTCTACATTTTGTGACCATGCTACTCAAATCTTCAGAGAGTGGGTCTTTTTCTGTAGGACTATATACACATGAGCCAACTACAATATTTCATATCTGCCTGCCAACAGATAAGGTACTGGATAATGAGACTGTTCATAAGAACCTTGCCGACTATGATCTACAACTAAGACGCTGGACCAATTTAGCCAAATACCATCACTGGGGAAATCATCTTTACAGCATTTGGAAATGAGTGACTACATTTATCACTGGAGATCCAAAACACCAAGTAACCCTAAAAGGAAACTCTGAGGGAAAAAAAGCCTTCTAGCAAGGACATTCATGGTTCTTAAACCACTGACTTTAAAGTTCATTCTGGAAAGGAATACAACAAAAATATTCAAATGTTGTTTATGAACAGTATCTTTTTACATTACCTTTTATTACATGCACTAAGCAATAGGATTAAGGTTTTAAATCAACATTTTCTGTTTTTACTACTTTAAGTTAGATATTCAGATATGAATATAACTCAAACTTAAAAAAAAAACCCTCAAATAATGTGAATGAGAATTCTAGATTCCTTACAACTTCATTATAAACTTAGTAGAAAACTAAGTTAACATCAGTTTTACCTTGAAAATGGAAAATTGAGGCTAAATAGTAGCAGTTACCTTATGGTATGATGGCTAATGGCATCAGGGCAAAACTATATTACTTTTAACAGTTTACTTAAGATTATTAGCAGGTTCTAATTTTATAAAGGTAGAAGACAAATGTAGAGTATCTACTGAGCTCAGTGTTCATAATTCTACCTTAGCTTCTTTCCTTCTGATTTCTAATTCCTATATTCTCAAATATATTAAATTTGTATTTCAACACATGTGGATTCAGACAAGGTATTATATTACATTAGGTATTATATATATAAGGTATTATATAGGTATTACATAAGGTATTATATAATATACATATACTACCTAAGGGTAATATTGATATATATTATAATAAGGGCTTATACTATATTGTAAGGGTATTATATTCCATATGGAATGGTGTTAAGAGTTGTAAAGTATGCTTAGCTGTCATGGCAAAGTAGTGCTTAATGTGTTTATAAATAAAAAACATGAAAAGGAAGGCAAGCGAAGGTAGAATTTTGGTGTCTTGGAAACAAGTATAATAAAATACTTCAAGATCAATAAGCTATCTCCTGAATAAATAGTGGTGAGAAGTTGACTAATATTGTATCAGAAAGGAGGCAACAGGGACTTGTCAACATGGAAGCAACTGGTGATCAAGAAATAACGTTGGGGGCTTCCCTGGTGGCGCAGTGGTTGAGAATCTGCCTGCCAATGCAGGGGACACGGGTTCGAGCCCTGGTCTGGGAGGATCCCACGTGCCGCGGAGCAACTGGGCCCGTGAGCCACAACTACTGAGCCTGCACGTCTGGAGCCTGTGCTCTGCAACAAAAGAGGCCGCGATAGTGAGAGGCCCACGCACCGCGATGAAGAGTGGCCCCCGCTTGCCGCAACTAGAGAAAGCCCTCGCACAGAAGTGAAGACCCAACACAACCAAAAATAAATAAATAAATAAATAAATAAACTCCAATCTCTAAAAAAGAAAGAAAGAATGTTGGTGGCAAGGGAAAGATGAAACTCAAAGTACAGTAGCTTGAGAAGAGAATGAGTTTGAAAAAAATGAGACTACTTAAAACAACTCTTTAAAGAAGTTTGTTTGAGGACAGGTGAGGAAACAGTTACATTTAATTCTTCGGCATTTTGAAAAACAAAGACACAATGAGAGACAGTTCTGGAGTAATACAACATGAAAATGAGGAAGGAAATTTATTATTAAAGCAGAATGTTAAGATAGACTGAGAATGGAGACTTTTAGGGTACATCTACCTGTATAAGGAGGGGGAGAAACATTTTGTAGGACTTTTTTTTCTCTGTAGGGAAAAGAAATTGGCTTTTTTTTTTTTTTTTTTTTACCTGACCTGCACTATGTAATTCTTTAGAAGAGCTGCCTGTCTTGGCTAAAATAAGCCTTATGATTAAGTTATTCATTGATAGACTTTTGCGAGCAACATCCAAGTTGATTCTTAAAAGTCCTAAATCAAATAGAAACAGTGATTCTGACAAGGAGATGTCTCGAAATAGTGCACAATTCTCTGACACTCCGTAATTCTTCCCACCCCATCCCAGCTCCTAGAAATTAGCCACAGTTCTGGAAGACAACAGGCTCAGATGATAATCCCATTAAGGTCACAAAAGAAGAAAAAGAGAAAAAAAATCAGACAAATCAGTAATCCATCAATCAGTCAGGATAAGTTGTGGCTTACAGTTAAGTTTCCTATTTTATGTATCTTCTTTTTTTATTACTCAGAATCAGTGATGGGCAAGGATCTGGGTATTTCTCCTTGCCTTGACTAGGTATTCTTTTTCTGAGATGAATTTTTCACTGAGGTTGACTTTTGAATGCAAGTGGTTTACACTCACATTTTCCTAAGCTTGTTTTTGGCTGTTAGATGTATTTAGGATTTCTTTTCTTTACAATGATGGTATTTGATTCACATTTTAAGCTTGTTGGCCTGAAACAGATAAAGGCAAACCTGCCTACTGAGGTTAATATTGCCTGCGTGACATGAAGTGTCTCCATGCAAAATTATAGGCCAGCCACATTCTATACTGAATTCTGAAGTAAAATAACAAGATACGATGTGGTCATGTTTCATCACCTGTTCACAAATGTCCCTTTTGGATTTTGAGGCAAGGGGTGGCTGATTAAGGACAGAATCACATTTGAAGAACCTGATGTTACAGATGTCTATGTTTTTAATGTATCTGTATCCATTATTGGCTTGATTAGTGATTTTCCCATTTCATTGTTACAAACATTAACTAAATCTCATATTGCATTTCTAGATTTTCATATTTTGAAGTGATGTCTCAATAGGTTTTGTTGTTGTTGTTGTTTGTTTGTTTTTCCTTTAACCATAGAAAATGTTCCTACTTAGGAGCAAAATAAAAAAACAAATCAAAGCTCCCTCATGCTCAGGAATGAGCTGATTATTTGTTGTAATTCTGAACAAATAGGAATGAGCATTTAAATAGTGTTTCAAATGTCTGAAAAGAACATTAGCATTCAAACTAAAACCATAGCATTTTAATATTCTCATCAGAGCTGATCAGTTAATAAAAATGGGTCATTAGAAAATAAATAGCTAGGCCTCTCATTAAGGCACCAATAAGCCAAAATAATATTAATGTCTTCCACATTTGCCTAATATTCATGGAGACAATAGTAGTCAAGCACCGACCTCTTTCCTGTTATTAAATTTTCCTAATTGTATATATATTGTATGTGTATGTGTTGATATAAAACACGGGG
Organism: Eschrichtius robustus; assembly: GCF_028021215.1. Classification (NCBI taxonomy): domain Eukaryota; kingdom Metazoa; phylum Chordata; class Mammalia; order Artiodactyla; family Eschrichtiidae; genus Eschrichtius; species Eschrichtius robustus. Next base: position 124,897,515 of record NC_090829.1, read on the forward strand.
GAGAGAGAAAATGTAGGAGGCAGAAAATGAATTCACAGTCAGTCATGTGATTGCGTAAAACTGGGGTCACTGGCTCTTAGCAAGTCAAATGGACATTGTCAGGGCTTTTCTAATTTGACTTAGCAGCAGACCTCTTACCCCATCTCAGATCACACTGTTCCCTGGGGGCACAGTCCTTACACTCTCCGGATTGTCCAGCTGCCCCTCTAGCTGCTCCTTCTTCGTATCATCTTTGCCTTCATCCCTGCGCCAACTAGAAAATTGAGTTATCCTTGATGATGCTTTGTCCTTCATCCCCCACATCCAATAAACACAAGTCCTTGGAGATTCTCTTTAATAATCTACAGTTCTCATCTACTTTTCTTTATTCCACCGTTTTGGCCCAAATCATCAAATTCTGTGGTCTGGACACTATAATTGCTGTTTTTTTACTGGCTTCCACCAATGAATTCACACTTCTAGCTACACACCATCAATATTTACTGAGCAAACACGTATGTTTATCACCCTTGTGCACATTACAGTAAAAGAGCTTCTCATTACTTTAAAATAATAATTTTTAAAATAATCTATTACATGGCTACCATCCCATGCCATGTACCTTCCCAGTCTGTCTTCACCCTTGTCACACATTTGTATTCCATGATATAGTCTTTCAGATATTCCTTATGAGAAAATATGGTATGTTTTTTCTGGACTCAGCATGCTTTACTTACTGTCTTAGTCTTTCTATATTTCTATTCCGGTTAACTCTAATTTGTCATTTCAGTATCTGCTTAAAAGTTACTTTACAATTAAGCATTTAATGACTTTTAAAACTGACTGAGTAGCCAGAGTATATGGATTCATAACATGCTGCATTTTATGTCTTTAAAAATTTATAGCATACTTAATAATTTATTTGACTGCCTATCACAGTAAAGTATATGCTCTAGGAAATAAGAGATGAGATGTCTTGTACACTAATATATCTATAGCGTTTCTTTATTGCTTGCTAAATAGATGATCAAATGGTCATAAATGAATTATTAAATGATTTAATACCTCTTACCTTATTATTCACTTGATTTTTGGAAGATATGGAAATGCAATTGATGTTAGACCTCCAAATGAATTAATAACTGTTCTTTATGGTAAGAAGTATCTTTTATTCCATAAAAATCCCCATTTATTGTGTTAAGATCTTAGAATAAGGTAGATGATTATTGTTTTAAAAAATCAGCAAAACACTCTAAGAGTATGTATAAGGGCATCGGTTAAGCATTCTGGAATGAACATACCAGTTTACAGCTGCTCTTTTAAAAACAAACTTACACAAAATAAGTGGGTTTAAACAATAAATAAACTTAAATACCAAGAAAATGAGAAAAGGAAAACAACAACAAGCTTTGGAAACAGGAAAGTATAGGGCTAATAAATAAATAAACAAATAAATAAATAATATTATGCAAAACAAGTGAATAACGCTGAAATTCTCAGAATGGCTCAGGAATTTGATGAGCCAAGTAGCCAAGTACCTCTGAAATTTTGGGGTGTGAAGCTGACAGCAGGAGAAATCATATGAAATCTGTAAAAACAGAAAATAGACTCATGATACTCTTTACCATCCTTTTCAGCTGGTAAATTACCCTTTGCCCCTTGAAGAGTAAACTGTAAATTTCCTCTTTGGAGACACTGAAACAGAAAAACTTAGAAGGGATCCTAAGACACAGTGGAGATTAAAGATGCTATGCTTTAAACATGGAAATAATTATAAAGTTTATGTTCAGAATACAGGTGAGACTTCCTCCCAAGACCCTTTCTCCCACTGTGAGAACATGGTAGCCAGGCTTAAAATCTCATGCAAGAGACCGAAGAATTGCTTTCTGGTAATAATTAGCTTTCTAAGAGAAAAAAAAAAAAAAAAAAAAAAAAGTGCAGAAATACTGCTCTTTGAGATGTCCTTTTATATAAAGGTCTGGAAAGATCACAGTAAAATTAAAAATCAACAAACTCTGTTAACCCAAATAGAACTTCCAATTAGCTAAGATACAGTCTTACTCTTTAATATGAAGGTAGAACCCAGTCTCACCAGACATTGGCAGAAAACCTTTAACATGAAACACAGATACCAGAGCAAGCAGACACACATAAAAAAGAAAGAAAATTCAGGGAAAAGAAAAAAGGCAAAATTATAGTTAATTAAATAATATTAATGTATCACAAAATGAATACTAATTAGATTATCCATGCAAAACACCAATAGATTCTACAAAGAAACAGTAGGAGGACTTGAATAGTACTTTCTCCAAGAAATAGACAAAATTGCTAAACTAGCTGGAAGTACTAAGTGAAGAGTTATACTTCTGGTGGAAAGTTAAGGTATATTTTATTGTATATACACAGAAAACTAAGCAAAGAGTAAATGAGACTATTATTAATTTAGAGAAAACACAAACTGTACACATAAGGGAATAAAATCATAATATGATATTTACATCTATAAGTATTAACTATCTGTTCTTTACAATGTTATCATGTAATACTGAAGTAGCACAAAATTATGATACAATTATATCAAAAAAATATATGAGGAATTGTGTACATGTGGGGAGAGATATGAGGGAGCTGGCTGTATTTTTCCTTAGTGAAAACTCAGTTTCCCTTAGTAGAAATATTCCAAAAGAGACAAACCAAAAAACATTAAGATACACTTTTTGAGAAATAGAGACAAATTCAGAAAGAGGTTAGCTAAAGATTATAAAGCCTTTACCTCTGGAAAATGTGAATTAGGTGAGAGATGTGAGAATGCTATTGTTTTCCAATATCTGTTTGGTAAAACTCTTTATTTTAATTATGAAAATTTGCATCTCTAGTACAAACATTTACAAACAAACCAAAAAACTTCATGCCCAGGTATTCTAAAAAGCCTTGTGTACAGAAGCGTATCACCCCAAGCTTATACTCTACTCCTGACTAAATACATGATTACTCAGGTAAGGAAACTAATGAGAATTCTCTTTGAATACTGTACATTAGATTTTTTATGTATTTATTTCTCTGAAATTATTTTCAGTAAGTAATAGCGACAATCAAAATTATATTTTAAAATGTTTTATTAAAACATATTTTTATATCTACATACATATAAAAAATACAATGAAATGAATTAAATTAAGGTATTATTTCCTAATACAATTACATGTAATTATATTCAGTTCTGATGGTGGTGTGGTGATACAGAAGCATGCATAACCTGGTGCTTTGAATATAAAGCAAGAGATCTAAAGCAAGATAACATTTCCTTTGTCCTATAATCTCTTTGGCAAATACACCAATATGCATGAAACAAGTTTTATCCAAAATGTTTGTGAATACTATAGGATATGTTTTATTATAATTTGTGTAATTCTGATTGTCATTTATAATGGAAAATTTGGAAATGACAAAAATGATTTTAAAATGTGAAAATCATATTGGCAAACAAGTAAGGTTGATATATATGACAAAATTGCACACATTTATTAAAAACAATATGTTCAAACAAGTTTACTGACTTTGGAAAATGTTCACAACATAAATATAAGCAAAATTGTCCACAAAAATCATTATTTATAAAGGTGACTCAACAAAATGTTGTCATTAGTTTTTAGTTTTACTTCATATATCCTCTATTTACAGGTATCATATATTTAAAAGGAATAAAGCATTACATATTAAAATATTACTATGCACCTTAATATGACCAGTGTGACATATTTCTGTTTACTAGATGCCAAAACAAGTAAATACAATGGTGTTTTTGAAGAATTAAATAAATATAATAAAAAACTTCATTAATCCATTCACTGAGTATCAAATATTTGAAATATTCTATATTTGCTGACCAATTCCATAAGATGAAAAAAGACATAACTTTTTTAAAAAGAGTTACCACTTTATCTATTGTATTTTTTGTGTTTCAGATGACCTACTCTAGACTCAAATGCAATCAAGTTTATGGCTATCATTTTATGATTGCTACTGCCTGTTGCCATTTTCCACTTTACTATATGTTAGATATCCATCTTTCATTTTTTGCATCAGAAATGTGTATTCTATTTTCTACAATAGGCTTTTAGTTACATAGGTCTATTGACCACATGTATTTATCAATTCCCAAGACACTATTAAAGTGATACTACAGGAATTCTAATAGGAAAAATAAAATAAAATAAAATACCAATAGTCATAAAACAAAGAGTTGGAATGTCAAGTAAAAGATATACCTTGATGGGAAATAAAACACTGAGTAAAAGAAAGATAAAGAGAGAATTAGAGAACTGGGAAGTAAAGTATGTGTCTGTTACAATATTCAGAGAGGGGGAAAAAAGAAAACAAAATAAAGGACATTATCAAAAGAGTAAATTGGACTGAAATCATTATATATATATATATATATATATATATATATATATATATAAAATGTTCACTTACAAATGCTTTTTTAAAAAATAACTAAATCTCAATCTGAAAAAATAAATCTTGTACCAAAATTTTGTAAATACTAGGGGGAAAATAATCAATTGGTTTAATGCAGTATTAGAAAATCTATTTCTTGGAATATGTTTGATCACAAAAGCCAAAATGGAATTAAACCATAAAGTAGAGTTATCATGAATATAAGAAGACCAAGCTATTTCCGTCTCAATATTTTAAGGATACATTAATAAAAGAATGTGGATATACAAGGCTAATAGCGTCGAGATGCAAGTAGCGCACAGTCTCCAAAGCAATACTGAAAGACGGAATCCTGACTAAAGCAAGAGAAAGGACGAAAATGTCTTCATAGAATTTGCATAAATATATAAATATACAGGTGATAGTTTCTGAGATCTTTCATAATATTCCAGACTTGATGCTTCTGTCACTGACTCTGGATAAGTTATTTTGTCTAATAAATCGTGTAATTTTACACTTTTGTTGTTTTGATCCTCTTAATAATCTATGTACATCAGTGTATGGAAGTGTATGGTAAAAATCATGGATTAGGAAAAAAGTAGAGTCCCCTCTCCACTGTTTCCCTGTGTGAGTTGTTCAGCTCTCCAATATGTCATTGGATGATGTCTCTGTCATTCCTATCCTCTGGAGCACTGAGCTCACACATGAGTGGCAGTGAACCCATATGCAGAGATGTAGAACTAACTATAGATGTAGATATATAGATAACAGAAAATCATGAAATAGTGCAAATGAAATATGCCATAACACATTTCAGCAGCTAAAGTGCCTATGAATAATTTTAACCTCAAATTCTCTATTCAGCTAATAATTAATAAGATGTGAATAAAATAAATGTATTTTCATCCTCATAAGTATTCATATATTGTGATTTGGATCTACTTTATTCTCACATAGATAATTAAAAATGTACTCTAACAAAATAAGGACAACAAATAAAGAATATGTGGTATTACTTTTGACTAAACTTAGGAATATCCTAAAGGAAAGCCTCAGGATGAAAGCTGTACAGAAGAACGGTCAATATTGGAGCAGGAGGACTGTGGCTCTGGGGAAAAGGACTCCGGAGATGTAACAAAAAAATGGTGTTCGCATGGTATGTATGTTGGGGGAGGTGGTGAAGATTAATAGACTTCTTGATATAATGGATCACATGAAAACCAAAGCGTATACTATGATAAAAAAAAAAAAAGATAGTGAAAGAGAAAGGCAATTAGAGGGGCAAGAGAAGGCAAGGACCTAATAGAAGTGCTATGCTTGGATTTAGAATGAATACTCCTTAGTCTTAGGTGTCTGGTCTCAGACCAGGTGGCATAGACTCAGTTTTTCATGTGTCTAACCACTAATACAATTAAGTACCCTGGAAATAATTCAAAAGAAAAACATAAAAGGACTCTGAGATGTGGGAAAAAGGGGGAAAAGGCTAGGATGCACAGGACTTAAAGAGTGACACTATGGTGGTTTTCCTGTCTTCACTTGTTTTTTATCTCCCATTTCATCTTCCATATTCACAAAATTAGGCCCCTGCGAGTACTCCAACCCAGAAAAATATATCAAGAATAGACCAAAAAAAAAAAGATCTGACACTATAAACTCCTGAACAAACATAGCCTGTCAAGATAGGGGTAGGGAATTGAGATACAAAGTAGTATATATAAAATAAATACAGAACAGAGAAATAAAGCCATTATTTTGGGATAAGTTTAAATGAAGCATAACCTGAAAATATTGAATCACTATGTTGTACACCAGAAACTAATATGATATTGTAAATCAACTATACTTAAAAAAAGATATATAGCCTGGCATAATTCTGGGCAATGCATTTTTGGATTTTACACCAAAAGCACAGGCAGCAAAAGCAAAGATCAACAAGTGGAAATACTTCAAACTAAGAAGCTTCTGCAAAACAAAAGAAACAATCAACAAAATGAAAAGGCAACTTATGAAATGGGAGAAAAGTTTTGCAAACCTATGTTGGATAAGGGGTCAATATCCGAAATATATAAAAACTCATATAACTCAGTTAAAAAAAAAAAAGCAAACAATCTGGTTTTTAAAATGGGCAGAGGATCTAAACAGACTTTTTTCCAAATAAGGCAACCAAATGGTCGACAGGTACATGAAAAGAAGCTCAACATCACTAATCATAAGGAAAATGCAAATCGAAGCCCCAATGAGATATCACTTTACACCTGTTAGAATGGCCATCATCAAGAAAAGCCAATTGTTAACCAGGATGTGGAGATAAGGGAACACTTGTAAACTGTTGGTGGGAATGTAAATTGATTCGCCATTATGGAAAACAGTATGAAAGTTCCTCAAAAAAGTTAAAAATAGAACTACCACATGATACAGCAATTCCTCTCCTGGATATATATCCAGAGGGAATTAAAACGGGACTCTGAATTGATAAATGAACTCCCATGTTTACTGCAGCATTATTCACAATAACCAAGATATGGAAACAACTTAAGTGTTCATCAACAGATGAATGGATAAAGAAGATGTGGTATATATGTATACAAATAATATATCATATACATACACACACACACACATCCATACCATGGAATGATATTCAGTCATGAGAAAGAAGGAAATTCAGCCATTTGCAACAGGTGGATGGATTTCAAAAACATAATGTTAAGTGAGGTAAGTCAGAAGAAAAATACAAATACTGTATGATATCCCATATACCTATATATGGAAACTTAAAATACCAAAATTGTAAAACAGAGTAGAATGGTGGTTACCAGAGCCTGAGGATGGGAGAAGGGAAGAGATGTTGCTTAAGGCTACAAACTGGAAACTAATAGATAAATGAGTTCCAGAGATTTAATGCACAACATAGTGATTACAGATAACAATACTGCATTATAAAATTTGAAGTTGCTAAGAGACTAGATTTTAATTGTTCCCACCACAAAAAAAGTGGTAATTATGTGTTGTAATAGAGGTGTCAGTTGTAATCATATTATAATATATAAATGCATCAAGTCAAAATGCTGTAAACCTTAAACCTATTCAGTGTTATTTGTCAGTTACATTGCAATAAAAATAAATTAGAACAAACAAACATAACAAAACCAAGAGAAGCCAAGTCTCTTTGACCTAAGGACCAGAATAAAAAAAGCCCACAGTAGATCTAGAACGGGTATGCATTTTATTAACATATCCAGTGAAACCGTGAACCTGAGCTTTCAATAGAGATTGGTGCCAGCAGATGCTGGCTAGGCTGACCTACCCCTTTGCAGCAAAGCCACCAGCAGAGGTGATTAACCTACTCTCAGAGGCAAGTAATTTTCTTTTTTTGTGATATCTTTGTCTGGTTTTGATATCAGGGTGCTAAAGATGTTACCAGAAAACTACTAGTGCTCATCAATGAATTTAGTAAATTCACAGAAACCTCTTAATGAATACACAGAAATCTCTTGCATTTCTATACTCTAACAACAAAATATCAGAAAGAGAAATTAAGGAAACAATCCCATTTACCATCACATCAAAAAGAATAAAATACCTAGGCATAAACTTACCTAAGGAGGAAAAAACCTGTACTCAGAAAAATATGAGATACTGATGAAAGAAATCAAAGGTGACACAAACAGATAGAGAGATATACCATGTTCTTGGATTGGAAGAATCAATATTATAAAAATAACTATACTACCCAAAGTAATCTACAGGTTCAATGCTATCCCTATCAAATTACAAATAGCAGTTTTCACAGATTTAAAACAAAAAAATTACAATTTCTATGGAAACACAAGACCCCAAATAACCAAAACAATCTTGGAAAGGAAAAATGGAGCTGGAGGAATTAGGCTCCCTGACTTCAGACTATACTACAAGGCTACAGTCATCAAAACAGCATGATACTGGCACAAAAACAGAAATATAAATCAATGGAACAGGATAGAAAGCCCAGAGATAAACCCATGAACATATGGTCACCTTATTTTTGATAAAGGAGGCAAGAATATACAATGGAGAAAAGACAGCCTCTTCAATAAGTGGTGCTGGAAAAACTGGACAGCTACATGTAAAAGAATGAAATTAGAACATTCTCTAACACCATACACAAACGTAAACTCAAAATGGATTAAAGACCTAAATGTACGACTGGATACTATAAAACTCTTAAAGGAAAACATAGGCAGAACACTCTCTGACATAAATCACAGCAAGATCTTTTCAACCCACCTCTTAGAGTAACAAAAATAAAAACAAGGGACCTAATTAAACTTAAAAACTTTTGCACAGCAAAGGAAACCATAAACACAACAAAAAGACACCCCACAGAATGGGAGAACATATTTTGCAAATGAAGCGACTGACAAGGGGTTAATCTCCAAAATACACAAACAGCTCATGCAGCTCAATAGCAAAAACAAACAAACAAACAACCCAATCAAACAATAGGTGTAAGATCTAAATAGACATTTCTCCAAGGAAGATATACAGATAGCCAAAAAGCACATGAAAAAATGCTCAACATCACTAATTATTAGAGAAATGCAAATCAAAACTACAATGAGCTATCACCTCGCACTGGTCAGAATGGCTATCATCAAAAAAAGAAAATAATTACAAACAATAAATGCTGAAGAGGGTGTGGAGAAAAGGGAACCCTCCTACACTGTTGGTGGGAATGTAAATTGGTACAGCCACTATGGAGAACAGTATGGAAGTTCCTTAAAAAACTAAAAATAGAGCTACCATACGACCCAGCAATTCCACTCCTGGCATATATCCAGAGAAAACCATAATTCAAAAAGACACATGGGCCCCAGTGTTCATTGCAGCACTGTTTACAATAGCCAGGACATGGAAGCAACCTAAATGTCCACAGATGGATGAATGGATAAAGAAGATGTGGTACATATATACAATGGAATATTATTCAGCCATAAAAAAGAACAAAATAATGCCATTTGCAGAGACTTTGACGGACCTAAAGATTGTCATACTGAGTGAAGTAAGTCAGACAAGGACAAATATCATATGATATCACTTATATGTGGAACCTAAAAAAAGGATACAAATGAACATATTTATGAAACAAGAATAGTCACAGATGCAGAAAACAAACTGATGGTTACCAAGGGGGAAATAGTTGGGGGGGGGGGAGGGATAAATTGGGAGATTGGGATTGACATATACACACTCCTGTATATAAAATAGATAACTACTGTACTGAACCTACTGTATAGCACAGGGAACTCTACTCAGTACTCTGTAATGACCTATATGGGAAAAGAATCTAAAAAAGAATGGATATATGTATATGTATAACTGATTCACTTTGCTGTACACCTGGAACTAACACAACATTGTATATCAACTATACTCCAATAAAAATTAATTTAAAAAAAAGAAGTGGTATAATGAAAGTAAACAGCTGTCAACCCAGAATTCTGTTCTTCAAGAATAAAGAAGAATATCAAGGCATTCCTAAATCACTGATGTGGGGGGAGTGGGACTATTGCAAAGAGAGCTTTCATTAATAACTGCTAAAGCAACCTCTTAAGACAGAAAGGCAATGATAGCATAAGAGGCTTAGAACTTCAGAAGAAAATAAGAATAATGGATAAGGAAAAGTAAAGGTAAATATAATATTTTTTTTCTTTTCTCATGAGTTTCTTAGATTACATTAGATGTTTAAAGCAAAAATTCTAATATCTGATGTGGTGCCCAGTGTAAAAAGAGGAAATGTTTAGAACAATTATATTTTTAAAATGGAGAGGATATAGGGACCTAAAAGGAAGTAGGGTTTTAATGCTTAACTTGAAGTAGTAAAACAGTATGCTGTATAGTATACTGTAGACTGTGATATTACACATATATATTGTAATATCTAGGGCAACCGTTAACAAAATTACATAAAGTGATATACTTGAAAATACTATAAACAAATGACAGAATCTTAAAAATGTCTAAGTAATCTAAAGGAAGGCAGGAAAAAGGGAAACAAAATACTGAGAAAGAGAACAGATGACAAATAATAAAATTCAAAATAGAGATTTAAAGGTCTCTCAATACTCAACATTTAAAAAATATCCAGTTAGAAAATGGGCATAAGAGATGAGATGTTTCACTTAAGAGTGTATAGAGATGGCAAATAATCATATGAAAAGATGTTTCACAGCTTTAATCATTAGATAATTGCAAATTAAGATCAGATGTCAATTCGCACCTGTCAATACAGTTTAAAATTGTGGTAAACTGGATCACTCATACATTTCTGGTGGGACTGGAAAACAGTACAGCTATTGTAGAAAACTGTTTGGAAGTTTCTTCTAAAATAAAAATACACTTACCATGACCCAGCAATTGCAATCTTGGGCATGTATACCAGAAAAAATGGAAAATTATAACCACACAAAAACTATATGGAAATATCCACAGTAGCCTTCCTTGTAATAGCCAAACATTGGAAACAATCTGCATCTCTCCATGGGTAAATTAAACAAATTGGTGCATCCATGACATACAATACTACTCAATACTAAAAATGCACAAACTATCGATACATCTAACTTGGATGAGCATCAACAACATTACACAGAATGAAAAATCCTATATTAAAATATTACATACTGTATGATTCCATTTGGATAACATTCTTGAAGTAACACAACTATGGAGATAACGAAAAGGTTAGTGTTTGCCAGGGGTTACGGAGGGGTGAGGAGGTAGTGATGACTGTGACTATAAAAGGGTAGGATGAGGGAGCCTCAAGGTGATGGAACTGTTCTGTATCTTATTGTGGAAGTGGTTCCATGATGCTACATATGTGATAGAATTACACACATACACACAAACACACACACAACACATACACAAATGAGTGCATGCATAAAAAGTGAAATCTGAATAAGCTCATTGATTTGTACCCATTTCAATTCCTGGTTTTGTGATCTTGCTATAGTTATGCAAGTTGTCGACATTGGGGGAGGAATGGTAAAGGATGCATAGGACCTTCATGCACATTTCTCTCCAACTTCCTGTGAATCTATAATTATATCAAAATTTCAAAATAATTAAAGTAATATAAGCACTGACTATATAGTTTTAATAATTATGTAAGTATATGTTGGAATGATCAAGGTAAAAATTTGGATCCTATAGGTAAGCTCAAGACAGACCAAGCACTACCAAAAATAACCCCAAATTCTCCAACTAAATGTAGGAATTTTTTTGAGCAAACAGAGCTTAGAAAATTTGTTACAAGCAGGTTCATGCTATGCTACACAAAGTCCATCAAACTGAAGGAAAATGGTACTCTAGAGATACCTGAATCCACACAAAGCAAAGAGCAAAGCATGGTAAGTGCATAACTTAATTAAAACAAATAATTTTATTGATAAATTTCATTAATAGACAAACAAAATTGACTGGTTAAAAATAATTACAATGCACTGTGGAGTTCATATTTATGTAGAAGAAAAATGTATGACCATTATGGTACAAAGGACCATAGGAGAAGTAAAAATATAACACTATGGGGTATTTATGTTATACATGAAATAGTAGCAAGTTAGAGTGTATAAATTAAATACACATGTTAAAATTCCTAGGCAAACATAAAAATAATATGAAAAATAGGTGAATAAATGAATAAAATTCAAAGTTATAAAGTAATAGTGGCGGTTAAATAGATTACTAAAACTATTCAATTCATCTAAAAAGCAAACAAAGTGGATAAAAAATGAAAAACAGAAGACACAACATGAAAACACAGAGTTGCCATATGATCCAGCAATCCCACTACTGGGCATATATTCAGAGAAAATTCTAATTTAAAATGATAAATGTACCCCAATGTTCACAGCAGCATTGGTTACAATAGTCAAGACATGTAAGCAAACATTGACAGATGAATAGATAAAGAAGATGTGAGATATATATATGCAATGAAATATTACTCAACCATAAGAAAAAGAATGAAATAATGCCATTTGCAGCAACACGGATGGACCTAGAGATTATCATACTAAGTGAAGTAAATCAGAATGACAAAGACAAATACCATATGATATCAGTTACATGTAGAATCTAAAATATGGCACAAATGAACTTATTTACAAAACAGAAAGAGACTCACAGACATAGAAGACAACTTATGGCTACCAAAGGGGAAAGGGGGGGCAGGATAAATTAGGAGTTTGGGATTAGCAGGCACAAATTATTATGTATCTAATGTATAAATAACAAGGTCCTACTGTATAGCACAGGGAACTATATTTAATATCATGCAATAAACCATAATGAAAAGAATATGAAAAAGAATATGTATATATATAAAAACTGAATCACTTTGGTGTACACCAGACACACAACATTATAAATCAACTAAAATTCAATAAAAAAAGAAAACATATCACATCACATATCAATATAATAGATTAAATACAACCATATTTAAAATTACCATAAGTCTAATGATCCATATACAATTAAATCTCAGAGATTTTTAGACTGGATAAAATAGCAGCACCCAATGTATGCTGGGTTAAAGAAATATATGTTTTTTTAAATATAAAATGTTTAAAAGGGAAATAATAGAATATGTTATTGTATGCAACCACTCTTCACAGGAAAGCTGGATAAATTAATATCAGAAAACCTATATCAAAACATGGAAAATGACCAGAAATAAAGGTGAGGTATTATGATAAAGAGGTCCAAAGATTGAGAAGATTAACTAATCCTAGAAGAGTATGTTACAAACTAAAACTTTAATATACAAAAAACAAACAAAATATTGACAGAACTAAAAAAGAAATCAGAAAAATACTCAACAATTTGTGAGAGACATAAAAATCTTACATATATTTATGCCTAATCACAAAGCATAAATATATATAAAATAAATCTGAGAGATATATGAGAAGAAATAGAGAGATTCACTATTATAGTTGGATACTTCAATATTCCTTTCTCAATAATTGATAGAACAAGTAAACTGAAAATTAGTAATATTGAATAACATAATCAATATCTTTTAGTAGTTTATAGCATTTACAGTAAGTCCCCTATATACGAATGAGTTCCGTTCCATGAGTGCATCCGTAAGTCCAATTTGTTCGTAAGTCCAACAAAGTTAGCCTAGGTACCCAACTAACACAATTGGCTATAGAGTACTCTACTGTAATAGGTTTATAATACTTTTCACACAAATAATGCATAAAAAACAAACAGAAAAAATAAAGAAAACATTTTTAATCTTACAGTACAGTATCTTGAAAAGTACAGTAGAACAGTACAACAGCTGGTATACAGGGGCTAGCATCGAGTGAACAGGCAAAAAGAGTTACTGACCGGAGGAGGGAGAGGAGGTGGAAGATGGTAAAGCTGAAGGATCGTCAGCAATAGGAGATGGAGGGCAAGCTGCAATTTCACTCACGCCTGACGTTGATGGCACAGGTTCTGGTTCCTTACTGGATTCAATTCTATCTACCCTCTTGAAAAAACGATCCAGTGATGTCACTGTAGTAGCTATTTTTTCTCATCATAGATGACACCATAGCACTGGATTGCATTCTGAAGAGCTGCTGCAACCTTTGTGTACCGTTCCATTTTTGGGTTCTGTGCTTCAAAAACTAACAGTGCCTCCTCAAATAGAACTAACAAACATGATTGGACATGCGAACGCATGTTCATCACTTTGAAAGTTAGCAGCTTGAAGGTTCATATATGGGGGCTTACTACACTAGTCATACTAAAAAAGAAAGTCTCAGTCTAAAACATAAGCTTTTATCCTTAAAAGAAGAAATAGTAACATAATCAAATTAAGCCCAAAGCAAAAAGACATAAATAATAAGTTACTGAAATAGAAAACAGGATAACAATAGAAAAAAATAAAATAAATCCAAAGGCAGCAGAATATACATTCTTTCAAGTGCATATGAAACATTCTGCAGTATAGACCACATGCTATGCCACAAAACAAGCCCCAATAAATTTAAGAAAACTGAAGTCACGCCAAGCATCTTTTCCTACCAAAACACCATGAGACTAGAAATCATGTATAAGAAAGAAAAAAAGAAAGAAAGAAAGAAAGAAACCTGCAAACAACAAAACACATGGAGGCCAAACATTGTGCTAAGCAACCAATGAACCATTGGACCACACTGAAGAAATCCAAGAGGAAATTTAAAGAAAAAATCTGGAAATAAAAGATAACAGAAGCACAATACAAAATCTATGGGAGGCAGCAAAAGCAGTTCTAACAGGGAAGTTTATAATGATACAAGCATACCTCAGGAAACAAGAAAAATCTCAAATAAATAACCTAACCTTATACCTCAAGGAACTAGAAGAAGAATTTTAAAAGTGCAAAATTATTAAAAGGAAAGAAATAATAAAAATCAGAGCAGAAATAAATGAAATAGAGACACAAAAATCAATACAAAAGAACAGTGAAACTAATGATTTGAAAAGATAAACAAAGATGATAAAACTTTAGCCCGGCCAATCAAGAACAAGAGAGGACCCAAATAAAGTCAGAATTGAAAAAGTAGTTACCACTGACAAAAAAGAAATACAAAAAATCCTAAGAGATTACCACAATTATACATCAATATAATGTAAAATTTAGGAGAAGTGCATAAATTACTAGAAATGTGCAATCTCCCAAGATTAAATCAGTACTCACATGAACTACCAGTAATGAAAATGAATCAGGTAAAAAAAATCCCGATGAACAAAAGTACAGGATCAGAGGGTTTCTCAGGCAAATTCTACCAATACCAAACACGGAAAGAAGAATTAACACCTATCCTTCTCAAACTACTCCAAAAAGCTGAAGATGAAGGAATGCTTCCAAATGCATTCTGTGGGGCCAACATCACCCTGATACCCAAACCAGAAACAGGTATCACACAAAAAAAGAAATATCACTGATGACCATAGATGCAAAATTCCTCAACAAAATAAGAGCTAACCAAATTCAACAATACATTAAAAGGATCATACACCACGATCAAGTGAGATTTATCCCAGGAATGCAAGAATAGTCCCATAGAGTATTTGCAAATCAATTAACTGCATTAACAAATTGAATAAAACTCAGAGGATGATCTTAACAGACACAGAAAAAGCTTTTAACATAATTTAACATTCATTTATGACAAAAAAACTCTCATTGAAGTGGATATAGGGGGAATGTAGCTTAACATAATAAAAGTCATATATGACAGGCCCACAGATAATTTCTTACTCGACGGTAAAAAGTTGAAGAATTTTCCTCTAAGATCAGGAACAAGACAAGGATGCCTACTCTCACCACTTTTTTTCAACATACTGTTGACAGTCCTAGTCACAGCAATGAGAAAAGAAACAGGAAAAAACGTATCCAAATGGGAAAGGAAGAATTAAAATTGTCACTGACTGCAGATTACATAATACTGTATATAGATCATAAGATGCCACCAAAATAACTAATAAAATTAATAAATGAATTCAGTAAAGTTGTAGGATATGAAATTAATATACAGAAATCTTTTGCATTTCTACACACTAACAAAATACTATCAGAAAGAGAAATTGAGAAAAACAATGTCATTTACAATTGCATCAAAAATAATAAAATATCAAGAAATAAGTCTAAGGAGTTAAAAGACCTGTACTCAGAAACTATAAGACACTGATGAAAGAAACTGAAGATCACACAAAAAGATGGAATGATATACCTTGTTCATGGATTGGAAGAATTAATATTTTTAATTAATTATTCATTAATTAATATTGTTAATGACCGTATTGCCCAAGGGAATCCACAGATTCAAAGCAATCCCTAACAAAATAGCAATGGCATTTTTCACAGAACTAGAATAAATAATTTAAAATTAATATGAAAACACAAGACTCAGCACAGCCAAAATAATTTTGAGAAAGAACAACAAAGCTAGAGGTAATCTGCTCTCTCATTTCAAACTATACTACAAAGCCACAGTAACCAAAACAGTATGGTACTGGCACAAAAAGGGACACATAGATCAATGGAACAGAACAGAGAGCCCAGAACTAAACCCACACTTATAAGGTCAATTAATCTATGACAAAGGTCAATAATATACAACAGGGTAAAGACAGCCTCTTCAACAAATGGTGCTGGGAAAACTGGACAGCTACATGCAACAGAAGCAAACAGAACTACTTTTTCATACCATATACAAAATAAACTCAAAATGGATTAAAGATTTAAATATAAGACTTGAAACCATAAAACCCCTAGAGGAAATGACAGGCAGTACACTCTTTGACAACATTCTTACCAATACTTTTGTTGCATCTCTCTGGACAAACAAGGGAAACAAAAGCAAAAATAAACAAAGGGGACTACCTCAAATTAAAAAGCTTTTGCACAGTGAAGGAAACTCAACAAAAGGAAAAGGCAGCCTACTGAAAGAGAAAAGGTATCTGTAAACAATGTATCTGATAAGAGGTTAATATCCAAAGTATACAAAGAACTCAAAACAACCATCCATCAAAAAACCAAACAAGTGGATTAAAAATGCTCAGAGGACCTGAACAGACATTTTCAAAGAAGACATACAGATGGCCAGCAGACACTTGAAATTAAGCTCAACATCAGTAATCACCAGGGAAATGCAATCAAAACCTCAAAGAGGTATCACCTCACACTTGTCCAAATGGCTATTATCAACAGCAAATAATTATCATTGGCAAGGATGTGGAAAAAACAGAACACTTTGGGCTATTGGTGGAGATGTAAACTGGTACAGTCACTATGGAAAGCAGTACGGAGGTCCTCAAAAAATTAAAAATAGAACTACCTTAAGATCAAGCAATTCTACTTCTAGTTATTTTCCCAAAGAAAACAAAAACACTAATTTGAAATGATACATGCAACTCAGAGTTCATAGCACCATTATTTACAATAGCCAAGATATATAAAAACCTAAGTGCCCACCAATAGATGAATGGATAAAGTAGTTCTGGCATATATATATTATATATATATATATATATATATATATATATATATATATATATATATATATATATATATATATATATAAATATATATATATATATATATATATATATATATATATATATATATATATATATATATATATATATATATATATATATGGAATATTACTCAACCCTGGTAAAGAATGAAGTTTTGCCATTTGGAACCACATGGATGGACCTAGAGGCTATTATGTTAGGTGAAGTAAGTCAGACAGAAAAAGACAAATATCATATGATGTCACTTATATGGGGAATCTAAAAAACAAAACAAATGAACAAACATAACAAAACAGAAATAGAGTCATAAATATAGAGAACAAACAGGTGGTTGCCTGAGGGGAGGAGTGCTTGCCGATGAGTGAAATAGGTGAGGGAAATTAAGAGGTACAATCTCTATGAAATAAATGTCATGGGGATAAAATGTATAGTGTGGGGGAAATGGTCAATAATAATGTAATATCTTTGTATAGTGGCAGGTGGTAACTAGTGATTGGTGATTCTGGTGATCATTTTGTAAAGTACAGAAATATAGAATCACTATGTTGTACACCAGGAACTAATATAGCATTGTAGGTCAATTATACTTCAAAACACAAACAATTTCATAGAAAAAGAGATCAGATTTGTGGTTACCTGAGGCATGAGGTGTAACAGAAGTTGGATGAAGTTATTTCAAAGGTAAAAACTTCTAGTCATAAGAGTAATAAGTACCTGGGATATACTTATCATTAGTACAGATGATTAACACTGTTGTATGTTATATATGAAAGCTGATGAAAGATTAAATCCTAATAGTTTGTATCACAATGAAAACATATTTTTGTCTTTTATTTTCTATCTATATGAGATGACGGATGTTCACTAAACTTGTTGTGATAATCACTTCATGATGTATATAAGTCAAATCATTATGCTGTACACCTAAACTTTTACAGGCTGTAAATTATATCTCAATAAAACTGAGAGAAGAAAAAAGAAATCACTGAAATAGAAAACAGGAAAACAATAGAGAAAAATCAATAAACCCAAAGCTGGTTCTTTAAAAGAAATCTTTAGCCATACTCAGAATATTTTGATTAAAGATCTGGAGTGAAAAATGGGATATCACTATAACTACTACCAACTCTAAAAAGTTAACAGGAGAATATGATGAACAATTGTGTGGCAAGGTAGTCCATAAATTATAGAAAGTAGTCAAATTCCTTGAAATATTTTTTTAAATGCTCATTCAGGAATAAACAATGGTGTGTTTATTGAACAAATTAAATTCACACCTAAATATCTTTCTACCAAGAAATCTTCAGATCTACCTGGCTTTATTAGTGGATTTTACTAAACATTTAGGGAATAAGACAAATTCTATACAAACTATTTCACAAAATTAAAAAGGTAAGAAATCTCCCCCATTCATTTTGTTACACAAGCATTAATGTGATACCAAAACCAGAAAATGACATTACTTGAAAAGGAAGGTACAGATACATATTTCTTACAAATACAGATATTTGACTGCAGCAAATAATACTCAACAACAAAAGGCTAACACACCAAAACTAAATGGAGTTTATTGAAGGAATGTAAAGTTTACATTACATTTAGAAATCAATTAATATGACTTACCATGTCAAAAGACTAAAAATATACTTCAGCATTCTTATACTTCATGATAAGAATCACTTAGCAAGAAAAAAACTTAGGGGATCTTCTTTAAATTAAATAAACATACCTAACAAAAACTTATAGTTTATACCATACTTAATAGTTAAATATTGAATGATACTCCTCTAATTTAGGGGAAAAGAAAAGATATTCATACTCATTACTTCAAAGCAACAGTATATTGGAATACATAGCCCATGTAAAAAGACATAAAAAAAAAAGCATCATATAGATAGGAAAAGAGGAATTATAACTGCCCGACTGAGACGTTTCTGATTTCCTGACCCACAAAATCAGTAAGCATAATAGAATTATCGTTTCACAACACCAGATTTTTAAGCTGTTTGTTAGGTGGCGTAGAAAACTTAAATACAAGTTTCTAAACAGAAGGTATAGCAATGGTCCATGGAAATTATGATGGTGACTTAGAAAAGGTTGTAACAGCGAATGTTAATAAGGTCGGATACTGAATATGTATTTTGAAACGGGAGATGTTTTTTAGACACATAAATGGAGAGGTTAGGAAAGCAACGGAATATAGGAGACAATTTCAAGAAGGATCTCTGGTTGGGAGGTAGACATTTGAGTCATCAGAAATTATATGGTATTTAAAGACATGAGACTGGATGAGAAAAACTATGGTCGTGAATTTAGTTGGACAAAGGGAGAAATTCAATAACCCTTGATGTTTCACGTGGAAGAGGTACTTTCAGAAGTGCAGTAAAGAAAGGTAGATACAGAGAAGTCAATGAGGCTGAAATAAAATCAGGATTATTAGAGATTTTTCCATGAAAGACAAATGAAGCAAATATAATCAGAAGGCAAACTGTTCAACAGTATTAGATCATGCTCAAGTAAGTAAGATAAGAACCCAAAAATTGATGAGCATTTATTTAATACAGAAGTCACAGTTAACTAGATCAAGGTCAGCTTCAGTGAAGTGGTGGGCAATATTCTGATTAGAGTTGATTTACAAGAGACTGGCAGAATAAAAATTCAACTAATACAGACAACTCTTTAGATAGATTTGGTTCAAAGGGAAGCAGGAAAAGAAGTGGGTCAAGAGAAGATTTTTCTGTTCTTTTGAAAACAGTAGAAAAGATAATGTTTGCAAGTGTGCGAGTTTACATGAATAATCTACTAACAAGAGAAAAAGAAACAAAATGTAATAGAAAGGTGTTTAAGATTTATTTTAATATTAGAATTCATGGGTGACATTTTGTGGACTGACACATTAACATGAATTGAAGAATAAAGTCAGAACATTTTTCCATGACTGAAAGTAAGTTTGATTGTTTTGACAATAGAGTAGTTTGCTAATTAGCTTATACGGTAGATATTTTCCATAGATCAAATGAAATCATCTGTAATTGTACATATTTAAAGCATATGATAGCATACACATGTTTTATAAGATATACTGTTTGCATGGTATATAAATTTAAAATATATTTTCATTTTCTAAAACTAGAAGTATATTGTGTTAAGCAGTATTTCTCTAAGTGAAAGTGTAATATAACTATTTCTATTATTTCTTCTAAACCACATATTTTTCACATTTTTTGCATCACTAAAATTAAGTTTTTTCATTAACTGAAAATTAGGAAAAACAATTTATTTTAATTCACATAATTTTGCTTTCTTAGTATTACAAGCAATAATGGATGATGTCTTCTTTGGGATGTCTTTGAAACTATATAATACATGAACATGTCACTTGAAATATCTTGGTAAAAATAATTTTTCTTATGCTTCCAGAAACTCATGAAATAAAGACTCTAAAGACAAAGAAATTCTTTTTATAGTGAGATTGATTTATTTATTTATTCATTTATCTTTTGCAGAATGGCCATATAATTTTAAACTAATCAGCAAGTCATTTTTGAGGAAGGACTGTCCTGTGAATTTCAGTACACGACTTCATAGGAATCAAAGAATTGAATGACCTCCAAAGTAAATGCCATTTTCGCTACTGTTTTATGTTAATATAGTTTCAGGAATTATATAAGTGAAAAAGAAAAATGATGATGTAAAATTGGAAAAATGAAAAGATACTGAGTCTTAGTGATTATTTATCACTGCAGCAATACATATTGCTCCTCCATGGATATCAACTAAATGAAGATAGCAGATTCATCACCCTTTCAAAAGTTGTAATTCCAATACATTTTTACTATTTAGATTTAATATCTATCAAAAATGTTCATTATATTTATGCCACTTCAACCAATTATGTGCAAATTATGTTAATGATAACTCAACTCCCCACCCAAAACATTCTTAGATCTTTATCATCATTGAAATTAAAATATAAACTCGTATTTGTTGCAGTGAGGCAAAAAATAATTTCAAGCATTAACTGACATTATAATAGAATAAATATCTGTATGAAAAAATGGAAAAGAATATTAGTTCAAGAAGAAAACTTAAAAATGCTAAAAATATTATAACTGCTAAAAAAAAGCTTATTTCTAAAATAGATTACTATGGGTTTAAATCACCATGAAATTTAGATTTCATTAAATATATTTAAAAGATATGATATTCAATGTAAAATGTTACTTTTTATAATATGATATAAACCATATTATCAATATTTAAATTAAAATGAAAAAGTTTAGATGTCAAATTAAAATTGTGAAAGACATAAAGCATATAAATTTCGTAAGCAAAAAATCAAATACCACAATCCTATTCTGTGAAGTGTCAAAAAATGCTGAAGATTTGTTGTCATATAAAAATTATCTCTGAAACACTGTAATTGATTTGGAAGGCAATTTAATAAAAGGACAATAGGACATTTTAAAAAAATGAATTTTGGTGAATGATAATGTCAGCAAAACCCCAGCAAATATATCAAGGGAAAAATGGATTGTATCAAATACATAATATTAAAATTTTAAAAAGATATAAACATAAACACTGCTGACATTATAAATGCAATTGCAAATTAATATAAAATATAATATGAATACTTCAGAAACTAGAAATAATCAAATTCATTAAAATATTTTTACTAAAAGTGATTAAATATATAATATATCTGAATAGCATTATAATCACTAAATACCCTAGTAAAACATATTCCAGCACATTTTCTTTCTGGGTATTGATAATGTTATATAATTTTCTTCCTTAATTCTATCAAGGTGATATACTTCAATGATTTGTTTTCTAATTTTGAACAAAACCCATGGCGGGGATAAATTCCACACAGTGTTCTTTATATATTAATGTATTAAATTTTCTAATAATATATTAGGGCTTTTTAAGGTGTCAATTTTGTTGGTATAAAGTTATTCTTAATATTGCTTAATTACCATTTTAGTATTTGTATAATTTATATTGACTTAGCCTCTGTACTATCTGATAATAATAATTTTATTGATCTAATATCTATTCTATTTATTAATAATAAACTTTCACAAAGTTTGGAGAAAACAGAATTACATCTATAATTATGCTTATAGATTTTATAGTCATAAAAATCAATGACTACTTTTATATTTTGAAGTCTATTATTATAGGAATATTATTTTTCAAACACTATATTCTATCATAAATTCACACTATATCATGTTGAGATTATTCTCTTTATTTCAGGTAATACACTTTTTCTAATATTAAACTAGACACACTTGATTTTTTATGTTTAATATTTCATGGTTTTTAATTCTTTCATTTTCAGCTTGAGATTTTTACATATAAACTGTACTGTTTGAAAATGACATTAAACTAGGACTTGTTTTGTTTTCCATTCTGACTATGCATTTTTTGTGAGTTCTGTTATTTATATTTTCTGTAATTATTGATATCATTGCATTTAAGTTGATCATCTTGCTATTTCTTTTCTATTTTCTTGCCCTCATGCTGTTTTCTGTTTTTACCATCTGTTCACTATTACTTCTCTTTCCCTCCCTTCTTTTGGGTTGATCAAAAGTGTTTATAATATTCAATTCTAACCTTTTTATTCATAATTGTCTATGTTGTGGGTTGTATGTACGTAGATTTTTCAAGAAATTTTAGAAGTTTTATTAATTTCTTATATTCTTTGTAGAACCAATACTGTGCAAGTTCACACAAAGTGGAAAACTTCACAATAGTAGAATTCCATTTCTCCCACCCATGGAAAACTACATATCCTAATCATTACTGAATTTGATTTGTCCTGTATCTTTAATAGACACATTTTATTCTTGTCACATACGCTGCTGTCTTTTCATTGGCACCCTTCATCTCTTGTAGCTGCTATCACAAAATTTACCTTAACCTTTATCAACCTTCAATCTCAGTCCTCTAATCCAACCCCTTGGAGTGATCTTTCTATGACATGCATTCATGTCACATTTTTGATAGTGTTTATAGTGCTTTCCCATTGTTGACAGGATGAAACTGAATCCCTTGGAATAGCATACAAAAAAGCCCCATATTTTATTTATCTGTTTCTTATAATTTACCCCCCAGAGATACAGAACTATCTTCCAGCAACCCATATCATCTTTTTGTTTCTGAACATGACACATTCTGTCACACATTGATGTGTGTTTTCTAGCTAAAATACCTTAAGGATCAGTTTTAGAATTGAGTTTTTTCCCCCATTTTTATATGCAATACTGTGTTTTTTTATTTCTCAGAATTGAAGTTTTCAAATTATGTCTTTCTCTTCTGCTTAAGTTACTGTTTTCACAAATAGACCACAAAATCATTGAAATGTTTTTAAACCTTAAAGATGACTTTAAATAAATATTATAATGTAATAAATACATCATTTTCAACAGGTTACAAAGACATTTCTGTGGACAATGAGCAATGTTTTGAACAAATGGTGATAGGATAACTGGATTTACACATCCAAAAGAATAAAGTTGAACTGCTTCCTTACACTATACACAAAAATTAATTCAATGGGTCATAGACCTAAATGTAAAGTCTACTAGTATGAAACTTTCATTAAAAAATTAGAAATAAAAAAAAAAAAAAAATTAGAAATAAATATCCATGACCTTGGAATCAGGCACAGCAAAGCTTTCTTAGACACTGTACCAAAAGCACAACTTACAAAAGAAAAGTATAAATAAATAAATATTGACACATTTTCATCAAAAGTTAAAAATTAATTTGTTCCTCAAATACTGTCAAAACAAATAAGAAAACTTATAGAATGGGAGAAAATATTTCTAAATCATATATCTAGTAAAGGCCTTGTATCCAGAATATGTATATATATACATATATATATGTACTTCCAAATCGACAATAAATAAAAAGACAAGTAATCCAGTTGAAAAATAAGAGATTAAATAGGTACTTCTCTAAAAACAGATATGTAAATGGCCAGTAAGCACATGAAAAGATGCTCAATATCATTAGCTATTAGGGAAATGCAAAATCAAAACCACAATGAGGGGCTTCCCTGGTAGCACAGTGGTTAAGAATCCTCCTGCCAATGCAGGGGACACGGGTTCGAACCCTGGTCCAGGAAGATCCTACATGCCGTAGAGCAACTAAGTCTGTGCGCCACAACTACTGAGCCTATGCTCTAGAGCCCACGAGCCACAACTACTCAGCCCACGTGCCACAACTACTGAAGCCCACACGCCTAGAGCCCATGCTCTGCAACAAGAGAAGCCACCACAATGAGAAGCCCGTGCACCACAATGAAGAGTAGCCCCCACTCGCTGCAACCAGAGGAAAGCCCACACAGCAACAAAGACCCAATGCAGCCAAAAATAAACAAATAAAATAAAATAAATTTTTAAAAAAATTCCTAATCTTAAAAAAAAAAAAAAAAACCCACGAGATATCATGTTATACCCACGGAACAGCTATAACCAAAAAACATTGGCAATGATGTGGAGAAATTGGAAGCTTCATACATGAAATGTGAAACATACAATTATCCTATGACCTGGTAATTCCACTATTAGGTATATACTGCAAAGTAATAAAACCATATGTCCACACAAAAACTTGTACTTTAATGTTAATAAAATTATTCATATTAGCCAAACAGTGAAAATGATCCAAACTCTCCATCAAATGATGAATGGACAGACAAAATGTGGTATAGGCATACAATGGAATATTATTCAACAACAAACATGAAGTACTGATAAAATGCTACCACATGAATGAATGGTGAAAATGTTATGCTGAGTGAAATAAGCCAGTCACAAAAGACCACTTACTGAATCTCTGTTTTTTAGGAAATGCCCAGAATAGACAAGTGTATAGAGACAGAAAGGAGATTTGTAGTTGCCTAGGGACGGAGCAATGAAGGGTAGGAAGTAACTGCTAATGAGTACCGGCTCTCCTCTTTAGGTGATAAGAATATTTTTAAATTGATTATGGTAACGGTAGCACAATTCTGCTAATATACTAAAACTCATTAGAGAGTTTAAACCTGTGACTAGTATTGTATATCAATTATACCTCAATAAATCTGTTAAAGATAATTAAATGAATGGATAAATGGGTCCAAGATCACTAAAACAGACTATACAAAGTAGCTATTTTTAAGTTTGATCTTATTTTTGCCATCAATATTATGAATGACCTGACATTAATTATAATTTGAGGCATCTATACTAATTGATTTGCATTTCTGAACGCGATTTAACTCTTGATACTTTCTGGTGACTTAGGTAGTTTTTGATCCAAATATAAATTCTAGGGACTTCCCTGGAGGTCCAGTGGTAAAGAATCCGCCTTCCAATGCAGCGGACGCAGGTTCAATCCCTGGTCGGGGAACTCGGATCCCACATGCTGCGGGGCAACTGAGCTCACGTGCCACAACTACTGAGCACGTGTGCCTCAATGAGAGAGCCTGCAAGCCACAAACTGCAGAGCCCACGCGCCCTGGAGCCCATGCGCCACAACTAGAGAGAGAAAACCCACACGCCACAACTAGATAGAAGCCCACACGCCACAATGAAAGATCCCACATGCCTCAATGAAGAATCTGCGTGCCACAACTAAGACCTGATGCAGCCAAATAAAGAAATAAAATCTAATGTATCAAAACAGTTTATACAGTTTTCATTTTCTTGTTTTCGTCCTAGAATAATATGACATAATTCTCACCACATAGCACTTTATTTGAAAATCAATATTCCATTAGATATATTGAAACGTGACTACTGATGAACACAATCAGTAGTCAAAGAATACAAACTCTCTTTTTTCCTAAAAAAAAAAATTTATAAGGACGTTGAACAGTGAGCTTATAATGAAACGTCATTATTATCTTTCTACATAAAGAAAAGTGAGATGTTCACAAGGTAATCAAATAGAGTTAGCACTCTTTTCAATACAAGATGCAATATTTTCTTTAATGTTTCACCACACTTCATTTTCAATTATTATTTTGATTTCTTTTTCTAGCAGTGGAGTTTTTGCCCTGAGTCAATGTAACTAATACTGGAGAGTAAAATGCATTTTTGTCACTTCCTATCTTAGTTTTCTTTAACTAGCTTTCAGAGACTCACTCTGAAATGGACATAAAAAGATGCACAGATGTTATGACTAAACATATTAGAATTAAATTCTAGTTTTGTCATGAATAAAGAAAAATAAGTATGATATTTTAAGCAACCTCTCTGACCATCAGCATCTACAGCTATAATATATCTGCAATAACCCTTCCTTTCGGAGTAGTTGAAAATAATAAACACAACGAAAGATAAAATATCTAACATAGTATCTGACAACAAGAATGTGACAAAATATTATGATGATGATTATTGTAATATACGTAACATGTAATAATATTGCTAGCTGTTGAAGGGGGTATGAGCTAGCCCATGGTGGAAAAAGTATAATAGTGAAAAATCTTGTCAAATAGACTATGTACCAATGAAAGCTTGAGTCTTAGTCAGCTTTAGATTTAGATAGATTCTAAAGTCTTATGGAAGATTTCAATCTCAATGTCATTGTCTTGTCCTTATTGTCCAATTGTCCAATGATACGATACCAGGTTGAGATTGCTCTCTTTCTAAAAATTCACTTAGAGATTTTTTTGATCTCTGTAGTTTACGTGTTCATATTAGCCTGGTGGGGTTTTGTCAATTTCCTCAGTTAATCTTCATGTAGATTTAAATAACTGTAAACAGCTTCTTACTCTCAACTTTGCTTTTCCTGAGATCTATACAGTACATAGTAGTTTTCAAATGGATGTACTAAAAATAAATGAGATAAACTACATTAAGATGCCTGCAACATGACAGACATTCAATCTTTGTTATATTCTCTGATTTAACCTACAGAATCACCCTAGATCCTCTTCAGCTTCTACATTTCCATTTCTGCTTTACTTCCCAAATAGCTGTACACACTCCCGGTCAGAGATCAAAAGGATTCTTTACATAACTGCCTTAATACTGAGTGCATTGACAGAAAAAAAAAAAATAATAAAACTTCAATAAAGAATTAGGAACAGTGAATTTATATTTTGGGCTTGATGAATATTCAAGTAGTTGGTACATTCAAAAGCAAATTTTTAACGGTCTAACAATTTTCTATGAAATATAAAAATGTTGTGATTTAGATCTAAAAGTTGTGTTTGACTCCTAGAATTTTGATGTGTCACCATTTTTAAACAATATAATAGTCTTAATTTTATACTACATATTATACTTAACATATCTGTCAGTCATATTATGATTTTATGTCATTTATATAATGATAACCTGAACTTCTGATAAGCTGGCATCTATACCATACACTTGGTAGGTGTTAATCATGTTTTCAAATATTTATAAGAAAATACAATGCCATAATACAGGAATAACACCTAGCACAACCAAAGAAAATCATCCTCCCTTTAAATATACAATATCGAGAGCTCTGAATTCAGCAAACAAAACATGCATTATCTAAATGGTATTAAATCATCCAATACCTAACCTAATTTAAAATAAGTTACTAATTAATATTATTGCATTTAATAGTTAAATAAAAATTGCTTGTAAATAAAAGACAAAGTATTTGAGTGCATTGATAGCCTGTGAATTTATTGTTGATTGTTTTTATAGCTGAAAGTCGCGACCATTTTACTAGCAGTGTTTACCATGTCCTACTACATTCTTGTCTTTTTCCTCCCAAATGCAACGTAAACAGATGAACCAAAGGTTACATGATGTACAAACTAGAAATATAGAAACATTTTAAGTTCAAAATTCCTATTACCTTTCCAATTCCATTTTTCAAAATTGCTGCCTCTTTCATTTTACCTGATCACTGCAGAATTAGGTCTGAACTTACACTCCCCATTAAATGCCAGAATTTTGATTTCTTATCATGTACACTGTGGAAAATGAAAGCATTGTTGCCTGAGAGGCCTAGGATAAGAGATAGTCTATTAAGGAAAAGAGATGTGAATTAGATTAGCAAAATAGGACCACCACTTGACACAATATGAAACACTGCTTAGATGTGTCAACATTTTGAAATATTACAGACGGTATTTGAAAAAGGAGAAAGCTATTTGTACCTTTTAAAGTGAAATTATGTTACTGTTAAAAGGTACGCATTTGTGTAGAAAAAAATACCTAGTTGTTTTTCTCCAGTTGGAGCTAAGGAAATTTTAATTTGATGGATGATTTTAATAATAGGTTATCTTTGCTTTTTACATAAAGTTCTACATATATTTACACATGTGCATTACATTTATGCACTATTTTGTTTATGTCATTATTATAATCATTGTTAATATAGAAGGGGATAAATACAATCAGTAACATAATTATAATATTTGTTTTTTGCACCATGTATCCATCAGTGCGCTTTGTGCGAAGCAATGGGAACTCAGCCAAATACCTGCATAATTTCTTTGCAAACCTTCATTTAGAAGCCAGAGGGATGACCAGTGTATTTATATAAAAGATGACAATTATCTAGAATCAATGATATAATGATAGTTCTCCTTTTGATTTGTAAACTTAGGATCTAAAAGTATGAATTAAATGATGTTATCAACAATATGGCAAGGAGTTTTTCCCCAGTCCTTGTTCAGATATAACCTGGGTGACTCTTATTAAAATTAAATCAGTCTAAATGCTTTCAAACTCATTCAAAGCACATTATTTATTTCCTTTTCATATTTTTCATTGGCACAAGTGAAAAGGAAAGATTCCCTCCACATTTCACACTAATAAATCTTCATGATCTGCATACATACAGAAGAATGTCCTGCAAGAAGTACATTGTTTAACAGTGCTTTTTAATGTTTGTCATTGTCATAGACCCAGAATGAAGGTTCTGGATTCCATTTCTGTATAAAGAAAATACACATAAATATGCTTAATGTTTTAATTTGGTTTTCAAAATCCCTCAAATTATTATTAGGCTATCTGCTATAAAAAATATTCTGACGTGACTCTTTCATTCTTATAATAGATTATCAATATTAAAGAAAAATGCTCATTAACATTTTATTCTGTTCCATCTTTACTGTGAAGAAACATAATTGATGAAGATAGGGTATTATATATAGAACACTGGTTTTAATAATATTCTGTCTAAGCCAGAGGAAAGATGAGAAATTATCTGTTACCCATTAACACGGACGGTGCAAAAGAAAATCTGAAAGCCATTTTACCATTTCTAATCTCCGAAAAAAGAAGTCATGGCAACCAATGATCTCTAAAGTAAAGATAATTAATCTGTAAATTATGTTTTTAAGCTATTTTGTTACAGAAGAATCAAGTTGCCCAATATGGCAGATCACCTAGATGGTCTTATTCGGCATCCAAGCTTCCTTCATATATTTTCCAAGGATGCCTCCTAAAATGAAGTATACCAAGAGGACATAATAATACTGCTAACTTTGGAAATATGAACTGCATTTCAAAGATCCCTTATAGCTAGGGTGCTGGGTGTGATTTTTGTTCTGTTATTAGTGTGAAACTTGAACTTCATTGGGTGGTAACTGAGGAGAGAAGCAGGGCAGGAGACCATCCTGTGGGTGTGGACTATAGCAGGGAAGGTGCTTTTAGGGGAACTGGCAGATTCTCATTTCAAAAGGCAGTTCCCTCCTCACTGCAAAAGGAGCAGGAAATATGGTTTAGGGAATGATTGCTGGATGCTCACTTTGAGTCTATCTGCTCATCTCTCTTAGTGATCCTGTGAGTGACTTAATGCCTAATACTTATTCCCTGTTTCACCTTGCGTGTATCATATGCCTTACAACTTAACCCTGACCACTGTACCCATTAAGGACATTTTTATTGTTGTTATCTGGTATTTATTCCTGTACAATACTTTTAGTGCATCATATGGTCCCTTACTGGTTGCATCTTCTTAACTTCACTTTATTCCTCTTATTTGGGGGATGATGTTCCCTCAACTGTGTCCTCTTATACTCTCAATCAGTGCACTAAGTCTCTGCCACCAACCTGTCCATCATAGGGGTGGGGAAATGACCTCTGACAAATGTGGGTATTCAATCTACTGGCCAAAATGATTGGTTTAATCACGGGATAAAAACTCAGTGTTACCCAGTTATTCGCTAGGATTGTTATATAAATACTGAATGACTTTGTTGTTATACAATGCAGGGAATTCTTATTATAGCAAAGAAACAAGGGGATAGGATGAGGCCAAGACAGCTAAGAATAAAAGCCAACAAGAAAGACAGTGCCCAATGGACATTCAGGGTGCTTTCATGTCTTGGCTATTGTAAACAGTGCTGCAATGAACACGGAGGTGCATGTATATTTTTGAATTATGGTTTTCTCTGGACATATGCCCAAGAATGGGATTGCTGGATCATATGGTAGCCAAGACATGGAAGCAATCTGAATGTCCATTGACAGAGGAATGGATAAAGAAGATGTGGAATACTACAATGGAATATTAGCCATAAAAAAGAATTAAATAATGCCATTTGCAGCAACATGGATGAACCTAGAGATTATCACACTAAGTGAAGCAAGTCATAGAAAGACAAATATCATATGATATCATTTATATGTGAAATCTTAAAAATATGGTACAAATGAACTTATTTACAAAACAGAAACAGACTCACAGACTTCAAAAACAAACTTACGGTTACCAAATGGGAAATGTGGGGGAGGGATAAGTTAGGAGTTTGGGATTAACATATATGCACTACTATATATAACACAGATAATCAAAAAGGACCTACTGTATAGCACAGGATACTCTATTCAATATTCTGTAATAACCTATATGGGAAAAGAATCTGAAAATGAACGGATATATGTATAACACAATCACTTAGCTGTACACCTGAAACTAACACAACATTGTAAATCAACTACACTCCAATATAAAATAAAAACTAAATTGTAAAAACTTCAATGTAAAAAAAATTAAAAATAAATAAAAATTAAAAAAGAAAAGAAAGGACAGTGCCTGGGGCAGAAGAGGTCTTCAGCTCCATTCCTGGGGCCCAGGTAATCAGAAAACTTCTTTCCATTCTGTGAAATTCCCCAAAGGCAAAAGCTATGTAATTTTGGTCCAGAGTGTATTATTTTTGTTTCTGATCAGTTCTTTAAGCATTAATAATGATACTTCCTTGCCCTTTTAATTTCTAGTTTAGCGTCAGTTGACTTCTGCATGAAGTAAACCATTGAAATTTTGATGGAAGTTACTCCCTTTCTTCCATCCCAAATATTTTAAATGTTACACACACTGTTTAAAAGTCTATTGTTGTTTTGCATGACATTTTAGGATAAAAAATATCTTTTCGTATTTTAATTCCTTATTTCTATGAAAAATGTTAAAAAGCAGTAACATCAATAGATTTGTAATTGTGTTACTTGACTGTCTTAGAGGTGCTTTATTCATATTTCTCAAATAATTATATGAGCAAATTTCAACAAGAAAATAATTTTTTATCACATTTAAAGGGCCTAGGGAAAATTTCTTCCTTAACTCCTTTTTTTTTTTTTTTAAACATCTTTATTGAAGTATAATTGCCTTACAATGGTGTGTTAGCTTCTGCTTTATAACAAAGTGAATCAGTTATACATATACAATATGTTCCCATTTCTCTTCCCTCTTGCATCTCCCTCCCTCCCACCCTCCCCATCACACCCCTCTAGGTGGTCACAAAGCACCGAGCTGATCTCCCCATGCTATGCACTGTTGGTGGGAATGTAAATTGATACAGCCACTATGGAGAACAGTATGGAGGTTCCTGAAAAAACTACAAATAGAACTACCATACGACCCAGCAATCCCACTACTGGGCATATACCCTGAGAAAACCATAGGTCAAAAAGAGTCATGTACCAAAATGTTCATTGCAGCTCTATTTACAATAGCCAGGACATGGAAGCAACCTAAATGTCCATCGACAGATGAATGGATAAAGAAGATGTGGCACATATATACAATGGAATATTACTCAGCCATAAAAAGAAATGAAATGGAGGTATTTGTAATGAGGTGGATGGAGTTAGAGTCTGTCATACAGAGTGAAGTAAGTCAGAAAGAGAAAAACAAATACAGTATGCTAACACATATATACGGAATCTAAGAAAAAAAAAAAAAAAAGGCCATGAAGAACCTAGTGGCAAGACGGGAATAAAGACACAGACCTACTAGAGAATGGACTTGAGGATATGGGGAGGGGGTGGGGTGAGATGTGACAGGGTAAGAGAGTGTCATGGACATATATACACTAGCAGCCTTAACTCCTTTTTAGGTAAATGGAAATAAATTCGGCATCATCTAGCCTATACTTTCAATTCTAAATCATATTTAGTTTATTCACAAATATTTATCTGAAATATTTATTTTAAGCTCTAGTCCTATCTTTTGAAGGAAATTTCATTCTGTATATTTTATGATGTGAGCATTTAATGAGTATGATATTGGTTACCTCAAATCAATACAGCCATGACTTACTTTATTATGTTATTTAATGTGGTAAGGGAAAAGTGGTTTTAAGCTGTGTTATTTAAGAATATATAACTATTAAACACTGATACTGTTTTAAATAATACTATTCCCCTTATATAATTTTGAAATAATATTTATCAATGAAAAGAAAAGAAAAACAGGCGGACTGTAATTTAAAAATCACTTTCATACAGAATTATCATTTACATATCATGTCAAGGATAGTGATAAACAAATGTGTGTATAATGTTTCTGGTGCAGTTCTCGCAAATCAATGAGTTTGGTTTTACAAAGAGTAAATATATATGCTAATAGAGCATTTGCTTATGTTCCATAAAATTTATTTAATGAATAAATCATCAAAAATATGTACCTTGTTTCTTAACTAACTTTATATAGCTGAAAACCGCATGAAAGTAAATAAGGGAGTAGAGGAGAGAGACTGACATGCATCCCATCAACAGATCAGAATTTTTCTTCATATTTCTCTCATTTTCCCCTCTCGTTCAATAACCAAGTATTGATAGATGTCCCAACTAAGTAGTTTTCAAATTCTGTCCAATTCTCTATCCCCACTATCACTGTTCTAAATCAGTACTTTGCCGTGTTTGCGCAACTGCATTTTAACAACTCACCACAGCCAGCTTATTTCATTATCCACACCACTACCGTACTTATCATATTATTAAGAATTTATACTATTATGTATAAAATAAATAATATAAACTATGAGGATATACTGTATAACACAGGGAACATAGCCAATATTTTATAATAATTATAAATGGAGTATAACCTTTACAAATTGTGAATCACTATGCTATACACCTGTAACTTACATAAGAGTGCATATCAAATATATCTCAAAAAAACAAATGTGTGTATATATATGTGTGTGACTATATAATACGTTCATAGATTAATATGAATATATATTTTTGTGTGTCACTCCTTCAATATTTCCACACAGCCTGTAGGTATAAAACAAAATATCTTTAAATGTTATACAAGACCCTTCATAATTCAACATGAACTTGTCATTGGAGACTCT
The DNA here is from genome assembly GCF_028021215.1 of Eschrichtius robustus. NCBI lineage: Eukaryota > Metazoa > Chordata > Mammalia > Artiodactyla > Eschrichtiidae > Eschrichtius > Eschrichtius robustus. The sequence continues at coordinate 124,931,587 of NC_090829.1, forward strand.
CCAATAAAACCAGTCTTTCTACTAATATCATTATATTTACACAATAAACACTATATAAGCATTTATAATTTTGTACTTAATTTCCTTCTTCTTTCCTGAATATCCTCTACAAACTATAGCATATCAGAAAAACTTGCACATAAACTTTAAGCTCAAAAATTTCCTTTTCTTTATCTCTTGTCCTTCACCCTCTTCCCAAGCAATTTGGGTTATTTTTTCTCTCTGCTCCTAGAGTGCCATCTACATACTTCTCATATCAACTGACAATATGTTTAAGTATAAATATGTATATTTGTTTCTGTGTGTTTAAATTGTTTATTTTTATCTCCGTACATGGCTACAAGCTTCTGTTCTTCAATTTAAATTTTGTATCTGTATTCCCAACCTCTTTAGAATGAGAATATAAAAGAATAACTTCATAAATATTTATATATTTAATGAAAAACTCTCATTACAATATCCTCAAAAGATTCTTTAAAAATAAAAGAATGTATGTGAAGTTATATTAACTTTAAGAAATCATGTGGAATGTTAAAGAACAGTTTATCTTCTGTATACACGTAAAACAGATGGACAATAAATTCAAGTTCACTTTTTCTGCTACCCAATTAAATTGGTCTCAAAAGGAAGCCTTCATTAGCGGTAGAAATAGAAAGTGTTTATTCAGGGCATACTGTTTAACAATTAACCACTTTGCATACAAGTGAGGTCAGAAGGTTCTCCAATGAAAGCCAGTGTGCTTTCTCATATTCATCACTGGGCTTCATTATGTTATGAATGGCATGTGCTATGGCAGCAAGTTTTAGATTCTTATTTTATTCAACAGTAACACTCAGTGATTGCTTTACTAATGTAAAGCATCCTGTTGGAATTCTAAAGAGCGAAGGATATAATACCTTAGCAAATATGGCTAAAAATCATACAATTAACTATTTAAAAAATAGATTGTTTTATTGTATCAGAGTTCTACTAAAGATGAGAAAATAAACAAAGGTGGGAACATATATTTATAGGAGTTACAAAATCACTTGAATTTTGTAGATGATCATTTATTCCATTCAACAGATACTTGCTTTGTTACATAAACTCAACCAAATTAGACTGTTGGAAATTCTAAAAAAAAAAATACTGAATCTGAAAAATAATTCATTTAATCAAGAAGCTACAGAAAATTTTGTGAATGAGTATTACATGCAACCAACTCTAATTCAATATGACTTTGTTTCTGTAAACACACACACACACACACACATAAATTGACACACAGAAAGGCAATTTTGTTGGAGTATACGAATGGGAATAAAAACCAGATGAACTCTTGTTTTAAACTGGTTGTTAAAAAATACCATTATATGATGTGTAAAAGCCCATCATCAAACTCTTCTTTGGGCTTTCAGTGGTAATTTAGACTTGGCAAAAAGATGGCATTGAATATTTTGTCCTAAAATGCACTCGCTCTATCTATCTATCTATCTAAGCACATATGTAATAGGGAGGGAAACATATTGAATAAACTATAATTCATAGTACTTAATTAATTATAATAAGTACAATAATTACAATTCAGAACCTACCACTATACTAGACCAGGTCTCTCTCCTGTGTGACATTTTGGTTTCAATTTGAATTTCTAATCCAGTGCAGTTTGTTTTGGCACTGCTTCCATTTCTAGCATGGACCACAGCAGAGAGTATTAATATGTAATTTGCCAAATAAAGCTTCAATGATCATTCACAAGATTTTAAATATATTCTCATTGTAAATCAATTTTATATGTCTAAAGCATTAAATGCAGTCTCACTCTGCTCTACCATGTCCAAAGATAATAATGAATTCTGCATTTGTTATTTTCCTCCTGAATACCTGTAGATAAATTTTATTCAAAGCCCAGTTGTTTGTTGTTTTCAGCTATCAGGTTGTCTAAGAATATCCAGAATTTCTTCACTTCTGAAATTAAAAAAAAAAAAAAAAAAATCCTGAAGCATTTCAAAGCTGCAAAAGGTTTAGGTTCATCTTGTGCTGAACTCACTCAATTTGGGGATTTCCTTTGGAAGACAGTACAAAGGAATGTACTATCCTTTCATTAAGATAGTACATAATGAAATGTATGTTTTATATGGTATAGCAGTATTCCTTTGAATACTTTGAATGAAATGTATGTTTAATATGGTACAGCAGTATTCCTTTAACTTCCTCAGGGAACTAAGACAGAAACAGAGCAACCTATAGAGACCGAGCATTTTTGTTGTTGCTGTTGTTGTTTGGTTTTATTTATTTTTTATTTTTTGGCCGCACCACAAGGCATGCGGGATCTTAGTTCCCTGATGACCAGGGATCGAACCGGTGCCCCCTGCAGTGGAAGCTTGGAGTCCTAACCACTGGACCGCCAGGGAATTCCCCAAGAGGCTGAGCATTTTTAAAAAGCTTTGTAGAAATTTTTGTTCTAGAGGCTACACACACACACAAACACACACACACCAGTCAGTGTCATTTCACTGATTTAACTCTAAAAAGGTCAGGTTACTCTATATTTTTTGGACATATCCAACCCCTTGTAACTTTGGAGGAATTATCATTTAAGCTTTTGCAAAGAGTTATATACCTCTATGAAGTTTTTCTCTTAATAGAGATAGCCATTATTTCTTCTGCAAAATATTAGTACATTTACTTGTGCAAATATTAAGTATAGCATGTAGTGTATACCAATTTTTGGTAAATTTATAAGATTGTAAACTTCTGGAAGATAGCACTTTTTCTTATTTACCACTGTATCCTTCTTTTCAGCACAGTGCCTAGCACAAATTTGATAGGTATTCATATCTTTGTTGAAATGACAGGTTTATAAGTTCCAGTTCTTTAGCTATTTGAACTGGTCTACTACGTATTTACCAGGCAATGTACAAAATAATAAACGTATATAATAGCATCAAAGCATATTGTGCACCTAAGATGTAATTACTGAGCTATCCATTGAGGTGCGGAAATGTTACTTGTTGCTCCCTGTTCACACAAGAAAAAAAAACAAACACATACACACACACACACACACACACACACACGTTGATACTGAAAGAATTACATTGCTTTCACCAAAAATGTAAACTTAAGCAAAAGTCATAACAGAACAACTACAGAATTGAAACCCTGTAATTAACAAATAACATGTACTCATTCACTAAAGCTGGACGATACTATTTGGAATTACTTTAATTCATTATGTAAAAAGTATCGTCTCAGTAACACTGAGATTCCATATTTATCTGTAATTTCAAATGTGAATGTGTAAATATAATTTTAAAATATTACTTAATCTTACCCAGTTACATCATTATAGATTATCTATTTAATGGGAAAAATTTTAGGGCCAGTGGCTTTGGGGAACAAAGTTGGGCTCAAAAATATTCACTGCAAGAAAAATGAAGTCACCCTGAATGTCCAGACATGCTTTACACTTCAATATTATGACACTAAAAATGATGGCCAGAAGATTACATACTCTAAAGGGAATTGTGATTATTAACTTTATGTGTCAACTTGTCTGAGCCATAGTGTTCCAGTGCCGGGTCAAACATTATTTTGGCTGTTTCTGTGAAGGTATTTTTTGGATAAGATGAGCATTCCAGTCAATGGACTTTGCATAAAGAAAATTATCCTCCATAATATGGGTGGGTCTCATCCAATCAGTTTAAAGATTTACCTTCCCAGACCAAGAAAGAATTCTGCCAGCAGACTGCCTTCAGAATGCAGCTCTTCCCTGGATCTCTAGCCTTCTGGTCTACCCTGCAGATTTTGGACTTACCAAACCCCACAATCACGAACCAATTAGTTAAAATAAATCTACTATCTATATACACATTATTTTGGTTCTATTTCTCTGGAGAACCCTGACTAATACAGGGACTTAGGAGTAACCTGATCACATGTGTAGACTCAGCTGCTAGAAAATTATAGTAAAATTGTGTTCCCAAAAGAGACAACATTTGATATTACCTTAACGCTTGCTAACTTCTTAACTGGTATCATTGCCAGTTTGTCATTATTTCATCAGGTTTGGGTGAAATTTTACTAAATACACTTTAAAATATATTGGATACATGTAAAAAGATTTGGGTAAATGTATGGAAGCATTTTAAACTCAAGCACACATAAAGTGATACACAGAATCAAACCATTACAGATTACTAATCATTAAATTTACAGTCTTACTCCACATATGAGTTGATGCCTCCTATATTGCTTAATAACTTATAATTAATAAGCAAGAAAATGTCTAGCATTTACCGAGTGCTAATTGTGTACCAGCCCTTAAGCTATGCATTTTACATTCACTTTTTTAGTAATGAAAATCTATGAGGTAAAGACTATTGGTAATTAATGTGAGGAAACAGGCTGAGACATGGAAAATAAATTCTTTAGACTTACAATAAGTGACTGGACTGGGAAGCAAACCGAAGTCCGTCTTACTCCAGAGCCAGAGATCTCAACCTGTTGGATAACAGCCTATGCTAAACTGTTCACAGTAAATGGCTCCTTAATAATCAGTAGTTCCTGTAAATCCTCAGCTCACTTGCATTCATTTGGAAATATTTAACTACCATTTTTATTTCAATTGTGCTAGAATATTCATTTGCCAAATGTACTACTACATATGTTCCTCAAACTTTGCCGTGTTATAGCATATGATATCAGCATCTTAGATTTTCAAGGATTTAAAATTTTAGCTCATTCTTATGAAAAGCATGGACACAATATCCTGTTTGATGCTTTATGTTGGATAAAACATAATCTGTGTGTTTTACCAAACATATTTTACTAAAGATTGATTTGAAAGATTGTAGTGTGAGAAGATTAAGGGCATGGTCTTTGGAGCCAGGATGTCTGGGAACAAATCTTAGTTCCTCCACTGTCTAGCTGTGTGAACTAAGTCAAATCACTCAAATCACTGGGTCTCAGCTCCTCCAAGTGGAAAAACAGGATAGTAAAAGTGTCCACCTCAACAGGTTTTGTGGGATTTATATTAGTTCATACTTGTAAAGCTCTTAGAATAGTCATAAGCATGGTACAGGGTTTGGTAGTATTTTAAATAAATACCATATGATTTCAAATAATAGTTTAACACATATATAAAATAATCAGATATTCTGAGGTAAAAATATAAATTGTTTGTAATTTTAAAGTAATATTTCACCCTTTACTGTTTTGCCTATTTTGTCTATATTATAAACTTTATCTTATTCTTGGTTCCATTCAGTTTACGATGCTTGCTTAGTCAGCCTTATAAGCCAACCCTAATTCCAGGCAGAGAATCAGCCATCCATTATGTTAGCTCTGTTATTTGGGATCAGTGGTTAATGGATTTCTAATGTAGAGGGAAGTTTTTGTGTAACTGAGACATCATTTTGACAGATGAGGTTGCAATAGTTTTAACTGATGTTCTTTCAAGCCTGAGGAGTGCTTGCTTAAGTAGGTTCAGCTGAAGCATTTCAGAAGCAATGCATGGTACCTACCAGTCTAGATTATTCTATACAGATACATATCTTTTATTGTTTAACTTTTGTTTCAAGGCTTTTTAAAAGGTTTAAAAATGGATAAAAAACAAAATTCTTGTTAATTAAACAATCTTTTTAATGGATAGTTTGAAAGGACTAGACATCCGCAGTAGAATGAAATGCTGCCTTTGATGCAATTTTCATTAATTTGAATTCAAAGTTATTAAATTCAGTGTCTTGTTTTTAAACAAACCTCTGCTATTTCATTTATAGTATCATATGTTCTGAATAAAATGTGCTAAACAAGAACAGCTAAAAAATAGAATTTTATTTGAAATCTTATTTTTTCCTTTCTATTAAACCACCACTATTATCACAGTAATATTAAGGTATAATGTAATTATGACATTTAGGAAATCAAGGCATTATATGTTTTTAGAACATTTTCTTTATTAATAAAAAAGCAAACAAAATTGGAAAATTACTTAAAAATTTTTATGCTACCTTGAGTAGTCAAAATATCAATTTATAGTTCAAATGAGGTCAATTTAACATTTTTGTTGTACACTAAAAAGAAGCAGTATGTGTGTGTGTTGACAATTAAAATAGCACAATTTTCAGACAAGTGAATCAAAAGAAAAAATTACAATGTATAAAAAGCAAATAAATTTTAAAATGTAATGCTCTCAGTAGAGTACATCCTTATAAGCTCAAACACTTATAAATGAAGTAGAATGTTGTGTGGATTTTGTATTTAAATGAATATATTTCACTCTGTCAATAGCAGGAAATACAATAATCCTGTGTTTTGTTTCTGTTTTTTTGTTTTTAGAGAGGGAAAAATGAAGATTCTGGAAAGAGAGGGTCAAGTGGAGATACTGGCCTTACTCAGGAGCATGGACAGTTCAACTGCTGTAAGAGGAAGAAAGTTAGAGAATATATGAGTAAGAACAAAGTAGGTAACAAAATTTGGTAGAGGGAGCACATAAAAGTTCTTTTTACTTGCTTCCATTTTTCTGTGAAATAAAATGTAGGTTTATTAGCTAAGAATAAAAAATGGAGAGCCAGTACTGGGAAACTAAGAAGAGAAAGTATAAAATAGTAAGTAGAGCAGAATATGAATTGACTAGGGTGCAGGATAATAATAATCCAGTGTTTTCTAACCTTTCTTTTCCTCAAATTCACTTGAAGTATTTGTTGGAAACAGAGATTCTCGTGAAGACTTTGATTCCATGTGCAAGTTCGCCCAAGAATCTCTTTTTAAGGGACCACAGTCAATGGTAAGATTATCCAAAATTAGGAAACCACAGTTAAATAATCATTAAGAGTGTTTTATACAAGTAGTGCATTAGATAATACCAAAGTTTAAAAAATGAATAATAGTTTTTTATCCTAAATATGGGAAATATGACATATATATATACACACATATTAACAAATGTAATTTCAAATAAAAACTGACTGTAATCTGAAGACTTCAACTGTAATTGATGAATATAATACTATGTAAAGAATTCAGGAGGAGGAAACACGACACTCTGGACAAATGATTAAATAATCACGGAAGGAAGGAAAAAAGCCTCAATGCAGGCTTGAAGTTTTTTGTTCTTGTTTTTTAAATCAGAAGACTGAACAACTGAGAGGAAGGGCAGGGATGCATTTTATGTAGGGAATCACATCAGTGATGGCAAGGAGGGAAGGATGCAAGGTATCTTTAGAAGATAACACATCTCACTGAAGCAGTTTTCTTATAATCAATAATAGGAGATGAGAACAGAGAGTTTTAGAGTACTTTTATACATTGGGTATATATTAATTGCTCATAACATGCAAAGCACAAAGAATAATGAGGAAAAATGAAAATAAAAAAAAGATCCATCCTCAAGGAACTCATAATGTTGTGTATTAACAGGCAATTAAGCTATGGAGTGATTTGTGTTACGGGAAGGTAAAGCAGAGTATTCTACAGGAGAACATAAAGAATGACCATCTATATATGGAGATGAGGGCTAAGAGGGAGGCTGGTGAGGCAAAGTTTAGGGAAGGCTTTCCTGATGTCTAAATTGGAAGATGACATGATAATCTACAATAGCATGTGGACATAAGTGTGGATGTGTACGTGTGAGGTGTGTGTGTGTGTGTGTGTGTGCATGCATGCACATGCATGCACATCTGTGAGTACTGGATCAGATTGGGCTTTCTAAGCAAAGTAAGCTAACTCAATCCAATGATACTGTAATGACATGACCCTATTTATGTTTCAAAACCTGTCAGTCTGACTGAAATATTAAATAATGAAATGAAAAAGTCAAGTCTAGAAAGAAAACAAAAATAAAGACACTAATTGAAACAGTAGAAAGAGTGTTGGAGTAATTCAAGGAAACATTTTCAACAATTGTTTGTTGAACAACAATTGCTTCCAAAGTATTTTTCTACATACAGGAATACAGACAAGATTGTTGTTACCTTGGTACCTGTTAAAGGGCAAACACTGAGACTAAAACATAAATAAGTAAATGAACAAGATGTACAGTTAGTAGCAATTATAATAAATGGGATGTACAATGACTGAATGTGAGTAACATTAGTAACAAAGACCCCTCAACGGAAGTGGTTGATAAGCTGATTAAGCAGAACAGGTCCACCGTGACAAGATCCAGGGGAAGGGTTTCACCAGCAGAGGGGAGGCAGCATTAAATCAGACCACGCTGGGTGTTTGAGTAGCAACAATAAAAGCCTGGCATGACCTGAATATAATATAAGTAAAGGGAAAAGTGTGAGTGAGTTTAGAAAGGCATCATGATTGTGACTTTGAGTAAAGTGGTAATACTGGAAATGAACAAAAATAGATCTATTAATCATATAAAAAGCAGGATACATCAGTCCGACTTCGGGGCCTTTGGAAGGTAATTAGGTTTAGATGAGGTCGTGAGGTTAGTCCTCATTATGGTATTAGCATCAGATGGTAAAAGAACGTAGTTCTCTCTCCATCCTCCCCCATCGAATGTATAAAGACAGCTCAGAGAAAGCGGGCTTTCTGCAAGCCAGAAAGAGTTCTCATCAGAACCGGATCATGCTGGCACCTTTATCTCAGAATTCAAGCCTCCAGAACTATGAGAAACATATTTCTGTTGTTTAAGCCACTCAATCTACAGTATTTTATACTGTTATAGCAGCCTGAGCAGACAGAGACATGAATTATTTCAGCTTTCTGTGAGCTTTAAAACTTCCATCCCCCTCCTATTTGTACTTTTTGGACAATCAGTTTGTTGTTAATCATCTTTGCTCTTCTAATATGTTATTTTTCTCTGTCTTTAATAGTATTTTTAAGTTAATATTTACTTTCTCCAACTTGATTGTGATATGCCTTAGCAGAGGTATCTTCTGCTAGGTGTACAGAATACACCTAATATGCCTTTGTGTATTCTGGTTTGGATTCACAGAGATTTTAGACTTTTGAGTTAGTAACTTTCTATCAAATTGTAATACACACACACACACACACACACACACACACACACGTCAATTTTTTTTAGTCTCCCTTCTCTTACTGCTCCTTCCTGGAAGTCTCATTACTCATTTTTAACACTGCTTGATAATGTAGCACAGATCACTGATTTCTCTATTTATTGGCTTTCTGCCCTTAATTTTGAGTGGCTTTTATCACTATATCTTCAAGTTCATTGATCTTTTTGTCTGCAGTGTCTAATCTCCTATTACTTGCATCAAGTGACATTTTGATTTTAGATACTGTGCTTTTAATCAGTGTTTTCTCTGAGTTTTAATTTTTCTATTACTCTTTATGCTTATGTTTCCACTTCTTGAACATAAGAAGTATCATGTTTAGAATAGTTGTTTTAAGTCCTTTTCTGCTAGTTCTATCATCTTGCTCATTTCTTAATCTGGCCTAGTGATATTTTTACATGTATGTGGGTAATAATTTTCTACTGTTTGAATGCCTGGCAATTTTTAATTGTTTATCAAATTTCATGTTGTTGGATGTTGGGTTTTGTTGTGCTAGCTTAATGTTTTATATTTAATTATATGCAATTAAGTTACTGGGAATCAATTGGGTCATTTTAAGTTGTGGATTTTTTTAATCAACAAACTTTATATCTTAGAACAATTTTAGGTTCACAAAATTTTATTAGACATACTACAATACAGATTAATAATTTGTAAAATTTTTTTCTCATTATTTTCTGCACACATTTTTAGAGAGCAATAATCCCATTTAAAGGGACAATCAAAAGAAAAATTTCTTCCTACAAAAAAATCTAGTCAACCCTAAAAAATTGAGCCCTAGCTCTTCCATTCTTAAATATTACTAATGAAAATTCTTTCAAAGGTAAATAAAAGAGTATTAAGACAAATACTTTGGAACATGCAAAAGTTGTTGACATAGATTATAAACTTATCGACAATATGTAAACCATATTAGATAGAAATCTAATTCTTGAATCTGGAGAAAACAATGCATATTCTTACATTTTCCTTTAGAATTACCAGAAAGTTTTATAAATTGTTCCTGTTGCTACTCTCCCAATATTTATTTAGTCCTTTTGAAAATGATCATTGTAATAAATAATAATAGACTACTAAGTAAGATATATGTTAAAAGTGTCTTCAATTTTCTTCCATTTCTCTTGATATTGACGCTTTATTATCAACTAGTTAGAAAAAAATTTTCTTAAAATAAAATTAAATGACCATTTTAAGGAGAATAAAGTTTCAGGACAAATATCAAAGATTCTTAAGGTTAGATCTTTAGATGATTTAACTTAGACCTTTGAATTTTATCTATATTTGGCCATAATAAGAAAAAATATTTTACACTGAAACCGTATATGTCATGCATGCCTATGATACAGATATAGATATAATCTGAAAGAAAATATTTAAGATCCAAATATGGGACACTGCGAAAGCAGTTCTATGAGGAGAGTTTAGCAATACAGGTTTATCTCAGGAGACAAGAAAAATCTCAAATAAACAGCCTAACCTTTCACCTAAAGAAACTAGAAAAAGTACAAACAAAACCCATAGTTAGAAGGAATTAAATCATAAAGAGTAGAAATATGTGAAATAGAGAATAAAAACAATAGAAAAGATAAATTAAGAGTTGGTTCTTTGAAGAGAAACAAAATTGATAAACCTTTAGCAAGACTCATCAAGAAAAAAAGAGACAGGACCCACAAAAATAAAATCAGAAATAAAGGATAAGTTACAACTGACACCACAGAAATACAAAGGGTCAGAAGAGATTACTAGGAACTAGTATATGCCAATAAGACGGACAATCTGGAAGAAATAGACAAATTCCTAGAAATGTACAATCTCCCAAGACTGAATCAGGAAGAGAAATATGAAGAGTGATCACCAGTAATGAAACTGAATCAGTAATTTAAAAAAAACAACACAAAACCTCCCAATAAACAAAGGTCCAGGGCCATATGGCTTTACAGGTAAATTCTACCAAACATTTAAAGAAGAGTTAACACGTATTCTTCTCAAACTATTTCAAAAAATTGCAGAGGAAGGAATGCTTCTGAACCCATTCTAAGATGCCAGCATCACCCTGATAATAAAACCAAACAAAGAAATCACAGAATAAGAAATTTACAGGTCCGTATCACTGAGAAACCTAGATGTGAAAATCTTCAACAAAATATTAGCAAACCAAATTCAACAATGCATTAAAAGGACCATACAACATGATCAATTAGGATTTATCCCAGGGATTTAAAGATGGTTTAATATCCACAAATCAATCAATGTGATACACTATACTAACAACTTGAAGAATAAAAATTATATTATCATCTTAATAGACACAGAAAAGCTTTTCACATAATTCAACATCCATTTATGATAAAAACTTTGAACAAAGTGGGCATAGGGGGAACATACCTCAACAAACAAAGGCCGTAGATGACAAGCCTACAGCTAACATCATACTCAAAGGTGAAAAGCTGGAAAAATTCCTCTAAGATCAGGAACAAGACAAGGATGCCCACTTTTGCCACTTTTATTCAACGTAGTATTGGTAGTCCTGGCCACAGCAATCAGAAAAGAAAAATAAATAAAACTAATCCAAATTAAAAGGAAGAAGTAAAACTGTGATTGTCTGCAGATGACATAATACTGTATACAGAACATACTAAAAATGCCAAAAAATTAAAACTAGTGATTTAATCCAGTACAATTTAGGATACAAAATTAATATACAGAAACCCATTGCATTTTTATAGACTGACAACGAACTATCAGAAAGAGAAAGAAAACAACCCATTTACAACTGCATCAAAAAGAATAAAAACCTAGGAATAAATCTAACTAAGGAGATAAAAGACCTGTACTCAGAAAACTATAAGATACTGATGAAAGAAACTGAATAAGATATAAACAAATGGAAAGTTATCCTGTGCTCAAAAATTGGAAGAATTGATATTATTAAAATGATCATAATGTATTATGCTATACACCTTAAACTTATACAGTGCTCTATGTAAATTATGTATCAATAAAACTGGAGAAAAAAATAATCAACATCCATGCTTTAAGCAATACACACTATATTTCAGTCTATTCAATTACAGTCTATTCAATTTCATATTTATTTTAAAAGTAGAGATAACTCATTAAATTGCCTTCATGACCCAGTAATAGGTTATGACCTGCACTATGAAAATCATTACTTTATGCAGTCCTCTATATCTGGATATACCAATGCAAAGCCACTTTGAGCCACCCTTATTGGTGAATGGATGTAATAATTACTAAATATTATATTAATAAATACTAAATATTATATTACTCATAGTATTTACTAAATTCGAGGCACACTTCTATGAAATCTTCATATATAACTTCTCACAACAAATCCTATAAGGAAAGCATTTTGTAGAGCTATGTTTGAGTTTTTAAATAGTACGTTTCCAGATTCAGGGACCTTCTCTTATTTACTGCCTTTAAGAGATTCTTAATAATGTTTTTTAATGATTTAAATATTGTTGATATAAAAACATATATAAAAAAAGAGTGGAGAAGAAAACCAGATTTTCTTCATCAGTATGTCTGGCATACTGCTTGAACATCAAGCAATGACTGTTATAATTGAAAACTAACAACTCTTCAGGGAGTGACTGTATTTTATTTAGAACACAGGTGAACATAAAAATTACAGTTTTATAAAGTGATAACTTGCATAAATGGTTTAAAGAAGGCATGGAAGATTGATTTCATGGGCATCTACCTGGCAATCAGATGTCATGTATCCATATCTGAAAAGCCTAAAATTATGGTCACATTGAATTAAGTGAGCAGTCTTGTCATCAGATAAATGGACATTATGAATAAATTAAAGGAAAGTAGTGTTTAAAGAGTTGGTACTGCAAGTACAGTCTTTTCTCATCCAAGTAACTATTACTTTGCCAAACAGAATGAGAAAGTCATTTTTGCAGTTTGTCATGAGTTTTTAAATATAAGTAAAGACATTATATATATATTTTCTTCACCTGGAATGTGCTTTAGAGAGCCTAGAATTGTCCACTGAAGTACAGCTATACCTCTGTTGCACTGTCACACCTTCTCAGGCATTCTGGGAACTACCTCTCTCATCTCGTTTCAGTTTCACCTAGCCTCCCAAACCCCACCCCACTCTTAGCCAGGGTTCCTGTAAGACTAGAGCAAAGCATTCTCCAGCAAAGCAATATAAAAATGATGTTTGAATTCTGTTTTAAAGTTATAGATATCATCCAATATAACCTTAAAAATAGTCCTGGGACTGAGGTGTTATCAACACTTTAGAGAAGTGGTGTGGGGAATCCTTTGATCAATGCTCCCATTTGTTGTACTATTTATTTTTCTATAGAAGAATTTAGGAGACTTTTAAGGCTACTTTTCCTGAAAAGCATTATAGTCTTCAAGCACAACTGACAAAGAAGAAAACTAATCAGTTAAAACTGTAGTACAAATAATCAGATATATATGGCAGAATTAATGCACTGACTAGCTAAGGTGGGAGGACAGTATTCCCCTCAGCTTTCCGAATAGTCTATAAAGTTTTTCCATGTTGGATACCATCAACACTTGTTTAAAATCTGTTAATTGGTAGCATCAACGCCTCACATTACATAAAATAAACATGACTTCTTCCTTTACATTTTACATTTTAGTGTTTAAACGTAGCCTTAATCAGACACTTTTCTTTACTATGTTAGTGCTATTTAAATTATGATGATATGTGCTAAGAAACAAATGTAAGACTATACAATGAAAACATCAAAATTCTGTGACAGGTCTGTTTTCACATCTTAACACAGGGGAGAACAGAATCTATTTTCTGCTTTAAAATTTGTTACTTGAATATATTATTAAAATTATTTAACCACAAAAATTTTAAGAGAAAAACAGACATAATACATATGGTTAAATGCACCCCCAAAAAACACATTAAAATATAGCTATAGGTATATATTTTTGTCATATCAATAAATCCACATACATTTCCTAGGATCTTATTACTTGAGTATTTCTAGAAAAATAAAATTTTCTTCCTTCATAAATTTGAAATAATTTTATACTAAACTATAAGAAAAAATAAAATGCTAATATATAGTACAGTACACAGTATATATAGTAAATAGTCATACTATGAAACAAACTTTGCTTTTAGAAAAATGACTTAGAATCCCAATATAAGTATTATTTTAATTGTAAATCTACTTTATTGACTAGTGCTGAGACACACAAAGTTAGAAAGGATCTAAACATTCATTAAAACAAGTTTAACCGACATAAACAGAGTTCTTAAAATGTCTTTTCTATCCTATTAACTCACTACTCTTGTATTAAGTTAACTTTGCTTTCTGTTGTTAAATGCCTAGTCATGCTCTTTCTCACTGATTATGAAACAAGTATGCCATAGGTTTTTGTGTGTTTATATTTTGTTTTTTAGAAAGGTTTATCAAGGGAACTGTCTTTTCTTCCATGCCTTCCCTTCAATATTGAGCCTATTTTCTAAATTCATAGATCTTGTTAAATTGATTTTAGCTAATTCAAAGGCTTTTTTTAAGATCTTTAGTTAAAAGAAACGTAGTAAATCCTGTTAAAATATGTAAAGTGCCACTCTTCGAGGGCTCATTACTTTGTGGTTATAAGTTTTGGACATAACATATATTTTATATTTTAATATTTTTCTCCAGGTTTAACAAAGTAAGGGCAGCAAAGCTCATGTAAACCAACTCTTATATTCAAGTTTATGATTGAGAAGGTTAATAAGAGTAAAACAGAATTCCTAGTGTAGACTTTATAATCAATGTCAAAAGTGTGAATGAACCTGAACAATTAAGTTGAATATCTTGATTTATAAATAACATTTTATTAATTTTTACCTAAATAAACCTTATTGTTTAGTTAGCCTTAGGGTCTTAATATTTTACCCAACATGTTATATAATTTAATGTCTATTTTTAAAATTCATTCTGACAACCAGTTATTTATTTTTATTAAGATACAGTCAGAATGTGACACCAGCAATATGGTGGAATAGGAAGCTCTGGACCATCCTTCCTTCCATGGACATGCCAATTCAACAATAATACACAGACCAATTCCCTTTGTGAGAAATTCAGAAACTGCCTGAGAGGTTGCTGCATCCTGGACAAGCATGAAACCAGCCACATGGAAGCCAGTAGGAAAATTTGAAATGTCATCTTTCTATAATCCCTTCCTCTGGTCCCATGCCAAGCTTCTCCCTGGGGAGGGAGGAGAGAATTGGATCATATGTCCAACATTCTGATTTTTCTGGGAGTGATTTTCTATATGTGATTTCAGTTGTTATCAGTTTAAAATAGACTGCTATAATTATAAGATATTTTATGTAAGCCCCATGGTAACCACAGAGAAAATACCCAAAGAAGACAATACAAAAGAAAATGAGAAAGGAGTCAAAGGATCTCACTACCAAAAAAAAAAAAAAAAAAAAGACAAATGAAGATAGCAAGAGAAGAAATGAAGTACAAAAGATCTACAAGACAGAGAGAAAACAAAAAGGCAACAGTAATTCCTTCCCTATCAATAAATTACTTTAAACATAAATGGATTAAACTCCTCAATCAAAAGACAAAGTGACTGAATGGATTAAAAACAACAACTCTATGCTGTTTACAAGGGATCCACTTTAGATTTAAGGACACATATAGGCTGAAAGTGAAGGGATAGAAAAAAGATATTCCATGCAAATGCTAATCAAAAGAGAGCAGGGGTGGCTATACTTATAAAAGACAAAATAGACTAAGTCAAAAACTCATAAGAGACAAAGGTCATTATATAATGATAGAAATGTCCATTCATTGGGAGGATATAATTATAAACATATATGCACCCAACATCACAGCACTTAAATAACTGAAGCAAACATTGATAGAACTGTAAGAATCTCTTACAATAGTAAGAGGTTTTGATACCCAACTTTCAATAATAGATAGAACTTTCAAACAGAAAATCTACAAGGACACAGTAGACTTGAACAACAACATAGATCAATAAACCTAACAGACATATACAGAACATTCCACCAAAACAGAACACCCAGTCTTCTCAAGTGAACATACTACATTCTCCAGGATAAATCACATTAGGTCATAATTATTTTAAAAAGTAAGAAGATTGAAATCATGCCAAGTATCTTTGCTGACGACAATGGAATGAAACTAGAAATCAATTGCAGAATGAAAACTGGAAAATTCACATATGTGAAAATTAAATAACACACTCTTGAACAACCAGTGTGTCAAAATGAAATTAGAAAATATCTTGGGATAAATGAAAACAAAAACAAGACAGACCAAAACCTAATGGGATGCAGCAAAAGTTGCAATAACAGGGTAGTTTATTGTGCCTAATGTCTTCATTAAAATTTTTTTAAAAATATATCTCAAACAATTTAAATTTACACTTCAAGGAGGCAGAGAAAAGAAGAAGAAATTAAGGCCAAAAACAGCAGAAGGAAGGATACAATAAAGATTAAAGCAGAAACAAACAAAATAGAGAACAACAATAGAATAAATCAACAGAACTAAAAGGTTTTTTTTTTTTTTGAAAAATGAAAAGAACTGACAAACACTTAGCTAGACTCATTAAGAAAAGAAAGACTCAAAATGAGTAATGAAAGATGACACTTTACAACTGATAACACAGGAGTACCAAGCATCAAAAGAGAATACAATGATCATACACCCAAAAAATGGAAAACCTGTAAGAAATGGATAAATTCCTAGAAACATACACCCTACCAAGACTAAATCATGAAGAAATAGAAGATTTGAATAGACCTACAACTAGTTTGGAGATTGAATCAGTAATCAAAGACTCCTCCAACAAAGAAAAGCCCAGGAGGACCAGATGGTTTCACAGGTGAATTTTATCAAATATTTAAAGAAGAATTAAGGCCAATACTTCTCAATTCCTTCAAAAAAAGAAGAGAAAGGAATACTCCCCAAATCATTCTACAAGGCCAACATTACCCAGTTACTAAAGCCAGACAAGGAGACTATAAGAAGAGAAAACTGCAGGCTAATATCATGATAAATGCAGATGCAGAAATCCCCAACACAATACTAGCAAACTGAATTCAAAAGTGCACATTAAGAGGATCATACACCATGGCCAAGTGGGATTTATCCTTGGGATGCCAAGGTGGTTTAGCATTTACAAATTAACTGTTATATGCGGTGTGTGATACATTAACAGAATAAAGGATGAAAATCATATGAACATCTCAAAAGACGCAGAAAAGTCATTTAACAAAATTCTACATCCTGTCATGAAAAAAACAACAACAACAACAACTCAACTACTAGCTATAGAAGGATAATACCTCAACAAAATAAAGATCAAAAGCCCACAGCTAACATCATACAGAATGGCAAAAACTTTAAAGCTTTTCCTCTAAGGTTAGGAACAAGACAAGGATGCCCATTCTTGCCACTTCTATTCATTATAGTACCAGAAGTACTAGCAAGGCCATTAGGTAAAGAAAAATAAATAAAATGTATCCAAATTGTAAAGGAAGAAATTAAATTATCTCTTTGCAGATGACATTATCTTATATATAGAAAATCCGAAGGAGCTACAAAAAAACCTTTTAGAGCTAATCAACAAACTCAGTAAAGCTGGAGAATATAAAATTAACATACAAAATTAAGAGGAATTTCTATACACTAACAATGAACTATCTGGAAAGGAAATTAAGAAAGCAATCCCATTCATCCCATTTACAATAGCATAAAAGAACAAAATACTTAGGAATACACTCAACCAAGGATGCGAAAAACTTGTACACTAACAACCACAAAATATGGATGAAAGAAATTATCAAAATATATCTGCACTCCCATTTTTATTGCAACATTATTCACAATAGCCAAGACATAGAAACTATCTAAGGAGCAATGGATGAATGGAGAAAGAAATGTGGTATAGATACACAAGGGAATATTATTCAGCCATAAAAGGAAGGAAATCCTGCCATTTGTATCAACACATATGGACCTTGAATGCAAATGCCAAGTGAAATAAGTTAAGGACAAATACTGTATGATCTCACTTATGTGTGGAATCTAAAAAAGCTGAACTCATAGAAATAGTGTAGAATGACAGTTTCCAGAGGCTAGCTATTCAAGGGTATAAAGTTTCAGTTACACAACATGATTAAGTTCTAGAGATCCACTGTACAACACTGACTATAACTAACAATACTGAAATTGTGCACTTAGTAACAGTTGAGGTAGATCTCATGTTAATTGTTCTTACCATACACACAATAGATACAGTCAGAGACATTCAAACGCCTCCTCATTTCGCCCTACCTGCACAAAAACAAATGTTATTTATTTTAAAATAATGCATTAGAAAGTTATCATTAAATAATACCATTTTGATGAAATATAAGACTATTCTTCTTCAACCTATTTTAAAGATACACACAATACAAGGTGTTCACAGTAATTACTGAGACAAGTAAATGATATTCATGCCATGGAATTATTAGATCACTAAAAGGGATCATGACTGCACTGTGTTTAAAGGTCAATTATAGCACTGGGGCGGTTGCACTGAATTTATGTCAGGCTGTAACAGGCAATCAGGAAGGTCAACCTTGATGAGGACTGGCACAGAGAGAGATTAGCAGTGACATTTCAAATGGGCTTGATTCAAACCTCTCCCTTCCCTTTTTTCTAAGTTCAATGTTCTTATGAATTTGCCTAAACAAGTTAGGATAATAAGTAGAATTTGTACACTCTAAGAATATGCCTTAATAGCCATACATTCATTTTATCCATCTTCTTTTTATAACACAGCAAATAGTATATCTCGGATTTGATGAAGACTAAATTAGCTTGATAAATATTGAAATAAATTTATCCTTATGCAGAAAATTGGGCATTTTAATAGTAAGAAATAATAAATTTAATAATGCCTGCTGAAATATATCCATCTCCCAAATATAATGATTTTCATTAAAAAATATTTGATATGACATATTACACGTGTGTGATACCCACTCACATATTATATCATAACTAATATTTTAAAATAAATTCTAAAATATGAACACATTTTTCCCATCATTTAAAAGTCTTCAACCCACTAACCTCTGGAAAGATCTATACATACTAGAATGACAATATCTAGGATACTAGATAGACAGCTTTACAAAATACTTATGACTGAAGTGCAGTCAGAGTACCAGTATGTTAAAAAGTTCACAAGTGATTTTCACATCACCAAACTTGAGAACTAACATTCTGTGGTGATATAGAAATCATCATGAGGAATCAAGAATAAGCAGCTACCAATTTTTCTTAAGAATCACTCTTGTAATCATTTTTGCATTCAAAGTGAGATTGTGGGTTTAATACAAATATAAATTACCTCTATCTCCATTTTACATAATAAATGTGTTATAGTAAGCTTATGTCATATTGTGAGGGAGTGGAATGACCAACAAAAAATGAGGTCAGTCTGTGAATGATTTCTTGAGCTACACTAAAGCAACATTTTTTTTTAAAGAGAAACAGGTTATATCTTGATAAAGAGAAAGTGAGAAGCAGGATGCTGAAGAAGACTTACTGACATATTAAACAACTTGGTAGTTTAACAAGTCAGATCTCCCACTGTTACGGTTCACAACTGAAGGTTCCTAAAGTTATACAAAGGTCATGGTTTGGGGCACAGGGTGTGCCACTGCATGACATGTGTACCAATTTCACAATTTCAAGAGGAGAAACAAATGTGGGTAAAATAACTTCCTTCTCTCTTGTTTCTTTCTCAAAGTACTACTCAAAGCACGTATGCATGTATGGATGAATATATTATTAATTCCACGATATTGGTTGGCTCCTATTAACAAGGACATGCTGGAATTCAAACAGAATATATAACTGAGTAACTATCCTATCATCCAACCAGCCTATGGTTCACACTATTGTAAAAAGTGAGTATCAACACAATTGTTCTGTGGTCCTTTTTCTCCAACTCACGGTGACAAATTTCACAAAGATTTAGAGTTATAGGTCCCAATCCCTGCGTAATTCACTTTACTCTCATGCCAGAACAAAGACTGTACTTACTTTGTGTAGTTCAAATATAGCACAATGAGAAGAGACCTAGAAAAAATACTCCACACATATTTTCTTTTTTCTTTAAAAAATAGTAAATTGTTCTTTATATGTAGAATTTGCATAATGTTCCAGAGAAACTCTTAATCAATAAAGATAAATTTTATTTTCAACAGTGTTCTTTTATTAAATGGGCACTCATGAATAATTTTTTTTGTATTTTATATATAACTATGAAATTTGTATGTTAATCATGAAGAAATAATGCAACATTTACCTCTTTGTTTATGAAGCACGAGTCTACCTAGATGCACATTGAAACATACTGCTTTAAAATTTTTAATTTACAAACACTTACTGGGTATTTATATAAATATATATTTAATGTTATGTTTATAAACAGATGTTAAAACTGTAACTTATTGCATTCTACTTTTGTGTGTGTATCTTGATTGTTGATTATATTCTATGAGTCCATTGGTATTTTCTGATATGGATTATAATCTCCTCAGAAAGTGATCCCATGTTTGTGTCTCTTATCTGTAGAGGGACCAGGCTCTCAGCAAGAGTACAGCATCCTCTCCACTCTCTTACTTTCTGTCATCTTTCTCACCCAGTTTGCTTTCTATTCTCTGTGTTAGACTCATATTTTCAATTGCTTGGTAATATTTCTACCTAAGGATTTTCCAGAGTGAGAATATTTCAGATGAGAGAGACAGAAAGGGCAAAAATTATATGTTTTCAGGTTATAAATCTAGAAATTTTACAGCTGACTGCATGGGGATGGATATTTAGAGGAGTGCTCCAGAAATAATCACTTCAATGTTGGATATATAAATAATTGTAAGGTTGGTGACACTATTAAGTGAGACAGGGAAATGTCACAAAAAGCACATTTACCAGGAAAAAACACATGGTCTGTTTAAAAATAATGATGCATTTAGTCTCCCTCCTTATTTTACAAGAAGTGAGTTGAACATACAAAGATCAATTTTTTTCCTTTGCTATAAAATAGAAAGTTCTGAAATCTCTACTCAATGACTATTACATCACTTTTTATAGGAACTCTATTATAAAATGTTTTCTATAAAAATATTTACTTTAAAACATTTCTGTCTCAAAATTGTATACATTGGAATTAGGTTATTTTTCAAATTCATTGTGACATGAATACTCTAATGTTTAATTTCGCATTAAAGTATGTTATTCTACATTAAATTATGAATGTTTTGAATAAATATAAAACATGATAAATTATGTTTATCATGAATTATGTTCAGAAAGTGAGACATAGAAGATGTGAATAACCAAATTATATTCCTTCTAACAGCTGTCATGTGGCATGCTTTAAATTAATTTTTGCCCTAAGTCCAGTTTATCCTGAGCAGATATCTAGGCTTTGATGTGAAAATGAAATACTTTTTATTTCAAAAACATGTTGATTTTGGAACACAGGTACACATTTTCTTGGTATTTGTTAAATGCATTTAAAACCATTTATTTATATAATCCTTTTCAATTAATATGATTCTAGGTTAAACAGAAGGAGCAGATGTGCCATTTATCAGCGTTAATATTTATCAGAACGCCTGTACTAGCTTAACTGACTTCTATGACAACTGTAACTACGCCCATAATTAGCTATGCTTCATTTAAATTCTGTACTTTATGTGATGACGCCTATAATTGCTTATCTGAGGTTATCACAAATTTGCCAACCCTGATGGCAAATACCCTCAAAATACTGGCCTTTTGCAACACAGAGATATTTGTAATATTTCACTGAATGATAAACAAGTTCTAAAATTAGATATTTAAGTATACATAAAATATAAAGTATTTATGTTTTAAATAAATTTATAAATAGCACCCTTCATAAAAAATTAAATTTTATTATAATTGTTTAGCCATATATATGTATATATATATACATATATATGTGTATATTTGTATATATGTGTGTATATGTATACATATGTGTATATATATATGTATATATGTGTATACATTTGTCTATGTGTGTGTGTATATATATATACATATACATATATATATATATGTGTATATATATATATATATATATATATATATACACATACGTGGGCCGTTTTTCCTTTGAGTTACTTTTTCTGTAAATGCAAAATATATTTACTGACATACTTGGAATTATGACATTCCAGGCAATTCATCAATACGTTAATCTTGCAAATTTTTTCTCTCCCTTTTATTAATACATCAAAAGAAGGAAAAAAGTAAAAATAGGCCAGAGATTTGAACAGATATTTTGCTAAGATAATAATACACAAATGGCCAAAAAACAATAAAAAAAATTTATCATCAGTTATCTAGAAAATGCAAAGAATAACAAAAAGATATAGAGGTATGCCCAAATTATAATGGCTAATATTAAAAATTCCTACAATAGGAATTATATGATGACCAATATGTATTGCAATGGAAACTTCCATACATTGTTGATAGGAGTTTAAAAGGGTACAACCATTTTGGAAAACTCTTATAGAAAGTTTAGAAATAGAAAACTCTTATGGAAGTTTCTTATAAAATTAAATGGATACTTTGTAGTCTATCCATATAATGCAATACTACACAGCAAAAAAAAAGTTTAAACTACTGATATCTACAACAGTTTTTATGAATATGAAAAAGCAATGTGGTAAATCAAAAACTAGTCAAAAGGGAGTGTGTATGTAATTTTAGAATAGGAAACACTAATATTTACTAACAGAAAACAGTTTAGTGTTTGCCTGAGGCTGGGTTGGTGTTTGTGATTAACTGCAAATAGGCATGAGGGGATATTTTGCAGTGTCTGCAAAGTTGTATTCATTTGTCAAGTAATTTATTACTTAAAATGTGTGCAGTTTTAAATAGAGTATTATCTCAACTAGTCATTTTTAAAAGTACTTAAAATATAGTTAGCTAAACATAAAGAGTCATTGCAGTTATAATCAGTCAGCCTAAGATAAGGATCATACTTGAGTAGGGTGAGCTCCTTTCCAATGTGACTAATCCCCCTACATATAGGAAGAGCACCATGCGAACATGAAGATCACATCTACCAGTCAAAGAGGGAGGCCTGGAACAGATCCTTCCCTCATCACATTCAAAAGGAACCAATTCTGCAATACCTTAATTTCAGATTTCCAGTCCCTAGAACTGTTAAATGATGTTTCTGCTGTTTAAGCCACCCAGTGTAAATAACTTTGTTACAGCAGCACTAGCAAACTAATACACTTATTTAACATTAAAAAATATATATGTGAAAAAAGAAAACGTACACCGTGCTTAACGGTGAGAAAATGAATGCTTCTTTGTTAAGACTGAGAACAAGACTAGGATGCCCTCCTTTATCACCACTACTTTCAAAAATTTTTGAGGGCTTCCCTGGTGGCGCAGTGGTTGAGAGTCTGCCCGCTAATGCGGGGCACACGGGTTCGAGCCCTGGTCTGGGAGGATCCCACGTGCCGCGGAGCAACTGGGCCACAGTTGTGAGCCGCAACTGCTGAGCCTGCGCGTCTGGCGCCTGTGCTCCGCAACAAGAGAGGCCGCGATGGTGAGAGGCCCGCGTACCGCGATGAGGAGTGGCTCCTGCTTGCCGCAGCTGGGGAGGGCCCTAGCACAGAAACGAAGACCCAACATAGCAATCAGTCAATCAATCAATAAATAAATCTTTCAAAAGAAAAAAAAATTTTTTTTGAGAAGTGCTAGCTAGGGCGGTAAGGAAAGAAAAGTAATAGACAGTCATTCTGATTTGAAAGGAAAAAACTTTCACTGTTCATAAACAACATGGTTGTCTACTTAGAAAACTCCTAAATTTATAAAAGAACTGCTTGAACTATTAAACGTGCTTAATAAGATCATAAGATACACGACCAATATACAAAAGTTGGCTGCTTTCCTATATACCAACAATGAACAACTGAAATGTGAAATTAAGAAAACAATACCATTTATGATAACACCAAAGAAAATACTTAGGCATAAATTAACAAAACGTGTAGAATCTGCATATAGAAAACTAGAAAACATTCATAAAGTAATTAAAGAAGGTCTGTATCATTGGAGAGGTATTCTGTTTTCATTGAGGAAAGGACTCAATATTAAGATTCCAATTATTCCCTATTTAATCTACAAATTCAATGCAATTTCAAGCAAAACCCCAGGAAGCTTTCTGTAAACAATGGGAAACTGTTTCTAATATTTAGATGGGAGGGCAAAGGTGCTAGAATAGCTAAAGCAAAAGAAAAATAAACTTTTGAAAAATCACCTAAAAAAGAAAATCAAAGTGAGAGGGCTCACATAACCTGATTTCAATAAAGTTACAGTAATAATAGAGTGGTATTAGCAAAAGAATAGACATATAAATCAATAGAAACAAGATAGCAAAAAATAGACAAAAATAAAGTGGATTGATTTTTGACCAGGTTACAAGGAAAATTAACTGTAGAAAGATAGTCTTTTTAATACATGATGCGAGAAAAACTTGATGTCCATATGCCAAAAAAAAAAAAAAAAAAAAATCTTAACATGTGCATCTTACACAAAAATTAACTCAAACTGAATCACAGTCCTAAAGGTAAATTCAACACTATAAAATTTCTAAAAAATTTATAAGAGAAAATGTGTAATTTGGGGTCCAGTTATGAGTTTTTAGATACAACACAAAATTTACAATCTGAAAAAAAATGATAAATTGAAAACTAAAGCTTTTGCTGTGAGACACTTACAAAAATGAAAAGGCAAATCACCAATTAGAAGAAAATAATTGCAAATGATATAATGGATAAAGGAATCATATGCAGAATAAACAAATAACACATAATTTAACAAAAGAAAGGAAACAAATTTTAAAATGAGCTACAAAGCTGAACTCACACAAATAAGAGAAGATAGACAGATGGCACATAAGCATATGAATAGATGCTCAACATCAACTGACATGCAAATCAAAGGCAAATTAAAACCACAAGGAGATGCCAATTAATACTAATCTGAGTGGCTAAAACCCAAAGAACTGACAAATTCAAATGCTGACAAATATGCACACTATCAGCACTTTTCTTCATTGCTAGGAGAATGCAAAATGGTACAACCAATTTAGAAAAGTCTGGCAGTTTCTAACAATGCTAAACACAGACATCATACAATCCATCAGTTGAGCTCTGAAGTATTTACCCAACTAATTAAAAAATGCTTCTGCACACAAAACCTGTATATGAATAGCTAATAGAAATTTTTTTCATGATTCCTAAAAACAGGAAGCATGAGAAAAGAAAAGAAAATAATGTGTAATAGAAAAGCTTCATTGAGGCATGAGTTGTAGAGTTGTTGGCTGCAAGTTCAATGTAGTGAATCATATATATATTCATATATATATATTTATATATATATATATATATATATATACATATATATATATATATATATATATACCCTCTCTCTATATATACACATATAGTTTCTATAAATAGAAACACACACTTGAAAAGGTTATGTATTGATTGGTTGAGGAAAAATATTGTGACCAGAATAACATAGGGACCTCACCCTTTATTTCTCCTAGGAATAACAGTTCAGTATCCAAAAGTACAGTTTTTACAGGGACTTTATAGAACGTAACTACTGTGAATAAAAAGAATGAACATAGATAGCCTCAACCACCAGAGGGCAGACAGCAGAAGCAAGAAAAACTACAATCCTGCAGCCTGTGGACCAAAAACCACAGTTACAGAAAGATAGAGAAGATGAAAAGGCAGAGGGCTATGTACCAGATGAAGGAACAAGAAAAAACCCCAGAAAAACAACTAAATGAAGTGGAGATAGGCAACCTTCCAGAGAAAGAATTCAGAATAATGATAGTGAAGATGATCCAGGACCTCGGAATAAGAATGGAGGCAAAGATTGAGAAGATGCAAGAAATGATTAACAAAGACCTAGAAGAATTAAAGAACAAACAAACAGAGATGACCAATACAATAACTGAAATGAAAACTACACTAGAAGGAATCAATAGCAGAATAACTGAGGCAGAAGAACGGATAAGTGACCTGGAAGACAGAATGGTGGAATTCACTGCTGCGGAACAGACTAAAGAAAAAAGAAAGAAAAGAAATGAAGAGAGCCTAAGAGACCTCTGGGACAACATTAAACGCAACAACATTCGCATTATAGGGGTCCCAGAAGGAGAAGAGAGAGAGAAAGGACCAGAGGAAATATTTGAAGAGATTATAGTCGAAAACTTCCCTAACATGGGAAAGGAAATAGCCACCCAAGTCCAGGAAGCGCAGAGAGTCCCATACAGAATAAACCCAAGGAGAAACACGCCGAGACACATAGTAATCAAAGTGGCAAAAATTAAAGACAAAGAAAAATTATTGAAAGCAGCAAGGGAAAAACGACAAATAACATACAAGGGAACTCCCATAAGGGTAAC
This sequence comes from Eschrichtius robustus, assembly GCF_028021215.1. NCBI lineage: Eukaryota > Metazoa > Chordata > Mammalia > Artiodactyla > Eschrichtiidae > Eschrichtius > Eschrichtius robustus. Next base: position 124,958,151 of record NC_090829.1, read on the forward strand.
AGCTGATTTCTCAGCAGAAACTCTGCAAGCCAGAAGGGAGTGGCATGATATACTTAAAGTGATGAAAGGGAAGAACCTACAACCAAGATTACTCTACCCGGCAAGGATCTCATTTAGATTTGATGGAGAAATCAAAAGCTTTACAGACAAGCAAAAGCTAAGAGAATTCAGCACCACCAAACCAGCTCTACAGCAAATGCTAAAGGAACTTCTCTAAGTGGGAAACACAAGAGAAGAAAAGGACCTACAAAAACAAACCCAAAACAATTAAGAAAATGGTCATAGGAACATACATATCGATAATTACCTTAAACGTGAATGGATTAAATGCCCCAACCAAAAGACATAGACTGGCTGAATGGATACAAAAACAAGACCCATATATATGCTGTCTACAAGAGACCCACTTTAGACCTAGGGACACATACAGACTGAAAGTGAGGGGATGGAAAAAGATATTCCATGCAAATGGAAATCAAAAGAAAGCTGGAGTGGCTATACTCATATCAGATAAAATAGACTTTAAAATAAAGAATGTTACAAGAGACAAGGAAGGACACTACATAATGATCCAGGGATCAATCCAAGAAGAAGATATAACAATTATAAATATATATGCACCCAACATAGGAGCACCTCAATACATAAGGCAACTGCTAACAGCTATAAAAGAGGAAATCGACAGTAACACAATAATAGTGGGGGACTTTAACACCTCACTTACACCAATGGACAGATCATCCAAAATGAAAATAAATAAGGAAACACAAGCTTTAAATGACACAATAGACCAGATAGATTTAATTGATATATATAGGACATTCCATCCAAAAACAGCAGATTACACGTTCTTCTCAAGTGTGCACGGAACATTCTCCAGGATACATCACATCTTGGGTCACAAATCAAGCCTCAGTAAATTTAAGAAAATTGAAATCATATCAAGCATCTTTTCTGACCACAACGCTATGAGATTAGAAATGAATTACAGGGGAAAAAACGTGAAAAAGACAAACACATGGAGGCTAAACAATACGTTACTAAATAACCAAGAGATCACTGAAGAAATCAAAGAGGAAATAAAAAAATACCTAGAGACAAATGACAATGAAAACACGACAACCCAAAACCTATGGGATGCAGCAAAAGCAGTTCTAAGGGGGAAGTTTATAGCTATACAAGCCTACCTAAAGAAACAAGAAAAATCTCAAGTAAACAATCTAACCTTACACCTAAAGAAACTAGAGAAAGAAGAACAAACAAAACCCAAAGTTAGCAGAAGGAAAGAAATCATAAAGATCAGAGCAGAAATAAATGAAATAGAAACAAAGAAAATAATAGCAAAGATCAATAAAACTAAAAGTTGGTTCTTTGAGAAGATAAACAAAATTGATAAGCCATTAGCCAGACTCATCAAGAAAAAGAGGGAGAGGACTCAAATCAATAAAATCAGAAATGAAAAAGGAGAAGTTACAACAGACACCGCAGAAATACAAAGCATCCTAAGAGACTACTACAAGCAACTTTATGCCAATAAAATGGACAACCTGGAAGAAATGGACAAATTCTTAGAAAGGTATAACCTTCCAAGACTGAACCAGGAAGAAACAGAAAATATGAACAGACAAATCACAAGTAATGAAATTGAAACTGTGATTAAAAATCTTCCAACAAACAAAAGTCCAGGACCAGATGGCTTCACAGGTGAATTCTATCAAACATTTAGAGAAGAGCTAACACCCATCCTTCTCAAACTCTTCCAAAAAATGGCAGAGGAAGGAACACTCCCAAACTCATTCTATGAGGCCACCATCACCCTGATACCAAAACCAGACAAAGACACTACAAAAAAAGAAAATTACAGACCAATATCACTGATGAATATAGATGCAAAAATCCTCAACAAAATACTAGCAAACAGAATCCAACAACACGTTAAAAGGATCATACACCACGATCAAGTGGGATTTATCCCAGGGATGCAAGGATTCTTCAATATACGCAAATCAATCAATGTGATACACCATATTAACAAATTGAAGAAGAAAAACCATATGATCATCTCAATAGATGCAGAAAAAGCTTTTGACAAAATTCAACACCCATTTCTGATAAAAACTCTCCAGAAAGTGGGCATAGAGGGAACCTACCTCAACAAAATAAAGGCCATATAGGACAAACCCACAGCAAACATCATTCTCAATGGTGAAAAACTGAAAGCATTTCCTCTAAGATCAGGAACGAGACAAGGATGTCCACTCTCACCACTATTATTCAACATAGTTCTGGAAGTCCTAGCCACGGCAATCAGAGAAGAAAAAGAAATAAAAGGAATACAAATTGGAAAAGAAGAAGTAAAACTGTCACTGTTTGCGGATGACATGATACTATACATAGAGAATCCTAAAACTGCCATCAGAAAACTGCTAGAGCTAATTAATGAATATGGTAAAGTTGCAGGATACAAAATTAATGCACAGAAATCTCTTGCATTCCTATACCCTAATGATGAAAAATCTGAAAGAGAAATTATGGAAACACTCCCATTTACCATTGCAACAAAAAGAATAAAATACCTAGGAATAAACCTACCTAGGGAGACAAAAGACCTGTATGCAGAAAACTATAAGACACTGATGAAAGAAATTAAAGATGATACCAACAGATGGAGAGATATACCATGTTCTTGGATTGGAAGAAGCAACATTGTGAAAATGAGTATACTACCCAAAGCAATCTACAGATTCAATGCAATCCCTATCAAATTACCAATGGCATTTTTTATGGAGCTAGAACAAATCATCTTAAAATTTGTATGGAGACACAAAAGACCCCGAATAGCCAAAGCAGTCTTGAGGGAAAAAAATGGAGCTGGAGGAATCAGACTCCCTGACTTCAGACTCTACTACAAAGCTACAGTAATCAAGACAATATGGTACTGGCACAAAAACAGAAACATAGATCAATGGAACAAGATAGAAAGCCCAGAGATTAACCCACGCACCTATGGTCAACTAATCTATGACAAAGGAGGCAAAGATATACAATGGAGAAAAGACAGTCCCTTCAATAAGTGGTGCTGGGAAAACTGGACAGCTACATGTAAAAGAATGAAATTAGAATACTCCCTAACACCTTACACAAAAATAAACTCAAAATGGATTAGAGACCTAAATATAAGACTGGACACTATAAAACTCTTAGAGGAAAACATAGGAAGAACACTCTTTGACATAAATCACAGCAAGATCTTTTTTGATCCACCTCCTAGAGTAATGGAAATAAAAACAAAAATAAACAAGTGGGACCTAATGAAACTTCAAAGCTTTTGCACAGCAAAGGAAACCATAAACAAGACGAAAAGACAACCCTCAGAATGGGAGAAAATATTTGCAAATGAATCAACGGACAAAGGATTAATCTCCAAAATATATAAACAGCACATTCAGCTCAATATTAAAGAAACAAACACCCCAATCCAAAAATGGGCAGAAGACCTAAATAGACATTTCTCCAAAGAAGACATACAGACAGCCACGAAGCACATGAAAAGATGCTCAACATCACTAATTATTAGAGAAATGCAAATCAAAACTACAATGAGGTATCACCTCACTCCTGTTAGAATGGGCATCATCAGAAAATCAACAAACAACAAATGCTGGAGAGGGTGTGGAGAAAAGGGAACCCTCTTGCACTGTTGGTGGGAATGTAAATTGATACAGCCACTATGGAGAACAATATGGAGGTTCCTTAAAAAACTAAAAATAGAATTACCATATGACCCAGCAATCCCACTACTGGGCATATACCCAGAGAAAACCGTAATTCTAAAAGACACATGCACCCGAATGTTCATTGCAGCACTATTTACAATAGCCAGGTCATGGAAGCAACCTAAATGCCCATCAGCAGACGAATGGATAAAGAAGAAATGGTACATATATACAATGGAATATTACTCAGCCATAAAAAGGAACGAAATTGAGTCATTTGTTGAGACGTGGATGGATCTAGAGACTGTCATACAGAGTGAAGTAAGTCAGGAAGAGAAAAACAAATATCGTATATTAATGCATGTATGTGGAACCTAGAAAAATGGTACAGATGAGCCAGTTTGCAGGGCAGAAGTTGAGACACAGATGTAGAGAATGGACATATGGACACCAAGGGGGGAAAACTGCGGTGGGGTGGGGATGGTGGTGTGCTGAATTGGGCGATTGGGATTGACATGTATACACTGATGTGTATAAAATTGATGCCTAATAAGAACCTGCAGTATAAAAAAACAAACAAAACAACTAATACTAAACTTTCATTGGGTTATTTGTATGGAAATACGTTAATATAAATGTTTCAGACATTACATGAAATTTCTAAAAAAAAAAAAAAAAAAGAATGAACAATATATGAAGCTGTAATACACATACATGATGCTAAGCATTTGTCAAAACCCATAAAAGTTTCAGCATATTTAAAAAATTGGCTAGGATGTAAGAGGATCTCAGAATGGAAAGCAGACTGTACAATGTAATCTAACTGTACTGCAAATACACGACATAACCACATCGAAGGAGATGGGGACAAAGGTGCTGACATAACTAACTTTGGAGTAACTTTGGGGAACACTGTTTTAATGAGACTAAAGACAAAAGGAACTGTACATGTTATATTCTAGTTGGTAAAATCTTTTCTCGTAGTAATAAGTTGTAACAATTCTAAAAAAGTCTGTGCATATATAGTAGGATTGAAAAATAAGTGAATGATGGGACCTACTTTTCTCAATTTGAGAGGTTGATTACAGACAAGCATTGGGGGAAGGATAGAAGAATCCATGTGATACTGGGTTAGATTCAATGACATTGGTATATTTCCTGTCTTTATTGTTTTGTGTTTTTAAAAAAATTAAGATAATTACTTATTTAATATGTGCAAGACATTTTCCTTTATGGAAATCATAGGTGTTTTCATTTTTATTTTGCTCAGTCTTACTAGCATTTTATCAATTAGAGTTTATAAAGAACCAAACTTTGGCTTTTTTTTTTTTAATAGATCTTTTCTGGAGTATAATTTCTTCACAATACTGTGTTAGTTTATGTTGTACAACAAAGTGAATCAGCCATATGCATACATATGTACCTGTATCCCATCCCTCCTGAGCCTCCCTCCCATCCTCCCTATCCCACCCATCTAGATCATCGCAAAGCACCGAGCTGATCTCCCTGTGCTGTGCTGCTGCTTCCCACTAGCTATTTTACATTCGGTAGTGTATATGTCAAAGCTACTCTCACTTTGCCCCAGCTTCCCCCTCCCACCCTGTGTCCCCAAGTCCATTCTCTATGTCCACATCTTTATTCCTGCCTCAGAACTAGTTTCATCAGTACCATTTTTTTTTTTTTTAGATTCCATGTATATGCATTATCATACGGTATTTGTTTTTCTCTTTCTGACTTACTTCACTCTGTATGACAGACTCTAGGTCCATCCACCTCACTACAAATAACTCAATTTCGTTTCTTTTTATGGGTAATATTCCATTGTATACATGTGCCACATCTTCTTTATCCATTCATCTGTCGATGGACACTTAGGTTGCTTCCATGTCCTGTCTATTGCAAATAGTGCTGCAGTGAATACTGTGGTACATGACTCTTTTTGAATTATGGTTTTCTCAGGGTATATGCCCAGTAGTGGGATTGCTGGGGCATACAGCAGTTCTATTTTTAGTTTTGTAAGGAACCTCCATAATGTTTTCCACAGTAGTTCTATCAATTAACATTCCCACAAACAGTGCAAGAGGGTTCCCTTTTCACCACACCCTTTCCAGCATTTACTGTTGCTAGATTTTTTGATAATGGCCATTCTGACTGGCATGAGGTGATACCTCACTGTAGTTCTGATTTGCCTTTCTCCAATAATTAGTGATGTTGAGCAGCTTTTCATGTGCCTCTTGGCCATCTCTATGTCTTCCTTGGTGAAATGTCTATTTAGGTCTTCTGCCCATTTTTTAACTGGATTGTTTGTTTTTTTTGATATGGAGTTCCATGAGCTGTTTGTATATTTTGGAGATAAATCCTTTGTCTGTTGTTTCATTTGCAAATATTTTCTCCCATTCTGAGCGTTGTCTTTTTGTTTTGTTTATGGCTTCCTTTGCTGTGCAAAAGCTTTTAAAGTTCCATTTGTTTACTTTTGTTTTTATTTCCGTTACTCTAGGAGGTGGGTCAAAAAAGATCTTGCTGTGGTTTATGTCAAAGAGTGTTTTTCCTATGTTTTCCTCTAACAGTTTTATAGTGTCTCGCCTTACATTTAAGTCTTTAATCCATTTGGAGTTTATTTCTGTGTATGGTTTTAGGGACTGTTCTAATTTCATTCTTTTACATGTAGCTGTCCAGTTTTCCCAATACCACTTATTGAAGAGGCTGTCTTTTCTCCATTGTATACTCTTGCCTCCTTTGTCATAAATTAGGTGACCATACGTGTGTGTGTTTCTCTCTGGGCATTCTATCCTGTACCATTGATCTATATTACTGTTTTTGTGCCAGTACCATACTGTCTTGATTACTGTAGCTTTGTGGTATAGTTTGAAGTCGAGGAGCCTGATCCCTCCAAATCCGTTTTTCTTTCTCAAGATTGCTTTGGCTATTCGGGGTCTTATGTGTTTCCATACGAATTGTGAAATTTTTTGTTCTAATTCTGTGAAGAATGCCATTGGTAGTTTTATAGGATTGCATTGAATCTGTAGATTGCTTTGGGTAGTAGAGTCATTTTCACATTACTGATTCTTCCAGTCCAAGAACATGGTATATTTCTCCATCTGTTTATGTCATCTTTGATTTCTTTCATCAGTGCTTTATAGTTTTCTGAGTACAAGATTTTTGCCTCCTTAGGCAGGTTTATTACTAGCTATTGTATTCTTTTTGTTGCAATGGTAAATGGGGGTGTTTCCTTAATTTCTCTTTCAGATTTTTTTGTTGGTGGTGTAGAGGATTGCCAGACACTTCTGTGCATTAATTTTGTATCTTGCAAAATTACCAAATTCATTGATTAGCTCTAGTAGTTTTCTGGTGGCATTTTTAGGATTATCTATGTATAGTATCATGTCATCTGCAAAGAGTGACCGTTTTATTTCTTCTTTTCCGATTTGTATTCATTTTATTTCTTTTTCTTCTCTGATTGCCGTGGCTAGGACTTCCAAAACTATATTGGATAAGAGTGGCGAGAGTGGACATCCTTGTCTTGTTCCTGATCTTAGTGGAAATGTTTTCAGTTTTTCACCATTGAATATGATGCTGGCTGTGGGTTTGCCATATATGGCCTTTATTATGTTGAGGTAGGTTCCCTCTATGCCCATTTTCTGGAGATTTTTTTATCATAGATGAGTGTTGAATTTTGTCAAAAGATTTTTCTGCATCTATTGAGATGATCATATGGTTTTTATTCCTTAATTTGTTAATATGGTGTATCACATTGGTTGATTTGCATATATTGAAGATTCCTTGCATCCCTGGGATAAATCCCACTTGATCATGGTGTATGATCCTTTTAGTGTGCTGTTGGATTCCGCTTGCTAGTATTTTGTTCAGGATTTTGCATCTATGTTCGTCAGTTATATTGGTCTATAATTTTCTATTTTTGTGATATCTTTTTCTGGTTTTGGTATCAGGGTGATGGTGGCTTCATGGAATAAATTTGGGAGTGTTTCTCCCTCTGCAATTTTTTGGAAGAGTTCGAAAATGATTGGTGTTAGCTCTTCTCTAAATGTTTGATAGAATTCACCTCTGAAGTCATCTGGTCCTGGGCTTTTGTTTCTTGGAAGATTTTTAATTATGATTTCAATTTCATTACTTGTGATAGGTCTGTCTATATTTTCTAATTCTTCCTGGTTCAGTCTTGGAAATTGTACCTTTCCAAGAATTTGTCCATTTCTTTGTGGTTGTCCATTTCTTTGTGGTTGTCCATTTTATTGGCATATAGTTGTGTGTAGTAACCTCTTATAATCCTTTATATTTCTGCAATGCCAGTTGTGATTTCTCCTTTTTCATTTCTAATTTTATTGATAGGCATCCTCTCCCTTTTTTTCTTGATGAGTCTGGCTAAGGGTTTATCAATTTTGTTTATCTTCTCAAAGAACCAGCTTTTAATTTTATTGATCTTTGCTACTGCTTCCTTCATTTCTTTTTCATTTATTTCTGCTCTGATCTTTATGATTTCTTTCATTCTACTGACCTTGGGTTTTCTTTGTTCTTCTTTCTCTGGTTGTTTTAAGTATAGGGTTAGATTGTTTATTTGATATTTTTCTTGTTTCTTGAGGTGAGACTGAATTACTGTAAACTTCTCTCTTAGAACTGCTTTTGATGCTTCCCATAGGTTTGGGGTTATCGTATATTCATTGTCATTTTTTTCTATGTATTTTTTTTTTATTTCTTCTTTGATTTCTGCAGTGATCTCTTGGTTATTTAGTAGCGCACTATTTAGTCCCCATGTATGTGTTTTTTACAGTTTTTTTCCTGTAAGTGATTTCCAATCTCACAGCGTTGTGGTCAGAAAAAATGCTTGATATGATTTCAATTTTCTTAAATTTTCCAAGGCTTGATTTGTGACCCAATATGTGATCTATCCTGGAGAATGTTCTGTGTGCACTTGAGAAGAAAGTGTATTCTGGCACTTTTGGGTGGAATGTTGTATAAATATCAATTAAATCTATCTGGTCTATTGTGTCATTTAAAGCTGTGTTTCCTTATTTATTTTCTGCTTGGATGATCTGTCCATTGGTGTAAGTGGGGTGTTAAAGGTCCCTACTATGTTACTGTTGATTTCTCCTTTCATGGTTGTTAGCATTTGCCTTATGTATTGAGGTGCTCCTATGTTGGGTGCATAAACATTTACAATTGTTATTTCTCTTGGATTGATCCCTTGATCATTATGTAGTGTCGCTCCTTTATTTTAAAGTCTATTTTATCTGATATGAGTATTGCTAACTCCAGCTTTCTTTTGATTCCCATTTGCATGGAACACCTTTTTCCATCCCTTCACTTTCAGTCTATATGTGTCCCTACGTCTGAAGTGGGTCTCTTGTAGATAGCACATATATGGGTCTTGTTTTTGTATCCATTCAGCTAGTCTGTGTCTTTTGGTTGGGGCATTTAACCCATTTACGTTCAAGGTTATTATCAATATGTATGTTCCTATTACCATTTACTTAACTGTTTTGGGTTTGTTTTTGTGGTATTTTTCTTCTGTGTGTTTCCCGCCTAGAGACCTTTCTTTAGCATTTGTTGTAAAACTGGTTTGGTGGTGACTTCTCTTAGCTTTTGCTTGTCTGAAAAGCTTTTGATTTCTCCATCAAATCTGAATGAGATCCTTGCTGGGTAGAGTAATCTTGGTTGTAGGTTTTTCTCTTTCATCACTTTAACTATATCTTGCCACTCCCTTCTGACCTGCAGAGTTTCTGCTGAAAAATCAGCTGATAACCTTATGGGGATTCCTTTATATGTTATTTTTTTTGTTTTTCCCTTGCTGCTTTTAATATTTTTTCTTTGAATTTAATTTTTGTTAGTTTGATTAATGTGTCCTGGTGTGTTTTTCCTAGGGTTTATCCTGTATGGGACTCTGTGCTTCCTAGACTTGGGTGACTATTTCCTTTCCCATGTTAGGGAAGTTTTCCCTTATAATCTCTTCAAATATTTTCTGAGACCCTTTCTTTCTCTCTTCTTCTTCTAGGACCCCTATAATTCGAATGTTGGTGTGCTTAGTGTTGTCCCAGAGGCCTCTGAGATTGTCTTCAATTCTTTTCATTCCTTTTTCTTTATTCTGCTCCTCAGCAGATATTTCCACCATTTTGTCTTCCAGCTTACTTATTCATTCTTCTGTCTCAGTTATTCTGTTTTATTCTGTTATTGATTCCTTCTAGTGTATTCTTCTTTTCAGTTATTGTGTTGTTCATCTGTTTGTTTGTTCTTTAGTTCTTCTAGATCTTTGTTAAACATTTCTTGTATTTTCTCAATCTGTGCCTCCATTCTATTTCCAAGATTTGCGTCATCTTTACTATCATTACTCTGAATTCTTTTTCAGGTAGATTGCCTATTTCCTCTTAATTTATTTGGTCTTATAGGTTTTTACCTTGCTCCTTCATCTGTGACATATTTTTTTGCTGTTTTTTATTTTAATGAGTGGGTTTGTGTCCTGTCTTACTGGTTGTTTGGCCTGAGGCTTTCAACACTGGAGTCTGTAGGCTGTTGGGTAGAGCTGGGTCTTGGTGCTGAGATGAGGACCTTCGTGAAACCTCACTCCGATGAATACTCCCAGGGGGGTCTGATGTTGTCTGTTAGTCCAGTGGTTCAGACTCGGAGCTCCTACCGCAGGAACTTTGGCCTGACCCCCAGCTCATGAACCAAGATCCCCCAAGCCATGTGGGGTGGCAAAAAAAGAAAAAAAAGAAAAAGAAAAAAGGAAAGAGAATAAGGAAGTAAAAAATAAAATTAGATTAGGAAACTAACAGATATGTTAAAAGGAATATAAAAATAAAAATATAGATGAATCAGCAACTGAAAGGTACATCAGTCCCACAATAGTAAAAAACAGGAGAAAGGAGAAAAAAAAAGGGGGGGAAAGGCCTTGGCTGTGGAGGGTGGGGCCTGAGCAAGGGCGAGGTTTTGGGTGGTGGGTGCGGCCTATGCTTAGGACCCACAGGGCTGGAAAAGGCCCTGAGGACCATGGGCAGTTGGGCTTAGGCTCAAGGAACAGAAGGGGCCCAGGTGTGCCCCCCACCCCTGGTCTCAGAGGGCAGGGGACCTCACCTGGGAGTCCAACAGGCTCCCCAGGCTCGAGTGGGTGGGGCAAACACCCTCCTCTCCTCTCCTGCTCCTTCCGGTCCTGGAGGACCCCTCCCACCTGCCTCTCCTGATCTCCCCGGCCTCCCTCCTATGCCCCCAAGGACCCACGCAGCTTGGATGGGGCTTTGGAGGGCAGGGGACTGGCCTGGGAGCTCAGCAGGCTCCCTGTGCCCAAGTGGGCGGGGCAAACACCCTCCACTGCTCTCCCACTCTTCCCAGAGGGTCCCTCCCACCTGCCTCTCCTGATCTCCCCCTCCTCAGGGGCACCGATCCTTTCTGGCCTCCACTTCTCCTCCCCACTCAGGACCCCCACATCCTACCGGTTCACTAGGGGTTTCCTCCTGTCTCCTTGGGAGTCAGGGTCTCCCACCAGCAGCTGGCAGGTGCCCTAGTTGTGGGGAGATGCTAAATCAGCGTCTTCCCACACCGCCATCTTGACTCCACCTCCCAAACTCTGGCTTTGTTGATTTGCTCTACTGTACATTTATTTCCTATTTCATTAATTTCAGCTCATATCTTTATATGCAATTACTTCTAATATCTTTGGTGTTAAACTGCTATTCTTTTCAGTTTCTTAGGATGCATGTATACATGATTGATTATGGCCTTTATTCTTTTCTCATACATGCTTTTAAGTGACAAATTTCTCTGAGCATGGTTTTAGCTTTATCCTACATGTTTTTATACTGTAGCGAGATTTACATTTTCAGTACCGATCACTCCAAAATATCCAAATTCCAGTCTGATGTCTCCGACTCATGGATTATTTTGAACAAGGTTGCTAAACAGATAAATACTTAGGGTCTTTTTCAATATTTATGTGTACTATATTCTAAAAAAAAATCAATTGTGGTCACAGAATATATGTTAAATAATCTTTGTCATCAAACTGTATATAAGGGCAGTTGTATGAGTAATTCTCAGTTAATCTGTGTTAAAAATTGATAAACTCCTCATCTTTAGAGAATCAGCCCACATGTCTCTTTACAAATTTCTGGATAAAGGAGTAAAACTTTTCTATGCAGTTGTATACAAACTGTTTTTGAGGCCTAGTAGGAAATAGAGATAAAAAGGAATATATCATATAAGTTGCTCTGATGTTTGCACCACTCTGAAAATGTCACTTTTCAGGATCTTTAAAAATGTTCCTGGTTATATAGGAATCTTTGAAAAGTTAAATGTGACTCACAATTTATGATGATTTATGAAAAAAATAATTGGGTCTTTTAAGCAGATTTATTCTCCTATATTATTACTAAACTCAGTTTTTTTTTCCTCTGTGGCTGTCTTTTCCAATATGATTATATCAATACTATTGCTATATTTTATAGAATATAAATCAGAAATAAACTCCATTTTGAATCTTCAGTATTAATCTTCCTAGTAAATATCAAATCATCAAGGGTAAATAAATATACATAATATGAAGTACTCAAAGTTCAGTTTTCATAATGTATTTTTTAAAGCAAATTTTACAGCATGGCATCATGGATCAAATCATTGTGACTGATGGTTAGATATGAATCAGAATTATTTTCCATAATACACTTATCTGTTAATTTAATATTAAATCATTTATAAATAGAAGGACAATCATTAGTTAAATAGAAGGTCAGTAGAGCAATAGAAGCTTATTTTCCAAATCAAATCTGCTAAATAATTTCAGATGATTTAAAAGTTAATTTTACTGCCTTAATCTATATCCATTTAGTTAAATCTCTTAATAGGAACAGATTTTTTAAAATCTTTTAATGCTCAGAGCTTTTTACAATTTAAAATATCATGAAAAAATTATAATAAAATTGTGAAGAAATAAATTTGATTCATAAAATCAAATGGTGTTAAACAAAGTAACAACATTTTTTTTAGTAAGCCTTAAAAGAGGCCATTGGACATGATATGTGGTTGCAGAATATGAAAGAATTGTCATCAAAAATAGGTCAATTATCAATGACCCATACGTCCTTTACATGCAAAGGATAAACTGAACGCTCTTTAGAAAGTCCCAGTTATAAATCTGGTAGCTGAAAACAATGGGTTAAGAATCTCTCTGCTCAGGTTCCTGAAGTAGACCAGCGGGACTTCCAAACTTAGTGATCACCTAGCACAGATTATGAGTAATGTGTTTATTTGTATTTTTTTAATGGAAAAATTATTGATCCTCATTGCTGAATCCTTCAGAAGAGTACTAAGGGTGAATCCATTTGAAAACAGATGTTTTCTATTCCATTAAACCAACCAAATGTAATTATTTTGCTATGCTAATAGGGTATCAGTAGCTTCCTTTTAAAAAGTCAGGGGAAGGATTGTTTTCCTTCATTTTATACAAACACACACACACTCCTAAAACATGTAATTCATTTACATTAGAATACAGTAAGACTCATATGTCCCATCTTGTTTGCTTTGGTTTTGTATAAAAGAAATTTAAGTATAACATTAAATCAGCTATTTCTTCTTTTTATCATCTTTCTAATATTACTTTATTCCCTCATTATTAGTTACATCCTTTTATTCTTGCAATGAATTACACATTTAACTTATTTCTCATTAGTTTGTAATGTATCTCTAATCTGTATGTATAGACAATATATTTGCACCAATCCACAGCAAAATTCCTGCCCCTTCCATTATATATTTTCTCTGGAAAATGATTCTTTATTCATCTGTGGAAAGAATGTGGAACTGGGCAGTATCCAAGTTTCAGGAATGATCTGTAAGGTTCACAGTTGATGTGAATATACTGGGATTTGGGAGACTGTCTCTCTCTGTCTCTCTCTCTCTCTCAAAATATATATTCCCTGCATCTGTTAATTATAAAAATGATTAAAATGCTAATGATGAGTATGAATGTAAACCATTATTTGTTATTGAACTATAGTAATTTGAGAAAATTCTTTAGTATTTGTGCGTCCATTTTCCTGTCTCTACAGTGATAACAGGATCCACTTCATAGAATTGTTAGGTAGAATTGTGAGAGAAGCCCTTGCCTGGTTCTTTGAACAGTGGAACCACCCAATTACCTTTTCACTCTTTTCCCTGCTTGTATTCTACTCCTACCCCCAAACTCTGTTGACGTCCATACTCCATACAGAAGCCAGAGTTACTGTTTTAAAAATTAAGCACTATTTGTCTCTTTCCTGTACAAACTCTGTAATGGCTTCCCATCTTACTCAGAGTATAAGCGTAAATTCTTACAATGGCCAAAAAGGCTTTAGACAACCTTGCCTCATTCATGCTTGGATCCATCAGCTACTACTTCCCACTTTACATCATCCCCCAGCCACACTATCCTCTGGATGACATTCAAACCTTTTGTTCCCTTGGCATCCTTTGCTAACTGTTCTCTCCACCTGGAATTGGTTTCCCCACACATCTCCTGTCAAGTCCCTTTCCAACTTCAAGTCTTTGTTCAAATGCCCCCTTCAAAAGATAAGGCTGACCATGAGGCAGACACATGTTCGGCAGTTTTGTTTGCTAATACACCTCATGATCCTAATGTGGCACCAGGAACAGAATAGGCACTCAATATATATTTATTGAACAAATGAATGAATGAATGTCAATGTAGAAAATTCTACAATTTGTCTAATTAAAGCAGAAAATCAGGGTTCAGTAGTGCCACAGGAAACATCAGGTACACGCAGGTAAAGTTCTTTTGGGGCCACATATTTATAACACAAAGACATGTATGACATTAACAAAAAAACTATCTCAATGGATAGGGGGAGCCTTAGCTCACTGAGTTGTATTTCTTTCAGAACTAATGAAACTGTTTATATTGATGGTGTTCATATGACACAAATAGAAATATGACAAGAATTTTAAATCATTTCTGAAACTCATTTGAGGTGAAACAATAGTGCTTTCAAAAACATGTATATATGAGCCAGAATCACTCTAAGAACAAATATCCTGAGAAACTGACTTAAAATATTTTAGCTTTATAACAAGATGAACATTAAAAACAGAAAATAGTTTAGAACACAAGCTAGGCCTTATCATGAATATCAGTTGGGAATTTTAAATGCCCACTCTCCAGCTAAGATGACCATTTCACAACACATTAAGATTTCAGTGAGCTCTGCTCTAGACTATGAAGTCCTACCATCTCTTGTTTTATAAATAAGTGACTTATTGCAGATCAAATGCGTTCATTACTATTTGAGATTAGATGTCTGTAAAATAAATTATAAATGTTAAATGATGCATGTTTAATTAAAAATATAAGGAAAGTTAATTTCTAGTCTTTCTCAATGCATGTTTAACCTCTTATTTTTGGCTTCCTTGCTAATGTTTTCTGATGACATCATACTTTGTTTATCATGGGAAGGTAAAGCTTCTGTAGCCTCAATAGATACTGACAAAGGATTTAATTACTACTGCAATCTGGATTAATTTAATTCCATTCAAATGAGTATTGATTGGCATCAGCATTATAATTAGGACAGTCCTCAAAATGGACTCAGCCTCAAATATTTCCTTTATTTATCCGCCCTATATTTATATATGTAAACTTCTCTTAAATTAGACAAATTAAAATATAAAATAGTAAGTACCTATTTCCGTAAAGGTAAACATTTTTATAATCTTTATCCTACAGTAAATAGCTGATTGTTAAAGAAAATTCAAAAGAGTTATATAATTTTCTTAAAAGAAGTTGATCAATAACTAATATGCCTAAATGAGGTGAGGAAAAATGGATTGCCACCTTTGTGTAAACCAGGGAATCATTACATTAGCAGTTACATTAGCATTACATTTACATTAGATTACATTGTTGTTGTTTTTTTTGAACTTGATAATAATGATAGAAGCTATAGGTCTGGGAATTAAGTTCAAAATTTCATACAAAAAGGTGAATTTCTGTCAATCATGTCCTGACTATACAATATTATGACAGAAGGACAAGAATAAGCTAGGTTATAAAAGCTCAAAAATATATCTAAACCAGCAGGATTAAGAGGTAGATAACTCCCCGTCTACCTTCCCAGACTTTTTCTGCTCCTTAATTAGCAGGAGATAAGGAAAAAATCTGTTTGCTAGTAGGAAATATAAAAATATAAGAAATATGAATAAAAATACTGTATCTTGGCTCTGTGTAACCCACTTCTTTTTCCCTGACATTTAATCTAAGGGAGATTTGTTTTTCAAATTGGCAATACCTTTCCAGATACCACTGTATATCTGATTATGGCTATGGTGCCAGTAAATCTAACTTTCCCTCAGTTTTCTGTTATGAATTTTAATAGTTATTGTGCTGTGTTGCCAAATATTTTTATCTCTCTGCCTCCCTATTCGATGTTATTTTACCATTTATTACTTTATATTTGCTTGGTCCATCTGACTAGTTTAGGCTAATTAATTGTAAAAAGCAGTGGTGTGGGCCACTGCCAGATAGAAGAATTTAATTGCCAACAGGAAAGCCAAGAGCCATCTCTTTCCCTCGGTCGCAGTGACAGAAAAAATTTCAACTTAGTGGCTCCTCCAATAGACTGGATGCCTGCAGTGAGGAGATGTGGAATAGAGCCCTTAGTTTGTCTGAAATGGACAATGTTAACAAGACTGAGAAGTTAATCCTTATTGTTTAAGGTCACTTTAGTTCTAGGATTGTATTTTTACCTCTGTAACCAAATATGATACTTGAAATAACTTAACTCTTTGAAAAGGACCATCTATCATTCTAAGCACAGTTAATACATTGGTGAACATGACTGATAAATGTCATGCCACAGTGGTTAAGGCCATAAGCACAAACAGTGTACAACCTAATATAATTTCAATGACATATAAGTACTCTGAAGTAATTAGAACAGGGTAATGGTAAGGAAAAAGTAAAGGTGTCTGAAATAGTGACATGTGAACTAGAAGACAAAGAAACAATATAAAAATGTGGAGAAATTGAATTTTAGATATAAGAAAATAATTTGCTTCAACGGAAATTATCACAGTAAGCTGAGGAGACAGAACAGAGTTCCATATGGTTGAGGATGCCAGAGAGAGAAGTATAAAGTTAGAATGAAGAGAAAGATGGAACCAGTTGGTATAGGACCATGTATAGTATGGGAAGATGTTTGCAGTAAGAATTTACTGGAAAGTCCCAATGAGCAGGAAAGTGGTCAGATCTCATCTACATTTTGAGGAGATTATCTGCTGCATTGTAGAAAATTAACTTTGGTCAGGCAAAAATGGAAGGAAGAAGATCGTTAGGTCCCTCCAGCAAGGGGCAATGTCTAAGAGGCTGTTGACGGAGAATAGCTTTGTATGATGAGAAGTAGTAAAAAAAAAAAAAAAAAAAAAGGGAAGAGTTGGAGCTATATCTGGAGGCAGCACAAAAAGTGCATGCCATTGTTTGGGTTAAGTGGTGTTAAGGGATCGAGATAGAAGAATTAATCTAGAGTTTTGGCCTGAGCAAATGTACACATGGTGATATAATTTGGGAGAATAGGAAGTAAGGTGGAAATTTACTTTTGTCATATTTATTCTAAAAATGTTCTTTAAACTTTAATAATAGAGATATAAATTTTCAGAGCAAGAAAAATGGTATAACTTTTCTTCTTCTAAGAACACACCAGAGATGTTACTTAGCACAGTTTATAAAAGGTGTGTCTCAAGAACACCCATCCTGCAGAACATGTCTTCAGTATACTAAGGACTGACATAAAGGCAGCATCTAGGTGCATCAATATGATAAATATAAATGCATTCAAATATATGCCATTAAGATTAATGTAGAAAATATAATTGCAATATTAACATTAAATAATATTTTCAATATTACTAATTATTTAGGGCCAAATTTTTCTGAATACTTTTATATATATTTTACTAGTCTTTTCAACTCTACTATTAGGCAGGAATAATTAGCTTCCTATGACAATTGAGAAAACACATCAGATATTTTTAAATGACTTGCTAATAATCAGTAAGCTGGTGGCAGATATGTTATAAAAATTCAGAAATGATGACTACTAAACTAGTAAGTTTAGTTGCGTGCACACTGTAGTTTAGTAAAATTTCTTCCATGGAATAACATCACACATTGGAGAACAGGAGGCAAGGTCAAAAGAAAAGAAAGATGAGTCCCATTTATTACAAAAGTGTCCCATTTAATTTCCTATTTGCAGACAAAACTGTAGGTACCATTTTTCCAGAAGATAAATAGATATCAGAATCTTAGAGGAAAAA
Source organism: Eschrichtius robustus (assembly GCF_028021215.1). Classification (NCBI taxonomy): domain Eukaryota; kingdom Metazoa; phylum Chordata; class Mammalia; order Artiodactyla; family Eschrichtiidae; genus Eschrichtius; species Eschrichtius robustus. The sequence goes on from NC_090829.1 coordinate 124,976,171, forward strand.
GAAAATGACCAGAAACATCATAACAGATGAGTTTTTTTGTTTTTTTTTTTTTTAAGGATATTCAACATTACACTCCTTAACATTTCTATTCTAGTAAAATCTGACACGGTGTATCCAAAAGTAACTCTAAATTTTGTTTGATTTTTTTGAGTAGCAATACGTTATCAAGGGGAATGTGGACATAATAAGTTATCTCAACTCATTTACATTTGGGTAGAGGAAGAAGGCGGCTTTGTGTGATAGAAAACAAGAGGATGAAATTGTTTCCCATCTATTTCTAATTCCACAAGACAAAGGATTTGGAGACTTTCTCAATTCCAAATTCTTTAAAACTCTTTCGAAGTCTTGCTTTGTTGAACCACAGTTCAATATATATGAAGGCCTTAATATAATCTTGTCCACGATAATAAGTATACTTGTAAATAATGGCAATACTGTTTATTAGTCTTTGAGAACAATGATCAGAAAAAAGCAATATCATGTCGCCAAAAGTCTATCCGATATCTAATCTTTTTAGTTTTGTAAGCAAGGCAATGTTTTTGTCAAGCTTATTTAAAATTCAGCTATCAGTTACTACCAAAGAGTTCTAATTAAAATGAATTAAAACAGACAAGCATTTTTACTTCCAACAAGGAAAAATATTTTGTCCAGGAAGTCAAGTGTGTTATCACTGACTTCTAGAAGTTAATATTAAATATATAAATGTAAATAAATGTCCTGAAATAAAAGTTTGACTGTGTAACCTGGGAATGAGGAGAGCCAAAAGATCACATGTTTAACTATGATGAATCTTGAAAAATCTTTGTTAATTATATATTGGGTGGCCAAAGCTAATTTTGTTTTCTCTGTGAGGATATCAAATTGCTCCACTCATTCTTGATTGAAAATATCAATCATTGTCTAACTAAACTGCAGTGGCAGCACTACTACAAATAAAGTGACAGTATGTGTGTCTACTATGTTACTTAGGTCAATTTACCTTAAATTTCATTCAAGCCAATGACTCTAGTTTCACTGAAGTTTTCAGTCTGGTAATACTACCATATTTGGTTCTTTAAATTGCCATTATAAGCTTTAAAATCAGCTTGTAAATTAGGAAAAACAGCCTTCAGATGACTTGAGATTTTCTTGAATCTACAGATCAATACAATGAAAATTAAGGGCTTTCTAAAAAACTAATTAACCATACTGAATCTTTTAATGCTTGAACATGGCATATTTCATTAGATTCTTTAATTTTCATAGAAAAATTTTTCTAATGTGTATTACATTTTCTTATTTGACAAAGGAATTGATTAAATCCACTGTGGTCAGAGAATATGCTGTATGATGGCAATTTATTTGGTCATACACTGGGTATGAAAAACAATTTTAATAAGTGAAGGAAGAGTTTTCTACAGGTTTTGGATGTAGTGTTCAAAATATGTAAATTAATTGATAAATAAAGACGTAAGTTCATAATCATGCATTCAAATACTAGGTATCATTAATATATTTTTCTGCCTGATTTACCAGTCGCTGAAAATGTTTGGTTAAAATTTTCAATTCTGTGCGTTGATTTTCAGATTTCCCCTTTTACTACTGCCAAAATCTTTGTTTTAGAGAATCCAAACCTGTATTATTAGGATCATATAAATTTCGGAGTAGGCTTCTGTTGATTGAAACTTAAGTCATTATCCCCCAAATGTATGTATTCTTAAGGTTCATTTTGTTATTAATAGAGTGACAGAACCTTCCATTCATTAGTATTTATAAATTAGAACTTCACAGTACGTCCTTGCTCTTTTGGATGTATGTTCTTACAGTAGTCCTTGTAACCAGTGTATAGCTAGGTGAGTCTATGTTTGTCTCATTTGGAAATCTCTGACTTAAAACTCTATCTTTACGTAAGTTTAAACACTCAAAAAAGATGGAAATACATGAAAGAGTTGCTGTTTGCTTTTATTGTTTCCCCTCATGTTAACACTGTACATTCAAAGAAATGGCTGAAAATCTAGCTCACTGAGGACAATCTCTTTCCTTAGTTCCTCTACATACTGTTTCTTCCACAGCCCACCAATGTCTTAAAAAATATGACATATTTCAGTGTTTCCATTTATTTCTAGTTACCAAAGAAGCAACTGTCACCTCATGCTACCGACAACATCCTATTAGAAAACAAAATGTATTCACATTTAAATTGACTGAGGTTGAGAAACCCTTCCAATGATCTACTAGTTAATTAGCAGTATAGGGGAAACATCTTAGATTCTTATGAAGTATTTTCCATGGTAATATATAATAATTCAAAGGATACATTATTTCATATGATTAAGTACTACTAACATTATTCTTCACAAAGACACCAACTGAACTTTTCTTAGTTGGTGTATACTGGAGCATTATGTCCAGCTGTGTGAGTAGGTATACATGTACTTATTTTCCCACTCTGCTCGGTTTGCCAAGTAATCAAGGCTTGGATATGAAATACGGACTAACAAGGGAAAGAAGTGCTTTTGTAACCACTAAACCAACCAACCTCACATAGTTTCTATAGAAATCACAAGTTGGCTTCTTTGGAAGCAGAGCAAATTATTGCTAATTTAACAAAATTTCTTGGGTGTTATGAATATCCTGTACACACTTAATCTCTCCCACTTCTTCTTCACTTTCTTCAAGATGCTTGAAATTCCATAGAAAAGGCTTGTTTATTTAGATTCAACATATTATAGTTTTAATGTGAAGATACAACATAAGATAGAAAATAAGCCATTACCGAAGCAATTTTGTTTGGGGGATGAGGTGAAAAACATTTGTGGGCTGGTAAGACTAGACAAGAGAAGAAAGAGAAAAAGTGTGAAAGCAATGAGAAAGGAGAATTATTAAGAGGCTGGAGGCTCGAAAGCAAACCTTTTTCACTGTCCGAAGTGATAGCAACCTGGATCTTATTGGTTAATTCATCTGTCACTAGCTAAATTTCCAACAGTTCTAAAAGAACTTAAGTTGCTTGAGATGATAGATGTAAAACATTAACGAGAAATCCAAAGCAGAGAGATAAGTGAAATCTTTCCTGCCAATGATTTTAGAATAAAATGGAAATACTTTTATTACAAGCACAAGAATACGGTGCAGAGCCAAATTGTTTAGTGTTACTGAGTTCTCTTGAGGGGTTGAACATATTGCTGGAATGAGTGAATTTGCTGAATTGAGGTAGCATTAATCATGAAAAGGGGAGGAAGAATAAAGAGAAATTGGCAGTGCAAAAGATCCCTAACCTAAGATTTTAGGTAACTCTTCTTGAGATCACCCTGTGTTGTATTTCTACATTTTTTCTTAATTGGTGTACTGTTATTATTAACTATTCTAAACCTTTCTTTTAGAATTTTAGAATTTATAATTTGTAAGGATTTTCATGTATGGAAACTTTATACTCCAAATTATTATTTTCCAAAAATTTAAATGGAACATATGTCTTTCTAAACAGATTTAGTAACTAAATCACTGTCACTTTAAAGGACGACTTCTGATATTCTTTAATGCCAATTACCAAGTCATTTGCTTTCTCAGCTGGCTTTCTTTTCCTTTTCTGTTAAATCACAACTAGTTGTGCCACACTGCGATCTTCTCATTAACACTTTAGACACATATAATTAGCACATTGTTTACTGCTTTTATCTAATTGCCTATTCAAAAAGATTAACACTTTATATATTCTGTTGTAGTAATCAAAGATTAAGCATGTCTCTATAAATTTTCTTTAGGATATCAGCTTATCTGGGGGCAAGCAATAAACCAAATATGATTTGTAGCTGTAGGAAATTCACCATGATTTGATTCATAAAAAAATACACTTTGTAAAATTATGATATGTACATCTAGGTATATAATATACATAGATACACAGATACAGATATGTATATATGTATATCTATGTATATGTTCTATATCTATTTCTCTATACAGATATAGATAACCTCCTTTACTGAATTTTCTTCAATAACTTAGCTTCATGTGGCTTCATATTACAAAGAAAATTGCTAAGAAAAGGAAAAATTTGTAGAAGTTTTGAGTGTATCTAGCTCTCAAATATTTATAATTAATATTAGTAAACGGGCTCTATTTCCTATGCCAGTTTCACAGAAGACCCTTTGTTTAGACATTAATACGTATGGATAATCCTCAGAAATAGCTCTTCTGTCAAATACACTTTCATAAACACTTGAAAGTTTTTGTTAGGAGTTCAGCATACTTTTATATAAAATAAAATTGTATAACTATCTCGTTTTACACAAATTCAAAGTAATACATATAAATAACCTTTTAATTAGTACTATATGAAATTTTTATATACCTAATATTGATACTGAAGACAGTATCCCTCCTGTATTATGGATACTTTCCCATTAAAAATGTTTGTTATTTTTTTAATAGAAAAAGTCATTTAAAATTTGGTTGCTATAGGCTTTGCAAAGAACAGATCTATATAAACATAAGAACATAAGGAAAGAAAAAGACAAATAATCTGCAAAATGATTAACAGGTGTTTCAATTTAGAGAAAGCTTTAAAAGAATAGACTCCATCTAGTTGCCAAATAGACAATTTTGGTTTCAATGAAAAAGGGTGTTTTTATTTTCTTGGTTCTTTTGTTGCTTTCTTGGAATATCTGTTAAAATAGATTGACCTCAGGTCTCTTTCTGGCTACCCTCAATTTACAGGGTCAAGGGAACAGAAAAAGAAAGATTAAAAACAAGAAGAAGAAAAATAAAGAAACAGTAGGTCTATATTTTTAAGTAGTAAGAATTTTCTAAGAAAAAAAATTTGCTTCCATCTAAAACAGTAGACTTGAGATAGTTAGATCTACTCTATTCAGTAATAGCTCTAAGAGATCATGGCTATGAAGTACTCATCTTTGTTTCCAGCAGCAAATATATCATCTGGTATATTCAAGTTCCATGAATTTTCATATGACATTACTTGGAAGGAAAAACCAAAAACTGTGTTTGTGTGTTAGACGGGGAAAGATGGGGAAACAGGGGGATAGAGGGGTGAGGGAGGGAGGGAGAGGAGGGTGGAGGGAGAGGACCATTCTGTTTCCAGAAGTAGTGATTTGAACCTCACTCACTGTGACATAATTATCTTCTATGTGCTCCTCACTGGCTGAAGATTTTAGTATCCATAAACTCTCACACTGTATCTGACATATTAAGATACTATTAATTTTATTATATTTTAAACAGTATCTTTCTTACATGACGTTGCATCTACTCTTTTTCAACTGATCCTGTCATTTTTAATGTCAACAATTATAACCTTAACAAGAAAATATATTTTATCTAGATTAATTGAATATAAATTAACAGTAAAAATAAATTGTACCTTATGCTTTGCAAAGGAAACAAGAGACTTTACCTTATCTACTGTCTCCTATAAACCTTAAACTGGCTCATAGTAACATGTGCATCTAAACAACTTGCCAACTCACATGTCTTCTGTGAAAAGATTGACAATATCAGTAGTGACAGGTTCTGAAGAATCCATATAATATTCTAATAGCCATGTAAGACAGAAATCTAGTGAGCAGGTGGTAAGACACAACGGCTAAATGTGCATCTTAAACTCATTAAGAACGTCAAGGATGGGGGGAAATATCAAGAGAAAAGTTATAGATGCTAAACAAAAATAAAAGACTATCAGGTATAACTCTTCTCAAAGGCCAAAACTATTTATTGTATCATAGAAATAGTTTGCTATACTCAAAGAGATCATGTTTTCAAATCATTTTTAAGATGTATCATACATAAAATAAATTATTATCTAATTAATTCTCCCATTAAAATACATAAAGTATAATTTAATATGTTCATTATGTTTAGAAGTGGTATCTGTAGCTTTTACAATTCACTTATTCAAATAACACTGAGGTTAGCCAATTTTCCATCTTATTTTAATTCAAAGCAGCCATTATTCAAATAATTGTAGTATCAATTACCTATACAATACGGATAGGGGAGGAGAGAAGATGGCGGAAGAGTAAGACGCGGAGATCACCTTCCTTCCCACAGATACAGTACAATACGGATAAGTCATGTAATAGCAGTCATTACAAGTTAATTCAAGTTACTGAAATTTTTCATACAGTGGTTTTCCACACAATAATGGTAATTACCACTAAGTACAATGGTTAAAGTTGTTTAGGATAAATCTCACTAAGTTTGTATGGAACAAGTTAAGTCAATGTTCTGAAACATAATTCTCTTAAATGAGGATACTAATATTTTATGATATGATTCTTCTGAGCATTACATGGAAATACATGAAATAAAGCTTAGTAGAATGAGTGGCAAAAAGTAACAGTAAAAATATTGGTAAAACAAATTAAAGTTTTACCAAAACGTTACATAAATTACATATTTAAAGTTGTCTTCAGATCCTCTACTTGTAAATTTCCCTAACTCAGTACTTAATGCACAAAAATCTATTCTTGAATAATTGCATTTTACTTTAAATGTTCATTTGTCTTTATTTTTATACATGTAAATTTTAATTTTATTGAACATTTACACATGAACTCTTGCCTAATAAATATTGTTATCGCTACTTCAGATACTCTGAGTTAAAGTCTGTTATTTGATACTACACGTGTCCTTCACATATTCTTTTCCCAAATAAAAAGGGTTTTTTTGACCTGTGCTTGAGACATTATTTTTCAAATTTTATTTTGAAACAATTTCACACTTACTGAAAAAATGTTACAAGAATACCAAAAAGGGCTCTCATGTACCCCTAACCCTGAGATCCCACTCAAGTTTTGTTAAACTGCTCCAACAGTGTCTGCACCAAAATGTGCTTCACTCGGTTATATTTTTCCATCTCCTTTAATCTTGAACAGTTCTTCTGTCTTTCTTAACCTCCATGACCACAGCATTTCTAACCACTGCAGACTAGCCATTGTATAATATTCCTCAATTTGGATTTGTTTGATGTCTCCCCATGACTAAGTCCAAGGTATGCATTTCTGGCAGGTAGATCACAGGAGTCATCCTGTTCCTCCCAACACATCACATTGGGTGGCACATAATGTTAACTAGTTCCATTTCTGATGGTGTTAACCTTAATAATTAAGCTTTATTAATATTTTCCAGATTTCTCATTGTACAGTTACTTTCTTCCTCCCATCTTTTCCCACATATTTAAGACTTAATTTTTTCAGAGCAGTTTTAGGTTTACAACAAAATTGAGAGGCAAGCACAGATATTTAAAATGTATACCCTGCCCCCACAAGGCATGGCCTCCTCCATTATCAACATCACTCACCAGGTTCTTTTCTTTTTTAGCCAAGGATGAACCTATATTAACACATTGTGTTCACCCAAAGTGTATAGTTTACCTTAGGGTTCACTCTCGGTGTTACACACTCTATGGGTTTGGAGAGACGTACAATGATATATATATATATATATATATATATATATATATATATACACATACATCATTAGAATATCATACACAGTATTTTCACAGCGTTAAAAAATTCTGTGCTCTACCTATTAATCTCTACCCTTCTTACCTCTACTTCCCTCTCTGTTAACCTCCAATCTTTTGACCATCTCCGTAGTGCCTTTTCAGAATAACTTATGGTTGGAAACATTCAGAGTTCAGCCTTTTCAGATTGATTTCTTTCACTCATGTCTTTTCATGGCTTGATAGCTCATTTATTAGAACTGAATTATTCCATTGTCAGAATGTACCACAGTTTATCTACTCACCTACTGAAGTGAGTATTGGTGCTTCCAAGTTCTGGCAATTATGAATAAAACTACTGTAAATATTCGTTGGCAGGTTAGTGTGTGGACATAAATTTTCAGATCCTCTGGGTAAATAATGAGGAGCCTGGTTACAGGATCATATAAAATTATGTTTAGTTTTATAAGAAACCACCAAACTGTCTTCCAGAGTGGCTGTACCATTTTGAATTCCCAAAAGCAAGGAATGAGAGTTCCTGTTGCTCCACATCCTCCCCAACATTTGGTGTTGCCAGTGGTCTCGAATTCGGCCATTCTAAGAGTTGTGTGGTGGTATCTCATCACTGTTTTAATTTGCATTTCCCTGATGACTTATGAGGTGGAGCATCTTTGGCCCATTTCTTAATCGGGCTGTTTTCTTATTGTTGACATTTAAGATAATAGTCCTCTATCAGATGTGTCTTTTGCAAATATTTTCTCTCAGTCTATAGCTGGACTTCTAATTCTCTTGATATGTTCTTTTTCAGAACAGAAGTTATTAACTTTAATGAGGTCCAGTTTCTCCATTCTTTATTTCATGGATCATGCCTTTGATGGTATATCTAAAAAGTCATCACCAGACACAATGCCATGTAGATTTTCTATGTTATCTTCTAGGAATTGTATAGCTTTGCATTTTATGGTGAGGTCTGTGATCTATTTTGAGTTCATTTTTGTCAAGGGCATGAGGTCTAGCCTAATAAAAGTTGTGCTAATATATGTTAATGGCAGTCTATTTCAAAATTTGTTGGTGTCATTTTAATGGAGATAATTCAATACAAAATTAAGTATGATTATTATTCTTTATTTTTTTAACATCTTTATTGGAGTATAATTGCTTTACAATGTTGTGTTAGTTTCTGCTGTATAACAAAGTGAATCAGCTATACGTATACATATATCCGCATATCCCCTCCCTCTTGCATCACTTATGGTTAAGGTGACCATATGTGCATGGGTTTATCTCTGGGCTTTCTATCCTGTTCCATTGATCTATATTTCTGTTTTTGTGCCAGTACCATTCTGTCTTGATTACTGTAGATTTGTAGTATAGTCTGAAGTCAGGGAGCCTGATTCCTCCAGCTCCATTTTTTTCCCTCAAGATTGCTTTGGCTATTCGGGGTCTTTTGTGTTTCCATACAAATTGTGAAATTTTTTGTTCTAGTTCTGTGGAAAATGCCATGGGTAGTTTGATAGGGATTGCACTGAATCTGTAGATTGCTTTTGGTAGTATAGTCATTTTCACAATGTTGATTATTCCAATCCAAGAACATGGTATATCTCTCCATCTGTTTGTATCCTCTTTAATTTCTTTCATCAGTGTCTTATAGTTTTCTGCATACAGGTCTTTTGTCTCCTCAGGTAGGATTACTCCTAGGTATTTTATTCTTTTTGTTGCAATGGTAAAGGGGAGTGTTTCCTTAATTTCTCTTTCAGATTTTTCATCATTAATGTATAGGAATGAAAGAGATTTCTGTGCATTAATTTTGTATCCTGCTACTTTACCAAATTCATTGATTAGTTCTAGTAGTTTTCTGGTAGCATCTTTAGGGTTCTCTATGTATAGTATCATGTCATCTGCAAACAGTGACAGTTTTACTTCTTCTTTTCCGATTTGGATTCCTTTTATTACTTTTTCTTCTCTTTTATGATTATTCTTCAACAGAGAAAAATTCAAAAGCTATAATTCATCAATTACAATAATATCTATGTAATGATTTCCACAGGATGATATAGAGCAATCAGTTATACTTTCTTCTTACACACAAAGATATCCATGATGCATGGTCAGATTATAATTATTTCATGAAACAGGTAGTGTAAATTCTTTTTTTGTAAATGTATATGCATGGGTAGTAAAGTAAAAGGTCTAAAGGATGCATATCAATGGATTTAAAGTCATACTTCTATATAATTGGATTATACTGACTTCCCTTTTTTAACTTCTTTTTTTAGTAATAAATAGGATTTATTATATAACAATACTTATTAAAGTAACACCAATTTCAGAAATGTTATTTTCACATTTGAAATCAACATTTTTTGAAACAAAAATATAATTATGTGCCTTGGCTATGTAGCTGAGGAGTCCAGGGAGAATATGGAGATATAAAGAAAACATTCCAACCTCTGACTGTTCCTCTTCCTGCAGCTATTTCATAATCATAATTTTCTTCACATGTTATTTGACTTTAAAGTGAACACTGGTCTCCTGCAGCTAACGAATCAGGGAATATCTATGGATTTTATAGATAATGCTAGCAGGGTTTGGGAGGAGAATTTCTTTCAGTTATTCCTAGACTGTGACACTACACCTCTAGGAATGCCCCAGCTCTGGTGGGATGTTATAGGAAGTTGTCTCTTTCTACTGCACCTGCCTCTACCTTTTTCACTCACAGGAAACAAGTAACTGAAATTCTTGGAGGTTCAATAGAAATGGTAGAGTATGAAGTAACAAAAGAAAAAAGTAGTAATACAGGTTTACTCCAAAATGTTTTGCACATAAACAGGGTATAATCCTTTTTTTTAAACAAGGCATACCTGAAGCTGGTTTAATTACTGAAAGATAATGTTGATTACTGTATAAATCTTTGTATTTCCATTCTTAAGTTTAATGTAATTGTGCATTCTATTATTTTTCAGACTAAGAAACTAAGATATTGAGTTATCACAAATAACTAACAATTCTTGAACAAAGTATTTAAAGTTTGCCAGTACACACATACATATATATGTATATGTGTATATACGTATACACACAGATAAAAGACTAGAGGAGTTGATCATTAAAACTATTTGAAATTTCAGCCTTGTGTTCAAATAATGGGGTTAATAAAAACAAATCATTTCCATGGAGGAATAAAAGAGATATTGAGGCACGATAAATAAGACAGAACAAGGACTGCTGCATAATCTGTGCCCAATTATTTACATTTAGTACACCCTTTCACCATACTTGTGGAGGCTAATATAGGGTGAGAAATCTTTTGGCTACTGTCTAAATAGCATCCTTAGAGAAATCTTTTAAGAGTAAAGAGATCTCAAGCTAAGAAAACAGCCACGATCTTTAAGATATTTAAGAACGTCCAAAACCCTCCTAGGAGAAAGCGTACAGTCTAAGATGAAACAAATGGAAGAGACTGGCTCGTAGCTGGTGGTAGTTGCTCCAATTAATGTGTGTTTAAGTTGATTTAAACAAAGGTGATAAAACAAATCTATTCCCATGCCTAAAAATGCTCTGATTATCTTCATAGAATGTCAGACTGGGATTAAACTTGAAGGAATATAGTTTTGTCTAATTCTAATTCTTTTATCCCTTGGGAGAATAAGGATCAGAGATTTAAATTATAGTCTCTCTATTTAGGGAAAGATAATTAAAATCTATAATTCCTAACTCCAAGTCAGTGCTCTCTTCAAAACATCTGTGTAAATGGTTTTGTCTTTCCAATTCTGTCTGAGTTAACTGCCTGACAAATTGCATGTTCAACTTATGGGAAATGTATATAAGAAATCTATCTGAAGAGATTACCTTCTCCTTTACCTATCCCAGTTTTAAAGAAAAACAAAAAACAAAAAAAAAAACTTCCTTGAAGAACGACTTCCCTTTTTAACCTTTAAATCACTTGGGCTTAGTGAAATGGATTTAGTATTTTACTCCCAACATAAACTGCATAATCTTTTTCATCTCTATTTTATTCCTCATTGCCCAAATGTAATTGACTAAAATAAAATTAGTTCAGCAGATTCTTATTCAGATTGTTGAAGCTGCAAACATTGATTCCTGAACTAACAGCATTTGTTATAATAATGATACAGATAAAGATCAGCATCATTAGATTATGGAGTACAATTGACCAAATATTCGCAGAAAAAATAAATTTAAAGTGATTATTAAGACTGTCCTCAGCACAGTTTCTTGAAAACACAGAATATCTACTGCAAACTTGGATACAAACCATTACTTTGATATTAAACAATTTTAGTCTAAATGTCTATAGCTTAACAGAATTATTATCTCATTACACAGGATGTTTATTTTATGTAGTATACAGTTCAACTCATTTTCTATTTCAAAAATGAAACATAAATTAGAACTTCAAGAGACAAAATGTACACTAAATTAAAAGGAATTAAATCTTTGAATAAGTGAAAGCTAATTGGATAAAAGCCTTTATGATGCTATCTTCTAAAATAACAAAAATAATCAAAATAACTAAAATAGCTAGGCTCATCACAGAGTCAAAAGTCAGTTCAGAAAGCATTGACTATGAATGAAGCACTTTAAAATATCAGCATGTTTGCTGCAATCACCAATGAATCCTTTGATATATTAATATTTATTGTCTTTAAGAAAAAAATCCTTAATTTAGTTGAGACACTAAATTATGAATATACTGAACAGAAATATGAACATTGTATTATAGTCTTCTTACACTCAGGGACATTGCTGCAATTTGTAGCATAATTAAAATGAATTTTTGCAAGCAGTCAGTCATTAAGTTATTTTAATTTTCCATCTCAAATGAAAGAGAAAAAGCTCTGTAGCAGATGTAATGTGTAACTATCAAAACAGTTTAAATCTTCAAAACTGCCTGAGGGATTTTTTGCATAAATGGTCTTTGAAAATAAACACAAAAATCCAACTATTTCTTCCTGTACCCGTTTACACATTTTGTTCATTAAAAAACTGTATCTTATTTCAAGTATGACTGGTGCTATAGATTAAATTGTGCCCCCGCAAGAAAAGATATGTTGAAGTCCTAACCCTAGTGTCTCAGATGGTGACCTTATAGGGTCATGCAAGTGTCATTAGTTAAGTTCAGATGAGGTCATGCTGGAGTAGGGTGGGCCCCAACTCCAATAGGACCCGTGTCCTTGTAAGAAAATAGCAGGTGAAGAGACACACACAAGGAGGACACTATATGACAACAAAGGCAGAGATTGGAGTTAGGCAGCAGCAAGCCAAGAAATGCCAAAGATTTCCAGCAAACCTCCAGAAACCAGTGAGAGGCAAGGACTGATTCCTCTTCAGGGTTCAGAGGGATCATGGCCCTAATGACAGCTTGATTCTGGACTTCTAGCCTCCAAAACTGTGATGCAATAAATGTTTACACATTTAATCTACCCACTTTGTTACTGGGGCCCTAGGAAACTAATAAAACTGATATTTAAAATTTTCAGCCCTCAAAGAGACTACGAAGTTTAAAGAAGAAAAATTATTCCAAACGATCATCAGTAATAGATACATAAAAGGCATGAGAAAAGAAATATTTATCTGGATGCTTTTACATGTGTGTTTGTCAGCAATAAATACATTTGCTTGCTGTTTTCTTCGGGTATGCATTCATGCTAGGTATCTGCCCAATGAGTATCTCATGCATTTGGACCATTCAGTCCTACATAACTACTTATAAAATTGAAAGTGAAGTAATTATATTGCTATAGAAATGGTTCACAATTCTTCTATAGAGATGTTTGTAATCAAGCTGGCATTGCTATTGTAGTGTACAAGGTGGCTCTTCTTGTCTTTCAGACCTAGCCTTGTGCATATGTTGTTGCAATAACAGCTTCAATAGTCCCTTGTTTATATCATTACTCCAGATCTCTCTCCTAAAGACTTATAAAATCAGTTCTCTAACTGGTTTTTACTTGGACGTCTAGTAGATGCCTCAAAGTCTAATGACCCTCTCAAGGTCAACATGACCAAAACAAGACCTCCACACTTCCCTGACACTTCTTCACCACATCACAGTAGATTATGGCATCTCTGTTCTTCCTCCTGCTCAGGTCATGAGAGCATAAAGCCGTTTTCCTTTACTTCTGCTTTCTAACTTCGCATGTTCACATTATTCATCCTATTAAAAAATACTATTGGCTCAATCTGAAAATATTATGCAAAATTCATTTGCTTCTGCAACTAGTACAATCCACCAATATTTCCCAATGGAATACCATGATATTCTTGTAATTGGTCTCTCTACTTCTTCCTTTGCCCTATTTTAATTCTCAACATATCCACCAGAGTGAGCCTTCAAAATGTAAGGCAGGGGCCTTCGAGTCTAGTGAAGATGTCAGAGAGTCATTTCTCTCTGCTTGCCCACATTAAGTAAAAATATAAACCCGGGGAATAATGCAAGAGAGAAGCAAAGAACTCCTCTGAAAGTTGGGGGGAAAAAGGCAAAAGAGTTAGAATGGTCCTCAGCAAAAAGTCTACAAATAATAAATGCTGGAGAGGGTGTGGAGAAAAGGGAAACTTCCTACACTGTTGGTTGGAATGTAAACTGGTGCAGCCACTATTGAGAACAGTACGGAGATTCCTTAAAAAGCTAAAAATTGAGTCACCAAATGATCCAGGAATCCCACTCCTGGGCATATATACACAGAAAACTAATTCAAAAAGATACATGCACCCCAGTGTTCACTGCAGCACTGTTTACAATAGCCAAGACATAGAAACAACCTAAATGTCCATCGACAGATGAATGGATAAAGATGTGGTATATATATATATATACAATGAAACATTACTCAGGCATAAAAAGAATGAAATAATGCCATTTGCAGCAACATGGAAGGACCTAGAGATTATCATTCTAAGTGAAGTAAGTCAGAGAAAGACAAATATCATATGATATCACTTATATGTGGAATGTTAAAAAGAGATACAAGTGAAAGGGAAAGGGGGTGGGGGAGGGAAAAATTAAGAGTTTGGGATTAACAGATTCACACTACTACATATAAAATAGATAAACAACAAGGACCTACTGTATAGCACAGGGAACTATATTCAGTATCTTGTAATACTGAATATCTTGTAATATCTTGTAACCTATAATGGAAAAGAATCTGAAAAGTATATATACACACACATACTTTTAGAAACCCCAGGAATGAAAGAAGGGCACCTTACAACCAGAGGCTCAGCATTTCCTGATTACCAACCTATCAACAAAAAGTGGTCCAGTTCATTCCACTCCCACAATGAAGAGAAGTCAAGTCTGCATCAGGAAAGTACAGTAGCATTGACAAAGGAGACCAATTTTAATGACTCCTACAAAATAAGTGGCCAGCGGAAGGTCTCTCCTACTTAACTAAGTTTAAAACTTCCCTCCTCGATCTAGAAGCACCACATGGCTGGGTACACCCTCAGCAAAGTGCCCAGGAGGCACTTCTCCTCTCTGTAGGCTGGAGACTCCCTTCCTCTGTCACAGGCATTCAGGCTGAGGAAGCCACATCTGCCTTCTGGGGCAGCACCAGCAGGGACTAGTGAACAGTGGAAGCCCATCAGCAGGAGATAAAACAGAGAGACCCAAATAGTATCACAAGCCTGTAAAAATAAAAGTGGCGTTATAACCAGAGCTCACAAAAGTAGGCTAAGACCTGTGCACTGAACCTAAATAGGTGGACTTCCCGCCAAATAGAACAGAAAAATAAACAGGACCCAGACTGCCCTAACATGAGAGTCAAAATATCAAGGACACAGTGAAATATTACCTGTTAAACCAAAGACCAAGAAAATAACAACTTCAATGAGAAAAGATAATCAGATGGGACAGCGCAGAGAAAAATTAAATACTGCAATTTTATGACAAGGACTCTTAAAGCAACCATGATAAAAGTAATTTAATAAGGAATTACAAATGATCTTGAAACCAATGGGGGAAAATGTCATCATAAATAGATGTTATAGAAGAGAACCAAATGGAAATTATAGGATAAAATTTCATCAAAATAGCTCATATTCATGACCATAAAATAATCCTCAACAAATTTAAAAGAATTAAAATCATAAAGAGAATACAGAGGATGTTCTCTAACCATAATGGAATCAAACTAGAAAACAATAAACAGGAAATATCTATAAACTTGGAAATTAAACACAGCACAATTCTAAATAACCCATATATCAAGGAAAAAGTCTCAAAGAGAACTAAAATAAAGAAAAATAACTAGAATTAAATGAAAATAAAAATACAACACCTCAAAATATGTAGGATATGACTAAAGCACTATTGATAACATTGGCTACATTAAAATAATATCAGAAATCAACAATCTGGGTTTCTACATCAAAAAATAAATAAATAAATGTAAAACCAGCAGAAAGGACTAAAAAGCAGGAATCAATAGTATGGAAAGCAGTAAAGCAATAGATAACAAAGAAGCAAAATTTGGTTCTTCAAAAAAAACAAACTAAAAAAAAAAACTGATAAAGTTCTAAAAAAGAATGGCAAGAAAAAAAAGGGAGATGATATAAATGTTAGGAATGAAACAGGAAATATCACTACAAATATTTCAGCCATCAGTATGATAATAAGGGCACACTACTAACAATTTTACCCACCTTATTCAACAATGATAAAGAAACAGACAGGTTTTTCAAAAACCACACTACCAAAATCTAACCATGACAAAATAGAAATAGTGCTATAAATCACTTAAGAAATTGAATTTGTAATTAAAAAGTTCCCCCCCAAAAGAAAACTCAAGGTCCACACGATTTCACTGAAGAATTCTGCCAAACATTTAAGTAATTAACACCAACTTTACACAATTACTCTTGCAAGGAAAAAAACAAGGGATGCTTTCCAGGTTATTTTATGAGGCCCGTGTTAACCCTGATATCAAGATCAGCCTAAAGTAGTACTCAAAAGAAAACTGTACTCCATTATTTCATAAGCTAAGGCACAGAAATCCAACAAAATATTAAAAAGCTGCATCCAACAACGTATAAAAATAATTATATACCATAACTAATTAGGATTTATTGCAGATATGCAATGATGGCTCAATGTGTGAAAATAAATCAATGTAATCCACCGTATCAAGAGCCTGAAGAAGAAAAACTGGATTATATAAAATGACAGAGAACAAGAATTTGACAAAAACCAATATCCATTTCTATACAAACTCTTAGCAATCTAGGAATAGAGGGGAACCACATCAAATTGAGAAAGAATATATATGTTTAAAGTATATAATTAAATCTAACACTATACTTAATGGTGAAAAATTAAATGCTTGCCCGCTAAGATCAGGAAAAAAGGTAAGGTTGTCTCATCTCCCCTTTCTTATTTAACCTAGTGCTGGAATTTCTAGTCACTCAACTAAACAAGAAACTGAAATAAAAGGCATACAGATAGGAAAGGAGGAAATAATGCTGTCCCTATTTGAAGATGCCATGACTGCATCGCGTCTCAAGGAGTCTACAAAACAATCTCCTAGAACTAATAAGTGAATTTAGCAATGTTGCAAGATATATGATCAACACAATTATGTCATTCTCACTTCTATATACTCACAATGATTGTGTGGAAATCATAGTTAAAAGCACAATACCATTTACAACTGCTCTAATGAAAATGAAATCCTTAGGTATACACTTAACAACACATGTATAAGGCTTATATTCTGTGAACTACAAAATGCTGATGAAAGAAATAAAATATATAAATAAATAGAGACATATCACATTAAGGAATTGGAATATTTCACATAGAAAAGATGTCAATCCTCCCAAAATTCATTAATAAGCTTAATGAACTTCTAACAAAATCCCAGCAAGTTTTTGTAGACATAAACAAGTTCACTCTACGATTTATAAGAAAAGGCCAAAAAAGTATAGCTAAAATAATATTGAAAAAGAACAAAGACGGAAGAATCACTCTACCTGATGTGAAGTCTACTGTATAGCTACAATAATCAAGACAGTGCCATGTCAGTAGGGGGACAGACACCTAGACCACATGCATGAAACAGAAAAGAAGGCTCAGAAATAGACCTACACCCAACTGATTTTTGACAAAGTTGCAAAGCGATTCCATGGGGGGAAGGAGAGCCTTTTCAAAACTGTGCCAGAGCAACTGAACATCCAAAAGCATAAAAAAAAAAAAGAAAGAAAGAAAAGAACTGTGACTTAAACCTCATATCTTACATAAAAGTCAACTCAAAATATATCATGTCAAATAGACTTGAATGTAAAATTGTAGAAGTTTTAGAAAAAATACAGGAGAAAAATCTTTGAGATCTAGAGCTATGTAATGTGTTCCAGATTTGATACCAAAGTACTACACATAAGCAAAATATTGGTAAATTAGGCATCATTCAAATTAAAGAATGTTCACTCTGCAAAGGACTCTGGAAAAAGGATGAGAAGAAAAGCTAAGACTGGGATAAATTATTCACAAACCTCTATCCAACAAAGAACTGGTAAGTAAAATGGATAAAGAACTCTCGAAACTCAAGGAGACACTGCAATTGTTTATGGGCCAAAGTAATGAACAGATATTTATTTCACTGAAGAGGATTATACAGATGGCAAATGAGGATACTAAAATATACCTAACATCACTAGTTTTAGGGGAATACAAATTAAACCAAAATGAGATGTCACTATACAGGTATCATAATGACTAAAATAAAAAAATAGTGAGAATACCAAATACTGGTGAGGTTGCAGAAAAATTAGGTCACTTGTATACTGCTAGGCATATAAATGGTACAGTCATGGTAGAAAATATTTTGGCAGTTTATTGTGAACCTAAATATGCAGATACCATATGATTCAACAACTGCACACTTTGGCATTTATCCCAGAACAATGAAAACTTATGTTCACATAAAAACCTGTACATGATCATTCACAGAAGCTTTATTCATAATAGCCAAAAACTTGAATCAACTCAGTTGTCCTTCAATGGATGAATGGTTAAGCAAACTGTGGTGCTATAAATATTACTCAGCAATGAAAGGGAATAAACTATTGATACCCACAACCAATTGGAGGAAATTATGCTGAGTGAAAAGTCAATCTCAAATAGGTAACCACATATTGCCTGATTTCACTTACATAACATTCTTGAAATGACAAATTTTTAGCAATAGAGAAGAGATTAGTAATTACCACAGTTTAGGGACTAGGGCAACACTAGAGATACTTGTAAATGCTCTGTATTTGACTATAAAGAGTGAATATCCTAGATGTGAAATGTATTATAGTTTTGCAAGATTTTACCATAATGGTAAACTGGGTAAAGGATACATAGGCTCTCGCTGTATTATATCTTACAACCTCATGTGAATATACAGTTATCTCAAAAATTAATTAATTAAAACATAAGGCAGGAAAAAATATCATTCCTTGGCTTAAAGCTCCACAGTGGGTCCCTATTTCAGAGAGAAGAAACCAATTTTCTTAGAATGGCCACAACACACTTCATGCTTTGGCCCCATATCACTTTATTGACCATCTTTTCAAAAGCCGATTTTTATATAAATTCCATTCAATTACTTAGGGAGATTTCAGTGCTCCTAAAGGCTTACTTATAGCTAAACATTTTTTTATTATTAATTTTAAAATATATTTATTTTAAATAAATAAAATAAAATAGTTCCCAGGAACTATACAAAACTTGCCTTATAGTATTTCTTTTTTCTTTCTCAGAAATGTATTGTTTACAACAAATAAAATATGAGTGAATTAGATTTCTTACACAGTAGTATTTTCCTGTAAATGTGTCAAAAAATCTACAAATCAGTATTTTCAACTTGTAGCCATATTCAGATTCTAGGAAAATATGATGTCAGAAAATTCTGGAACTTTATTCTCCATGATTGTAAATTCATTTTGGTTGCTAAACAGTTAGAGGATCCTATAATTTATTAATCAAGCAAGTCCACATTTTGAATAAAGGAGGTGCTATGGTCTAACCCTGACATAAACTAGGTCTGTTGTAGTCAAACTGATACAGTCATGTTCATTCTAAGGTGGTATGACTTGGTTTCTGTCTGACACCCAGCTAACATCATGCTACAGTCCCATTTAATTCCTAGGTGGCAGGTGCATTAGTTCTCTTTTACTTTCTTGAATACATCAGATTTGTGCAGAGATTTTCTAAATGCTTATGTATTTCATTGCATCTTACTGGCCACTCTGGAAGTTGAACTGTCCTGGCCTCCCTTGCAGTTAGTCTGGGCCATGTACCATCATTTGTGGTTGCATTTCCAGCCTGTTCATAAAGCCACAGTAGACCATCGGTATCCATGGGGGATTGGTTCCAGGATCCCTGTGGATACCAAAATCCACAGATGCTCAAATCTCGTATATAAAATGGTGTAGTATTTACACATAACCTATGCACATCCTCCCATGTACTTTAAATCATCTCCAGATTACTTCTAATACCTAATAAAATGTAAATGCTATGTTAAATAGTTTCTGGAGCATGGACAATTCAAGTTTTGCTTTTTGGGACTTTCTGGAAATTTTCCCCTGAATATTTTTGATCCCCGGTTGAATCCTCAGATGCAGAACCTATGGATACAGAGGGCCAACTGTACTTGTATGATGTCCTCCATAACTTCCCTCTTTGCTCCTTTGTTCTGCAGATAGAGAAATGCAGAATTCCCATGAATGACTCTCAGAGATACTATTTAAGTGAACATCACTCAGAAGATCTAAGAAACTACTCTGCCCATCTCAGGACCTCTTCCTTTGCCACATCATTTTTTTGAGAGTCTCCTCTCCTCAGCTGTCACTTGTCTACTACTCTTACTCTATTGTGGGGTTTTGCTCAGAAGTCACATGGGCAAAAAGGCCTTCCTTTACTGACTCTCATAGAGCATCATTTACGTAGTATTATCACACTTTGAATTTTCCTTCATAGCGCCTATCAAATATATGTTTATTTGTATAGTGAGTTTTTAAAGTATGTGTATTCTTACAAGAATGCACACTTCATAAAATATGATTCATTTTGCACTCATGCTCTTTTCCCAATAGTATCAAATATGTGGTGGGGTAGGCAATTAAGAGACATTGTCTCACTACCATTTTATATGTGATATAGCAGAGTCATCTGTACATGAGAAGTTCGAGTGTGAGAGATAAGAGAAATATAATGATGCAGAACCACTAAAACAAAAAACAAAACCAAAAAAAAAAAAAACACTTTTGTTGACTAAAGTATAGACGTTCCTGCTAAGGAAAAACCACTGCTTTAAGTAACAATAAATAAGGTATTATATTTTTCTTAAGCAGTATTCAATGACAGAGGGAAAAGATATTTATGCAGGTGGTTTGTTGATCAAAGATCGGCAAACTGTAGGCAGGAAAAATTTTTAAAAAACAAATTCAGAATTGTGGGAGACTAGTTCAAGCAACAGTCTGGATCTTTGAGTAATATTAGGGAAGTTAATGAGGAAATATTATGAATATTTAAATAAAGCAAGTCACACTAATTTTTTCATTTCCTAGTGCACTTAAAAGACTACATTATAGTGTAAAAATAACTTAAGCGTGCAATAACATTATGTCTAAAAGTCAATGTACATACATTAATTACAAATAATGCTGTTAGAAAATGGTGCCAACAAACTTGCTCAAGGAAGGGCTGCCACAAACCTTCAATTTGTAAAAACCACAATAACTGCAAAGCACAATAAAGTGAAGCACAATAAAATGAGGTCTGCTTGGACTACAGAATGAAATGACTGGAGGTCTCAATATAGAGGTAGAGAGAGAATAAGGGAGGGATAAGTCTTAATACTGCTGTAGAAACTACAATAATTAGGTATAACATTTCAAGGTCAGTGGTTTTATTAAAACACTTACATTCAAAGATCATATGTAGAACAAAAGATTTGATTATAAAAAGAAGAGCAAATTGCTAGACAGAAATTTAAAAGAAAAACAAGAACTGTAGGTGTTTTCACCAGAAATAGGAAAGCATTTGGTATGGTATATAGCATTGGTACTATTTTTTTTCAAATGAGTATATATTGATAAGATTTCACGTTTTTCAGTATTCATCAAGCTATAGACTTAAATTTCTTCTACTTTGATAATGAAAAAAAGAATCAGAAGGCTGCTATTCATAGAAATCAAATTGTTGAGAGTGTGAAAACTCTAAGGGCTTCTACAGATTATGGAGTCCGCCCTTCCCCATTATGTAGATCTGGAAATGGAGGTTCAGTAAACTTGTGACCATCCTAGGTTGCAAAGCATTCTGTGCCAAGGCCAGTCTTCTTCAATTACATGTTATCTACTTTATTACATAAGTAAACCAAATAACTTAGTGATTACATCTGGATTATCTTCAAAATGCATTCCATTTAAGAAATCTTAAGTAAACTATTAAGTAAATTAGTAAGATTTTACTAATAAGTAAAATCTAAATGTATATTTAAATTCATTCATACTCAATATCTATATATGTAAATAATGAAAACTCAGGTAAATAAGCTTGATATAAAACATATTTAACATTATTTCATATAAAAATTAAATCTTATATGAGTAATACAAGTAGGAGATTATAACTAATAAAATACATTTAGGTATTGAAAAGGCATGCTGTTCCTGATGAATAATTGCAATAATAGTAATACGGATCTAATAAGAGAAAAAATGAAACACTGAATCCACTGGATCTTTCTCCTACCTGCAGAAATTAAAATGGAGTTCAAACTTATGATCAGTATTCCTTTAGCTTCCTATATGATATTTTGAAAACCATGAGTAATTATGATTCATATTCTTTCTGTCATGCTTTATTTCTTTTTCATACTAGTATATATTCAGTCACTTAAATGATTACCATTAGGAAAAAATGAACCATTAATATTAAACAAAGCAATGTGAATTTGAGAAATGACAATTAACACTTTAACATTGATCTGTACTCTTTTGCTTAGCAGAATGCATTAAAATGCCAGAATTGTGCTTATTTACATAAATCTACAAGTCTAGTCGTAGCACTTTAAGTATCAATGGATTCATGATAAGTATCTTAGAAAATCCCATCTGTTATAAAATATGTGACCTTATTAATTCAGAAAATGTCAATTAGAAATATTGTTATAAATAGAAATGTACTAGGAATCAGACATTTGATTTTCTCTGCAAAGAAAATCGTTAGCAGTAGAGGCTTAATGGAATTTGTGAAGAAACCTTGCAACTTTGGTAATTATTAATTAACACTGATTACATTAAAACCTACATGGGGAATATTCCATAGTTTTACACATATAATCGATGAACTTCATCAGTCAAATTTACATTCAGTTGAAGACAAAACTGCTCTGTAAGAATCATTATAAATTAATTAGTACTTAACACTTAATTGAAATGAACACATTGAAGCTCAAATTTCATTTTCAGAAAATAAGCTTAACTATCATGGATCATTTGGTTTGCTGTTCACTCTCCATTTTACTTCCAAAACACTTTTAAAAACTTACTCTACAAGCAAAAACAGATCAGACTGTCACTCAGTTTTTCCTATTTAACACTCACTACCACCAATTACCCAATTGGCTGTGGTATTAAAAACTTGGTTTATGAAAAATATGAACTCAAGGAACAACAACCTTTAAGTCTAATTCTCCTGTTCCCACAATTTACACTTTCTTCACTCAAGGCTTTTGGTCATCTCTGTTTCCTTGAATAGGGTCTCCCCTGCTCATTTAGCATGCGTAAGAACGATCCTCCCAAATTCTCCTAATCACAGATTGTGCTTATGTTGGGGAGATCCTGCTGTAGCACGTTTATTTGATAAGGGTTTTATGATAGACTTGTAGAAGCAGAAGAAAGATTTACAAGAGAGTAGAAAATGTTTCACCAGTTAGAAACATATCCATTTTCTGTTCTACAGTAGGGTAGCAACATTTATTTGCAATAATAGGGCTCAAGACAGGATAAATTCACTATAATGATAGGTATAATAATGGACACTGGAGTTTTGGTATTGTGGGCAGAGAGTTCAACATAATCACCCTCATGTACAGGCTTGTCTCTACCAAGCCATACCTTCTCGGCTGTATTTAGACCATGTATAAAATCTAGAGCCTCTGCAGTTACCAGAATTTCCCATGGTATAATTCCAGCTGATAAAGCAATGTTTCTATGTACAAATGGTGCTTGAATAAGCCATACCCAGTACAACTACAGCTTCAATGATGGCAATAAAATTTGAGAGGCATCACCACAAAACCTGAGAATATTGGGAAAACACAGGAAGTCAAGAGATTCAGTCTGCAGTCCAGACACAGAAACTTAATATGAATCTTGCCCCTACTACCTAGGTTTACAGGGCCTTAGATTTTCCATCTGTACTACGAAGATATGTTTTTGATTATCTCCAAGACCTTTTCAAATAAAATCACACATTCTATGCTTTAGGGCAGTGACTTTTAGACCCATTGTTTATCATGCCACCAGTGGTATTTATCAGTGTAAGTGATATAACTATCCAGTTGAAAGTTTCCAAACTGAAAAGAACTCTATTGATTGGAAGATATGGCAAAGAGTAAACTAGAATATTTTTCATTAGATAATATATATTTTAGGCTTAATGATTTATTTCTTGTTTTAATACTTCCAGCATTAGTTTAAGCACCTACACATGTTCAGCATTTTAATATTTACAATCAGGATTTCAAGTGATGCTTCTTTTAGAGTGATGTATCTTAAATTTATTTCTCATTGAGTTACAAATCAAATCAGAGGTGAACACTGGAACAGTTTTTAGCTTGATAATTGTAGCTCATACCTCTCACTGACATCTGAGAATGAGACTAACAGGCTGCCTTACAAATAGGACTGCTTACTGATTTTGCAAAGGTTGGAACAGAAGAGGCTGTACTCTTTTCTGTAACTGTAACAAGCCCTACCTTCCTATATTGATTACTTACTCTTCAGTGTTACAATAAATTGCTATTGTGGAAACATAATGATGCTGAACATTTGTAGCCCAGATGATAGGGTAATGTTTAAACACAGTGTGCCCTGTTCTTTGTAGATTTACTAATAACCTCTTTAATCATTTCTGTTCAAAATACCATGAATTCTGAAGCAGAAACCAGCCTAACGATACAACTAATATATGAAGCATAACATTTAATCATTTAGAAGTAAATCACGGCAATTATTTTTCCA
Source organism: Eschrichtius robustus (assembly GCF_028021215.1). NCBI lineage: Eukaryota > Metazoa > Chordata > Mammalia > Artiodactyla > Eschrichtiidae > Eschrichtius > Eschrichtius robustus. The sequence continues at coordinate 125,000,868 of NC_090829.1, forward strand.
TCCTTTAGACAGTGGGCCAAATTTTTTTTCCTAATACTATTCCTAATAAACCTAAAATAAATTCATAGAAACTTTCATTCTATTCCTGCTCTTTTGTTCTTAAACCAAAGTTGGCCAAGGTAATTGTTTCTATTTTATAACAGGAATTATAAGTTTGAAGAATGTTTTCCTATCAAAAGAATATAAATATTTCAAAAATAAGCACATTTAAAGATCTATCAACCCACATATATTGCAATGAGGTGTCACCTGAAATAAGGTGAATATAGGGGATATAGGAAGATTATCATGAAAGATATTATATCTTGTTGTAACAAAATGTGTTTTTTACAAAATGTTCCTCCTTCAGAAAGACACCAGTATCTCATCTATTATATGAATTGAGTTAGTTCAAATAAAAGTGATTATTGAGGATGAAAGCCATCCTATTATATTTTTCTTGTAGATATGAAATACAACTGAGAAAGACTTGAGTAAAATAAAGAATACTTAATAAAACAGAGCCTGTAAACATTGGAAGCAAATTTGAAAAATGAAAACATGGTATAAAGTATTTAAAAAAGTGGAATTCTTAGCATAAGTATTCATTTCTATCTCTGTAAAAGAATATAAACTCTAGCTCATTTTTTTTTTCTAGAAGGAGTAGTCATTAGAATTAGGGGTTTTTTTTTTCATTGTTTATTTTATGTTTATTTTCTATTGAATGAAACCATTTAGGACCAAAATATTGACTATTATTTCAGTATCATCATTCTCTTGAAAACTTAAAAAAGCAGGTTTAATTATATTCACCACCACCAACAGCAACAAAAAAACATTTTCGAATCAGATTTGTTGTCCTCAATCTTACATTCATTCTTTCAAGATATTAATATTTTGAAAATTCTCTAACAGAAATATTAAGGGAAGGATCTATAGGGACAAACAAAAAGAATTAATAGGAATATATTTAAGTTTGCCTGGAGAATTCAGACTAGACTTCCAAGTTGAGGTGTTACTTAAGCTGATCTTTACTGTGCTTCTTCATTATCAGTGGTTTGATTCTCTATATTAGGCTAAGTGTTTGATCTCTTCAAAGTCATACAGAGTAATTTTAAAATGATGGCTTTTGTGCAAAGACTTCATAAGTCAACAGAAAGAGTTGCATGTATATAATCTGTTTTAATGTGTTTCTTAATGTATCCTTGATGCGTTTAAAATTAATTTTGTTTGAAATTTGAATAATAAAATTAAGTATAAATACTGAACATATGATATGCATAGAAGCATAGAAGTATTCTTAATATATGTGAATTAGTTTTTAAAATTCTATACATTGTGATATTTATCTAAAATTTTTCTTCTTAAATATTGGTTTACATGATACTCAGCAGTATTTCTAACATGGAAAATTATTCAACTTGGCTTTATAAGTCCTTTAACAGTATTTCCATTTTACACTGACAATGAGAGCACATTGACATTACCATCTTCTATTGATTTTTTTAATTAATCAATTTTGTTTTTTGTGAGCAGTTTGAGGTTCACAGCATAATTGAACATAAAGTTCAGAGTTCTCATAAACTCCTGTCCCCACGCATACAAAGCCTTCCCTACTATTGATTTTATCACTTTATAAAATATTCAATGGCTTAAATATTAATTTTTTAAAACTAGATTTTCCTCAATGACTTGAGAAATATATATGTAATTAGAATTCTAACACTAAACAATGCCTATATCTTATATATAAAAAAAATTTTCAAAGCTGGGTGATTACTTATAGCCAAGGTGAATGTACTGAAAATTCATTTCAATAGCTTTACGTAGATAAAAAACCAAAATACATAAACCATTATTTTTCATTAAAGAATATTTGCATATGTATTCATAATTTAATGGTTTTGCCATTCTTTTTACTGTATATATCTTTTCATACTTACTTGCATACTTCTTGAGAAAGTCAAATGTGTATAACCTGTAGCATTTTTATATTGCTAAGAACCAAATATAAAATTCAATTCCCAGAGGCTTTTATGAGTTAAATGGTAAATAAATGTTTAATGTATGTATGTAATTAGAAATTGTATGTAATTAGAATTCTAACACTAAACAATGCCTATTAAAATTTAAACTAAAAACTATCCACAAAGCATTCACTTTCTATCAAATCTACACTCTGCTCGACCCCCTATATACAATGCCCCATATTAATTTTCGAATTAGGGATTTGTAATAATCTGCAAATTTTTAAAGTATAATTTATCCCATTCTTGACAGTTAATCTTTATTTTGAACACTGTTTTAACTGATATTCTTCCCATCAATTTTTTAAAAGACTCAGATATCATCCCTTATAAAATACTGAATTTAAGCTTACCATGCTTTATTGCGTATCACCTTCACATACCTATTATAGTGTTCACTACCTCAGTTCCCATTCACGTCTCAACCCACTGCAATCTCATTCCACTTACCACTGAAGTAGTTCTCACTAAGGTCACTAATAAATGCCTGCTGAGCTCGCATGTGCGGGGCTGGGTCCCCGTGGCTTCCCCCTACGCCTACAGGCCACTGGGGTCCGCATCAACCCTGTGGAGTTCAACCCCGACTTCGTGGCTCGTATGATACCCAAAGTGGAGTGGGCGGCGCTTCTGGAGGCTGCCGACACCTTGCATCTGGTCGAGGTGCCCAAAGGCTGGAGGTGGATGTGCTGGAGGGCACCCTGCAATGCCCAGAGTCGGGACGTCTGTTCCCCATCAGCTGTGGGATCCCCAACATGCTGCTGAGTGATGAGGAAACTGAGACTTAAAAGCGTGCCAGGCCCCGGGTTTTCATTGTGAGCGTGCGTATCTTCGTTTACGTGTATATCCGGTTTGCTATTTCTATCCTGTGTATCCCCAACCCTTGGGCCAGTGACACACCAAACACAGTGTTCTTGAGCTCGGTATTATTTTTTTTTTTTCTCATTAAAGTTTCAAAACCAAAAAAAAAAAAAAAAAAAAAATACGGGTGGCGCCGCCGCTGCCGACTCCTCTCCATCCTTCCCCCGGGACGAGGGGCTGCGCCCGCGGTCAGACCCTTCCAGGAGGGTTAAGCCAAGTAACTGTAGGTGTCCTTTTCACCATCCACTCGCTCCAAATATTCTTTCTCGATCAGAATGTCAATGCATTTCTTAATTAGGGACCCGAGGCTTGAATCTTGAAGACAGCTGGGTCAGTACTTCTCCAAGTGACTGCTGGTGCTTTAGAACCTTCCTCATTTTCATAATTCTCACAATAGCCGCCTGCATTAGTAGTTTGCGGTCTTCCTCGATGTTTCTGTGTGTGGTTTCTTGTTCCTGCTTCTATTCCGTTTCCAATCTTTATTTGAATTTTAAGCAGATGCTCCACATTGAGCATACTTTTCATCTTCAAATTTTCTCTCTTTGGTTTTCATGTCAATGAAAACAACTCTTGTTGATAGGGATTTGTAGGGCTACAGTGTAATGTGTATGAATCCAGTGTGACAAAATATATATTTAATTGACCACATAATGTCTTACGTCAACATAGAAGTAGGGTGGACCATACCTACTGCTTAATTTTAAGAAGAAACCCTACATAAATGTTTGTTACATAAGCCTTGGCCAATGGTTACTCTGTATTTGCTAATGACCTTCCAATTTATTATCTTGATGCACAGAAAGAGCTAAACAATTAAGAGTGTCAGCAAGGCTTTTGTGTCTACATTTTAATGGTGTTGGCAGAGGGTTAACAAAATTGTTCCTCTTCTGCAAGAGAATTTTATTTTCAGTTAAATTTCCTAGCTTTGTTTCCCTAGAAACGGGTAAGGATGTTATTTGTCAACTAAGTTACTAAGCAACACTGCTTAAGGTAAAACGACTGCTTAATTGAAGGCTGACTTAAACCAAGGGACAATAAATACTTGATAGGAAGCCCTATTGCAAGGTTTCTCTGAGTGTAGAGACTCATAATTGGGCATGTACCTTGTACAGTCCATGAAAGATCTCTCTACGGAGTTGGTACAAAAGATTATGGCTCCTGTGGAATGTGAGGCTTTTAATCAAGGGTAGTTTCCACACCTGTAGATTCTGTATTTTATCTCCTTTCCACCTGAGCTGTTACCTGGGTGGAAGAGAGCTCACCAGGGCTGTATGGGTTTACAAGAACTGCTGCAAGACTCCTACTGAGAGGAACACCTACTGAGGAGGCCCTCCTGGCAAGCTGAGGTTCCTGCCCTAATCCTTTTGATTAGACTGGTACAACTGAAATATTGATTCAACTTCCAGATGCTCCGACATTTCCAGATTCTCAGCATCTATGTAATTTTCATTCAATATTTTTCTCTATGTGTATATTTGTATGCCAAATTTTCAAATTATGAAAAATCTTAACTATAGCAGGGCTAACATATTTAGACTCACATAGTATTAACAATAACTATTATGATATAGGGGATTTATTGAGATCTCTCTAATATGAAAACCTAATTTTTCATGCAGATTCTGAGTTGCAGCCTAGACAAAGTAGGAGAGGAGACAGATAGAAAAATATTATATCTTTCATCATATTACATGGATTAACAGCCTATACCATGAGTTATATGTTTGATAGAAATGGAATCAAATTTTAATTTTCAAAACATAAATGTTGAAAATATACTTAATTACTTGAAGGTTTTATATAAAATGCACATAATTTGCCGTATGGGTATTTTCAAATGTGCTTTATTAAGTATATGATTCATTCAGTAGTCATTTTTTTTCTCCCTTATTTTAAATTATAATTTGGAAATATAACATATGCACAAAATCAAACATATTTAGACCATGTTTGATAACAATGTCAGAAGTAATCAAAATCTTAGGCAATAAAATATTCACACTTGATATTATAAACTGAGCATAAATTTGTCTACTTTTCAACATGGAGACAATCCAATGCTGCTCTAATTATAAATTAAACTTATTTTCAAAAATCAAAAGTATTTAAAATGCAAATGCCCTTTATAGCAATTTCAACTTCAATATTTAAGATATATCTTATTAAACCTTCTCCCACAATTTTTTCATTTTGTTTCTCTTATTAGCCTTCAGTCATTGTGTGTTTTATTTGTGTTAATACATGTTTAAGCTTGTGGACTACATCTCTAAGAAATACCCATAAACATGGCTATGCTTAATTTTGAGTATTTAATTCACAGTGAATTAAGATAAATATTTGACAAGTGTCTGGGTTGCTTGAACAGTTATTTCTATTCTCTCAGTGAATGTTTATGTAATTATCCTTTTGATACTATCATAACTGTCTATGTTACCTGCCCACAAGTTCTGAGATATTTATTTACTTCATTAATTACTTTATGCAGAGAGAACATACTGGACTTCTGAAATGCAGCCAAAGAAATAGCAAGTATAGTAGATTTCAGGTACAATATTTTAGAATAGCAGATTGTTTCTCACTGCCAGAACAAGGTAATTCATTCCACCGTAAAATGACGATCAAAGGAACGTTATCAATCACACTAGCTGATAAACTTTTAATGCAGAGATTAAGAATTGGACTTAAATTCCTTAAAGTAATAAGCATAGATTTCATGATTTTTTCTTAAAAGCAAACTTTTCAATCTAATGTATGAAAATAAATGAGTGATACAATTGGCAGAAAATATTCCTGGACAAAGAAGTATGAAAATGAATGTCTTCCAATCTGTTTGAATGTGAGTTAAATGAATGTATTCAAGAGCAAATTAGGTCCCTAGTGATAATTACAGTGGGCTCTAATATGTTTAATATAGTATAACCTTGTTTGTATTTTGGCTTTACCATACTTTTAGTATCAGTTTAAACAATCTTCAAAGAAATGTACTTTCTCCTTGAGCTATGTATAGTAGTAATAATAGTAATAGGTCAAGATACATGAACAGAAAATTGCTGAGAGTTTAACCAGACATTCAAAATAAAACTATTGTTGTTAATAGCTAAAAAAAAAAAAAAAAACAAAAACTGAGACTTAGAGATGATTATCAAAAGATGAATGCTCCAGTAGTGTCTCATTTTCAAAATTTTTTTTAAAAGTATGAATTATGAGGCTAAGTATTCAAGTTACCAGAATTATGTCTTAAAGAACAACTTAGAAATGTAAGTGGAAATCACCAGGATCTATCACATATGTGTTATTATCCAATGTAGTGGTTAATTTTATGTGTCAACTTGACTGGGTATGCCTGTGAGGGTGTTTCAGGAAGAAATTAGCATTTGAATTATCGAACTAAGTAAAGAAGATCCACCCTCATCAATGTGGGCAGGCATCAACATATTGGTTGAGGGCCCAAACAGAACAAAAAGGTGGAGAAAGGGGAAAATCTCTCTCTCTCTCAAGCTGGGACACCATTTCCTGCACCCTCAGCTCTTCCCCCACATTCTCAGTTCTCAGGCCTTCAACCTTGGACTGGGAGTTCCAGCATCAACTCCCTCTTGTTTCTCAGGCCAACAGACTCAAGCTGAATTACACTACCAGCTTTTCTGGGTCTCCAGCTTACAGATACCAGATTGTGGGACATCTCAGTCTCCATAAACCAGTTCCCTTCAAAAGTATCTTCTCATTTATCTATATAACTATCCTATTGGTTCTGTTTCTCTAGAATTACTTAACACATCCAACTACGTCACTTACCCAATGTTTTTCTAATCTAGTTTCTAAATTGAAAAGAAGAGACCACAGAGTACTTCTGTGTTTGTCTTTCAGCACATCTGAAGATTCCTCTTTCTATCCTGGAGAGCAAGATGACAAAGCGTAAACTGGTTGATAATACTGTAGACTAGTATGATGTTTAGTTAAACAAAGCATGCCAATTAATATTAAACTGAAAGGAGCCTTTCATTATGTGATACAGGTTTCTATACTTGGTGATATAATTTTCTAAAATATTTTCTAAAATATTTAATATTATCATTTTTGTAATTATCCTTTTTTATTGTTTTCAGAACAAAAGAGAAAATAGATGATTAGTTAAATCAATAGCTCTCAAAGTGTGGTCTTGTTAGTCTTTCATGGCCCTAAGACTCTTCAGTGGGTCCAAAAGTTCAAAACTATATACATAATAATACTAGGACATTATCTTTTTGCTCTCATTCACTCAGTAGTGTCAGTGAACATTTTCAGAGGCTGCAATAGTATGTGATGAAATGCAAATACTTTTGATAATCCAGATTTCTTATATTAAGCATTATATAAAGGAGATCTGAAAACTGTAAAGAGATACTACTATTATGAATTCTTTTATTTTCAAAAATACAACCATCTTTAGGAAAAGAAAAATGTTATCTATGTTTACAGAAAATAAGCTTATTGTTATATTTAAATCAATTAAAAATCAATATTTTAATTATTAGTTTTACTTTCTAATTTAGTAAACATTGCTAGAGATAATCTACATAAACACTTCAGGATCCTCAATAATATTTAATTATTCTGGTTCCTGAGAAACCAACAGTTTATGAAAAGAAAATGTTTGAGAACAAGTGACTTAAATCATTAGATTTATAATTTATAATTCAATAATATCAAAGTAAGAATAATGGCAAAATATCGTTAATGCCTAAAGAGCAATAACAAAGTCTCGTACATGTAGAAGATCAGGGGAAGTGGTATCTATACCCATGCCAGGTACAACCATAAGACTACATGTTTAAACACATAATTCCTGTCAGGATCCAAGGCATCCAAGACTGGAATTAAAGTAAATAACAGTTTCCCTTAACTCCAAATGTATCTGAAATATTGTATATCATTAGGGTATCATTTCTGAATTATTTTGGGCCTCACACTTTTTAGGTAAGGTAATGCTCTAGAGAATTTTTATTCGTCATCTATGATTGGATTAACAAAATACCACAAAATTAGCGTCTTACAAAAACACACATTTATTATGTCACAGCTTCTATGGGTCAGGAATCTGGGCACAGCTTAGCTGCATCCTCTGCTTTAGTCTCTCACAAGCTGCAATGAGTTTGTCATCCAGGGCTGGACTTTAAACTGAAAGTTTGGTGTGGGAAAGGACCCACTTCTAAGTTTATATAGTTGCTGACAGAATTCAGTTCCTAGCGACTGCTGGACTGTTGGCCTCAGTTTCTATCTGACTCTTGGCTGTGAACTGCCCTCAGTTCCTTGTCACATGGGCCTCTCTAATTCAGCTGCTTGCTTCATCAAACTGCCGTAGTCAGAAAGCAATAGGGAGTCTTAGAAAGACACAAGTCACAATCTTCAGACTAGTGCTCTCCCAACTGAGCTATTTCGGCCACCCTACAAGTCACAATCTTATGTAACCCAATCACAGATATGATATCTCATCCATCTTGCCATATTTTATTGCTTACAAGCAAATCGCCAGGACAGCCAATCCAACTCACTGCAACAGGAGGAGATTACACAAGGGTGTGGATACCGAGAGAGATCGTTAAAGTCACTTTAAGTATACCTAGTAATACCTGACTAAATTCCCAAGCACAGAAAAAAATAATGTCCAGTTATTATAAAAAACATGTTTTCACTCATGCATGCATTTTCTGATCATCGATTTTGTGATAAGCTCAATTTATGATGTGACTTAGGATGAAAAGAAAACCACGCAATTACCTTCTGTTCTAAATCAATATGAATTTCCTAGATGAAGGACAATAAGCAAATACTATCCTTTAGCAATTCTAATAACTTGCTATTGGTACACTGGGCAATGGTATATCAAGTTTACTAAGGTCATTGCTAACGTGACACTAGAATTAAATCCTGGTGGACTAGGGAGCATGAGTGAGGTAAAAAGCTATCTTTGAGAAATAAAGACTGTCATGTAAAATGGGACTAGCAGAAGCAGATTCACAGGATAAAATAACTTGAAACCTTCTGGAAATTGCATCAAGGGGACGGGTTTTAAAAGTTAGGAAGGGGTCAGATCATGAAGGATGTGTCTGCTAATAAAAGTCATTCAATCTTTTCACCTGAAAGTTACTGAAAAATATAATTTCTAACTATGATAAGTTGTACTTTCACAGTGTAATCCATCAATCAATTAATGATACTATTTAGTGATATCATGCTGGAATTAATGGTGTGAAATGATTCGGGGAATTTAGATTACTATCAGCAGGAAATTAAGAAGCCTTCTATAATTAGCCAGGTAAGAAATTTGGAAGATTTGAAGAAAGATACACTCTCAGAAAATAGAAACAGGATCACATAAGATAGATATTCACAAAGTGGGCTCTGTTAATAGATAACTTTTTGAGAGGGTGATAGAACAGTGTAGACATTTCTCCTCCCTTAGGACTTGATAGTCTCCACTTCTACTAAGGTCCCAGGTGATCGTTATCATGCTGCTCCTCAAAACACATTTTAAGTAACGCAAGACCAAACTACTAAAGGTTTTATGATTAGAAATGGCAGGAGCGATCAAGACAAAGCATGTAGCATACACAACCGCATACCCACACACTCACACGGATCTAAAGAGAAGAATAAAAGTAGCTAAGGAGATACATGGACTAAACCACCATAACAAAAAGCGAGGCTGATAGTGACAAATGAAAGTACAGGTATTTGTATCTGGAGAGGCAGATTCTCAGAGTGGTCTTAGCAGTTGCAGAATGATTTTACGGTAACTTTGGTGACGTGCAATCTATTTTACTACCTCCTTTGGTTCAAGAAAATTAACTTCTCATTAATCTCTACAACTGAAAAGGACCAGGTTAATGTTGGGAGGTATACTGGAAGGAAAGAAACAATGTATGTGGCAAATGGCAATTACACTTTTGATTAACACTGTTCTAGCTTGTTTCCTCATTTTCTGTAAAGAGGGATGCAAATAAAACTCCAAAAAGAATGGTAAAGATGGAATGAATATAAGGAAAGATTTCAACTTTATCCCTTGAGGAGAATGGAAAACAAAAGGTTGACTGAAAATAATTAAAAGTGTTACTAGAAAGAATTGACAAGTACTGTATATTTGAGCTGTGGATTCAACTTGTAGTAGCAACGGTGTACATAACTGTTTAACTTTTTATTTCCGCCCCCTTTTAGAGCAAATGCTTTTTCTTTTTTCTACCCCATATTCCTTCTTTTCTGGAGGAGAAGTATTTTCAGTGTGGTAATTGTGCTTTCTTCCTGCTCCAAATCTATTTCCTATACAATCTGCTAACTTCTGATTTAACTCTCTGTTTACTGGGGCTGGTTGATTAGGTGTGGGATAGTTGATTGGGTGTGGGAGTCTTTTCCTGGAAACTTCTAAACTGAAGCTGAGATTGCCTATTATTCTCTGTTGGAATATCTAATATGTAAAATTTGGAGCATTGAGTCCCATCAGTTGACAAATTCGGTTCGAAATGAGAACGGAGCCAATATACAAAGAAAAGCAAGCATATGAGATTATATATATATGAATTAGAGATTCTTGTTCTAAATGATTCTGCCATTCTCTGGCTTTTCTAATCTCCAAGAGTTTTGATCATCAAATGTTCCACAAACACTGCAGGCACATAATCACCACTACCTCCTGAAGTCTATGCCAGGGCTGGTAAGAATTTTCTTTTGCAGTAAAAAAGGTATGACAAATTCAACCTCAAAATAACATTATTCACAGTAAAATACAAAATAATATATTTTCCATTTATTTCCTTTTCTGAATTTTGTCATAGGCACTACTCTATAGGGTTCAATAAAGTTCATTTTTATGTCAACCAAACTTGATTGATTTGGTTCAGCTTCATGGCTTTGCACTGAGGTATTGCTCACCCTCAAAGAATGCTAATCAAGTAATTCCATGACATCTATATAACCTTGCAGTAAAAGTACACCAATGTAAATGTGGGTGAATTACAATCTATTTGATGCCTGATTTACCCCACAGCTGTATCCAGCAATGAAATATAGCAGCTAGGAACTAAAGGTTGGGTGGTTTTCAAACAAATTAGGAGTTATATGGTAAAGAGGGTAGATCCCTGGTGGAACACTAAGAATGAATTGGGTTATTTAAAAACTCTTGGTTTTGTCAGGATTTGGTTTACATTTGAATTTTCTTCTGACTAAAATAAGTTAGAAGTTGGACAGACACACATATTTGTATTTCTTTGCTAATCTACTTAGAATCACTGAGGAGTATTTCATCAAAGCTACTGCAGAAAAGTTTAATATTTAAAAATATTGACTGATAGAAAAATAGGATATGCTTAACTACAGGGCAGAGCCAGTTTCTACCTGTGCCACTCCCACTTAACAGTACCACTTAGGGCCTGTTCAAATACCCCTGAGTGTATATTTGCTCTGAATGTTTACTGAAGGGAATTTAGGTTCATATTTTTGAAAGTGAATAATATCGCCGTAGTATTATAAAAAGAGAGATAAGCTTCCTTTATCTGTAGAACAAGTTTAGAAAATTCAACAGTGGTATAATTTTCTGACATGTTTCTACAGTGATATGAAAAAGGCACCATTATGATAGCCAACCAGTAGTTTTAGACATCTTGTTTTACTTATGAACCTTAAGTAGCAATTTACACCTTGAGGAAATTGACAACTGCCTGATTAATGTTCATGCTAATCATAAACACTTTTTTACAATAGAGATATTAAACATTAATCAATTTAAAATCTGGTATTTCCAATTCTTATGCATCAAAGTACTGATTTGGAATATCTCTTAAAATGTAATATGGAATTAAACAATTCAAACTTATATAGAAGAATGAGGTCATATAGTTTTACTATGCAAAGAAAAAGGGAATTTAATAGTAATTAATCTAAAAATAGTTTTTTCTCAAAGGTATCAATTTAGAATCAGTATTTATACTGTTTCCATAAAGTTCATCATTATATACATGGAGTAACTAAGAATTTATTGATAATTTTGATGAAGCATATTCAATTCAAAAACAAAGGCAAGTTTAAACATAAATTACATGATTTAACAATTGAGGAAAGTTCAACTTTTAATATCTTTGCAGTTCTACCACGTATCTGAAAACATAATATTGCGTATATAGAATATATGGGTAGTAATATAGCCTATGGTTCATTGTTCAACAAGAAAATGATTAGATACGAAAAAGGAGATAGTATATTTGATATTAGTATAAGAAAACCTGGTAAATCATTTTGAGATAAAGAAATAAAGGATATTTTGAATTTTAATTGCACTGTAACTTACAACAGTCTGATATTAGACATGTCACTTAGGCTGCCATCTCTTCTCTCTGCCTTGGGTCACATCACGCTCTTTCTTTTATGGAAAGCCACCTAAAATTATCTCCTTTTTCCTTTCCCTATTAACTGAACAAGAAATGAAACATTTCTTTAAAAAAAAAAAGGGGTTCACAAATGCTTTAATTAACTTAATAAAACTAATTTCCCTCCCTCAGACATCACTGGAGTTATTGTTATACACAATTAGTGATTGTATTTCATTCGAATTAGTTTAATGATCCAAAGGTAACTTTTTGCCAGTAGGTTATCCTTGCCCTTATTTGGAACAGTTCTGAATTGTGAGATGCATTTCCATTCAAATTTCAGATTTCACAATCTCTATTGGCCAATTTGGTTGTGTAAATAGGTGTTTTATTAATAATGCTCCTGATGCAAGATTATGTGCAACTACTATGTAACTAAAATATAATCTGCATGAATTAAAAACACTCTGACACTGTATAGAACAGTGAACTCTGCTCAAGATTATGTAACAAACTAAATGGGAAAAGAATTTGAGAAAGAACAGATACATGTATAACTGAATCACTTTTCTGTACACCTGAAACTAACACAACATTGTTAATCAACTATACTCCAATATAAAATAAAAATAAAAATAAAATAAAATAAAATAAAAGTAAAACAAAAATACTCTGACAAAATTATTCTTTTTACCTAATAGCTAAAGAACAGATCCTTGGCAATATTAATTTGTGTAAACATTTCAGAATCAACCTGCTTATGTGAAACTTTGGTTACTTCAATCAAAAATCCACATTGACAATTTGTGTTATTTAACTGTTTAAATAAAATGAAAGAATGGATACTCATAAGGAACAATTTTATATCCAGCTAAGTTATGTAGGATTATCTGAAAAATCCCACCATAAACAAATTGTGATTTATCCATATAAGAGGATATCCCTCAGAAATTAAAAATGATTAAAATATTGATACATACAATATGATGAATCTCAACATATTTATGCTGAGTGATAGAATCTATGAAAAAAGAGTACAGATTGTATGAAAATTCAAACTGAAAGATAGTGGCAGAAATCATAGCAGTGATTATCTGAATTACAAGGGGACTTGAGAATTTTTGTAGGTGATTGACCAAGACCGCTATGTTGACATTTTGATTCTAGTGATGGTTCTACAGGTGTATGGATATCTAAAAATATGTCACATTTTAAATATGTGCAGTATACTGTATTCAACTATACATCAATAAAACTAAAAATAATTTATGAAAAAGGGAATGCTATTTAAGAGCAAGCAAAATTTCAGGGAAGCAGGAAAATAGCAACAATTCCTTGGGTAGGAAATAAAATTTGTAGGGAATTTGTGTGAATGTTCTATTATACAAATAAATTGAGAGATCTCAAGTTATTTCCTTCTACCCCCACCCTGGAAAATGTGGCAGTTATTTTGTAGTAACCATCAAAATCTATTTCAAATTAATTTTGACCAACTTGCTTTAAAATCTGTATTTTTAATAGTATAGCTTCATATATTAATTTTTGCACGGTTGCTGTAACATCCAGTGCATATAAACCCAATCAAAGTGTTATTTCTTTAAAAGCCATATGCATTTTAATTTAAAAAAACAGACCATTTATTAACGATTTAAAATTATTTTTACAATTTTTTCCCAAGTATTTAACACTCAGTTTTTTCCTGTCCAGTAATTTGGTTTGAAAATTGGGCAGAGTGTATACTAGTATGTAGCAGCTCTGGATTCTATTTTGTTCCTCTGATGGTTCTTTTTGTTTGTTTAAATTTAATTTTGGAGGTAATTAACTTGACTGCAGTCAGACTGTAAAGCCTTCCTACAGCATGGTGAGCAACCATTGGTTCTGATTTCTATGCTCAGTTTGTCTGTCTCTGTTTATCTGTCTTTAACTTTTGTCACTCTGTCTAGCTCCCTAAAGATTTCCTATACTTTTATAGTGTTTACCCTTAGCCTGTGATTATGTGGTGCCTTGAACCATTAAGGCTACAGGCAACTGCCCTTCCAACTGAGAATGAGCAAGGAGCATATTCAAGGCTGTGTCACGTTCACAATTACCCTCAGGCCTTCTATTTTTCACTGGGCTCTGGGCTTTCTCATGAACATGCGGAGTCTATCAGTAGTCAGAGATTATTTCAACCTCTCTATGGCTCTCACAATTCCAAACTCTACTCTTTGAATATTCAGCTGATCTGCAACATCTGAACCTGGTGGGGGAGGGGATGGGGAAAGGTGACAAATATGCCATATCTATCAGAAGCAGTAGCAGTTTTTCATGAGTAAATAATTCTCTACTGTTATCCAGTGTACTAAAATAATTGTTTTAAATAATGCACTCCAGTTTTATCTGTTTTCTACATAGACAAATTACCTAATTCCATGTCTCTATAACCAGAAACAGAGCTCCATGAAGCTTTATTTTCACGTATTATAAATATTCCTTTAATTCACTATCAATGTTTAAGTATTGTGCAAAATTGTCAAAATTATACTTGTTCTTTTCAAAAAAATCGATCTACCCAACTATCTCTAACATATTTTATTATAATTTTTAAGCTAATCCGCATCTGACCCCTGAAGGAAGAAGTACAATACCCTTTGGAAGGATTAATACACAAAGCATCACAAATATTTAGGCTTTCTAGTGGTTGCATGGCTAGAGGGTGATGAGACACTGGATTTCATCTAAAATCCTCTGTTGAACATCCTTCAAAGGGTTTCCTTGCTACCATTAAGCCATGATAGTATAGAACAGACAGTGACAAAGGTTTAAATGTCTCCAAATGATTATTTTGAGTCTTAGCTTGGCAGACCAAGTTCTATAAAACAAAACACTTCCACAGGTAGAAAAAACTTCAAGGGTTTTTATACAAGATGACAGTGTTTATATTTTTAACAGAATTAATGACTGTGTTGTGAATGAATATATCCTAAAAAGATAAAATGGGAAAAGATGACATATCTAAGGAAAGTGAATCCATTTTGGTAGGGACAGTGACTTTGTACTTGAGAAATAAGTATTTAGTCCAAAGCCAGAAGAAAACTGTGTGTTAATTGTACATGTGATGTTACTTTTCCACTTAAGATAGATTTCAAAAACAGTTACTAAAAATATATTATTCAATGATTATGTTTTCATTAGTAGTTTCACTTGTACCTAATAATTTTCTTATTTTATTTGGATTTACTTCTTAGGAAAATAGCTACAGATATCTACTCTCATCCCAGACTAAGTCATTTCAGTATACATGGTATCTCAAAATGGGCTTAACAAAATGCAAGTTAGTACTAACAGCACCCATAATCCTTTGCAGAGACATCTCTTAATATTTTATTGTAATATTCTTAAAAAGTATTCATGTCTAATGTTAATAACTTAGAAGAGACAGACAGATATCTAGACCCATTCTCAAATCATTCTCCAAATCCAACTAATCATTGGCAGATGTTCTATTCACATTTTTAAAGAAGTGTTACCATTACTTTTTTTTAAGTGTTGAACTTTTTATAACATTGTGTCTATTATAATTTAGATAATTATAAATCAATCTGTCTTCTGACTCTTCCACTCACCTTTTCTCTCATTCTTTCCATCTATCTGTCCAGTCATCTCATGATCTCTTTCTAACAGTGGAATTTTTTTTCATACCAAGTCCATGTAAAAATAAATAATATCCCAGCTTTTAGCGCAGTCACAATAATAGAACTATTTCCATAATAGAGGGATACTAACTAAAATCGGTCCGTTAGGCCCTTGAGAGAAAAGGGTAATAAGTGCTGATTTCCTTATTGTTTGACAATGAAAAAAAAAAGATTAAATCTGTCAAACAAACTATCATCTTCACTTTACTAGCAGCCTTTGTGGTATTGATTTTGACAAAAGGCCTTTCAAACAGAACAATTATGTTTAGTTGCCCAATTATCCTTTGGAATTCAGGTGTTTTCCCATTACAGAAGTTCAGAGAAGTTCTTTTAGTTGGAGTGTGAAATTATTTCCAAGTGAACATCAAATCCTAGACTTAGGAGGAAGTTCAGATGCCTTGACTTGGCCTCATATTCTCCAAATCTAAAACATTGCTGGCAGATATTCTGTTCACGTTATTAATTCTTTAAAATTCATAGTCTATGGACTTTCTAATATCCTCTTGTACTGAATAATCATGACAATCACAAGTTCCTATCAATATTCATTTCCTGTTTAAAATGCAATTCCTTTGGTCTTTTTATATGGCATATGGACTCTCGGATTCTAATAGTTTCTTTAAAAATGAGAAATCACACTTTATTTTTCTTTTAAACTGATTTATACTCTACCTTTTTTTATACACATACATGTGTTACAGAAATATTTTTTATAGAAATATC
Source organism: Eschrichtius robustus (assembly GCF_028021215.1). Taxonomy (NCBI): domain Eukaryota; kingdom Metazoa; phylum Chordata; class Mammalia; order Artiodactyla; family Eschrichtiidae; genus Eschrichtius; species Eschrichtius robustus. Next base: position 125,017,461 of record NC_090829.1, read on the forward strand.
ACATAAAATCAAGATACAATTTCTCCCCGTTTGTTTACCATTTCACACAGTTTAGTTGGTCCCTAATTTTAAAATACATGGCAAGACAGTACTGAGAAAATTCTGTCACTGTCATTTAAAAAATATTTTTAGGAGAAATTATTATCAAGAACAGTGAAGAAATGGAAACTGATAAAGAGTTGGAAGAAAAAAAATGTAAAAATAATCAAAAACACTTATCAGGAAAAAAATGCCTATTTTTTCAAAGTTTTGGTCAGTGTTACATGAAAAAATTAACAATTTTATTCTACCTTTTCCCTATCATAATTTATTACTAGGCAGGAAATTCTGTCAAAAACAAATTATGAAATTGCTGAGATATCACAGCACAAACAATGGATAACTCAAGCCTTTTCTCCATTAGAATTTCTAAAGTAGGAAAAATAAATCTATCATCTAAACGGTGTATTACATAGAAATCATGCAAATTCACAGTGCATTTTTTATTTCTGTAATTCTGGGATGCTTTGCTTCATATTCTAGATTGTCATACATAAACAGATTTGTTTTTTATTTTTTTTCTTTAGTTTTAATTGCTTTATTTTGTAATTTGACTGAAATCAATAGTGTCAGGGAATAGGGGAGGGAAAAACAAGCAACACTAAGAAGGTGACAAGGAGGTAATTTAACCTATCGTTTCTTGCTGAAATACCAATAAAGAAGGAATTATCAAAAATTACATCTTTACCTCCCACAATTCCACACTCAAGTGAAAATTTTCCCCAAGTGGTGAGTTTTTAATTTGAATTTGAATATGTTATTTTTTTTAATTAAAAATGGTGACATCCAATTTGTGGACAGTTAGAGAGTGAACAATTAATTAACAAAGAGTCCAAGCATTGTTTGAAATTTTAATTTAAATTTCAATAAAATTATACTTCCAAACTCTTAGATATTATACTTCCAATATCTGCTGATATATTCTATTCCATTGCTTTGCACATTAAGTAAAATAGAGAGAATAAAAATAAAGACAAATCTGTTTTCACCTGCAACATCCAAATACTAACAAGTTTTTTCACAGTGAAGAGTAAAATGTCTCTTAAAAAAAAAAAAAGATGTGGACTACACATTTCACAATGAATTTATGTTAAATGGAAACTTTGTAGAACACATTTGGCTACCTTTATTTGCCTTTCATTGTTTTTGGAAAGGGAGTAAGTATACTCCATTTAACAACTCAGTGGACTCTATTAGAGAGATTTCTAAAAATTATATCCAATTAAATCTAACATTATTTGTCTCCTATGAAAAACTGAATTATCACATTCACTAAAGTGAAACATTGTTTCTTTCCTTTTGCTTACAACAGGTTCTAGGATTTCCATGACCAAAGCATAACTAATTTCATAAATTCACAACCAATCAAGGAGTCAATTCATGTCAGGACTGGCTGAGTATTAAAGAAGATAGATTAATTCTATCTTTTAAGAGATTTTCAAAGTATTCTAGCATATAAGCACTATCCTAAGAGAGACAAGGAAAACACAACTTGGCCTCCCACCAAAGAAGAATATTTCTTCTTAATGATTAACGGATATTCTAATTTTTATTGATATTTCATATGTTGTACATCATGGAAAATATTACTAGTGTTACGAAAGGGAGAAAGTGATAGGAGAAAATGAAAGCTGGCTCTCTCCATTGGTGCTATGTGTCTAAGATAATGACAATGAAATATACAGATAAGAGCAGAGATAGAAACTAGAATGGCCCTTAATGTATTTTTCTATAATTTTATGTTTTTTACTCTAATCTTAATTTTATTTTTTTTTAATTTTGGAAAATAATTCCAGCAATATTTAGTTAACTACCTGAAATATTTACTGATGTAAATGGTGAAATGCTAAGGTTGGTTTTTTTGTTTGTTTGTTTTTAATGGTATTTAAAAAGCATACATGAGATTTCAAAAGAGTATGGGAAATTCTCAGTTGCCAAAAATGAGGTGTTTATATGAATCCAAAGTGGGTGCTGAAGCCAGGGGCTACCATAGGACAACTACCAGTCATAGTGTCACAATGGGAAAAGTTTTCATGGTTGTGCTGAAAACAAGAGATGGGGCATAAGCCCAACTTATAAAAAGCAGTAGGTCCATGCAAACAAAACTCTCAGTGAAAGTCTACCAGGAAAAACAAAATCAAAAAAGGAAAGAAAAGTGACATATTCAAAGTGATAGAAAGGTGACACTTGCCACCAGGTTATGGGTGAATGAGAAAGTTTTCTCTGAGAATCCTTAAACAGGGTGGAGACTCATGAGTTTAGGGTTAAAGTTCACACTATAAGCACATGCAAAGGACACCAATATGATACATTTATTTAAAGTGTTCCAGATGATCCACAACCTTATTCAAAAAGTAAGCAAAAATTCTCTGGAATAGTAAGTCCTCAAACAGATTTGTTAGAATTTTTCCAGATGAAGTTCAAATGAGCATGTTTGCAAACAAACAAAAAAGTCATACCATGAAACAGGCTGACATTCAAGAGTAATTCAACAAATATTATTTGAGCACTAATTATATTCTAGATACTGTTCCAAATTCTAGGCATCTTATAGGAAACAACAAAGGAAAAATAACCCTTGCATTATGGGGCCTATGTTCTGGTTAAGGAGAGACAGAAGAAATTCAATATATAACTGCATGATATGGGTATGGTTAAAGGTAGTATCTTCTATGGGAAGCTATGAGTAAGCTACATGGAGAGTGTAGAGCTTGGAGATATCATAATGATTAAGAAGCAATAGAAACCAACCAATCAAAATAACCAACAGTTCTCCAGTGCCTTTTGCTACCAGTGACATCAAAAAGAAGAATTAACCAGAAAATTAAACAGATGAAGCCAAAAAAGAAAGAATAAAATTGAGATGTGAAATTACCTAGATTATGTCATATATTGCAAATATGATAGAGAAAATAAGAGGTAAGGAATACTAAATCAAAAAAGATTTTTTAAAGTATGCTTTAAAATAATCCAGTCAAGTAGAAAATGAGAGAATAACCCATTAGAGAGCCAACATTTTACCTATGCAGTATTGTAGAATTTCCTAGGACTGAAGAAACCCATGATTCAGAAAGCACAGTACACCCACCCCCCCCATCAGTACTAATAAAAATACTTTTATTAGTAACTAAAGTAACTAAGATAAAACTAGAGACTAACATATGGAGCATAATAGTATGGATTATCTACAAGAAAGATAGTGAAACTGAGAGCAGATTTCTCAACAATAGAGAAGGAAATCTTCAGGATGCAGAGAGAAAATGTTCGTCTAATCGGACTGTGAGCTTACTATAAGACATATGCACAATTGCAAAGATCTCTGTAGACTCCATTTTATTTGACAGAAAATAGTTGAATTGAAGGAAGACTGAAGCATGTCATGTCTGGGGTTACCAGGAAAGATTCTTTCCTCATTCCAATGAAAGCTTCATGACACACCATTCCCAATACATTATTCTGCAGAGGTACCAAAAGCAGGATACCCTCTGAAAGTCACTTCCAGACATTAACTAATTAGCATATGCACAAGAAAATAAATGTCACATTTACAGAATGACAGATTCAGCTCCAGGTGCTCTGGTCGTCATATATGATCCTCCTAATGTGCAGTTGCACACTTGTATCTACAATTGATCAAAATTAGGCCTATCATTTGCAGGTCTTGTTAAATCATATTATATCAACTACACTACAGTAACCAATTTAATTTAAAAATTTGGAAATGGGGGCAAAACAAACATTTTCAGAAAAAAATGATTTTGTACAATAAGAAGCTCATTTTTTAAATCAGTGAATAAATTTTGAAAAGAAAGGTAACACCTGCAAAAATGAATGTCTGAAATTCAACATGAAAAGATTAACAAAGAAGTTGGTTAACCTCTGGATAAATCAAAATGTCAATGGATTGCATTCTAAAATATTTAATACTTAGCATCACATATGGAATAGTACTTGTTAATACATAAAGTAAATATTAACAGACATAAAGAGAAAAACTTACAGTAACACATTAATTGTAGGAGTTTTCAATACTCCACTTAAATCAGTGGACAGATCATCAACAAAAAAAATCAATAAGGAATCACTGGTTTTAAATGACACATTAGACAAGATAGACTTAATAGATATATATACATAGAACATTTCATCCAAAAGCGACAGAATACACATTCGTTTTCAAGTGCACAGCATGGAACATTCTCAGAATAGATCACATGCTAGGCCACAAAACAAGCCTCAGAAAGTTTAAGAAAATATAAATCATTTCAAATGTCTTTTCCAACCACAATGCTATGAGACTAGAAATCAACTACAAGAAAAAAATAAACAAAACAAAACTGTAAATAGCACAAATACATGGAGGCTAAACATATGTTACTAAACAACCAATGGATCAGTGAAGAAACCAAAGAGGAAATCAAAAAATACCTGGAGACAAATGAAAACAGAAACACGCTATCCAAAATCTATGGGATGCAGCAAAAGCAGTTCTAAGAGGGAAGCTTATAGTGATACAAGCTTACCTCAAGAAATAAGAAATCTCAAATAATCAACCTAACCCTACACCTAAAGTAATTAGAAAACGAAAAAACAAAACCCAAAGTTCTTAGAAGGAAATAAAGATTAGAGCAGAAGTCAATGAAATAGAGAATAAAAAGTAGAAAAATATCAACGAAACTTACAGGCGTTTTTTTTTTTAAACAATAAATAAACTTATCCAAAGAAAACAAAAACACCAATTCAAAAAGATGTATACACCCCATGTTCATTGCAGCATTAATCATAATATCTGATATTTGGAAGCAACCTATGTATCCATAGACAGATGAATGGATAATGAAGCAGTGGTATACACACACACACACACACACACACACACAGTAGAATACTGTTCAGCCATAAAAAAGAATGAAATCTTATCATTTGTGGCAACATGGATGGATCTCAGGGTATTATATTAAGTGAAATAAGTCAGAAGACAGACACTGTATGTTTTCATTTATATGTGGAATCTAAAAACAAAAACAAATATAACAAAACAAAAAAGTCATAGATACAGAGAACAAAGAGGTGTCTACCAGAGGGGAGAGGGTAGGGGGTTGGGGGTAAAAGAGAAATAGGTGAGGGAGATTAAGAGGTCCAACTTCACCAGTTACAAAATAATTAAGTCTCAGGTACAAAATAAAAATAGTTGAAAGAGTAGTTCAATACTTGTAAAATACTGTTTATAATTTGATGATTCCTCCCAAGTGTTAGTCTTTCAATTGAATTTTATAAAATTCCAATCAATTTCTATTTGTGAATATAATCATGAATTTATTTTAATGTTCCAATTTCTTAGTTTCATTGGCAAATATTTATATATCTTACTAATGTGAATTTAAAGTTCATTTGAAAAATAGGTTTCCTTATAGAAACTCAACATTATATCATGAAAGTATGTATTAATCTATTCAGTGAATACAATTGTAGACTATTATAAAATGCTACTCAATTTTAAAATTTATTTGTAAGAATCTTAATTTATTCAAGTCAACTAGGTATTTTGCACAGGAAAGAAGTGAAAGCTAGATAACCCATATGTGAGTAGGTATGGCTGTGGATATACATGAGACATTCAAACACGAATGTCTAAATTTTTTGTTTATAGATTACAGGGAACTTATATAATATTGACATTACAATACTCAGAGAATATTCATGATTATCACATTATGAATATCATATTTTGTATCACCTCATTTTCTTCTCTTATCAAACTTGCACCAACAGTGTAGTACAGCCTTGACAATTTCTGTATATTTCCAATGTTCTTCCTCAGAAAACAATACTAGCAATTAACAATATTATCCTATATGTGATGCTATGTATGAATATTTTACAATGAAGTTATTACTCATTATTTCTTACTACTATTTTACATCACTTGAGAAAATTTAGTTTTACTAAGCTAATTGTAATCAGAGTATATTATTTTACATCAGTCATATTTTCATTTTCTTAGTCACATTATCTTTTCCTGGCACTCTCTCCAGAACTTGCATTTTTCCATGATCAAGAAATAGTATGTCAAATTTCTCCAGCCAAGTTCAAATCTATATACATTCTGAGTTACATCCATCTGTATCATCATTTTTTTCTCTCGAGGAAAGTTACATTATAATCCATTTAAAATTAAGACTTTAAAAGGGACATGGTAAACCATTTATGTTAAGTATGTTTCTAGCTTTTACCATTTTTATTTTCCTATGCTTTAGAAATCTGAAGTAATTTTGGACATTATTAATATTTTTCAAATGTGAATTATATTTTAAACTGATATTCTTATTTCCTCTCATTTCACATTCAAAAGATAATTGCACAATTTTAACTTGCTATGACATTTATATTCTATCTGATGTGTTATGCTGATTTTTAAAGGACCCTTGATGAAATCTTTTTTAAAGTAATTTTTAACATCAATAAGTATTTTAATAGGCTATCAAAATAATTATTCACTATACCAACTGCAAAAACATTAAAAAATGCAGAAAAGCAAAAATAAGCATAAATGTTAACCTATTTTTTGCAATCCAACATAAAATGTAAAATAATGGAAAAATTTATGAAACATAGTGTTGGGAGAATAAAAAATATTATATACTTTTGTCTAGGATAGTGAAAGAAATAGTACCACTACACAATGTTTCAAAGTTCTTAATGAGGTAACCAAGTAAATGTTGAATGGACAGATGGGAAGCACTTCTAGAAAAGGAGAAGAACACACAAAAGCATGGAGAATACTCTGTCCATGTGGAATGAACTGGAGATATTCTGTTTGCCTCCCCGGATCTTTTATCCTCTTAAAGTTCTGAGTCCTTGGAGCGGTAACTCTACTTGTAAATTCTAAGGAGAGTTCTAACAAAGGATCACCTAGCAGGAGCTCAGCTGTGGGTCTTAATGAAGGAAAAGGCTACAGCTGTGTCTGCTTCTAGGTTCTAGTTCCAAAATCTACTCTTCTCCCATGTCCTTTCAAGCCCAGTGGTCATAGTGCTCTGTTCCCTCCCATGGTTGCAAAGCTGCAGCATGTTTCAGTATCTCTTATAGTTTCCTCTTCAGCCTGCTCACATTGTTGTCAATAATCCCTGTAGGAAAATCTCCATTACTTTATGTGAATGAACTATTTGCTTCTGCCAGGCTTCTGATGATAAAAAGGACTATCATTTTACATTTCTGGGATGTAAACTGTTAATAGAATTCAAAAAAGACAAAATGAAAAATTACACAGGGCTCATAGAAGTGAGAATTTTGTTTGTCATGACAAAGGAAAGGGAATTATGGAACCTCTAAAATACTTTAAAACCTGGTCTGATATGGCCCTATTAGCATTTCCCAGGAACACTGAACAACAGATTGACCATTGTCAAAACTGTTTGCAAGGGGATCAATATGAACATAATACCCAAGTTTCATGAGGACATGAACTAACATTATGGCCATGACCGTGGAAAAGGAAATGACTGTAAAATATATTTCTTAATAAAATTAATCATGTTACATTCAGTTTAACAATGAGAGTTTCAGAAAAGACCACTGCCACATTATCAGTAGCAGGAGTACTATCAATATTACCATAGATCAATGAATCTTATTCACAAAATATATTTTAGGAGGTAAATTGATCAATATATAAAGCAATAGTATAATATGCTGTTGAATAACAGAAAACATGGAATTTGTGATAGTCAAATAGATAATGCCTTTTGCTAGTAAGTATTCTTGTGAAATCCATATGTAGATAAAACACCAGACAAGTAAATCAAATTGCAATCTCAAACCCATCATTTAATAGTCTTAACATCTCAAATATAAAAAGCATGTTATTATTATTAAAGTCAAACATTAGCCTCCATAAAAAAATATCAAAAGTCTAAATGTTTTCTTTCAAAAATATTTCTAGGTAGAAAAATTTCAAAACCTGAAGCAGAATAGATTATCTTTCCCCCATATGAGTCTTATAAACATATATAATTTTAAAATAAAATATATATAATATAAAAATTTCAAAAATTAAAAAAAAATAAATACTTGAGGTCCATTTGCTTATAATCTCTAATAGCTCTTAATATTAGACTTTGTAATACTAGAATTTCAAGTTTTACCTTCCCCAGATGACTATAAATATTTAGCATGAAGAGGGAGAAAGGGGGAAATGAGCCAAGGCAGGTGGGTGACCTCCAGAAGCTGGAAAAGGCAACGAAAAGGATTCCTAGAGCTCCCAGAAAGGAAAGCAATCCTGCCAACACCTTGATTTTAACCCAATGAGATACATTTCAGACTTTCAACATAATATATCTGTATGTTTTGTCTTAAAGGTTTTATTTTTTAAGAGTAGTTTTCGGCTCACAGCAAAGTTAAGAGGAAGGAACAGATTTCCCATATACTCCTTGCCACTATACATGCATAGCCTCCCCAATTGTCAACATTCCCACCCAAGTGGTACCTTTGTTACAGTTAATGAACGTACATTGACACATCAACTATTAGTCCATAGTTTACATTATAGTTCACTCTTGGTGCTATGCATTCTATGGGTTTGGACAGATGTATAATAACATGTAGCCATCATTATGGTGTCAATCAGATTATCTTCACTGCCCTAAAAACCCATTGTACTCTGCCTATCTATCCCTTCCTACATTTGTCTTGTTTTAATCCATTGCGGTAATTTGTTACAGTAGCAATAGAAAACTAATATGAAGTGGCAAAGATGATGATTATGATGATAATGATGAAGTGATATTAACGTATGTGATACACTCTAATTGAAATCAGAGTAAACTATGCTTTTCTTTAATGACTTCAGACATTTTTCATGTCATGACTTTTTGCCTGGCCCTTCATAAAAAAAACTGCAAAAACATATCAATTTTCAATATCATTATATCTATGTTGTATCTACCAGAATATCCTCAAACATGTTTAGTGTGTGGATGATACCTTGCTACAGATTTTTAGTGATGTAGTTTTTGTTCTTGTTCATTTTGAAGACTATCCAGAAAGAGGGAAGTAAATGACTATCCATCTTCACAGATATTAAGGTTATTAATGCTGTATAACTTAAAATTTTCTAAAGTGCAACACAGAAAATGTATACCAGTTTACATTTCCGCCAGCGGTGTATCACTGCCAGCTGTTCCACACTTAAGTCAATTAATATAAGTATTAACATGATTCTTTTTTAAACTTTGCCAATGAGGCAAAATTTAAAAAAAAACTTCAAGTACCATTCTTTAATTCTGATTGATGTTGGCCATTTATAACTGCTTATTATTTGGAGACACTGTTTTTAACTGTTGTCTAAACAATTCAACCCGAGTGAAAAGATTGTAAACTCTCTATTTAAGGCAATTTCTGTCTGAAACATGCAAACTGTAATAGAAAGATATGAAGCACATAAATGACAAAACATTTAATGACTCATTACCTGTTTATATTACTTTATTAATGAGAGAAAATACAAAATGAGAAAAATAAAGCAAAATGAGATAGGTGTTTATACAAGTTGCATGTGAAAAAAATATAGTTTTGGAGAAACTATAAAATTATCCCATTTTATATTGACAGGAGCAGGCCCTTTGTGGGGGTGACAGAATGATATTCAGAAGTTTATATGAAACATTTAATGTTGATATATTGAAAGCAATGGGGAAAATATTCAACTTAACTATTGTCATTATGAATGTAACTCAGTTAGTAAATATTAAGATGTTTATAAGCAGTTATATCAATAATCAGTTCAATAATTTATAAATGCATAAATTTTAAATTTTCAAAAAAGCACCAATATGGTTTTTTAAGTTTGCCATAAAATGCATTGAAAATAAAAATTATGGAGTTTACAGGTGAAACTCAATATTAACTTAAGAGTTTATGTCTACATCTACACGAATAGAGAGCAAATATCCTTATATTTCAAGTTGTGTTCTCTAAAATAGCAATATTTCTTTATAATAAATTCAGTTTTTAGCCAAATCTAAGAAAGAAAAATAGTTGATTTTAGTAGTTAAAAACATTTATGGCAGTAATATATAATTAACATATTGACAAACTGTAGTAACTTCTCATATATTTTTTAGTAAACTTTTTAGCAGTCCATGTTGTTCTATTGGTCATATATTTTTTTCTACGCTAATTTGCTTAATACAAACATAGAAATATGTGCTCCACTTAACGTTCTTTTCATGAATTGCTATGAAAAATCACAGTTATAAAACCTTTTACACATGGTTACACAGGATCCACAGCAATCTATAAAAATAAAGGAATTGAGATACAGTCATTAATACTGTAATCATAAACTCTAATTCTCTTAAACTGAAGATTTGTTTTACATTGTGGCTGACAAACAACATATAATGATTATAGTTACCATTTTCATCCACAGAGAGGTTATTTAATTACACTGTAATCTACATTTTCACATGAATAAATTAAGAAAGACGTTATAGCCAAATGCACAGCATTTCCCATAAGCTGCATAGACAAGTAAATAAATCAAACAATTATTTCCTAATCACACTAGCAGCCATGAATAGCTCAAGAAAAGCCAAGAAGTAGTAATCACCACCTTAGGCTAGATTTTTACTTTATCGTGGTGGCAGTATGAAATGGAAGTCTCTGCAAAGACTCAGTGAAATAGCATATAAAGCATGGTCAGTAATAGTCTAAAATTAGTAGAATAATGCAATAAGAAAAATTTAAATGGTACAGTTGAAATATTCAAGAAGAGCTATTGGTGATTACATGTGTATAATATAGTAGTGCAGTGAGTTATTTCTGATATTTTAAATGGAATTATCTGTGTTCACAATACACATAACCAGTACGTATATTCAATATAGCAATGCAATTTGATTAAAATTAACTCTAACCTCCAGGCACTGTGCTTTCTTCAAAATCACTTTGGTAAGACTATTGAACAGAATCTAGTTGGGCAAGTTAACAGATATCCAGTACACTCTCCCCATCAAATAATATTCCTTAAATGAAAAACTGAAAATAAAAATCTGGAAAAATTTGCAAGCATGCTGGAAGAGTTTTATAAGATTTAGTAATATTGTATGTATGAGGAAACTTTACTATTAACAATGTGGGTGGAATTGTATTATTTAAATATAATGTAGATGCTCACTCATCAAAAAAGTAAAAGATGATCTTGAGGAAATTTGAGTTAATTTTTACCACAAATTTTTGAGGATCCCATGCAAGACAGATTATGAGGGTCTGGGAGAATTAAGCTAACTCACATATATAAGTTTAAGTTTACTAGGAAGACCGTGAGGTGAAAGTAAGTACCTTGTGGCAGTATTCAAACCAAGCAGGGAAAAAAAAATAAAAAAGCATACATTACAGGTTAGAAAAAGGAGTGGTAAGTAAATACGTGATTAAACAAAACCTTATTTTGTGAAATATACTGTAAAAACTCCCTCCTCAATTTCCAAACTATTGAAATCTAAAATGTAAAATAAATGTGTTGTGTATATAAATATAAATAAAATTTTCATTAAAAGAGACATACAGAAATTTTGATACTTTCAAGTAGTAGCTATACTTGAGTTCTGAGTGACTCCACATCTAATTTAAATGAATACGGACCAACTGTGAATGCATAGACTGCCTCAAAAACAGTTAAGCAAATAGAAAAAGAAGTATATTCAATTTTTTTATATTCCATTAAATGTGAAAATCAGAGACAATTCACTGTGAAGTTAATTGTAACAACAACAACAAAAAACGAGTTCTGAAAATTTGAGTCATACATTCAGTAGGACTCAGGAAGATTTTGTACATGTGAAACCTGAGCAAGCATTTATTAAAAAATAATCAAATGAGGAATGATTACAGAGAAATAAAAAATAAAAACACATTTTCTGCTTTCAAATTATAATGAAGATAATGAACAGAAAGGTATCACTGCAGAACCTTAAACTATTCATGATGTCCTTTCTGGGGCATGCATTCACTCCCCAAAATAGAAAGGGTCAGACGGTAATTTAAAGCCATGGTAATCCAAGTGTGGTTCAGAACTAACAGCATTGGTTTCCTCCAAGAACTACTTAGAAATGCAGTATCTTGGACTCCACGCCACAGAATCAAAAACTCCTCTTAAAAAAAGAAAAAAAAAAAAAAAAAGAGACTCACAAGTAGTTTATATGCAAATTAAAATACCAGAGCACTATTATAACACCAAAGATTCTAGAGTTGTCTACAAGTCTACCTACCAGAGTACTTTGCAGCCTGTGAGGTAAAGAATAATTTCTGTGAAGGCAATAGAGAACCCAAATGAAATAATAGACCACTTGAACTTAGTTGATATCTGTAGGACACTACATCCAAAAAAGCAGAATATATGTTCTTTGCAAGTGCACTTGTAATGTTCTCCAGGAGAGATCACATACTAAGTCACAAAACAAGCCTTAAGATAAGAGAATAGAAATTATATCAAACATCTTTTCTGACCACATTGGTATGAAACTAGAAACCAACTGACAAGGGGAGAAGAACAAATACATGGACACTAAACAATATGCAACCAAACAAAAAACAAACAAAAAGAAAAGAAAACAAGGGGTCAATAATAAAATCAAAGAGGAAATCATAAAACACCTAGAGACAAATCAAAATGAAAGTACAACTTTCCAAAATCTATGGGATGATGATGCAAATGCAGTTCTAAGAGGGAAGTTCACAGTGGGAGAGGTCTTTCTCAAGAAACAAGAAAAATCTTAAATAAACAATCTAACCTACCACCTGAAAGAATTAGAATAACAAAGCCCAAAGTCAGCGAAAGGAAATAAAGATCAGAGAGGAAATAAATAAAATAGAGATCAAAAAATAGAATAAAACCAAGAGCTGGTTTTATTTGAAAAAATAAATTGATAAATATTTAGCAAGGCTCACCAATAAGAAAAGAGAGCAGACCCAAATAAAATAAGAAATGAAACAGGAGAAACAGCAACTGATACCACAGAAATGCAAAAAAAAATCACAAGGGGTTACTACAAACAGTTATATGCCAATAAAATGGACAACCTAGAATGACAAATTTCTAGAAACATACAGCCTGCCAAGACCAAATCAAGAAGAAACAGACAACTTGAACAGATCAGTAGAAGAGAAATCTAATCTATAACAAAAAAAGCCTCCCTACGAACAAAGTCCAAGACCAGATAGCTTCACTGGGGAATTCTACCAAACATATTAGTACTTATACCTATCCTTCCCAAACTATTCCAAAAAAAAAGAAGAGGAGAGTACACTCCCAAATTCATTCTACGAGGTCACCATTACCCTGTTATCAAAACCAGACAAAGGCACTACCAAAGAAAATTACAGTTCTGTACCTTTGATTAATATACATGCAAAAATCCTCAACAAACAAGCAAATCAAATCTAACAATACATGAAAAGGATGAAGTTGGATTTATTCCAGGGTCACAAGGATGGTTCAAAAGTACGTATCAATTTATACACCACATTAACAAAAGGAAAGACAAAAACCATATGACCATCTCAATACATGCAGAAAAAGCAGCTGACAAAATTCAATATCCATTCATGGTAAAAACTCTCATCAAAGTGCATATTAAGGGAACATATCTCAACACAGTAAAGGCCATTTACAACAAACCCACAGCCAACATCACACTCAGTGAAAACCTCAGACTCCCCACTAAGTTCAAGAACAAGACGAGTATACCCACTCTCACTGTTTCTAGTTAACATATTATTGGAGGTCCTAGCCACAGCAGTCAGACAAGAAATAAAGGTATCCAAATTGGAAGGGAAGAAGTAAAACTGTCACTGTTTGCAGATAACAAGATACTCTATATAGACAACTCTAAAATATTTAGAATAAATGATTTCGGCAATTTTGCAGGATACAAGATTAATATACAGAAAACTGTCGTGTTTCTATACATTAATAATAAAATATGAGAATCGTTTTAAAAAATCCCCTTTAGAATTGCATCAAAAAAAAGAAATACCTAGGAATAAACTTAATGAAGGAGGTGAAAGCACTATGCTCTGAAAATTATAAAACATTGATAAAAGAAACTGAATATGATTCAAAGAAATGGAAATATATCTCATGCTCTTGGGTTGGAAGAATTAATATTGTTAAAATTGTCAGGTTTCCCTGGTGGCGCAGTGGTTAAGAATCCACCTGCCAATTCAGGGGACACGGGTTCGAGCCCTGGTCTGGGATGATCCCACATGTCACAGAGCAACTAAGCCTGTGCGCCACAACTACTAAGCCTGCACTCTAGAGCCCGCAAGCCACAACTACTGAGCCCACGTGCCACAACTACTGAAGCCCACGCACCTAGAGCCCGTGCTCCACAACAAGAGAGGCCACTGCAATGAGAAGCCCACGCAATGCAATAGTAGCCCCCGCTCGCCGCAACTAGAGAAAGCCCGCACACAGCACTTAAGACCAAATGCAGCCAAAAATTAATTAATTAAATAATAATAATAATAATAAAATTGCCATACTATCAATGCAACCTACAGATTTACTGCAATCCCTACCAAAACACCCAGGACAATTTTCACAGAACTAGAACAAATAATCCTAAAATTTATACGGAACCAAAAAGACCTCAAATTGCCAAAGCAATTGTGAGAAAAAAACAAGAAACCTAGAGGTACAACCCTCCCAGACTTCAGACTATTCTACAAAGCTAGAGTAATCAAAAGTCTGGTATTGGCACAAAAACAGACACATAGATCAATGGAACAGAATAGAGAGCCCAGAAGTAAATCCACACACCTACAGGTCAATTAATCTAGAACAAAGGAGGCAAGAATATACAATGGAGAAGACAGTCTCTTCAACAAGTGGTGCTAGGAAAACTAGAAAGCCACATACTAAACAATGAAATTAGAACATTCCCTCATACCATATACAAAAACAAGCTCAAAATGGTTTAAAGACCTAAATGTAAGACATGAAACCATATAACTCACCAAAGAAAACATAAGCAAAACACTCTTTTACATAAATCTTAGCAATATTTTCTTGGACCAGTCTCCTAAGGCAAAAGTAACAAAAGCAAAAATAAACTAATGGATCAGCTATGTATAGCTGATCCACTTTGTTATAAAGCAGAAACTAACACACCATTGTAAAGCAATTATACTCCAATAAAGATGTTAAAAAAATAAAATAAAATAAATTTTTTAATTAAAAAAAAGGAATTAGCATCTGAGAAAAAAAAAAGAAAAAAAAAAGAAAACTGTGCTTGCTGTAGGTTTCTAGGCTGATTTGATGCACTAGGCATTTTAGTGAGTTAAGTAGATTGCCTGGTGGGGCTTGCCTTTGCATGCAAATCTTTACACCTTTACAGTGAGGCCAATTTGTACTGCATTAGTGAAGTACTGTTTGGAAATAAATATTAAAAGGTAAATTTGGGGAGAAAATAACATTTTATGGTATTAAACCTTCTCAACCTCCAGTATGTTTCCATCTTTTGCCCACTTATTTTTGTAATATTCTTCAATAAGTTTTGTTTTATTAATGTGGATTTTTGTCTTATTTATTTATATCCAAGATTGTAGTTATTTTTGATTACTGAAAATGTAAAACTGTTTCTATTATATGTGGTTGTGTGTTATCAGAAGAGAAGAAAATGTTACTTTTGAATAGTTATCTTTAACCATGTCACCAAAATCCTTTATTAATTTTAGTATTTTTATACTATAATTTTTTTAATATTCTTCCAGTGTTAGACGTATTTTGTTAAATTTTCTTATGGTCATTTCAATTGTATTAAGTTCATTCCATTGATTGTATTTTTTTGATAATACAAATGATTGCAAGAGCAGATGTCCTTCTCCAATTCCCGATTTTCATAGAAAAGTTTTTAATATTTTACAGTTTAGGTTAACAATTACTCAAATATTGTTAAATGATCTTCCTAACACTTAGTCATTCTTTTCATTCCTATCTTATTAGAGTTCGTCCAAGAAATATCAGCATTTCTGAAGCAATAGGTTGAAATTCTTTAAATAAAATTGGAATGTTCAGTTCTTAAAAGCTAAGAGAATATTATGATCAAATCTCTCCTATGTTAACTCTAACTTTATTCTGACAATTTTTATTTTGATATAATCATCCCTTTTTGAGCCAAGAGCAATTTCAAATAATGTTAGTTACTTCTACTACTGAGTCATTTTTTCACTATAATTTAAATGCTGGTTGTTCGGTATCTACACAAGTCTTGCTTATATTTTTTCACTATATGTTTTATCACTATGAAATGTGTCTTTAGATTGTTTCGTTTTTTTTCTAAAATTCTACCTTGTGTGATAAAAAAAATATTTTTCTTTTTCTTTTGATTGACTTAATATCCTTTTGCCCATGATTTTATATGAATGTTTTATTAATTTAAGTCTGTATTTTACATGTATAATAGACTTGAGATTTGCTTTTTAATCCAGTTGAAAACTATTTTAATTTAGATTTTAATTGGAGAGCATTTACTATAATAATGAGCATGTTTTGATGCCTTGATTAATTATTTTAAGTTATATAAAGAGTAACTGAGCAAGCAAAATACATTTCAGATATAAATTTGAGTTTCTGAATTATTTTACCTAGAAGAACAGAAGTGTTAAAGAATGATAAAGTCTAGGGTAGGGTTTTAAGTTGGTGGCTAAGATGATATGGAGAAAAATATCACTAGACATAAAGAGCTCAAGAAACTGAGGATTCAAGATAATGGTTTGTTTATCTACATGGACAGTAAAGTCTCCCAGGGACAATGAAACAGTGAGTATAGAAACAAAAACTGAGTTAAGCGTCACAAAAATAAAGGAGGAATACAGGTGAGGGATCTTGAGCAGTTGAGTATGGTGAACCTGACAGTTTAAACATAAAAAAGTCTTTATTGATTTTTGGATACACTTTTATTGGCATCATGTTGTGTTTACAATTTTAGCTATGTTTTTCACTTCCAATGATTTCACTTACGATGATTTCACTTCCAATGAATTAGATGGGTTCAATTTATAGTTCTAGAACTGCATATTTAATAGAAAAGTTATTTTACTTATAGTAATAATTGTCCATAGTTTATCCTAGTTTAGCCTGAAAATTGCTCTGTTATTTTGTAATCCTTAGTATGCCAAATACTACATAATTTGCGGGGTTTAGTCCAAGTGAAAATATGAGACCCCCTTGTTCCAAAATAAGAATTTCCAGACAGCGATAACAGAGTGTTACGCCAAGTGTGGCATCCTTTTGATCATAGGGCTCTATAAAATGACATAAGTGGTATACTAGAAAGCCAGCCTGGTTCCAAGATAAATATTTAAGATAATTTACATTGAGTTTGTTATTCTGATGCTTCAGTGAGTTGTTTTGTTTTCTTTTAAGATACTAATGCTTATGTCCCTAGCCGATGCATCTAACATTAGTCACTTCTGCTTAGGGAAAAAGTTATCATGGCAGAATGATAGAAACAGAAGAAAAGGGAAAAATCTGGGAATATTACTGCTAACCATCTGCCATGTCTTGAGCTATCACTTCCTCTAGTTGTCCAAAATCAGATAACAACAACAAAAAAATAAGCACATGAAAAGATGTTCAACATCACTAATTATCAGAAAAATGCAGATCAAAACTAGAATGAGGTATCACCTCACACCGGTCAGAATGGCCATCATCAAAAAATCTACAAACAATAAATGCTGGAGAGGGTGTGGAGAAAAGGGAACCCTCTTGCACTGTTGGTGGGAATGTAAATTGATACAGTCACTATGGAGAACAGTATGGAGGTTCCTTAAAAAACTAAAAATAGAACTACCATATGACCCAGGAATCCCACTACTGGTATATACCCTGAGAAAACCATAATTCAAAAAGAGTCATGTACCACAATGTTCATTGCAGCTCTAATTACAATAGCCAGGACATGGAAGCAACCTAAGTGTCCATCGACAGATGAATGGATAAAGAAGATGTGGTACATATATACAATGCAATTAGTTCTAAACTAATTAGAACTAATTAATTTTTACTCAGCCATAAAAAGGAACGATATAGTGCCATTTGCAGAGACGCGGATGGACCGCGAGACTGTCATACAGAGTGAAGTCAGAAAGAGAAAAGAAAATATCGTATAATATCGCTTATATGTGGAATCTAGAAAAATGTTACAGATGAACTTATTGGCAAAGCAGAAATAGAGTAACAGATATAGAGAACAAACTTATGGTTACCAAGGAGGGAAGGGGAGGGTGGGACGAATTGGGAGACTGGGTTTGACATATATACACCACCACTATGTATAAAATAGGTAACTAATAAGAACCTACTATTTAGTACAGGGAACTCTACTCAGTGATCTGTGGTGACCTAAATGGGAAGGAAATCTAAGAAAGTGAATACATGTATACGTACAACTGATACTTTCTGCTGTACAGTAAAGTGTAACAACGCTGTAAAGCAACTAAACCCCAATAAAAATTATAAAAAACAAAAGCAAAAAACACTCCAGTTGTTGAAAGGGTGAGAGAAAATTGGAGGGGAAAGGAAGCAAAAAGGTTGCCACTGGTCAGCATCTCTGAGCAGAAAACCTCCCCCCTGACTACCTGAAGTTAGCTTCAAGGGGAATGACATAGATACAGCAAACAGATTTGGGGAAATAAGCATATAAGAGACCAATGTCACAGTTACCCTCTGAGGGGCCACAGTATGGCACCAAATTTCTAGACCATGAGGCTGACAAAGTGGTCAAGTAGAGTCCCCTTGGAGGAATGAAAAAAGTGGAGGGATCCCCAAGTTCTTTCATAAGCCTAAGGAAAAAACAAGGTTGAGTGAAGCCTCCCATCCCCGATAAGTGGCCTGAGAACTAGCTAAGTGAGTATACTGCCTGAAGAGGTCTTTTACTTTTCAAAGATGGGAAGCCTCCGTTGGAATTGTTTTGACCACTTAGTCAGACATCCATTCTTATAGTAGGGCCTTAGACAGTTATCAACATGGAGATATGGTGATACCTGAGAAACACAGGGGGTCTTTAAGATGCTATTAGCAGCCACTTCAGGACATATCAAGACATAGGAATAAATACCTCCTCTCCAATGATGCCACTGACTTGATAAACCTTGGTGTTTAGAACTAATCCTAGGAAGGAGGTAGGAAAAAGTGCTTAAAATGGCTTTGTTTTCTGGAGATTTTATGAATACACTTTCTTCTTCCTAGGGTAAATTAATGTTCATTAATTTAAAGTATAAAAAACTCTTTTCCATGCATACTTGAGGTTTTATTTAAAAATTATATTCAATAAACTAGCATTTGCATTTTTTGTCCACCAAAACCTATGCTTTAGAAGTAATTATTTATGCCAGTAAGAACAGGAATATATTAATATTTTAAAGAGATTTTCAACATCTTTCAAGAAAGAATTATGTTTTATTTTTATAAAACTTAATTACTGAATACATTTTAAATTGCTGAGTATAAATGGTTTATCATGACAAATTGGTAGAGTTATACTTTGATAAAGTGATTCTATTTTTGAACAGTCCAACATGACATGTTAGGCAAACACTTTTTAACCTCAGGATAACAAGTTTTCATATTACTTTTTCATGTTTCACTCTTTTGATTCTCTTATGCCAAGGGCAAATAATAAAACATTTGCTACTTTTATTTGTTTTCCATTTATCATCTCTATTTTGAAATGACTCAAAGTTTTAATATATTGAACTACCATGTTCAAAAATGAATCTGAACTATTAAAATGCTGTGAAGGAAAAATGATTCTATGTAATATATGTTCAAATCATCAAAGCACATTGATTTGTGGTATAAATTCAATAGAAGCAGCATATGTCTGTCATGGAATCTATTTTGGTTAAAGAATTTATCCCAATTATCCATATTTAATATAACTTTATTACCCTTTATGTCCATTGATTAATTCAAATTATTCATAGTACCTGTATTATTTTGCTAGGGCCACCATAAAAAATTTTTTACAAACCATGGGGCTTAAACAACAGAAATTATTATCTCACAGTTCTAGAGGCTATCTGAGATCAAGGTGTTTACAGGGTTGGCTCCTTTTGAAGACTCTCAGGGAGCATCTGTTCCATGCTTCTCCCCAGCTATTGATGATTTGCTAGAAATGTATGGTGTTCCTGGGCTTGTGGTAGCCTCACTTAAATCATCAGAAGGCATTCTTGTGTATCTGCTTTTATGGCCAAATTTCCCCCTTTGATAAGGACACTAGCCACACTGGATTGTGGTCCATACTAATGATCTCATCTTAACTTGACTGTTTGCAAAGACACTATTTCCAAACAAGATCACACACATAGGTCCCGGGGATTGGACTTCAGCATATTTTGAGGGGACACCATTCAACCATCAGTTCCTTCAAATATAGTATGCTTCAGATATTTAGTTAATACCAAATTTCCAAAAGCTGATCCACTATAACTTCTCCTCCTTCTGTACAGTTATTGGTTTAACATTATGACTGTAAGTAAAGAAAGAGGTTTTCTTGGTTCTTCAACCTAAGCCGATATCCAAGCCTAGTTTTCAGCATGTATTGCTTTGGGAATTTCAGCATGGATTATCTTCATTTCCCCATTTACTATTTTTGGAGCCCCGTAAGAGAAGAGGTGCGACTAATAAGTAATTACATTATTTATGGGCCCAGCAAAAACATGATCCAATAATATCTGATTCTTCATCATGACATTTAACAAGACATTTCTCTTTGAAATCCCTAATCACAGCCCATTAACTTGAAATAACTTCAAAAGTCTGCTGGTTAACTATAGAATTATTCCCATTTCTGACATCAAGAAGTCAAATATAAAAACGTATTTTCTGTGCCAGTTTAGAAGGAGCATTACAAATAATATCATCTGTCTTGTTTGGAGACACAGTTCCCAAGGGAAGTATGAGGAACCTGGTTGAAATCAATTAATACTTAGACAGACACCTGACATAACATCAGAGGACTCACATGTCTTTCAAGCTGCAGCAATAAGCCTTGAACACGCCTGTGAAATGTTCAGTGATGAGTGGGGAAAGAGGAAATGTGAAAGCTAAATCACTCTTTCCTCTATCTCTACCTCCTTTTGAATAGAATTTTATTTTAAAAGCCCAGGTCTCAAGAATGGATAATTGGCATAAACCATGTATTGAAATAAGGAGGCCTAGAATAAACTATCCATAATGTAGTCATGACTCTTTCATGTTTTAACTTTAATTTAATCCTTTATTTGATTTTATGGGTAGGGCCAAACACTGAGCTTAACAGAAAGGAAATTGCTACTGAGGAGGCCTAGTGAACTTAAGCATTTCAGCTTTAATTCTTAACTGGTTCCTGAACTGAGAAGATAGTATAAAGTGTGCCCCATGCCTGGCAGCTATTCTCCATGAAACAGTCTATATGATCTTAATTTTGACCAAACTGTGTGTTCTGCATAAGATTGCTAGATGCTAACTTAATCTGTAAAAAACAAACTGGCACCTGACAAGGTTTTCTTAGGTAAGGAAAGCATTTGAAAATAAGCTATGCTAAAGCTATTATCTGAAGGATGAGATGGTGTGACCCAGGTGATGGAGAAGTGGAATGTTGCGTGCATTGGAATGTAGTCAAGGAAGCACTTGATATGTTCAGGAAACTAGAAGTAGTTGAATAACATTAAAGCAGGAGAGAGTGG
The DNA here is from genome assembly GCF_028021215.1 of Eschrichtius robustus. Classification (NCBI taxonomy): domain Eukaryota; kingdom Metazoa; phylum Chordata; class Mammalia; order Artiodactyla; family Eschrichtiidae; genus Eschrichtius; species Eschrichtius robustus. The sequence goes on from NC_090829.1 coordinate 125,039,229, forward strand.
AGGTTTGGGGCTGCAGAAGAAATTAGTGATTATGTAATGATTTGCCTTGATTATGTGTGTTTTAAGCACCAAAACAGTTAGAAGTTTATTCAAATGTATAGGTAGGAAGAGTATCAATTACGAGATGATTGAAGAATTAGAGGAAAAAACCATGATTCTGGTATGAACTATAGAAGTGGAAGAGAGGTAGAAAACATGATGATTTTCCATAGGTATCTAAGAGACAAGATAACATACTGGTAAGAACTACATGCTCTGGAGTATGATAGTCTTAGGTTTAAACTCCATCATCACTGGTTCCTTCCCTCCTTCCCTCTCTCCTTCCAACAAGTCCCAATAATTTAAAAAGATTTTTCTTTGTATTAAAGGACAAAGTATGTCCTTTAATACAAAGGAATTAATTTGAAAATCAATAACAAAGAAATAAGAAAAAGTCACAAGTATGTGGAAACTAGACAATGTTATTCTTAATATCCAATGGGCCAAAGAGAAATCACAAGGAAGTTAGAAAATACTTTGAAAACAACATAGTTTTTGAAAACAAAAACATAACAAACCAAACATTGTGAGATGAAGCTAAAGCACTGCTTAGAAATGTATAGCTATAAATGACTATTTAAAGGGATGGAAGGAAGGAGGGGAAGAGAGAGACCTCAATTCAATAAACGGACCCTATACCCTAAGACACAAGGAAAAAAAAACACCTCAGGAAAATACCAGTCAACTGAGTCTAGCAGCATATGCATACCTATGCTATACACCGTGACCAGGTGGACTAAGTCACAAGAAAGCAACATTGATTTTCGTATGTTTAATCAATCTAATACATCATATAAACAGCATAAAGGACAAAAAACAGTCTAGTTAATGCAGAAAAAAACAAATTTTTGAATCCAACACCCTTCTGTAATAAAAACCCTCAACAAACAAGGAAAAGAGGGAATTTCCTCAGCTTCAAGAGCATTTGTAAAACACCCACAGCTAACATCATACTTAATGGAGTAAAATTGAAAAATCTTCCCCCTACCATCAGTAACAAGATAAGGATGTTGCTTTTACCTCTTCTATTCACCATTGAGCTGCAGGTTCTAGCCAGAGCAATTAGAAAAAAATGAGAAAACATCTAGATTGCAAAGAAAAAAACGCAAAACTGTATCTCTTTGCACATGACATGATCTTTTATACTGAGATTCTAAGAATTCCATAAAAAACTTCTATAAATCCAGCATTAATCCAGTTCTAGAACAATGTATAAATTGAAAGTCTAGAAATAAATTCTGATATATATGGTCAATTAATGTCATCAAGGTTATCATGACAATTCAATGAAGAAGCAGTCTTTTCAAAAAATGGTTTTCCCATGTGGAAAAAATACTATTTTTTTCTCCATACTGTTGCAACACAATTGCCTCAAGACAACTGGAGACTGAAGTGGTTAAGTAATGTTCCCCAGTCTGTCACTATTCAGTGGCAGAATTTGTATTCCAGATTCTGTGTCCTTAACTATGGCCTACTGTTTATAGCCTTCCAAAAACCAGTGAATGAAGTAAAAAGCATTGACGTAAAAGCCACCCATTGCCTGAAAGCTGGCAAAGCACATAATAAAATACAATTATTTTAAAATAAAATAACAATATCATCTAGGGTCTATTTCAATAATAATTGTTCAGTCATTTTCAAACATCTTTACCCACATTAACTTCACCAAATTAGTAGGCATGTGAATGCCTACTATTTAAAAGTAATATTCACCTACTTTTTTAAAGCTAAAGTGAGAATGCAGAGGATCTTAGCCTTTTCTTCTCTTTTCTGGTATCTTTGGAATTCATGTAATATAATATTAAAATAACTGAGAGAAATGACCTCTCAAGAAACATTCCTTCCCCATGATTTGTTCAGTTAGATAATTAAGTTCAGAATATATTTTATTCAAAGAAAGTATTTCAGATTTGAAGTTTAAATGTCTTGATCAATTACCAAAAGTAGAACCTAATTAATGTTAGAGCTATCAGATTAGAAGCCATCACATAAGTTTCTAATTTCTGGTTGGAATATAGCACATTTATAATATAGAATAGTGTCTGCCCAAAGTAAATGATACTAACTTCTTTATATACCTTTATATGGCCTGATAGCCTAAAAAAATTAATCTGTCCAGAAAAAACCTTTCATTAATTGGTTACCTGATATTCTAGGTAGTATCTTGTATAGTTACAGGCTATACAAGAAAATGCTGGTCACACAGGAGCATGCTGTTGCAGTTGATATGATCTTACAGGCCAGAAGAGTGGAAATTGAAAACAATTACAGCCATATAGATAAAAATGTTCACAAGGCATTAAATAAAAGAATACTCTATTACTGTATACCATTCTTCATTGTCTCCAAAGAGTATGGAGACCAAGATAAAAGATACCGATTGTCCCTGCAGGCCTACTGTGCTTTGGGCACTTTTTTTCATTTCCTTTTCATGAATTAGCTCATGTAATATCAAAACAATCCTATAAATATACCATTCTCATTTTATATGTAAGACTGAGACACAGAACAGCAACATGTACAAGACTATAAAACTGGCCTATTTCATAGCTTAGGTGTGAACCAAGAATTCTGGTTCCAAAGGGTGAGGTTTTAATCATTATGCCCCTTTAGGAAACAATGGTAAATTAGGAGGCGCTGTGAAAGGCAGATGCATCTCATAATACAACGTAATCCCAATTTTGAAGGAATAATAGCATGAGTAATTTTATTTTTTTCTTATGTTTGTCATATATTTCCCATAAGTGAGACTGTATATTTAGTTTCACTTGATAAGGGAGACAGGCAGAAGTATATTCATGTATGCCCCACAGTTACTCTGGGGAAGTAGAAGAGAAAAATTAATGTTTGGGTTTTTTTTTTTTTTAACATCTTTATTGGAGCATAATTGCTTTACAATGATGTGTTAGTTTCTGCTTTATAACAAAGTGAATCAGCTATACACATACATATGTCCCCATATCTCCTCCCTCTTGCGTTTCCCTCCCACCCTCCCTATCCCACCCCTCTTAATGATTTCATTGTGAATTCAATGTTATTGAACCCCATTAGCTTAAAACCCATACCAGTTGCTGTTTGGCCCAAACCACGAGCATGCTGTTAATAAAAATATGAGGTAAAAGATTTTATATTTTGTCTTTCCATCTCCATATAACTTCTATAAACTCGACATCTCTAATTCCAAAGTTCTCTCTCACATCTTGATTTCATTTACAACAAAACTTAGATATCAGTGTGCTTTAGGGCTACAGATTCATGATTACATTGAGGTAAAACCTCAACTCCATGATTAATTATAGTTACAAAAAATCGTCAGGTAAGCTTGGTTTTAAAATTGCAAGCATCAGAGCTTGCAAACATCTTTGATCTTTGCAGCAATTTACTAATGAAACCAATAAACTGGAAGAACCTGAATTTTTTCCCCAAAAACTTGTAAATAATTTTAATTGACTTCATTACACTAGCATTAATAATTCACATTGTTTTCTTTGACAGGTAATTAGCACATGTTATTTGTTTACAGATGTCAGATTAAGTGTTAACAAAACCCAAGGTTTAATGTAACTGTCTTCAGTTACTGATTTCAGATAGCTTTAACTCTGTGATATGAAGACAGATAAAACAGTCTTGAGAGGAGGATCCAAAAAATGTTAGGAAAAAAGAGGCCATAATCACAACAAAAAAAGTCTGAGCACAGATTTGTGATAGAATCAAACATTATAGCAATTAAAGTATGAGGTTTCTTTCTATTTCATAAATAGGGAATTTATTTTCACTTTTGTATTTTTATTATTTTACCATAAAATCACCCAAGTGGAATAAAGATAAGTTTTATGATTTGTATACCTCCCCTTTACTTGGCATTTTTTAGAAATATATCTATATTTCCCCAAATTCAAAAAGACACATTTTAAAAATTTATGTGATTTAAGTAATTGCATAATTAATTGCGTAAATTCTATTTTTGTACATTTCGTAGTTTAATGTTTATTTTTTATAAAAATGTATCAACAATATATTCAGTATTCAGTCAAGTTAAATAAAGTAAGAATATTAATTTTCAGTAATAATTGTGTAACTTTTCTCAGCTAGGGTCACTTATCTAAAAACAGCAACATATTTTTGTAAATAGTATTTACAACATAGTTCTCTTAAGTACTTTCATACTTATTTACAAAGCTTAGGAAGACCACACTCTCCATTTCAGTTAATGCCTTCTGTGAAAAGTTTAGTATATATCAGAGGAAAAAAAAAAACAACTGCTTCTTCAATCTAGAGGTTTATACCAATCATAAAAGAAAAATTAACTTCTATTAAATTGGTTCTAGACAGGATAAGTTAACTGCAACAGAGTTCAAAGCATGTGGAAAATGTTAGAAGGAAACCAAAACTTGAACATGTTTTCTTAATTTAAAAAGGCTCATCAGTTTTGAGTTGCCAGCACAATAACCTATGTCAACCAAATAATGAAGTCATTATCATAAAACTATCTGTAGATCTGGAAATAAATATCAGTAAAACAAGGTGCCTTCAGTTAGTTTTTCCTTCCTGCCCCCAACCATGAGTTGAGAACCTCTCTTTCACCTCTACCAAGAATTAAGAAAGAAAAGATAGGAATTTCTTAGTTTATTGTTTATAAATTCAGAGATAAGAGATTTATGCAAATTAAGACGAATGTTAGACAGGTGTAGCAGCTAGCACCAAGGGAACCATCCTAGTTGGAGATATTGGTATGTAAAATGACATTAGGTTTCATTCATCATTTTGAGCTAGGAGTTGTCTTCTTTTGTCTACCAGCAATAGACAGACATTAAAAGAACATATTTGATTATTAGTTTATGTACATGTGTTTCTAAGTGATTTATGGAAAGAAGGGGTCAAAAGGATGAGCTAAGAAAGATGGTATTAGGGGAGAACACTACAATAGCAAAAAAACAAGCAACCCAATTATAAAACTGGCAGAGGAACTGAACAGAAATTTTTCTAAAGACATGCACTCATCCCCAGGGAAATGCAAATCAAAACCACTATGAGGTATCACTTCACACCTTTAAGAATGTCTATCATCAAAAATACAAGAGATTACTAGTGTTATCAAGAATGCAGAGAAAAGGACACCCTTGTTCACTGTTTATGGAAGTGTAAATTGATGCCACTACTGTGGAAAACAGCAAGGAGGTTCCTCAAAAAATTAAAAATAGAGTTAGAATATGATCCAGCAATCACACTTCTGGGTATATACCCAAGGGAAATAAAAAGAGACTATCAAAGAGATATCTGCACGCCCATGTTCACTGCAGCATTATTCAGAATAGCCAAGATATGCAAAGAGGTGTTTGTCAACAGATGAATGGACAAAGATAAATTCATAAATATACAATGGAATATTATTAAACCATAAGAAAAAAGGAAATCCTGCCATTTGTGACAATGTGGATGGACCTTGAGGTCATTATGCTAAGTGAAATAAGCCAGAAAAAGATAAACACTGCATGGTATCAGTTATAAGTGGAATCTTAAAAAAAAAAAAAGGTCAAACTCATAAAAACAGTAGAAAGGTGGTTGCTAAGGGCTGGGGGAATAAAAAGAGGTTGGTTAGAGGGTATAAACTTTCAGCGCTAAGATGAATAAGGTCTGAGGATCTATTGTAAAACATAGTGACTATAGTTGATATTGTATAATTGTAGTTTGCTGAGTGAGTAGAATCTAAATATTCTCAACAACAAAATAGATAAATATGTGAGGCGATGGATGTGTTAAGTATTGGTGAATGCTTTAATAATTAAAATAGATTTAAGGATAGGAATAAAGCAGTTCAATTTCTAGGAAAACAGAAATTAGCAAATGGAAATTTGGTGAAGAAACTCAAATACAGAGTATTCTAGCTAAGTTTAATTTAACTGTCAAATACAATCTTATAAATGTACAATTGTTATCCCATATTCCCCCAAAATTCTTTTAAGCAGAAAAGCTTTTCTACACAGTTGACCCTTGAACAATGCAGAGGTTAGGGGCAGTAGCATGTGAGCAGAAAAATCATTTCCTAAACATCAATAATATAATTCAAGGGAAGGTACCATATATTTTTGTCAATGGAGATGACACGACCAGTTGGGAGACGTAAACATCTTGGAATGCTTTTCCAAATCGTGACAGAGATTAAGCCAAGAGTTTTCAGATTCATCAATTCCTGCCCACTCTGCCAATATAACCTGGAAAAAAAGAATCTGGATCACGTGTTTCAGCTTCTTAGATGCTTAGGACAGAAGATAAAATATAACCACTAGCCTCAAGGCATTTATCTTCAGTTCTAGTTTAAATTTCTTCTTCTTGAAGAGATAAGAGGTCATGAGAGAGAAAACAAGTTAATTAAATGGATGAAGAAGAACATGACATACATTTCTGGACCAAATTCCTTAACAATTTTTTTAAATCTCCTATGAAATCTTGGGAGAATGTGTTTCAGAGTGAAGACTTACTGGAGAGAGGAAAAAGATAATGAAGAGGAGCAATGGGTTTGGCAAAAGGAGAATGTCTGCACTGGGAATGAGGTTAGGTCAGACGACATGTAAGAGATTCTTCCTTTAAGAGTCATAAAATCTTTTTCTCTCAATTTCACATTTTCAGAATTCAAGTGCAGAAGGGTAAGCAGATGGAGGGCCTCTGTTCACTTAGCCCCCTGTGGACAGGAGAGCTCAGCCCTGTGCACTGCTGGTAAGGGCATGGGTCTATGCTCCAGCAGTCCCTTCCCCACTATGGCTCTACCTTCTTAAAATACAAAGGCGTGGATGACCTTGTCATTGGGTGTCAACTACTGTGAGCTTGGCTGCCCAATTGTCTACAGTTGAAATTTATCTATTTAGACTGTTGGAAATACCTGGAGATCTTAGTGAGAGCTGAGATCAATTGCAGCCCTGATGTTGGTCACTGTATACCTATGTTAGATGCAAGTTTACCCTTGATTGTGCACCTCTTAAAATTATACATGCACACATGTGTGTGTTTAAGGAGATAATATATTTAAATAGTTGATAATATATTTAAATGCCATTTCTAAAATCTAAGCATATGCCAAAGAAAAACCAAACCTGGACAGTAGTTAAAGCAGTAAGAGCAAATTTTATTCAAGACTACTGTAATAGAAGACCAAGAGATCTCAGAATAGAACTGGGCTCAGTTCTGAATATAGCATGAGCAAGTTGAAATTTATAGCCATAGAACAGGGTCAGGGGGTCAGTGGATGGAAAATTACTAAGAGGAAACCTCGGGGGTGTGGGGAATTGTGGCTACACCAACCTGACAGGATTATTTGAAGATAGGCCAGGGTGATAAGGCATCGCCTGAAGGATGGCAGAGGATGAGGGACAAAATTAGATATCCAGGGTGATCAGATATCAAGGGTGGAGGTTCTAGTTAAACTGACTTAGCAGGGGTCTTGCTAAAAGTGACTTTATAAGACAGTGCATAAATGGACCTAGGAGAAGGTTCAGAAGCCTGACTAAAGTTTGGTCAGTCAAAGAAGCTCTGTCACATGTTAAAATGAAGCATTTCAGAATATCCACAAATTAGTTATGAAACAATTTTGTCTAACAATTGCATGTGTGATTGTTCTATTTTTAAAATAATTTGAAGAAAATAGCAACCTAAATATAAAATACACATTTAATTATATATTAGCATTGTTAAATTTAAAGAAAAATACTAAACTAAGAATTGCAGCAATCCTGAAAAATACAAGTGTGGTTTTATATTTAGAGCTTCATGATTAGGGATTTAATCAAGCATGGAATTCACAGGAATGAAATTTTTGTTACAAAGTAATAAGTCCTTTGGATGTCCAATTCCCTGTCCCATAGCATCCTTCTATTTGCCAACTTGTGGCTGAGAAATATTAATTTAGTCCTTCCGTGATGGGCATTTTAGACAATACAATTCGGAAGAAAAACAGAGAAAAACAACACAAACCAGCTTAGTGACAGGATACTTTACTGAAATGTCAGAGGTGTAGCCAAAGGAAACAAAGGATTTAAATACCAAGTCATATGATGTGAAGGAAAATAGCTGGACATCAAAGAAGTATTGGCTTCAGTGGTCTTGCTTTACATCTCTCATCTCTTTTGTATATATCTGACTTCCTTTCCTGCTGCATATTTGCATCCTCAATATCTTGGAGAACATAAGAACAGGTGCCAAATTAAATCATTTAATTTCTACAACCACAGAAGGATTTCGTAATATTGTTATTCACAATAAAATATCCCAATGGGGAAAAAAATCTGTTGGCTGTTTCACTTAAAACCCACCTAAGACCTCTAAATTGTGGTAGGCTCTGTAAGCAAATGCTAGCAAAGATTAGGTCCATTTGTGTAGTTAGGAAAGTGGTAAATCCTATTTACCCCACCTGGTTGGAGCAAAGTGAAGGGCAGTTCTGAGAAGAGAAGCGCTGTAGTCAAAGGGCAACATGAATATCCTCCATAATGGCTCACGAATAGTGTTTGAGCCAACTCATTCCATTTTTGAACAGTTACAAACTTTATAAGAATAAAGTGTATTTAATTTTAAGGAAACCCTACCAATTGGTCTTTGTTCTGAATCTGGAGCTATGCCAGGCAATTGTCCATTACAAGTATTACATATTCAAGCCTGTGAAGATGTATTCTACATTATGCATCTTATTTTTTCCTCACTGTATTCACACCCCAATATCCTGCTTATTATCCCCCTAAATGCACTTTGTCTTAATATTTTATCCATTAAAATCGACAAAATTAGAACTGAATGAAATCTTCTAGCTATGGAAAGTAAATATGAATTAGAATGGAAGATTGAATCTAATACTTCTGAAATAACACCATTTCTTCTTGCAGCATGAATTTACAATTATCTTTGTAGTCATATCAACTTCCATTCTTAAAGTTGTGTTAAATTAGCACATATCTTCAAGTTAAAATATAATCTTTAAATTTCTTATATGAAATACTATCAAGCCAGGTCTACATGGTTAATTGGATATATTTTTCCCCAAATGAAGAATTTTGCATCTATTCATTTTAATTGTCTGAATCCATTACTCAAATCTTTGAGGTATTTATACATTTAGTTTTAAATTTTATCCTTTCATCATTTAGATCTTTTCCCCTTACCTTTTATTTTCAAATATATGAATAAAAAGTCCGTGAATGCACATCTGAGAGTGTGGCTAAGATCTGTACTTCAAGTTTACATTCCACTATATAATATTTAAGTGTTGCCAGCTATATTACAATAAACCAAGTACAACGTTAACTTGAGCATATCCACTATAGCACATTAATCATTTTGAAGTATGCTGTATAATTAAGATAAATTTGTATGTATGTATACATACATCTACATAATATTTACAAGTGTAAACATTTTGCAATAGTATGTGGTAAAACTACATGTATATTTTAGTCAATCTTTGCTGGACCTTAGTAATCACCTCTAAGTATATATTTAAATAATATATTTCATCATAGACAGTTAAATATCCATCATGTTGAGCTATAATTTATAGAATTTGCTGCATTCTTCCCTCTGTGGAATATTTTCCTCTCTATATTTTAGCTAGTTAAGCAATACTCCACAATTAATACACTACAAAGAGGCACTCTGCAAGCACATGTGCAAGGTATTTGATATGCTGGAAGTGGGGTTAATTTTAATTTGGAAACATCACTTAAAATAGTGAAGTAATCCCTCACTGAATTATTTCTTGAATATTTCTTGAAATCTTAGTTATGATTTTTATGTCATTCTCTTCAGATTTCAAATACTTTCCCTTTGTAGGGTAACTGGCATTAACAGTAGTATGTCTCTTGTGGATACAGCATATTCTTCTCAAATATTATTTATACTAACAAATAATTCTGTCGAAGGCACTGGCTATCTTTATTTCAGAAATTCATTAATCCTAAAATATTTTATTGTACATAGTGTATTTTCTTGTCATTCTTGTTTGAGTTTTTTTAGAATTACACTACCATTTATGGACTCATATCAAATAATTTGTACACATCCAATAATTCCTCTTTTAAACTTCTGGGCCCATTAGCCACTTTCTTTTGCCATGATGAACTTTAGAGTTTCTGAATCTTTTAAAGAATTACGGAATCCCAAATTTAATCCTTAGCTGGTCAGATTTTTGTGACGAAGAATCAGGTATCTTATTTCTACTACCACCGCTGCTCCAAATTTGGTTCTATATTACATTTTCAACACATAGTTATCGGATGGTTAAAGAGGAAAAAAAGGGAGATCAACAAAACATAATTGCTGCAAACGTACATGTTGCACGCACAGACTATTGCATCAAATAAGATGACAAATAAGGTAAAATATGTAGTCATATTTTTTAAGAAAAAATAACGTTATTAGCATCTCTGGGGAAAAATTTAGAAGTTTCCTGGCTGTTCAAAAAATGTCATGAAACCTTTAAACCACTGGAAGGGAAACACAGTAATATGAATTACTTCCCCCTTTGTACTGTTTTTTCTTATCTTCCAAGACATTTTCTCAGTTTTTTTCAAGTTCTTTTGGTCACTAATGAAGTTCAGACATTGCTGTAGTACATTTTTACTTGCCAAATTGATTCAGTTTTTAGGCCATCTTTAGAATTCAAATAAAATGTGCTACTCTGCTGAGTCTGGCTAAATGTTATTCTTTATCAGTAAAATGCATTTATAAATCATGTAAAAGAAATTACCTGCACTTTATACAATTGCTAAAAGCCCCATTATTAGTGAACTTTTATGCTCATTTTAGATTCCTTATCTTAAGAAGGGCTTCTTGTTATATTTTTAAATATTCTAGGTTGGTATATATTCAAAAGTTTTATGGAGCCAAATATGTACCATTTAAGTAAAATTTACTGATTCTTAAGAAATGGCTCTATTCGAGGTAGGAAAATAATGCATCTCTGCCATGATGTCATGTCTTGTCATACAATGCCATTGTCATTTACACATTCTGTACACTAAAAACTTGTAATAACTTTAGTATAGGAAGGCACACAGGCTTTTCAGTCTGACAGATGTGTGTTCAAATCTTTTCTCTGTCATGTATTAGCTCTGTTATAGTTATCAATTTACTTAAGTGTAAGATGAAATTGTATCTTGCTCACTGAATTATGAGAATTGAATGAGATGTGTATTAAAAGCTCGGTATTTAGTATGCTTTCAATGTCATTTTAAAAATATTTCCAAATAAACATGGACAAACTTTTCCCTCTCTCTCTCACAGAAGTGAAAATGCATTTTTCTTTCTGTATCAGTTTTCTAGGGCTGCCATAACAAAGTACTACAAACTGGGTAGCTTAAAACAACTGAAATTTATTTTCTCAAAGTTCTGGAGGCCAGAAGTCTGAAATCAAGGTATTGACAGGGTCATGCTCTCTCCAAAACCTCTAGGGGAGAATCTGTTTTATGCCTTTCTCTTGGCTTCTGTGTCACTGGCAATCCTTGGCTTTCTTTGGCTTACAGCTATGTAACTCCAATCTTTGTCTAGATCTTCACATGGTTATTTTCCCTCTGTGTCTCTGTTTACACGTCTTCCCTTCTTATAAGGGCAACAGTCATATTGGATTAAGGCCCTTACTAATGACCTCATTTTAACTTGATTACATTTGCAAAGACCATATTTTTAAATAAGGTCACATTCACAGGTACCAGGGATTAGGACAAGATATGTTTGGGGGGCACAATTCAATCTGTAACACTTTCTATTTCAAGAAATATAATACCATCCCAGCTAATACTGTAATCTTTTCTTTCCTCAATTTATGTATCCTCTGACCTTTGATTTAAAAATCTAGAAAGACTCCAAATAATTATAGAAATGCTACACTTACCATTGTATTGTCATGTAGAAAGTTTTTCTGTTTTATTCATTTTTGAAGTATACAATGTAATTACTATAGACAGAAAAAATCTTAAAAACATGATCTCCATGTAATTAGTTTATTAAGCTTCAAAGTATATGAGATCTTAAATATTATAGAAACTAAAACTCTGGCCCTTTCCATCAGTTGTTGATGGGAAAAATAAGAAAACATTCTTCCTGCTTTTATATATCGTGTCCTCTGAAGCAGTAGTGAAGTGAACCATTAAAAAAGTAAGTCACACCATTGAATTGAAAAACGGACTCTGATTGGGAAAACTAATGCCTTAGGAGAAAGCAGGTTTTGTAATCTCTGCATTCATGTCTCCTTGTGTCTTTGATGGATGATGAAAAAAGCTAAATTCTAAACAAAAAAGCTACAGTGACTGCAATACTATTACTTTTTGTTTTGTATATCAAGAGAAGTTTTAACACCCCGCCCCAGATGCCCACTAACTGGAAAGTGACAGGACAATGAGAAAATTAGTCCTATCAAATTTACCATTTTATAGTTCATTTTCTGATGACAAATTAGACATCTATGTCACAGGTCTTCAATTTACTTGACAAAATAAAAGGGGAAAAATTTGCTTTTGGATTACTCATAAGTTGATTGTTTCCCAAGTTTCCAAACAAAAATTTAATGAATTATTGTAAACTTATTTAATACACTTATCAGTTTTGGCTATTAGGTTTGTGTCATGTTAATAATAGAAACTGCTGTAAGATTCACAGAGGAAAAGGTATCTTTCTGAAGGTTATTAATAAAGCAAAGGAGTCCTCTTGAAATGTGTTGGCTGGGAAATGTAGACTCACAGCCAGACTTAATTTGAAAGGCAGATAGTGCTAGAATATATATTCATGACCCAAAGTGTGCAACTTACTTAACCATGAAATCAATAAAATAATCAGAAGGGGATTTAGAAGTTACAAATAGGGCAGGAGCAGGTGAGAATATTAAGGAGAGTAAATAGGGCAGACCTGGCTGAAGATAAAATCTGAGCAAAGGTATAAAGAAGGTTAGGCAGTTGGCCAAACAGAGATCCAAGACAAGAGCTTCCTGGGCAGAATAACCAGCTAGAGTAAATGTCCTGGAGCAGGAGTGCCTGGTCCACACGAAGGAGAGCAAAGAGACCACAGGAGGAAAAGTAAAGAGGAGCAAAGTAAAGGAGAGTAAAAGAAATAACAGATACAAGGTACCACAGAGCCTCATGGACCTTTGGCTATTACTTTGCAAAACCACTGCAGTGTGTTGTATGGGGAAGGACAGCAGCATAATATTTTCCCTTACTTAAAGTAGATAATTCTGGTTACTTTGAGGGGAATAGATTATAGGAAGCAAGGTGGTGGGGGGGGGGGAAGCACAGAAACTGCTGGATGCAATTTAAATCATCCTTGAAAGTAATGACAGTTGATTGCACTACCAGAGTAGGTGATGAGAAGCAGTAAATTTCTGATTATATTTTGAAGACAGGATTGGATGATTTTATGATAGATTAGATGTGGAATGAGAGGGAGAAAACTGTGTGTGGTGTGGGAGGGAGAGAGGGAAAGGAAAAGGGAGGGTCAATGATAATTTTATTCTAGAGTTTGAACCTCATCAACTGCAAAGATGAAATTATCAATGGAGAGGGATAGGTGTGCATGAGTTCATGTATGTGACTTGGGAGAGGGACTATCTGGAGTTCAGTTTGGGGTCAATAGAGTTGGAGAAATCTATTTGTCATCCATTTAGCAGCACTAAATGATGTCAGATTGTTGTATCTTGCACTCGTCTCCTCTCCCAATGTCCTGACCATAGGAGACTCAGACAGGAAAGCAGAGGTATAGAAGTGTAAGGTGGGACAAGATTAGAAGGCAGAATCAATCTTCCCTTTCCTACTGCAGGTTGCAAGTCAGTCATTAGTCCAATTCAATGTTGACGAGAGATATAATGCTTAAACTGGGTAAGAGATGAAAGGTTTGAATGGAACTGGATTAAGCAGAGGGATCAAGATGTCAGAGTAGGAGGATATGGAACTCAACTCCCTGCACAATACATCAAAAATACATCATACATATAAAGAGGAACGAATCAAAAATAGACAATCCAATTGCCGAGGTAAAAGGCAATCTAGAAGCAATGAATAGTTGACTAAATGACACAGAAGAATGAATAAGTTATCTGGAAGACAGAATACTGGAAATCACCCAATCAGAACAGCAGATAGAAAGACAAATGAAATATATAATGAAAAACTTATGAGATCTATGGGATAATACAAAATATGCAAACCTATGCATAATAGAGGTTCCAGAATGAGAATAGAGAAGGGGATCAAAAATGTATTTGAAGAAATTATGGCTGAAAAGTTCCCAAAACTAAAGAAGGAAACAGATATCCAGGTACAGGGAGCACAGAGGGTCCCAAACAAGATGAACACAAATGGACCCACACCAAGACATATCATAATTAAAATGGCAAAAGTAAAATATAAAGAGAGGATTCTAAAGACAATAAGAGAAAAAGAGTTACAAGGGAAACCCCCATAAGGCTATCAGCTGATTTCTCTATAGAAACCCTGCAGGCAGAAAATAGTAGCATGCTATATTCTAAGTCCTGAAAGGAAAAAAACCCTGCAACCTAGGATACTCAACTCAGCAAGATTATCATTTAGAATAGAAGGAGAGATAAAGAATTTCTCAGACAAGCAAAAACTAAACCTACCCTAGAAGAAATATTGAAGAGTCTTCTCTATATACAAAAGCAGCAAGAACCTGTAGGAAAGGGAAAATCATAACAGGAAAGGCAAACATATAAAAGGATTGAAGATCATTTATATAAGCCAGTACATACATTAAAATTTTTAAAAATGTAAAAGCGATAACTACAAACAGTAAAAAGATAAGCACGAATATGTAAAATAGAACAAAAAAGTAGGGGAGTAGAGTATAAAAATATAGATATTATAGAATGTGTTTGAACTTGAATAACTATCAGTTTAAAGTAAGTAGATATAGTTATGGGTCAACAGGCATGAACTGCATGATAATCACAAATCAAAAACATGCTATACATTCACAAAAACTAGAAAGAACGGAAATCAAGCATAATACAAAATAAAATCAAACCACAAAGGGAAAAACAATACAAACCACAAAGGGGAAATATAAAAAAGAAGAAATGAACTATGAAAACTGGAAAACGAGGATTAAAATGGTAATAAGGACATATCTATCAATAATTTTACTTTAAATGTCAACAAACTAAATGCCCGGATCAAAAGACAGAGTGGTTGATTGTATAATAAAACAAGAATCTGCAATATACTGCCTACAAAAGACTCACTTCAGGGTGAAAGACACACAGATTCAAAGTGAGAGGATGGAAAAAGTTATTTCACCAAATGGAAATGACAAGAAAGCAAGGGTAGCAATACTCATATCTGACAAAATAGACTTTAAAACAAAGGCCATAAAGAAAGACAAAGAAGGGCATTATATAACAAAGGGATCAATATAAGAAGAGGATATTACACTCATTGACATATGCACCCAATACAGAAGCACATAAATATAAAAAGCAAATATTGACAAAGAGAGAAATTGACAATGATACAATAATAGTAGAAGATTTTAACACCACACTGACATCAATGGAGAGGTCATCCAGACAGAAAATAAATAAGGCAATGAAGGTCCTAAATGACACAACAGATCAGTTGGAATTAACTGATATCTCCAGGACACTACATCCAAAACAAGTGCAGAATGCACATTCTTTTCCAGTGCACATGGACTGTTCTCTAGGATAGACTACGTACTAAGTCACAAAACAAGCCTCAACAAATTTAAGAAGATAGAAATTTTATCCAGCCTCTTTTCTGACCACAACAGTATGAAATTAGAAATCAACTACAGAAAGAAAAACTGTAAAAGAACGAAAACATGGAAACTAAACAACATTCTACTAAAAAGCCAATAGGTCAATGATGAAATCAAAGAAGAAGTCAGAAAATACCTTGAAACAATTGAAAATGAAAACAACATTACAAAATCTACGGGATGCAGCAAATCAGTTCTAAGAGGGAATTTCATCGTGTTACAGGCCTTCCTCAAGAAACAAAAATATCTAAAATAAACAACCTAACCTAACACCTAAAAGAATTAGAAAAAGAAGAACAAACCCCAAAGTCAACAGTAGGAAATAAAGATCAGAGAGGAAAGAAATAAAATAGAGATCAAAAATACAAAATAAAAGATCAATAAAACCAAGAGCTGGTTTTCTGAGAAGATAAACAAGATTGACAAACCTCTATTCAGGCTCACCAAGAAGAAAAGAGGACCCAAATAAAGTAAGAAATCAAAGAAGAGAAACAGCAACCAAAACTGCAGAAATACAAAAAATCATAATACTATGACCAGTTATATGCCAACAAATAGGACAACCTAGAAGAAAAGGACAAGTTTCTACAAACATATAGCATGCCAAGACTGAGTCAAAAAGAAACAGGAATTTTGACCAGACTGATGACTAGAAGTGAAATAGAAACTGTAATAAAAGAACTCCCTTCAAACGAAAGCTCAGGACAGGACAGTTTCACTGGAGAATTCTACCTAACACATAAAGAAGAACGTAGGATAGATATCCTACTCAAATTATTGCAAAAAACTGAAGAGGAGGGTATACTCCCAAATCCACTCTATGAGGCCACCATTACCCTGATACCAATATCAGATAAAGACACTAATAAAAAAAGAAAATTATGGGCCAGTATCTTTGATGAAGATAGATGTCAAAATTCTCAACAAAATATTAGCAAACTGAATCCAACAATACATAAAAAGGACCACACACCTTGATTAAGTTGGACTTATTTCAGGGTTACAAGGATGGTTCAACATATGCAAATCAATGTTATACACCACATTAACAAAAGAAAAGACAGAAACCACATGAACATCTCAATAGATGCAGAAATTGCACATGACAAAATAAAATTCAACATCCATGAGTGATAAAAATTATCAAAGTGAGTATAGAGGGAACATATCTCAACATAAAAAAGGCCATTTATGACAAACCCATAGCCAACATAATAGTCAGTGGTGAAAAGTTGAAAACCTTCCTGCTACATTCTGGAACAAAACAAGGACACCGTCTCTCACCACTTCTATTCAACATAGTACTGGCAGCCCTAGTCACAGGAATCAGACAAAAAGGAAGAAAGAAAGGGAAGGAAGAAAGGGAAGGGGAGGGAAGGGGAGGGAAGGGGAGGGAAGGGGAGGGAAGGGGAGGGGAGGGGAGGGGAGGGAAGGGGAGGGGAGGGGAGGGAAGGGGAGGGGAGGGGAGGGGAGGGGAGGGAAGGGGAGGGGAGGGGAGGGGAGGCAAGGGAAGGGAAGGGAGGGGAGAAAGAAAGAAAGGAAGGAAGGAAGGAAGGAAGGAAGGAAGGAAGGAAGGAAGGAAGGAAGGAAGGAAGAAAGAAAGAAAGAAAGAAAGAAAAAAGAAAAGGTATTCAAATTAGAAGGGAAGAAGTATAACTCACTATTTGCAGATTATATGAAACTGTATAGAGAACCCTAAAGTCTCCCCACAAAAACTATTAGGATAAATGAATTCAGCAAGGTAGCAGGATACAAGAATAATACACAGAAATCTGTTGCATTTCTATACACTAATAATGAAATGCCAAAAAGAGAAAGTTAAAAAAAAATCCCATTTAAACTCACATCAAAAAAAGTGAAATACCTAGGAATAAACTTAATCAAGGAGGTGAAAGCCCTATATGCTGCAAACTATAATACAAATTGAATGATTCAAGAAATGGAAAGATATTCCGTGTTCTTGGATTGGAAGAATTAATATTGTTAAAATAACCATACTGCCCAAAGTAATCTACAGATTTAATGTAATCCCTATCAAATTACCAATGGCATTTTTCACAGAACTAGAAAAAATAATCTTAAAATTTCTGTGGAACCACAAGTGACCCAGAATTGCCAAAGCAATCCTGAGGAAAAAAAGAACAAAGCTGGAAGCATAACCCTCCCAGACATCAGTGTATACTACAAAGCTACAGTAATCAAAACAGCATGGTACTGGCACAACAACAGATATATGGATTAATGAAACAGAATAGAGAGACCAGAAATAAATCCACAGTTACATGATCAATTAATCTATGACAAAGGAGGCAAGAATAAACAATGGAGAAAAGACATCCTTTTCAAAACACGTGGTGTTGGGAATGCTGGGCAGCTATATATAAATCAGTGAAATTAGAACATTCTCTCACACCATATACAAAAAGAAACTCAAAATGGTTTAAAGACCTAACTATAAGACATGACACCATAAAACTCCAAGAACCTAGGTAAAACATGCTTTTCATAAATTGTAGCAATATTTTCTTAGGTCAGTCTCCCAAGGCAAAAGAAATAAAAGCAAAGATAAACAAATGGGTCCTAATCAAATTAAAAGCTTTTGCACAGCAAAGGAAACCATCAACAAAATAAAAAGACAACCTACAGAATGGGAGAGAATATATTTGCAAACGCTGCAAACAACAAGGGGTAAAATATCCAAAATATACAAGCAGCTCATACAACTCAATGTTGAAAAAACAAAAAAATCCAATCAACAAATGGGCAGAAGACTTGCATAGACATTTCTCCAAAAAAGATATACTGATTGCTAACAGGCACATGAAAAGTTGCCCAACATTGCTAATTATTAGAGAAATGCAAATCAAAACAAGGTATTACTTCACACCAGTCAGAAAGGCTATCATCAGAAAGTCTGAATATTAAATGCTGAAGAGGGTGTGGAGGAAAAGGAAACTTCACACACTGTTGGTGGGACTATAAATTGGTACAGCCATGATGGCAAACGGTAAGGAGGTTCCTTCAAAAACTAAAAATAGAGCTACCATATGATCCAGCAATCCCACTTTTCGATATATCCAGAAAAAATGAAAAATCTAATTCGAAAAGATACATGCACACCAATGTTCATAGCAGCACTATTTGTAATAGCCAAGATATGGAAGCAACCTAAGTATCCATTGACAGATAAATGGATAAAGAAGCGGTATGTGTATGTGTGTATACACACACGCACACTCACACACAAATATACACAATGGAGTATTAGCCATAAAAAAGAATGAAATATTGCCATTTGCAGCAACATGGATGGACCTAGAGAATTTATGCTTAGTGAAATAAGTCAGAGAAAGACAAATACTATATCTCTCATATGTGGAATTTTAAAACTCCAGATGAATCTATATACAAAACAGAAATTGACTGACTGATATAGAAAACAAACTTATGGTTACCAAAGAGGAGAGGGGTGAAGTGAGGGACAAATTAAGGAGTATGGGATTAACAGATAGAAACTACTATACATAAAATAGATAAGCAACATGGATTTACTGTATAGCACAGGGAATTATACCCAATATCTTGTAACAACCTATAATGGAATATAATTTGCTGAGAAAAACGCAACAAATCACTATGGTATACACCTGAAACTTACATAATACTGTAAATCAACTATACTTCAATAAAAACAAATAAACAAAAATTCAACTAGATTACATTTTCTCATATCTAAAAGTAACTGGGGGCTTTGCTTTAGTATTAACTATGGAGATTGGGAGAACAGAGCATGCTTGAGAGCAATACTAAAATAAAAGTATTTTCCAATTTATACACCATCAGTCAAATGGCCAAATCACTTAAATATGTCTAAGACGTATTCATTATAGTAAAATATGAGACATGCATTCAAGCCTATTTTTGATATCAAAAATATATTTTGCCTTCTAGAGTCATGGGAATAGGATTTAACAACTGGACATGTGGGCATCAAGACATAATTCAGATATATTGAAATATGTTTAAGTAGAGATATGTAATTTATTGTGATAACATAAGCTGAACAAAAAATAAAGCTGAAAGTATAGGTAATGGGAATAACTTATGTGGGTGGAATAGCAAAATAGGTTTCTTGAATATAATAAGGAGTAAGAATGCTATTTTACAGTGATTAGGGGTCTAACATTTTTTTTTTTTTAATGCAGGATGATTTTGTTACTCCCTTAATAAGAGATGTTTTAAAATGTGGTTTTGTATGGTTTCAAAATTGAGAAATTTTGTCTCTTTAATATCTGATGAGATTTGTACAGAAACATCTAGTAAAGTATACCTAAAATACTGCATTAAATATGATAAACGAATATATACTTTTAAGCATGTACAAGGCTTATGATAGAATAAAGTAACTGATCAGATATTAGAAAAAGCAAAGCAAAGAAAGAAAGCATAATTGCTCAGGGTTTGGGCTACACTGAAGCAGTCCAAGTTAGGAGGCTAAATGAATTTTGCAAAGAGAAAAACACCCCTGAAGAAAAACAAAGGGTTACAACATCAATGCAGAATAAAAGACAAAAACAAACCAGCAAACAAACATCATCAACACAACATTTTTTGCTTTTAGTAGAAAGAAAAACTAAGGCTCTCCTCAGAAATCCTATTTTCAATTCCTATCCTTGATTTGCGGTTGCACTCGGACTGAAACCTTAAAATTCACAGGCCTGTGGGGAGTCAAAAGATGATTTTGCATATGAAAATCCATCGTTGGCTGTGCCACCAGACCCCTGGCAGAATCAAGTGCAAATCCTCAAAAGAAATTAATTTTAGAAAGTTTCCTCAAATAAAAGGGGTATGTAAATATTCCAAGAATTATAAACTCCTAACTACACATCACTGAAAAACATTGAGAAAGCAAGCCACTATAGATTAAATAAAAGCTTGCAGAATCAGATATGAATTTAAATTTGTTTAATAAAAATAAGGAATTTAAATATGAGGGAGAAATAAGAGGTGAATAAAATATACCCAGGATATTCAGAAAGAAAATGAATTTTTAGAATTATATAGATACACATACACACACTATGGAATGCAGTTCAACTTGTGCTCTATTTCTGGTTATAATATAGAAGGATGTTAAGAAACCTACATTTTTACTAAAAAAAATAAAACAAGAAATCACTAGATAAATCAAAACATTATTTGCTGTAGACTGTTTTCGTTCTCCCAAAATTCGTATGTTGAAACTTAATCCCCAGTGTAATGGTATTTGGAGGTAAGGGCTTTAGAAGTGGTTAGGTCATGATTGTGGAGTCCTTATAAAAGGGGCCCCAGAGAGCCCCAGACTCTTTCCACCTTGGGAGGACACAGTGAGAAGAAGAAGGCTGTCCCTGAATTAGGGAACAGGTGACCAGACACCGACTCTGTCCGCACCTTGATCTTAGAATTCGCAGGCTCCAGAACTGTGGGAAACCAATTTCTATTGTTTATAAACCACTTGGGCTACTTTGATTATCCTGTCCTTCACTCACAATTGTAAGTTGGGTCTACTGTGGCAGAGGGCAGGGAGGTTGAGTAACATCTCTTTTAGTATCTAGAACATTTTTCTAAGAAGCTACACCCAGGGGTCTCATCCTCATCTGAACTTTAAGTCAGGATCCATGTTACAATAAGATGAAACTTTGGGGATCTTGGGAAAACATGAGTTTGCATGTCATTACAATGTACAAAGGTTGTAGAAGGCAAATTACTGGGGACTTAAAATAACAATATGTGCTAGTCCTCCCATAGAGAAATAGAGTTTCTTTCCCTTTTACTTGAGTCTTGCCTGAACTTGTGATGAGTTTGTCCAGCAGTGTGCCAGCAATACTCTGCCAGTTCTGGACCTGGGTTTTAAGAGTCCTGGCAGTTTGTTGTTTTCACCTTGGACATGTGATTTATCTGTGAAGAGAGTTGCCTTTCCTGGGTGGGGAGAGGACTAAAGGAGAGGGTGACCTGGGAAGCCCCCAGGTTTTCCCATTGAGGCAGCAAATAGACCAGTACGTTTACTTGGATTTCAAGTCGCAGTCATGCTTCCAGATGACTAACCACATGGTGACTCAAGACACCACCAGCAAAATATCTCCTTACCTGAACCCAGCCTATAGTGCAGAATCATGAGCAAACACGGTTGGCTTTTTTAAGCTACTAAATTTTGGGGTACATTTTTACACGTATTTTAAATTGTCTTTTGACAATTTAAACACTGCCTCTGCAGAGATATAAAAGGCTCTAGGCCCTGGACCTTTAATTTTGAGTCATAAAAACTTTGGGGTGGCCTGTCCATTTCTCATACCTCTAAAGTTTCCACCTTGTCTTTCTTAGGTTTTGAAACTCTGATTCTCTAAAGCCATGAATTCATTTCAGAGTTTTTTTTCATTATTTTAACAAGAGGTACAATAATTACTAACATGATAAGGTAACTTGTGTGTCTGCTACTTGATCAGGTGGATTTTATTCTAGCATCTTAGTAAATCAGAACAAAAAACACACCTTAGTGCTTCAGGAGAAGTCCCCATGGCCAATGCTTCAATGTTTATCAAAACAGTGTTTTATTCTTTCAAATAGCTGATTTTTTTTTCTTTTTACTTTTTTTCTCTTAACTTATATAGTATATATACATATGAATAAATACAAACATTGTGTGTGTGTATATACACACACACACATATACATAAATTTAGATCCACAAATCTCTTTAAAGCACATACCTAACATCTTTTAAGAGCTCTCAGGCCAGGGTAAGAGTAGCACTGTTACTGGGATTGTGGCTAGGATTTTAGTCTTTCTCTTGTCAAGTTCCTGGCATCGGAGAATGTATACCTGCATAAGTTAAGGGAGATCTGTGTGCAGACTATATTTTCTGTCTTGCAATTTTTAGTTTCACTTCAGATTTTAGGGGTATTTTTTATTATAGTTTTGAGGTATTTTGAGTTTCATGGAGAAATATGATATGGTATGATATTACCCCTGGCCAAGGAGTTTCCTTCACAGAGCCAATACGGATGGGCACCTGTTGAGAGTGATTATGTAGTGAAGGAAGCTCATCTGATGATAAAGTGTGTGATTTGCTAGGGCCTAACCCACAGTTTTAATATCGGCACACATAGCAATGCTTCCCATCAGACATTTCTTCTAAGTTCAGAATAACTGGAGAGTAGAGAGGAATTCATATTATTTCATAAAGCTCAACTCAAGTTTGCACTAGCAGAGGCTGGGCTATGCTGATACAGTTCAGGCTAATTGTGAATTTATCTATCCCTTTCTGCACGTCGGTCTTTACTCAGGGTGCAAGAGGAAAACATACTGAGAGCATCAGCCATATAAACAACCTAAATCCTGCAGAACATCAAGTCTTTCTATGATTTTATTCTCAAGAGATGGAATTTCTTTTGAGGAGAGCTGGCAAGGCTGGCCCCTGGGACCCTATTAGAAGACTTAGGAGACTATTGCAGTCCGCTATTGCAGTTCACAAACAACTTTACAAGTTCCCCAGGGAGGCATTGTAACTCAACTCTCAACCATAACACACTCAAACTGAATTATTCTGAAGTCTCAAGAACCCCTAAGCAGACCATGTCATTTGTTTTTTCTCCCTAAGTCATGCAAGGTAAAGTACTCATTCACTATCTGAAATGAGACCAATTTCTCTCCTAATTTCCTGATTAGCTTCAGTCTATTTGGAGAAAACAGTAATTGAATTGTTGGTCCTATTAACTTTTCCTGTATACTGTACCACTCTATGTTATGTTGTAGTGGGAAAAGTCAATTTAAAATGAATTCAGGCTAGCAAAAATCATGCTTAAAATGTTTTCTTATTTTTCTGAAATCTATAGTCAGCAGTCCATGCATAATCCCTTGGCTCAGAAATAGGTGGCAAGATAACTAAGCTACCAATGTGTGGAAAAAACGGATTTGCTTTGCACCTTCACTTTATCACCAGCAGGGGAGGTAATGGGGATTAAAGTGTGTAAAAATGGGAGGGAAATTTCAGAAATTATACGCATGTATAAAAAGTTAGGCTTAAAAATATTCTAGGTTATATCTTTTAAAAAGGGCATGAAATTTCAAAAACCCTAGATGTATATGATAGAGGATAAGCTTGTATAAAGTAACATTCTTTCTGATAAAAATCATGTATTATTCATGTAATTCTTTATAATATAGTTTATAAAATTCTAGAGTTTATAGGCAAGATGCTTGCATTATGAACATATAAATACTTTCTAATTTTTTCTTAAATAAACAGTCAGATTTACATTTTCCTCACATCTTTGCTTCAGCATGTTTTTGTAGCTAATAAATCTGTGGATGTTTTTTATTCAGTTTGTTTGCTTTTAGGTCAGTGTGTCACAAATAATCATCTACTTTCCATCTATAAATAAGGGCATAATTGCTCAGTATCTGAATAAATAAATCACCTTTAGTCCACGGGTACTGGAAAAGCTGATTTGAGTTAAGCATCCCAGATCAGAATGGCCATGATCAGAATTTTAGGAGGGGTAAACAGTGTAAGTCCAAAATATGATAAAATCTTTCATGGGATTTGAAGTAAGTATTGTGTAAATCATTTGGGGTTTTGGATATATATTTACAATTTCAAAAGTGACTATTACTGTAATCATAACCTCTAGTAGAATTAGAAATATTATAAACACCTTTAAAACCAATGACAATCCTATTAATTTGACAAGATACAGATCATTTCATTTAGTTAGCCATAAATGAAAAAGTTAATGGGAAAAAAATAAAGTATAAACCAGTGAATATACACTATAAATGAGGAATTATTTCAATTATATAAATATAAAGATAACAGATTTGACTCTCCCACACTAATAAAAGATTTTTGTGCAGTACTTGACAGGAAATGCCATATTCAACTGTAAGCATTCCCTATTTTGGACAGAACCGTATTAACTGGAACTTGAGCATATTGGGGATATCTGGAGGATACAGTTCCAAGTTTCAGTTGACATGGTTCTATACAAAGTAGGATTGCTTTTTTTATTTTTTATATATAAGCCACTGAATAAAAAAAGACACATGAATTTTAAAACTAAATATTTACAAATATATACCTTGCAAATACTTAGATAACAATTTTAATTAAAATGAAAACAAAGGTAACAATACTAATATCATCTAAAATAGTATTTTGACCAAATGTCAAAAGCGTAAGTTTTAGAGCCAGACTGTTTATAGCATTTATTCAGTAAACACTATAGCAGCTAAATAAGCATATCCTAAGATAAGCAAGAAAGAATTGACAGATACAGTACCATTTGGTCTTTGTAACATAATTTAAGTAATCAGTAATTATAAACAGAAACTGAGTGAAATTATCAATAAGTTTAAATGCTATCAGTCAAAATCTACAGAGACCTACGCTTTCACTTAAAAACAACTTCAACTGAATTGTCATGTGAAAGACTCATTATAAGCTTAAAAATCAAGAAAATCAAACCATACAGGAGTTGAATAATCAAGTTACAATATTATGAAAGGGAAAAGAAGTTGATAAAGTTTTAAGCAACAAAAAAGCGAATAAATGTGAAATAACACAAAATAAGATCAATCCACAATTATGTTAAAGAGGAAAACAATTCTTCAAAACCTCTGCAAGTTCTAAACTTCCTCTCTGCTCAGAACTAAAAATCATGGAGTTAAACGCACTGAGTATTTTAAAATCTAAGATAAATGTAAGGTAGGTGTTGTAAGTAGTTAAAAATAAGTTATAGAATTAACTAAAATAGAGAGGAGGTTGGTATCAAATGGACAGATAAGGTTAATGCATAACAAAACTACTATACTTTGTCTAACTAAAAGTAAACCCAATAATGGATTCTTAAACTTAGAAAAAGTCTCTGGAAATATAATTTTCTTCTGATAAGTACAACTTATATGTTATCCTTACATAAATCCGGGGATTAAAGGGATGTTCTAAATTTCTAACAGTTAAAGCTTTTTTAATCCCTGACTTTTACGTTGTTCCTATAAAGTGTATTAGACTTCTTTTCATTTCTAGTTAGTTCCACGTACCTATAACTACACACAAAGTTATTTCCTAACCATAGGTCTCAATTTGTTTTTGTTCCTTTGTTCCCCCTGCTATAGACTGAATGTTTGTGCCCCTCTTCACACAGTTCAAATGTTGAAACCTAAAAACCTAATCCCCAATGTAATGGTGTTTGGAGGCCCAACCTTTGAGAAGTGATTAGGTCATGACAGTGGAGCCCTCATGAATGAAATCAGTGTCCTTAATGAAAGGGACCCCAGAGAGAGCTCATTCATCACATGAGGACACAGGAAAGACATCTAACTGTCTCTGAACTAGGAAGGCAGATCCTTACCACACACTTGATGTGCAGGTGCCTTGACTTGGACTTTCCAGCCTCCAGAACGATGAGAAATAATTTTTTGTTGTTTCTAAGCCACCCAGTCTGTGGTCTTTTGCCACAGCAGCCCAAATGGCTAAGATATCCCCTCCCTCCCCAATCTAATGATGGCAATCTTGAAGCATCGAGATGGAATAGGAAGGCTACAATCTTAACTTATCTTTGTGGCAGGGCTGAATATAAATGGGGCTCTGCCATTCAGAAGCTTTTAAAATGGCATTTCTACTACTTGAAGTCTGAAAGAAGCAAGCTTTACAAATCCTTTTCAAATTTTGACATTGTCATTTTTTTTTATTATTATAAAAAGCCAATTCTTTCCTACTCTTTGGATTCTGAAAACAATAGATACTCTCCATATTTTTCAGGCTTCAAGTATCTTGACACACTCTACTGTCTGTCTTTTCAGTTTGCAAATAAACCAGTTCTTACTGTCTGAGCTCATCTCTTTTTACTTTAGTTAAAAGCAGTCAGTAATAATCAATGCACATTTCTAATATTGTTTTCCAACCGCATTTTCAAAGCCACAAACTCGATAAAACCTTAGCTGAATACCAAAAGGGATACTTTTACTAAGTATCGGGATGGCCAAAAAGTTTGTTCGGGTTTTTCTGTAACATCCTCCTGAATGTTTGGCCAATCTAATACTTTGCTACTGAACAGCATGGAGCTATTATGATTTATATATTCATATTCTGACAGGAAACAGATCTCTGGACCAGAAAACAGACCATTTACAGAGCATCATGTGTTGGTTTCCCATGCACATTTTTCCACAGGGTGACGTGTGCCTATGTATGCAGTAGTGTTGCCCAGTAGAAAAGTAACCCCCAAATGATGTCAGTTCTTGTATAGAGCTGCTAACACAATTCCCCGTCTTCCCTTCTGGAAATAAAGACCTTATCTTTTGCTCTAGAAAGTAAGCAGAAATTCTCTAGGAGCGGGAAAAAAAAAATGGCATCACTCAATTTATTATTCTGGAATGTGAGCACATGTCTACAGGGGTAAAGGAAGAGAGCAGGGTAGAGAAGGTATAGAAATGCTCTACATTGTGGTTTGTCTATTTCCTTTGCTCAGAAGGCCCAGACAATACATAAACATTGAGTAATACACGGAGAATTGTCTTCCATTAGGTTCTCCATCTTTCCAATATCTCCTATCATCTTCCTCAGTGACCACTATTCTGACCCCGAAACCAAAGCCTTGAATTCCAGGTTTTATTTATGGCTACAATCAACTTCAATGTATCACTTTCTATTAGTTAAGGGAATTATAGCTGTTCTAACAAAGAAAGTGAGAAAAATCTGCTGCTCAACTAAACAGACATTTTTTGCTCATATAAATTCAAAATACATAGGAATGGGGTAGTGCCTCAATTCCACAAAGTATCCAGGCATCCAATAAGATGATAGAGTCTGTCATCTTTGCCACAAGGATTCCAAGGTATTCCAAGGTATGGATATCAAAATACAGCACGGTGTTGGGGGAAAACAAAGAATTGTTTATGGGAGAATATTTGGTCTGGGCATGAAGATACTGCACAAGATATCCAGACACATACACTGAACAGAAGTAAGTCACATTATCATACCTAACCTCAAGAAAACTTGGAAAATGTTTGAGAATAAGAAGTGGGTTTGCTTAACATCCAGCCAGTCTATGAGGCATTTCTATCTCTGCTTCCACATTTACCTTATTCTAAGTGATTGTCAACATCATTTATCAGCAAAAATATAAGACCAAACTTCCTAGTGTGTGATTTCTCACACCCAAGAAATATTTGTTTTCAATTTCCAATTGAGTTAGTTTCATCAAATAATAAAGCTTTTGACAGATGAGGATACTGTTATTTTTCTACATAATTAACCATTCTAATGGATTGTTTTTCTAGTCTCTTAATATAATTTTTCAAGTTTCTTAATGTAATTACCCTCTCATCAACCTCTGGTTTTCCTTGCAAGAGCATGAGGCTAATTTTAAAGTATTTTAATGATTTTCTATAAGATTAGGACTACTTTGTATAGTATATATACAAAATATATATATATGTATATACTTTGTATAGTTCTATATCTTTATTTCTCTCAATGATATTTTCAGTTAACACTTGACTATAAAATGTGTTTAAATGTACAAAAAATACATTTAAAAAATGTAGGTACATATATAAATATATTTAAGAACATAGGAAATGGCCACAAATACAGATATCCCTAGTTTCTCAGCTACTGAAGATCCTGTACTGAACACAGACTCAACATATTTTTGTCATTCCCAATACTGTAACTGGAAGAAATGGCATTATTCAGATGATTAACCCTTGGATTGTTTGAACAGATAAATTAAGGAGGGAACAAAAGGCACTTGGTGACTGCACAGGAGCTTATCTAAGTTGGTGGCATAGGGACTTCCCTGGCAGTCCAGTGGTTAAGACCACGCTTCCACTGCGGGGGCGGGGAGGTGGGGCGAGTTCAATCCCTGGTCAAGGAACTAGGAACCCGCATGCCGCGTGGTGTGGCCACCCCCCCCAAAAAAATTAAGCTGGTTGCATAGATATTCTGGGTGGGCTGCAAAGTAGAGAAAAGTGGTCTTGTTCCCTCCAGGGATGCTGTCCAGTCCAGCCTAGACATGCAGTCTGGGCAGACGCAGGTAGCCCCATCAGTCATGCACCAGCTTCTCCACTCTGCTTTCTAAGTGTCCAAAACAATGTAGTGGAAAATAGGAAAAATAATTGTTAAAAGCTACTAAATATTTTTCTGAATTACCAAACAGTACCTTAGTTCTTTAGTGGAAGTATACAAATGCTTACTTGAATTATTAAAAAGTCATACGCATTACACCTAAATAGAATGTGGTATTCTGGATAGGATCCTGAAACAAAGGACATTAGACAAAAACTAACAAATTCTGAATAAAAAGCATACTTCAGTTAATAACAATGCATGATATTGGTTTATTATTTGTAACAAGTGTACCATACTAATATGGCAATAATAGGGGAAACTGAAGGTAAGATATGTGGAGACTTTGTTATCCTCTCAATCTCAGTAAATTTAAAACTGTTCTAAAAAATAAAGTCTATTTTTTAAAAAAAATTATATACCAACTATTATATAGAGTTGGCAAACACCTGCCCATGAATCTCACTCTCGGCCAAATGTAGCACAGCCAAAATTTTAATATATCATGATCATGACTGATAGTGACAATACTTAGTTAGGATCATCATCAGTGCCATTGCTGTCGTAGTCACAGTAGAAGAAAGAAAGTAGAACTAACGGTAAGTCACACCTGAGAACTCCATCAAGAGTGAAAATATTGTCAATACTGACTGGCTAGTGATTCTTTCTATAGATTCTTCCAGTCAAAGAATTTGAACATCACCCTGATACTTCAGCCTAAGAATTATTTGCTGTTTCAAATAGAGTCCTGGGTGATAAAGACAAATCAAATCAAATTTCAGTATGAGGGAGAAAAACAAAGCAATACTCTAGTGAAAAAAACAATTTCAGTATGAGGAAACCTCACAACTTAACATTTTTCCCCCTCATCTTTAAGAATAACAGCTAGTTAGAGCAGCTAGTTAAAACTAAGAGCAAACATCTTAAGCATGTGCATAAAAATACTGAAGGAGGATCAGCTCAGTGCTTTGTGACCACCTAGAGGGGTGGGATAGGGAGGGTGGGAGGGAAGGAGATGCAAGAGGGAAGAGATATGGGGATATATGTATATGTATAGCTGATTCACTTTGTTATACAGCAGAAACTAACACACCATTGTAAAGAAATTATACTCCAATAAAGATGTAAATAAATAAATAAAAAATACTGAAGGAGGAATCCCATTAGCACTACCTATTCCACTGCCTGCCTTGCTTCCTATGAATAAGCTGTTACGAATATATGTAGCAGATAGAGCAGGTGTGAGATGGCAGAGTAGGAATACAGTTACAAATATGGGTGTTCTCAACAGGAGGATGTTCTAGGAGAGAAAATTGAAAATTTTACCATGGAATGCCTGGTTTCCTTGTTTAACCAGCCCTTTCTTAGTTCACCCCCAAGTCTTAGCAGTTTGCTTGTACTATAACTGCTTAGGCGAAACACATCCATAAGATAATGCCCATCAAGGACTTTATTTTAAAATATATATTACAAGAAAATTATAGTGGGAGTAGTCATTTTAGGAACCATTCAGGTTTATACTTTACCCTCTGGCATCAAGCTCTGTACATGCTTCATCCACGGCCTGTTAACTTAACCGAGTTCACGAGAAGTTTCTGCGACTAGTTCCCATTCATGCAAAGGACTTCCTACCTCAAGCACTTAGGTCTCTTCCTGAAGGTGTTTTTGGTCTAGAGGGATGGACTGGAAGTTCAAGGGGGAAATTTAACACCCTCTGTAGTCACCTTCAAAAATGAGAAAGGATAAATAGTCCAGCAATACCGAGCATCAACTGCCCAGGACAATTAGCCAGACAGGTTAATGAGTAACCTACCCATTAACTAAAACTTTTTGTTTTCTTCCTTTCCTGTCCATCTCTCTCTCATCAGTGCTTTTTTCATAGGATTACTACCTAAATAAACTCATTGAACCATAATCCTTGCTTCGGGGTCTACTTCTTGTAAGATATGAACTTAGATATGTCTGTACTCCTTAAAGGGGATAAGAAATTTCAGACTTTTAAATATCATTGCAATGTATGTTCTAATTCTGAATATAACATTTTATATAGAATTGACATAAGAATCATCTATCAGGAAAAAGAAATCAATACGAAAACTATGGTGACATTGACAAAGACCTTGGAATATTAATTCTAATTTCAAAGAGAGTATTTGGTCTGTCCTTAACATATACCAGTTCTCCAAATCTATTCTATTATTCTTTGTTTAAACAATTATTCAAGATATATGAAGACAGAAAGGAAGGTTTTAATAAGGATATTTCAAGTTTCCCCACCTTTGAACAGAGGGAAAAATCCACAAAAAAAGTAAATTCAAATGTTATTGGTGTTCTTGTTATATACATATAGGAAAGCATATTTTATGGAAACAAATGATATATTTCTATTGATCATATCTTATTTGAAGGATTATGTGAAAAATTAAATAACTAAAGGTAAAGTTATATTAATAATCAATATTATATTCTTCTATCTTTCTCTATTATCAATGATAATGTTTATCCCCTCTATAAAATACTTTTACAGTTACCACCCACATTTTGCAGTTTATACATAGATTTGGTATTTGTAACATGAGAAAAATAATCATAGGGAAACTTACATTATTGAAGGAACAGTGGACGGTATGAGGTTAGGTTGGAAACAAAAGGAGTAGTAACTTCCAGTAAGGATCGGCATTTTCACAAAATCTCTGGAAAATGATAAGTTTCTGCATATTTCTCTTCCTAAATGTAACAGATTTCACATTGCTGTGTCCAAAGGAAAAAATAAGAGCCCA
Source organism: Eschrichtius robustus (assembly GCF_028021215.1). Lineage (NCBI taxonomy): Eukaryota > Metazoa > Chordata > Mammalia > Artiodactyla > Eschrichtiidae > Eschrichtius > Eschrichtius robustus. The sequence goes on from NC_090829.1 coordinate 125,070,921, forward strand.
AACACAAAGTATGGTGAAGTAGAGCTGGGGCACAGACTGACCTAACTGGTAGCTGACTACAGAGTCATTCCTTATACCAATGACAACATAGAAAATGGTTTCTAAGTATTAGGTGGGCAAGGACTGACTTAGTATTATCTGCGTCAGGAAGATCTCATGAGGTATTCATGGGAGAAATTAGGACAAAGAAATGGTAACCTTTTATCACAGAGAATTTTGTGGTAGTACAATACAAATAATAAAATAAAATGTCTGAACCTGTTTGCTTCTCATGTTCTGACTGATGTAACTGGTAAACTGAGGAAGTCAATAACTCAGCTCATTCACTGCTTGTGGATGGATGCTAGATATCAGAAGCAGCAAGAGCTCACCTGAAAATGGAAATATGGACAAAACAACGTGTAACGTAGGGTTAAGATTGCCAGCTCTGTTATTTTCTCTATTATTCCCCTTTCCCATCGCTGTCTTATACTTAGGAATATTATGAGTTCTGGGACATAAAGACTGAAGAGTAATACTGTAACTCAATTCCTCTTATTTTCAGTGATTCCTGGGAAAAAGGAACTCTAAACAAACCTAGTCAACATGCTAAAAAGATGTCCTTGTAGACACACAAACAGGTATATAGCATGAAGTAGAGAGTTCTTATTTATGACATGCTAGTTGGCAGACTAGATAGACTCTCTCTAGGTTGCTTATTGTAATTAAACTTGGAACTGGAGATTCTGAGGAGTTGAAATTCTTGCCTCGATAAAGGATAAAGGTATTCCATAACCAAATGGCTTACCCTGTGAAGCAATATCAGCACATACATTATTCCAAACTTATGCCACATTTTAAGTCTGAAACCAGGAAGCATCCTAATGCTGTAGAGAAAGGAACTTTAAAGTGGAGCTACACAGCAGAGTCTCAGATTTCTCCAAGTGAAATTTTCACCTGTTGCCTATCTCATTATTAAATTTGGCACTGGTTTCCGTAATAAGATCTATGACTCATGTGAGCCTTATTTGACAATTCTTCATATGATCATATTCTAGTTTTAGCAGTTTTTGTTCTATTCTATTAGAATAGGATACTTGGGACTTCATAATTCTTGGTCTAAATGGACATCTTTTAATTATTTGCTGATAGAAAGATCTTGGGTGCTGAAAAGTTTATCTAGGTATTTTTCTAGGTAAATTTTAAATACCATGATATTAAAATTAAATGACTAAGATAACATGTAAAGTAAAGCAGTGTTAGAGTAATGAGAGAATAGGACATGATGGACAGGTCAAGAAAGAACTGTCTAAAATAGTTATTTGGCTGAAATTCTGAATAAGTTGAATAATTAAGCAATGCATCTTTCCAGCAATAGAATACTAGGCAGAGAGGAGAGGACTCATCAACTGAGGTGGAAAGGAGTTTGTTGTGTGTGTTAGAGGCATAAAAAAATGCTAGTGTCTTAGATTGAGTTTCCTGAAAAGCAAACGCTAAGACAAAGGCTTCAATTTAGTAAGTTTAATTTCGGAAGTGATCCACTGGTCAAGAGTGGAGGTCAGGAAAAGCGAAACAGGCAAGTAGAGAAAGCTAATTCAAGGGTGTTATCAAGACGATCACTGTGAAAAATTATGGTTCAGTCATACTAGGGAGTCTCTTACGAACATGTTAAATGGATCTCAGAATTTTCCACAAAGGAACTCAGAAGAGGCAATTTAATCCATCAGCACCCATGTCTCATTGGTCAAGATTCACTCCTATGGATTAACTCCTTCATATTTCTGGGTTTGCCAGTTCTCAGAATGGCAAACACTTTCTACATGGACGCAGAAGAGAAGCCTGTAAGATTTACCTGTAGCAAATATTAGGCATGTATTCTAGTTCTACTTGGGTACAGATGGTCATTGAAGCAATGGCATGAGTACAAAGGTGGGCTGGGGAAGGACTGGGATAGGAGGTAAGAAGTGTTCTATACACTCCACCCTTTGTACTCATCAGCTTAAGTCCATGGTGTGTTAACTTTGCTACATTCCAGAGCCTTCCAGATATTGGCTGGCTTCATTACCTATGAAATATTCCATGACCACAGTTGAGTGAAACAAGCTTGTTAAAACTGGGTTCGAAGACCATACTTAATATTCACCTCTCTTCCACCACCCATTTTAGAGTTTTCACATTTTTCCGGCACTTGAACATGTCTATATTTCTGGCAAAGTGGGGTGGTTCTGACCTTTTTAATAAAGGAGTTGGAGTGTTCAGTTGCTTTAAACTTGTTATCACTGGTCATGAAGCACCCATGAACACCCTCGGGGATGCCTTGGGACCCAGACATACTTCTTCCTGCCACCATTGTACAGGAACCATCTCAGTATCTTGTTACGGTAGTTAAGGCTCTATTTTAATGGTAGAATTTTCGGACTTTCATCTTGAAACTGGGTGATAGATCTCAATTTGTACTATGGCAGCTGTGTTAGATATATGCTCAGCAGCTCTCAATTTTTTATTATAGAAGTCAATTAATACTCTAGTTAGCTCACCATCTACCTCAGTATTAGGAATATAATGATGTATTAGTCATGACTATAGATCCTTATGAAAAAAGGCAACTGGTTAAATATCTCATCTTGATGTTCTTATGACAGCTCCCTTGAGATGATCCCTGATGATAAATATTGACCCCTTAGCCTCTTCAATTTCAGAATCCATCCCCAGTGGTACTAGGAAGCCCAGTCCCATGGCAAATCTGCTAATGTCAACCTTGGCCTAAAGAAGGAAGCAACAATGAGCTGTTCAGACATGTCAGTGTCTTCCTTAGCAGTTCAATTCTTACTGTTAGTAAAATAAATAGTCTGAGATTTCTCATGGAACTTATTTCAGTAGTGGATGGCTTGATCTCACATATTGGACTCCTTCTGCATTGCTCACCCACCCGAGTCTTCTGACACTGTTCTAACTACTTTATTTCATTCACCTTATAGCATCATTCTTTCCAAGATTTAAAAAGCAATTCTAAACAGTCTCCAGGTGTCCCTGAAAGAACATTTAAACACTGAGCCACAAGAGTACTCTCATGTCAACAGAAGCCATGTATTTTGTAGTCCTCTTCCAAACCCAACTTCCCAATACACCCCCCAACATGTACTCCCCAACATTTTCCAGTACTTATTCATCAGATATTTTAGTTATTTGTGTGTATTTGTCTTTCTCCTCCTGGATAAATTACCGTATTAATTTGCCTTTGCTTGGTTTCTCCTGTCCCTACTTACAGATGAGGATACAGTGAGAGAAAATTAACTCAAACACTGACTAATCCAGCATCATCTTGCAAGGCACCCAAACCAGATGAGGTCTCCACTGGAGCTCTAAGTGAGGAAAAGACTTAGCATGGAGGAGGGGGCTGCTTCTTCCTAAAAAGATATTTAAGATAAATGTACAAATTCAGAATCATCAGGCTTCCTCACCTAATTGCCCACACCCTGGGTCTCCAGGTCTTTCTTTTCTTCAAATTTGGTCCCTTCTTCGGCATAGGGAGACCCACGGAGGCTGTTCACTCTATCCTTTGTAATTCAAAGGATTACAGTTTAAATCCTGTAATTTAAATCCTGGGGCTGATTTTCATCAATGTCTTCTGTTCTACCAGAGGATTGATAGGTGGCTGATTTAAACCTGTCATTTTTTTGTCCCCTGGGCTTCTAAAATAGATGTTGATGAAGGTTGGCTAATTGTATAGCCCTTAATATTATTATTGCTCACATATTGATAAAGTGTGCTGTATTGTACAAACCAATGCATCATGTTCTATCTGTACCAAATTCCAATCCACCTCTTACAAAAAAACTTAGTAATTATAATGCTACAGTTAGCACCTAATTAGGGAATCATAGAATATCACTCACCTAAACAAAAAGGGCTACTACTATTACTAATTGTTTTAGTGTTACCCTAAAAAAAGAGTCCTGATAAAAGGGTTAGCATGCAGGTGGAATAGGAGTGAGAGGCAAGGAAAAGTGTCACAGTGACTCGGTGAAGGAGGGAAAGCCAATCCAAGGATGAATGAGTAATTTTGTTCTTCATAATGGGGTAACTGAGGCATAATCCATCTAGGATCCTCTGAGGAGTAGTATAAAATATACTTTAGGGTTGTCCAATAAGGGCTAGAAGAAAGGAATACTTAATTATAAACATCAGTCTCCACTGGTCACAGGTTATGGCATAAGTCTAGGATGTTTATAGTATCCCTTTATCATTATTTATGTAATAACCTCTTCATCCCTGAAAACTTTACTTGCTTTGAAATTTGTTCTGTCTGAAATAGCTATAGCTACTCCTGCTTTCTTTTGATTGGTGTTAGCATAGTATATTTTTCTCCTTCCAGTTACTTTAAGTCTGTATGTGATTTTAAAGTGGGTTTCTTGTAGGCAACATATAGTTCAGTCTTATTTTCTTATCCATTCTGAAAAATCTGTCTTAACTGGTATATTTAGACCATTGATGTTCAAAATAATTACTGACATTGTTGGATTAATATCTACCATATTTGTTACTGTTTCTATTTGTTGCCCTTGCTCTTTGTTCCTTTCTTTGTCTTCCACTATTTTTCAGCCTTTGTAGTTTTAATTGAGCATTTTATATGATCTTATCTTCTCCCCTTTATTAGCATATCAGTTATACTCTATTTTATAATGGTTGACCTAGCGTTTGCAATACACATTTACAGCTAATCCAAGTCTACTTTTGAACACTATACCACTTCATAGTAGTTTAAGTACCTTATATCAAAATAATTCTAGTTTTCCTCCTATCCCTTGTATCACTGCTGTCATTCATTTCACTTATATACAATAGGTATATAAACACAGGTAAGGTACATACACACATAAACCTAATTGAATATACACTGCTGCCATTATTTTGTGCTGTTATCTATTTAGATCCATAAAGAAAAAAGTTTTTGTTATCTTCACTTATTCCTCCTTCACTGGACATGATGTACTAAGTAAAAGAAACTGCTGTAAAGAGCCCTTTAGTAATGTAGTAGTAAGGTGGAAGAAGGAAGAGAAAACATTCTATAGTTCTCTAATTGGGATTCAGTCTTTTAAGGAGATTATGCCTCTGAACAGTGAACTTCACAGATGTTTCTCAGTTTTTGTTTTTCCCTTCATTAGGTGAGACAAGATTGCTAGAGTAGGCTGAAGTTGACTATTTCCCTTTCCCCAGGTCAGTTAGTCTCTAATAAAACCCCTTTATGTTAAGCTCTGGTTAACTAGTTTCTCCCAATGGCAAACCTAGATAAGAATAGAGGGCTCTGGCATATTTCAAAATAGTTCCCTTTCCTCTCCTCCTGTGGCATGCAAGAGGGGATTTGCCCCCAGTATTTATTATGAGAACCTGGTAAACTCCTGGAGATAAATTTCACAAAACCGTGGGCACCCCCTATGATTGGGTCCCCTGGAGTTTGTAACTCTCATTTGTCTGCCCCAAGCCCTCAGAAACTCACCAATTAGAGTTCTGGTTTGCCTATGCCAGCACTTATCCCCACAGCTGGTTTTAGTCATGAGTCTGCTGTGTATTTATCCCAGTCTCTCAAATCTTGGGGACACTGGTTTGTCTTTAATTTTCTTCTCTTATGGATTCAAGAAGAGTTGCTGATTTTTTTTTTTTCAATCCGTTCAGCATTATTCTTGTTCTTATGATGGAATGGTGATTGTCCAAGCTTGTTACATGTGGATCCAGAAATCAGAATTCCAAATGGACTTTAGATTTTATTTGAAGTTTTTGGGGAAGGCATTTTTGGGGTGATGTCAACAGGAAAGTGACACAATTTATATTCTTAAAATATGACTCCGGGTGGAGAATAAAAAGTGGCAGTAAGGAGACCAACAGAAGGCTGCATAAGTCGTCCAAACAAGAGTGGACGACTAGTGGCACCAGTGGAGGTAGTGAAGAGCCACTTAATGTGATGTGAATTTTGGAAGTAGGGCCAACGTGTGGTGTGGAGAGAAAGTAAGTTCGTAACAGTGACCCTGAGGTGGTTTTCTTTTTTTCTCCCTCAATTAACCAAATGGATGTTGGAGTGATTTACTAGTACGTAGAAGACTGGCAGGCATATGGGAATGTTGAATTTGAATTTTCTTTTTAGGCCTGTGAAGGATGCTTATTTCACCGACATTCAAGTGCAAATGTAAGGTGAAAAGTTGTATACAAAAATAAAGCTTCAGGAGAAATTGGAATTCGCTATATGAATTCAAGAAGAGTCAATAAATAGATCTTACTTGAAGTTATGGGAATTTGGTATCACTAGAAAGTAGTAAGTACAGGGAGTAAAGAAAATTTCTGAGAATATATTCTTGAAGAATCTTAATGTTTATGGGTTGGAAGAAATACTAATAAAAGAATGATGGAAGGAGTCAGTGTATTTGATGGAAAAGCAGAAGGCTTCCCCATCTCAGAAACCAAGAAAGTGCTTAATGAGACGGCACCAATCAACTTGTTCGAATATTGTTGAAAGGCGTCAAATTTACTGTAGGAATTTAAAAAATGACAAGATTGACAAGAGTGATTTCCGTGGTTTGACCCTGATGAATGTTTAATTGCAGAGGTCAAGAGAGAATGAGAGAAGCATCAATAGAGATGGTGAATATATATGTGTGTATGTCTATGCCTTAGAGACAGGGACATACATATTGCTCACAATTCTCATTTAGTAAGTAAGGACAAGCATTCACATTATTTTAAATTTTATTAGTATAAGCATCAAGTTAAGTAGTGATAGAAATGCTCCAATAAAGAATTTAAATATGTTATGGCAGGAGGGATAGGTGACAAATACCAAGACATGGATTAGGCATGATGAGATGAGATCCAGTGAACAAACAGGGGGAGTGACTTTAGATGGAAGAAAGAGCAATGCATCCATTGTAACAGAAGGCAAAGAATGGACGTGTCTACAGATTTGGGTAAATTGGCAAGATCGGGAATTCACTTCTAATTGTTTCTGTATTCTCAGTAAGATAACGTGACCTTTGAGTGAGCGGGGAAGTGAAGAAATTTGACAAGTTCTGATTGGCTAGGTGAATTAGTCAGGAAATGTAATAATCTTGGCAAACAATCCTGAGGGTACACCTGATGTTTGTGTTCACAAATTCAAAGTGAGACAAGTCCTTATGATTGTGGGTACTGCATGTGTATGGCTCCATTCAAATGCAGCAATATAGTTACCAGTTTATGGAGAAATGCATTTATCCAGGTTTGGGGTTTGCTCAGGTGAAGGACAGAAGATTGAGGTTATCTGAGAGATAGTAATTATATTTATATACCACAAAATCTGAGCTGGGTAATAAGGGGAGGATGAAGAGTGGGAAAAGGTGATAGAGTTAATGCAACAAAGTTCAAGACGAGGTCAAATTTTGTTCTATTTTTCATAAGTGCGTGAATTAAAAGAAATAGGCTAGAAATACAGAAATTGTAATTCATAGCAGAAAATCATTAATCTAAACTTCTGGAGGACTGCGATAACTGGCAATGATAAACACTGAAGCATGAGAACACTAGAGTATGGAGTGTGGAAGAAGAAAAATTTTATGACTGATGAAAGAACAAGGAATTGGAAAGCTAGAGAGTTGGTACGGCAGGTATGTGAAAGAGACTTGATGTATTGCATTTCCTATCTTCTTTGTGGCTATATGTGCTCATAGAAAAAAATGAAAGTATTCCTGTTAATACGAACAAGAAGAAATACTGCTTTCTGTAATCTTTGATGCTAAATTCGAAGAGTGGGTATACATTCATAATTAAAGATGTGGAGTCTCTTTCTCCAGTGTATAATCTGTGATGTTTATGTGATTTTTTTTTTGGCCAATGGAACTCTAGCAAATATGATAAACGCAGAAACTTGGAAAGTGCCTGAGCGTTGAAGTTTCCCCTATCTTATGGTGTTTTTAACTTTTCAACTACCATGTAAAGAAGCCCTGGCTATCCTTCCAGATAACAAGAGACACCTGGCCCAGCCCCCTCCAATTTGCCAAGAGTCTGTCAAGTACCAGTCGTGTAACTAGTTCATCACAAATCATCGAGCTCTTAGCTAACCCTGCCAGCTGCATAAGCTGCCAGCAGAGAACAGCAAGCCTGGCCCAGTCAAGAAAGACTTCCCTGCCAACCCACAGAATTAGCTAAATACATGATTACTGTTTTAAGCCACTGACATTTTGGATGGAGTTTGTTATATAGCAATATATAATTAATAGAAATACTGCACTTATAAGTGGCACTGATCTGGAGAATGAGAGGTGGCTATGGCTGGAAAAAAAAACAGTGAAGAAACTATTATGTGAGACTGGAAAAGTGCTGAATCATCTGTTCATGGAGGCTACAAAAAAACAACAATAAGGAAATTACGGCAAGCTGGAAAAAGGACGACCCATCTTATTTTATAGTAAAAGAGCTGGCAAAACTATCACTCACTCTAATTGGAAGGTTGAAGCTCATGTGTAACATACACGTCTACCATATCCTTACATATCCTTGCAAGTAACTTGTCTCTCTAGCCCAATAGAAACACATCCAAGACTGCCTTTTGAATATGACTTTTAGACCTCAAGATTTCGTACTTCCGTCCTGAGGGCAGAATTTTGTGAGACATTTTAGGTCTCTGGGATAAGATTAAACATGTTTCCATGTGAGAGAAATAGGAATAAATTACAGCCAGAGGATGGTTGTGATTGATTACCAAATGCCCACAAATTCCTTCTTTTCTATTGACATGAACAGTATGAACAGGTGGGGCATATTGCTCCATCTCTTGCACCTGGAATAGCCATATGACTTTCTTTGGCGAATTGATTGTACTTTACTAGTAAATGCGATACAAGCAAAGTCTTAACAAGGACTTGTACACTGGGGATGTCTTCTCTCACAGCTTTGGTAACCATTCAATCACTTTTTGAAGAAACCCAAGCTAGCCTGCTGGGTTATAAGTCAGCTGCCTCCATCACACAATTCGACAGCCTACAAAAGCCATACGTGTGAATGAGGGCACCCGGACACAAGCCACACCACGAGTTGACAACAGCTGCACGGGCAAGTCCAAGCAGCTTTCAGCTCGGCTCTGACAGAACGAGCCAGCAGATTCACAACTATGAGCTGATTAAGCGGCTAATGTTTAAACTACTAAATTTGGGGATGCGTCCATAAGCAGCAAGGGAACTAAAATACCTTTCATCTCCAGGAAGCTCTCTGCTACCAGTGAGCTTTAAAACCACCACCGTTTTTAACCCAACCATAATCTCAGAAGACTCTTCTGATAGACTTTTAATTTGCCACAATCATACATTAAAAAAAACATAAGACATAATTATGTAACTGTGAAGGTATGTTTATGAGAAGTAATTTCTTTGTATTATAAAAGATTTTTTTTTTGGAAATTGCTTTAAGTATAGGCTTCTATGATCTGATTATTCTCATAATTACAGTTTTAGCTGTAGGTGTTCTTACTACATTCTCAGTCTATCTCCTTAGTAAAGATTATTCTTATCCAAGAAAAGCAATACATTTAAGGATTTGTAGCATCATTATGTGTCACAATTAAAAGGGCTTAAAACCATTTGCAATGATTTAAATGATTATATTTATGACTAATTTTATCAATAGGCATAAGAAAAACATGTTGATTCATTTGTTGCAAAATATCTACATAACAGAACAAATAATATGGGAAACAGTACAGATGTGCCGCTTCATCATCCAAAGGAATAAAAAAATCTTACAGATTCACTAGAACTTACTGACTTAAACACCTAACAATTAGGCTTTGAATGGTCAGGGATAATTTATTTCTTCTCCCTTTTCAGCAGGATATGTTCACAGGATATGTTATTAATTTTCTGTCACTTTCTCTCCCTGGAGGAGCTAACATTATTTTGATTTTATATTGAAAATAAGACACTGAAAACTAAAAATAAATTTTGACTTCTTTCTCTCTCTAGCAGAATTCAAACATTAGCAACACAATCTTAACAGAAAAATTCCCTGTAGAAGGCTAAAGCTTAAAGTTGGTCCAGAATCTGTAAACTCTAGAAATGTAGGAAAAAATAAGAATTACAAAATATGCCTTTGCTAAACCATGCATGCAATGCATATTGTTCTCTCCTGATTTTAACTGCATTATAAATAAGATCTATAAGTTGTTAAAAGAGACTCTTCCACTACCCTGTCAACTCTACTAAAACTATTCAACCAATTTTAGTTCCTTATATCTTTAATAAATTAGACCCCATGCTTTATAAACCTGGCTCAAAATGAAAACTGGGGAAGAAAAAAGCATCTTTCATATTTTTATCTCCAACCTCTATATACGTATTCATCCAGCACGCTATTCTGAGCAATGGAGACAAATTTGATTTTCATAATTGGCCAAGTAAAAAGAGTGAGGAAGCTAACAGTGGAAGATGATGATGTGATTTAGTATTGATCAAAGAGTGTTCATATTGAATAAGAGAAAGGCAAGGCATTAATATTAGCTAACTGAAACAGAAGTTGAATTAGTAAATAGAAAAAGCCGGGGTAACCCAGACCTTCCCAAAGAAAGGGGACCAAATAAGAAACCTAGCATAAATTCAGAATGATTTATATTTTTTTACTTACAGGAATCCATGACAGACAAAAGCACCTTATTATTCCTGCTAATTGGAGACCACTGCCTTCGTCAAAGTTGTAACTGCACATATTCCCATTCCAATTTCCCCAGTGATAGGAACTTCAAATTATAGTGTTAGTATTGAATGCATGTGAAATGCAACATTAATTCGGATGAGAAACTCAAATGAATCCGTTATCACCGCCTTGGAAGAAGGTGAGTGGAGTGTCTTTGTAGTCCTTTGCCACACAGATCAAGAAGGAAGCCTGGAATGGATGGATATGACTAGATACAGAGCAGGTGACTCAAGTCTGAATATACAAGGGCTGTGTTTTCTGAGTACAGCCAATTTTTCTCATCTCCAGCAAACTTTAATCAAAATCAGTATTAAGTAATGGTCATATAGTCTATATCTTACATCTATCATTGAAATTGACTTCCAAATTTCTTGTGGATGGCCTCCAGAAACTAGGACTCAGAAGGGAGACACTCACACTTCAAATCATTTCTCTAAGGATCCACTGAAGCAGAAAGTCAGTTTCTGGGTTTGTTCTCTACCTCTGCCATTACCCCTAAGTTGTGAGCCCTGCTGCTAATCACACTTGAGAAGCAGGCTAGGAATCCAGTTTCTAAACTCCAAGGCAATTTGAGGTTGATGTGAGCTTTAATTCACATACATTTAAGGCCAAAGATTTCAACTTACAAATTTTAGATGATTTGCTCCCATATATATATAAGGCAATAGACACTAATATGTACTGACCTTCCCTTTTATATGGGAACCCTATTCTCAGCTCCTGCTTAAGTATCCAACCAGGGTTTTCCAGATCCCTGGGGCTTCTCTGAATGTGCCACTTAAGCTGGAGTAGCTTTCTGGGACTAGGCAAGTAAAAACAGCTGAAACAGGAATAATTACTTGAAGAAAACACCAGGAGTATGTTTTTGTTAATCGTCTCTTCCCCTTCTAAACAAGAAATCTGTGTGTGATTCTTCCACTTACTGGACATTGTAATTTAATTTTCCCTATGACCATTCTGATTCCTTGGTCTCAGAACTCTTCTATAGTCTCTTTGCAAATTGTGACACAACTGCATTCACAGGAGCGCAAAATACTGAGGTCAGAAGCCATTTTTAAAGGCACTGCAGAAGGCACATACGTGATAATATAGAAAATAGTCAGAATGGAACACATACTTAAGTGTCTTAAATAACTAAAACAGACAAGCCTTAATAAATCCTAAGGAAACAAAAATAATTTCTTTAGAAAACTATCAATTTTAATATGAAACACTATAAAGTATGAGAATATCCAAGCCTTTGTGAAAAAAAAAATTTCATACTACAGAAGGATAAAATTGTAGGTGTTTTAAAGAATCTGTTTTGCAAAAATTTCAGTAATAATGACAATTTCATGATAATCAATCAACAGGATGGTTCAACATAAAGGCCAATAATATGATCTATCCACTAACAATAAGAAAAATACCATATGCTGTTTTTAACAGATATAGAAACATTTTGATAAAATATAACAATTTATAATGTAAAACTCATTCTTTTAAAGGGTATTAAATTAGTAAATATGTTTCATTAGTAAACACTGTTTCATTAGTAAAACATATTAGTTAAGGTAAAACTTTAGGGACAATCCATTAAACCCAAGAATTCATCCTATCAACATTTTCCTGGAGGTAAAAGCTAATAAAATAAGGCACAATAAAGGTCTTCAGAATAAAGAGGGAAAACCAGAATATTTTAAAAATATGATTACCATCATAGTAAATAATATATTTAAGAGAGGAACAAGATAAATTTTCTAACATGTAAGGATATAGTCAACTTAGAAAAATTAGTGGCATATGCTCACTAATGATGTAACAATGGAAAATGCCATTCATGACAAAAGTAAACCCTATAAAATGTAAAACTTTAAAAAGATCAAGAGTCTTAAGGCAAATAAAAACAAAGTCTATTGCAGTACATAAAGTAACACTCAGAAATAGAATATTGATGTTTCTAAGTGGAAAGGCCAATAAAGAAAAATTGTCTAATATCTATAAATCTATCTGTAATTCCGATTTAACTCCAATAAATCTGACTTCACAATCTAATCATAAAATACATTCTGAAGACTGAGTCTCCTGTAATACCAAAGATAATTTGTTAAAAGAGAACCAAGTACTATTCTCCTATGGTTATCTTGATTTTTCAGTTCTAAAGCAATTGCAAACATTGTGGCATTACCATACAAAGACAAATATACAGATGAATACATCAACAAAGAGGACCCAGAAATAAAATGGTGGTGATATAACAATTTGGCATAACATAAAAGTGGTGTCAGACATTGTGTTGAAGATGTAATACACAGAAACTGGCAGTGAGAATAATGACTTCCTATATAGAAAACAATTATAATCATTACTTGTATCATACAAAAAGTCGTAGTAGTTAAAGGCTACCAAAAAAAATCAAACACAAATACACACAAACTATTAGAAGAGGATTTGCTTTCCATGAGGTTTTAAAAAGATGAGAATTCTCACCTATCTTAGTAGCAATAAGTCTCCAGACATACCCTAATAGACATAACCACTTTTCTTTTAAAGCCATTGAGGACCTGTGGTCACACAGGAAGCTTTAAGAAATAAAATCTAACCTACAGAATAAATGGTCTTTCATAGGGGAGCACAGGATGTCCATGTTTATATACCCAGTACCAGTTGCTAAGGTTCAAGGCTGAAGAAATGGAGGATCAAGTGCACCAAACGTGAAGTCTTTTGGAACAAAGAGAAATCAGATGAACGTTTGGCAAACAATGACCTGATGGATCACAGTTGATATCACATGAGACCAAAATGAGACACACACCCCCCACAGGCACAGAGACAGGTGCACACACACACACAGGCACACAGACAGGCATACACACACACACAGAGGCACAGAGACAGGCACAGACATGCACACCCCGACAGGCACAGAGACAGTCACGCTCCCACAGGCACAGAGACAGGCACACACACACAGGCACATACATACACACCCCCAGGCACAGAGACAGGCACGCACACACACAGGTGCACACACACCCAGAGGCACAGAGACAGGCACACACACAGGCACACACATACATGCCCCCAGGCACAGAAACAGGCACGCGCACACACAGGTGCACACACACACACCCAGAGGCACAGAGACAGGCACACACACACATGCACAGGTGCACACACACCCCCAGAGGCACAGACAGGTACACACAGGCACACACACGCAGGCACAGGCACACAGACAGGCACACACAGGCGCACACACAGGCACAGGCACAAGCACACACACACACAGGAGCATGTGGAGACAGGCACACGCACACACACACAAGGCACAGAGACAGGCACACAGACACATACCCTCAGGCACAGAGACAGGCACACACAGGGACAGGCACACACACATGCACAGGAGCACACAGAGATGGGCACTCCGGCACACACAGACACACAGACAATTTTCTCACTGTAGTAATTCCCTCACATGGGAAGACTGAAAAACTTAGAGGTAGAGCCAGAAATTATAAAGAGATCTCACCGTTTCACAATCTCATGATCTTCCAAATTTAGTTTTGAATTTTTACAGAAGCAAAGTTTACGTTCTTGATTTATATTTGACCTCTCCTTCCAAGAAAGCCCTGGTATCAAACTCCATGACACTGCTCCTCCTTGTAACTTCATGACCATGAATTGCTAGACCTAGACACTGCTCACTTGTTAAGCCTGTGAGATCAGAAGACTTCATGATTGCAAGACAGTGAGTCTAGGAGGTTGTGAGCTTATTAGACTTGGAGTCTATGAGATCATGAGACAATATACCAGGAATGTACAAGTTCATTTATCAACCATTAGAGGGAAATACAACATCTGCCAAATTCTATACTTTAGAGATTCATGCATAAATATAATTGTGAACGTCTGTTGGTTTTTACAGTGGTACAACATCTTATGGTAATAGCCTCAGAAAGAAAATATAGTAATGGGACTTCCCTGGTGGTCCTGTGGTTAAGAATCTGCCTGCCAATGCAGGGGACACGGGTTCAAGCCCTGGTCCAGGAGGATCCCACATGCCGCAGAGCAACTAAGCCCGTGCACCACAACTACTGAGCCTGCGCTCTAGAGCCTGCAAGCCACAACTACTGAGCCCACGCACCTAGAGCCCATGCTCTGCAACAAGAGAAGCCACCTCAATGAGAAGCTCCCGCTCACCACAACTAGAGAAAGCCCACACGCAGCAACGAAGACCAACGCAGCCAAAAATAAATAAATAAATTTATTAAAAAATAGAGAGAAAATACAGTAACAAATCTCGGAAGGTAAAAGTAAATATTGTGAATGCAAATATAAATCAAATATGCACTTTTCCCCACTTCGATTATTTTCATCTTGTGATTACAGATGTAAATTCTATATCCTCCTACTTCCCTGAAAATGCCTCATACGTATGATCCAAATAGGAGTGTCTGAGAACAAACTACAGATGGAGAAGTAGTTAAGCACCCTCCCGGAGTTCTGTAGTTTTTGTGTGCCAACTCATGTATACTATTTACTTGGTAAAAAACAAAATATGATGAGACGTAGATTTTCTAGAGGGGAGAATGGGAAACACACAGTTTTACATTTCATCCATGTTAGAAAGAAATTCTGAATCTGCTTCAAGAATAATCTTCTAGTAATTATACCAGAGAAAACTCAGCAGGGTCTGTGTATATGTGTGTTTATCAGAGTCATATGGGCATTTACCATTTTTCTTCTTCTGTAACAGTTAGCAACTTAGCCTACCATATACACCCTAATAAAGAACCCCCAACACACAATGGCTTAGAAGCTAGACATTTTTGTTCATCATTCAGTATTACAGAAGTGAGCAGTCTAAGGTTAGACCCTACTATCCACAAGTCTTATTTTCCAAGGTGAAAGGAGATGGAACAGTCGAGGCAAGCTTCTTTACAGAATCAAAGAAGTTTTTTCTATCACTCATCCCTATCCAATGATAATAATGGCCAGAAATTATTGGTATGGCCACCCAAAGGTATTTAAGGTACTGAAATGTAATTTCTAGGGGTGTGGCCTCATGCTCCAAGACATGGAAGCAACCTAAATGTCCATAAACAGATGAATAAAGATGTGATGTATGTATATATATATATACACACACCACATATACACACACACACACACACACACACACACACACACAGTGGAATATTACTCAGTCATAAAAAAGAATGAAATTATGCCATTTGCAGCAACATGGATGGACCTAGAGAATATTATACTAAGTGAAGTAAGTCAGACAGAGAAAGACAAATATCATATAGTATCACTTATATGTGGAATCTAAAAAATGATACAAATGAATTTATTTACAAAACAGAAATAGACTCACAGAAATAGAAAACAGTCTTATGGTTGGTTACCAAAGGGGATAGTGGGTGGGGGGAGAGATAAATCAGGAGTTTGGGATTAACATATAACACTACTATATATAAAATAGGTAAACAGGGACCTACTGTATAGCACAGGGAAGTATACTCAATATTTTGTAATAACCTAAATGGGAAAAGAATCTGAAAAAGAATATATACATATATACGTGTAACTGAATCACTTTGCTGCATCCTTGAAACTAACACAACATTATAAATTAACTATACCTCAAAAAAACAGCTTGGTTGTTGTTGAACAACCTGGGTTGAAAGTGTTCTCTTACTAAAATAAAAAAAAAGATACTGAAGGACAGTTAGCATTCTCTGATGGAATTAGTCTTATTTATACTTATTTCTATTTTAATTTTCCCCAGATTTATAATACTGAGTGCTACCTATTTTTTTCTTCTTCTTTTATTGTTTTCTCAGGAAACTTTATATAAAGTACTCAATCATCATCAAAAGAATTGCCAGCCTTTGCCAGCAATTAGCTATACACTTGTTTAAGTCACCACAATTTCTTCTTCAATAGCCTTATAAAAATTCAGTTACAAAATATCTTACTTAAATTCACAAAATATCAGCCTGTCATCATACATTGTCTGTCTGACCATGCTCCAGACTCTGATTATTAATCATCTGTATTATTACATAACTGAGAAAAATGATGTATGTAAACATTTCTTAAAAGTTTTAGTCCAAAACTAGACTTCACTAATAATATTTTGGAAATTAAAGAATCAGATTAAGTCTAATCAAAATAAGCTTTTCTGACTTAATGTGGACCTGGAATATTAGACATTTTCAGAGAAGACAAATTATCATGTCAAATAAATTTGATGGTGACATGAATTATTAAAGATGGCCAGTTGGGAATTGCAGCCTCCTAAATGTGCCATATCTGTGTGTATATCTCTGTGTCTATGATTTTATTCATATATATGAAATGAATTTTATATTTATTAGTGAATTGCCTTTTTCAGGAGACTAACAAGTAAATATTTATAAAATATTTGGCTAAGAAAATGTTTTATTAAGAAAATTAGATGACTATTTCTGGTTATTTTCATTTTTCAATGGCAGATATTTACATGCAAACTATGGTTAATTGAATCCAATATACTTATCTATACACAAAAAAAGGAATTGTGAAGAACTGTCATCTCATGATAAGGGTATGCCTATATAATACTGATATGAAAAACAGGCAACTCAACTAAACTTTGTGCAATTTAATAACTCCAAAAATTCTTTCATATGCTTTGTCTCAATTTAAATATCAATTTTCACACAACACATAAAATCTTTATTAACTATACTTTTAAGTATAATTCTCTTTTATCATTATTCAGCTTCAAAAATATCCTGCCATTTGTGACTACATGAGTGAACATGAAGGGCATTACACTAAGTGAAATAAGACAAAGAATAATGCTGCATGATCTCACTTACATGTGGATTCTAACAAAAGTCAAATACATAGAAGCAGAGAGTTACCCAGGGCGGGAGGGAGTAGGGGGAGATGGAGAGATGTTGGTCAAAGGGTACAAAGTTGCAGTTATTGATATGTAAGATGAATAAATCTAGAGATATAATGTACAGCATGGTGACTATAGTTAATGTTGCCGTATTGTACATTGGGAAATTTACTAAGAGATTAGATTTTAGGTGCTTTCACCACACACACACAAACAATGTGAAGATACGGATATGTTAATTAGATTGATTGCAGTAATCATCTATGTGTGTATAAATATATCAAAATTTCATGTTGTATACATTAAATATGTTCATTTTTTAACAAATTAATGATTTTTTCCTAAAAAAGGAATTGTTCAATTAATTTAAAAATGTGAAAGTTTTTGATTCCTTTATATTTTATAAATAATAGTAAGGTATATATCACATAAGTATTGGTTTGGATATATCAATTTTATTTCCTATTAACTTACTACAGATTCCTTCCCTTTCATTTGTTTTTCCATGGATGTTTGCTGATATACTATTAAATTAAATCGACCACTGGAAAAAAAAATCCTACCAGCCATGATGCCCAGAAACCCTTTGTCCTCTCCTTGATTTTAAATCTCTGTTGCCTTTATCACTGTATTACTTCTTCATTTGTAACTCACAAAAATATAAAATTAATTCAGTGCTGGAGAGGGTGTGGAGAAAAGGGAGCCCTCATGCACTGTTGGTGGGAGTGTAAATTAATACAGCCACTACGGAAAACAGTATGGAGGTTCCTTAAAAAACTAAAAATATAACTACCATATGACCCAGCAATCCCATTACTGGGCACAGACCCAGAGAAAACCATAATTCAAATAGATACACGCACCCCAATACTCATAGCAGCACTATTTACAATAGCCCAGACATGGAAGCAACCTAAATGTCCACCAACAGAGGAATGGATAAAGAAGATGTGGTACATATATACAATGGAATATTACTCAGCCATAAAAAGGAACAAAATTGGGTCATTTGTAGAGACGTGGATGGACCTAGAGACTGTCATACGGAGTGAAGTAAGTCAGAAAGATAAAAACTAATATCATATATTAACACATATGTGTGGAATCTAGAAAAATGATATAGATGATCCTATTTGAAAGGCAGAAATAGACACAGATGTAGAGAACAAACGTATGGATACCAAGAGGGAAGGCGGGGTGGGAGGAATTGGGAGATTGGGATGGACACATATACACTAAAGATACTATGTGTAAAATAGATAACTAATGAGAACATACTGTATAGCACAGGGAACTCTACTTAATGCACTGTGGTGACCTGAATGGGAAGTCCAGAAGGGAGGGGATATATGTATATGTATGGCTGATTCATTTTGCTGTACAGTAGAAACTAACACAACACTGTAAAGCAACTATACTCCAATAAAAATTAATTTAAAAAATAAAATAAAATTAATTCAGAGTTTGATCTATTGATATTTTGTTTATCTAAGCAGTGGATATGTAATATGTACTCAAATATTAATTGAGGTAATGCATACATGAACTTGAAATACCCAAAGTAATATCAGAACTCTCATTACTAAAAATGCCGAGATAAACACAGTTCTTCATGGATTAACCATAAAATATTGGTGATTGAAGTACTTTAACAACAAACCCTGCATAGCAACTAGGTAACTTTATTGTTTGGAAAGAAACAAGTGGTCAGCAATACAATCTTTAAGAGAAAGAAAACTGGCCTCTTAAATTTATGATGTCAATCAGAAAAATGACCGTTGCAGTTCTAATAGGTCTGTGCAAGCTTTGATAATTTGACATATTCTAAAGCTCTGAAGATAGGAGGGCAACAAACATCTCAGAAACTATTTTCTATCTCAGTAAGGAAAATTATACTACAAACAACTTCCTCCTCAAAGATAATGAAAGAATAAAGTTGAAAATATTGAAGGTGAATAAAAACTGAGGTTATTCAATGTAATGTAAATTGGAAGTATCACTCTATCACATATAAAAATACATCCTTTGACATCATTCATTGTCATAAATAATACTGAATTATTTCAGGAATATGTGACTAACTCCTGTTTGAAGAAATCTACTTTGTTCCCCCTCAGTTTTACAGAGGTGAACCCAGAGAAATGATGGTCAATAAGATTTACTTAGTTAAGGCTTGGAAAAGACAATGCACTGTATTCAATATAAGCATAGCCAAGATATCATTGACAAGTCTATGCCCTAAATTTTTCCTTATTTAAAAAGGATACCCACAAGCAGTTATGTTCTCCCTGCTGGAAGGTTTAACAAAACTGCCGTCTAGAAGAGCATCCAAACCCTGATATACTACTCTGTGGCTGAGGGGTTAAGGGTGGATGTCTTTTTTTTTTTTTTTTTTTTTTTTTCCACTTGCTGTCAATGGCTTTGTAAGTTTTCTCTCCGCTCAGTGATTCCCATTCTTCTACTATGCGTGATGAAGAGATATTTATTCTGTTGAAAATAAGGCAGCAATCCTCAAGGAAAATCCCAACAAAAAACAGTAAGGTTTAGTTTAAGCAACCCCAAAACACTAAACTATAAAACAAGCTAAACACTCCTTTTAAATATGATTCTAATGAGGTAAAGATAAAGAAATATAAAATACTTGAAGAGCAGAAATAAAACCATCTAAGGAAAAAAACCTAAGTAGATTTTTAAATAACATACAGACTACTTGTGAAAAAATGAATGGGTGTTGTAAGTATAATATTGGATAGAGCTGAAAAGTTTATTCATGGACCAGGAGTTACAGATCTCAGTCTTATCAAAAAATAAATACAAACCAATAACAAAGTTTACTTTGACTCTATGTAAGATGAAGTAGTATGCAACAGAATACCATCTTTGCTGAGATTAGAGTATGATTTTTTTTAATATTTAAAAATATAACGGGATTTCAAGAAGCAACTGGGGCTAGAGAGGCTAAAATTACACAGAAGTTACTGAAAAGGAAGTGAAGACTGAACCCCCTAGGAGGAACATAAAAAATATAAATTTGGGTAAATGTTTAAATAAACAATAGTATAGTTCATTTAATAAATATTCTGAGTAAACTGAATTCAAGACAAGAAGCAGGAATTTATGGTCAAAAGCCAAGAGAAAGACTTTAAAAAGCATAAATGATCCAGAGGAAAACATAGGCAGAACACTCTGACATAAGTCGCAGCAATATGTTTTTGGATCTGTCTCCCAGAGTAATGGAGATAAAAACAAAAATAAATAAATGGAACCTAATTAAACTCAAAAGCTTTTGCATAGCAAAGGAAACCATAAGCAAAATGAAAAGACAACCCACAGATTGGGAGAAAATATTTGCTAACGATGTGACTGACAAGGGGTTAGTCTCCAAAATTTCCAAACGGCTCATGTAGCTTAATATCACCAAAACAAACAACCCAATCAAAAACTGGGCAGAAGACCTAAATCAACATTTCTCCAAAGACATACAGATGGCCAAGAGGCACATGAAAAGATGTTCAACATTGCTAAATATTAGAGAAATGCAAATCAAAACTACAATGAGATATCATCTCACACCAGTCAAAATGACTATCATATCATCAAAAAAAAAATCACAAAGAATAAATGCTGTAGAGGGTGTGGAGAGAAGGGGAACCTCCTACACTGTTGGTGGGAATGTCAATTGATACAGCCACTATGGAGAGTGGTATGGAGGTTCCTTAAAAAACTAAAAATAGAACTACCATA
Organism: Eschrichtius robustus; assembly: GCF_028021215.1. Classification (NCBI taxonomy): domain Eukaryota; kingdom Metazoa; phylum Chordata; class Mammalia; order Artiodactyla; family Eschrichtiidae; genus Eschrichtius; species Eschrichtius robustus. Next base: position 125,092,234 of record NC_090829.1, read on the forward strand.
TGATCCTGCAATCCCACTCCTGGGCATATGTCTGGAGAAAATCAGTCTGAAAGGATACATGCACCCCAATGTTCATTGCAGCACTGTTTACAATAGCCAAGACATGGAAGCAACCTAAATGGCCATTGACAAAGGAATGGATAAAGAAGATGTAGTACCTTTATACAATGGAATATTACTCAACCATTAAAAAGAATGAAACAATGCCATTTGCAGCAACATCGATGGACCTAGAGATTGGCATACTGCGTGAAGTCAGTCAGAGAAAGAAATATCATGATGTCGCTTATATGTGGAATCTAAAAAGAAACGATACAAATGAATTTATATACAAAACAGAAACAGACTCACAGACTTAGAGAAGGAACTTATGGTTACCAAGGAGGAAACTGGAAGAGAGGGATAGTTAGGAAGTTTGGGATTGACATGTACACACTGCTATATTTAAACCAACAAGGACCTGCTGTATAGCACAGGGAACTCTACTCAATATTAAGGAACAACCTGGATGGGAAAAGAATTTGAAAAATAATAGATACATGTATATGTATAACTGAATCACTTTGCTGTACACCTGAAACTACTGCAACATTGTTACTCAACTATACTCCAATATAAAATAAAAAGTTAAAAAAATGATCCCACCATTGGAATACGTGCACATGTATACACACAATTTCAAAAATTACAATTGATACACTAAATAAAGCAGTGGTTCTCAACAGCGGGTGAATTTTTCCCCTTGGGACTATTTAGCAATTTCTGGAGATTTTCGATTGTCCTAATTGGGGAGGAGGCTTCTATGTCATCCATTGAGTGGAGGTTACACATTTTGCCAAATATGTTATAGCGCACAGGAGAACTCTCCCACAGCAAAGAATCACTCATCCCCAAATACTATTATTCCTGAAACTGAGAAACCCTGAAATAAAGGAAACAGGAATAAGAGGAAAGAGTAAGATTTTCATGATACAATAAAATGAGGTGCATGGAAATGCTAAAATTGAAAATAAATTACTTAAAATTAAGAATCTGAGAGGTGAGTTATGTCTTGGATTCCACAGAAGAATTAGTGAACTGGAAAAGAGGTCAACAAAATATCCAAATGAGGCAGAGAGCCATCTAAGTTTTGACATAAATTTAGGATCACACTGTCACTTTTCATTTTAAAAAATCTGTAGAAATTTGGGGATTGCTTTAACCTATACAGCAATTTTGGAATAATTAAAATTTAACATCAAATCATCTAACCCATAAACATTGTATGGCACTCCATTTCATAAAGTTTTCTTTAAATTTTTCTCAGCAGTATTTTCTATTTTTCATTGAAGAGTCTTGCATCTATTATTAAGTCTATTCCTAAAATGTGTTTTTTATGCTATTATAAGAGGATATTTTTAGGTTACATTTTCCAATTGTTTGCTGTTAATGTATAGAAATGAAATGGATTTTATGTTGATCTTTTATTTTTCAGACATTGTAAATTTACTTATTCAATGTACTAGTTTTTTTTTGTAGACTTCTTAAAGTTCTACTCTTAAATCATGTTACCTATGAGTAGAGATAGTTTTTTTTCTCCCCCTCTAGTCTTTAAGGCTTTTCTATTAGTCTTGCTTATATGTGCTGGCAAGTACTTCTTTGGAAATGATTGTTTTTACAAAGGAATAACAATCTTCTTACAGAGGTAAAATATATCAGTGAAGCCACATAGGACTGGAAATATCGCACAGAAAGGTTTTTAATGAAGGCTAATATCTTGTTTATAGGTTTAAAATTATATAATGTTTGGCTTTGTTATGTTAGAAATTTGTCTTTCCTCTTGATTGTCGAATTTATCAGCCTAAAATTTTTATAATATTTTAAATAAATGCTTTAATGATTATAGAATCTGATTTTTCATTTTTTACTTCTGAAATTGATAGCTTATGTTTCACGTTTCTTGACTAAAATTGTATGCACCTGGAAAAAATATCTTCTCCTCACGAGACTCAGAATATAAGGAACATTTTTAGTTCTTGAATATATTAAAAATAAATGCCTGAAATTTGTCCCCTGAATACAACGTCTTGTCGTCCTATGATAGGTTTCTATTCAATATTTTTATTCTTGCCAATGGGTCACATTTTGATATACTCTGTATGCCTAGTAACGTTTGCTTGTGTACTGGATGTTATGTATAGTACACTGAAGATTGTCTGATTGTTATCTTCCTTTAAATAATGTTTTTATTCTAGCAGGCAGTTAACTTTGAATTAACTCAAATGTCAAACTGATTCCTGAAGGTGGCAACAGCAGAAACGTCTCAATTTCTTTATCTTCCCAGCCGTTGTCATTAGCTGGGAACTTGGATTCTCCTTCGAAGATACATATTGTGGGGTCCTATCAGCAGCTTGGAGAGGATTTATGAACAGATTTTGGAGCTCTCCCGGTATGAATCCCCCTTTCATGGGATCTCATTTTTAATTTTCTCATTCCTCCTTTTGCCTCAAAAGTTACCATTTGACTCCTGAAGCAAGTAAGACTGACTTTGATCCTACATACCTCATTCTGTGTGGTATCCTGTGACTAAAAGCTATATGTGCAAATTGTACCCAGTGTGGTCATTTTCTTTCAATATTAACTTCTAGTTTATGACATTTTATTACTTAAAATATCTTAGGGACTTCCCTGGTGACTCAGTGGTTAAGAATCCGCCTGCCAATGCAGGGGACGTGGGTTCGAGCCCTGGTCCAGGAAGATCCCACATGCTGTGGAGCAACTAAGCCCATGAGCTACAACTACTGAGCCTGCACTCTAGAGCCTGTGAGCCGCAACTACTGAGCCCATGTGCCTAGAGCCTGTGCTCTGCAACAAGGAAGCCACCACAATGAGAAGCCCGCGCACCACAACAAAGAGTAGACCCTGCTCGCCGCAACTAGAGAAAGCCCGCGCACAGAAACAAAGACTCAATGCAGCCAAAAATTAATTAACTAATTAATTATTTTTAAAATCTTAATATTTTATCCAGGTTTTATTAATGTTTATTGCAGAAAATTAGTCAAATAAAAGTTGCTCTCTCATTACAAGATGCAAAATATCATTAAGTTTGACTTTTGTACTTTTGTTTTATAAACATCTGATATAAGCTTTAAAATTTTACATCGCCTAGGATATGTGTATGTGTTTGAATAGCACCGCAGTAAAGGAAATATATAGAGATACTAAGAACACAAGATTATTTTTCTTTTAAAAGGAATAGCTATGTGACTCACTTTTGAGGGAAAAAAGTAGGAAACAGAGCATCCCTGTGTTATTAAAGTTTTTTTTCTAAAATCACAAAATCTGAGTTCAAACATGATTTCTTCATTTCCTGATGTATCACCTAAAGCAAGTCACTTAACTTCTGACTCCAATTTTCATCTCTATAAACGAGGATAATAAATATCTGTCATATTTGACTCGTAAGCCATTATGAAGGTCAAGTGACATAAGTAAAAGAACTATGTGCATGTAACAACATATTAAAATAAACCTATTGCAATTTTAGTTTTGGCAGAGCTTCCAAATCAATATGTGTCAACTTCAAGTTTCCAAATTCACCATGATGCCACCACACTTGACCTGCAAGAAGGTGAATGAAAGCGAGTCTTCTATTACTTTTTTTTTTCACTTTGTGTGTGTGTGTGTGTGTGTGTGTGTGTGTGTGCGTTAGTTTCTGCTTTATAACAAAGTGAATCAGTTATACATATACATATATCCCCATATCTCTTCCCTCTTGAGTCTCCCTCCCTCCCACCCTCCCTATCCCACCCCTCTAGGTGGTCACAATTCTATTACTCTTAACCATAGAGAATGTATGAAAGGGTCCACATGGATAGCAGATGCAAAAATTTGTACTACAAGTGGACCATGTATGCCCTGCACTCTCTATTAAGGATGACTCTTGATGGAAGGTTTTATCTTCATCTCAAAAAACTGAACCAGACTTGAAGGAGACAAGGTGGAGAGTTATTTGCACATCTTAAAAACTGGGAGGGGGGGGGGCCACAAAAAAAAGTTCCAGCTCATTCTTAAGGCTAAATCCAAGCACTGTGGATAGAAAAATTCTGCCTGTGGCAGAATGTAAATTGACAGTTCTGCTCAGAAAGTAACAACTCCCAAGAAATGATCCAAAGCTCTTTTTTCCCCCAAGTACCATGCCTAGGTTTTATGAGAGTTTTGTGAGACAGAGTCTCCATGGGGTTGATTTAGCTATAGTTACTTTGGCCTCCATAACTTCATCAGCAATAGTTCAGAGAGTGTTCCACTTAAACTGGTACTCCTCAAACTTCCTGGCTTCTTCAGCAAGATTCAGGAAGAAACCACATATCTGAGTGTTCCCAGTGAAATACCTCCTTGGCCTCCACCTCTAACATTGCAGAAGTTAGGGACACCTGTGTTCCTGTTTTTAAGGGTACTGCCCATAATCTAAATACCTGTCCATCCCTGTCTGACTTGAAAATATCAAAATCACTTTTGCATGCCTGTCCCTTGCACGTATATCCATCTTAGGAAACAGCAACTTCATTCCTCCAGTTGCACAGGCCACAAAACTTAAAATCATCCTTGACTCTTTTCTTGTACTCATACATGGTATTTAATTTTCCAGAATATCCTGTCAGGTCCACAGTTAGAACATGTCAACTTCTCCCTACTTCTCCATATCATCTTGATCTAACACAGCATCTTCATGTAGAATTTTGCCATAGCCACTTCACTGGTTTCACAGTTCTGTCCCTGATCCCCTCCGGCCTTTCATCAAAACAGTAACAGGAAGGAAACTTACAAAATGTAATCGAGTTGAGACCTCTTGAGTAATCTTTAACTTTCTCAGAGTGAAAATACCTGGCAGCATCCTTGAACAGCAGTATTCACATTTGGCTATACAGTAAGCTCACTGGAAGGTTTAAACATTTTCAAATGCAAAGCTCCCTCCCTAAAAAAAAAAAAAAATATATCAGAATCTCTGGGGGATGTGGCCAGTCACTCTTTTTTCCTATGCATCCTATATGCAATCTGACCCTGGTTACCTGTCTGTATCATTTCACTCAAGCTGACAGTGTTCCAAAAACACTGGCTTCCTTACCAGGTTTGGAACTTGTAGGCCCACTTTAGACTGGTATTTTACACTCTGTTCCTCCCTCTTTTTTTTTTTTTTTTTTTTTTACCTGCAGTATCTCTAGACTAGTTTAGAGATAGTCTAGAATAGTTTTTTTCCTGTCTTCTTACCTCCCTACTCTCCCATTCTCCAACTAAGGCAGTCAAAAGTTGGAGCCAGAGAAGGCATGTTTGGGTGGGGAGATCCTGACAAGTTAAAGATGAACAATAACACCCATTTGCAGCAGTCTGTTTGAACAGACTTTTCTGGGATTTAGAGGAAAAATTCAAAACCTTAAGCTCATAATTCTGATATCACCCTAAGGTGGACATAATAATTACTAAACTGTTTCTTGTAACGAAGTAGCTGAAGAAAGCTTTATTATCTTTAAGTGATGATAAATCTCACAGGGCCTACTATAGATTTCATCCAGTGGGTCAGAATTAGGTTGCAGGAGTAGTTAGAAGAGCTGTTTTCTGATCCAAACTTCAAGCCCCACTTTAGAAATAGAATATTTAATAGTTAGTATTCTTGATGAAGTTATATTTGAACCTTGGGCTAAAAAGAAATAAGCAGACATGATTTCTTACTTAACCTATTATAAACATTTTCACAAAGCTAGTTGTTGTCCTTTTTTCTTTATAGTGTGCAAAAGTATTTATATTCTCATAACATCTACCCAGATATAACCTAAGGTAGAGAAATTATATAATTGTGATGTAACTATTATCAGACATTTATGAAAAGGAGACTTTTGAGAAGAGTTGTTTCATTATAGTTTCCCAAGTAACTTTTTCCTATTTCTGTTTTTTCTTCTTACCAATTTTTATTCTCCCTCACAAAATGGTTTCTCAATTTTACTTTCATACTGCAAAAACCAGTATGGTGTAAGGGTGATTTCATGGCTAAAGTTCTCATCTGCTAGTAGTTTCTCCTTTCCTAAAGGGTGAATTCTATTTCTCCATTTAGTACTTCTCTAGGAAGCAATAGACCAACTTTTTATATCTTAATTGCTGCATGCATAAAGCAATCAAAAGCTTTTTCTGACTGAATGGGAACATCTTGCACTTAGACTCTTTTCCTTACTTCAATGAGATTTTTTTAAAATTTCAGTTATACAAAAACCAGACAACATGACTGCAAGGCAGGGCAGTTCTTCCTTTATCTGATTCAGAGAGAAGAATTTGTGTTGACCAATGTGTGTGTGTGTGTGTATGTGTGTGTAACATGTCCACTGAGTTTTATACCTTTCTCAATTAGCTATTAAATATCAATTAAAAGTGACATTAATGTGCCTCCCAAAGAGCTTTGATAAATCTTAGTTGCCTAGGAGCTTTCAGCTCAGCCTGTCTATGACTTTTAAGATAAACGTTCATGATGCTATAGAACCTCACCTCACAGGTCTAGGTAAACACACTATGCATCTGCCAGCATGATACTGGGGACGTGCTACCCCATCTCCTACTTGTACGGAGAGATAAGTGCCAGAAGGCTGTGCAGGGCATCGTAACTGATCTGAATCTGTTTCACAGTGGAATCACCATTTCTATACGTATGTAGAGAAGGAGATTAGAATGTATCAAAAATTTTTCCCCAAATGCTCATATAAAAGTCAGTTAAAGTTTCTTCTTGGCATTGGTCATGAATATTAAAATAACATGATGTGTCCATCATCAATGGACCGACTTAAGGTTACAAAGCTGTGATCTCAGCCAATTATGTACACATAGAATGGGTCTTGGATTTGAGATTTCTAGCTGTCTGGGCAGCTTCACACATTTGCATTGCTTCCAGTTTCCTTCCTCCCGGCAGGTGCATTCCTCCTCGGTTATGTCGTTTGGCAGGCAATCATGAATTTATAAATTTAACAGATGTCTCTAATCAGAAGCATAAACATTGTATAGTCAAAGATGAGTCTGGGCAAGCTGCTCAAGACATGGGGAATATACAATTTTGCTTTGCCGAAAAAAGTATACATTTTAGTTTTTCCTGTGAGAATTTTGCTTTTTATACTCAGGTAAACAGCTCAAGTGAAATAAATAGAAGACTTATGTATAAATGAGAAATCTATTTCAAAAAGTTAACTTTTCACCTTTATACCCTTTTAGTTTAGTTATACTTTTATTGATGGAATTTATATTTATCTAAAAGTCATTTTACTACCTCACTCCTAATATAGTCTGAGGTCATCACTCTGGAAATGGCTTATTACATCTTTATTCTTAACTGTACTTCAGAAAGCTCATGAAGTTAGATTACTACTGGGAAATGGATAATTGGAGTGATTAGTTATTTTTTAAAAGTGATTTTTGTCTAAATTAGGTGAACATTCTATGTTGATTTGGTGACTTAAACACTAATGCCCACACTGAGGCAACTGATCCTCGAGCTGAGGGTGACGTGGCCACTGCAGGAACATTCTCAGTAGAGCTGTTTCCACATCACTCATAGCTATGCACCCCAACATCTACACCCCTTTGACTTATACAATTTTAGATTGCCCATCTGCTGCCTATGCTTGGTCCCCAGCTGGAACGCACTGACATTTCTCTGTGATGAATACTCCAAACTCCCCACTTTGTCATCGCACTTTATACTTGTTCTATACTTTATTACCTTGTTACTCATTCTATCCCTGCCTGAGAATTTAATTCATACATATACCCGCCTCACACATACACACCTCTGCATATCATACAGAAATAACGTAAGTACTTAGATATTTACATATAAACAACTGAAGTAATACAATCTATACCAGTTTTAACAGATAGTTTGTTTCAGTAGGTTTTATTTAATTCACTTTTGTCCTTACTCTTACTGAATCTTAATTCTCAGACATATCCCCCAAAATACACAGAAACGAACGCATACAGAGCCAAAAAAAAAAAAAAAACAGCAAATGCTATGTTAACAACCTGTTTGCATTCTAGCACAATAATCCCCTGCGAATATCTCATATGATTATATATTTTTAACAACAGATAAGATCACATACGTTTGACTATGTTAGTATGTGGTATAAGCAGACTTCAGCACTATCCATTTTATTGGGGTTTTTTTTTTCTGTATTTTTCTACTCTTACCATCAAAAAATACTAACTGAGCACTTGAAATATGTTGACTATCACTCTAGGCATTTTGGATATAAGTAAGAGACCCAAATAGCTTAAATTAATGAAAAGCTCTCTAAATCACAGAAAAACATTCTTTTATTTTAAATTTCTTCCTAAACTATTCCTCTTATATCAAGAGGAAAACATTTTTTTTTCTTTAGGTACATTTGCTTCCAAGATATAACATCCATTTCCAGTTTTGCTTCTGAAAGTGTAATTTTCAGCTGTTTATACATCTGGCTGGACACAAAATGAGCAGGTAGAGCACACTAAATCCTAAAGTATATAGTTACTGCTGCCAGTATTATACTATCATTAGCATGTTCACTGCAGGATGGTGGCAAAGGAAACTCAAATGGTTTGGTTTGGCCTAAGTCCCAAAAGATCAGATGGTTGGTATTATTTCCTAAGCTCTATGTTTCTATATTTTATTATTTTCTTTTTTAATTTTTGTCTCAGTTCCTTAACTAAACCACCAAGAAACTTTATCTAATTAAGAAATATTTTTGTCACTCAAAAAATATAAAAATCACTTTTGGTATTTGGAGTTTAACTTTAGACCCAAATCTTTGTATATTTAATTTCATACCTTATTGTTACACATTCTGCTTTACTATTCCAAGTCTTTTCTCTAGAGTTACCATCAAATGTATATATTAAATAAATCAAAAATTCAGATTTTTTTTTCTTGAAAATCATGGAGCTCTTTTTGAAAATTCTAACATTTTCAGAGCTTTTCTGAAACTATTACAGAATTTCCCCATTACTTTGAGCAGTAAGTTAAATATGGGTCCCTAAAACCACCCTCCTTTTTGAGTGCCCTTCAGTCACTTTGCAAATAATAAAGTGAAATAAAAATGGACCCACCAGTCTAAAAGAAGAAGTGTAGCACTTAATATAGGGAAAACAAAAGAAAATAGTTGGAAGGATAAATGGGGCTTTGCAGGGGAAGGAAGAGTTAAATGTTTCTTGAAGTCAGAGGTCAACTTAAACTTCAGAGCTATCATCTCTTGAATACCTACTCTGTAGCAGACTTGCTAGTTGTTTATACTTAACATGTGCGCGTGACTGGTTTTATTACCTAAAATCATGGGATTTAATATACAAATTATCCACAGGAAGAAAGCTAGGATCTTGGACGGCTAGAATCTGAAATTACTTTAAAGCTCAAAAACTGACAAAGTATTACATTCTCCAAAGCAGTAATTTTATATAGATTTATTTAATAATTGGTAACCCTATACCTAAAGGTACTGGGAGAACAAACGAAACAGAAGTCATAAAAACCAGAGCATGAATTATCAAAACAGAGACAAAAAGAGCAAAGACCACTGAAATTAAGAGCTGGTTATTTGTAAAGATAAACAAGATTTATAAACCTTTAGTCAGACTCATGAAGAAAAAAATCAGAGGTCCCAAATCAATAAAATCAGAAATGAAAGAGAAGTTACAACTAGTACCACAGAAATACAAAGGATCATAGGAGATTACTATAAACAAGGATACACCAATAAAATTGACAACCTAGAAGAAATGGACAAATTCCTGGAAATGTACACACTTTCAACTGAACCAGGAAGAAACAGAAAATATGAACAGACCAATTACCAGCAATGAAATTGAATCAGTAATTTAAAAAGCTGCCAGAACATGGAAACAACCTAAACATCCAACAGCAGATGAACGGATAAAGAAGATGTGGTATATATATACAATGGAATATTACTCAGCCATAAAAAGGAATGAAATTGGATCATTTGTAGAGATGTGGATGGACCTAGAGTCTGTCATACAGAGTGAAGTAAGTCAGAAAAACAAATATCATATGTTAACATATATATGTGGAATCTAGAAAAATGGTACAGATGAACCTATTTCCAGGGCAGGAATAGAGACACAGACGTAGAGGACGGACATGTGGACACAGGGGTGGAAGGGGAGGGGGGGATGAGTTGGGAGATGAGGATTGACATATATACACTACCATGTGTAAAATAGATAGCTAGTGGAAACCTGCTATAAAGCACAGGAAACTCACTCAGCTCAGTGCTCTGCGATGACCTAGATGGGTGGGATGGTGGGGGTGGGAGGGAGGTCCAAGAGGAGGGGATACATGTATACATATAGCTGATTCACTTCATTGTACAACAGAAAGTAAACACAACATTGTAAAGCAATTATACTCCAATTAAAAAAAATTTAATAAAAAAATAAAAAGCTGCCAACAAACAAAAGTCCGGACCCAGATGGTTTCACAGGTGAATTCTACCAAACATTTAGAGAAGAATTAACACCTATTTTTCTCAAACTATTCCAAAAAACTGCAGAGGAAGGAATGCATACTAAACGCTCATTCTATGAGGTCAGCAACACCCTGAAACCAAAACCAGACAAAGATATTACAAAGAAAATTACAGGCCAATATCACTGATGAACATAGATGTAAAACTCCTCAGCAAAATAGCAAACAAAATCCAACAATACTTTAAAAGTATCATATACCAAGGTCAAGTGGGATTTATCCCAGGGATGCAAAATAGTTCAATATCCAGAAAAAAAATCAATGTGATATGACATTAACAAATTAAAGAATAAAAATCGTATCTCAATAAATGCAGAAAAAGCTTTTAATGCAATTCAACATTCATTTATGATAAAAACTCTCAACAAAGTGGATATAGAGGAAACATACCTCAGCATAATAAAGGCCATATACATATGTATAGCTGATTCACTTTGTTATAAAGCAGAAACTAACACACCATTGTAAAGCAATTATACTCCAAAAAAGATGTTAAAAAAAAAAGAAAAAAAAGAAATAAAGGCCATATACAATAAGCCCACAGCTAACATCATACTGGATGGTGAAAAGCTGAAAGTATTTAGCTCTAAGATCAGGGACAAGACAAGGATGCTCACTCTTGCCATTTTTATTCAATATAACATTCCAAGTCCTAGCCTCAGCAATCAGACAAGAAAAATTAAAAAATCCCAATTGGAAAGTAAAACTGTCATGTTTGTAGATGACATGATACTATACATAGAAAATCCTAAAGACACCACCAAAAAAAAAATACTAGAGCTCAATGAATTAGGTAAAGTTTCAAGATACAAAATTATATACAGAAATCTGTTGCATTTCTATACACTAACAAAGAATTATCAGAATTTGAAATTAAGAAAATTCAATTTACCATTGCATCAAAAAGAATACCTAGGAAAAAAAAAAAAAAAAAAGAATACCTAGGAATAAATCTAACTGGAGGTAAAAGAGCTTTATTTGGAAAGCTGTAAGACACTGATGAAAGAAACTGAAGGTGATGCAAACAGTTGGAAAGATATGCTGTGTTCGTGGATTGAAGAAGATTAACATGGCCATACCACCCAAGAGTAAGGCCATAAATCATAAAACTCCTAGAGGAAAACATAGGCAGAGCACTCTTTGACATAAATCATAGCAATATTTTTTCAAACCTATCTCCTAAAGGAAATAAGAGCCAAAAATTTTAAAAATGGTGCCTAATTAAACTTAAAAACTTTTGCACAGCAATGAAAACTGTTGACAAAAGGACAAAGTATGAATGGGAGAAAATATTTGCAAATGATATGACTGATAAGGGGTTAATATCCAAAGCATAAACAGCATATATAATTCAATATCAAAAAAAAAAAAACCCAATTTTAAAATGAGCAAAAGTTATGAATGGACATTTTTCCAAAAAGGACATGCAGATGCCCAACAGGCACATAAAAAGATGCTCAACATCATGAATCAGAGAAATGCAAATCAAACCCACAATGAATTACCACATTTCACCTGTCAGAATGGCTATTATCAGGAATACTACAAATAACAAATGTTGGCAAGGATATGGAGAAACGGGTGCCCTGGTACACTGTTGGTGGGAATGTAAATTGGTGCAGCCACTATGGAAAACAGTATGGAGGTTCCTCAAAAACTTAAAAATGGAACTACCATATGACCCAGTAATTCCATACCAGAGTAAATATTCAAAGAAAACGAAAACAGTAATTCAAAAAGATACATGCACCCCAATGTTCATACCAGAACTATTTACAATAGCCAAGTTATGAAGCAACCTAAGTGTTCACCAACAGATGAATTTATAAAGAAGATTTGGTGTATGTATACATACACACACACACACACACACACACACACACACACACACCAGGAATACTACTCAGCCATAAAGAGTAAAATTTTGCCATTTGCAACAAGATGGATGGACCTAGAAGGTATTAATGTTTAGTGAAATAAATCAGAGAAAGACAAATACTGTATGTTATCACTTAGGTGTGGAATCTAAAAAAATAAAACGAATGAGTATTATAAAACAAACAGACTCACAGATATAAAGAACAAGTGATTTCAAGTGGGGAAAAGGAGGAGGGGAAGGGCAATATAGGGGTAGAGGATTAAGAGTTACAAACTATTATGCATAAAATATATATGCTGCAAGGATTTGTTGTACAGTATAGGGAATATAGCTGATGTTTTATAATAACTTTGAGTATAACCTACAAAACTTTCAAATCACTAAGTCCGTACACCTGAAAATATTGTAAATCAACAACACTTCGATAAAAATAATAACAACTAAGGAGACCATTTAAAAATAATAGTAACTGGGTATTTGTTGGAAGTAATGCATTATTCTACTATCACCAAAACTTAGCTACACAATTTTAATTGATTTGACTTAGAGATAAATCCTCTGAAGAAATACAGCAGTAGGCATGAAAGTCTGGTGGGAACTGAGGTGATTTTAAGAGGGCAGATCCAAGTAAGAATATGATGCTAGAGAACTGGCTATTTGTACATGCTCTGAAAATGTTATCCTGTTCTGCTGGCATTGCAGTGATGGCTCTCAACTACCTTTTATATTTACATATAAATTCTTATTTTGGGAGTTCATTATGTGATAGTCAAAATAACTGAACAAACTGAGACCAATAGGGACTCAGGTCAGGAAACATAATTTCAAATTAAGGCAATTAGAAAAGACTAGTAACCATACATGCTATGTAGTAACCATACATGTAGCATATTTCCTTTCATTTTCTCAAGTAAAGAAAACCACATTGACTTTCAAAACTCTAGTACAAGCAATTTAATTGTTAATAAAAATTTGAGATTTATCATATTTAAGACAGAAAAAACTGAGAACCAATGAATTGACTCAGCTTGGAGGAACCAGGTTCAAGATGATTTCAAAACTAACAAAGATTTCCAATTTGAAAGAGATTTAGCTAATGTTTCCTAAATACATAATTTGTTTTCACTAAAATATTTTTGAAGACATATAAACTAAAAACCATAATAAAGTGAAACACTTCTTCAAATTTTTACCCAACACTTAAAGAAATCGTACTGATAGAAAATCTCTTGCATTAGGTTAATAGACACCTTGCAAAACTGACACATATTTACCACTGAAAGAGATAAATATGCAAAATTATGCAAGACTGAAAGAAGAGAGTGGTGATAGTTTATATTTATCTAAATGTCTATAACCATAACTCTGTTACATTGGTTTCTTCTTCTTTTACTGTGACTGCTATTTTTTCCAACTCTACCCATCACCCTTATAATATATTCACATATAAAGTAAGAACTATATGAAGCAAATCTAGGAATCAGTGGATAGAAGTTCGGATTTGCGTTGTATTAATATGAAGGGATTTATAAAAGAATTAATTATTTGAATTATAAGTATAAAGAAGAGACATGTTTAGTAGGGCAAACTAATTTTGTAGCATACTTTTTAAAAATAAGATTATCAGAAGATAGCACAAAAGTTAGAAAATATTCCACCTCCATCTATTGATATCAGATAATCCCAGTGAATTCATGCTAGGTCCTATGTATTAGACAAATGATTTTATAGATCAGTCTGAAATTTCCACCTATTCTGAGTATAAACAAATGATAAAGATCAAAGCCATCTACTATAAATATGTCTCTAATTATCTGACATGGATAATTGCAATTAATTCTAAAATATAAACACTGCAAGAAATATATTCTCTTTTATACATAAAGATCTTGAGCCATAGAGATATTCAGTAATACAACTAAGGTCAAATAGTGTTTGTTGGCGCTTGGGAACAAACCACAAAAAATAATATATAAATAAATTTATACATTTGAAATGGATCTTTAATACAGTTAGGTTTATTATTTAGAGTAGAAGACCTACAAGAAAAAAAAAAAATAGTGGCTGAAAAGTTTCCCAAAAAAATAAACTACATACCAAGTATTCCCAAAATTCCTCAAACAAAAATTCCTCCTTACTCTATCCTATTTGACAGACACCAAGACAGGAAAGTTACAGGAGAAACCCTCGAAAGCAGTATCTTTTATAAAAAATACTAAATGTGTATGTGGCTAGCAAAAGAGCTTCAAAATATATTAAGTAATAATTTAGCAATAATCATTCAAAAACCAGAACAGAGTTTTAGCTATTTCAAGTCTCTTAGTAATTTAAACAGCAAGTAGGAATAAAACTCAGTAAGGTGAGAAAAGACTCTGACGAAAGTATTAATAAATTGGCTTTACTGCAATTCATACAACATTCCCCCCCTCAAAAACAAAGTATTAATTATTTTAATGAATGATCACTAGGATCCACAATACTTCAGACCAGTACTACTGCACTTGAAATCAATATAAGGTTAATTCTCTGTGCAAAATCAAATACCAGAAAATGCAGAGAAATTGGTTCTTTCAGTAAAAACTTCATTCTTAAAATACTAAAAATAGAAAGGAAGAAAGAAGGGGAGGGAGGGAAAAACAAAGGAAAGAAAAGCTCAAATTTCAGGAGTTTAGAATCCAATCCAAGTAATTAGAACAATGTAGCAGAATAAACGCAAACAGAATAAGAAATTATAAAAGCAAAAATTATTCAAATTAAATATTAAAATATAATAAGAATTACACTGAACATTGAAACTTCAAGAATATTACATTTCTAAAATTAGGAATAAAATATATATATAAATAGGAAACAATACATACATATACACGGGCATTGTAATGGTTAAATAATACAAGGATTTTATCTAAAATTATAATAGTAATTTTGAGAACTGTAGAAGTCATGGAAAGTTGTAATGCTGTCAAAACTGATCCCAAAATATTGGGAAAACAGAAAAACAGACTCATTAAAACTTTTGAGTCAATAAAATTTTTTAAAAAATTTTCACAAAGAAAACTCTCATCCAGGCCAGTTTGATGTTAATGTACTATCACACATTCACGAAATAATGCCAATTTTATTTTAAACTTTTCTAGGGAATATAAAAAGATAATATCCCGAAACTAATGTATAAACATTAATATTCCATATCAATTTATACGGTAATATAACTTTCTCACAAAAACTAGGTAAGAAAATTAAGGTCCAACTGTACACACTGATGTGTTTTAAATGGTTCTAAAAAAATTACAAAAATGAATTCAGCATTTTACAAAAATATTAATGTATCAAGACCAAACTGATTATCCCCTGAATAGAAGTTTGCTTTATAATATTAGAAATCCATATGTAATTTATCACATTAAGAAATTAAATGATAAAGCATATTTATCTAAATAGATACTGTGAATGTGTTTGATATTGTCTAACATATACTAATGAAAAAACCCTTTGTATACCATGGATGAAAGGAAACATCTAATGAAAGGTTTCTAAAAAGCTATTATATGTGTTACCTCACTGTGAAATATTGAAATGACTGCCTTTGTACGTCAAGTAAAAAATAGTGTTCTTATTCTATTTTGTACTAAAAAATTATATATACTTAGGGGAATTAAAAAAAATTATTTTCCACATACAGAGTCATACTTCCCTGCTCCCCACTAATAATGGAACAGAATCTAAGATAATGCAGCAGTAGGCTGAATAAAACACATTCACACATATACACACACACTACATACTTGATAATGCAAAGGCAATTTTCTTTACATTGATAACAGGATGTTGGAAGATGTAGTTTATTAAAATTGAAGCTGGCAATTAAAATATATAAAAGATATAGGAAGAAGTCTACAAAATATATGCAATCCTTCACTGGAGAAAATGAAAATATACTATGTTCTTGGATAAAACAAATCAATATTGTAAAGATATTAAATACTTTCAAAACTGATCTACAGATGCCCATCAAAATCCTTACACAATTGAGTTAACTTAAGAAGCTATTTCTTCTTAAGAGGACACTATAATTGTCCATAAAGAAACAGTCTGTGCGCCTTCCCCTATCAGCTAAAATAATAATATTATTGAAAGCTTAGAGAAGTAGAAACAAAGAAAAAACTGAGAAATAGGTCCATATGTATCAAGTTGCGTGCATTCAAGCTGACACTGCAAATCAGAGAAAAATAGTGCTTTGATAGATACATACTTCCAAAAGTATAGGGATCCCTACCTCAGTCTGCACCTGAAAATTCAATCTAGGTTAATTACAGACTGGCATGTGGTATAAATTTAGTTCTTATTTAATATCCTCATGTTTCACAATCAAATAATTGTACGTTATTTAATTGCTTAGATCACTGTACCTGGGTTTGTATCTCTTGATTTCTTCCTACATAGAGAATGATTTTTCTTTCAGTTTATATGAGTGCCTGTATTCCCTTACTTGATCTTCCAAAATTTCAACTTAAAGTTCTCTACTTTTTACATAACACATCATATTTCATACAAATTAAGGAGCTCTGATGTGTAAATTAGAGAGTAAATATCAAGTGTGAATTTCAATCAGTGTAACTTACTCTTTTGGAGCCAGAAATACATTATTACTTCACCCTCATGGGTTCAAAAGTGGAGGAAAACGTCCACTTCTACCAGCTGAGATTTCCCTGGGGTCAGACTGACGCCTCTAGAGCAGAGACTTCAGAAACAGCAGGAATTACACCTGGCTATAGTAGAGAACAGGCAGTCAGTCATGGCAGCCTCACGTTCCAGTGTGGCTGCGTCTCAATGCCCACTGAAGAACGTAACAGCCGCTGAGCATATGGCTACATTAACGCTGTCTCCTCCCAGGTTATTATTTTCTCGACCATCCATGATGAGTTCCTTATATTTTTCTCACCTAAACAGACAATGTATGAATATGAAAATCTTGGTAAATAGTGTGTCCGAGAAAGCAAGAAAATATTTCATTTTGCTTAAATGCATTATTTGGTCTAAAACTTTAGGCATGAAAATAAAGTACAAATAAATCAGGTTGGTAAAAACTTCACATACATAGCTTGATTTTAAATTATTTTGTGAATAGAGATTAGTTACATGATAATAAAAATTGAAGACTTGTATCCTTTGCCTTTTACAAGTTAAATAGTGTATTTGTCTCTGATGATTAGAAAAATACTAATTTATCAGCAAGTGAACCATTATATGCATTATTGGTTAGGGTGAGAAAATAACAGGGTCACAATTTATAGACTTTATTCCTGGAGTTATAAATATCTAGAGACGTGTCTTTGGTAGAACTGAATTTTTCACCCACTAAACTAATACATATATATTAAAACTTAACTAATTTTTTTTTTTTTTATGT
Source organism: Eschrichtius robustus (assembly GCF_028021215.1). Taxonomy (NCBI): domain Eukaryota; kingdom Metazoa; phylum Chordata; class Mammalia; order Artiodactyla; family Eschrichtiidae; genus Eschrichtius; species Eschrichtius robustus. Next base: position 125,110,057 of record NC_090829.1, read on the forward strand.
ATTGAATGTATTGCTAATCATACTTGGCAATGTTAGGTTACTGGAAATATCAAACGTTACAACTGGTTTGAAGCTCAATTTTTGAAATTCAGAGTTTGAAACTGGTGTATTTTTCTAAGACCATTTTGATAAAACAAGATTCTAATTGCACAGCATTCCGATTATTTATTATTCTATTATCACAGACAATTAAATCAATACTGGTTATCTTTTCTGTTTCAATTCACACTGCAAGTGAAACATACTATTCTTTTCAGTTAAAAACGTTTACGAGTTAAAATCCTCAAATAATAAAAATCACCTCCATTGACCACTATTCCAATATTAACTAAATAGGCTATGCATTTTTTCTTTCTAATCTTGTGTGCATATACTGAGTTTAGGGGTAGGTGAATTATTAATTTTGGTGGAAAAACAATCGCCACTGGTTGTACAGTTGAGTTTTCTCTAAAAAAAGAAATAAATACAATTGCATGAGAAGAGTAGTTTAGGGTATCAGAATGAAACTGCAAAGAATTGTCTTCCTCTGATATCTATAATTATGAGTGAACTAAAAATGAAGCAGTGATAAAACATCACCAACTCAACAAACGACGGGACATAATCTTATACAGTCAACTCTTCAATAGAATGGGTTTGAACTGCAGGAGTCCACTTAAAGTTGTTTTGTTTTGGTTTTTTTCCTTCCCCAACAGTAAATATGACAGTACTGCATTAATTCACAATTGGCTGAATCAGTGAATACTGAACCGTGGATGTGGAGAACTGTGTATATGAAGGGCCTACTCTAAATTACACTTGGATTTTTAACTGCATGGAGGGTTGACACCCTAACCCCAAGTTGTTCTAGGGTCAACTATATAACATCCTTCAAAAATTCAAACAAATGAACAGTTAGTGGGTGATTCAAAGACGGGGAGCACATAATAGAAAGGCCACATGCCCCACCACTGCTTAACCCCCAGAAGCTGGACAGGCAGGTCGGCAAGATCCTGAGAATTCTTGGTCATGTCCCCAGATTTTGTAACAATAAAACAGGCTGATTATCATTTTCTCTTTCAGATTGACACATAATGGGAATAGCTTTTACAGAGAAACCACTGAATTGAAGATATGAACGATACATCTGACTCCAAACTGCATATGTAAAGGATCCATGACCATTCAAGGAATTAAAAAAAAAAAAGTGCAGGTTTCTAGTTGTCACCTTATTAGTTTATTTCAGGAACACGATCAAATTTCAGAAAAAGAACAAAGACTGAGCCTTATTACAGCCTTTTTCCTTCTTTTATCAATGTTTCAGCTCAGTCAACAACAACAAAAACAACAAAAATAGCAAAAAACCCCTCAGTTGCCAAATATTAACTAGAAAAAGAAGCAAATCAATATCAGATAGAAGATATTGCCAAGAAAAACCATCACATATGAGCAAAATAAAAGAAAAATAACAAGTGTTTTTTAAAAGTTGAGTATAGAAGAAAACTCAAGGAAGGAAGTTTTCTCGGGGGGGGGGGTCTTCATTCTTAAAAAAGAAAATAAAAGCATGAATATGGTAAAGCAAAACCATAAAGGTGGATAGACAAAATAATGAGATGGAAGTAAAACTATAGATTGAAGGAAATGTTTTAAAATGAAACAACATATTTAGAGAAGTAGTTAATAAATCTGAAACCACAATAAGGAGAAAAACCACTACTGAATATCAAAACACAGATCTATTGAAAAGGATGGTGATCATCACAGTAAAAGCAAAAAGAATTTCAAGGACTTTGAAGCAACTTACTTAAGCAAACAGAAAAATCAAATTAATCCAACACAAACCAGCAAACTACTAGAAACTCATGCTTCCAATGCTCTGCTATGAGAATTTTCTTAAAATTAAGGAAAGGAAAATTATTCAAATCAAAGGACACCGTGCTTCGAGACAAAAAAGGTGCAGAACAAAAACTGTATTCAAGCATTGAATATTCTTCAGCTTTCCTTTCTTCAGATATTCGATTATCATTTTAAAATTCTAAAATAAGGTAATTAAATACGTTTTAAATTTAAAATAGCACCTATACAAGCAGTTAATTTATCATGAGTAATTAAAAACTCTCAATGTTTACAACCCTAATGACAATTTCATAAAACAAGAAACAAAACCTGATAGAAATGCACAGAGAAACAAAGTCCACAAAATATAGTTGGAGATTTCATTACTTACCTTCAATAATTGATAGCACAAATAGATTAAAAATCAGCAAGGACATAGAAAATGTGACTACAAATATCAACCAGCTGGACCTAATTAACATTGTTATAGAACACACAACTAACAACAGATCTGTTTCAAATATATACAGAACATTTGCCAAGATAGACTATATTCTGGGTCATAAAACAAGTCTCATAAATATAATATCACTCAAGTCATGCAATGAAACTAAAACTCAGAACAAGAAAGAAATATCTGTGCTCAAATTATTTAAAAGGAAAATGAGAGTATTTTGTATGAATAAAAACGTTCACAAAATATATTGATATTTATGGAGTGCCACTAAAGCAGTAATTGGGGTAATTCATAGCAATAAATAGCCATATTAGAAAGAGGAAAGGTTGCAGATAAATGACTTCAGCTTCTAATAAAATGTAGGGAGCGGGGAACCAAGAAGTTCAGCTTTTTGTTAAAAACCAAAGTATGATTTTTTTTTTAAGGCCTAACCACAGACAATTACAAAAGTCTTACCTGACAGTCCTCACGCCCGGGGAAAAACTACTCACCCCACAGCAGTCCTGCTGCACGCACAACCAGCGCCTTGCTGCCTCTGACGGGAGCTGCACTCAAAGACTCAAGCCCCACTGGAAGGCTGTGCTCTTTTATATAGCTGAACGCCTAGCTCAGGTGTCTCCATTTAGAGGCCTCTTTATCTGGAGTTTTCCGCTGAGGCTTTCCTCAGGAAGCTCAAACAGAGACCTCTTTATGGGGGAAGGAGAGAGAAACTTGGAAGATACTTTCCTCTACTCTGACTTGCTACTTAGAAGTTTCCCACTCCAAGTACCTCGCCCCCTCTAATGCCGCAAAACTGTAGCAGCCTTTAGTTCTGGGCTATTCAACAGTGAGATGACCTCCACCTGCTCGCCAATCCACCCAACCCGCCTCCAGGGGCTGGGTGACAAATTGAGAAAGAAGGAACAGGTGTGGAGGAGCACAGCTTTCTGCAGTTTAGCCACTTACTTGTACTACAGGAGTAAGTGAATACATGCCTGACTGTTACTTGCATTTTGACTTGTTTTAATTAGTTACCCTGACACCTTACAGCTCATTACTCCCCAACTCAGTAGAGTTCCCAGCAAAAACAGCATATGAAACTCCAAGTAAGTAAAAGGAAGAAAGTAATAAAGATCAAGGTGGAAACCAAGATAATAGAAACCAGAAAAACAATCGACAACATAGGTGTAACCAAAAGCAGATTCTTTGAAAAGATCACTAAAGTTGATAAACCTCTAACTAGACTGATGGGAGGAAAGAAAAAAAAGAAAGAAAAAGAGGAGAGCCAGCAAAAATGACCCGTCTGAAATGAGAGAGGTGCTTTCATTACAGATTACACAGATAACCAAAGGATAACAAAGGGAATATTATAAACAAAGGGAATATTATAAAAAACTTTTTGCCAAGAAATTTGACAGCTCATATGACAGGAACAAATTCCTTGAAAAAACACAAACTAGAGAAGTGACCTCAAGAAAAAATATGTAACATGACTAGTAGTATATTCATGAAATGTATTAACTTTGGAGTTCCAGGTCCAGATGTTCACACTAGTGCAAGTAGTGAATTTTATGAAACATCTAAAGTTGATATGGTACCAATTCTATACGAACTCCTCCAGAAAATTAAAAAGATAAAATATTTCCCAACTCACCCTATGAAGTAGTTATTATCCTGATATTGAAACTAGATAAGATTGCAGAAAGCAAATTTTTTTTTAAGTTACAGATTAATATCCCATATGAAAAGAGATGCAGAAATTCTGAACGTTTTAGCAAACTGACTTCAGACAACATAAAAATGATAATGCATCATCATCAAGTGAAGTTTATCCAGGGAATGCAAGGTTGATTACAAAATCAATCCATGTAATTTATCAAATTAACATAAGAAAAAAAAGTGATCATTTGAAAATTCAAATAAAGCATTTGGCAAAATCCAACATCTATTTCTTATAAAATGTTTTAGCAATTAGGAATAGAAGGAACTTCGTCAACATGGTAGACCATCTATCATGGCTCAATGGCTAACAAAATATCAATAGTTAATGGTGATCGAATTAAGGGTTTGTTGAAGGAGGTCAGGGAGAGGACTTGACTGCGGATGACCCAAGAACTGGACATGAGCAATTTGAGGTACCTCACCCCTCCCCTGTCCTTAGAATGTATGTTCTGCCCACCTTTCCCACAGTAGCAGCCATTTGAAGGATGCAACCTTGAGAGGGCAACAAGTTGCTGGACCATTGGGAAGGTTATACGTAATGAACCAAATTATGGCCTCCATATAAACTTTTAAGATTCTGGTGGGAAGGGGCAGAGATCTGCTTGTCTTACAGCTGCCCAAAACAAGCCTCATATGTAAGTTCTCTTGCTTATTAAACGACACTTACCAATCTGGAGTGGTCTGCCTCTTTCTTTGATCTCTCCTTGCCTTCTGTACACAGTGGCTAATTTCAGCTTTCACCAGGGAACTCCAGAAAATTTTGAACCAACAGTGTTACTAGTAAGTTCAGGAGCAAGACAATGATGGTCACTCTCACCACTTCTCTTCAACATTGTACTGGAGAGTCTAGCCAGGAAAAAAAGGTAGAAGAAAAAAAAAGCAACCAAATTGGAAAGGAAGAAATAAAACTTTCTTTAGATGCACATATACATTTTTATAATATCAGGATTGATAAATAATTTTCAGACATTTTTTAAACTTAGTTATTTAATAATGAGATGTCACTAAATATAAAGGCCACTTATGTGGCATCTATTATCACTTGATGATTCTAAATAAAATTTATAGGAAAAATATTTATAACAAAAGATTACCTTTAAATCTGAGGTTAAAAGGAATACAGATATTTATATGCTTCGTTTCAAAATATTTTTTAGTATCTACCAAGCATGAATTCTGCATATGTATGAGATAAGAAACTTGTTCTATTTTTTTCATATATTCTAAATATTTATATTTTTAATCTTCTAAGTTCTAAAAATATTAGTATATAACATATTACAATAAAATAATTTCAAATATCCAATGACCTGTATTTTTTCTATAGTAATATTTTTTTATATATAGGTTTTACTGTAAAGCAGAGTCAGTTTTGAAGCCTATCTGCAACTAAGCAGGATCCTATGGGGTATTCCCAGGACAGACCCCTCCCCTATATCCTCTGCTGTAGCTTCTCTCTGAAGTACCCAGATAATAGTGTCACATGCATATTTCCTGGGTTTTTCAGATGCTAAAATCACCACCAAATGGAAGAAATTAACTACTTGATGATCATGAGCATGTAACCCTGACCTACTGGCTCCTAAGGACTGATAATGTGACACCCTGTGATACCACCCTGTTACCTCAACATCAACCATCAACCAGAAAATTATGCACAAACTGATCACATACTCTACAACCCTCACTCCCTCGCCTGGCCTTTAAAAATGCTTTGCTAAGGGAACCCTCATACACTGTTGGTGGGAATGTAAACTGATGCAGACACTATGGAGAACAGTATGGAGGTTCCTTAAAAAACTAAAAATAGAACTACCATACGACCCAGCAATCCCACTACTGGGCATATACCCTGAGAAAACCAAAATTCAAAAAGAGTCATGTACCACAATGTTCATTGCAGCTCTATTTACGATAGCCAGGGCATGGAAGCAACCTAAGTGTCCATTGAAAGATGAATGAATAAAGAAGATGTGGCACATACATACAATGGAATATTACTCAGCCATAAAAAGTAATGAAACTGAGTTATTTGTAGTGAGGTGGATGGACCTAGAGACTGTCATACAGAGTGAAGTAAGTCAGAAAGAGAAAAACAAATACCGTATGCTAACACATATATATGGAATTTAAAAAAAAAAATGGTCATGAAGAACCTAGGGGCAAGATGGGAATAAAGACGCAGACCTACTAGAGAATGGACTTGAGGACACGGGGAGGGGGAAGGGTAAGCTGGGACAAAGTGAGAGAGTGGCAGTGTATATATGGACATATATACACTACCAAATGTAAAATAGATAGCTAGTGGGAAGCAGTCGCATAGCACAGGGAGATCATCTCTGTGCTTTGTGACCAGCTAGAAGGGTGGGATAAGGAGGGTGGGAGGGAGGGAGACACAAGAGGGAAGAGATATGGGGATATATGTACATGTATAACTGATTCACTTCATTATAAAGCAGAAACTAACAACAACAACAACAAAAAAATGCTTTGCTGAAACCCTTGGGGGAGTTTGGGTTTTTTTGGGCATGAGCCACCCATCTCCTTGCATAGCCCTGAAATAAACCTTTCTCTGCTCCAAATTCCGACGTTTCAGTAGCGTTTGGCCTCACTGTGCATTGAGCACACGAACTTGCATTTGGTAGCATGTCAAAGAGGATTATATTTAATATAAGGAATATTATTTTATAGTAATACATAACCTTTACATATATTTTCAAATTTTATGACCATAGCATGTGATTTATGTATCATTCTTCAAGGAAAAAAAGAGAAAATCTTAAACTACCTGTTCACTTAACATCCATTATGTGGATAAACAGCTTTCTTTAAATTGAATCAAGATATTAATCCAGACATTTATAGTACTGAATGAACCATGTAATAAGCAATGCACGGAATTAACTTGGGAATATAATTACTGTATGACTAAATATCATAAATGAAGGCATTTTTAAAAATCTGGCTTAAGAACAAGATTAAGTTTTCCACATTGATTGCCATATTAAAAGACTACTCAGAATAATGGTCAGAAATGCATACAAAATAATTCATAAAAATAAACAGGGATAAAACCAGCAATGTTTTGATATTAATAAATATTTTGAAAGCTAATTTATTTATGTTTGTTCCCATTTCAGCTCATTTAGAGATACAGCCTCTACTTAAATAGATTTTGAAGGTAATGGGTCCATTTTCATGCTGGCATTATCTGGTTCTGCTGCCTGGTAACACTCCATCACAACAATGCCAGTTTTGTTCCAGTAATCATCACCTAATTGCATTTACCAATTTCAACACTTCATTATTCTTTTCAGATGCACTATTATCTCTGAGCATCTAAGGTTTTTATTTTAGGAGAGTATACCAAAATATAGTAACCCTCTTTTGCTGACTTAAGAGGCTTCTTATTTTGTGTAAATGCTACTTTGAGGTCAGTAAGAGAGAAAAAAAAAATGCAGGATCTATTAGTAAATCATTCTTCATCTGTCTTAAAATTAGCCCATAAATCTGATAATTTTCTGGCCATTTTATCTTTTCTATTACAAACTGTGCAAGTGAAAATGTTGCTTCATATATAATATTAATTAAATTAGGACACTTCAGAATAGTTCTAATTTAAAGTATTTCGAGAAGATGCTGTCAGTAGCCAGTCCATATACATTTAGCTCAATCCTGAGAGCCCCTTTCAAATATTTTCTACACACACAAATGTACGCATATCTCTCTCTCAGCCTAAGTGCATCTTTGGCCACAGGCAATTTCTTTGGTCCTTATACTGGGTGGACTGAAAGTGCCAAAGAGGAAATGACCCCAGAGGGATCTACATTAGTGAAAGGAAATAGTTGGTGAATAGACACCCCAGCATCCTCTGCCCAGGAGTCATAATTTTAAGGTATATTTTCTCAGTATTCAGCAAGTTCTCACAAATTAAGCCCTAATATCCCCTTGAAGCTCACATGTGTATCCTCGGTCGGCTTCCTTCTCCCTCCATCTCACTTCTCTACTTCCCTATCAAACCTACATTTACTGGGAATTCCTTGTAAATTTTCTACTTATCTCAAGGTCTGCCTTCAGGGAAATCTAAACTAAGGCTGTACTATGTAAAACAATGCATGTTCCAGAATGCCATAACTATTATAAATTCATGATACTATTATATCTGAGTCTGATTATTTTAAAATACAAAGTACACATTTTTGAAGCATTTTGTGACCATTCACTTATTCATTTATTCACATAAATTTGTGTATAATACAGAACACAAAGGAACATATTAAAAACCCAGTTTGTGTAAAAAAATTAAACAATCAAGAATAAATCATAAGCCACACACAATGGCAATATTTCACAATTTTTTTTTTTTAAATCTCTCTTGAGCCAGTCTTATTTGTTATTAACTTAGGGGAGGTACTTTTAGAAAGAATTTGTTGGAGCAATGTGTGTTTAAAAGATTTGAAAAAATTAAGATTTCATTTCATTGCATAAAAGTAAGACCAATGTCAGCACTGAGTGCAGTGCATGTTGACAAAGGCTCTCCTCTTGACCAAACCTTAGTCAGGCTCCTCTGAGCCCTATTTCCTACTAGGCATCAATCTTGGCCTATAAAAACTATAGACTTGCAGCATTAGGGCTCCACTCTCATGACCTAATTACCTCCCAAATGCTATCACAGTAGGGCTTCAACATATGAATTTTAGAGGGACACAAACACTCACTCCATACCATGCACAATAGCACATTGCTGACCTGAGTTGTAGTGTGATAACAGATGGGCAAGGACAAAATATATCTTTGAATATATTTGATTACACTTGTAGATAGAAATTGTATGCCAAGTAAAATTGTTACATGTGTGATGGAGCCTTGATATTCTTCATAGTGTACAATAAAGATGAAATCAGTTTGTAAAAAGTTGCAACACTTCAGTACTGTTGGCAAGTAACTGCTTCATCAATCTTCCCTCAAATCCTCCGCTAACCCAGATGCTAAGCCTCTGTTCCAGGAACTCTCAAATTAAAGTTACTAAAAGGGTTAAAAACCTTGCATAACAGGGATTCCAGAAGCCTACTTTAGCTCTATATCTGGGATCACGCATCTTTTCAGAGCAGTGTGACTGTCCTATACTTACTGTTAAGTAGTTTTCTATTGTGCCGGAATGAAGATTTCTTTATTGTATTTCCTAACTCCTGGAATAACTGTCCACTGAAGTCTTTATTTAAATACTTCTTGTAATAAACAAAGATTTCCTGATAAGTCCATAAAATATAACTTTCCTCCAAATTTCACTAGCCTGTTTCCTGAATCTTATGTTGAGTTGTTAATGGAATCCAGACCAACATGAAAAGTCAATATATCATGCAGTTTGTTTTCTTAGTTAGAAAACTGTAAATAACAGGAAACCCCATGTTAAAACTCTCAGGTCAAATTTTAATTTGATGAAAAGTTAGGATAAGAAACAGGATAGTAGTTAAAGCTCATTTTGGAGATCTTTTATTTCCACTTTCCTCTCTTTTATCTACTTCCAAAGTTTTCTAAACCTCCTGTCCTTATATTATCTGAAACTGATGTTTCAGATAATTTTCAGATAATTTTCAGTTTCAGATAATTTTCTTTTTTCCTTTAGACCAACTAAATCTCACTAATGAGTTTCCAAGTAATACTTGCATTTTAATAGTCAGTTTTGGAGATGAGAAGGTCCTTTGAGCCAACATAAAGTATTGAATATGGAATTCCATGATCTGAGAGAAACAATGAGAAAGATGCTTAAAAATGAACTCTTCAATCCTTATACGACACAGAAAAGGAATTCTACACAATTCCATGCACAGGAAGAGCACTAAAAATGTCTTAGAGAAGACAGTGCCCACCTTTGAGGTTTATAGCATCTGATGAATAAGCACAGACCTACAACACAGGGAGCCAGAGGCATTAAAGTTTCATGAAGCTTATATACAAATGATTAGCTGATGATACCTAAAATGTTGTGTTTATTTGTAAATATCTCCTTACATTTTGTATGTGGTTTTTCTGTTCTTGCTTTCACAATTTTTAATTATCATTGGTGGGTTTGGTTTTCCTGAATGAGTGGGCAGGAATTTCCTTTTGCTATTATTAGATATTTAATAAATCAATACTTTGCATAAGAAGAAATTCCTCAAAAAGACATGTAAAAGCCACCATAAATTACTTCAACATTTTTGATGTTTTCAGTTAAACCTAATCGCGACCTTCAAATTGTAAAGAAAATTCCCCTGAGGTTTTTAAAATTTGAAATTAAACTCGTAAAACCCAGCATATTTAGACATTTGTTGAGTTCTTAAAACTAAGTGTCCTTTCAAAGTGTTAAGTCAGCGCAGTGCTTGAAGTTTCAGACATTTTTGTAGTCATTTCAAACATATTGTCAGCCATATAGAAGGTTAGGCTTTGCCCTCAGTCCATGCACATAGATTCTGATTGATGTCAATGGGAACCAAGTGAGAAGTTTGTGGGCCCTGAAGTTCGAAACTTTATGGGTTTTTCAGAGTATCTTTGAAGTCTAGTTTCTGTGGAAAAATGTAAAGTTTAAAAAGTAGCTCTTCAGGGCTTATCCTTATCCACTGAGAACATGTTTAGATTGCCTGTTTTAAATGCAGAGCTAGGCTGGAATTCCATAAACGTAATATGCTTATGGAGTGGCTGATTACAGGGATTCTTTCCATTGAGTTCAATTTCTAGACTTGGAGACAACAGTGGCAAACTTTATCCTGGTAATCTATCTTTTTATATACATTAACTGTGGGTTTTTTTCTGCTGCAATAGTGAAAGCTATACATTGCCGTTCGTGTTAATGCTAAAGTTAAATTTATTCTTAACATTAATTTTTATCTATAAGCATCTTCAACAAAATGAGTGAAATAACCTTTTACAAATCCATTAGAGACTTTGATATTTACACTATGGCAAAGGACAGATATTGCTTTGTAAGAACTCTCTATTATTAACTGGAGTTTATTTTTACAAATACGGTCAAAAGAAAATCATTTAAGGCTAAGTTAAAGGAGAATAACTTAAACCCACTTTCCTAAAAATCAGAATACTTTGTTGAGCTACAGACTCTGGAATAAAATTCATATTATTTAGAAATAACCACAGTATTATCAAAAAGAAATCGTTAATGTTAAAAAAATTATCTATTTTCCCATTTCAAGATACAACTCTCATTTTGTAAAATCAAACGCTCAAAATTGTGTTTCTTAGATAACTACGGTTTTCGTTTATAATATAATTAAGTTGTGTCTAAAATTCCTGAATCTGTGAGTCTTTTTCTGGAGCAATCGTTGTCATTTTGGTATTTGAGACTTATTTGCACAACACAGGCTCAATATTCCTGACAGCTCATCTAATATGAGCCTGATAATCTATCTCAGTGTAACTGGAGGAAAGTGCTGAAGCAGCACTCAAGAACTGTGATTCTTTTTAAAGAAAAGAAAGCAGAGGCAATTCTCCAACTAGGAAACAAAACTTCATTGTGGTGGGGATTTTAGGCTGACTAGAGTTCAGTATTAAAACAACTGAATACCAGAGAATAGGAAAAAGGTTAAACAAGGAAAGACATTTAACGTACCAAACATCAGCTTTTCTGCTGTCTTACGCTTTCAATTGGTTACTGATAACTGAGGAACGTAACTAGCACATAGACTGCGTATCAGTTTTTTTTTTGATTCCCCATGTGTATTACAAACTCTACAAATCCATATTGTCTGCTACAGATTTGCAGATGACCAGGCCAGCTTCTCTCCCATGCTCCCATCACCTCCACCGGACACAGCTCTGGAGTACATAATCAGTTTGAACTCACTGAGGAAACTTTGAGTATATCAGCTCCTAAGACCATGAGAATCTATTCTATCACTGTCACATCTCATACAGGCATTCTTCTTTTTCATCTCCTTGTCTAAGGCACCAATTGAAACATCTTCAGATTCATATATTTTTCTTCAATCATATAGATTCATTGACTTCAAACTATCTTTTGCTTTCTGTTCCATGAACTTTCCCTGAATCAAAGAAATACAACATTCTGGCTATAGTCTTACAATTTAAGGATCATTGGAGAAAACAGAGAGGATGACGAAAAAAAATTTCATCTCAAGTAATCCATCCACACGCAAGAAAAGTAATTGATTAACCTCAGACATACGGGAAAGACTAACCTCTCGAATTACTGAGCCAATTTCCAGTCCCGTGTTTTGTTGGTAACCAGAGTTACGCTGGGAAGGGAAAGTGAATATGATGAAATTAAAAAAGAATATGCAAGGAAATTAGGTATCACAAGCAAAAGTAATGAGAAAGTCCTGCGATTTGCTACTATTTCATTGTGTTTTTAATTGTCTAAACATAAATTCAGTGATACCTCACCCACACCAACCCTGCTTGTTCCATTTCTATAAAACACACAACCACACATACCAGAGACTATCTTAACAAATGCAGTCTGGCATAGGTTGTCACATAGAGTAAGAACAGTATTAACTGTAACATAATCTGGACCAACCTTATCCAAAGCAAGTCAAGTCAGGTTAAAATAATATAGGATTATGGAAATAAACAAAGACCACGAAAATAAGAATAAGCAAAGAGCTTGGCTAAGAAGTGAGTCAGCTACTGTCACTTCTGTTTTGGCAGAGACTCACAGGCAGACAGAATGGTAAAGCTTTGTAAGGGAAAAGAAGAAAGCTTCAGGTATGTCCTAATCAGAGGTTTCGGCACAGAGAAGGTTTAGGCGGACTAATTAGAAGAGGAGCATCCTATATATGATTGGTTAAGCGTACATATTTAGCTTTCTCTGATTGGTCCTAAGTTGGAAACACAGACAAAAATTAGAGAAGCTGTCAGTCATTAATCAAGTCTTGGCCATTTTGGCTTGACTGTTGCAGAGTAACTAGGTTACTAGTAACTAGGTTACACAGTTCCCTGTGCTGGTAACTAGGGACAGCAATCTGACTTCCTACAAGTCTGACTTATAGACAACCAACTTAATTTCTGTGCTAGTCTCTGTAGATAAGTGGTTGGTTTCCTGGGTTTGTTGCTGCAGGTCAAATTTCTAATTTTGTATATGGCCTGGCCATTGTCTATTTGTACATTCAGTCTCTCAGGGTATTTAATGCTTCAGTCCTATGCTTTCCTGATCCTGTAATATTTTTAAGAAATTATTGCCTTTTGAAAAAGAGAGAAGGCTTGTATGGTCAGTTATTCTGCTACTAAATTTGGGATCAGACTGTTTTTTTACATAAAAATCTAGCTTTCAGTTTAAAATATTACTCGCAAAAGAGGGGCAACCTGGCCTAATGATTAAGTACATGCCTCTGGCTCCTGATTATGACTTTTGGTGTGATCTTGGCAAAATCATGTAACACCTAGTCCCACAGGTTCTTCATTGGCTAAATGACGGTGATCAGTAGCTACTTTATAATGTTGCTGTAAAAGGTAAATAAATTAACATATCTAAGCATTCAGAGTAATGTACGGCACACTAGAAGTGATATTATTTATAAAGAGAGAGTTTATGGCTTAGAGAAATGGACCATAGAAAAGGAGTTAAGAAACTTCTGCTGTAGTGCAATTGCTAACAATAATTTTATCCCCTGGAAAAATCACATAAAACTCTCAGTATTGGTTTCATCATACATAAAATAAAAACTCTAAAGTTCCTTATAACCCTGATATTTTAAAGTTCTGAGTATTTCTTCTTGTGTCTTATTTTGCTATCAGAATTCTAGAACAACAACAAAAAATAACTGAATCTTAATCATTGATAAAGAGATAGATGTAGCTATTGATAGAGAATATAAATCTTGAAGATTGAACAAGAAGACTCTCTAGGCAGAGCAGAACAAGTCTTAGATATATTTACAAGTGATGCATTTGCTGTATTACCTGTTTCATTTGCCCTAACAACAATGACAGATAGGCCATCCTCTCATGATCTTATCTGAGATACAAACAAAAATAAATTTGGTCGCTGAAATCTCTTCAAGTTTTTGGTAGTTCTTCACTTTAGCAGTTTTTTAGATTAGTCACAAGACAAAATAGGAAATGAAGAAGTCTTTAGAGAGATTTGCTCATAAATGTGGCACAGACTGGACACAAGGAGATTACTGAGGAAATCTCTAATGTACAATATAGTCTATAAATCCTGAGATAAAAGGGACAAGTATAATCATATCTACCATATTTTCACATTAAACAGAGGATGGCTGCCTCCCACAATTAATAAAACAAATAAAGACAAAAATAGACCAAGCTGTCTGATGACCTGCCTTCACATGATAGGGGCATGAGTGTATTTCTCTCAACTGCCCCCAGTTCTATTTATATGATCATTTTCCACTATTGGATTGTGAAACAGACCTAAAACAACCAGGCTTTAATAGAACATTGGAAGACTTTTTGAGCATAGAAAATGATTTTAATTTCCCAAATATTGATAATTACATTGACAATTTTAATATTTGTTCTGTAAGGGAAAACAAAGGAATTAGATTCACTGGATTGGAGAAGACTACAATATAGAAAATAATATAAATCCTTCTGCTTTGTACTCTTCAGGAATTTTGAGAGAAAGTAGATTTTGGCCACTGTTTGTTCTTAAATACATTATAACAGCCATTCTCAGAAACATTTAAGGACATTTTATGGTATTTTAATTGGTTCATTTACAAAAAACATTTATTCTCCAAATACTTTATGTCTACCATAGTGCATAGAACTTGATACATGTTTATTTCTTTTTCTAATATAGTTGTTTGTATGTCATTTGCAATTTTCCTCACATTGTTATTGTTCTTTTCTGATTTTGTAGCTTTCAGGCAATTAGAGTTCTTAAAAAATGCAGTCTAATGAAAAATCTGAATATTTGTTTGACAGTAGTTGTTTTTTTTTGGTTTTTTTAAAATTTATATTTATTTATTATTTTTGGCTGCATTGGGCCTTCATTGCTGCACATGGGCTTTCTCCAGCTGCGGTGAGCGGTGGCCTCTCTTGTTGCAGAGCACGGGCCTTAGAGCGCATGGGCTTCAGTAGTTGCGGCGCATGGGCTCAGTAGCTGTGGTGCACAGGCCCAGTCGCTCCGTGGCATGTGGGATCTTCCCGGACCAGGGCCAGAACCCGTGTCCCCTGCATTGGCAGGCGGATTCCCAACCACTGTGCCACCAGGAAAGTCCTGACAGTAGTTTTATTTGCATGTAAATATCTGCTTTCTGGTAAAATATGAGGAGTGAAACACTTTTTTATTTTATTTTTATCTTTTTAATTTGCACATACCCTTGGTTTTTGATAGGTGGTACCAACTGACACATTACTCTGTAAGCCTTAACTGAATGTGAAAATAAATATGAACTTAGTAATCATAAACATAACTTCATTCACTCAAAAAAGATCTATCTTAAATAGAACAATGAATTTTATTGTTCCTCTTGACACTGGATTCTATATCTCATCTATTTATGCATTACTTCTCTAGAGGCAAATAGATTTTAAACCATCTCTACTTCTTCTAGGGGAAGAAAAGCAAGTTGGCACTACAGCAGCCTACTTTGGTATTTGCTGAGTAATATTTTCTTTCTTATTAAAACTTTTTTTATCCATTTCTTCTTCTGGTACTTCCTGCCCAATTCTGTTAAATTTCTTATGAATTTCCAAATTTAATAATTACTTAGTAGAATTTAATAATGTACAATAAAATTAAGGGTTAAATTCTTATAAACATATCATAGGTGTAATTTAGAGAAAGAAAACTTATGAAATGTCTTTCATAACAACTTCCAAATTTTCAACTAAACTTCATCAAAAGCTTCTCTTTCATTCATGCAAAGAGACTCAGTTGTTCTGGGGACATCATTTAGTGTTTTCTCTATTTCTTGCTTTATCAATAACCTTGATTTGTATTCTTACTTCAGGAAGTGAAAGCTTGGCTTAAGGTTTCACGAGGTAACTCAATGCACTCAACCAAATGTTTGTGTATACATATATATAAATATAAATAATCTTTAGTCATGACTTCTTTAGCCTATATATCTGTAATCCTCTAGTTCATTTAAATTGTTATAGATATTTGTATTATCCTCATGTATCTTATATAACCCATTCACATGCTTTTATCCACTGCCTTTACCTGATATCTCAGAGGGCAGGGATGTCTCTTCATTTATTTGTATAGGATTCAATATTTAATAAGTCAACATTCTGGACTAAGCACTTGCAGTTTTGATTAAGCATACCAATTCACCTATACTCACCTTCATTCTATAGCGTTATTAATTAAAAAATAAGTAAACTGAGCCTTACACTTGAAAACACCTCAGCAGAAGGCAAAGGTATCACACATTAAAAAATAGGGATGGTTATAGCTTGGTTAAATATTTCTCTTTAACATTTTAACTTATGTTTTAACTTTCAGTCACAATAGGGAGGTGGATGACCTTTTAAGCTTTTCAAGATCATCTAAGAAACAGTGATTTCAAATAAGTTTAATCTGTGATCCTGCCCAACACAACAATATGGGTAATTTGAAAATTACATCCCATGATAAATCTCCCAGGAATTTTCTCTATTACATTCCCTGACATTTCCACAGGTGCACAGATGCATTTATAAGAGAACTCTGTACAATAAAATGAATTAGATTAATGGAAGAAAAGAGGAGTCCTAATTCCATATAAGTATATTTTGTTGAATCTATTTCTGTGCAAGTTCTTTTTGACAGAAGAAATTCTTCTTTAAATGTCATGCTCAAAACTATAGAAAACTGACTTATCCTAATTCTAGTTATGTTCATAAGTATAAGGCTTTGCTCATCTGATCTTTAAAAAATATTTAATGATCAACTGTAGTACTTTAAATGCTATTTGTGTGATTTCAAATTTAAGATGAATATTAGAAAAACATACCAAATCAAAATTCCTTTGTTTCATACACTACAATAAACACATTCCTCTTTTACTAATAAATACTTTTTCCAAAGCCATAATTTTATAGAGACAGGGTACATAATTATTGAAAAAAGAGTTTTCATAGATTCAGAAACTTTTAGATGGGGGAAAAGTGAAAATCTCTTATGTAACTTGCCTGTGCTACACAGCTAGTTACAGCAATAAATTGTATTTACATTTCTATATTATTTTATTTTGTAGTATTTCCTATACTTATTTATGAAAAAATAACTTTTTTGCTGATAGTTCAATTGCATTTTAAGCCTTGTATCCCTTAAGACTGACACTGTTATTTTAGTTTACTTATTTGCTTAAAATTTTTTTCACTTTTATATAAGAAACAAAATCTGATATGTGTATACATAGGATGAGGAGTGGTGTCTCACCTTCTAAATCATTAAGATTAGGATACTAATTATACCTACATAATAATGTTGCATATGATTATATGAGCTACTATAAACATTCAAAAAACTGACCAATTCATAATAAACACTCAATAAATATTAGCTCTGGGCTTATTTTTGTTGTTATCGTTCTTGCTGTTGTTTTATTACTATTTAATTGTTGCAGCTGCTGTTATAGAAAGAGCATTAACTTAGAAATAAGATGGCCTTGATCTTAGATCTAGCTTAATTAACACTTAATTCTCTGACCCAAAAAATTTGTTAAACTTCTGTAGGAATCAATTTCTCTCATCTATAATATGAAAAAAACTAGACTAGAAGACTTTGAACAATGTCTCCTATGATAAATACTTTTATTTACCATAAGTCATTATTTAAACAAGCTTTCTTGGTATTATTTGAAAGTAGAGAATACCCCACTTGGTAGAGTTGAGTTCGATTTAAAAGATGTACAAAGAAATTAAAAAAAATTTTTTTAATACAAACACTAGATAAATACACTAATAAGTATATGCTATTAAATTCAGACTAATGTCATCAGTGAATATTTTCAGTTGTTTGAAAATTAAAGCTTATAAATCAAATAATTTGACAGTCACATTGAACACAAAAGCAAGAGCCCATTTTAAATTATTCTTTTGAAATTTGTCTCAATAAGACCTCCAGTTTTATATTTAAAAACAAAAGAGGGGACTTCCATGGTGGCACAGCAGTTAAGAATCTGCCTGCCAATGCAGGGGACACAGGTTCAAGCTCTGGTCTGGGAAGATCCCACGTGCCGTGGAGCAACTAAGCCTGTGCACCACAACTACTGAGCCTGCACTCTAGAGCCCACAAGCCACAACTACTGAAGACCATGCACCTAGAGCCCATGCTACGCAACAAGAGAAGCCACCACAATGAGAAACCCGTGCACCACAACAAGAGTAGCCACCGCTCGCCACAACTGGAGAAAGCCCACGTGCAGCAACAAAGACTCAACTCAGCCAAAAATAAATAAACAAAAATAAATAATTTTTTTTTAAAAAAGAGGAAAACATTCCTAGCAAATAATTTTATATTGTTAATTCCCTGGAGCATATTTTGCTTTTAAGTCCATGTATCTAAAAAGGACACATAAAGCCAAAAAAGGGAAAAGCAACAAATAACATACAAGGGAAATCCCATAGGTTATCAGCTGATTTCTCAGCAGAAAGTCTGCAGGGCAGAAGGGAGTGGCATGATATATTTAAAGTGATGAAAGAGAAGAACCTACAACCAATAATACTCTACACAGCAAGGCTCTCATTAAGATTCAATAGAGAAATCAAAAGCTTTACAGACAAACAAAAGCTAACAGAATTCAGCACCACCAGACCGGTTTTGCAACAAATGCTAAAGGAACTTGTTTAAGTGGAAAAGAAAAGGCCACAACTAGAAACAAGAAAATTATGAATGGAAAAGCTCACCTGTAAAGGCAAATACACAGCAAAGGTAGGAAATCATCCACACACAAAAATGATATCAAAACCAGCAGTTGTGAGAAGGGGAGAACACAAATGCAGGATATTGGAAATGCATTTGAAATTAAAAGACCAGCAACTTAAAACCATCTTGTTTATATATAGACTGCTATATCAAAACCTCATGATAACTGCAACCCAAAAATCTAAAATAGATACACACACAAAAAGAAAAAGGTATCAAAACACAACACTAAATTTAGTCATCAAATCACAAGAGTACAAAAGAGGAAGGGAAGAAAAAAGACCTACAAAAACAAATCCAAAACAATTAACAAAATAGCAATAAGAACATACATATCGATAATTACTTTAAACGTAAATGGATTAAATGCTCCAACCAAAAGACGCAGACTGGCTGAATGGATACAAAAACAAGACCCGTATATATGCTGTCTACAAGAGACCCACTTCAGACCTAGGGACACATACAGACTGAAAGTGAGGGGATGGAAAAAGGTATTCCATGCAAATGGAGATCAAAAGAAAGCCGGAGTAGCAAAACTCATATTAAACAAAATAGACTTTAAAATAAAGACTGTTACAAGAGACAAAGAAGGACAGTACATAATGATCAAGGGATCAATCCAAGAAGATATAACAATTGTAAATGATATGCACCCAATATAAGAGCACTTCAATATATAAGGCAAATACTAACAACCATAAAGGGAGAAATCAACAGTAACACAATAATAGTGGGACTTTAACACTCCACTTTCATCAATGGATAGATCATCCAGACAGAAGATCAATAAGGAAACAGAGGCATTAAATGACACATTAGATCAGATGGACTTAACTGACATTTATAGAGCATTCAATCCAAAAGCAGCAGAATACACATTCTTCTCATGTGCAAATGGAACATTCTCCGGGACTGACCACATGCTGGGCCACAAAGCAAGCCTCAGTAAATTTAAGAATATTGAAATCATATCAAGCTTCTTTTCCAACCATAATGCTATGGGATTAGAAATCAACTACAAGAAAAAAACACTAAAAAAACACAAATACATGGAGGCTAAACAATATGCTACTAAAGAATTAATAGATCACTGAAGAAATCAAAGAGGAAATCAAAAAATACCTAGAGACAAATGACAACAAGAGCACAATGGTCCAAAACTTATGGGATACAGGAAAAGCAGTTCTAAGAGGGAACTTTATAGCAATATAATCTTAGCTCAGGAAACACAAAAAATCCCAAATAAACAATCTAACCTTACACCTAAACGGGGGTCCCCAACCCCTGGGCTATGGACAAGTACTGGTCCGTGGCCTGTTAGGAACTGGGCCGCACAGCAGGAGGTGAGCAGCAGACGAGCGAGCGAAGCTTCATCTGTATTTATAGCCACTCCCTATCGCTCGCATTACCGCCTGCGTTCCACCTCCTGTCAGATCAGCAGCAGCATTAGATTCTCATAGGAGCACAAACCCTACTGTGAACTGCGCATGCAAGGGATCTAGGCTGCGTGCTCCTTAAGAGAATGTAATGCCTGATGATCTGAGGTGGAGCTGAGGCAGTGATTGCTAGCACTGGGGAGCAGCTGCAAATTATCATTAGCAGAGAGGTTTGACTGCACAGAGACCATAATAGATCAATTGCTTGAAGACTCATATCAAAAACATATCAGTGAGTGGCAAGTGACAATTAAGCCGTATCTACTGGCAGGCTTTACAGTGGCAAGTGAGTTGATGTACTTCAACTGTACAGCTGCATCTGGTGGCAGGCTTTAAGTCAGAATCTGACATATATTAGTCTGTTCGTGGCCCACCCATTATTTTATTTACCACTTCCATCTGTGCCTCTTTCCCTCACTGTGCATTTGTCTCAGTCACAGTTTTGGTAAGCCCAAAAGCTAACCCTAGCCAAAATGAGTAAAAAACAAATATCACTGGAGAGCTTCTTTGAAAAGGGGGCAAGACCCAATGATGAGACAGCAGAGACTCTAAGACTGCCAACAAAAAGAAAGCTGCATTTAAAAGAAAATACCAGGAGTCCTACTTAAATTACGGGTTCATTGCAACAGGTGATTCACATTCTCCAAGCCCGCTTTGTATAATATGCAGCAACCGGCTATCCAACAAAGCCATGAAACCTTCAAAACTGCTTTGCCACATGGAGACCAAGCACCCTGCATTAAAAGACAAGCCTTTGGAGTTTTTCAAAAGAAAAAAACGTGAACATGAAGAACAGAAGCAATTATTGAAGGCCACCACTTAATCAAATGCGTCTGCACTGAGAGTATCATTCTTATTGGCTAACTGCATTGCTAAAGCTAAGAAGCCCTTTACTATTGGTGAAGAGTTGATGCTGTCTGCTGCTAAGGACATTTGTCATGAACTTTTAGGAGAGGCTGCAGTTCAAAAGGCAGCACATGTTCCTCTTTCAGCTAGCACCATAACTAGATGAATTGATTAAACAGCAAAGGATACTGAGGCACATCGTTAGAGAGGATTAATGAGTCACTGTGGTACTCAATCCAGGTTGACGAGTCTACTGATGTTGACAACAAGGCAACAAGAATTCTTGTTTTTGTGTGATATATTTTTCAGGAGGATGTGCCTGAGGATATGTTATGTGCACTTTTGTTGCCAACCAACACCACAGCTACAGAACTATTCAAGTCTTTGAATGATTACACAGCAGGAAAACTGAATTGGTCATTTTGTGTCAATATATGCATGGGCGGAGTGGCTGCCATGACTGAACAGCTTTCTGGTTTCACTACTCGGGTCAAAGAGGTCGCTTCTGAATGTGACTCTACGTACTGTGTCATCCATAGAGAAATGCAGGCTAGCCAAAAAATGTCACCTGAACTTAACGTTTTGCAGGATGTGATTAAAATTCTCAACCACGTTAAAGTACATGCCCTTAACTCAAGTCTGTTCTGTGAGGAGCTCCATGAGGAGATGGACACAGACCACACAAGTCTTCTCTTATACACAGAAGTGAGATGACTTTCTAAAGGTAGATCACTGGCCAGAGTTTTTGAGTTATGAGAACTGCTCCAGAGATTTCTTTTAGGAAAACCGTCACCACTGGCAGCACATTTCAGTGACATAGAATGGGGGGTCGCAAAACTTGCTTATTTGTGTGACATATTCAACCTGCTCAACAAACTCAATCTGTCACTTCAGGGGAGAATGACATCTGTGTTCAAGTCAGCAGATAAAGTGGCTGCGTTCAAAGCCAAACTGGAATTATGGGGGCGACAAGTGAACATAGGGATTTTTGACATGTTTCAAATATTAGCAGAGATTTTGAAAGAGACTGAGCCAGGGCCTTCTTTCTCCCAGCTGGTGCATGATCACCATCTCAGCTTTCAAAAGAGTTTTGAGCATTACTTCTCAACAACAAAAAACCCCCAAACTGGGAAGGAATGGATCCGCAACCCATTTGTGAATAAGCCAGGTCAATCAACTTTGTCCGTGCTTGAAGAGGATCAACTGTTTGCGATCGCAAATGACGGTGGCCTTAAAAGTATGTTTGAGACAACTTCAAATCTCCTTAAGTTCTGGATTAAAGTCAAGGTGGAGTATCCTGAGACTGCTGCAAAAGCACTGAAAAGCCTGCTTCCATTTCCAACATCCTATCTTTGTGAAGCAGGGTTTTCTGCAGTGACAGCAACCAAAATGAGATTACAGAGTAGACTGGACATAAGCCACACACTTCAGGTGTCACTGTTTCCCATCACCCCCAGATGGGACCATCTAGTTGCAGGAAAACAAGCTCAGGGCTCCCACTGATTCTGCATTATGGTGAGTTGTATAATTATTTCATTATATTTTACAATGTAATAACAATAGAAATAAAGTGCACAATAAATGTAATGCACTTGAATCATCCCGAAACCATCCCACCCACCCCAGTCCATGGAAAAATTGTCTTACATGAAACCAGTCCCTGGTGCCAAAAAGGTTGGGGACCACTGCACCTAAAGCAACCAGAGAAATAAGAATAAACAAAATCCAAAGTTAGCAGAGGGAAAGAACTCATAATGATCAGAGCAGAAATAAATGAAATAGAAACGAAGAAAACAATAGAAAAGATCAATGAAACTAAAAGCTGGTTCTTTGAGAAGATAAACAAAACTGATAAACCTTGAGCCAGACTCATCAAGAAAAAAAAGGAGAGAACTCAAATCAATAAACTTAGAAATGAAAAAGGAGAAGTTACAATGGAAGAATCATAAAAGACTATTACAAGCAACTATATGCCAATAAAATAGAGAACCTGGAAGAAATGGACAAATTCTTACAAAGGTACAATCTCCCGAGACTGAACTAGGAAGAAATAGAAAATATGAACAGACCAATTACAAGCACTGAAATTGAAACTGTGATTAAAAAACTCCTAACAAACAAAAGTCCAGGGCCAGATGGCTTAACAGGCAAATTTTATCAAATATTTAGAGAAGAGATAACAGCTATCCCTCTGAAACTATTCCAAAAAATTTCAGAGAAAGAAATACTCTCAAACTCATTCTGTGAGGCCACCATCACCCTGATACCAAAACCAGACAAAGATACCAAAAAAAAAAAGAGAAAATTACAGGCCAATATCACTGACGAACATAGATTCCAAAATCCACAACAAAATACTAGCAATCTGAATCCAACAATACATTAAAAGGATCATACACCATGATCAAGTGGGATTTATTCCAGGGATGCAAGGATTTTTCAGTATCTGCAAATCAATCAGTGTGATACACCACATCAACAAATTAAAGAATAAAAACCATATGATCATCTCAATAGAGGCAGAAAAAGCTTTTGACAAAATTCAACACCAATTTATGATAAAAACTCTCCAGAAAGTGGGCATAGAAGGAACATACCTCAATGTAATAAGGGCCATCTATGACAAACCTAAAGCTAACATCATATTCAATGGTGAAAAGCTGAAAGCATTTCCTCTAAGATCAGGAACAAGACAGGGATGTCCACTCTCGCCACTTTTATTCCACAGAGTTTTGGAAGTCCTAACCACGGCAATCAGAGAAGAAAAAGAAATAAAAGGAATCCAAATTGGAAAAGAAGAAATAAAACTGTCACTGTTTGCAGATGACATGATATTATACACAGAAAATCCTAAAGATGCTACCAGAAAACTACTAGAGCTCGTCAATTAATTTGGTGAAGTGGCAGGATACAAAATTAATACACAGAAATCTGTTGCATTTCTATACTTTAACAACAAAAGATCCGGAAGAGAAATTAAAGAAACAATCCTGTTCACCATCACATCAAAAAGGATAAAATACCTAGGAATAAACCTACCTGAAGAGACAAAAGACTTGTAATCCGAAAACTATAAGACTCTGATGAAATAAATTGAAGGTGACACAAACAGATGAAAAGATATACCATGTTCTTGGATTGGCAGAATCAATATTTTAAAAATGACTATACTGCCCAGGGCAATCTATGGATTCAATGCAATCCCTATCAAATTACCAATGGCATTTTTCACAGGACTAGAACAAAAAATCTTAAAATTTGTATGGAGACACAAAAGACCCCGAATAGCCAAAGCAATCTTGAGAAAGAAAAATGGAGCTGGAGGAAACAGGCTCCCTGACTTCAGACTATACTACAAAGCTACAGTAATTAAGACAATATGGTACTGGCACAAAAACAGAAATATAGATTTATGGAACAGGATAGAAAGCCCAGAAATGAACCCACGCACCTATGGTCAATTAATTTATGAGAAAGGAGGCAAGACTATACAATGGAGGAAAGACAGTCTCTTTAATAAATGGTGCTGGGAAAACTGAATAGTTACATGTAAAAAAAAAATGAAATTAGAACACTCTTTAACACCACATACAAAAGTAAACTCAAAATGGATTAAAGACCTAAATGTAAGACCAGATACTATGAAACTCTTAGAGGAAAACATAGGCAGAACACCCTCTGACATAAATTACAGCAATATCTTTTTCAATCCATCTTCCAGAGTATTGGAAATAAAAATAAAAATAAACTAATTGGGCCTAATTAAACTCAGAAGCTTTTGCACAGCAAAGGAAACCTTAAAACAGATGAAAAGACAACCCACAGAATGGGAGAAAATATTTGCAAATGATGCAACCAACAAAGGATTAGTCTCCAAAATTTAGAAACAGCTTTTGTGGCTCAATACCATAAAAACAAACAACTCAATCAAAAAATGGGCAGAAGACCTAAACAGACATTTCTCCAAAGAAGACGTACAGATGGCCAAGTGGCACATGAAAAGATGCTCAATATCACTAATTATTAGAGAAATGCATATCAAAATTATAATGAGATACCACCTCACACCAGTCAAAATGGCCATCATCAAAAATCTACAAACAAAAAATGCTGGAGAGGGTGTGGAGGAAAGGTAACTCTCAAAGACTGTTGGTGGGAATGTAAATTGGTACAGCCACTATGGAGAACAGTATGGATATTCCTTAAAAAACTAAAAATAGAGCTACCATATGATCCAGCAATCCCAATCCTGGGCATATATCTGGAGAAAAACTTGGTTCAAAAGTATACATACACCCAATGTTCACTGCAGCACTGTTTACAATAGCCAAGACATGGAAGCAACCTAAATGTCCATCGACAGAGGAACTGATAAAGAAGATATGGTACATATAAACAGTGGAATATTACTGAGCAATTAAAAAGAATGAAATAATGCCATTTGCAGCAACATGGATGGACATGGAGATTATCACACTAAGTGAAGGAAGTTAGACAAAGACAGATATCATATGATGTCGCTTATATGCAGAATCTAAAAAAAAATGATACAAATGAACTTATTTACAAAACAGAAACCGACTCACAAACTTAAAGAACAAACTTATGGTTACTGGGGGGAAGCGGGGGAGGGGTAGACTGGGAGTTTGGGATTCACACGTACACACTGCAACATTTAAAATAGATAACCAACAAGGCCCTACTGTATAGCACAGGTAACTCTGCTCAATATTCTGTAGCAACCTAAATAGGAAAAGAATTTGAAAAAGAATAGATACATGTATACATGAATCAATATGCCATACACCTGAAACTAACACAACATTGTTAATCAACTATACTCCAATACAAAATAAAAATTAAAAAATAAATAAATAAAACCAGTATGGACAGCACAAGAAAAAAATAAATAAAAAAAAAAAAAAACAGGACACATAGTACAATGCAAGTTATGCTATCATTATTTTCAAATAATATATCTTTCCTCATTCATATTCATTATTTAAATATGTCTGTATTTGGACGGAAAAAAAAATCATAAACTTAATATAATAAATCACAACAGAATATTTTTGGTAAGTGGAGATACATAGAAGATTTTAAAAAATAAAATATACCTCTAGCAGTTTACACATAGTATATGATGAAAAGCTCTATAGATTCCCTCTATATAAAATGCTTCAAACTGTAAAAGAGAAAATAATGTCCCTTTACTGCATCTATAGAGAATGTTATGTTGCTAGGTAGTCCTATATTTACTTTTCACCAGATAGTGAAACATGTGTAAGCTGAAAAACAAAAATGCTTTGCTTATATCCTACAGGGAAATTTACTCCACCACATCTATTAAAATTAGTCTTTGGCCACATTATTGTGTTTATTGGTCCCTACACACTAATAACATTTATCAATTTTTATTTTGTTCACATATTTCCTTGTTAATACTGAATTATGATAGGGATATTTCTCTTTCCCCTATTCAGCAGTAAAATATAAACTCTCTGGGATTATTTCTATCTTTCTTTGCTGTACTCCAGGTACGTTCTACATTTTCCCTCTTCACATCAGATAATCTCTTTTC
Source organism: Eschrichtius robustus (assembly GCF_028021215.1). Taxonomy (NCBI): domain Eukaryota; kingdom Metazoa; phylum Chordata; class Mammalia; order Artiodactyla; family Eschrichtiidae; genus Eschrichtius; species Eschrichtius robustus. The sequence continues at coordinate 125,136,741 of NC_090829.1, forward strand.
TATTTCTGTCCTATAAACATACATGATGTATTAAAGACTTTTTATCTCTGTCCAATACTTCTACCAAAAACTCAACATTAAATACATAGTCTGTATATTGAAATATGGTTAATGTACCCTGGAAGTTTTCGAAGCGCACATTATCAGACGATAGTTTTAAGTGATTCACAAGGCAATACAATCATATACACAGAAAATCAAATGGATTTTTTTTAATTATTTGGTTTTACTCAATTGTATATATTCTGAAAGTGACCCACACAATTCTAGATTAGAAGGAATAAAATCAATAAAGAGAAGAATTTGGGGATGAGAATTTTTTTTCTTTTTTCTTTATTATGAATTAACACTACTGCAATGCATACCAAAGCATCCTTAAAAAAATCTTGTCTTTCAAGTCAAGATTTCTGGTTCTTTTTCATGTGACAATACTTACTTCTTCAGGAAAAATTATCTCACTATTAAATAGGGGACAGCAAGGCTTGAGCCAAGATATACTTTATCTAAACACCAATTTAGTGGGGAACAAATATATGAGATGTTATCTTTTCTTCTTTCTTTATATCCCCTATATCAACATAATTTCCCATTGTTTTGCAATTAGAGAAGTAAAATGTAATTACTGTCAGCACTGTCAATCTTCTTGATAGGAAGAATCTATGATCAGATTGCTTCAGTCAAGCTTGAACCTGAATAGTTGAAAAGTTTTTCCTAGATCTCCAATACTGTTGCAGGAAGCAAAATATCAATAGGACTCTTCATCCTTCAAGAGCAACTCAAAAAAAGGGATCTTTTGAGTTGTTTTGAAAGAGATTTGAAACTGATATGGGTAATACAGTATTAATGTTTATTACTGGATAGAGAAAAAAGTTAAAGGAAGCACTGAATAAACAATTTCTGCCTCTTACAGTTTTGAGCATTGCAGTCTCTGCCTTAAAAAATGAAATCAAGACATAAATTAAGATCTTAGCAAACAGTTAGGATTCTCCCCAGATGTTTAGTCAAGACTTCCCTTAAAACGCAATTATAATGGTAAAATAATCTAAGTAACTACTACAATATTTTGATTACATTCTATTGCATATCAAGATTAATTATAACCATGGAAATAATCTGTTTCCTAATGGAAAATTATTCAGAGAAATAGAGACATTAGCTAAATAACTTGGTCATATTGCCTAATTTTTTCAAATGTTTAAGCCATGCCCCTATATGTTTCTACAGCACAAGGACCCAAATTTTTAAAATAATAAAAAATTTTTACATAGATAATTCTTTCTGTAGCAAGTTCACTAAATTAAGTCCAATGCATGGCACTTTACAGTTGTATATTTATATAATAATAAGTACATCTCACAGTGTATGTTTTGTTCCTAGAGCAAGAAATAGAGTAATTTAAAGGCTGTGGATATTAAATTTTAGATATTTATTTTGATTCATTCAAAACAAGAGTATAATTATTAAGTGTCATTAATCATATTTATGATTTGAAGGTTATTTCTGAATGAGAAATAAAGGTTCACCCATGTAATTTTCCTTAGATATACAAGTACTATATTAGGAGAGAACTGATTATCTCTCAAAATAGAACAGGTCACAGTGATACTGTGAGAACCTAATTGATGAGATCCTAATTGGTGAGATGCTAACTCCCTCATGTTCTTTATACCAAGAGCATCATTTTCCAGTTTTTAAAATTAACAGGCAAACTAAGAAAAAAAAAAGAGAAAATTGTGAGGTTACACTACAGTTGTACTCTTCCCTTGCATATCAGAAAACAAATTTTCTTTTCACAGAGAGTTAGATGTACATCTGTATAGCAATTATGCACACACTTAGTTGTATATATCAATATATACAGTATACAACTATCCATAAAGATAGTTTTTTTTGTATTTGTTACTTGATATTCTACAACTTGCCCAGTGGCTTGACTAATAAGAGGTAGTTTTCATATCACATGTAATCTGTGATTCTGATCAGAAGTGGATAATTAAGATAATTGAGTAGTCTTAAATAGGTGCAAGTAACAAAGTAATTCCTCCAGTAGCCTTTCTTTATTCTGGGGATATACTTTATGTACCTTCATGTAAGTATAGACTGTTTTATCTTTTATTTTTCCTACTAAACGTCCTAATGAAATGGGTTCCTTGGAATATAACCTTAGTCATATAGAAAATTCTCTGTGAGTTATCACATTGAAAAAAGGAGGTTGGAGTGTATGCAGTCATGAGACTGTGAAGGTGTAATCAGAAAAAGAAAATTCTACTTGCAAATTTTAAAAACTTCTCATGAATTTCTGACAAAATTTCAAAACATTATCTGTATGCCAATTAGTGATTTGGGATATGTAATATCCATTTGTAATATCCATTAAATTTGTAGTATCCATTAAAATATCCCTGGGTATATCACTTAGCTTACATTTTATTTTCTTTAAAGTGGAGATATTCAGTACTTTCATAATCTGTGTATAATCTGTGTAAGATTATATACTGTTTGAACAATGTATCTAATTAACTTGTTACACGCAACCTAGAAATCTGTGGGTGTCTAATTAACATATTTGCAGCCATAACCCTGTTTGTATTAGCTACAATCTGACAATCTCACTTTGGTTTGTCAACTCATCAAGCCAGAAAAATAATTGAAAATTATAGATAAAGACATTGTCAAAAACATATTCTTTATATTTTACTTTGCATTTGTGTAAATATGAAGCTAAAATAAACAAGGCATATCAACAATTACAAATTATAGTTTGTTGTAACCCCATTATTAATTACCATTTAACTCTGAAAAAAAAAAAAAAAGCTCCTAACAGAAAAAAACGATTGCTACTTATTTCATCCGTCTATCAGTTTCTTTCTCTCTTATATTCTGGTATAGCCTCTCAAAAATTTAAACATGTTTTTTACAATAAAAAGGAAAGAAGATAGAGAAAAGGAAATGAGAAGCATAAAGCACATTCATTCCAAGAAGCTATTATTCATTATCTAAGTACTTTCTTTCTTCCCAGAAAGCTCTTTAAGCTAGGTACTTTTAAGTACCAGTGTTCAGTACTTGTATTTGTTAAAATCAGAGACTAATAGCTAAAACAGAGTAAAAGAACTGTAAAAATAATTGTACTCCTAGGAGCAGGACAGGAATAAAGATGCAGATTTAGAGAATGGACTTGAGGACATGGGGAGGGGGAAGGGTAAGCTGGGACAAAGTGAGAGAGTGGCATGGACTTATATACACTACCAAATGTAAAACAGATAGCTAGTGGGAAGCAGCTGCATAGCACAGGGAGGTCTGCTCAGTGCTTTGTGACCACCTAGAGGGGTGGGATAGGGAGGTTGGGAGGGAGGGAGATGCAAGAGGGAAGAGATATGGGGATATATGTATATGTATAGCTGATTCACTTTGTTATAAAGCAGAAACTAACACACCATTGTAAAGCAATTATACTCCAATAAAGATGTTAAAAAAAATAATTGTACTAAAAATTTTTTAATTAAGGTAATTTACTTTGGGGATACATTCTATGTGATGATTGCACTTCGAATTATTACCTAGCTCTATGTGATTTGAGAGTTACACTTAGATTTTTTTTTCTTACACTATAAATACAAATTTATACTTACTGAGACTAGCTAACTAGCAAGAACTATAAGACTCATGGCATTCAAATGTACTTAATAAACTTTGCCAAGCAAATTAGAAAATACAGAGATTGCAAAATACTTTGTACTTTATTTTAGCGTACAGTTATATAACCCAAAAGAAATAAGGTAGGACATAATGAGTTTGTCTGTAGTGTAGGTGCTGGAAGAATTTTTGTCTGATGCTGCTGGCACTGTAATTGGAAGACAACTTTTGCATGTGTCGTCTCCTGAAGTTTATATAAAAGGATAGACAGGACGTGGAAGCAAACTAGGTGTCCATCGACAGATGAATGGATACAGAAGATGTGGCACATATATGCAGTGGAATATTACTCAGCCATAAAAAGATATGAAATGGAGGTATTTGTAATGAGGTGGATGGAGTTAGAGTCTGTCATACAGAGTGAAGTAAATCAAAAGAAAAAAACAAATACTGTATGCTAACACATATATATGGAATCTAAAAAAAAAAAATGGTTCTCATGAACCTAGGGGCAGGAGATGAATAAATACAGAGATGTAGAGAATGGACTTGAGGACATGGGGAGGGAGAAGGGTAATCTGGGATGAAGTGACAGAGTGGCATGGACATATATACACTACCAATGTAAAACAGATAGCTAGTGGGAAGCAGCTGCATAGCACAGGGAGATCAGCTCCGTGCTCTGTGTCCACCTAGAGGGGTGGGATAGGGAAGGTGGGAGGGAGACGCAAGAGGAAGGGGATATAGGGATATATGTATACGTATAGCTGATTCACTTTGTGATACGGCAGAAAATAACACACCATTGTAAAGCAATTATACTCCAATAAAGATGTTAAAAAATAAATAAATAAACTTGCTGAATTGGAAAAATAAAAAAAAAAGGATGGGAATTTAGAAATAAGTAACTACCACTGTACACAGAAGAGGATTCTGTCAACTTACAATTTTTACTAGAAAAATATGGGTACACTATGCAAATAAAAAGTAAAGGGAAAGACTATATGTATTTATTCATGTTCAAGTTACTTAAATTTCGTATTATTAAATTGTATACTCTAGATATAAACCAGTGTTTATATCAGGAGTTTTTGGGTGAAGACAGATACTCAGTAATTAACAGTTTCTAGGTGTGCCTTTAATTTCAACTTATTAAAGGTAAATAAGTATTAAAAAATGAGGTAGTTAAAAAAAACCCAATAACATTGACACACAAATGACAGTTGTATAATTAACAATAGTTATGGGAATGCAGCAGGAAAACAGTCTAAACACTTTTTGATTTCTTTTTGTTTTTTCATTTATTTGTTCAATTTACTTTGTTCTAATTTTTTCCAAAAATAGAATAAACAAGAAGTAACAGAGGTGTCTAAAACACAAGAATATGAAAGGGAATACTAGCCAGAATTCCCATGATGTGAAATTGTGGGTGGGGCTGGTAAGCAGAGTAGAGAAATGTAAGAGACAATGAGGAGCAAAATGAAGGTTAAAACAATGTTAGTTACTAATTAATGAGACATGGTGGATGAGGAAGAGAATGAGTCAGATTAGAACCATATATTTTACAGCCTAGGAGACCTGGAGAAACATACTTGTCATGATGAAAATTAAGGGGATCATGATGAGGCTCTAGTTTAAAGTGTAATGTGATTAGATCAGTTTCATCCATATTAAACTCAAGTTAATACTGGATAATAAGCATGAAAACAGTCAAAGGAAAGTTGAAAAATTGGAGAAAGAGCACAGAAAGGAGGTCTGGGGTAGATAGGGAAAATCTTAAGAAATATATTCAGAAGATAAATGCTGACAAAGTCTTGGAAAACATCCACTTGTGAGAACAAGACCTGAGGAGTACAGAAAAGTAATGGAAATACAGAAAAGTAATACACAAATATAGGAAAAGAACAGGGTACTTTAACATACCTGCACATAGAAGAGGAGAGAATTTCAGAAAGATGATGTTTCATTGCCCTAAATGCTCCTGACATGAATGGAAGGGAATTAAAACTCATCGATCCAAAATGTGAATTAAACATAATAAATACATTGTATGCTAGAAATAGAGAACAAAGGAAAGTTATATTTACTGTTATGCTAAAATATTCAGTTTTAAATTAGCACCAACGGCTTTAAAAAATGCCAACTCCATGTGAAATGTGCCATTAATATAAGCTATTAATAATTCCCTGAACAAATTGAGAAAAGATTCTGTATCATATTTACATTGCATGTCTAAGAAATTGAAGCTCATTCTATTCTTAGTGTCAAATTTCCTTGATTTTTATTCATTTAAAACACACACACACAGCAATTGTTGGTTATTTGTTTTTAAAATGCTTCAAATAAAACTCATACATTCAAGTAGGTTGATTTGTCTTTAAGTTGTTTTTAATATATCAATTCCTCCTCTAGTTCTTTATTTGACCTTGAAAATTATTTGTTGAAGAACATTTGTGTGGAAAAATTTAACTCAGCAGGCCTGGTTTGCTCTCAAACCCTACACATTCCCGCGAAAGGCCTGTCTCTGCTTCTGGCCTTTGCCTGACTTCTGAAAGATGAGCTCTGAGCCCTTGAAATATTTTGCCTGATAAGTGTGTTTCTTTTTGTTGCCTGTGGCCTTTGGGCACAGGGCACTAATTTGACCAGCTAGTTTATAGTTTATGCTAACAACATTATCCATGGTTAATGCCCTTTTTTTGTTTGGTTTTTTTTGTTGTTCTGGGGGCTAGAGTCTAACCAGCTGAGGTCAAGCATGCATAAGTGATTGACCCCCAATTAATACCTTGGACACCCACACTCAGATCAGCTTTCCTGGTTAAGACTATTTTACATATGTTACCACGTATCACGGCTGGGAGAAAAAAGCACACCTGAGCAGTTCCACTGGGAGAGGACGATTAGAAGTTGCGTCTGGTTTCCCCCAAACATTGCCCCATGTGCCTTTTCCCTTTGCTTATTTTAATCTGTATACTTTTACTGTATTAATACTGTATTTCCTGTATGAGTATAATACCTTCCCTGAGTCCTGTGAGTTCTTCTAATAAACCATTGGGCCTGAGGATAGATATTCTTGGGAAGTCACAACAAACTATCATTTATGCTTCAACTTTCTAGCCTGTCTAGGCTCCATGACTGGAGGGGCATATAGGCCCCTACAGGGAACATCTGCCTCTTCGAGTTGTCTCTAAGGCAAACTCATCACAAAGATGTTGTTGGTTCAATTTGAAGATTCGAGTCCTTGTGAGAATAAGAAGGCCCTGGAGGAGTTGTGCCTACAAGTCTCTTGGACCTCCCCAAATTTGCCTGAACTCCCCTCCTGCTGCATTGCCTTATTTGCCTTCGTTAAATCCTTATGTGAGTATGCTCTGAGTAGTACTGTGAATTATTTCAAATATATAAACCTGAGTAACCTTTATACCTATATTATAAAATATATGATTAAACCTAATATTAAAGCACTTAAAATGATGGGACTAAGCATTTATGACCTAATATCCATCATATCAATAACTTCATCAAATGAACTTCACAGAGACCTGATCAGATATATAAAGTCAATATACAATCAATTCTTGTTATCAAAATGTTTACATTTTTAAAGAGGAAAAATTCTAATTAACCTGTGTCTGTAATCATTGGCATCAGGAACGGATCAGGTTACCTAAGAAATGTCATAGCAATTAAACCCATTGGAAGAAATTCAACATTTCATTATCATAGCCTTAAACTACATGCATAAAAATAAAACCTTAGAAATCATAAAACTAAAAAGAATCTGATACAAAGTCTTGAATAATTTCATCATCGCTAGTGTTTTGCTGACCCATTTTCTCAGCAGTCATTAAACAGCATAGGTAGAATCTAGTTTTTTTTTTTTTTTTAAGTTTCTAATTGAATTTGTTTTCTAAGATTACCCAAAGCAGCTCTGTATGAAATAGAAAGTAATTAAGGGATTTCTTACTACTCCTGCCCATAGGAGATGAAAACATCAAAAAATTAATTGAATAATAAATATCACAACAGGGACACCACGTTATTTGAACATCACCATCGTCCTGGCTGGTGTCCCAGAAGCAAGTGAACTCATGGTTATCAAAGACTGGAAAGTAAGTCATAGGTTTTCTTTTAATTCTGCATGTAAAGAATATATATATATATATATATATTTCTATAATACCAGTGTTAAGATTTAGCATAGTTTGAAGTCCTATAAATAAGGTGAAAGCAAAACAGCATGATTTGTATTTGTACAGCATTGCTCAGATAAAAATGCTGTGTAAGATTTTTGGAATAATGGCTAATAGGCCAATGATAACATATATTGCACATGTTTTCATAAAACCACATTATGGCATTTGTTTCTATTGCTTTGTCAGCCCATCACTATTGTTATTTCTTTAACTGGTCCAAAAGGGATAAGAATGTTTCATAAGTTTCATGAAAGCCATACTGTTGTTCAATATTTTCAACAGTAAAACGGATGATGTAATAGCATACTAATTTAGTTTGCAGATACAATTTCTTTTTGAAAACAGACTTGAAATATCTGCTTGAAGTTTTTAGGAGAAATCAATATTGGGGGCACAATCACAGGACATAGGGAAGATATAGTGAGCTTCTCCCTTTAGGAAAGAAGCACATTTAGGTACTCGAGAAGAGAAATCATTACAGATCCAGCTCCTCAGATTCTATGGGATCTGAGTCCTTTAGCCATTCTTTGTCATCTCACAACCACCTCAGCAAAGCTCATTGTTCAGCCACAAGGGATATAGACTTCATGCTCACCCTGACATTGATCTTTATGTCACGGTTTAGTATTAGTATTTCAAAAATGTGTTCAGTGACTACCCTTTCACCTTCTCCCGTGGTTCAGATGTCCTTATTCAGTGCTCTTGTAATACACTCTAATGGCTTGCAATCATAGAATGCACCAAATATTTTCATATTTGCTTTGCTATATGTCATTTTATCTTCAGATTGAAACCTTCCAGAGTGAAGTGGGTGTATTAATTCTATGCACTTTTCTAAAACTAATGTCTAGCTCAGTGGCTGGTATTAAGCAAGTACCCAATAAGTATTTATTTTTGAAATTTTTCAATATTTTCACCTTGCTTTATTTGGCCACTTATAGGATTCATTTTACTTTTTCAGAATTTTCTTCCCAAATTATATAATATATAATATACATATTAGTTACACACGTGATATGCAATATTAAATATATAATTTATAATAGTTTTTCTACATGTAAGATATATATTTAATAATTTATGAAATATTTATTCTAGTTCCCACTTACCCTATATAGCATTAAAATACTATTCTTACACATTTTCAGAGACTGAAATGGTTGTAGACTCCTCCAATGCAAAAACAATAAATTATAGATTATCTGTTTTTACTACCTATTGTCTCCCTTTCCACCTGCTTCTTATTTTTTCTACAAGATTTTATGCATGATAAATTATTAAAGAGCAACCCATAAAATTTATAAAAGTGGGAAAACTTTAACAAAACCCTATAAATAACAAATAAGTGGTTTCATTAATAATTTTTACCATTTTTGATTTCCTCAGTGACCTAGAGATGCCCAACTAGCATTTTAAACATAGAATCTTGAAAATGATCTGAGGGTCCAAAGATCACTTTAGAACGAAATCTGAGTCACATAAATCAGCAGGTCATCTTGCCAAAATACCGAACCTAAGGAAATTCTTTCCATTTCCTCTAGGGCCTAACCGAATCGAAAAGAACACTAACTACTAGAAGCAAATAATACACTCTGGGCAAGAATACTCTCCCCTCGACATCTCTGCTTGTTTCCCCTTTTGATATTGGATTTCCCTGAGGATTGGTATGCTACTATGAGTTTAAAATGCTGACAGCCAAATATTTCTGAAGCATCTCCAAAGTGCTGCTACTCAAGTACAGTGACCTCTACGTTTTAATTCCAGAAATACGCCACCCCGGCAAAAAAGGATTTTGTTCAGCCAACTCCAATGGCCCAACCAGGTCCAGCACACTCAGTGGTTACAAAGGCGCATGATCCTCCCCGAAGCATATTTCTCAGAGAAATTTTAATTGACTAGCAAATGAAATTACCAACTCTGGGATTATTTTACACAATCCAAATATTACAATTTGATATCAACGAAGCATCAAACAGCTAACCAAGACAGAAACCCCTAAATGAATATGTTCTCCTATCTAATCTATAGCTGTGTGACCATAGCTGTCTACCAGTGATACAATACACTATCATGAAAATTGTGGTTGTGCAAATTCATAAGTGTGTCAGGCAAAGATCACTGTCAAGATTTTGATCAACACTGTATGCAGTTATGTTTGTTAAGACTGATAAAAAATGCAATATTCTGCAACAAATGTAAGTGTGCAGACTTCAGGACATGGAGTATACAAAGACATCTTTTTGCTCAAGTTGAAACACGAAGCTGTAAAAGGCACTCTAAAAATCATACTAAAACACATTTAAATGTGAGAAACAGTTACATAATGAACATCTAGAGCCTGAAAGATTGTTGTGAAATGTAGCACAATTTTTAACTTCGGATAATTATCAAGGGTTTTTCTTTAATTAACCATCATTCCAACTTATATTAAAAATACTACCATCTATGGTTGTGAGGGAGAAAAAAGACAAGGTACAAGATTTTGAATTTTCTGACAAAAGATAAATTCAAAAGAATTGTTCACAATGTACTTAAACGTTAACCGAACAATCCAGTGTTTAGGCAATCACAGATTCCTAGATTTAAAGGAACATCAGAGGACATTCAGTCCATATATTTAGTGTAATAAGAATTGCCTGTGCTACATAACTGAAAGCATTTTCTCACAAGAAGACCCATCTCAATTGGTGATTTTTTTTCATTATTGCAAAACTGTTCCTACCTTCTGCAGAAAACTGCTTCCCCAACTTCCTCCCCTTGGTCCTAGTCGTGCTGGCAGAACAGTAGTTCCTTCTTTCTCATGGGTCAATCCTTTAAGTATACGAGGATCTCTTTAGGAGGAGGTCATGGAGAGGACGTGACTGCCGGTCGACCCCAGAGCTGGACCCTTTCCGCTGTCCTTAGGACGTTCCTCCCGCCTTCTCTTCCCATACCACCAGCCAGTTCCAAGGCCGTAGCCTTGAGACAGTAAGGTGTTGTTGAAAACCATCTGAAGATAGAGCCCGCTTAAGGGCTCTCTATAAACTCTTTTTAAGATTCTGGCAGGGCGATGCAGAGATCTACTTCGTGTTGCCCTGATCAGAAAGAGCCTTGTATGTAAATTTCCTTGCTTATTAAAACAGCCACCGGCTAATCTGGAGTGGTCTGCCTCTTTCTTCAGTTTCTCCTCGCCCTCCCTGGCGCCAGTTTCAAATTTCACCTCGGGAAACTGCCGTAATGATTGTAGTTTTCAGGGTTTTTTTCTTCCCCCCCACCCCCCAATGCTGCAGGTTGTTTCATTCCTCTAATGCAGAGGACTTTAGATTTCTAATCTCCTGCGTACCTTTATCTGACAATGTCCAAGTTTTCAAATTAGCTTCAAAAACAAACACACGGTCAAGATATGATTCCAGAAGTACAGTTTCAGTAGTTATGAATCCCAGACTTCTACTAGCCAGCCTAGACTACCTTGACTTTATGACGGCCACTATATTTGTGAAATGATGCAGATTGCAGTGAACTAAAACCCTTGGTAGGCAGTCCTGTACAGGTCATTTGTTTTTTGACTGAAATATGGTACCTAACCTTGATCCATACTAAATTTTACTTGCATTTCTTAGCACCATAAGCTTTGCCATCAAAACTCTTTTTAAATCATGGTTCTGATTTTTATTTTATAGAATATGTCTTAGCATACACATCTCCTATGTTTTATTCCATCATTAAAACACACACACAAAAACGGGTGAATTAAGCATTGCCTGTCAGAAAACTCCTAACTACATTTATACTCAGAGAAAAATCTTTAAAACGAAAAATTAAATAACACAAGCAGCCATCTTTGTTTTTTGGAACTTTTATTTTATTTACTTTTACTTTTTATTAGAACTTACCTTAAGCAATTTCTGAATTAGTAAATTTGCAGTGCATTGCTCCCATGTGCATTTTCGAGATTTTCTTGTAAGAGTGTGTGTTACCACCCTGATAACAAACTCAATACATTCTTTTAATACTTTAGCTTAATAAATTTATTGACTGAAAACTGGTCAAACAACATACTACACACTAGGAAGATAAAAACCAGCAAACCAACAAACAAAAACGTTTCTCATTTTCCATCCAATTATTTCCTTGGATGCTTTTTCTATAGTAGATGCTTAAGAAATGTTTTCTGAGTGTTTATTTATTTGTTTACTATATTGCTCACTTAGAGCTTTTCTACTTGGTATTTGAAAATGGGTAGTAGTAGGCATGATGCATGCACAGTTTGGACTTGGTGAAATTCCAATAGTATCTGGTGGATAATTAAATACACTGCATACAATTAAGCTGAAACCAGTGCATCTGATGAGTAATTAAAATTTCCCTAACATCATGCACAAATGCAATGGTAAGGAAGATAGCAACTCAGCTGTGCTATTTTTAGAGGGCTTTTTTTTTTTTTTTTTAGGTTTATGACTTGTACTATTACAAAGAAAATCTGTTACTTTGTGTTTTTAAACCTTGTCACATATAAAAATCAGCAGAGAAACGATCTCTATTTGCTTTCTAGAGCATTTTATTACTGATAAAATGGAATAAATATTTGGAGAAATTCACCTAGGTGAGATTTCGTTTTGAATTAACAAAATAGCAACAATAAGGTCACATTATTACAGAATGGGATTTTGGGGGGCAGGGTTATTTTTTAGGATAAAAGCACCTCTGTGTGTTTTGAACAAACGAAGGACAGACACTACCACTGATTCTTTAAATAGCCTTTTCTTTAGTCATACTCTCTTAAAATAGGTTGTTCTTACAGATGAGACCCAAGTTGGTTATTTGTCATGTAAACAAAAGGGTCAAGATGTGCTGACATTAATTGGAAAAAAATACCCATACCTTCTTGCCAGAGATAAATTTATATGTTGTCATTTTCTCAGAATAGCGACCTTAATCATCACCTACAGAAAATACTCTCCTGCTAATTCCAAAAGATGTATTCAACCTAAGCAGTGACTCATAGTGCTATTTTTAAATCAGACTGTCATTTTTAGACATATTAATCACATTTATTGATTGTAAGAATTCAAGGTGCACTAGGGCAATTTAATGCACACCTTTAAGATAGGACAGATTAGGATATGGCCTACACATGCCAGACTCTGTGAACAGTAGACCACAGCAACGGATCAGGTCATGGCCATGACAAAATGGGACCACGCTCAAAAGCAAAAAATCAAACATTTGGAGTCAGAATCTGGAAAATGATTTATTAATTGTGCTCATGGGATAGCACGAGCTTCGTAAATGTGAAATGTATGTAGTTGTCTGCATACAAATATATATCACTGAGTTTATAAATTCAACATAAAATTTTTTACTACCAGCTTATGTCAATAGAAAGTTAGAAACACATTTGTTATATGCTACTTAGACTATACACCTTATATATATATGTGTGTATATTAGTTCTAGCGAATATATAGCTAGACTAGAGCAGCTCTAGACAAGAGAATCAAAAGAGATGAAAAGTTTAAGCTATCATGTTTATGATGGGACCATGGATAAAGAAAAGCCTAGGCAAAATTGTTTTAACATTTCTATAATGATAAGATTTATGATAATAAATAATAGTATGTACACTTATACCCTGACAGTTGTTTTGGTGGCAAGTTAATATAACTGTAATTGTTTTGATCTATATTAATAATGCATAGTATTCTGAATTATTATAATGTACAAAGTAAATGCACTTTTATTAACTTGAAATAACTGCCCTGTGTACCCTTTTCTCTCCACTGTGGAAAGAACATCATAAGAATATTGAGGCACATGTATATTTGGCTAAATTGTGTGTATATTTGGCTAAATTGTTTATATGTTTATCAGTTGTATTAATTTTTTCTTGTTTGCTAAACTTAAATGTCATTTACGTCAAAAAAATCTTCATTCATTATTCCACTGGCCTAATGCTTTCAATTATTATTCACACATATATAGACTTTTAGATACATAGTTATATACTTTCACTGTTTTAATTTCAAATTCCTAATTTTAATGCAAAATAATTACATAATATTCTTCTGAGATAAAGTACAATACTACACACCATTGAATCCATTATATAGGACCACTGAACTATTTTAAATTCTATTTTTAAAATTTATTTTTGTTGAGGTATTGACATAATTGACACACATTCTATTAGTTTTAGTTGTGCAACACAGTGATTAGATACTGTATATGTTGCAAAACTATCACCACAGTCAGTCTAGTTAATGTCCATTACCATAAACATAATTACAATTTTTTTTTTCTTGCGTGTGAGAGCTTTTAAAATTTACTCTCCTGGCAACTTTCAAATATGTAATAGGGTATTGTTAATTATAGTTGCCAAGCTGTACATGACATCCCATGACTTCTTTATTTTATAACTGGGAGTTTGTGACTTTGACTCCCCTCACCCATTTCGCCCGCCCTCTCCCCCCAACCCCTGCCTTTGGCAACCACCAATAATCTTGAACTATTTTAAATTATGCATAAATACAATTTTTTTGTGAATATCAAGTTTTTCTTATCTTGTTAATTTATTTTCCGTAAATATGTGAGGAGGAGATGGCCAAATCTTCTCATATGATAGCACTTTTGGCCCCAAATTATCTTACCATATTGCTTTCTGTGGTATCCAAGATTGACAATAAAACTGTACTAAACATTTTACTGGAATGATTAAACACTCCACTGATAGTTGCCATTTTATTCATAACATATTTTCTATTTCTATTTCCATTTATTTTTTACAATTTATTTTTCTTTTGTTACTGATAATAAATATCTTGATTATTTATGTTTGGTTAACAACCAAATTTATTCTGAATTTCAATATATTTCTATATAAAATATTTCCAAATTTTTGTCATATCTAGTGATATGACAATATTTCCCAACTGTTCTAACTTTAATTTTGGTTTGTATGATTTTATTGAATAGGAATTGTAAGTAGGTCTATATCTGTAACTGCCAGTATTTCTCTGAGAATTTTATTCCTTTAAAAGACTGTAAATATATGACAATAAATAACTTGCTAGTAAATTTCTGACCAGAAATTTCTGTGCTATTAAATCCCAGATATGGATGTGATACTAATGAGTAATGATTACATATTTGTTCTTCTTTATCATAAATATTGCTACACTTTGCTTATTTATATATTGTTTATTATTAAATTAATTACTTATTGGGATTGTTTTCCTTCGTTTGAAAGGCAGGCTCCTCTTACAATTTATATATTAATATTGCTATGTATATACTATGCACATTTTATTTTAAAATTTATTAATTATGAGTAGTTTTCTGTTCTATAAATTATTATTAAAAATAGAATTCTAATCTTTAGTATAGTAAACTGGTAAAGAGTTTGGGCTCTTTAATTACATTGCCTATGTTTGTAACTGAGCTCCAGAATTTAGTAACATGTGACTTTATGAAAGTTACTAAACATCTCATTACTCAGATTTTATCCCACTAAAATGACAACTACAAGATAACTATTTCATGAGATCATGATAACTATTTCATGAGATCATGTGATATTTAAATATGTTAATATATACTAAGCACTTACTCTAACACCTGGCATATAGTAAATATCATTTAAAATATGTATCACACGTATCATTCAAGTCTTTTCCTATAGCAGTGATATTACAGTAAAACATACATTTGAATAGAATTATCAATCTGAAAGAGAAATGTCCTTGTTAAACATTTCTTGTACTTTCTCCATTCTATTTCCAAGAGTTTGCATCACCTTTACTATCATTACTCTGAATTCTTTTTCAGGTAGACTGCCTATTTCCTCTTCATTTGTTAGGTCTGGTGGGTCTTTACCTTGCTCCTTCATCTGTTGTGTATTTCTCTGTCTTCTAATTTTGCTTAACTTACTGTGTTTGGGGTCTCCTTTTCGCAGGCTGCAGGTTTGTAGTTCCTGTTGTTTTTGGTGTCTGCCCCCAGTGGGTAAGGTTGGTTCAGTGGGTTGTGTAGGCTTCTTGGCCACTCACCAAATTCTTAAAAACACTACCATCAGAAGAAAGAAAATTCATACCATTCATTTCCTAAGCAGGGATTTGCCTGCGATGTGCAGCAAGCGGACTTCAGCGGCTGATTTACACAGTTGGAGCACAGGAGGAGCCGAGGGGTCCTGGAGGGACAAGCTGGGTGAGGCTCCAGCGACGGGCTGATCTAGGGACCCCCGAGCACCGCTCCCACTGTGTGCGATTTGGGGGCGGTTGATGGATTTGCATTCGGGTTCCAGTCCTGCATTCGGTATATTGCCTCTTAACACCCAACCTGGTGCTCCCAGTTTGGGTGCAGATGTTGGTAAGTAACGTGTAATCCGATTTTAGTTATTTCGCTGCCTGCCTGCCATTGAAGGTATATAGAGCTGTGGTCATGAGCTGCCCGTCACTGGCACTGCTGTGCTAGGTGTGCACCCAGATCTCCCATTGGTATGCAGCGACCATTTCCTTCGCATTAAGGGCCAAACTTCAAACCAAGCCTGATTGCCTCGAAGTCCTGGAGAATACAACATATAGGTTCCGCAACCCCACCAGTCCCTTTCCTCCACAGCTGCCAGTCACAATCACCTCAACACCAGCTCTAGGACAGCAGGGAAGGAGCTGTCTTCAAAGTTAAGAGACATAATCTAATACTGATGTGACTGAGACTCTATATATTAAATAATTAAATCCATTTTAAGATACATAATTATTTCTAACTTGTAAAAAATATGTAAAAGGAACAAAAGTGAATCTCAGAATTCAGTAGAGAAGCTACAAGCCATATAAGCTATAAGCACAATGATTTTTGATGTTTGGGTAGTGAAAAAAATAGATTTTAAAATCCTAATTGTGATGGGACATCACCCTGCCACTTGAAGATTATGCCCTTTGTCAAGGCACCATATTGCTTAGGCTTAGTTTTGCATTTTGAAGATAACGATACATATTTATAAGGTTGTTTTAAGGGTGAACTGAAATATATGTGAAAGAGTTTTGTAAAATGTCAGTATTTAAGTTCATCCAAAACTAAGTAAAGTATAAGACCCCAAGCTGTCATAGCCTCAATGTATACATTAAAACCATGGCTTTAAACATTTTTGAATCTGAAGTACAGTTTGTATGTGTATTATAATTTTATATTTTAATAATATAATAAGTGTATATTTTGGACTGATATATATGTAAAATACATATATATATAATTTCACAAAATAATACTTTTGTTTGACTACCATGAAATCTGATCTATTCTATTCTATGCTATTATTTTATTCAATGATATTCATCATTCATTTATAAATGCTCTTTGAGAAACAATTAAATAACTGATTTTTCTACACACACATGAGTCAAGTACCAGAGTTTGAAAGCCACTGTGTGACAGTCCCAGCTTACTTTGTAGAAAGTAACTGGTGATATCATGGAAAAGAAGTATTTCAATGAATTATGAAAATTAGTTGGTAGTCATTAGGAAAATTCACAAGTATTCTGGTTTTCCCTTTTTTCTTTACACAGCCATTAAAACTGAACTTACCCTCTCTATTAGTAGGTAGTCAAGGTCATGATTCTCACTTTGACAAAAAATTATAAGAAGAAGTGACACATTTTCCTTCTAAATAAAGGCATTAAGAAGCTGTAAAATTTACCACTTTTCCTTTTATTGCATGAGGCTTTGGTCTCAGAGTGAGAAGACATGGGCACAATATCAGATGGTTCCTATAGGACATGTAGCATGAGTAAGAAATAAACTTACCTTATCTTGACTGGTAAAGAAATTGAGGGCCATATTGTGTTGATGTAGCAAACCCAAAGTCACTTAGCTTGGCATGCTATTCACATGGAGACAAATAAACTCTGGATGCTGAAGTAACAGAGACCTATATTACATAGCGGTATATATATATATATATATATATATACATATTTTAAACGTCACCAGCAGAAACTCAGACTACAGGTTATCTATCTAATACACTTGTAGTACTAGGACAAAGAGTCGGAAATTAGTGTGTTTGTAGGGTGTGTTCCTTGCGGTTGCTTCATTTGCTGTTAATTATCTTGGGAGCAGGCATAAAAGGGAAGAAGAGAGAGAATATATAAATTCAGAAAATGCAGTGTTGCAAGAGACAACTACTTCTTAACTCCAAAGGGAAATGATAAGCCTGAGTAGGATCTTTAACAACAACAAAAAATTAATTCTGCCTTGAGGCAAAGATGTGACTGTCAAAGCCATTGGGAAATCTCAGAATTCTCAGTATAAAACCAATTGATAATATGCCACCTGTGATGGGTAACCTTATGTATCAACTTGTCTGGCCCACAAAGTGCCCAGATATTTGGTCAAACACGATTCTGGGTGTTTTTGTGAGGGTGTTTTTGGATAAGATTAACATTTAAATCATAGACTGAGTAAAGGAGATTGCCCTCCCTAATATGGATGGTCCTCATCTAATTAGTTGAATGCCTGAATGGAACAAGAAGGCTGACCCTTTCTCAAAGAAAAGAGAGTTCTTACCTGATTACCTTCCAATTGGGACATCAGCGTTTTTCCTGCCTTTGGACTTGAACTGAATCATGGGCTTTTCTTGTGTCTCAAGCCTGCCCACATGCAGATGAAAAGTACACCATTGGCTCTCCTCATTCTGACCTCTGAACCAGTATTAAAACTAAACCATTGGCTCTACTGGATCCCCAGCTTGCTGGCTGCCAACTCACCTGCAGCTCTTAGGACCTGACCACTTCCAGGTTCCACAATCATATGAACCAATTCCTTATAATAAATCTCTCTCTTTCTCTCTTTTTCTCTCTCTATATAGATAGATCCAGATATAGATATAGATATATAGATATATCTCCACATCCATATATGAGACCATATATGGTCTCATATATATGATATATGACTAATACACCTAACACACCACCCAATCATTTCAATAGAAAATAATTCTTAAAGAAAATAGACTAAAGCTTTTCATTTCTTCTCATACTTGATAGATTCAAAATGCAAGCAATTTATACATGCGAGCAATTTATATGAAGACAGAAGCATGGATACAAGAAACAAACAATGGTTCTACCTGGCACAATACAAGGAGATAGAGAAAGAACTAAATTTCAATTAAAAATTGGTCCAGTGTTTAAGACTTTGCACTCACAATGCAGGGGGCCGGGGTTCGATCCCTGGTCAGGGAACTAGATCCGGCATGCCAAAACTAAGAGCTCACATGCCACAACGAAGATCCCATATGCTGTAACTAAGACCCGGAACAGCCAAATAAATAAATAAATAAGTAAATAAATAAATAAATTGGTCTGCTGTTTCACCTATTCACATAATCCCATCTAGGAGCTGATGACATTCTGACAGTGGGGAGGAGAAGAAAAAGTAACTATAAAGTTTTTGGGTAATCAGAAATTTTGCTCTTTTATTACCTTGTAGAAATGTACTGACAATAAGAGTTTTAGAGGTTCCAAGTTTAAAACATTTCTGTATTAACACACATTTCAGGAGTATTCCCGATTTAGCATGACACAATCTATGCAGAAGGTGGGAAAGCTATATGAAGATGCTGTCCGTCATGTCTTTTTCATTAATTATGTATGAGATTGTGAAAATATATTTAATTTTTATGTGCCTGACATAACAGATCTATAAAAGTAGGAAATGAGATTGATTATTCATGCTTTCTGCTTCTGTTGTATGTATAATTTGTTTATTATTTTTATTGCCGGACAGTATTCTACTTGTCATTATATCGTTATTTGTTTATCCATTTATCCATCTCCTGCTCATGAACTTTTGGATGATTTCCAAATATTTGTTATTATTTTATATACATATATTTTAACTATAAAATATATATAAAATTTTATCACACTTACTGCAATAGAGGATTCTGCATTGAAAGAGTTATAGTATTGTCTCAAAATGGAAAATAAAAAAGGGTATTTAAAAATTTTTCAGGGCCTGAGCTGGTTGATTTTAAATCTGATTTTGCAAGGTAGAAAAAAGAAAGGGGTTATGCAAAGTTTGTGACATGATAGTTTGGAATTATGGGCAGAGTGAAGTGAAAGTCTTGAGCAAGTCTTGATGGGCAAAGCTTATCAAGGGACATCTAGGTGTGTTGACTATTTACTCCCCAGAAACAGCACAGTATGTTGATCAAACAAACTGCAGTTTATTTAGCTGACAATAATAATATAGTAAATTAACTATCTTAATAGGGTCTCAAAATGGAAAATTAGGGCAGCATGTTTTTAAAGTTTTAGCACTTGGCCTAGGTCATTTTTGAGATGTTTGGAGTCTTGCAAAACAAGACTCCAAATGGTTATAGTTGACTAGAGTTATAACATCATAGCTTTGGGTTCGTGCATGAAGCAAGGAGAGAGACTTGAAGCAAGTCCTGACTAGCAAATAGTTATTCTTGATAAGTAAGTTGTTTAGTAGATTGATGTGGATTTGTTGTGTCCCCCAAAAAGTTATATTAAAATCCTAACATCTAGTACCTGGTAAAGTGAGCTTATTTGAAAACAGTCTTTACAGATGTAATTAGTTAAAGTAAAGTCATACTGGATTAAAGTGGGTCCTAATCCAGTGACTGGTGTTTTCACAGGAATAAAGAACAGAGACACAGACACACAGAGAGAACACCATGTGACAAGTAAAGGCAGAAATTGGAATGATGTATCTTCAATAAGAAACAACAAGGATTTCCTGCAACCTCCAGAAGGATGAGTCAAGGAAGGCTCTTCCCCTGGAGGCTTCAGAGTGAGCATGGTCCTATTTGACTTCAGACTTCTGGCCTCCAACACTTTGAGACAATAGACTTCTATGGTTTGAAGTCACCCAATTTGTGGCAATTTGTTATGGCAGCCCCAGGAGGCTAACACATGAATTCACAGTCTTATTTTCTAGGAGGAGGTATGTCTTGGAGAAGGCAGCTAATTTAATTTTTCTCAGTCCTAGCACTTTTTAATATAGGGATGGAGAAGGATATCAATGCCCAGCATTGTTTAACCCAGATGAGAGTTAATTATGTTAGTTTCAATTCTCAGTTACTCTATTTTTTCTTCACTATCAAAACGTAATTTAATTTCTGACAAAGTAGTATGTTCATAAATCAAGCACATAAGGGCACATTTACAGCAACGTATTTATATGTGTATATATACATATGCATACACATATATATTTTTATATTACATACTACATGTATGTTAGCTAGATAGATCTATTTAAAGTTCATTCAAAAACCCCAAAATGTTTCTACTTGAAATATCCATAATATTAAGAGTAGGCTAGGTAAATAATATTTGACTGATTTATCTAAACAGATCTATTTTATTTCTATAAAGACATATAATAATTCATTAAAGAAAAATAAACATATAACTAGAAAGGAAGGTATAATTTTTAACATGTATCCATCTCCTGAAACAGTTGGACAGAAGTGATTATTCACTAGTTGATAAATACTGTACCTTAGGTATTCAGTTATAAGAACAAACTATCTCTTAGATACAGAACTGGATTGGTGCCTGACACAAAGTCAGCCATTGAGAACCTTGATAGTTCCAAAAATAAGGTCAATCTTCAACATTCTCTCTAACAGGGGCCCTTTCTGGTAGACATAGATAAAAGCAAGCACAGATAGTAAATAGTGTAGGTTCCAATGAAATACAGGAGAAAATCAGAATGAAGAAACTACGATGTAGATAGAAGAAGAGGAAATTTATTTTTTGATGTCCTGAGAAGGAAATGCACAGATGATAAATGACCAATTTGTTCTTAGGGAGGATTACCAGAGTAGGAAAAATGAATTGGTGTGTGTCCTTAGGGGGGCAAAGCAGTGCTACATCTGAAGTGTATTATTCTAGTTTCCATACTAATGACTTAATCTGTGTGGCGTAAGAATTGATTGTCTTCTGTTCTCTCTCTCCCGAACTCCCATCTCTCTCTGTCTCTTTGTCTCTCACTCTCTCTCCATTATAAAATGATTCAGTTACTCAGCAAATGTGACCCTGTTTCTTATGCTTTTGCCTGGAAGGAGGAAATTTCTTCTTTCTTTTCTGAGTTCATTTCCTGGTCTAATAATTAAATTGACACAAGACAGATTAATAGGAGAAAAGAAAAAAAAACAAATATAATTCATAGGTATGGAGGCCTTACAGAAATGGAACCTAGGAAGTGACAAGGAAGGTAGCTTTTACACCTTTTAGACAAAAAAGAAAAAAAAATGTGAGGAATTAATTGAACAAAGAAGCTTAGGCTCTAGTGCTTAATTAGTGAGGAATTCAAGCAGAGTTTGGAGTAGCAAATTACTAAAGTAGTAACAAGGTTTGTTTGTACAGGCTTCATGGCCCTGAATTCCCTATTTCTGGTGATGACTATGTCTCTCTTTCTCTTGGTACAGGGAGGGAACCTTTTACATGGGCCATTTATTTCCTGCTTCCAGAGGGGCCAGAGAGGAGGAGGATCAGAGTATTCTTTTTACATCGACCAATTCTCAAGTAACTTTAATGCACAATAGTGTGCCACCATGGAATATTCTGGAGTGGCCTGCTCTGAGACCCAACACTTGTAAATGGAGGAGACTAACAAGAATACAGTTGTAAGCAGCTGTCAGAATTTTGGGAAATGGGGAAATTTTAGATTGCATGAAAATAGTAAATATAAGTCCATGGACATGTAGTGAATTTTAGTGAATCAAATAATGTTTTATCAAAATTCCAAAGGTTTGATTGACTAATTCGAATAGAAGACTGATTCTTAAAAAAGAAAATCATGGTTACATACTGGAAATAAAGGAAATACTGATATTACAGTGGAATTTGCATTTCATGCCTATGTTTTCTAGAAGAAAACACAACAAACAAATGAAAAAACACAGGCAGCTGCATTTCAACTTTGAAGAAGTGATGGATGTGGAAAGAAAGGGGAAATGTGGGATGGCAGATGATGATAGTGTGTGAGAGAGTTGATTTACACTAATTTTGGTAGTTGAGAATAAATGAGGCTTGTGGTAGCCTTGGTTGGAATGAGGTCCAAATTAAATGTGAATACTCTTGAGTTTTAAAATGACCCATTAACTGACACCTGGGTCTGTCCTGGATTTTCTGTCCTCACTACCCTGATCTACTTTCCCTCCTTCTTCACCCTTCATTGTGTCCTGAAGGCTGATCTGTATGAACTTTATCAATAGGATCTCTTCTCTTCTGGCTTTGCATTTGTTTTGCCCAATGGGATGCCCTGGCCAGAAATCAGAAGAGTGTGAGTTTGTTCCACTTTTCCTTAATTATCTTTCCTATGTTATCACCTGGAGCTGAATGTCTCACTACCCTGTAAGGAGAATCTTTCCACACACTCTCTTCTCAAGTTCATTAACCACTCTTTGTCTTTGATTCTAATGGATTTGTGCTCTAAGTAGCCCTAAGATATTGTACTATCTGTTTCAGTTCCCTTACATTCTATCCACATGTCTGTAAATAGTGCCTTTCTTAATATCTTTTCTCAAATTTATTGTTTCCCAACTTTATTGAGTAATAATTGATAAATGTAATTAAATAAAGTTGGAGTATACAACGTGGTGATATGATATACATATATATTATGGAATGATTACCAAGATCAAGATAATGAACACATCCTTCATCACACATAGTTAACTCTTTCTTTGTGTGGTGTGGTGAAAATGTTTAAGATCTATTCAATAACTTTCAAGTATACAGCATTGTATTATTAACTAGAGTCACCATGTTGTACATCAGATCCTCTGAACTTCCTCTTAATCATCTGCTTCTTGCTGGGCCTTGAGTTGCACAGGGTCTTGAGCCACTTAGTTATAATTTCACAGAAATTTTGGAGTTTTCTCTTAAAGGCATAATAAAGACATTCAAAAGGCAATAATGTTTTTAAGATTGGACTCTAAAAAAATGCAAGAAAACTTGAGACTTCCATGAAAACATTTTTGTAAAAATGTTTGTGGTAAAAGACTGTAATTTTAATTCATAATAAATACTATTCCAAATGCAAAGATATCTCTGAAGTGCACATTTTGGTTAGAAAGAGAACATTATCTTCTCTTTCTAAGAATCCTACATTAGTTGGCTGAAAGCCTATTCACAAATATTTATTTTCCTTCCCAATTCACCTTTCTCTTCTTACCATCTACACTTTTTATCCATTGCCTTATGCACTCAGTAGGTACTTCTAAAACCAATCATGAGGGTCCATACATATTTATTCTTTACTTAGTTAGATTTACCTCTACATACATAGCAAATAAAACAAGTATTATGATTCCCATTCAGGAAATTATGATGAGTGCATGATATAAACTACATAATTTGTTCTAAAGTCAGGTACATTTACTTTATACATAAAATAGCAAACAGATGATAGATATATACATAGACAGATGATAGATAGATAGATAGATGATAGATGATAGATAGATGATAAAGAGGATGGTAAACTGGAAAAAAAGAGACAACATAAAGATGTCTGAGAACTAGGCACGAAACAGGAACATTAAACATGGGTTCAATCCTCTTGCCTGCAGAGCAATGGATTTAAAAGGGGTCAATGGGCCAGTGATTTTACCTTAGTGGGGTGGTAAGAGGCAACATCATCCCAAATGTGATAGGTGACTAGAGTAAGAATCACTGCAAAGCTGTGTGGTTTATTGTTGCTTAACAAAGGCGTATTTTGATATCTGAACTAAAGAAGCAACTGAGAGCTGATAACAGCTGGATCATTTCAGTATTATATAGACACCAAAGGAAATAATAAGGAAATACATTAAAGCGAAAAAATTGATGCAAAATTTTCCTTTACATTAATTTTCCAACATTCTTTGCTTAATGAATTTAAGATATGATAACTTAGATCATATAGTTATGAAATTTCAGAACTAAAAAGGCCATGAGCAATTATTATGTTAAATATATTTTCAGGATCTCATAGGTAATTAATGAAGAAGACATGATTGCAAGTGTTTTGCTTTAGCTTTCCCACCTTTTGCACAGATCATCTTGTGCTTTCCTTAATTAACTCTGTAAGCGTAGATACTTATGTGAGGCTTTTCATACCTACGTGAGGCTTTTCTCACTTCCACAACACAGCTGTCTTCATTCACTAACACTTTAATTATGACAGAAAGTTTGTCTAAGTCCTAAATTAGTGATAGATTAAAGTACCAGTGGAATAAATATTTCAAAAGTTTAACCCATCAAGATTTTTTTTTTGAGAATGTAACAACTAAAAATGGATAAGCAGAAAAATAACTCATTAAAATATTTTACTTGTCCATTTCTCATTTACTTATTAAAAAATGTGTCAAGTAGTTATTATGAGCCTGATACAGATTTAGATGCTATTGACACAAATATTGAAGAGGGAAATTTAAAAATAAGACAATTTCAGAGAGTGATAAGTGAACTAAAGAAATTAAAATGTTAACGAGCCTCAGCAAAATCAAAGTCAAGGAATGCTAGTTCATCAGATAAAGCAACTTTTGTTACATGACAATTGAGCAGAGACATAATTGCTGGGATAGTCAAAGTCAAAAGATTAAAATAATAATAAAGTCTCTATAGTGAGTAAAAAAAGAAGTAAAAACAAGTGAAAGAGCAAAAACTTGGTGTAACCTGAGAACCACAGTAAAGATAGTGTGGGGTGCAGCAAAACTGAGAAAAAAGATCAGTTTATGTAGGAAATTTTAGACCATGTTAAGGTTATATGGGTGTTATTCAAAGCAAAAGTGGTAAACTTTTGCAGGTTTTTGTTTCATTACTTTTAAAAAAATCAGGGTTGAAGAATACATGATTTGGGAGTTTAAAAGTTTACTCTCTTACTCTATTCTTGAAAAAAAATTTCAGACAGTAAAAGAGAAAACAATTTTCAAAAACTTAAATATTCTGATGTATACAAATGGTTGGGAAGCTTATGAAAAACGGAACTGTTGTATCAGTCATCAAGAAGATGCAAATTGTGGGGAATATGTCATGTTTTCAGAAACATGACATTTGTGAGTGTAAATTAGTACAGTCAGTTTGCAAAATTATGAGTATCCATTAAAACTGCACATTTGCCTAATCTATACCTTTGCAAAATAATTCCAGGTTCCTCAACAGGAACAAGCACATACATATACCAGTGGACATATTCAAGAATGTTCAAAAGAGCCCTATTTATAATAGCCCTCACCTGGAAACTACTTCAGTGTCCATCAGTAGAAAATAGACCCTATATTATGCTGTAATAACTCAATGAGAATGAAGAAACTAGGTATATTCATCTTAATAAAATGATGTACAAGTAATAATATTCATAGGATTTCTATGTGGTAAAAGACTATATGTGGAGTAAAAAGAAGATATTGCTGTAATTAAGAATAATGGTTGTGGCTTGCACTAGTTGTGGGAGGGGGCGGGATGGTTGGATATTCACCATATATTTTGGAGGGACAACATTTATATAACATGTTAGGTTAAATATAAAAATTTGTAAAACTGAATTCGGGTCTTACTTCTAGATATGTATAAAAGATGTCTCAGGAATAAAATAAAGGATATAAAAATAGAAACTAAAGTTACAACATTTTATTTATGAACTGTTAACAAAACATATCTGAATTTTATGAAAAAATCCCATCTTTTAAATTACTTTAAGGTTTTAGAAAAAATAACTTATTGCAATTCCTAATTTGTTCCATAATTTCATAAAGAGTGGTTTCTTTTACCTAATAACTAGTTTAAGAAGATTATCATTCTAAATTCTCTCTCCTTTCTTCAATATGGCATTTTAACTGTTCTTAGCATCTCCTCTATGAATTGTCCTCCAAATAGGGCAACTTAATATAGCTCAAAGGTCCAGACTATCCACTTTTGGAACAAAGGAGTCAGGAATAACAGTTTAGGTAATCATCTAATGGCTAGATTAATAGAACAAAAGCACTGGAAAATGTCACGTTGCAGAAATGCCTGAAAGACTGTCATGGGATGTTAACAAAGAGAAACCTAGTAGTTTCCTTTCCCTTCACTCCTCTCTGTCCTCATCTACCCCATGACCATCAGCACTTTAGTGTGTCTGAATCAGTTTCTATTGCTGCAATTAAAAACTACCAGGAGTTTAGTGTCTTCAAAAAACACAAATTCATTAATTCAAGGTTTCTATACACAAGATGTCTAGGCACGACGTAGCTGGTCCTCTAAAAGACGGCAATGAAGGTGTCACTCAGGGCTGGGTTATCAGCTCAAGGCTCTATGAGAGAGAAACCTATTCCAAGCTTACCTGTTTTTGGCAGCATTCTGTTTCTTGAGGCTTTAGAAGTGAGAGCTTTAGTTTCTTGCTGACCATAAGGTAGAGGCTATTCTCAATTCCTCATCGTGTGGACCTTCCAACAAGGCCGTTTGCTTCATCAAGGCAAGCAAGAGAGTGAGAAACTCCAGCAAAATGGGTACTACAATCCTATGTAAATTAATCACATAATCCTTTGTGATGTCCTTTCACTTTTGACATAGTCTATTGGTTAGAAGCAAGTCACAGATCCTGCTGGTACTCAGATAGAGGGGATCACACAAGAGCTTGAACACAAGGGAATTCGGATCGTGAGGGCCACTCTAGAAGACTGCCTATCCCAGCACACCCTCTAGCCTCCAATGACTCACATCTGTCGCACATGTAAATTACTTGTACCGTCCTTGTTTCAAATGCTCACCAAGAGCTTTAGTCCAATATAGTGGCTGCTCAAAGTCCAGACCTCATCATAGAGATTGCAGGTAACTAGTGTTATCAGCCTGCTTATTGGCAATTGAATTTGGGGTGTACTTATAGTTCTTACTACCTCTGCCCCTTCCAGCCCTGTCAGTTTTTCTGCGGAAATAATTTTCTCAAAACTCTGTGTATCTCCCATGGAATTAACTGAGGTTCATTCTCTACACAAAATCCATAGTAAGGGGTCATTCTGAGTTAAGTCCGTCTCTATCTTGAGCTCTGGCTGTGCTGGCTGAGGGACATTGATCTTGTTTCCTAGAGATATTATGGTTTGATTGAGAGATTTTATAAGATACATCCTTAATCTCTTAAAAGGAAACTTTGCATGATTAAATATTCTTACATTTTAACATTTCTGACTATTTAGGACAAGGTTCCATTATCACACTCTCAGCTATTTCTCTAGGCATTTTTTCCTGACAGAGCTGAGAAGCCATTTCTAAATTTTAGCATACTTTCCCATTGGGAGAGGCTGAAAATGTCCCAAATCATTACATCCTAGTTTTAGTTTTTCTTGTTTAATAGATCTTTCTGAAATTTGTCTCATTTCTCTTGAATTTTGCTATAAGCACAAAAAAGAAACCAGGCAACATCTTCTCCACTCTGCTTGGACATCTCATTAGGTAGGTCACCAAATTCTTTAGGCTCACATTTTACTTTCTACATTGTTATAGACAGTAGAGCTGCTAAGGTTCTGCAACTATGTAATAAGGATCCTCATTCCTTTCTGTTCCAATAGCATGTTCTTTGTTTCCTTTGTAGCATGATCCAAGTTCAGATTTGTACAGTCAGTGAGCCTTCCCAGTCTGCATTATTACAGTACAGATTTCTAACAACCTGTCCAATATGATTTAGGTTTTGCCTATCAGAGTCTTCAAAATTCTTCTAGCCTCCATCCACCACCAATTTTCAAAGTCATTCCCACATGCGTAGGTATCTGTTATGGCACTGACCAACTTCCATGTACCAGAATCTATATTAGATTTATTTTGCTCAGTAACAAATTGCTACATACTGAGGTACTTAAAACAACACACTCTTATTCATAGTTTCTGAAGATCATGTGTCCAGATATGGCATATCTGAGTTCTCTAAAAAGATGCAGTCAAAATATTGGCTAGATTTTGGTTCTCAGCTGAAAGCTCAAATGCAAAGGATTCTGCTTACAAACCTGCATTTTTGTTAACAGAATTACTTTCTGGCTGTCTTCTGGAGACCACCCTTAGTTCCTAGAGGCCACCTTCAGTTCCTTGCCATGTGGGTCTCCGTCATGCCTGTTTTCTTCTTGAAAGGTTGCAAGGAAATGAGAGATTTCATCAAGACGGATGCTACACTTATTTAATATAACTATATAATCTAGTATGCATAATCACTTATGTCCTGTCAACTTTGCCATGTCCTACTGGTTAAAAGCAAATAATAGGTCCAAAAAACACTCAAAGAGAGGAGATCATGCACATAAGTGAATACCAGGAGGTAGTAATCATGGGGTGCACCCTAAGAATGAATCCACTACAAGGTCCACCCTTACAATCTCTTTTGAACTCTGGTCTTGATATTTTCTTAGGGACAAATATTTTACATGTGTTATTTACTTAAGTTCTTACAACAATGTCTAATTAGATGTTACTATTACTCTTATTTCACATGTGAGAAAATGGAGGCGATTAATTTGCTAATGGTAATCCAAGAAGTATGTGATCATGTCTAATTTTTCAATTAGCAGAACTTTTTGCAAGAATTTAAATTTGTGATGTCTCTAAATTATAAAAATGAAGAAAGATATAGCTAGGTTTATTTGGAGAGCTCAATATACATTGCTTGAATTGTATAGTTGCACCATTCATGGAAAATAAATACTACACTATCTAATTCAATTGATATTTGATGTCTGGAATGAGATGCCCCTCACCTTTTTGCTCAGGTCTGATGCTTGCATTTGTATCTTTATGTGGATGCTGAAAGGTCATAACATAGCTGAAAATCTTATACTCTCAAACAATAAAGTATTCCCCCCAGCACTCCTTTTTGTCATGACTTTACAATTTCCAAATAACCTCCTTATCTTTCCAACTAAGATAAGGTATGGTCTTCAATACATTCTGATTCTTAGTACTGTGGCAAGAATCAGATCTTGAATATAAGAATACAGTGCTCAAATCCTTCCCACTACTTTTATCTCCCAAATAGCAGTATTTCATTGATAAAATAGCAAAATTCAGAAACAGCAGGCAAGCATGATTTCTTTCAAGATAAATAGAGCCTACCAGAATGGCTGATCCCAAAGATCATGCCTTTGGCAGATGCTTTCTCTACTCTTTCACTGATGGCAGTCATTTAAGATTTTAGAAGGGTTCACTACTATAAATAACTACTATAAATAGTAGTCTACTACTATAAAGTCTGCATTGGGAGTGCAGAGTAAAGTTAAGCAAGTAAAGTTGCTTGCCAAAGTACAATAAATTATTTTGAGTTCTTACTGATATAAATGTCTGGGTATATTCTTTAGCTTTTTACCAAAGACAGAAAACCCATCAAAAAACCTTATTCTTCCTCATTTATGTAAGATGGTCCATTATATATAGAGGGTGCATATCATATAAAATGTTGAAATACACTTCTACAACTTGCTAACAGATAAATAATGCCATCTGGCATTTAAAGGATTTAAATATATAGCTCCAGTTTTTTTTCATCCAATAAATATTACTTGGGTTTCTCCTACATACTATATTCTATCCCAGGGGTTCATAAATAATCATGAAATATGTTATCAGACAGATGCTTTAAAGAAAATCATTGTATCTCACTCCTTCATTTATTTAAAAAATAAATTTAAAAAAATTCTATAATTAGAAATACAAATTTTGCGATGTGTTCTACAACTCAAGAAGTTTGATCTTTTATACCATGTGTATTAACTGTGTCTTGCACTTTGCCTCCATGCCCTCACAGTGTTTACCACAGACTTCTTATTGAAGGAAAAAGCAATTGCTACATAATGAGTCCTACAGAATTATAAAAATACCTCTGAAGGAAAAAATTGAAGAAAGCATAATTATGCCCATATTTTCTGTGAAATGTTTTCTCAGAACAATGTGCTTGTAGCAATTAAACACATTGCCCCTTAAACATTATCTAATTTTCTTCTGCAGTGATAGAAACTCTAGCTTATTATTTATTTGTTTTAGCATCTTTACTGAGATATAATTCACAAACATAAGATTCACCCACTGAAAGTGTACAATTTGATGTTTTTTTACTATATTCACAAAGTTTTGCAGCCATCACCAGAAACTAAGTTTAGAGCACTTTACCTCAAAAGGAAACTCCTATCTTTTATCAGTCACTCCCTATTCCTATCCTTCTAAATCCTAGGAAACACTAATCTATTTTCTGTCTCTATAGATTTGTCTATTCTGGATATTTCCTAAAAAAGAAGCAATGCAATGTGTGATCTTTTATCGTTAGCCTCTTTCAATTAGTATAATGTTCTCAAAACTTATCCATATTGTGTCATGTATCAGTAATTCATTCCTTTTTATTGTTGAATAATATTCCATTATAAGAATAAACCACATTTTGTTTACCCAGGTATCAGCTGATGGGCATTTGGGTTATTTCCACTTTTTAACTATAATAGTCAAATAATTCTGTTATGAAGATTTATGTAGAAAATTTTGTGTTAACTTATGTTTTCACTTCTCTGTAGTAGACATATACTACTACAGACTGAATGTTTATATCCCTCCAAATTCATGTGTTAAATGCCCAGTGTGATTATATTAGGGGGCAGGGCTTTTGGGAGGTGATTAAGTTATGAAAGTGGAGCCCTAATGAATAGAATTAATGCCCTTATAAAAGAGGCCCCAGAGAACTCCCTTATACTTTCTGCTATGTTAGGACACAGCGAAAAGATGGCCATCTATGAACCAGAAAGTAGAGTAGGCTCTCATTAGACACTGA
Organism: Eschrichtius robustus; assembly: GCF_028021215.1. Lineage (NCBI taxonomy): Eukaryota > Metazoa > Chordata > Mammalia > Artiodactyla > Eschrichtiidae > Eschrichtius > Eschrichtius robustus. The sequence continues at coordinate 125,168,330 of NC_090829.1, forward strand.
ATCTGCCTGTGCTTTGATCTTGGACATTCCCAACTCCAGAACTGTGAATAATAAATGTCTGTTGCTTATAAGATATCCAGTCTAGGATACTTTTTAATAGTAGCCTGAATAAACTAATACAGACATTGGTACCAGGATTGGGGTGATAAGCTATCCCTGGTGTCAGGTTGATTACAGTGAACTGCATCTATCATTGGAAGGGGAGAGGTTTTGTCCTGACTGAAATAGACACATGCTCTGGATATGGATTTGCCATCCTTGCACACAATGCTTCTTCCAAAACCATCATTTGTAAATTTATAGAGTACCTTATCCACTATCATGGTATTCCATACAGCATTGCTTCAAATCAAGATACTCATTTTACAGCAACAAAAGAAGCATGGAAATGAGCCCATGATCATGGAATTTACTGGTCTTACCATGTTCCTTCCAAAATATAATGACCTTCCAGAGACAGGTATGCTTCCAACAGGAGACATAATAATTCTATTGCACTGGAAGTTAAGACTTCCACTTAGCCACCTTGGGCTCCTCATGCCTAAGAATCAACAGACAAATACGGGAGTTACAGTGTTGGCTGGGGTGATTGATCCTGAATACCAAGAGGAAATTGGACTACTACGAACAATGAAAGTAAAGAAAAGTATGTCTGGAATATAGGAAATCCCTAAAGGTGTCTCTTAGTATTACCATGACCTGAGATCAAGGTCAATGGAATACTATAACAACCCGATCCAGGCAGGGTTAGTAATGGCCAGTATGAGTACTTACTACAGGATTGGTAAGTTGTTATTGATTTTTAGCTATTTAAAAAACAAAAAGCTTTTTACTAGTCAATGAAGTTGGTTTGATTTTACCACTACATTACAAATGAAGAAATTCAGATAGAGAAAACTTAAGTGAATTTTCTGGGGTCACAAGTCTAGAAAATATTGAAGTCAAGATTCAAAATCAGTGACCAAGTCCAGAGTTATTTTATTTTTTTAATTTCCCTTGTAAACCCATCACTTTTGTTAATATATAATTATTACTCTTATAATTTGTTCATATATTGGCATGGCTGCTCCTTAAAATAAAAGAATTGGTACAATATGAGGGAAGGGCTGGTTTAGAGCTACAATTACATTAGAAATAATGTCTTCATTGGGTTTCCAAGTAAAATAACAAAGGAAATTAGGAAATATTGGAAGAAGAAATGGAAAACTTTATGTATCCAAATAGTGCTCAGCTGGTTTTTGAGTGGTGGCACATTTTGAGTATCACACAGAGTATCTAACGTCCATGATTGTATTTTAGTGTGCCCCTCATGAGCTCTTTTTTAATCAATTCATAATGTCTGGCTGGTTTTCAGGACTAGCAACTATAAAATATAAGTGTGGAATTGTAAAATATAAGGATTATAATGGTGTCAAATTTTTTGAAGCATAAACTCCTCTACAAATAGACTTCTATGTGGAAACACAAGTAATAAAAAATATGAAAAATAAAACCAAAGAGACTTTAATTGAAGGAGAACAGGAGAGGGAATTGTTTGTCTGGAGGACCTGTCTGGTTGGCTTCTGGATCACCAATGACTTGGTCCTAAAGTTTTGTTCATGGACTCCAAGAGTAACTCAGACATAATTTTAAAAATAATCTGGGTAAAATAATCCTAAACTCAGTAAATTTTTTCTCTTAATTTTCATATTTCTATGAATCCCATAATGAGCTAGCTCCATCTAAATACTAGCTGTTGATAAACATTATGTATACATGATGAAGAGACCCTACATATACTGGGTTAAATTTTGAAGTGGTTACTTTAGTCAAGATATAAATTAGTCAGGGACATGCTAAAGCTCTGCACTCCCAATGCAGTGGGCCAGGGTTTGATCCCTGGTTAGGGAACTAGATCCCACATGCCGCAACTAGGAGTCCTCATGCTGCAACTAAAGTTCCCGCATGCCACAACTAAAGATCCCGCACGCAGCAATGAAGACCCAGTGCAGCCAAATAAATAACTAAATTTTTAAAAAATGATACAAATTAGTCAGATAGTTGTAATATTTACTAAACATGTAATTTTAAAATATCATTATAATAGGTTTCAAAGGAACGTTTGATTTCTATATTTCACAGAATTCATGTTTCAACAGATAGTGTATTAGTAACAATAACATTATTTAAGGCAATTGAAGGACTGCTCACAGCAGATATGGTGAATGTTACCTTTGAAAACTGAATTGCTTTTGAAATGTATCATTTTATTACTATTTTAATCACATATGGCATTTATGCATATGCAGCCATGAAATGATCGGGCAGGAATTAAATGTACATGGTAATGGCTTCAGTTATGAATGTGGGTCAGCTTTGGTGATGATAGGGTCTTTAAAGAGGTAATCAAGTTACCATGAGATCATTAGGGTAGGCTCTAATCCAGCATGCCTGTTGTCCCTTTAAAAAGAAGAAATTTGAACAAAGAGATATGCATAGAAAGAAGATGATGTGAATAAAAGATGGCCATCTACAAGTCAAGAGAGAACATTATACATGCAAAGACAATATTTATCCATATGTAAAAGTGTATAGCTTAAACACTTAGAAAAATATTATAATTGTATGCAAACCAAAATAACGATTGAGATTAATGAATTAGAAAATTAATGCACCTTTTTCGGATATTAAATAAATTATAATGACATCTTATAAGCTTTCAAATTTGATTTTTTAATTATCTGAATCTTGACTTAACTTTTCATTTCACAAGTTCCAAAGATGCATCTGCAAAGATGTCAGAAGTTTTCTGTATTGAAAATTAACATGTGAAGGAATCTATGAGTAGATTCTGAGATTCACATGTGAATTATATGTTTTCCTCATCTAGGTTGCCATTAGTATGCTTTTTTTAGTTGTTTTGTACTCTCTGAACAAATATCAAGAATAAAATAGATTTTGAAAATCATAGGGGGAAGAAAATAGAAATATGTTCAATTTGTTTTTTAAGAAGATGCTAAGAAATATGATGTTTGGATGTTGGTATATATTATTAAATCTGAAATAGTTGCATTGCTATGTAATCTTTTCCGTTTTTATTGTAGTGGAAATGAATAAAAACAGATTTTGCCTGTATTAAGTCACTATTATTGCCCACTAGTGCTGCCTATGTATACTTTTTCAATGCATGAACTATCTGGAAAAAATCTTGTAAATATCTTAAATAAGATTCAAAAATAAGAGTCACTCTATGCCTTATTTTTTATAATGATTGTAAATGGAACAGATGGCAGCTTATTTGTACTGCGTTGTGTTAGAAATAGCACTTAGAATCATTTAATTTGTAGTTCAATATTCATATTTAAGATAGGAAAAGTTAAATTATTGACATAAATTGCTTATTTTTGTCATTACGACAATAATTATTATAAATCCACTATTTGAAATATAAACGTGATATGAGAAAAATCGTGTATAATCAAATAATGTCTAAGATATTTTATATGTAACTTCTACATTCATGACCCATCATTTTAGTTAGGAAAAACTATAAGGACCCTCAGATATTAGATTTTGCCAACTAAACCTATATAAATGTTACATGAAGAATGAGTCCTATGAGCAAATTTGTTTCAGGTTGCAATTCAAATAACCAAATGAAAAGCTAAATACTTTTAATAGTGTGCTCCTTTATGAACATGAATCAACCTACAAACTATGGTTCATGTTATTTATCTAGAGTTGACCTTTTCTTAGAGATTGACAAAGGTAAGCTTTAAACAAAGTGGCTGATGACTTACAAATAGTAATTTATCAAAATTTTTGTTAAATTGTGTTACTTAAAGAGGACTCAAATAGGGAATTGTCTAGCTTAAAAATTGGCATGATTAGGATATTTATCCAACAGTGAGCAGACGAAAATTTTGGGCATCCTTCACATACCATCTGCCATGGTTCTTTGTGTTATTCCAAAGTATATATGCCTCTAAAATTAGGTGCTGCATCAGATCCTTCTTACTGTGACCAAGGGATGGGATTACTTTAATTATACACCAACATTCAACTACTCTTCACCACATCTTTTGCTACCATTCTTGTATCAGTCTCCAAATTATTTCACCTAGTTAACTGTATGTAAAACCTCCTTATACTCTGTTATCTTCAGTGGAGAAACCAGGGAGGTTTTTTGTTTTGTTTTGTTTTTACATCTGTTTGATCATGTCATTTCCCCGTCAAAACCCTATAAGGGCTCCTCTTTCCATGATGCCATTCAAAGCTGTATATCAGTCCTCTACCCCAATTATTTCTATGATCACTTCTTCTACTGCCCTTTCCTTCATAGACTCTATCATGGGAGCACTTATCTTCTTATGAGTCCTTGCATACACCCAACACGTTTTCACCTTGGATCATTTTTACTGGCTGTTCCCTCTTCTTGGAAAATTATTCTCCAAGATATGAACAAAGCTAGGGGCTTATTTTTTTGAATCTTTGCTCAAATGTTATCTTCTCAACAAGGGCTACTCTGACATTTTATTAAATAAACATTATTTCCTTTCTTGGCACTCCAAGTTTCCTTATCTTGTTTCTATTCTGTTTGTTTTTACGCATAACACTTATCACCTCACGTAGTAGATAACATTTCTTCTGTTTTTGTTAATTGTATCTTTAACTCTGACAAAATATTATTCCACACGGGTAAAACTCAATTTTACTCATTGGTGTCCCTGGTATATAATAATTACCCAATATGTTGAATTGTTGGATGGATGCATGGGCAGATGGATGGAATAGAAGAGAGGTAAGTATTTGGAAACTATAATTGTCATTTTAAGAGGTAGCTTCTCTTCTTGTTTGAGTTGTTGAGTAGATGCTAAGGAATTGCTGACAAGTTTATTGCTTATTGCAGCAGTTATATTTTGTACTTGAAAACACAGAATGTTATGCTATTTGATAACTTAGAAAGTGTTAACTCAAAATAAAACCATATAATGATGTAATATGACCAAGTTTTAAAAACATGAAATTTAATCTAGAAGTATTATAACATGATAGACTCAGATGAGAAAACTAGAAGATGGAAAGAAATCAAGAACTGTCTATCTCTTTCTTCCCAACAGGGCACGTTTTGTATCACATTTACAAAGTGACATCTATATGTCTATCTCCATATCTATATCCATATCCATATCTATATCTATACATTTTGCAAAGGCATTTGCACATTCTGTTAATATATTGCAAATTTATGAAACATAAAATAAAGACAAACAGTGAACCTAAATCACATTTAGTGACCCAAGGATTATTTAAAAGCATAATAAAGCTATGTTTATTAATGTGTGTTTGAAATTTTGTATGTATAAATTATACCCGTTTCTTATTTAGAAATATAGGTGTAAAAAATTCCTATTAATTATCTCATGTCTTAAAGATAACCAAGGACATATAAATTACAATGTGAGTTGACAAAATATGTTCATATAAATTGTAGCATTATAATATTGTACAATAGTAAAAGCCCTTTTAAATTCTTTTCACTAAAAAATTTTACGTAATTCATTTACTTTTTTTGTAATTTTAGATAATATGTGGAAACAAGGATTGCTTACTTGATATTCAAAAGCAATGTATGTAATTTAAAAGTTTAATCATGAGAAATTAAACCCATATTTTATGTAATAAAATATTGTCACATTACATTTACACAGTGATTATATTAGAAAAAGGACAAAAAGACTTATTTGTTCAAAGTATAATCTATTAATAAAAACATGACAAGAACTGCTTTCTAGCACAGTATATAATCTTTGTATTAGTCTTAAACGTACAGAGACCCTTTCATTAATGTGAAATAGCCCTGTATTTTGCAATCTAATAACACAGATAATTTCTTTTTGATTTCCAACCTAGTAAGCAAAGTCACTATTAAATATGTAGCTGAACTTTTTTCCTTTGAGTTACAATCTGGGCAAGAATTTTAAAGACCCAGACTATTTAATTCAAAACATTTTGATTTCATTTTCTGTCTTTGGAAAATTATTGAGTCTATTTGGTTAAATGGTTCTGGAATATATAATAATAGAAAAACATTGAACTGTTAAATATTTAATTTTATTCAAGAGAAGGGATAAAGTGGCAGTGAGGAAGAAAAAAAAGAAGTGAGAAAGAACTGGCCACCAATAGATATGAAATGATCACTGTCAAATGTTGATCATCTTTCCTATAAGAAGTGAAATAAGGCTGGATGTAGGAAAACCCATTTTAACAAACAGAAGTCAAGAGTCACTACAACCTGTATTAAAAAAAAAAAAGGTTTAGGCCCTTGACAATTCCATCAAGGCTGCAGGGTTAAAAATCTTCTGTGGTGTCCCAATGTTAAACAAAATGGTCTCTCCTTCGTATAGACAAGACATAGAATTTCTACATGAGGGTGTTTTTCTCCCCCCCTCTCTTCACTAAGAGATCGGGGAAGTCTCCTATGGAGGCAATTTACAACTCTAACTGTATATGAATACAGCATACAATAAAAAATGCAGGTCCTTGGATATTTGAGATTGTATTTCCTTTTTGATCTAAGGTAGATTTCTAGTGAACAATCTTTTTTGTTTGTTCATACGTAAATTCCCCTAACACTGCAATTCCAAAATGTTCTTGTTTAAGAAAATCAGTTACAAAGATAAATATATTCATTAAAATTATACTGTAAAGACGGGAAGGACGTGTAACTGACTCTGAGGGAATGCAGACTTAGAGAAGGTCCCATGAAAATGGCAATAGTTAGTAAGAATGGGGTATGTGCCATCATGTATCACTGGAACCTGACCAAATACTAACTGCTACTGACTGTGATTCCCCCAAATCCACATTTTTGAGATGAGGGAACTATAAACTGCAGTTCTTAGAGACAAAACATTAGGAGAAACAGAGTGCTTATAAGAAACTGAAAAGTAGTCTTAAACAAAAAAATTTTAAATTTTGTCCCAAGTATGTTTCTCTGAGGTGCCTTAAATTCATTAGCCATTAGGACAAACCCAAAAGATGGTATCGCTGAGCCAATGCTCATTTCTTCCCCATAGACTTCCTTCTGAAGGATGAGAATTAATGACACTGAACACCCAAAAAGCGAATAGACAACAGAAAATCCATGTTAGAAAGCTAGAAGCTATATTTTATCAAGGAATAATGTAACCACCAGAATTCAAAATCCTAGGAGCTAAATATAACCTAGCAATGATGGCTCTGTGGAATAATCAGAACTCAGATTCAGCAACAATCTACCTTTTTCAGGGCCAGCTACAGAATTTATGGAGCTCAAGGCAAAATAAAATGCAGTGACCCTTTGTTGAAAAAGCAGGAAAAGGGTGCTCTTTAAGGTACTAAATTATATCAGATTCTCTCTCAGCTTCTTATGGTGCTTATTTACTTGCTACTTAAAGTCACTCAAATTAAAAAAAAATTAAAGCTTTAAACTATTAGCATGAATTTTACCTTTCATCTTTACATTGCGCAAAGCTAATAGAGATGCTAATGTAACAGCATTTTTCTTGCATACAAAATCATCCAAATCACACAGTTCATATTTATAGCTGGTAGATGCATATGTTCTTGACACAATATTGGAGATGTTGCATAAAATTCAACCATATGTTCTTTATTTCACTTCTTGATATTTGCACATTCTACCAACACTCTCTACCTTTGATTTACCAGTGAGTTAGGTAGTATTAAAAGAAAAAGGAACTAAGCGTTGCTTTATCTTTCCCTTTTCTTCTATATCATCATTTTTGGCATAAATGGTTGAAAAATAAACAGAAGAAACATCTTTAAGAAAGCATATCAGAGAGTTCCTTACTCATTCATGTTTCTTAGAATGCCATTGTCTCCTTTCTGTGTTCAAAGAAAATTGTGGTTCAAGAGGAAAATGTGACATTTTGAGTTATCAACCCCTCCAGTTAGTCTTAGAGGCAACATGAAAAAGGCAGTTTTTCTAATTTTAGCACTCTGACCTTCCTTTTCCTAAAGGGTTTACTTTAGAAAATTCGTAATTGTAAATTCTTACTCTGGCCCCTTGAGATGTAAAATTTTTAAAAGGCTTTGCCCACTTATTTACTTTTGATTTTGTTGCTTGTGCTTTTTATGTCATATTCAAGAAATCATTCATGAAATCATTGACAAGACCAATGTCATGAAGATTTTCCCCTATTATTTTTCTAGAAGTATAACAGTTTTAGGTCTTGTCTTTAATTCATTTTGAGTTTATTTTTGTGTGTGGTGTAAGGTGGAGTATAATTTCAGTCCTTTATATGTGAATAATCAGTTTCCCCTACATCATTTGTTGAAGAGACTCTCCTTTCCCCAATGTATGTTTTTGGCACCTTTCAAAGATAAGTTGACCATACATATGTCAGTTTATTTGGGGGCTCTCTATTTTGTTCCATTGGTCTGTATGTTGGTCCTTATGCCAGTACCATACTGTTTTAATTTACTGTAGCTTTGTAGTATAATTAGAAATCACGAAGTGTAATACCTGCAGCTTTGCTCTTTTCCAAGATTGCTTTGGTTATTTTGGGACTTTCATGTTTCTATATCAATATTAGGACTGTTTTTTCTATTTCTATTAAAAATACCGCTGGGATTTTGGTGGGGATAGCACTGAATTGGTAGATTGCTTTCAGTAGTGTGGACATTTTAACAATATTAATTCTTCCAATCCATGAACACTGGATGCCTTTCCATTTATTTGTGTTTGTCTGCTTTAACTTCTTCACAAGTGTTTTGTACTTTTTTAGTGTACACTCATTCTTTCACCCTCTTAGTGGACTTTATTACTAAGTATTTTATTTTTAGATATTATAAATAGAATTATTTTCTTAATTTTATGTTTGAATAGTTTGTTGTTAGTGTATAAGAATGCATCTTATTTTGTACATTGATTTTGTCTCCTGTAAATTTACTGAATTTGTTTATTAGTTCTAACAGTTTTTTTGTGAACTCCTTAGGATTCTGTACATGTAAGATCATGTCATTGTCAGAGATAATGTTACTTCTACCTTTCTGATTTGGATGCCTTTTACATCTGTTGTCTCCCTAATTGCTCAGACTAGGAATTTGAGTACTATGTTGAATAGAAATGGTGAGAGGAAGCATCCTTGTCTTGTTCCTGGTCTTAGAAAAAAAGCTTTCAAACATTCTTCATTGAGTCCAATATTTGTTGTAGACTTTTCATATATGGAATTTATTAAATTGAGGAAACTCCTAGTTCGTGGAGTTTTTAATCACAAAAGGGTGTGAAATTTTCTCAAATGATTTGTCTGCATCTAATGAGATGATTATGTGGTTTTTATCCTTCATTCTGTTAATGTGGTGTATCATATTAATTGATTTGAATATGTTGAATCATTCTTATATCTCAGGAATAGATCCCACTTGGCCTTGGTGTACAATCCTTTCAATGTGTGGTTGAATTCAGTTTGCTAGCATTTTGCTGAAGATTTTTGCACACATGTTTATCAGGGATATTGGACTAGAGTCCTTGTTTCTTGTAGTGTCTTAATATGGCTTTGATATCAGGGTAATGTTATCCCCATAAAATGTGTTTGGAAGTGTTTTTTTCATTTTCTTCCTTCCTTCCTTCCTTCCTTCCTTCCTTCCTTCCTTCCTCCCTCTCTCTCTCCTCTCTCTCCCTTTCTTTCTTCCTTCCATTCTTTCCCATCCTCCTTTTCTTTCTTTCTTTCTTCCATTCTTTCCCATCCTCCTTTTCTTTCTTTCTTTCTTCCTTCCTTTCTCTTTCTTTCCTTCTTTCTTTCTTTCTTTCTCTTTCTTTCTTTCTTTCCTTCCTTCCTTCCTTCCTTCCTTCCTTCCTTCCTTCCTTCCTTCCTTCCTCCCTCCCTTCCTTCCTTCTTTCCTTCCTTCCTTTCCAGAAGAAAGAAAGAAGTTTTATAGGTATGCATGGGGAAATCTGAGTACATTACTAGGGGTCGTAGGTCAGAGATTGTATTTGCATGAACTTTAATAGGAATCCTTTCTAAAAGAATTACAACTATGTGATTAAACATTCCCATAAAATAGAAATTTCAAAATTATTTCCTTCAACAGTTGAATAATGTCTTAGATACGTGGGGAACATACTATGGGATAATGACTATGGTCAGCTTTTGAATAAATTAGGCATTCAAATTTTTAAATTTTTATAATAATTTCCCAGTAATACATTATGAGAATTAATTTGGTATGATATTTTTGACATTTGAAATTAACAGCAAAATCAGTATAATCAACCAAACTAATTGGTAATATATGTTCTAACATGATTATTAAACTATTTTCAAAATAAAAATTCTAGTGCTTTGTAGACACTACAGGAATGCTTTGATTTTCACTGGGGAAAAATCACCCACATTCAAAAGTATCCTAGTCTCAAAATTCTGTTACACAAAATATATTCTTACTCTATGTACTTATTTTGCATACTTTCTGCCTGAAACATGTATAAGCGTAGTTCTGAGACTTTGTTTACACCAAAAAAGTATATCAAGTTCCAGTACAATTTCCATGGTATAAGTGATGCCAATCCTGGAAATTGTAGGTTTAATGTAATGACAAACCACACAACTTGAATTTCAAGATATATCTCAAGAATCTTATATGCCATCTTAATTATGAACATAATTTAAGTACAAGAAAAATTATTCTGGTGATCTTGAGACTAGATATGGATCAGCTGAGAAAAGATGGCTTCAGAAAGAAAGGAGACTCTGAGTGTGGGTTTGTGAAAGAGGGGACAAATTCAATAATTAATTAAGATATAGAAGTTAAAGCATTTGATGATTGACTGCTATGGATAGAAATGAAGAATTCTATGATGGTTTAAAATTTTCTGACTTGAATAATTGGTTGAAAGAGAATTCCATTTACCAAGACAGACAACATGAAAAGAAAGTAGATCTGACTTTGGGAAAAAGAATAAAAATGAGTTCAAGAAACAGGCATTAAAAATGAGTTATACATTAATCATACAGAAAATATTAATTTAATGGTTACTATGATTCACATGCTGTTTTGAGATCTGGGGATATGGTAGGGAACAAAACAGATATAACTCCTCATTTTATGGAATTTACATCTTAGTGGAAGAATGAAACTCAACCCCCTAAAAAAACAGATATGAAGTGGTGCCTGATGGTAATTGTCCAGGCATGGACAGCGGGTTGTAAAAAGTGGGGAGGGACTGGTGTATTAAATAATGCAAATACATCTGATCGATCAGGTAAATACTGTTCCTTCAAAAATATGAATACATTCAGTAATCACAAGGTCATTAAGGACCTCTGAGAAAAAATGATTAAAGTTAAGGATTAAAGAAAAGATCTAGTGATTCCCGTCTTGGTTGCTGTAGAAGAAATTCTTCCATGAGATGGAAAGAAAAGTCAATATAGTGCAATCTTTAAGAGCAGTGCAGACCATATCTTGGTGGAGCTTCAGAAAAACTTTGGACATAAACAAAGATGACCCAAATAAGAACAAAGGGAAGCTATTTACTCAGAGGTTGCTAAAACAAGGGAATCGGCCACCATCACTTGTGTTTGCCAGAGACTCCAAGGCAGGCAGCATATGGAGACTCTTAATAGAGAGAAAGAGGGAATGTTTCAGCGATGCTCTGATTGGAAATTTTGGCAGGTGTGGAAATAAGGACCACTCAAATGAGAATAAAGAGAGCCTATAGGTTCAGAACTTACTGTAAGAACTTTTCGTTGTTAGAGACTCAAGTCAGGCAAGGGTGTGGAGAGGATTTATGGTAAAAAGAAAGAGTAGGCTTCAGGTATGCTCTGGTTGGAGCTTGCTAGCATAAGGAAGGTGGAGGTGGGCTAATTAGAAGTGGGCACTTCATATGGTCTGGGGAGCTTATGTGGCTTTCCCTTGTTGGTCCAAAGTTGGCAGTGAGAATAAAAACATAAACAGGAAGTTGGCAGTCATTAACCAAGTCCTGACTCTTCTGGCTCAATAGCTGCAGAGGTCTTAGCTTGGCTTCCTGGGATTGTGGCTGCAGAGATTTGTAGATTGGAGTTCTGTGGTCATCTGTGGTCTTGCCATTCTTCCTTTATACATTCAGTCTCTCACTTGAGCTGTGTTATAACACCCAAATCCCCCCTGCAAAGCTGAAGGAACTATTCCCTGAATTTCTGTATTTGCCCCCTACCATGCCCAAATCCATGTCTTCTTCCTTAAAAGCATCCTACATCCAATTACTGTTTGATGTGCAGTTATAAAGGCCCAAACCACTTTCTCTAACTCAGGGTGATGCTGAAGGGATGTTCCAGCTTCAGAGCACCCCGGGAGTTTCACAAAGGTCATGTTATGACTGAATTGCAAATCCACTTTTCTCTTGACCAATCATGCTTCTTTCATTCTCCCTGTCGTTGATCACAAGACCATTCTGGATAAACTTCCCTCAAGCTTAAATATTCCCAGGAAAATTGACCTCCCACATCAAATAATAAGGTCTACACCTGAGAAGGATGATAGTTACCACAATTCTCAGCTAGAGATAAAAATGGTCTTTTTGGCCACACCTGCATAAAAACTTGAAATTACCATTAAAAGGGTTATTTTGAAATATGAGCATTCACAATTTTAATTAAAATTATTAAATAATATGATATATATATATATACCTATATTTTTCAATCTAGAGAAAATAAGTATCTTTGTGGCTTGGAAGATTTTTCATTCTGTTAAGCAAGTATTTCAACTTCTCTCCACTATTATATTCCAAAATTCCATGACTTTTTTTAACCAATTATTACTTCTGTCTCTTCTCTATCATGCTTTTTATTTTCAAACTCTAATACACAAGCTTTGTTAATTTATCAGTTTCTATCTCACTTCATATCTCTCAATTATGATGTATTGATACCTGCTCACTTTCTTTTCTTTTCATGAAGTACAAAGTATTTGGTTGTGCTACACTGGGAACCGTACAATATGCCATCTCTCCTATTCTAGTAATTTAATTTTTATTATGACCAGTAGTTCCCATACACTGAAAGAAGTAAATATTTACTGAATTATAAAATCATCTACATAGGCCTAAAATCTGTTTGCAAATGTTCTCCTAAAATATGCATAGAATTAATGTTTACATCTCTACAACTGTCATTCAACAAGAGTGGGATATCAGACCCATGGGAATATAAAAATTTCTTAAAAGTTGTAGAGCTCATTGGAGACAATCAGGATTAAAAGTGATATTAGAATCTATAAATTATTACTACAGAATGGCTAATCAACTAATTCGTTTTTTGACACATGAATTATTTGATTGCCTTGGAATAAGCATAATGATATTGAAAAGAAATAAAACAGCTTACAACAGACTTATTCTTTATTTAATCCAATCATGTTTCCTATCATTCACAGGCATAACATACCATTTGCCAAACATTTTACAAACAATACCTTTTTATATCAACTACATCTAATGGAAGGCAAATACTAATGTGTACTTTTGCAAATTCAGTAATCAAGGAACGGAGGTTCACCTAGTTATCATGCAGTACACCTGGTGATTAAAACCGGGTTATCTCTATCGACAAGAACTATCCTTTTTATCACTTCCACCATACTGCTTCTTAATATATTATTAGTTATTTTCACATATTAGTTATATTTTTGTTCTACTATTCTTGTACTTCATAAATAAAAATCTGGAAATGAATAACATTTGTAAGGATGCATTATTTTTAACTAAAGAGTGAGTCTCAGATTTGCACAATCATTTCTCATGCACTTCACTGACGCCAAGCAATGAATTTCACTTGAGTTCCCTTGAATTGGTTTCAAAATGTAATAGCTTTTAATTAATCTCTTCTTTGCCAGTTTTTCTCTACTTTATAATCCCCATTAACTTTAAATAATGTGTCCCAGGCCATCAACTTTTATGCTTTTGTTTTGTTTAAGAGTTTGAATAAATTTAATTACAGAATGCTTTCCCAGGGTTCTACAGCTTTGGTAGATAACTTTTTTCCCTTTTCTTTTTTTTTAAATTCACAGATCATACTGAAGACTGCAGTTTCTAGGATATTAGCTGTATTTTTATGTCCCCCTCCATGGGATGCGTAAAAACAGATGTCAGTCTTCTCAGCTCCTAGAAGCTGTGTATACATGAAAATATTAACATGCCAAGCATTCACAATAACAGTTTTATTCATTTTGTTTATTGATAAGCTTATTTATATGCATATGTTCTTTCCATCTTACAATTCACCAAAAATGATGAAATCTTCATTATTTTTTCTTTAATATTAAGTATATAAATATTTTTCAGTATTTTAAAAAATATATAAAAAATAAGAGAAAGGACACAAGAGACCAGTAGATGTGACTACTATTCACCACAGTAATTCTCAATTATTTGCAAAGCCCCGAATCTTAACCAAACTTTACCACATTTCAAAAGAAGTTGCTACAAGAAAAGCTTTTATAAATCAGAAACTTAGGATTAACATACATACACTACTATATATAAGATAGATAACCAACAAGGACCTACTGTATAGCACAGGGAACGCTACTCAATATTCTGTGATAACCTATATGAGAAAAGAATCTGAAAAAGAATGAAGCTATATATATGTATTACTGAATCACTTTGTTGTATACCTGAAACTAAAACAACATTGTAAATCAACTATACTCCAAAAAACGTTTTAAAAAAAGACAAGCTTTTAATTTGCACACTCATGAAAGTTTGCCCTCCAGAAAATTCATGCCTTTGAAATAGAAATTAAACATAAGCAAAAGAAAAGTTCACTAGCATTCTGAGCGCCTACAAACATCTCCTCTTGTTGGACCCAGGAAAAGGAGGAAAAAATGTCCCTTATGAATGCACACACACTTGCGAGGACAGATAGTGGGCTTCTTTTAATCTTCTGTGTCCGTTCACTGATGCTCTATCTTGCCAGCTACAAAGGTGCCTTTTGAGAACAGCAGTGCAACAAAATGGAGGGAAACTGAATTTGTCACACAATGGCTCTACCATGTGATTCTAGCACTGCTGAATATTAGATTGCTATGAAATAGAGAAACACATTTCTAACTTAATTCTTTTATCATTATGTTTTGATTATTTGGTACTGTAGCCAAGCCTGTCTCCTAAAAAGTACAATGCATCCTTATAGTAAAGCCCTGGGGACATCCAGAAGAAGCAAACAAAAGTGATTCCCACAGGGTAACAGACTAACTAAAAGCAGCTGAAGATAAACTTCCAATAAAAATGACAAAATAACAGGAAACGTACAGTGGTGAAGTCATGTTCCCAGCAGCCTATGGAATTAGTTTGTTCTTTTTCTGAGAGAATATTTCCAAATTTGTTCGCAATGGTTATGCTCAGTGAGTATAACTTCTTCCTGGAAATCTCAAGGCAAAACAATCACTGTATTTGAAGGTATTAGAAACAGGACCAGCTGAACTTTGATGATGACTAGTTTAACATGTAATGACATGATAAAATTTTGATTTTTAGAGATTAAAATCAGCATTATTATTTTTCAAAAAGATGGATGATCTATATTCATAGAGATGATAAGCACTGCTATGCCATATAAGGAGAATATGTACATAAAAAAGATCTTCTTAAAAACTGCATCAAGTGTAGGTGGAGACTAATGAGATAGGTAGAATACCAAAAATTCAATGTATATATTTTGATTACTTTCTGCCCTCTGGGGAATAAGACAACTTACATCAGAACTATTTGTTTTTGTACACGTATTGGTTATGAGAATGCCACATTATCTTCCAAGGTCATAACAAAGTTTTGCCAGATGCCTTATCAACACTTCTGAAACAAGCTGAAACTCCACTAATGGTAACTTTATTGTCTAATCTTCTTGTTAATGTGAGTCACCAATTTATTACTTGCCAAAAGATGGGCTCTAACGAACAGCAGAAAGATTCTTTAGAGATCAAAAAGGCTACCTTTATAAAGGATCTGGAAATTAAAAACAGTAGAGCAGAAAAAAAGAGAAGCAAGAAAAGAAACTTAAGAATGGAAAAAAATAATCTATCAACCACAGCAGATTATTTACTTAAAATGTTAGTTTAAGGTGCAGTTTAAGGTGCCGACTTTCATTTACAAAGATTTAGCTAGTTTGGGGCTTCCCTGGTGGCGCGGTGGTTAAGAATCCGCCTGCCAATGCAGGGGACGTGGGTTCGAGCGCTGGACTGGGAAGATTCCCACATGCTGCGAAGCAACTACGCCTGTGCGCCACAACTACTGAGCCTGCGCCCTGGAGCCGGCGAGCCACAATTACTGAAGCCCGCGCGCCTAGAGCCCGTGCTCCGCAACAAGAGAAGCCACCCCAAACCACGACGAAGAGTAGCCCCCGCTCACCGCAACTAGAGAAAGCCTGCAGCAACGAAGACCCAATGCAGCCAAAAATAAATAAATAAAATAAATAAATTTATTTAAAAAAAAAGATTTAGCTAGTTTGAATCACAGCTTACTGAGTTTTCTAATTACTCTCCTCCACTTTTACTTCCTTGAAAGGCTAGAGAGCGCCCATTACTGCCTCAGGTTTAATTAATTATGTATTACCAATTAATGGCACTGTTTATCCACTTGCAAACTTCAAGTGCCAGCAAAAGCACTTCTTGTGGAAACAGTGAGTTTTTAATATTTTTAATAAATTTGTTGTACTTTCATATGTAATGATAATGTGCACATCCTATAGAGCAGGAGCTGTAAATCGCTTAAAACAAAATCAGGAACAAGCAAAACATTTAATAGATGAATGTGTTTCCTAAATTTTCAATGATCGTTTCTGATCTGAAAATTATCTAAGTTTCAAATGAAGAATTGTTTTGCCTCATAAGGAGGCTCAGATGCAGTCTGATTTACTCTGATGGTTTTTAAAAACCCTGCTAATTAGGCTTAGTGGGGAAGAAACGGCTCTCTGCAGAGACCGAAAAAGCTACACGAATGAGGGAGACCGCCAGGAGCATGGCAATGCAGGAAAATGAATTTCTGAAACTGTGCCCTGGTCGATTTTTTGATACTGTAACAGAATCCAAGGTGGCAGCAAAAGAGGAGGCAGATGGCAGGAAACTAAGGTGCTAAATAAGAGTGCTGGTAAATTTCAGGGTTACCCCTTGTTATGGGCTGAATTGTATCCACCCAAAATTCATGTAAAAGCCCTATCCTTCCGTACCTCAGAATGTGACCTTATTTGGAGATAGGTCTTAATTTAAAATGGAGTCATTAGGGTGGGATTTAATACAATACGTCTCATGGTCTTATAAGAAGCAATTAGAACACAGAGAGAGAGGCACCAGACACATGCAGGCAGAGAGATAACCATGTGAACACACAGAGAAGGTGGCCATCTGCGAGCCAGGGAGAGAAACCTCAGAAGATACCAAACCTGCTGTCATTTTGATCTTGAACACCTAGCTTCTAGAACTGTAAAAATATAAATTTCTGTTGTTTAAACCACCCAATTTCTGGTATTTTGTTATAGTCGCCCTACCTAAGTCATAGACCCCCAGATTTCCATAGGGGATATAGTAATTCAGGAATCCACTCACCCTGCCTAGAACAGGTGGACAGCAGAACAGCAGGGGGTAGCTTGGGCGAAGAAAGTAACCTGAGCAATTCTCTCCCAGATGGAAAACAAACAAACAAAAAGATCATCTTCCTTCCTTCCCTCTGCATTCTGACATCCTGCCCCTGGGGCTGGCCTTGTTTTCGCTCTGTTCAAATTATTTCTAAATTTCTTTTTATACCACCTAGTAATTCTCAACTAATGTTAGCTTTTATTACATATAAAAATAATTAACACTTAAGGAATTTCAGGTATGGTAGCATTGACTATGAGTCTAGGAGCGCTAAGAATCATTTCCACATCAATGAAAACTTAGAAGGCTCTGAGCAAACCTCTAATAGCTTACAAATATGGGCAAGGATCAGATTTGTCATTCAAGGGTTATCTTGCTCAACCACAGAATTAACGTAAATATGTCTCAAAATTCAGGTTCAGGAGGCTCTACAACCATGACCCCAATGATCACTCAGCTATAAAGAGCTTATATAAGCTTTCTAGGTTTGTCCTCTTCTGCTTTTACTTTTCTTACAAGTGATGATTGTTCAATATAGATGAAGGCCACTCATTCTTTGGATAAAATAATAATTGTTAGTAAGTTGATTTAAAATATCTAAAGTATTTAAAATCTTATCTTGAATTTTCAAACTCTGTCTTTTACAAATCTTCATATGATCAAGTCTAAACTACTTAGAACCTGCTCACAAGAAATTATATTAAGAAGAAAACCTATCTCCTGCAAAATATTATGGAGAAACTTGGGAAATAAATACTAAAAAAGCAATAAAAATCAAATACTCTACCTATCTGTGAAGAAAAGTATTAGTTCACATAGCATAATTTGAAAATGTTAGATTGAGGAGATTTTAGGAAAAGCGAAGACAAATGGACCACTCACACAATAGAATAAGATAATGGGAAGGAGATCTTTTTAAGAGTGAATTTACTTTATAATGGATTAAATTGCTATACAAAGGCTTGTTTTATTTTAGTTGCATAAAAAAACACAGAGATATATGTAAACATTGAATATCACAGAACTATAAAACCAAGTTACCTTATGAATAATAACAATTTTAACTATTTTGAGGTGATGTTAAAATATATATGAGAAAACATAGTGTCAAAACACATACATGTAAAATATATTATTCCCCCAATAGCACTATGTCTTGATTATTGTAGTTTTATAGTACGTCTTGAATTCAGGTAGTTGCATTCCTCTAACTTTGTTCCTCTTCAGTATTTTGTTGGCTATCTTGATTCTTTTGCTTTTCCATATAAGTTAGAATCAGTTTGTTGAAATCCACAAAATAACTTGCTGATGTTTTGATAGGGATTGTGTTGGATCTATACATCAAGTTGAGAATACTGACATCTTGACAATATTGAATCTTTCTCTCCATGAAGATAAAATACTCCATTTATTTAGATCTTCTCTGCTTTTTTCCATCAGACATAATTTTCCTCATATAAATCTTATATTTTATTAGATTTATACCTAAGTATTTCATTTTTTTGCTGCTAATGTAAACAATATTTTGTTTTTAACTCTGAACTCCAATTGTTCATTACTGTTATATGGGAAAACAACTGTCTTTTGTATATTACTCTTGTAACCTGCAACTTTAGTATAATCACTTATTAACACCAGAGTAGTTTTTTTGTTGATTCTTCAGAATTTCCTGTGTAGACAAACATGTCATCTATGAACAAAGACATTTTCTTTCTTCCCAATCTGTATAAATCTTATTTCCTTTCTTATTTTATTGTATTATCTAGGACTTTCAGTACAATGTTGAAAAGGAGTGATGAGAAGAGATATCCATGCCTTGTTCCTGATCTTAGTGGAAAATTACATCATTAAGTATGTAAGCTTTAAGTTTTCTGTAGATGTTCTTTACCAAGTTGAGGATGTTTTATCCTCAACGAAAATTTAAAATTCTAAATTTTTAATATAGAGCTATCATGCTAATGAGTGCAGAACTTATATCTCCTCACAATGGAGACAACTTCAATGGAATGATTATTGTTCCTCTTGTTTTGTAGTTGTTATTTGTTTTGTTTTGTTTTGTTTTAGCAGCATCTAGAACCAAATTATCCAAGACAATTCTGTAGAGTAATGCATATTCAGGAAAGATAAAGGAGACATTCATTTTACCCACAACTCTAATGGACATTGTTTGTCCCTAAATTAAGATCTCTTTACTATAATGGGATGTTTTCCCACTTTGTGAATCTTGGTCAGTGAAAGAGACCACTCCCACTGTAGAAAGTGAAAAAATCCAGACACTTCTTTTTTTTTTTATTTTGAATTTTATTTTATCTATTTTTTATACAGCAGGTTCTTATTAGTCATCAATTTTATACACATCAGTGTATACATGTCAATCCCAATTGCCCAATTCATCACACCACCACCCCCACTCCCCCACCGCTTTCCCTCCTTGGTGTCCACACATTTGTTCTCTACATCTGTGTCTCAATTTCTGCCCTGCAAACCGGTTCATCTGTACCATTTTTCTAGGTTCCACATATATGCGTTAATATACGATATTTGTTTTTCTCTTTCTGACTTACTTCACTCTGTATGACAGTCTTTAGATCCACCCACGTCTCAACAAATGACCCAATTCCGTTCTTTTTTATGGCTGAGTAATATTCCATTATATATATGTACCACATCTTCTTTATCCATTCATCTGTCGATGGGCATTTAGGTTGCTTCCATGACCTGGCTATTGTAAATAGTGTTGCAGTGAACAATGGGGTGCATGTGCCTTTTTGAATTATGGTTTTCTCTGGGTATATGCCCAGTAGTGGGATTGCTGGATCATATGGTAGTTCTATTTTTAGTTTTTTAAGGAAGCTCCGTACTGTTCTCCATAGTGGCTGTATCAATTTACATTCCCACCAACACTGCAAGAGGGTTCCATTTTCTCCACACCCTCTGCAGCATTTGTTGTTTGTAGATTTTCTGATGATGCCCATTCTAACTGGTGTGAGGTGATACCTCATTGTAGCTTTGATTTGCATTCCTCTAATGACTAGTGATGTTGAGCAGCTTTTCATGTGCTTCTTGGCCATCTGTATGTCTTCTTTGGAGAAATGTCTACTTAGGTCTTCTGCCTATTTTTGGATTGGGTTGTTTGTTTTTTTAATATTGAGCTGCATGAGCTGTTTATATATTTTGGAGATTAATCCTTTGTCCATTGATTCGTTTGCAAATATTTTCTCCCATTCCGAGGGTTGTCTTTTCATCTTGTTTATGGTTTCCTTTGCTGTGCAAAAGCTTTGAAGTTTCATTAGGTCCCATTTGTTTATTTTTGTTTTTATTTCCATTACTCTAGGAGGTGGATCAAAAAACATCTTGCTGTGATTTATGTCAAAGAGTGTTCTTCCTATGTTTTCCTCTAAGAGCTTTATAGCAGACACTTATTTTCTTAAGTTGTCTTGGACCTAGGATTTTGGAACTAGATTAAGGCTAAAGCAGCCAGTGTAAACACCTTATACTTCTAGTGTTGAGCTGTTATAACAAAGTAGCATGCATAATGGAAAATCTACTCAGATGGTGAATAGTAGCAACAGTAATTGCCATAGCAGCATCCATTTTATAAGAGTAGCAGCGGCTGAGGCATATGTTGCTGTTCCATACCCAGTGCCAGTAGCATGACCACTGATAAAATTTTTTAAAACCCTAGAGTGTTCCTTCAGTTTCCTCCAAACTGTAGCTGCATAATACACATTTACTGTTAGCACTCAACATCCACCTATCTAACTGTTAGTGCAGTTTTGTTGTGTGGTGTTCAGACTGGTTTTTGAGATGATTTTTAACTTCAGC
Organism: Eschrichtius robustus; assembly: GCF_028021215.1. Classification (NCBI taxonomy): domain Eukaryota; kingdom Metazoa; phylum Chordata; class Mammalia; order Artiodactyla; family Eschrichtiidae; genus Eschrichtius; species Eschrichtius robustus. The sequence goes on from NC_090829.1 coordinate 125,189,750, forward strand.
TCTTTTTCATTTTTTTTTTTTTTGTATATTCTTTCCTCTTTCCTAAGCTTCAATCTCAAGCTACCCACTGAAGTATTAACGTATCCAATATTCTTTTAGTGAAATTACTTGTATGATTTAATAAGATAGAATCATATTCTACTGCTTGAAACTAAGAATCCTGTATAATAGACTAGCTTTGATAATCTGCCATGGGGACGATAATAAGACATAATTGCTTTTGGATTGTGAGGAGTTATAATGATATATAATTCTTGTTCTGGATAACTTTGTGATTTAGATGTGGAAATCAAACAAAATGTCATGGACATCTAATAAAGATCTCTCCAAAATACAACTGTAAAAGGCACGTTACGTGATTCATTCCTAATACATGGAAAGTATAGATTGTACATGTGGTGAACTCAGAAGAAATGTCTTTGACTTGTGACGGGAAATTTAGTTTTAGGTAGGGAGTGAGGAGGCATAGTTCTGTGAGAGGAGTGCTAGTGTCTTATTCACCCTTCTGTGATCAAGATACGGTATATGGTATACTTATATTTAGTAGATATTTGATGGATGGTGAATGACTGGATGGATGGGCCAATTTAACAACAATTAAAATATGAAACCATTAGAATGCAAATCATTTTTTAAATAGACAGCAGACTAATCTGTTTGGATTTAAAATGTTAGGTAGGTGAAAGTTGAATACTAGTACTAAAAATGTGAGATGTAGCCACAGTTTGGAGAAAACAGAAAAAATGACCTAGGAGTCTTGGTTTTAACAACTGGACATCGGGGAATAATTGAAGGTGGTTAATCTACTTTTAGATGTTAAAATCCAGACTTGAATGTGCAGGTAATGAAAGAAAATTGAGGTATTTTTGTATCACCTATTTATGGCATATTCCAAATGAGCAATTCTCTTGGTTACAAATGCATGACTTCAAAGCTTCTGTATAATGTGGTTCTGACATATAGAGTCCAAATAATTTTCCCAGAGAAATTACTCTTTTCAAAATTTTTAAAAAAGTTTTAAATATAAAGTTATATGAAGAATTTCCAAACTTTGGCAGCTAATTAACTTTCAAAAGGCATTGATAGCTGTTAATAATTTACACTGAATCTCCAAACAGATCTAAAATGACTAATTGACTCCTGTTTCCCACCTCTGCCTGCCTTCAGCTAAATACATCCACATAAATATAGATATTAGATATATAGTTGTGCTACATAGACATAACACAATAATCACATAGTTAATCAAAAAGAAAACCCACACACATTTTTTTCTTTCTTCTTGAATTTGTATCATCATAAGTTGTTCTTTATCTTTTTCTTTATTTTCTTTAAAACATATTTTATATAACCAAAGTCTATTACTATGATTTTTCTATATAGATGTTATCTCTTTATATCAGTCATATCTTTGATACTTAATATTCTTCACATACAATTATAAATCATTAGAAAATATTGATCATTAATGATTGCACATTTAGTACAATTTACCACATAAATTGTGTTGATTTATATACTCAAAATGTTGTTTTCAAAACGTAGAAATCTTCTATAGTTGCACATTAAAACATCTATAAATAGACTTGAGGGCTTGAAACTATGTGGTCCTCAGCTGTGTATAAGTTTTTTTCTTATCATCATGTGAATTACCCCACTTATTTTGAGATTTATGCTTTCATATTTGGTAGGTCCGCTCCCCTCAATACATAGATATGGAATGGGGAGCTAACAAGAAACAGAAATAAATGCGTGAAAATATAACTTTAGTAACACACACAAACTACCCCAGTAGATATGGAAACTCATGAAATATCTAATGACAAGTACACTAACATGAGCTACTTTTCAGTGAGAAGGGGTGCACCTTCCTTTCTGAAGAAGACAGAAAGCACAGAGTGATGATTTTTTTGACCCCTGGTTTCAAAGTAAACAAACTGAATACTGAAGGTATTAAAATGCACATGTTTAACATTTTCTTTTTTTCCTCATTCATACAAGAGAACGTTGGCCACAATTTGTGTCTGCAGCACACTAATATAGTTTAAAGGAGATTTTTCACTCCAAATAATACAAGTGATGATAATATTCAAAGGAATATCTATTTCTGTTTTCCAGAATAGTATTAGCATCTGGTGTCCATTCAGAATTTGTTTTAACTAAAAGCCATGTATTGGGGGAGAATATGATTCCTTAGGGGAACCCTGAGAGATTGCCATTGCTTTTAACAGACACCAGCAACAAATGTAGGTATAAAGGGTCACCCTCAAATATTTGACCAGAAGGAAAAGGATAACAAATAAATGTTAGGATTTTGTTTTTGTCTTCTAAATTTAGGTAAAGATCTTTTGTTAGGATGCTGTTTGAAGCATCACAGGATTCCTTCTGCCCTGGTTAGTCCCTTTCCCACCCCCAGGACCGATAATTACTTTTTGATACAGTAATATCATTACGAATTCAAAAGTATCCAAAACACAATAGCAAATATTTTCCAGGGTAACTTGACTGATTTACCCAGAAACTTATGTCACTCAAATCTTTAAATTACAATAAGACTGCCACTGCATATAGCTGGATTCTTTTAAAGTGAAATTTACAAAGAAAGATTACCACGCTTGTTTCAGTAAATTTGATATATTACTTAGATAAATATAAGTAGAAGATTTGAGCAAAGCTGTTTCTGATATGATGAATATAAAATATCTATAAACTCACTTAATAAATTTGTCCCATAGTAGTACCCATGTGGCATATTACTTAGAAAATATCACATTCATATATTAATGATTTTAAAACCATTAACCCTCTACTTGCAAAAACTATGAATAAAAATCAGCACTTATATTTTGCACATAGTTTTCTAAATGTTGATAAACATATTGGTTTTTATTTTATTTATTTATTTTTGGCTGCGTTGGTCTTAGTTGCTGTGCACGGGCTTTCTCTAGTTGCAGTGAGCAGGGGCTACTCTTTGTTGCGGTGTGTGGGCTTCTCATTGCAGGCTTCTCTTGCTGCAGAGCACAGGCTCTAGGTGTGTGGGCTTCAGTAGTTCTGGCACGTGGGCTCAGTAGTTGTAGCTCGTGGGCTCTAGAGTGCAGGCTAGCTGTGGTGCAGAAGCTTAGTTGCTCCACGGCATGTGGGATCTTCTAGGACCAGCGATCAAATCCGTGTCCACTGCATCAGCAGGCGGATTCTTAACCACTGCACCACCAGGGAAGTCCCGATAAACACATTTTTAAAGAGACGTTAATAAAGGATGCATAACACATGCATAATATGTATGTTGAAATAATTTTGTAAGAGATAAATTTTCCATTTAAAGTGTGGATGACTTCTGTGGGTTTCACATCAATATCTTTAAACATTGAGTTTATCTATATTAGTAACACAAATCCGTTCTCACACATATATAATACCTATATAAAAATTTCAGAACACTTTACTTCAAAACACTTTTGTTGCTTTTGTTATCAAAATGAATGATGAGCTGAAAATTTCATTGGAGAGTATGGTAGCAGAAAAGTCACCACATTTGGATATGAAATATTTATTATGACACTTTAAAATCATAAAGGTGGACAGATTTAAATGTATAAACACTAATTCTAATAATGGGAAGATGATTTAAAGCAGTGGTCTCCAACCATTCTGGCACCAGGGACCAGTTTCGTGGAAGACAATTTTTCCACGGACTGTGGGAGGTGGGGATGGTTTCAGGATGATTCAAGCACATTACATTTATTGTGCACTTTATGTCTAATATTATTATTATTATTTTTTTTAAAGAAATTCACGTTCTTTTTTATTTATTTATTTATTTATTTATGACTGTGTTGAGTCTTCGTTTCTGTGCGAGGGCTTTCTCCAGTTGCGGCAAGTGGGGACCACTCCTCATCGCGGTGCGCGAGCCTCTCACCATCGCGGCCTCTCTTGTTGCGGAGCACAGGCTCCAGACGCGCAGGCTCAGTAATTGTGGCTCACGGGCCCAGTTGCTCCGTGGCATGTGGGATCTTCCCAGACCAGGGCTCGAACCCGTGTCCCCTGCATTGGCAGGCAGACTCTCAACCACTGCGCCACCGGGGAAGCCCTAATATTATTACATTGTAAAATATAATGAAATAATTATACAACTCACCATAATACAGAATCAGTGGGAGCCCTGAGCTTGTTTTCATTTGCCACGCACTGATAGGGTTTTGATATGAGTCTGCAAGCAATTGATTTATTATGGTCTCTGTGCAGTCAAACCTCTCTGCTAATGATAATCTGCATTTGCAGCTGCTAGCCAGCGCTAGCATCACTGCCTGAAATCCACCTCCGACCATCAGGCATTAGATTCTCATAAGGAGTGCACAACCTAGATCCCTCGCGTGTGCAGTTCACAGTAGGCTTCCAGCTCCTATGAGAATCGAATGCCGCCGCTGATCTGTCAGGAGGCCGAGCTCAGGCAGTATTGCTAGCGATGGGGAGAGGCTCTAAATAAAGATGAAGCTTTGCACGCTCGCTCGCCCACTGCTCACCTCCTGCTGTGCAGCCCAGTTCCTAACAGGCCACGGACCAGTATTGGTCCATGGCCCGGGGGTTGGGGATACCTGGTTAAAAGTATGAAAGGATGAAGTTTATAACTGAAGTTTCTTTGTTGTTTCATTTTTTTTAACATCTTTATTGGAGTATACCTGCTTTACAATGGTGTCTTAGTTTCTGCTTTATAACAAAGTGAATCAGCTATACCTATACATATATCCCCATATCCCCTCCCTCTTGCGTCTCCCTCCCACCCTCCCTATCCCACCCCTCTAGGTGGTCACAAAGCACTGAGCTGATCTCCCTGCGCTATGCGACTGCTTCCCACTAGCTATCTGTTTTATATTTGGTAGTGTATATAAGTCCATGCCACTCTCTCACTTCGTCCCAGCTCACCCTTCCCACTCCACGTGTCCTCAAGTCCATTCTCTACGTCTGCGTCTTTATTCCTGTCCTGCCCCTAGGTTCTTCAGAACCATTTTTTTTTTTTTTTAGAATCCATATATATGTGTTACCATACGGTACTTGTTTTTCTCTTTCTGACATACTTCACTCTGTATGACAGACTCTAGGTCCATCCACCTCACTACAAATAACTCAATTTCGTTTCTTTTTATGGCTGAGTAATATTCCATTGTATGTATGTGCCACATCTTCTTTATCCATTCATCTGTCGATGGACACTTAGGTTGCTTCCAAGTCCTGGCTATTGTAAATAGAGCTGCAATGAACATTGTGGTACATGACTCTTTTTGAATTATGGTTTTCTCAGGGTATATGCCCAGGAGTGGGATTGCTGGGTCGTATGGTAGTTCTGTTTTTAGTTTTTTAAGGAACCTCCATACTGTTCTCCATAGTGTCTGTATCAATTTACATTCCCACCAACAGTGCAAGAGGGTTCGCTTTTCTCCACACCCTCTCCAGCATTTATTGTTTGTAGATTTTTTGATGATGGCCATTCTGACTGGTGTGAGGTGATACCTCTTTGTAGCTTTGATTTGCATTTCTCTAATGATTAGTGATATTGAGCATCCTTTCATGTGCTTGTTGGCAATCTGTATATCTTCTTTGGAGAAATGTCTATTTAGGTCTTCTGCCCATTTTCGGATTGGGTTGTTTGTTTTTTGATATTGAGCTGCATGAGCTGCTTGTGTATTTTGGAGATTAATCCTTTGTCAGTTGCTTCATTTGCAAATATTTTTCCCATTCTGAGTGTTGTCTTTTGTCTTGTTTACAGTTTCCTTTGCTGTGCAAAAGCTTTGAAGTTTCATTAGGTCCCATTTGTTTATTTTTGTTTTTATTTCCATTTCTCTAAGAGGTGGGTCAAAAAGGATCTTGCTGTTATTTATGTCATAGAGTGTTCTTCCTATGTTTTCCTCTAAGAGTTTTTTATAGTGTCTGGCCTTACATTTAGGTCTTTAAACCATTTTTAGATAATTTTTGCATATGGTGTTAGGGAGAGTTCTAATTTCATTCTTTTACATGTAGCTGTCCAGTTTTCCCAGCTCCACTTATTGAAGAGCTCCACTTATTCTTTTCTCCATTGTATATTCTTGCCTCCTTTATCAAAAACAAGGTGACCATATGTGCGTGGGTTTATCTCTGGACTTTCTATCCTGTTCCATTAATCTATATTTCTGTTTTTGTGCCAGTATCATACTCTCTTGATTACTGTAGCTTTGTAGTAGAGTCTGAAGTCTGGGAGCCTGATTCCTCCAGCTCCGTTTTTCTTTCTCAGGATTGCTTTAGCTATTCGGGGTCATTTGTGTTTCCATACAAATTGTGAAATTTTTCGTTCTAGTTTGGTGAAAAATGCCATTGGTAGTTTGATAGGGATTGCACTGAATCTGTAGATTTCTTTGGGTAGTATAGTCCTTTTCACAATGTTGATTCTTCCAATCCAAGAACATGGTATACCTCTCCATCTGTTTGTATCAGCTTTAATTTCTTTTATCAGTGTCTTATAGTTTTCTGCATACAGGTCTTTTGTCTCCTTAGGTAGGTTTATTCCTAGGTATTTTATTCTTTTTGCTGTGATGGTAAATGGGAGTGCTTCCTTCATTTCTCCTTCAGATTTTTTACCATTAGTGTATAGGAATGCAAGAGATTTCTGTGCATTAACTTTGTATCCTCCTCTTTTACCAAATTCATTGATTAGCTCTAGTAGTTTTCTGGTAGCATCTTTAGGATTCTCTATGTATAGTATCATGTCATCTGCAAACAGTGACAGTTTTACATCTTCTCTTCTGATTTGGATTCCTTTTATTTCTTTTTCTTCTCTGATTGCTGTGGCTAAAACTTCCAAACAGTGTTGAATCATAGCGATGAGAGTGAACAACCTTGTCGTGTTCCTCATCTTAGAGGAGATGGTTTCAGATTTTCACCATTGAGAATGATGTTGGCTGTGGGTTTGTCATATATGGCCTTTACTATGTTGAGGTAAGTTCCCTCTATGCCTACTTTCTGTAGGGTTTTTATCATAAATGGGTGTTGAATTTTGTCAGAAGCTTTTTCTGCATCTATTGAGATGACCATATGGTTTTTCTCCTTCAGTTTGTTAATATGGTTTATCACATTGATTGATTTGCCTATACTGAAGAATCCTTGCATTCCTGGGATAAACCCCACTTGATCATGTTGTATGATCATTTTAAAGTGTGGTTGGATTCTGGTTGCTAGTATTTTGTTGAGGATTTTTGCATCTATGTTCATCAGTTTTATTGGCCTGTAGTTTTCTTTCTTTGTGACATCTTTATCTAGTTTTGGTATCAGGGTGATGGTGGCCTCATAGAATGAGTTTGGAAGTTTCCTCCCTCTGCTATATTTTGGAAGAGTTTGAGAAGGATAGGTGGTAGCTCTTCTCTAAATGTTTGATAGAATTCGCTTGTGAAGCCATCTCGTCCTGGGCTTTTGTTTGTTGGAAGATTTTTAATCACAGTCTCAATTTCAGTGCTTGTGATTGGTCTGTTTATATTTTCTATTTCTTCCTGGTTCAGTCTTGGAAGGTTGTGCTTTTCTAAGAGTTTGTCCACTTCTTCCAGGTTGTCCATTTTATTGGCATATAGTTGCTTGTAGTAATCTCTCATGATCCTTGGTATTTCTGCAGTGTCAGTTGTTATTTCTCCTTTTTTATTTCTAATTCTATCGACTTGAGTCTTCTCCCTTTTATTTCTTGATGAGACTGGTTAATGGTTTATCAATTTTTTTAATCTTCTCAAAGAACCAGCTTTTAGTTTTATTGATCTTTGCTATTGTTTCCTTCATTTCTTTTTCATTTATTTCTTATCTATCTTTATGATTTCTTTCCTTCAGCTAACTTTGGGTTTTTATTGTTCTTCTTTCTCTGATTGCTTTAGGTGTAAGCTTAGGTTGTTTATTTGAGACTTTTCTTGTTTCTTCAGGTAGGATTGTATTGCTATAAACTTCCCTCTTAGAACTTCTTTTGCTGCATCCCATCGGTTTTGGGTCATCGTGTTTTCATTATCATTTGTTTCTAGGTATTCTTTTATTTCCTCTTTGAATCTTCAGTGATCTCTGGCTTATTTAGTAGTGTATTGTTTAGCCTCCATGTGTTAGTATTTTTACTGATTTTTTCCTGTAATTGATATGTAGTCTCATAGCGTTGTGGTCAGAAAAGATACTTGATACGATTTCAGTTTTCTTAAATTTACCAAGGCTTGATTTATGACCCATGATATGATCTATCCTGGAGAATGTTCCACGAGCACTTGAGAAGAAAGTGTAGTCTGTTGTTTTTGGATGGAATGTCCTATAAATATCAATTAAGTCCCTCCTGTTTAATGCATCATTTAAAGCTTGTGTTTCCTTATTTATTTTCATTTTGGATGATCTGTCCATTGGTGAAAGTGGGGTGTTAAAGTCCCTTACTATGATTGTATTCCTGTTCATTTCACCTTTTACAGCTGTTAGCGTTTGCCTTATGTATTGAAGTGTTCCTATATTGGGTGCGTAAATATTTACGATTGTTATATCTTCTTCTTGGATTGATCCCTTGATCATTATGTAGTGTCCTTCTTTGCCTCTTCTAATAGTCTTCATTTTAAAGTCTATTTTGTCTGATATGAGAATTGCTACTCCAGCTTTCTTGTGATTTCCCTTTGCATGGAATATCTTTTTCCATCCACTCACTTTCAGTGTGTATGTGTCCCTAGGTCTGAAGTGAGTCTCTGGTAGACAGCATATAGTGGGTCTCTGGTAGACAGCATATGGGTCTTGTTTTTATATCCATTCAGCCAGTCTATGTCTTTTGGTTGGGGCATTTAATCCATTTACATTTAAGGTAATTATCGATATATATGTTTCTATTACCATTTTTTAAACTGTTTTGGGTTTGTTACTGTAGGTCTTTTCCTTCTCTTGTGTTTCCTGCCTAGAGAAGTTCCTTTAGCATTTGTTGTAAAGCTGGTTTGGTGGTGCTGAATTCTCTTAGCTTTGGCTTGTCTGTAAAGGTTTTCATTTCTCCATTGAATCTGAATGAGATCCTTGCTGGGTAGAGTAATCTTGGTTGTAGTTTTTTCCCTTTAATTGCTTTAAATATGTCCTGCCTCTTCCTTCTGGCTTGCAGAGTTTCTGCGGAAAGATCAGCTGTTAACCTTATGGGGACTCCCTTGTATGTTCTGTGTTGTTTTTCCCTTGCTGCTTTTAATATTTTTTCTTTGTTTTTAATTTCTGATAGTTTGATTAATATGTGTCTTGGCATGTTTCTCCTTGGATTTATCCTGTACGGGACTCTCTGTTCTTCCTGGACTTGATTGACTATTTCCTTTCCCATATTAGGGACGTTTTCAACTATAATCTCTTCAAATATTTTCTCAGTCCCTTTCTTTTTCTCTTCTTCTTCTGGGACCCCTATAACTCAAATGTTGGTTTGTTTAATGTTGTCCCAGAGGTCTCTGAGACTGTCCTCTATTCTTTGCATTCTTTTTTCTTTATTCTGCTCTGCAGTAGTTATTTCCACTATTTTATCTTCCAGGTCACTTATCCGTTTTTCTGCCTCAGTTATCTGCTATTGATTCCTTCCAGAGAATTTTTAATTTCATTTCTTGTGTTGTCCATCATTGTTTGTTTGCTCTTTACTCCTTCTATGTCCTTGTTAAACGTTTCTTGTACTTTCTCCATTCTGTTTCCAAGAGTTTGCATCATCTTTACTATCATTACTCTGAATTCTTTTTCAGGTAGACTGCCTATTTCCTCTTCATTTGTTTGTTCTGAAAGGTTTTTACCTTGCTCCTTCATCTGCTGTGTGTTTCTCTGTCTTCTCATTTTGCTTAACTTACTGTGTTTGGAATCTCCCTTTTACAGGCTGGAGCTTTGTAGTTCCCCATTGTTTTTGGTGTCTGCCCCCAGTGCCTAAGGTTGGTTCAGTGGGTTGTGTAGGCTTCCTGGTGGAGGGGCTTGTGCATGTGTTCTGGTGGATGAGGCTGGATCTTTTCTTCTGCTGGGCAGAAGCATGGCTGGTGGTATGTTTTGGTGTGCCTTTGACCTTATTATGATTTTAGGCAGCCTCTCTGCTAACGGTTGGTTTTTGTTCCTGTCTTGCTAGTTGTTTGGTAAAGGGTGTCCAGCACTGTAGCTTGCTGGTCGTCGAGTGGAGCTGGGTCTTAGCGTTGAGATGGAGGTCTCTGGGAGAGCTTTCACCGTTTGATATTATGTGGAGCCGGGAGGTCTCTGGTGGACCAATGTCCTGAACTCGGCTCTCCCACCTCAGAGGCACAGGCCTGACACCCGGCCGGAGCACCAAGACCCTGTCAGCCACATGGCCAGACCAAGTTCAACCAGAGTTGTGATACTTATTTCCCTTGTAGGAGTCCACATGGAATTATGAGGCACCTTGGGAAGAGTATATTAGTAGCTACCGTGTCTTGGGTCCTGTGGATTACCTTTCCCTTCAGCCGCAACTCCTCCCAGCATGTCCTGAGGAGATGGGGCTCCCGTCAGTGTGAATTGGACCCCACAACATTCCAAAGCCTAAGTCCAAGCAAATGCTGAGGAGACTTGGCTCCCATTAGCATGGACTCTACCCCATGTTGTCCTGAAGCCCCTGGGCTGTCAGCATGGACTCAGCCCCGTGTGTTCCAGAAGCCAAAGCCCCAGCGGGTGTTGAGGAGACCAGGTTTGCATCAGCTGCCTGGGGGAGCCAGCATTACTGAAGTTTATGAAGGACATGATAAGATACATTATGTGAGAGTTTAACATGATAAAGTCCTATCTTTGTACTGATTTACTCATTTACCACATAAATTTGGAAAACTTTACAATGTACTATGCACATGATAAGTATTTAGTATATATGGAATGAATAAAAGGTGAATAAATTAATTAATAAATGAATGCAAGAGAAGGAAAATTAATCGAGATAATAAGATATTGCCATCAGTTCTAAATCCACACACACTGATTATTAAATTTTAAACAAACTACTTGTTAAATTATGAAACAAATAATTTATTGAATTTGTTAGCATTTGCTTTTGCTTTTTTTAATTTACCCTATCCATTCAACATTGTGCTTCCTGAAATAAAGCTAAAAATGTTAAATTCATCACAATGAGTAACTGGGAATTGTCTGGTTTAATTTGTACTGCCAGTTACATGTATACTTAATGGCTGCATGAAATTGTAGCTCTCTGAGATAAAGAGATGAAAATATCTCACTTGACATTTAAGCTTACTTGGATTAATATGATTACAAAGTATTATACTGTGAGATAAAGTTCTTTTTTGAGAGACTAGTAATTGATATCCAATGGGAATGAATGTAGATGGAATGGGGAATCTGGAATTGAAGAATGTCATTAATCTTTTTCCTAAAAAAAAAAATGCTTCCTGGGCACTTATTATATGCTAAACAGTGTGTTAGTTACTAAGAAGAGACTAAAAAAACATAAACTTTCTGTTTTCCTGGAACTTAAAAGAGAGAACTAAGTATTTCAAGACACGCCTGCATTTTGAAAGGGCCATACTACAGAGCAAAAAATAAATAAATAAATAAATAAATAAATAAATAAATAAATAAACGATTTTGTTATAGAATTTTGAAAGTCGTGCTAGATTGCTTGAAAATAGTAATCTAATACTTCAGACACAAGTTTGATTAGCAAAGAAAAAGAAAAAGGATAAAGAAAGAGACAGAGCGTTTACTGTTCAGAATCATATAAAAACATTTTTTTAAAATGTAAGCATACTTTTTAGTTTCCATTCTGTTAAAAGGTAATTTACATAGTATCAATCTATCAGACCAATTTGAAAAAAAATTAAATGGAACATTTTAGTTCTCTATCATACTAAATTAGAAAAATGGGTCTATAGCTTTATTTCTAATATACTTGATTAAAAAATACCCTTATTTAGGCATCAAATATATGAGATAAGAAAATAGTGTGCAATAAAATATTCCCAACATTTACACACAAATGATCAAAATAGTTCAAAGGTGTACACACTTCAGAAAGTTTCCACATAGCTAAAAGAATTGTTCACTATTTTCTCTAGAGAAGTTTTATTGTAAATTACACATTTCTGCTTCTTAAGAAGAGAGAAACATGTATTTATTGAAAAAAATGTTTCAAATTCTAATTCTGAATCAGTTGGTGTAGCTTGCAGGAGATCAGTAACAACTAGAAAACCCAGATAAAAGTATAAAAATAATCTATTTAAAAAAAAAAAAAGATGGATGCCTAGGTAAGCAGGGACCAAGGTGCCAAGCTGCTGAAGTATAGGGATCTTCAGAGTAGTGAGCTGACATTCTGTTGGCTTCCTTTTCCCTTGGATCATTTTCAGACTTGGTGGGCAAAACATTGAAAATTTACAGAAAAGATAGAAAATAGAAGGCAGAAAAACAAGCACAGCTTTAAGCAATATTGAAGAGCTGGGAAGATAAAGTTGAATATCAGAACAGATAAAGCAATCAGGACTGAAGCAGCCAAGATAATGGGAAGAAGCAAGTAACTGAGAGTTTACAAGAGAATGGAATAATCAAGAAGGATGAGAAGGCTAGCTTCTTTAATGCCAATGCAAATCGGAACTGAAGCTGACAAAAGTCAATATCTGGAAGCAATAATTTTAAATAAGAAAGATATCCATTCCAGCATATAAAATTAAGACAAGTATCAACACTGCTTTGTCAAATTTTGATTAAATATTTCAGCAATTACATATGAATTTAAAAATCCTATATATAAAATCAGCAACTAGAAAACAGTCATGTCTTAGTTTTGAGCTGGACACAACTTTGTGTGTGTGTGTTTTAATAACGTAATTGCATATTTTTAGACTGACTTTTTCTGCTTGAAATTATTTTGAAAAACAAAAACTATTATAACTTGCTGTTTTAATAAATAATTATGAGTTTTCTCTTGATTATTATTATTTACTATTTTATAAGTAAGTATAATATGGTCCTTCATACATTGCTGAGTGTTTGTTTTCCAGTTCCTGGCTTAGAACTTGGATCAGGAAAATAAATTTGAAATGTACTACCACATAAAGTGAAAAAGTACATGTGAGAGCCCATTTTATATGGGGTGATCATATAATTTATCATCCAAAATGGAGTGAGAGTGAAAGGGTGGCTATTTATCATCATGATAGGAAGTCAGGCATATACTGGACTGTCACAGGAAACCCAGATGTATGATAACCCAGTGCATAAACCTCTGTGACTAAACAGAGCACAGAGATCATGATTTACTGTTCCATAAATACTGACTAAAGCTGATTCTAAAAGGAATAAACAAACTGAAGGGGAATTAGAGTTTCAGCTTGAAATTGAAGAAAAATCAGAATTTTTATGGATCTGTAGGAATATTGTCTCCTATACATTACTTCTATGGTGAAATTATAACTAAAATGATTTTAATGGAATAATTATTACTAGATGATTTGAAGAAATAGACCCAATTAATATCTTACAATGAATATTTTAAAAATTTCTCTTTATCATTCACTTTATTTTCCAGATCTTAATATAATCAGTAACACATCTCAAAGTGTTAGTGGGTTTTAAACACAAATTCTTTCTCCTTGTTTATCATAAATGACATGTGGACCAGAATATTTTCCACAGTAAGTACCCAGATTATAATTGATAGCTCAAAGTGTGATCATTATGAATATTAGACAACATCGTCAGTACTATGTAAATATTTCAAAGTGACTTTGGAAAATTTGTTAAAAGGAGACAAAATTCTAAAAGTCCCTTTGAGTAAATCATGGTCAATTAAAATATGAATCCACTTTGCACGACTGAGAGGCCTGAACTACAGTGGATTAGCCAAATCTTGTTAGTTTCTCCCTGCCTCAAACTCTGCTCTGCCTAGCTGAGGATATAAGAAATCTGACAACTGTATACTCAGCTGTCAGTCTCTCTGCTGAGTCAGTGGATGTACCACTTGGCAAGGTCGGCAGCAACACCATCTGAAAGGAGGCTATCACTCTGAAATTTCACAGCTCGTATCAACCCCTCACGCGTGGACTGGAAATGTTAGAGAACTTTAAAGAAAATCTAAAAACTCAGTTTAAAATTAAGTTGGATATAATATCTGACCGGTTATAAATTTCTTAACACTCCATTTTGGCTGAAAAGCACATAACATACCATTACTATACAAAAGACATCAAAAACTGCATCCTGTATAATGATGAGCAATATTTATTTATGTTAAAAATCACAATTATTTTAACCTAGTGTGCTATGAAGTAGGATGTTTCCATTCCATGCAAACATCATATCTCATCTTACAGTTTGGGATATGCATACATTTTAATCAAAGAATATTCTAGATTTATTGAAGGGAACCCTAATTACTTCTCAGTCTATCAAATTTGCATAGATCATTTCATAAACTTCACAATTGCTGAATAAAGATTGAGAATTAAAGAGGAACTGATGAATTTCAGCATCGATTACAGGAAATTCCCTCTTTGGCTTGTACTCAGGAATGTGTTGTTAAATATTTACTAATTAGTTCTCTGGGAGATGAAGGGGAAACCCTGACTTTTAGGATTTGTTGAGTCCCATGATGTAGATACTCCCATTATAGCTGATTTTAAGCTACGTGAAAATTTAACAATCAGGTCCCATGAGCCAACATGAGCTGACTCTAGCACAGTACTGCTTGTACTCTTCCTTTACAGGAAAAAGATTACATTAATTAATATTTATTAATTTGCTGATTCTTCTAACCCCTATTCATAACTTGAGAAATGTTCACATTTCCTTTTTCTGTTGCTCAATCAAAATGTTCTGATGTCAATGCTAAGTTGTTTCCTATGTACTTATTTTTTATGCAATTACGGGGTGTTCCTTGAAGGAAATGACCATATGCTTGACTTTTGTGCCCTTTTCCAGTATTATCACTAGACATACAGAGATTTGCAACATCCTAAATGCTGTTGGTGATGATGACCACGTAAGGCTAAAGTTCTGCTTATTCAAGATTGAAAATCTACTGACTGAACTCCCATCAAATGAGTCGCCCTGCAAGGTTTCATAGAAATTGACCACAACAATAAATTCCAGTTCACAACTAGGATTAGGCAGCAATACATTGTTTATTCCAGGAGAGGAGCTGATGCTTTCCAAACCACAGATAGCAAGCTGGGAAAAGAAAGTTACTGTGTAGCTTCTACCACATCATAGTGATGTTATAACCTACACACTAGTCGCAGCAGGAAAGAGACCACTGCTTTGTTAATAATTCAGCTTAAACATCTCACAGACTTACAGTCATGATCATTCTCCCTGATTCAGAGATCCTGCCTTGCCATATCACTGTATACTGTTCCCTAGTGTGATGGAGCAAAAGGGATCCTGAACATGTGCTGGTGATTCTTTCTAAATGAGTTTCGCCAAATATCTGCTACAGAAGTCTTGGCATATGCATTGTTTGGGCATTTGTAAGACCCTATGTTAGAGTGCTCTGGGAGGAGTACTGTCTATCACTTTGTATATCAAATAAATCAGAATGTAGGTTATCTCCAGGTTCTAATTTGAAAAAAAAATATATTTAAGCTCATAAAATTTTATTACAACACTAAATAGAAATATTTCTAGGGACTTCCCTGGTGGCACAGTGTTTAAGAATCCATCTGCCAATGCAGAGCACACAGGTTCGAGCCCCAGTCTGGGAAGACCCCACATTCTGCGAAGCAACTAAGCCCGTGCGCCACAACTACTGAGCCTGCACTCTAGAGCCCGTGAGCCACAACTACTGAGCCCACGTGCCACAACTACTGAAGCCCGCGCACCTAGAGCCCGTGCTCCGCAACAAGAGAAGTCACCTCAACGAGAAGCAGGAGTACCACAACGAAGAGTAGCCCCCACTCGCAGCAAATAGAGAAAGCCCACGTGAAGCAACGAAGACCCAATGCAGCCAAAAATAAGAAAATAAAGAGTAAATTAATTTAAAAATATATTTCTAGGGAATCCATATTAGAATGTGCATTTGGTTTAAATTACAATTTTTAAAAAAAATCAAACGTACTCTAATAATTGACCATAACCTTAGGAATTAGCACAGAACTAAAGGTTTGAAAAGCAAGAGGCTTAATTGTCCATTTAGGCCACCACCTTAACATTAACTTTGCAGAAGTAGCTTACTAATTGCCAGAGAGTATAGTGTAGTGCCTCAGAAAATGAGATGCTCTTCCTCACTACATTGCTTCTGAAATTTATTCTCATCAAGGATGCTTGAGGAGTTCATTACTATCTCTCAAAGAAATTAAAGGAAATAGGCAACAATTCCATAAATTATTATTTGTTCATAGAAAAGCATTCTTAGAATGGAGCATTATATGGTTTTTCCACCTTAGATAATCAGCCTACATACTTGGCTTTAGTTTACACTTGACTTTGAAATATGGTCAAAAAGTTGTTCAAATGAGCACATTATCCTTGATTTTGTCCTGACAGCAGCTAAGTCCTTTGAAATGTGTACTGCTATTTAACCTAAAGTCATATTTTCTTAATTGTACCATGTCCGCTATACCTATTTATGTTTCTTTGGTCCACAGGATATATTTATATGTCCTGAATTACTGTAATTACTCAACCACTACCCAGCTTATCTCTTTGCATGCACACTCTGCACCTGGATAGTTTATTTGCATATTAGGGACATCTTTCCCTCCCTTGCTGCTGTAAATTGGGACAAATAGAACTTATTATCACAGGAGAGAAGACTCATCCTTTCATTTTCCCATTAAATCCTGCTCTGTTAAACACTTCCGCAGACCCCTTGTCTCTACAGAAATGGTATTTTTTTCACAATAATTTGAAAAAAATTCTGTGGTTGGCACCATGATTTGCTTGTGGCCTTTGTCCAACTAAATGAGAGAGAAAGAGAGGGAGGAGGAGAAATATTTTTAACCCCAATTCATACATATAGATATCCATTGCAAATATTTTTCTTAACATGAGGATGAGATCTTAAAAAGATTTATTTTGCCAAATGGAATTCTGATTTTGGGGAGAGAAATGTATTTTAAATGTATTTCTTTGAATAGGTTCACCTGAGACTTTGTCTTCAAAGTAATTTGTAAACATTTCAATTTACCTATGTTCCTGTAGTTGAGAAAGTTGTGGAGATACAATTTAATTAAGCAAAAATTTATGACATTTTTTATTATCTTAAGTAAATGTTGACTCCTTTTCTTTTGAGCTGAAATTTACTTTAAAAATGTCTTTTTCTTTATTACAGATGAATGAGGTAAACACAATAAGGAGCTGGTTGTTCTTTTCCCTTTTTATCATTTTCTTTACATTCTTAACTAAATAAATCATGTTCAGACTTGAAAAATTCTGTCCTAATCATACTTTCTCCATAAAATTGTATGTCATTATCACAGGCCACCTTTCCTTCAGTTGGTATTCTATAACATATCAGGCCTCTAGTGGCTTAACACTTCTTACAGTTCTTTTATATACTTGACTATAAAGGAATCGGTATGAAACAATAACTAAGGACTTTGGAAGCAGAAGACTTTGATTTTGAAGTCTGAATTTGAACTGTTTTTGACACTCACTACCTATAATGGCCTTAGTCACAATTACATTATGTCTCTGCATTTGAACTTCCTCATTCAACAATAATAACATTCAACACAAAACAAATTTCTTGAGTACCAAATAACACTGGGGATATAAAGATGATAAGACACAGACTTCACCTTCAGAGAGAAAATAGTATGGCATACTGTCTTCAGACCTAGGCAAGATAAGCTTGAACCTAGGCAAGATTGCTGGCTTTTCTCCAGCAATACCCACCCCCATGGCTGGGAGCCTGCTGGGCCAACGAGATGTGTCCTGCCAGCATCTCTCCTTCTAATCCTTTCTTTGGGTACCTATGATTCCAGAACGTTTTGCCCGATAGACTGGAGGCCACATGCAGGGCATGCATAATCCTCTGCTTGTGTCAGTTTTCTTAAGAACAAATGTGCTATTAATGTGTACCCACAAGCAGGGGAAATGGCCAAGAGACTACTATTTATAAAGGGCATAGATAGAGTTGGATTTGCAGGTTGGCTGTTGAATTACATATATGAACTCTTGTCCCATATTAATCTCTAATCCCCAATTGAACTCTTGCAAGTACTAAATAAGGGGCTAATTAGAAAGAATATCTAACTCTAGCCTGAAGTGGTCAGGGAAGTCAGTTGCTTTTGGGTGGAAAGAATGCTTTATCTTAATTTTGATGGATAAATGTAAAGCACATAGTCAAAGTGTAGACACTAGGTCAGTCTAAAAAGATACTGTGTTAATATAATGCTCCCCAAGAGTCAGGTTGACAGGGGGAGCAGTTCAACAAAGCCATATTGTAAGTTTTAAAGAGAAGTTGGCATTTCTATTTGCTGGACCAAAGTTTTTAAAAAATACTAGGAAACATTATCTGCTATGGTGTTTATTTCCTTTTGTTTGGCTTTACAGCTTTCCTTTTTGCCCTTCAAAGAGGAGAAAGAAGAAATCCAGCAGTGTTGCAAGCATATATTGGTGAATTTTAATCATTGCATGATTCTTTCTGGCAGGATTATCTAAAGCTTACTATCCCTTCAAGTAACACTTTTAAAGGTCTATCGAATCATGAGGCCAAAGGGCTATACAAATACTTTATTAATTCAATTTTTCAATATGCTTGAAATGTGATCTCCCAATTTCTGTGCAAGCAGATTAAAGTCATAGATCTGTGTTTATCACACCACCTTGGAATTAAACAAGAGAGCAAGAACTCCCCTTTCAATATGAGGACAACAAATGGGAAAGTTAAGTATGTCAGAGTCCAAATAGAGATTTCGAAGAGCAAATTTTCAATCTGTGAATCTATGCAATAGTGTGGGAAGAAGAAATGGAACCTGGCTAAATGTTCTCCAACTTAAGAGGTCACGTTAAAGACGAATACTTTAGCCAGGCTCCCTGACCACACACTGAAACCCAATGAATTCCACAATCTGAAACAGAGGTCACATAGATAAAGATGTGAAAGAGAAAGTACATTTTTAGTATTACAGGTTTAGTGTAAACAATATTTGAGTATGTGTAAAATGCAAGTTTTTAGTTCTGTTCTCCTTTTATCTGATTTTCTCAGATAATCGTCCTGTTTCATCTCTAGACTCATGAATATTTCAGTTATTTTGAATTGAATATTGTTTAAAATATTAGACTAACTCCACTCTTAGCACTTTGCTTGAAAGTTAGCACAAAGTTAGCATTCAAAATCAAGGAAACAAGCAAAACAAATGTTCCCTCTCAATCCTTCACAACAGAGAGTAGAAAGGATAAAACCTGCAGTCTTTGGCTTGGTTTTTACCTTGCTGATGAGGAATTTTCTTTCAAATTCCAATTAGAACTCTGAACTTTAAATCTTCCTGCGATGAGTTTCAGAACTTTGTTGTTTCCCTCAGCATATTCGTTTTCATCTTATCATTTTCAGTTTCATTTATTTAAACGCTTACTTTAAAGTTACCACATACTTATTCCTGAGTCTACAATATACTCAGTTTGGCACAAACATAAAAAGCAGAAGCAAGGAAATGTTCACCACAAAAATTAGGACAATATTTAACTTTAGGGAGGAGGGAATTGTGATTAGGAAGAGGCATATGGCAGCCCTCCTGGATACTGGCAATAGTTTTTTTGCCTTAGTTGTGTGACTATTACATGTTTGCTTTATAATGACTACATAAAGTGTACATTTGTTTTATGCATTTTCATTAATATATACTTCATTTCATTATAAAAAGGATAAAACAATCTATTTTGTCTACTAAATTATGGAGTGTTTGCTATAAGATTATATTGACTGTATACTACAGATTGTATACAGATATGTTAAACTACATCTTAAATTCAAGTAAAGTTTGAAGATGATTTATTTTCTCTCTCCATGGAGTTCCTGAGGATGTTTGTTTACTCTGTCAAGTCTAACAGCAAATGAGCTAAAGTTTAAAATAAGAGCTGCTATACAACATCTGAGGGATCTTTCAGAAATCATTTAGTCTCAGAATACAAATGGACCATATCTAAGTACCATTTGAAAATATATTCTGATTATGAAAATGGAACACTGTATTTTTTTTTAAAATATGGAACGCTTCAGGAATTTGCGTGTCATCCTTGCACAGGGGCCATGCTAATCTTTTCTGTATTGTTCCAAAACACTGTATATTAACAGAACAAAAGCTATCATTAAAATATAAACTTTTTACAGGAATAAAATATAACTATAAATATCTCATTATAATATATAAAATATATTTCATTATATATATTATACATTATATAATATATTATATATTAGTATATATTGATTATAATGTCTATATTGTATGTATTATATAATTATATTCATTATATTTCATTATAATTAATCTCATCTCTATAATTAATCTGATTTTATTTTGGTACATATTTAGATGATCATATTACCAATTTGACCGATACTATACTTAAAAAAAATTGTTTTAAATGCTTACTCAGTTGTCTTGGAGGATTAATTTTGTAGTGCAAGGTCAATAAACAGTTAACTTATTGTTTGATCAAATTCAAAGAAATTTATTTTGTCTCAGAATAAATTGGTATATTCAAAGGAATAAAATGATTCTCTGTGCAACAACTTCCAGGACAGTGTCAACATCAATTTCTCTAAGTGTATTTGTGGCAGAAAATATGCATGCATTTGTTCAGCAGCCGAAGTAGTAGACTATAGTATTAGTTAGAAATATCCGTTCAAAGAAACTCTAAACACCTTTACTGTTAGGGAGAAGTCTTCCAACCATATGTGTTAAATGGAAATACATATCTACTCTCCTCCTCTAGTAACTTAACCAATAGGCATGTGCCTGAGGCTTGGGCAATGGACACTTTACCTGATAGCTGACTGCTGAGAAAGTAACACAAAGATGCAGAGGCAGTTGGAGGTTAATAGTTAATAGTTTTATTGGTTGACCTGAGAGTTTAGAGGCAGAAGGAGAAGTGCCCAGTGTAGCAAGAAGTGTCCAGTGACAAACGTGGTGATGACAGCAATAACGTCTTAATCAGAGAGATCTTGCTGTTTGAGAAATGTTGTACTCTAGACCTCACTTAGTTCCTGGACATTTTGCAAGTATTCATCACATTCTTTAGACAATTCTGTTTATGCTTAAGTTACATAGATTGGCTTTCTTTTTGGTTTCAACCAAAGACTAACTTGTAAAGGGAGAAAGCATCCTTTAGCATTGTATTTTACTGTGTTGTGATATATTGTATCACATACATTGTATGTGATCATATAATACTGATAGATTTTTTTACTGCTATAAGTACTACTTCCTTTGTCTTACACAATGATAACAGTCAATTTTGTTTGCATTGTTACCCCTTTTTGAGAGCTTACGGTTTTTTAAATGTATTCATCTTTCAAGAAAGACTTGCATTTACTAGGTAAATGGCATGTGATTCTTTTGACCTTGCATAATTTTAGTAATCGAAATTGAGGAAAGCTCTTGAGCCAAGAAGACATGAGAAAGCCCTTACAAGAGTCTCTTTTAGACACCTGCAAGTGGAGAAAACTGAAAAGTGCAGTTTTCACTGGCCTTTCATCCACAAGGATGTAAGATATACCATTTGCCTCCTCTGCAGCATATAAAATAATAATCATGCTTTTTGCAGAATAGAGCTAAAGCAGAACAAATTAGAATGGAATTGGATAACCAAATAATAATAATAATAACCAAATAATTACCAAGCAACCTGAAAATAATGTAATGGAGTAATTGAAAATGTTTTTTGTAGAAACGTGATTTGCCAGATATTCTTTTGAGGTAGCACTTGCATTTTCAACAGTTTCCTCTCCTAATATCTATGATTATCTGCATAGAAATTAAATTGAAAAACTTATTTACTGCATTCATTTTCTCAGAGAATTATTAAAAGAATACCACAAATCTGAGTGAAGACCCTCTATGAATCCACACTAATTCTGAGATTGGACTATCCATGTTCCTGATGGTATTCATGGCTAGTTTCATGTATACTGCAAGATCCTTAACTCAGAGCATAATTACAGATGGAAACAAACAGAGAGGAATAAAATACTTCTTTTTCTGAACAAAATGAATTTTAAAATTCTATATTATTTTAGGTGTTTTATAGAATTATTAATAGTAGATTGTGCAAACTCCAAGAGCTTTTATACATTCAGTGGGGAAGGTGAACTTTGGCTAATAAATGTATATTGAACTTTGTCAGTGGGAAACTTATTGCTGTAATAATGCTATTATCTAGATGAGAAATTTTAAAGTTTATTTTAAAATTGCTGCAAAGTAATAGGTCTAATAAACAAGAGGTAGTTTTGAGCCATTCACATGAAAGAGAATCAGATAACATCTTCAGCCACTCTAATTAATGTTAGTTGATGTTATAGACATTTAAGCACACCTATTAAAACACAGAGGGAAAACCAAAGATGAGAAAAGCAAGTAAGAATATTTCAGATATTTTATTCTCAGTTTATTTCTAGCACAATATGATTTTCTTAAATGAAATTGAATATGATCTCTCCGGCATACTTATGATTGAAATTAATTCTTACAGTTAAAAAATGGACTTGTTTCTGACATTGGTAACCACACATAATTTCAGTAAGAATGCAATCAGGATGTTGCAGTTGCCTTAACTTATTAAAATTTCCATTATGCAATTATCTTACTAATTGTGATTCATATATATATTCCATAATTCCATTATTCCATATATGTATACCACAGTATGCAGGTGATCAACTTATTATGCAACATTTTATTTCTGTCATTATTTTGCATTGCTTATTTCTCTGGTTAAAAAGTTGTTGTTGTTTTTTTTGTATGACAAAAAGTGGATCCAGACTTTCCAACAGTTCTATAAAAAATCTGGTATGTTTTAAATGTACACACTATAGAATTTTAAATCGCTAATAGTACTGATTTTTACTTAATAAATTCTTATTCATCTGCAGTGAATTTAAATATGTAACTTGCAGTTCCTTGGATACATGCAATATTTTACTTTCTAAGAAAATATGTAGAACTTTAAATTTTATATATGAATTGCCACAAAAGATGGCATATGGTCATGTGGAAGATTTTAAATTGTTCTCTTATGCATTAAACATTGTTATAATCAGTTTTACAATATAAAAATATTAAATTTACAGAAGAGTATGTCCAATAACTGTCCCAGTCTTCCAATAAGGAGATTCAATGTAATCACTCAAGTTGTTAGGATTCATGCCCTGTCTTTGACTTATGCTATAGTAGTGAGTCTTGTGACTTTTCAAAAAGAAAAAAGAAGTTATGAGATGGTATTTTTGTGCTTTTCCTTTATCACAACAATTTCTATTAATTACATGCTAATCAATAATGCATAAAAAACTATATCAGTTACAGAGTATAGCAAATTTAAAATACTATATGACATAAACAATTTATATATATTTCCTGATATTTCTTGGGAAATATTTTTTTCTTTTCACATTTGTTGACACCTCCTCTATATTCAGGTTTTAAAAATTTTTGGATATTTATAAAATATTAATTAGTATTTATTTATTATTTATTAATATACTTTAAAATATATACTAACTAAAGTTAATAGATGTACTCAGTTTTCAACTAATATTTTTTCTATTCCAAGATTCTACCCAGAATGCTATATTACATGTAGTAGTCATGTCCACCTGACTCCTCCTCCACTTAGCTGTGACAGTTTTACAGACTTTCCTTGCTTTTGATGACCTTGATGGTTTTTAAGTCATACTGGTCATCTATTTTGTAAAATGTCTCTCAGAGGAACTTTATTGACAATTTTTTTCATAATTAGACTTTGTTTGGGTGTTGGAGGAGGAGAATCTCAGAGGAAAAGTGTCATTTTCATCATATCATGAGGCTATATACTATCAGCATGACTTATCACTAATGACATTAACATTGATGACTTCAGTAAGGTAGGGTTTGTCAGGTTTCTCACTTTAAACTTACTCCTTTTCATTCTTTTGAATACTGCATTATTTGGTAGGAAGTCACTGTGCATGTTTCCTTTTAGATACATAGATAGAGATACAAATCTATCAATATCTCTATATTCCTAGATTTGTCAATATCTATACACATCCATCTATCATCTATCTATCTATCCATTAATCATCTATCAATCTATCTACCTCTATATAAATCTACTTATCTATATCTATCTATTTATCTTTCTATCATCTTATTATATACATCAATTTGCAACTATATTAAGCTAAACATGGGATCATACTGATGTCTCCAAATCTATTCCATTATCACATGGGTCATTCTAGGTTTTCCCCCTTGTTTATCTGTAATTTCCTACTTCAACACTAAGAGTCCTGGATCCCTCCATTTACCCTCCATTTACTTAATATTTAATGCCAGTATATATCTATACTGTCATCAGAATTGTTATCCTGTACCACCATGGGAATTTTATCAATTAGAGTACATTGCTATGTAGAGCTCCTTTTGGCATTACTTTTCCAGACTAAACTTATGTCCAAAGTTACTTAGGTTGGTGACTTTTTCACTAACCTCCTCTAGTCAGTTTCTTTAATATATTAGTGATACAGTCAGATTCTTTTGTCAGAGTGCATTCCTTACTGGGACCTCTTAAAAAATAAACAAATAAATAAATTTAATACATTAAGATTCACTCTTTGTACTGTACATCTATAGTTTCAACACATACATAGTATCATATATCCACAAGTACCGTATCATAAAGAAAATCTCATCACCTTATAAAATACTCTATGGGTTGACCTATTCAACCTCTTCCCAAATCCCTGGGAACCACATATCTTTTAATGAATGAAGGCTCTTATTGCTCCACATCCATACCAACAAAGGGTATTGTAAGTTTTTTTTTTTTTTAGCTGTTTGAGTAGGTATGTAATGTCATTTGAATTTGAATTTTCTTGATGATAAATGATGTAGAGCATCATTTTACATGTGTATTTGCCATCTATAGCCTTTTGGCCCAATTTCGGTATATTTTAAAGAACAAAAATTAAAGATAAATCACACCTAAATTGAGTTAGCTACAATGCCATAAATGAACTGTGAAGTGTCATAAACAAAGGATCTTTTTAGGTGTTAACTGTATTAAAAATGACAACATGTAAATTAGTAGCTTCAACTACATGAAATAACTAAAAACAGTAGACAATAAATTTGTGCCACACTTTGTTTAATCTATTCAGAATACTTTAATGTGAGTAAATCTCACAGCTTTGTAAAACATACTTTATAATACCATAACTACAGTTATTTTTAAGGTCAAATTATCATTAAGTTACTTTCCTAAGAGATGTCACAACTAATATGATAAAGGACTTATTTCAGTCTGAGCATAGCCTTTGCCTGGCTTACTGATCTCTTTTTAACAAGAACTATTAAAAACTACTTGGCCTATATTAAGTTAAATACATATTTATAGAAGGCCGGCGGCAAGGAGAAAGACATTAAAAAAGTCAAACTCACATAAAACATTTGAAGAAAGATCTCTTTATGGTTTTAAGTTGCTCATTCATTCATATTTTATTCAACAAAACTATTTTAAGTTTCTCTTTGGTTTCAGACACATTTAAAATTCATTTTTTTGTGACTAGGTTACCCAGTTCAGATGTTATTATATTTTTATTTCTTAAATAATAGTGTCATTCAATTTATTATGTATTTAAATATGCATACTTAACAATACATTGAATGATTACTGTGTATCTGGTCCTGTCCTAGGTGTGGAAATTGTCAGTAAAGAGGCCAAAATTCTGACCCTTGGAGGTTACATTTTAGTGGAAGAGTCAGAAAATAAATATGATTAATGCATAAAATATATATTATGCTACATTTTAATATATGCTAGAGTGTGGGGTTTTTATGTGAGATTTTTGCCATGTAAATATTTAAATTTTTACATGGTGTTATTGGAAATGTTAATCCAAAAGGTGAATTTCCAGTAAAGACCTAAAGGTAATGAGTGCCGTTCCTGCAAATATTTGGAGACAGAGTAAGTGCAAATGCCCTGAGACAGCA
This sequence comes from Eschrichtius robustus, assembly GCF_028021215.1. Classification (NCBI taxonomy): domain Eukaryota; kingdom Metazoa; phylum Chordata; class Mammalia; order Artiodactyla; family Eschrichtiidae; genus Eschrichtius; species Eschrichtius robustus. Next base: position 125,215,855 of record NC_090829.1, read on the forward strand.
GTGTTTCTGGTCTGAGTGCTGAGGCCAGTGTAATTGAAGTGGTTCTTCATGAGAGGAGATCAGTAGATAATGTCAAAGGGACAAGAACCCTATTTTTTCCAAAGTGAGGTGAGAAGACATTACAGATTTTTAGTAGACACATGTCATGCTCAGATATATGTTTATACAATAATCATGCAGACTGCTTTGCTGAGAACAAACTGAAGGATGTAAGGGAAGACTCTGAGAGAGATTATATGTTACTACTTTAATGACAGGGAAAAAATTGAAATGGCCCGTGATTGTGGGGTGGGGCTAAGGAGAAGTACCCAAATGCTAGATATCTGCTAACAGTCAATTTGATAGAATTTTCAAAAAGACATATTGTGGGATCTGAGAAACAGAGATTTAATAAATACCAAGGATTTTGGCCTGAATAATTAAAAGAATAGATATGCCTTTAATGGAGATGAGGAAAACTGCAGAAGAAGGCTTGGGAGAAGATCACCTTTGACCATATTAAATTTAAGATGCCTCCGTGTTACACTATTGGAGATGTTAAATCAGACATATACATCTGCAGTTCAGGGGAATTGGGCTTGAAATATAATTTTTGAATAGTCCACATATTTAATGTATGAATATATAAAGCAATGAATATAAAATAATGTTTCAGCTTCTGGAGAGAATAAGAGCTCATTGTAATACCAGGAACTCTTACCTTTCATCCCATAATGTACAGGCATTTAGACTTCCACAGTATTTTTAACAGATCCTGTATGTTTCTCTCACCAGTATACATTCAATGCTTTGGTGATAGGTGTTTTCTGGGCCAAAGTTACTAGTGAATGAGTGATTCACATGTGAAAAATCCACTCCAGCAGTGCTACCAATTTAAGTCTTGATTCCTTCCTCAATATTATTGCAAGGGGTTTTAGCAACTATATTTCATTGAGTCTAAGCCACCATTATACCTAGGTTTTAATTAACCAACTGAGGTTAAGTTTACCCATAAAAATAATAACAATGTTGCATACATTTTTAAGGAAAAATGCAATCTTTGGGGTGTTAAGTTGGTGAAAGGAGAGGCAATAATGTGGGCATTGAAACAGGAAAGAAAGGAGATAATAATGGCTGCAGAGCAAGAAAGCAACAAGAGCAACAAAAATGCCCTCTCTTAAAAACTGTGGATACTCCATATGTGATCTGTAGCTGTCAAAGAATATATGATAATTTTATGTAAATGCAACACAAATCCATACAGATATCCTGTAACTGTCATATGTTCCTTGGTTCCCAGAAGGGCAGGCATCCAAATATGGAAACTTATGACCATGATGAGAATACGATGTGTAGAATTTTTACAATTCCTTGACCTTCTTAAAGTTGATTGTTTTCACAATTCTCAAAATAATCATAAAGTCACTTTAATAATTATAAAGTGGTAGATGGGATGAGTTATCTATTTTCTTAACTTGTGTATGGAACACAGTATGTTTTTTTCCTAGCTATTAAAGACTTGTTAACAGTGGGGGTATGTAGAAGATAAACATGATGAAAGCACAATATAATGTTCCTACTTACATTCCACAAGTTCTGAAGCTGGAATGAGAAATGTCCACAACCACTGGATGTCAGGAATTTGGTGGAACTGAGAAAATAACTTCCTCTTTTTTACCCATTCTCCTTCCCTTCATCCTTACTTTATGAAAAATATTAAGGTGGGGGTGGGAGTGCTACAATATATAAGGTATCCTTGATTCAAAGATTAAAAATATATGGTTTCTTGTGACCAATACTTAGTAACAGAAACCAGATTTACTTATCCACTTGAATTTTTAAAAAGGACAAATTGTGTGAATAAATAGCTCTCATGCCATTGGATATTAGGCAACGAAGGACATTGAACCATGAGAGAAAGGAAACAGACAAGGTATGCCTAATGATTGTCCCAGTTTATTGCCTAGAGAAAGTTTATAGGCCAAGGTACAGAAAGGTGGAACCCAGGATGTCTCTGGAAGTCTACCAGAGGTGAGAAGACCAAGTTGGAAGACCAGGGAAGCCAATGCAGTGAGAGTTTACAAAGAAAAGTACAGGAAGGAAAAAGCTGCAAAGAAAAAAAACTCCAGAAATTGCTAAAGCCTCCATCAAGAGTATTCAGTTGAGTATATAAATCAACATATGTGTGTGAGGAAATTACCTAAATCCAAGAAAGAATGACCTGAAAAGATTATAAGGAACAAAGCCTGAGATTTACACAGGACCAGGAACAAGCCTGCTCCCAACAGCCAGAGACATTCTCTCAGTTCTTTCACATTTGCGAATTTCTGTCTCTTAATGACAAGTTAACTGAACATAATATACTTGGACCTCCCTTCAGTTTATGCAGTGTTTCAGTGTCTTTTTTCATTGAATGTAGCTGTGGAGAGTTAGAGGGAATGCCATTATCTATTCTGTGTCTAATAGGCATTTCCTACATGACATATTCTAACTTTGTTTATCAATTACTTTCTATAACTTCCCCAGGGTGTATATTTAATTTGAAAGTCCTATTTCAGTTCTTATATGCTATGTGATATATTCTTGAATTGTTTTTCATTTTAGATGGTGTCCATCTATTATATAAAAATAATTGTATTTCCTATGTCATTTATCATACTGGATACTGTTAGTTTCTCCCCCATATCACTTTCATTTGTCCAATTTCTTAGTCTTTTTCTAATTTTTCCTTTATCTTAACTGTAATAATATACATATCCCCCTCCATGCCTTTGATTAAATTTTATCAGTGACTTCTGTGTTTCCTGTGGTTTCTAATTGCACTGAAATCTTTATTTTCATCTCATCAGATCTTTGAGGTCTTGAGTTCATGTTAGCATGCATTTCTAATTTTATCATAAGAGGCACTTCAGGGAATGTTTCTGTCACTTGACCCTTCAAAAATATATTCTTAGTCCTTCTTTTGCAAATTAATATACTTTTTTCTCTATAGTAAGTGTCTATAGTTGCCATATTATTTATTTCTAGCCTATTCATATTTAATCCAGAAATTTTAATAGAATATGCCCAGATATACTATTAATGCAATACAGCATTGATGCACTAACATTTCCAATGTATAACTATTATATTTACCCACCTTCAGAGCTTCACATTTTAGGGAATAGTGTTGCTTTTTAATTTTTCTGTTTCTTAGGGGTGGGAATGAGATTGGGAAGAACTCATTGGGAAGTACCTACCAGTGTTATTTACAAATATGGCTCTATTTTCTCTTTTAAAAAATCTTATTAAATCTCCTATAGCAGAGTGATCAGTAGACAAATCTATCTTATTTCCTTGACCTTTCACTTGCTTTCACAACTCAACACAGGGCTCTATAGGGTAAAGGAGTCACTTTATAACATAATAAAGTATAAAGGTCTTCTGCTTTTGTTGACATTAGATATAGCTTTACTTTATGTAACAAAAGAAAAAGTCTCAACACTGAAATTTAGATATAAATACATATTATCTTCTAACATATTTGGCAATATGGAGAAGGATAAAATATTTGAAGCCAAATAATATAGTACAGATTGGAAACACCTGACTCAAGGAAAATCTTAGTAAAAGCAAACAACTACGTATGATGGCTTAAACATGCAAATGTAAAGGAATGAATGGTATATTTTTCATTATAAGAAACCAACGAAATATAATTAAGCACTTTAGACCTGAGTGTCAATGCATTTGTATGTTCCCTTTGGGTTTTAATACGGAGCTGATGTTGTAAACAATATGTACATATTTATAAATAGCAAACATTAACTGACTTGCTTTGCAGAAAGTATCACCATAATGTTAGGTATAATTTTTATTAATTTAGGCTCATTATCTTAACAATTTCTCAGAGACTAATATTCTCCATGAAATGCTATGAGCCTACATCCTATTAAAATCAAAACCTTAAAGATTTTAACATATTGGCTGAGCAACACCACTCCAGATATTTATGTTATTCTTTCCCGTTGATAATCATACCCTCAGAAATTCCATATATAACGGAACAGTGTCCCAGAGCTTAGCTAAGCTCCGTGTTATTGCTGCCTTGGCAACCATTTTGTTTGACGAAGCAGACTTCAGAGAACATAAACTGACAAGTTTGTGCAAGCACAAGCCCTAGATAATAGCCTTCAGAGGCACAAGCAAATGTAAATTCCTCATGTGACTTTCCCAACATCCCTTGTAATCAACAAGCTCCTCTCCCTCCCAGTGCCTTCCCCTGTGCTCTCCTTAGATAAGAGCCCTGTGGCACTTAGCAAAACCCCATTCTTTTGGTTTGAACTGACAATCAGGCCTTACTCAGGAACCCCAAAGCCACCCAAGGACCCCAGTAAAGGCCTGTGCCTCACGTCCTGCCCCTTTCTCTGTCTGCACTTTGCCTTGACCTCCCCATGTGGCCCCTCAAGATATGGCGGCTACTTCCTCCAGAACCTGTGAATGATAAACTTCTCTATTTCAGCTTTACTTCTGGCCTGTTGTCGAACACTTGCTCACCATTCTGTACCCTATGCTCCACTTAACAACTGTTAATTTGACAGATTCATAACAAACATGTAGTAGTCAAATAAAGAATATTCTTTTATTCTCCAAATTTACTAATAAATTTAGTTTATGCAAAATATGAACATGTACATTTCTGGTTACCAAGATAAATTTTGTCAAAATATGTATATCGCTAAAGTGCAGTGTCCCTTCTTCTTGAAGCTATTTGCAATCTGTTTGAGATCAGCATTCCTTAAAAAAGCATTCATTAAGATTAACATATACTGCATGCATATAAAACACACACATATACTGCATGTAAAACATTGCATTTTGGAAGACTGAAATAAAAACATGATTATTTACTAATTTGTATGAATTTTCAAACTATGAAGAATTGAAGTTAATAAGAGAAATGAATTAAAATAAAACAAAATAAACTTGGGGTATAAGTAGTTACGTTAGTAAGAGGGGAAATATAATGTCTGAGAAAAAGAATAATAATCAATTGTAAATGTCTCAATAGAGTTGGCAACACTTGAGTTGAACAGAAAAAATATGAACAGGATGTGGTTAAACAAGTAAGTAGTGAGAAAGAAAAAAAAAGTGGCTCCTGATATCTGGGAACTGCTCTGACCATAACTGCTATGCCTTGGTGTTGTTAGAAAGTACTTGGCACTCACAGCTAGGATTTGGTGTTCTCTTGTTGAGTGTGGACAATCTCACAGAACCATGTCAACAAATTCACAATGTGCAATGTGATGAAGGGAGAGCAAAGCTAAGGTCTCAGATGAAAACAAAGTCACTGTTCAAACACCCGAAGATACCAAACATTCCCTTCTCCTTATCCCTTCCCCCTCTTTCCTGACAGCATGCACCCAGAGCAAATCCTGCTTTATGAACCAGTCCCAAAGTCACCTAACACAAGTCCAAATTCTATAAGTGTTTCTAATAACATATTCATTAGATTCCCCATAATTCCCTGTGGTGCATGTTCTCTCTTGCAGTGAGCTACACACCCAACTTTGAATACAGGTATTGTTCCAGTGTTCTTTTGTCCAGAAGAAGTTGGGAGCATATGGGTAATATTACTATAGGAGTTAGGATGCTTTTGCTTTCATGAAGAATATGGTATCACCAACTGCATCACTAAGGATTCTAAAAGCAACTGATGAACAGTCAAGGATTAGAAAAAGTTAAGGAAAGGATGATTTACTTGTGGATGGGAAGAGTAAAGAGAACAGACAAGGAATTGCAAGGCACTCAGGAATAGTAACATCAGAAAGCATTTACCGCCTCTAGACTTGAAAGGGCTAAGGAAGCTATTTCTGGTCTCTAGTACCAAGGATATAGGAACTGCCTATCTGAAGCTGTAGTCTTCAGTAGAGAAACGTAGTCATTGCTAAAACATTGTTAGGTGATAAAGGAGAAGGGTAAAAATACCCTAAACTCTCTTCTCTCATACATTGTAATCACTAGCAGTACTTTTCTTTGGCCAAACACAAGGGAAGACAAAAGCAAGAAATTATTGGCAGTTCCTTATGTAAATCATTAATTATCTGGGGCACACAAGAGTTTGGACAAGGTAGAGATTGTAGAGATAGGGTCTGGAAGGGTAAACAGAGAATACCCAGCAGTCTACCTATGAGGCGTATACAGAAGATGTTGATCTTTTCACCTATGTATAACTTCATGATAAAGTTCAGTGGCAGACCTGTTTTCATGAGTTTGTGACCAGTGCAGTCACATAAGGCACCGCACTCAGAAGGGGACTAGGCTTGGTTTAGTGCTTTGCTGTCACCATCTTACAGTTCTTCATCATTTTTTTCTTAGAACTTGTGCTTTGAAGGTGAAGTTCTATGGGGCATGGAGCATGCAAGTGACTGGCGAAGCCACACTTGATATGTCTGTCTGCCATTCCTTGCCACCACATTCTGCTCTTCCTTGTCACCCATTGCCACAGACATTTGTGATGTACCCCAAAGTATGGAATTCCAGTGGATCCACAACGTGTGGGAGTCGGCAAGACAAAGCAAGCATAACACAGGCATGTTACGTCTACAGTTAAGTACAACTATTTATAGCCTCAAGAGGCTCCACTTTCTGTTCAAGCAAGAACTTTCTTCAAAAACAAAAAGAAAGCAATGGCACTCTAAGAAACATATATGCCTAAGGAAACCTGTCATATCTTTTCTCACTCATGTCACTTCCATGACTAGCCAACTATGGTCACTGAAAATGATGACATAGAAGGAAGGGAAAGACAGAGTGAACCATAGATTTTTTTCTTTCAGTTCTTTCTTACTCATTAGTAAGATGAAGGGAGAGAGTGTGGGTAGAATGAGCACATACCAAGAAGTGAAATCAAAATGATTGAGTTAGTTTTGTGCAAAGTTTTGGTAAGAGCAAAATACAGATGCATGTACCAGCTATGAGACATGAATTGTGTCATTTTAGTGATTCCAAATACATGGTAAATGATGTTATATTTGCAATTAAAACTGGGATTGAAAAAAAAACTGGGATTGTATAAGAATAAATGGGAAAGGTCATGCTAAAAATTAAAAACATTTTCATTACATTAAATTACAAATAGAAAACACCAAGACAAATTAAGATAGAGACCATGGGAAAAAGGGAAAAGCTTTATATTTTGTTACTTTCAACAACACTTTTTTCCTATTGTATGAGGAAGGGGTCTCAAATTTTTATTTTATTTTTTTAAATTATGCACTAGTCTTCCAAAATTTTGTAGTAGCTACAAAAATATACAATTTCTCGATCAGCTTTCCTTGTGAACCTTGTGACCTCCTTCTCTCCCATGTTTGTAATATGACCATGGAAGCTCCAAGACTAAGTTCTTATTCAGAATTGACAAAACATATGAAGAGAAAGCTACCTTCTTCACATATGACTTTCTCTTTTATCAAGAGGAAAACTCAATTTCAGAAGTCTCCCACCTGCTGCTCGCAGAAGGTGATTCAAGTTCTAGTGAAAAGGAGGACAATAGTTTGAGGGCCTGGCACTGTTAATTTCTAAAGAGAGAGACTCTGAGAGCAAGAAAATAGCAAGGACAAATTATTTTGAGAAACTGGAAACAGTGTGTCCCACACCAATACCTATTAACTTACACAGACTAAAATAGCAAGTTGGCTGGTGATGTCTGCACTTTCTTTCAGTTTACTTTCCTTCCTTGCCAATTAATAACCACTACCCCTAGATTTAATTATTTATATATTAAAAAGATCATTGTTAAATGGCTTCCATAGCAGTAAATAAATTAGAACTTTATCCATCATATTTATAAATACATACAAGACATAAAGAGCAGAACTTTTCCTGAAAGTGCAGGCTTTTATAAGACTATCTTTCAGTTTTTATTACTTTCTAAATATTTTATTCATTATCTGACTTTATAAAAATACATCTTTTTTGGTTCACAATGTCTCATATCAGTGAACAAAAGCAAATGAGCTCATTGTTTTCCTTTCTTACACCTTCATCAAATTAAATATATGGTTTACTCTAAATTGCAAAATAATAGAGGGCATTGTGGATGTGTGTATGATACATTTTGAGACTTCAGGTGCTAGGTAATTTTATTACTTCATATTTGAAATAATGGTCAGATACTGCCATCTCCTGTTTACTAAATAAAGTTAAATACAAACACACACACACACACGCACACACATACACACACCTTTGTGCATGCACACACAGGCTCAGAGGGAGAAAGTCAGAATTAGGGACTTTGAGAACAACTCCAGGTTTTTTATTATGTGGACCTCTTTTGAGTTTTTGACTTTTCAGAAGCAGAAATGTGAAATTAATTCAAATCAGTAAGTTTTTCCAAAGAATCAGAGTTCACTTAAAACAATACAAAAACATCGATTATGTGGCCATGATATATAACACGAGTATTAAAGATGCAGACATTTTTCTTTCTGACAGAAAATTTAAAGATATGAATGTGTACCTCAAAAATATGTAGTCTGTTTACTTATGTGTCTTACACATTTATGGAAGCACTTAATAATTTCAATGACATTTAACATCCCTTGAATGTGTTCACCCTTGACTTTCTGTCACAACTGTTTGAAATTCTTTCTAGCCTTCCTCTAGTTGACCAGATTGCACTGCTTGTATTTTGTAGAATGCTACACACCTTGGACTCAGCAGAGCTTTCTTGTTAAATGCCAGTCCTTTTGTGCATCTTCTCTTCAGAACTGCATCTTATTCCGCAGTCTCACAGCCATTAGCGTACTTACTCCTTCTCATTCCCAGTCTTTGATATCAACATATATATTTAATTGAAAAAAAATCAAGGTCATTGCTTTATTTTATTGGCTGCCCCAAATTTCTCCTCTGACTATTCTACATTTTCTATCACTTATGTTTATTGAAAAATAGGAAAAATATTCATTCCAGATGATAAAGGTAATAACCTTGAGACGACAAGAGTGTTCTAGACAGAATTTTTTTTAATTAAAAAAATTTTTTTTGGGGCAGGGTTGCACGTGGCATGCAGGCTCGTAGTTCCCCGACAACCCATGCCCCCTGCAGTGGAAGTGCATTGTCCTAACCCTTGGACCACCAGGGAAGTCCTTAGACAGAATTATTTTTAAAACTGAGTTATTGGAAGAAAGTAGTAATTTTAAAAGCCAGAATTGACTAAAGAAAATGAAACAACTTTTTAAATTGAACTTAGTTGTTTTAGTTACAAGACTAAGAATTTCTAAGAATGTCATGGATACAGTATATCAGAACATGTTAGATGGCAAAAGACTATAACACAAGTCCATTTTTCCTAAAACCCAAACAGGAAAAAGCAGCTGAGGCTGGTAGGCTTTGGTTGTATCTGTACTACAGGGGAGAAGCAATTAGTCCTTGGAATCCCTAAATATAGAAAAAGGTCTTATCACATTGCTATTAATCTCAAGCACCATTTTATTAAAGTTGAGTGCATCCTCGTTAAACTGAAAATCTATGAGATAGGTAAATTCCCCATCTGAAGCACACTTCGTATGTCCTAGGAAATTCCTGCACAGCTGTGAGAAGCACCCATCCCCTGAACACACTGTGTGCTGTCCAGAAGATTTAAAAAGAATCGTCTCTAAAGCACCATTAGGGCTTGAGTTTAAAACACTGTAACATTGCTTCATATGCAATTATAGAACTAATAATTCATGAGCTTTTTCACGAATTCACAATACAAGAATAAAAATTGATTAATTAATTTTGATCGTTTGCCATAGAAAGCTTCATATTTTCCATATTTTCACTTCCGCTAGTCTGTCAACTATTATAGATTAGGGCCTTTGAACATACTGCATGATTTGCTCATCAGTCTTCAGAACCATTCTTCAAATGATATACATCAATCCACCCCCTTGCTTCTTATCTTCTTGAAAATATATGTTCACCTACCACTGTGCTTTCATTTATTGGGTTGGCTAAAACATTTGTTTCGGTTTTCCTGTAACATCTTATGGAAAAACCCGAACGAACATTTTGGCCAGCCCAATACACTGGCCAACCCAATACATTGTTTTCCTTTCAAATTACCATGAATCATGAAATATAATACTTTCTTTTATTGGTTTTAACCTACCTACGTACTCTTTTTGTTTATTTAAACTGAAGTTTCTTCTTATTGCCTAGCTCTTTGCTCAGTTTTGAAAAAATTCCAGTGGGAAAGATTAACAAAGATTTCCTCCAATCAATGTTCCTAATTTTCCTTCCTGGTACATAATCACTGTCTTATTTTTCTTGCTCTACTGTCTTTCTTTCTTTTTTTACTGATACATTTTGTTCCTCATGGTAATTGTATTTACTTATCAAATTTTATTTTGTTATTTTGACTTTTCTGCCAGTATCTCCCCTTTAATGAATATATACACTCTTCAATCTTTGACAAAAGTACCAATGTATGGTGTTGCAGAATCTATATATCATGATATTTATTTCTATACTTATAAGTACTGACCACCACACCAACACCAACAAAAAAACAACTAATCAACAAACAAAACAGCATCAACATGACCAGAAGAAAATAAAGATGTATTCTGGTCCAAGTTATGATCCCAACGCAACTCACCACTATTATCTATTACTGGACCTTGTGTTTCTGTCAATCTGAATTAACTGGTATTTTTTATATTCCATATTTTAATGTCTTTTTTTCTCTATGCTTAGATGTCATTTCTTTTTTTTTCTTTTTTTGGTCGTGCTGCGCAGCTTGTGGGATATTAGTTCCCCGACCAGGGATTGAACCCGGACCCTCAGCAATGAAAGTGTGGAGTCCTAACCACTGGACCACCAGGGAATTCCCAGATGTCATTTCAAATAAATATTTCTTCTTGAATCCCAAACCTAAGATTCTTGCTTTTTCTTGTTTTATCTTTGCTTCTTTTTATTTTATTCTCATTTATTTCCTGCATTTCTTCCTTTCCTCCATCCTTCTTTCACTTATTCATTAAATACTGAGTGACCATTTTTACTACCTATTCTAAGTGTATAAGATACAGCAATGATGAAAATGTAGAATGTTTCTGCCAGCACGAGTGTGGGGAAGACAGATAATTTAAAATATGCTAATAAATGTCATAATTTGATAAATTCTATGAGGGAAATAAATCTGGGTAAGATCTATAAACATTGGGAGCAAGGAGATTTTTGCTTTTTGTAAAGGGTGATTAAGGGAAAGCTAAAAGAAAACCTAAAATGTAAACACAGGCTTAAAACAAGTGATCACCCAAATGAGTTAGATATCTGAGCACGAGAATTTTAGACAGAGGAAATCTTTGGATGAAGATTCATTGGGGTTAAGATGGCCTCTATTCTGTCTCCCACATTGGGGGTAGAAAAAAATGGTACTGTGAGCTACTATTATTAATGTGAAATAAGTATAGTACCCAGGTGTGGCATGGATAAAAAGTAAAGATGCAACAGTTAGGATGGTTTAAACAATTTATTTCTCTCTCAGGTATGTGTCCAGGAAGCTTGTCCAACACTGGAAAAAGAAGTTCCCAGGCTCATGGACCCAAGATTTTTTTCTCTCCTGTTGCTCTACACTACCCTATGGATAGTCCCAAATGGCTGTTCCTGCTCTCACCATTGAAGGTCACTGTAGTGACGTTCAATGAATGGTACATTTTGTCCATTTTAGGCCATAATTTGGGCTGTACCCATTGTTTCTATTCTAATCCACATGAGGTCAGAATCTACATCTATGGCAATACCTGCAGAGAAGGCTGAGAAAAGTAGGTTTAGATAGGTGCCCAGGGGCCCATGGGAAACTTACAGAGATATGGAAAATGAGGATAACATATTCTGCGAGATGGTTACCAGTTCCTGTCACACTTTAGACCCAGTATGATTTTCTAATAAGAATAATTTTCTAACTAATTGTAATTATATTCTAAACATAGGACAGTATATTTGTTTACCATTTTGATTTTATGTATTCACAATCAGAGAATGTGAGCTGTAATAGTTGTTATTGATAATGATGTTTGTTTAATTTTTGCATATAAAAATTTACTCAGGTTTTATTTATGCCCTAATAAAAAACTAAATGTATACGAAAGGTCTGTGTACTGTGGAAGGTATATTGTCTCTTTATAGAAAATATGATTCACCTGAAATTATTAAATACAACATTCAATACACATGATTGAATAAATCAAAGATGGATATTTGCATTTGGAACATATTGGGTACTGTATTTGTTGAAATTATATATGTTTTAAGAATCATTTTATCATTTGCTATTAATATAAAAACTTTATTCTTATTCCTATCATCATAAACAAGGAGCAAATTAGGTAATAATCATATTTTACTTTATAAAATACTAATTTGCACAGAAATTTCATAATTACATTTTCCAATGAGTAAGGTTAATATTTTAGCAGTTAAATCAAGTTCTGCAGCCAAGATCCTGTTTTCCAAAACTTAATGTTTTGTTCATCCACATATTTCAATGTCATAAAATGAGAGAAAAAATCTTCAATTATTCTATCTCTTTATTTTGCAAGATAAAATAGAATTCAAATCCTGTGTATATCATACATGTTTCTGAAAACAGTGAAGGATAAATAAGATATGGTGTAAAATATTTGCAAAATAGTCCAAATTATTTATTCAAACACACTAATGTGCCTTTAAAGAGAAAACCTTCTACATACTAATTAAAGTATCTAAGTTTATAATTTGAGTTACTCAGCTTATTTGTTTCCTGAGTTCTTAATTCCCAGTGAAATACTTCGGAGGTATGTCATATGATTCAGTGACCTTTAAAATAAAATTGAAATATTTGATTTTACAACTTTTCTTTACTTCTCTCTCCTTCACTGCATGTAGTCTATAAACCCCAGTAGAATTAATTGCCTAATTACAGGGAATAAAAAAGAATGCCCTTTGAAAGATTTACATGTGTATTTCCTGCCGTAGAGATTTTACCTGAGTAGCTGACCTACACAGTTTGTACCCATTAAAGAAAGAAAATAAGCATCTACTTGGGAACATAATTTTAACCTGATAATAAGTGTAGCACAAATGCACAATAATTCTAAGTCATTTTGTATTCTAATAATTAAGTCTGGAACTGTTGTAATAGTTAATCCTTATCCATAACCATTTATCTTCTCAGAAATAAATCCCACCTTTATAGTTTTAATTGTTTTCTTGGTACAATTTAAATATGTAGCAGAAAATTAGGCAATAAGAAACATATTAGTAGTAGACATATCTATAGTACCGTGGAGAAAATTTTCCAGCCACAAGATTTGATGAATTTTACGAACAAGACTTACAAATAAAGTCCATGTAAATATACCTGGGAGACAATCCAAAAATGGGCAGAAGACCTAAATAGACATTTCTCCAAAGAAGATATACAGACTGCCAGCAAACACATGAAAGGATGCTTAACATCATTAGTCATTAGAGAAATGCAAATCAAAACTAGAATGAGGTATCACCTCACACCGGTCAGAATGGCCATCATCAAAAAATCTACAAACAATAAATGCTGGAGAGGGTAAGGAGAAAAGGGAGCCACCTTGCACTGTTGGTGGGAATGGAAATTGATACAGCCACTATGGAGAACAGTATGGAAGTTCCTTAAAAAACTAAAAACAGAACTACCATATGACCCATAAATCCCACTACTGGGCATATACCCTAAGAAAACCATAATTCAAAAAGAGTCATGCACCACAATGTTCATTGCAGCACTATTTACAATAGCCAGGATATGGAATCAACCTAAGTGTCCATCGACACTCAGGTTGATTCCATATATATATGGATTCCATATATATAAGGCACATATATACAATGGAATATTACTCAGCCATAAAAAGAAATGAAATTGAGTTATTTGTAGTGAGGTGGATGGACCTAGAGTCTGTCATACAGAGTGAAGTTAAGTCAGAAAGAGAAAAACAAATACCGTATGCTAACACATGTATATGGAATCTAAAAAAAATAAAGTGGTCATGAAGAACCTAGGGGCAGGACGGGAATAATGATGCAGACCTACTAGAGAATGGACTTGAGGACATGGAGAGGGGAAAGGGTAAGCTGGGACAAAGTGAGAGAGTGGCATGGACATATATACACTACCAAATGTAAAACCGATAGCTAGTGGGAAGCAGCCGCATAGCACAGGGAGATCAGCTCAGTGCTTTGTGACCACCTAGAGGGGTGGGATAGGGAGGGTGGGAGGGAGGGAGATGTAAGAGGGAAGAGATATGGGGATATATGTATATGTATAGCTGATTCACCTTGTTATAAAGCAGAAACTAACACACCATTGTAAAGCAATTATACTCCAATAAAGATGTTAAAAAAAAAAAAGTTTCTTAAAAAAAAAAAAGCTAAAAATAGAACTACCATACAACCCAGCAATCCCACTACTGGGCATATACCCTGAGAAAACTATAATTCAAAAAGAGTCATGTACCACAATGTTCATTGCAGCACTATTTACAATAGCCAGGACATGGAAACAACCTAAGCGTCCATCGACAGATGGATGGATAAAGAAGATGTGGCACATATATACAATGGAATATTACTCAGCCATAAAAAGAAATGAAACTGAGTTATTTGTAGTGAGGTGGATGGACCTAGAATCTGTCACACAGAGTGAAGTAAGTCAGAAAGAGAAAAACAAATACCGTATGCTAACACATACATATGGAATCCAAAAAAAAAAAAAGGTTCATTTGAAGAACCTAGCGGCAGGACAGGAATAAAGACACAGAGGTAGAGAATGGACTTGAGAACACAAGGAGGGGGAAGGGTAAGCTGGGACAAAGTGAGAGAGTGGCATTGACATATATACACTACTAAGTGTAAAATAGATAGCTAGTGGGAAGCAGCTGCATAGCACAGGGAGATCAGCTCGGTGCTTTGTGTCCACCTAGAGGGGTGGGATAGGGAGGGTGGGAGGGAGATGCAAGAAGGAGGGGATATGGGGGTATATGTATACGTATAGCTGATTCACTTTGTTATACAGCAGAAACTAACACAACATTGTAAAGCAATTATACTCTAATAAAGATGTTAAAAAAATGTATATATATATATACCTGGGAGAGATACATATGCCCTCTGATGAAGACATGTATTTTAATACAGGCTTCATATCTGCTTTATCTGTGGGTTAATCCTGTTGTCTTCTGGTGCCCATGGGTTCAGGATGTATGCTATATAGTCGTGTTAGTTGTACATAGGCACATCTACAAGCAGTATTAGAAAGCCAAAGATGTAAAAGCAAATAGATGAGATTATTTGAGCTGTCTTGTGATATAGGAAACTTCAAAAAAGGTGGCCACTTTTATCTGGAGTATTCATAGAAAACTTCACAGAAAAAACAAAATTTGAAGGTGATTTTAAAAAGAAAAAGAATATTCGTGAGTGCAAGTGAGGAATCAGTTAGGTTCAAAGTAGGCACTATGTCCAGTAAAGTTTCCTGACATGGCAAGAAAAAAAACAAAAAAACAAAAAACCTCTGTGTAAAATAAATCAGTATAAATAAAATAAGTTGGAACTATATTTTAAATGATTTGCTATTTTCTCAGATAAACATCACTTTCTTTGACCTTCTCCTTTCCCTATTCATGGAAGAAGCCTATTCTGTGTTCATTGTCACAAAGGAGGATTCATGAGAGGAAAGCAGAAATAAAAGGAAATCTCTTCCTACACCTTTGTGTTCCGAAAACAGTTGGTATTCAAGTAAATAAAGAAAATCAATCAAAATCCTTGTTGTCAGTGGATTTAATTAAGTTAGAAGTTCTCCCTCATCCATTAAGAAAAAAAAAAAAATAAAAGATTTTCTGTCCTCATGTGGGAGGAAATGAGGAAAGCAAGGCATAAGATTCTAAATACCATTAAGTCTAAAATGGAAGAAACTTATGTTTTTTGTTTTGACCTTGACTTCAGGATAGCAGCAATATCCAGATGAGTTTTGTGCACTTGAGGAATGAGGTAGGTCCTAGAGTGTGTACAGGAAGAAGGCAGTGGGAAAAGACCGCACAGTGAGTCTAGGCAGGCTGGACTTTTAAACCAGACTCGGAGATCCTCATGTCCTACCACGGCTCTCAATCAATGATTTGGTGACATCAAAATGTGGGACATAGGCTGACAATCAGACAGAATGGATGATGTTCATGGAAACCAGGGTGATTTTAGCAGCAATCGAAATGGGCTAAAACCTGAGAATCAGGCAAGAATGTAGAAACATCTGTATTGACAGCTATGAAGCACTACACCCACCCTTATTTCTGCAGTCTTTCATTGGCAATGTATTATCTTCTTAGAATTAAACCCAAATCTGGGGAAGGTGCTAGATTTGGGAAATCTCAAACCAACTCAGATTGTTTCCACTCTCTGATGGAATATAAATTAAATGTTGAAATATTAAAATATAAATTATATTGAGTTACTGAAAACAGTGAGAGTGAAACGTATTCCTTATAAAACAAAACATTTATTTTGCATTTAACATATTAATGAATATTTATACATAGGATATTTAGGAGAGAGAGCTTTGGAAAGTAAGGGGGAAACCATATTGCAGAAGTCCACAGATGTCAGACTACCGAGATTAGGCTTTAGTTCTTAGAGAGGATTTTGAGTTTTCAATATTGCATTGAAAGCAATGTTTAAAGAAAGTTAATATGGTGGGATACACTGGCAGTAATTGGTGGTAGAAATGGTAGAAATCTGGCAGGTAGAAATGAGAAGGGGAAGTAGACTTTGAGAGATAAAGTTTATAGATTGACACAATTTTGAGATGTGAAGGGTCTAATGTAAGGTGATAGCAATATGCAATACAAGGGAATAACTACATACTAAGTAATTTTTAAAAATGAAATTTAGGATTTGGTGATTGATTAGCTCCAAGGGCCATGGGGAGGAATGGAATTATGTGTGCTTAAAGTTTTCAGCTATGGGGACTGAAGAATGATAAAGCCACTGAATTACCGAGTCAAGTTAGAATTTTGTCGTAAGGAAAAGATGCCAGTGTAAGTCACGCCACTGTATGCCATTTGTAAAACAATCCCAGTAATAGTAGAAAATGTGACAGTGATACAAAGGGGATAGCTGATAGCTTAGACTAGAGATGGGTTAGGAAATATCTATATGTGCATTTCAAATGACTCAAAATGCTTTAAAAAAGAAAATGTGTCAGAAGACTATAACAGGCAGAAGATTGAGACTGGGTGGGAAAAAAAAAAGAAATAAATTAGAAACGAAGCACAAAAGAGAGGCTCCATGGTTCAGAAAATGTGCTAATCATTCTAAAGGGAAGCTTTTAAAACCAGGGTAGAAAATCAGGCATAAGGAAGCTATATATCAGAGATTATTAGCATTAGTACTACGTTAAGTGGTGTAAATTATTTTCCTAGGGTAAGAAATGGTAGATTTTATTTTGAAATAAGCAGAGGTATGCCAAAGTTGTGAGATACTAAAAAGACACTTACTTCTGTAACAAAATATAGTAAAACTGTTGTTTAAGAGAAGAGCATAGTAATCAGAAATTCAGCAAGAAATTAATTTGTGCCCTGGCACCATTTTTTCTGGTGCCCTTTTCCATTCAGGATTTTTAGTTACAAAGAATCTCTCAATTACTGTTTTCCTATTTTGTAAGTTTGTGGCCATTAAGGCAATCAATTTATTACACATATTTGCTGCCTTTTCATCTGCTTTCTACCCTGTCTTAATTGAATAATTTCTTCAAATGATGTGAAAGTGTAGGAATTTAAATGGTGTAAGGTTTTAAAAATGGTTAATGCTTGAACTTTCAACCATGGTTTCTGAAGAAGTGTTTTCAAATCAAACTAAACTAGAAACACAAAATATTGAATTAACATCTTTATTTTTTTGTTTCTGTGATTTCTTTAAGTAATCTCCCAGTTTCTGTGGGAGGGTAGGGGTCTAACTTAGGTAGGCACTTCACTCCAATTTGCAAAACTACTTCATATTATAAAGACATGAGGTTTCTTTTCCCTTTGAATAAATAAAATCTAACACAGAAAAAAATCCAAGTACCTAGTGAATTGTGGATAAACTGCCTGTGACTAATCATGCTGTCAAGTCCTCCTACTTGAGGACTAGTTATTATATTGAGACCATGTACTGGACAGGTTGTATGTGCTTGGCTATATAAGAGGGTGAGAGTTCTCTCTGACTTTGCAATCTGTTAGCAGTTTACCTAGGATGTACCTCACATTCTGGTTTAACACTTACTCAATAATTGTATAGTTTTCTTTCTCTTCTACCTTTGTGGAGAGATTTACTGGGTTGAGGGCGAAGATTTTGTTTTTAAGTATATTTTCTAAATAATATACATCATATATATAACATACACATATATATATATATTTTTCCTCCTATAGTAAGTACTTGGGAGTTTCAGGCACATTCTTTCTTCAAATAATCTCTGAGGGAGAAATGGAGAAAGGGGGTACTACAGTTCAAAAAATTATCTTTATTATGTGCAGGTGAGATATAGGAAAGATCTCTCATGATGAGGTCTCTCATTGTCTCATGACAAAGGCACTCATCTCTTCTCCACATCTCCATTCTAGCATCCCTCCTCAGCCTCCCATTTTCCATCTGCAGCTTGTGTTTCCTAGTATCAAGTAACTTCAATGATTTTCAGTGGTGCCAAACTTTTAGGGTTAAAAACAACAACAATAACAAGCGTAATGTGTATAGTTTTAAAAAGGTAATCTAATGTATTATGCACACACAAATAGTCACACATGAACACTCATTCATACTATTTTTGAAGATCTCTCCAAGAAACTGAAATAGTATTTTCCTACTCCTTTGTCTTTTGACACAGTCTTTACCATGCTTGTTGACCTTTTGGAATTATTAGAGATTCTCCATAAACAAAGGTATATGAGATTAAATTATATTTAACCATGTCTAGTGTAAGAGTTGAATGTCTGTTGGAGCTCTCTTGATGCTTTTTACAAAGGGGAGCTCAACAGACCCTTGGTCCTCCTTGTTTATGGTAGTTTTAGGTCTCCAGTTTTTCTTCGTATCTAAGCATTCAATTATCATTTAATTTCTAGAGACTACTCCGTAAATGCACAAAAAAGTATATTATTATTTAATATAAACAATGATGCAATACCATTACCCACACTTTATTGAATGCTTGCTATTTACCAGCACTAAGATAAGAATTTTACATTTTTTGCACAAACTGAATGGCCTTCACTGCCCAATGAATGGCATATCATTATGACTCTTCAGAAGTGTTAGTAGTTGTTGATTCAGAATCACGTGCCAGAGCCAAGGATTTCTATAGTCTGACTACAAAGCCTACACCTTTAACCACTACGCTTTAATAAAAATACTTCGGAATAAATGGCAGTGCTTGGAATAAACAAATTAGTTCCAGCCTTTGGCATTGCTATGGTCTCAATGTTTATGTCTCCCCAAAATTCATATGTTGAAATCTTAATCCCCCCCCCAAAATGATGATATTAGTAGATAGAACATTTGGGAGATGCTTATGTCATGAGAGTGTTATAGGATTATTCCCTTATAAAAGAGACTCCAGAAAGATCCCTAGCTCCATCCACCACATGAGGACATAAGAAGTCTGTGACCCAGAAGAGAACCCTCACCAGACCATGCCTGCACCCTCATCTCAGACTTCTAGCCTCTAGAACTGTGAGAAATAAGTTTGTCGTTTATAGCTACTCAGTCTGTGGTAGTTTGTTAGAGCAGCCCAAAAGGATGAATAGAGAGGCATGATGTAACACAAATTGGGGTGACTGACAGTTTTCTCCTTCAGCAAGGTGGCTCAAAACATTGAGAAGCAGCTATATGGTTAATATCGGTTATAGGAGACAACCAAAGGAAAATGATGGTAAAATCGTAACAATGGCTGGAATTTGAATACAAGGTCTAGTGACATTATGGAAAGTGAAAGTGGCAGAGAAGAGGCCAAGCACACTAATTTCATGGGTATATGAGAGATACTTTAATAAGCACAGGGAAGAAGGATAAAAGGATTTGAGCTTGCAAGCTTTTTTTAGTTTTGTGATTGAGGTATTGAGAAACAAATATATCTTTTTGCTTCTATTATTATCTTTCAAATAATCACCCAGATCACAATTGTTGTATATATGCTGTGTAAAATCCCACACCATATGCTACCTATTGAAATATTTACCTAAAAATCTGTTCACGTATGCTAGTTTTACTCCTCACTCAAAATTATAATCCTCATAGACAAAAAAACCTCTAGCTACCAGGAAATTACTTGTCTAATTTGCATTACAGTTAGGTAGTGTTAAATATACTGACACTTCAAGCAGAGGTTAGAGAAGGTAATAACAAGGTTAGTAATAGCCTCAAAATTTCAAAGAGTAAAATTTCCATTTAAGCTGTTTTGTAGGATGAGCAGGACTTTTTGAGGAAAATGATAGGAAAAGAGAGCATTTGATGCAGAGATCAGTCCATGAAACAATATGGAGATTTAGAGAAGAGCATTGCAGTTACAGGAACTGATGGTAGCTTGGAAATAGTAGAGATCACGTGGTGTGTTGAAGTTTTGTAAGAAATTCACTTAATGACATAAGTGTAGGCTTATTTAATACCTTAAAATTGTCTGAGGCATTGTGAATATTTCTGTAATGGGGAAGAATCAGAGAAGCATGTAAAACATTAAAAACATATATGAAATAGTTTAGCTAAAACAATATTGTGCATTTTTATTAACCAAAATAAAATTTTGTGATTTTATAAGATGTCAGCTTATATAAAGATTATGGAAATTTTCTTATAATAAATTTCCTCCTGTTATAATTTCTTATAATTAATATTGTCCAATAATCTCCCTCACCATGCAAACAATTACTCTGATGCCATTAGGATTTTTTCACCATTTCCCAAGTTCTGTGGGGAAAAACAAGCCAGAGTAATGGTCCCTGTACTTAATTTTTGTCTGACTATTCACCCTGAGTTACTCCTTTATGCTACAATAGAACGTGAATAATAATAAAGAAGATCACTCCAGGAAGATGTCAGCAAACCACAGTTCTAATGTAGCTGACTGAACCTCTTCAATGTGGTTGAAAATAATAAAGAAATATTGATCCAACCACCCCATTCTCAGTTCCCTGTTTTTTTCCCCCTTTGTAGATAAGTGTATTATACCTCATGATCAAGGTACTGAATTATCTATGGCATTTTGCAAAATGATTAATAAATAATAACACTAATCTCTTGTATGTAAAGCAACATATACTTCAGTAGGGACCCCATCTCCTTAGTGTGAATTAGAGAATCTGTATTTGAACCACATCTTTGGGGATCTGACATTATGCTATGTTCTACCTTGTGTATTAAGTCTAGTTTATTTTGTGTCCCTTTAGAGAATGTGTTATATTAGTACTAATCATCATCTTTCTCTCAGTTTGCTCATCTGAGGAATAATAAACAGCCAGAGGGCTGTCTTACTTTGTGACCTTGCTATGTTATCCTTGTAATTCTACTTGTTTTTGAGGATTCCATAGCAACTTATAAATAAATAATTTTATCTGTGAATGAATGAAGATATTAACTTCTTATTTTCCAGTGTTATGACATTTTTTTCTTGACTTACTTTACTGGTTCGGATTTACAGTACAATATTGAATAGAAATGGTAATGATGGATAATTTTGCTTTTTTTCCATTCATAAGAACAGGGTATTTAATATTTCAAATATTAACTATAATATAAATGGCAATTTTATTAGTGCTTTTTACCAAAATGATGAAATTCACTTCTGTTATGGATTGAATTATATCCCCCCAAATACATATGTTTAAGTCCTAAATCCCAGTACCTCAGAATGTGACCTTACTTGGGATAAGATCATTGAAGTTATAATTAGTTGTTAAGATGAGGTGATAATGGAATAGGGTGGCCCCTAATCCAATATAACTCATGTCTTTACAAAAAGGGAAATTTGGAGATAGATAGGGAAAACACATTATGAAGACTGGAGTTATGCTACCATAAGCCAAAGAACCACCAGAAGCTAAATGAGAGACCTGGAACAGATCTTCCCCTGGCACCTTCAGAGGGAACATGGCTCAGTTGATATTTTGATACCAGATTTCTGGCCAACAGAACTGGGAGGCAATAAATTTCTGTTGTTCTAAGTGTCTTAGTTTGTGGTAATTTTGTTATAGCAGCCCTGGGAAACTATTAGTATGATTTATATTCTTAGTTTTCTGAGACTTCTTTTAAAAAATCATGAATACCTAATTATTTTTATCTTCTGCCTATATTGAGATAGTATATGAGTGTTCCTCTTTGTGTTTTTAATGTGGTGAATACTATTGTTTGATTTTCTAATTTTAAACCAAGGTTGCATTCCTTAAATAAGCTTCACTTAGTCATGAAGTATTATAATTTGTTATACATTTTTGAATGAATGTCCCAATATTTATTTGAAGATTTTTACACTTATGTTCAAGTACAGTAGTGTTCAGTTTTTGTTTACTCGGTAATGTCTTTATAAGGTTTTACTATTGGAGTTTTCCTGGCTTCATAAAATGAGTTGGGAATTATCCTCATTATTGGTTTCCTGAGATTGTGTATTATTCTATTATTTCTTCCTATTATGTTTGATGGAATTTAGCAGTGAAGCAAGCTGGGCCTGAATATTTCTTTGAAAAAAGGTTGTTTTGAATTACAAATTCATTTTGTAATAGAGAACTATTCAAATTTTCTAATTTTTCTTCTGCTAGTTTAAGTAGTATATTACAAAGCTTTTTTGATCCTATTATGTTAAAATTATTGCCATTAAATAGCTTCTAATATTATTTTATTATTTTTTCTGTGCCTTTTCACATACTGATATTGCTATTTAGAATTTTCTGTGTTTTTTTTAATATCTGTATTCTAAAGAGAGAATTTTTAATTTTTTTTTTAAGTATTTGTTTATTTATTTATTTAAGGCTGTGGTGTGTCTTCGTTTCTGTGCGAGGGCTTTCTCTAGTTGTGGCAAGCAGGGGCCACTCTTCATCACGGTGCGCGGGCCTCTCACTATCGCGGCCTCTCTTGTTGCGGGGCACAGGCTCCAGACGCGCAGGCTCAGTAGTTGTGGCTCACGGGCCCAGTTGCTCTGCGGCATGTGGGATCTTCCCAGACCAGGGCTCGAACCCGTGTCCCCTGCATTGGCAGGCAGATTCTCAACAACTGCACCACCAGGGAAGCCCAGAATTTTAAATTTTTGTTAATTTTTTTCTATTTGCTTTCTCTCTTATTGTTTTCTACTTTTAGTTTTACTATTTCCTATCTTCTCTGTGATTACTTTTTTTTAGTTTCTTAATGTGAAAGATTATTGATAAATATTTCTTCTTTTGTATTATAGTTATTTAAAGATCTAAATATCCACATAAACATTGCTTTGGCAGCATCTTTAAATTTTGATATATTGCCTTGTTATCTTTAACTACATTGTAATATTTTCCAATTTTCTTTGAGTTTTCTTCTTTACTTCCATGAAAATGTATTAGCAGTGTGTTGCTTAATTTCTAAGTATTGAGAATTTTCAGATAACTTAGTGTAATTGATATGTTAATTCTATTAGAGTAGGAGAACAAACTACACATGATTTCAATCCTGTGAAATTTACTGAGCAATTTTATTACTCATAATGTGGACTACATTGCCAATATTGGTGAATATCCCATGCAAATGTGAAACATTTAGGACAGGCTGAGTTGTAGTGTTATTTAGATATTCTAAATTTTGTACTGATTTCTTCTTGCCTTATCAATTACTCATAGTCTCATGTTAACATATCCAAATATGATTGGATTTATCTATATTTCTCCCTTTAGTTCTATCAGTATTTCTTAAGACGTTTGCATCTATGTTTAAGTGGAAGATTATCCAGTTTTCTATTTTTATTAAATGTAAACACACAAAAATAACTCTGGTAATACTCCTACTCTTGAGGTTTACTTTGTCTGATCTTAATATAGCTTAATATTTTAATATATTAATATACCTTTCTTAAGCTGTTTTCCTTTTATCTCATTCAACTTTTATTTTTTATTTTCACCCTTTCTCTGTTTCAAACTTTATTTAAATTGTGTTTTTGTAAACAATGTATATTTGTATATAACATTGATATTTAATTAAAAATTAAGGAAAATTTTTAATTTCTCTACATTAATATAATTATTGGCATGGTACAATTTAAGTCAACCATCTTTTTGTTGGTTTTCTATTTATTATATCTATTCTTTTTTCCTCTTTTTCTCCTTTTATGTCTTCTTTGAGTTAGGATAGTAAGTAGGATATTACAAAGTCTTTCCCACTTTTTATTATTCTATTTTTTCTAGGTGTTTGTGTTTATCATTATTATTTACCCAAAGCTTTGTGTTTTGCTGAGCTTCTTGGATATGTATTATTGTCTTTCACTAACTTCCTAATTTTTAGGAATTATTCCCTCAAATAACTCTTCGGCTATGTTCTCTATCTTCACTCCTTATGGGGCTCTAATTTTACTTATGTTACACTGTCTGAATTGTCACAATTATCTTGAGGAAATCTTTAACTGTAGGTCAGTGTCTGTTAATGGCTTTACCTCTTGAATTTTGCCCACATTTTCCTGCTTTTTTATGAAAAGCCTACACAGTTACTTCTGTTTTTAGTCTGTGTGTACTACAGGGGTAGAAAGCTGTGTTGTTTATCTATTTTTGAGCTAGAGCTGGACTACACTGCAGCTTTATTTAAGTTCAATTTACCACTGGCTTCAAATATTTTCAAGTCAGGTTAAGGCTTTCTTTTTAGTAAGGCTTGGCATCTAAACTTACTAATTGACTTTATCGATGTCTGTATGTTTTACAATCCAAATACCAGCTTTTTAATCTGTAGGAGATGTTCGGTTTACAGCAAACCTATGAGATTTTGTTTTTACTGTGGTGTTCACTCTTCTTTCCTTCTTCACCTTCCATTTTCCCAAGTCCAAATTATCTCTTTATCCTACTGCCTTATGCCCAGTCTTCAGTGGGGTATCATAGTATACTAACAAAAAACCATGCACCAAATGGTGAGATTTCTGAGCTCTTTTTCTCTGCAGCAGCCTTGTCATTGCTGAAGGCTACCTATATGTCAGGGAATTTCTCTCATCTTCTTCACCTGCCTAGAGCCTTCAATATGCTGTTTATATGTACCTAGTAAAGGCCCCATGGGATAGGAATGGCGCCATGACTGGGGGACATTGGAATTACAGTTGGCCCTCTGTATCAGCAGGTTCCACACCCTAGGATAAAACCAACCACAAACCAAAAGTGTTCCCCCCAACAAAAAATTTTTTTTCAGAAAGTTCCAAAAAGCAAAACTTGAATTACCTGCATGCCAGCAACTATTTATATAACAATTATATTATATTAGATATTATAGGTAAGATGATTTAAAGTATATGGGAGGATATACATAGATTACATGCAAATATTATGTCATTTTATATAAGGGACTTGAGCATCCATAGGTTTTGATACCCACAGGGGATTCTGAAACTAATCTCCCATAGATATGGAGCAACAACTGTATTCTCTTCCACACCAATCCAAAGTTAAAGATTAAAATTCATTAACAATCCAACTGTTTTCTTCTTATTCTCTTTAATGGCAGTTTGTTCCTTCATCATGACCTTAGAGCTGAACACAACCTTGGGTCCCCTCTTTCTTAGAAAGGAACTTATCCATTATTTCGCCTTTGTTATGAATAAACAATTATCTCTTAAGCCTTTCTCTATCCTAATATGTGGAAGTGCCTTAATTTAACTTTGTATGCACGAAATGTTTTTGTGCCAGAAATCTATATATAAAAAATTATCTAGCTATAAGATAATATGCTCAACATATTATTAAACATTTTTCTAAATGCTGTCAATGCTTGCTTCACATATATGTTACTCTCTGCACATGCTGTTCTAACAAAAGACTGGAGTGAGTTTTACAGTAGCAAGACAAATCAAAATATTCTAAATATTCTTAGATCATCAGTATCTCTAATCTTTCAGTAAGGTAGAATGACATATGAGATTCTTCTTTGTCCCTCTACTTATAAAATTATCTTTATATTTGGGCTATATATGTACCCTGATATCGTTATGGAACTAGAATAACTTCTTGTGAACATATGGGAGCATGGAACACCTTGAAAATCTTTGCAATAGTCTCTATTGCAAAGTGGTAAAGAAAAGAGCCTGGGAATGTTTAATCCACATATGCATATGTCTCATACTCTATATTTGCTCTTTTTTAATTTCTGCAGGGCACCTTTCACCACTTCCTTCATTTACGATGGTTATGCTTCTCTTCAAACTTTTGCAAAAAAAGCAGTATACACACTTTTCCTTTTGCTACTCTCCTGGGATACATATTTGATTAGAGCAGATATTTTATATAATATTTTGTGATCAGTTCCAAGAAAAATATACTGTATGCATATATTTTATGAGCAACAAGATTAGTCATAAAATATAGGCTACTACATCATACCCTTGGAAATTACAGCAAGCAGATATAATAAGGTCTTTATCTAAATAGTCAAAACAATTCCTTTGTCATTTTTATTTTGCATTGGAAATTTGGGGGTATGGAGGGATTTAAAAGAATGAACTGAAATAAATGGCTCATGAAACAGTAAATCAGGTTGTTTCTGTGCTGATTGAACAACTAGAGCAACCTGATCTACTGCTGAGTTATTAGAAGTTATTTTGAGAAAGAAAGAGGGGGAGAGAGAGAAATAATGAACTATTTTATTTAAATTTTCACAGCTGTCATGAAAAATAGATAAATTATGGCCATAGAATAATCTGTTCTTCAGTAGAATTTTATTATAAATAATCCCACTTTATGATAGAAAGCCCAAGGCTGTTAAAAAATTACTTATTTGGTGAACTCATATAAAATGAGCTAAGGGTAGTTAAATGAATATTTAAATATCAATATAATTCTTACTCCATTGTTAAATTATATGATACTTCAGGTTTTTCCTTTAGATTTTAGTAAGATATAACATCGAATGAATTTATACAACAAGAACAAGTATCATCAAATGACTTTTGCCATACAATACTCATCTTGTTTCCTTATATATTTGACTATAAATCACTGACAACCTCAACGCTTCTAGCAATAAGACAAGACGTGACAGAAAAAGATTGAAGTCTTAAAGGGGGTGATCAGATGCCTTTGAAAAACAGACACTTAAAGAGCTTGAGGAGGCTTTAAATGAATGAAGGCTATAAGAAAACTGTCAGTGATAGAAAGCAGACTATTAGATATCGAAAGGTTAGGTTGCTCAGGAAAGAGAACTGGTGAGGCTGCAGGTGACATTCATTCCTGAAAATCAGTGATGTCCTTGAAGACGCATTGTGACTGTTTTACCCATGGAGATCAGGATGCCTGGTCACGACCATTCTGGTAATTCATCACTATAGCAAGGGCACCAATCTCAGAGTAACATCAGTGTGGATAATTCAAGCACAAATAAAAAATTGTGGCATGTTGTAGTGTTAGACACTTAGAAAATATTAGGATTTTTCTCGTTCAATGAATAAATGAATTATAATTTTTTTTGATATGCAAAACTTCTGTGAGAGGCAGGATGGTCATATTTAAAGGTTTTTTGTCCCTCCACAATTTAGCATTTGACAGTGATACAGGAGGGGGTGGAGCTGTGATTTTTATTTGGCAAGGATGTAATAGATTATTTGAGTTTTAAACTAACTACCAGAATGTAAACATCTTAATAAGGTAGAAATATACAAATTATCTTACCTTCCAAACAATCGGGGTTTAATCAGTACTTATACTTCTTTGTGGTTTTACAAAAAACATTTTTTACTGGGGGATATCATATCATAAATTCTTCTTTAAAATATTTGTGAGTGTTAAAATATTACAGAATGAAACTCTCATTTATATAAGAAAAGACTTCTAATTAACCAGGGCCCTTAAACATACAAGAGAGTCTGTATTAAAAAAAATCAACATTGGGCAAAAACCTCATAAGAAACAAGTTTTAGCAACTTCATTAATCACAGCCATGCTAAGATCCAATGTCACCTCTAGAGCACTTACTTTGGGAAATATTTCTTATATTGTTACTATATGTACAAGTCATAGCTACGTGTTATATTCAAAATATCTTTGTTGGGAGTGGGATGGAGGAAAGAAAACCAAACACAAAGGGACAAAGGGGAACTTTTGGAGGTGACAAATATGTTTATTACCTAGATTGTGGTGATGATAACATGTGGATACATATTTCCAAAATCACCAAATTGTGTATACTAATTATGTGCAGTTGATTTTATACCAATTATACCTGAATAAAGCTAGAGTGGAAAGTATCCTTCCTGGGGCAGCAAAGCCTATTTCAAAAATAATGCATCATTTTAAAAAAAATTTAAACATTCTTTCACATATGTCACAAAGAGATAGTAATTCAAGAAATTATAAAGTTTATTCGAAAATATAAATTTAAAAAATCTATTTCAATTGCTAATGACTGTGTACTGTTCATATATAATCCATGATCACAGAATTTATTTAATAATTAATATTGGACTGTAAAGGTTTTTGAAAAATCACATGAATTTTAAAGTAAGAAGCAATTACACTCCAATAAAAATCTATTAAGAAAATAAAAGAAAATAAATTAGCAATTGCTATAACATAAAGATAGATGGATTCTAAATTGTAGCAATGACCACCTTGAAATATATTATGAAATCTTTGGTATTGTCTTTGATCTTCAACCGTGCAATTTCTCCTTTAAATATGGCCAACTGTATTTCCTTAACGATGCTCTCTTAACTATATTACCTTTATCAAAACTATAGTTTGAAGATGAGGGCATCATTTAATAAAACATTATTGTGACATTTGCTTGACATGTTAAATATTTTATTTATTTATTTTATCCTGACAGTAAACATGAGGTCTCTGGATCAAAAGCATGTCAATTGTTTACTTGCATCAGATCTTAGTGACAGTTCCACATGCTCCAGTTTCCTCCTTGGAGAACACACTGAGTCAAATGTCACTGGTACATGCAAAATGTGGGTTTGCCTCATGGTAAGGAAACTCTGTAATCACGAATCTCAAAGCTTACCTAGGGTAGGCTTGCACAACTTCCCTCTTCCCCTCAGGAGGAAAGAGACCTTATCTTACTAAGATAAAAATCCTTTCAGTGGCTAAGAGGTGAAAATCTCTAAATTCATTACCATTTGGAATGTAAACCTGTGGCTCCAGGGGAGATAAAACTGTAAACCACTAGAGAGAAGGACATAATCTCTAACTTCCAAGTTACTCACTCATCTCTTGGTTGTCAGAGATTTTTGCTTAGAAAGTTCAGACCATGAAGAAACGTAAAACTAGTCAGGGAACATTGCTTCCTGGCACTGCTTTTATGCATGAGAGAGTAACACTGTCCTAATGTTACCCACACAAAATAAACAAGTAGTAAAATAGACAAAATATAGAAAACATGTTTTTGATCTGGAACAAAAGGCAGCAGAAAAAGAGAACAAATCAGGTGACTCCTACCATCACCCAGGCCTTGTGGTTGTATGTAATATATGGACTCCAGTTCAGGAAGGGAGACAGCAGAACAGGGCCCAGCAATTTCACTCAGTTGATGAAACAGATATCAGAGTTGAAAAAGCTAATGGAACTATAATTTATGGAGTAGAGCGACTTGGTTGAAGCAATTCCCAGGGAGGAATTCTGGAAATATGAATGAATCCTCTTGGAGTTTTTAGTTGACTACCTGTCTGAGTATGCACTGTGAGGCCTGGAAAGAACATCTTCCAGGGGAAGAAAAATTACTAGGGAGTTTCAAGTCAAAAAATTCCAAGAGGTCACAAAAAAGATAGTCAGTAAAGAAAGAGCCCTTTTAAATACATAGAGCATTTATCAGAGATTCCCAAACAGCCATGCCTAAGAAGTGTGGTTAATTAATTTGAGAGCAAAAGCTGTTCTACACCTATTCTAAGAGAGCTTACAAATAAACATTTAAAGGTTCAAACTGATCTTCAAACTGATTTATTCTAATTTATGAGAATAAATTTCAATATTCTTTAAAAGAATATGACAAAACCCAACACTTAACACTGTACAATTCACAACATCTGATACCCAAAACAAATAAACAAGCAGAAAACTATGACACATAATCAGGAGAAAAGAAGTCGATAGGAACATAAACAGAAATGGTAAAGAAAGCAAACAAGTATGTTAAAACAGCTATGGAATATATATATATATATATATATATATATATATATATATATATATATATATACACATACATATATATACATATATGCTACATATACTCATACATATTTACTCAATATGTAAAATAATACATAAATGTAATGAAAAGAGAAAAGAAGGATATAAAAAAGCTCCAAATATAAATTCTGGAAGTAAATAGTACACCTGAAATTTAAGAGCACTTCAGGAACTATTGAAGAAAACATAAAATATATAGAATTTTTATATATTTTATTATATATTTATAGAATACATAAAATATATAAAATGAAGCACAAGAGAAAGAGAGGAAAAAAGGCTGAAAAATTAACCACACCCACTTTAACAAGTGGGACAATATCAAGCAATCAAATATATACATTACTTGAATATAAGAGAAGCGGGTACACAAAATAGTGAAGTAAAAATCACTGAACATTTTTCAAATTTGATGAAAAGTCTAAATTCAGAGAGCCAAGAATCTCAACAAACCCAGACCAAGATAAACATATAGAACACCACACCAAAGCATACAAAATCAAATTATTGAAAGCCAATACTAAAAAGAAAATCTTAAAACAGCCAGAGGTGAAAAACGCATTAGGTACAGAGAAATAAATATAAGAATGAAAGCATGCTTCTTATCTGAAATGATGTGGGCAAAAATAGAATGCAATGAGATCCTTTTATAATGCCAGAGAAAACCACTTTCAACATCTAACTCTGTACCCAGACAGATATCTTTCAAAAATATAAGCAGTAAAAACTTTTCAAACAGATAAAATGGAGAACATACATTGCCAGCAGACTTATATGAGCACAAATTATCATTAATCACGAGTGACAGATCACTTTCCCCTACCACTGGGAAGATGACCAGAATGTCCGTTCTGTTCAGCATTGTACTGGATGCCCCAGCCAGTACCATGAAGCAAGTAAAAGAAGTAAAAGAGAAAAAGATTGAAAAGAAAGAAACAAAACTGCCTTCATTTGCAGAGAGCGGGATTATTTACATTTTAAAAAATCCAATAAAGCTACAGAAACACTACCAGAAGTAATAAATTTAGTGTTTTGCAAAATACAAGGTCAATAATTCATATCACTTATATTTCTATATTTCAGTAGAAAAGAATTGAACATTTAAAAATGTAAAAGTATATATTATTTATGATTGCAACCAAAAACATGAACTACATAGAGGTAAAATTAGCAAGATATTTCAACTAAAATATAAACATTTAATAAAGCACTGATGAGATAAATGAAAAAACAAAATAGAATGGTGATTGTCAGGGGCTGGAGGAGAGGGAAACGTGGACTTGCTGTTCAATAGGTATAAAGTTTCAGTTATACAAGAAGAATAGCGTCTTGGTTGGCTCTGGCTGCTCTAACAAAATACTATAGACTAGGTGGCTTAAACAACAGAAATTTTTTTCTCACAGTTCTGAAGCCTGGTAAGTCAAAGATCATGGTGTTGGCCGATCAGTGTCTGATGAGAGGTCTCATCCTGGCTTGCAGAATGCTGCCTTTTTGCTATGTCCTCACATGGTGGAGAGAGATAACCTCTCTCACTTCTGTTATGGTAAGGGCACTTATCCAGTACATGACAGCTCCACCCTCATGACCTAATTAGCTGCAAAAAGCCCTATCTCCAAA
The DNA here is from genome assembly GCF_028021215.1 of Eschrichtius robustus. NCBI lineage: Eukaryota > Metazoa > Chordata > Mammalia > Artiodactyla > Eschrichtiidae > Eschrichtius > Eschrichtius robustus. The sequence continues at coordinate 125,247,840 of NC_090829.1, forward strand.
TACCATCACATGGAGGGGATTAAGACTTCAATTTATGAACTTTGGGTGGATACAAACATTAGTCTATAGCAAATAATTTCTAGAGATCTGCTGTATAATATTACAGCCTCTGGTTAATAAGGCTTCACTATGTACTTAAAAATTAAGAGCATAGAACTCATGTTAAGTCTTCTTACAGGAAAGAACGAAGGAAACAAGGAAGGGGAAAAGGAGGGAAGGAATGAAAGAAGGAAGGAAGGAACAAAGGAAGGAAAAAGAAAGAAGAGAGATGGAGAGAAGGAGGGTTTAATCTCATTAAGTAAAATTTGTGTTACTAAGGAAATAAGTGAATATACATATATAATGTATGCTAGCTAGTACAAAATCAGATTTAATAAATAAAACTTTTCTGATGTAAGTATAAATAGGAACTATTATTTTCTCTGTTTCTTTCTGCTTTCATCTACTCTTGCAGACACAAAAATTCAAATTTTGTGTACCAGCTTGAGCTATGGTCTTCTTCCCATGACTTCTAGGAGAGCTATAGAAAACTGTAAAATCTGAGAAACTTGTACGTAAAATAGAATAAATGGATAATTATTAGAATTTTGTTCCATGCTTTATAATGAAAAGGAGCGCAAGAAGAACTCCTTAATGATATGATTAAATGGAAACCAATTGAAACACAAAAATATACATATCTAAACAATTGCTTCTATATGCAATGGATTTAATGGATTAAGATGAGTTGGATACATTTTGGAGTTCTGATTTATTCTATGATATATTTATTAAAAATCTAATATTTATTGGATAATTTAAAATGCATATTGGCATTGATAATGATCTGAAGAAATACATTAATTCATATGTAGTATTTAATTAATATGCATATACACTTGATCTACTAAAGGAGAAATTTCATTATTACTATATTCATTCAAATAAGGCTTATGTTCAATACTTTATTATGTTAATTAATATGGAGACAAAATCCTCTGTATATAATTTCCAGGGTAGCTAATTCCTACTCACAATCTCAGGAGGTCTTGAGAGGCCTCAAAGGTTACCACAATTATCACATATGTCAGGCTTCACACATTTATATGATTAAATTGACATGAAAAGACTTTATAAACCTTTCTACAACTAGTATTCAATGGACATTTATTATTTATATAGTTAAATTTGTTCTACAGTAAATAAATGGCAATAAACTCTTGAAACATATTTTTCACTTCACCTATTTTCATAATGAATAATATCTATTTGTAGACATTATTATCAAAGTACAATTTTGATATATTATTAACCTTTTTACAAGTTTACATGTTTAATGTAAATAAGTTAGTAAACATAGAATCATAAGTGTAGATCCATTCCAACTCTGCAGAAATATGCATTATTTTGCTTCTGTACAAAGTTTTTATTTTTTAAGATAAAAATATAACTAAAATGGGTTATAGAGTATAAATAAAAAAATATATATAATGAAAACAAAAAACAACCAGTTAGCAGAAGGAAAGAAATCATAAAGATCAGATCAGAAATAAATGAAAAAGAAAGGAAGGAAACAATAGCAAAGATCAATAAAACTAAACGCTGGTTCTTTGAGAAGATAAAGAAAATTGATAAACCATTAGCTAGACTCATCAAGAAAAAAGGGAGAACACTCAAATCAATAGAATTAGGAATGAAAAAGGAGAAGTAACAACTGACACTGCAGAAATACAAAGGATCATGAGAGATTACTACAAGCAATTACATGCGAATAAAATGGACAACCTGGGAGAAATGGACAAATCTTAGAAAAGCACAACCTTCTGAGACTGAACCAGGAAGAAATAGAAAATATAAACAGACAATCACAAGCACTGAAATTGAGACTGTGATTAAAAACCTTACAACAAACAAAAGCTCAGGATCAGATGGCTTCACAGGCAAATTCTATCAAACATTTAGAGAAGAGCTAACACCTATCCTTCTCAAACTCTTCCAAAATATAGCAGAGGGAGGAACACCCCCAAACTCATTCTATGAGGCCAGCATCACCCTGATACCAAAACCAGACAAAGATCTCACAATGAAAGAAAACTACGGGCCAATATCACTGATGAACCTAGGTACAAAAATCCTCAACAAAACACTAGCAAACAGAATCCAACAGCACATTAAAAGGAGCATACGCCATGATCAAGTGGGGTTTATCCCAGGAATGCAAGGATTCTTCAATATATACAAATAAATCAATGTGATAAACCATATCAACAAACTGAAGGTGAAAAACCATATGATCATCTCAATAGACGCAGAAAAAGCTTTTGACAAATTTCAACACCTGTTTATGATAAAAACCCTCCAGAAAGTAGGCATAGAGGGAAACTATCTCAACATAATAAAGGCCATATAGGACAAACCCACAGCCAACATCATTTTCAATGGTGAAAAACTGAAACCATTTCCTCTAAGATCAGGAACAAGACACCATTATCCACTCTCACCACTATTATTCAACATAGTGTTGGAAGTTTTAGCCACAGGAATCAGAGAAGAAAAAGAAATAAAAGGAATTCAAATCAGAAAAGAAGAAGTAAAACTGTCACTGTTTGCAGCTGACATGATACTACACATAGAGAATCCTAAAGATGCTACCAGAAAACTACTAGAGCTAATCAATTATTTTGGTAAAGTAGCAGGATACAAAATTAATGCACAGAAATCTCTTGCATTCCTATACACTAATGATGAAAAATCTGAAGGAGAAATTAAGGAAACACTCCCATTTACCATCACAACAAAAAGAATAAAATACCTAGGAATAAACCTACCTAAGGAGAAAAAAGACCTGTATGCAAAAAACTATAAGACACTGATGAAAGAAATTAAAGATGATATGAACAGATGGAGAGATATACAATGTTCGTGGATGGGAAGAATCAACGTTGTGAAAATGACTATACTACCCAAAGAAATCTACAGGTTCAATGCAATCCCTATCAAACTACCAATGGCATTTTTCACAAACTAGAACAAAATATTTCACAATTTGTATGGAAACACAAATGACCCCGAATAGCTAAAGCAATCTTGAGAAAGAAAAATGGAGCTGGAGGAATCAGGCTCCCAGGCTTCAGACTCTACTACAAAGCTACAGTAACCAAGATAGTATGGTACTGGCAGAAAAACAGAAATATAGATTAATGGAACAGGATAGAAAGCCCAGAGATAAACCCACACACATATGGTCACCTTATCTTTGATAAAGGAGGCACGAATAAACAATGGAGAAAAGATAGCCTCTTCAATAAGTGGTGCTGGGGAGACTGGACAGCTACATATAAAAGAATGAAATTAGAACACTCCCTAACACCATACACAAAACTAAAATGGATTAAACAGCTAAATGTAAGGCCAGACACTATCAAACTCTTAGAGGAAAACATAGGCAGAACACTCTATGACATAATCACAGCAAGATCCTTTTTGACCCATCTCCTAGAGAAATGGAAATGAAAACAAAAATAACCAAATGGGACCTAATGAAACTTAAAAGCTTTTGCATAGCAAAGGAAACCATAAATAAGATGTAAAGACAACCCTCAGAATGGGAGAAAATATTTGCAAGTGAAGCAACTGACAAAGGATTAATCTCCAAAAGTTACAAGCAGCTCATGCAGCTCAATATCAAAAAACAAACAACCCAATCCAAAAATGGGCAGAAAACCTAAATAGACCTTTCTCCAAAGAAGATATACAGATTGCCAACAAACACATGATAGGATGCTCAACATCACTAATCATTAGAGAAATGCAAATCAAAAGTACAATGAGGTATCACCTCACACCATTCAGAATGGCCATCATCAAAAAATCTATAAACAATAAGTGCTGGAGAGGGTGTGGAGAAAAGGGAACCCTCTTGCACTGTTGGTGGGAATGTAAATTGATACAGCCACTATGGAAAACAGTATGGAAGTTCCTTAAAAAACTAAAAATAGAACTACCATACGACCGAGAAATCCCACTCCTGCGCATATGCCCTGAGAAAACCATAATTCAAAAAGAGTCATGTACCACAATGTTCATTGCAGCTGTATTTACAATAACCAGGACATGGAAGCAACCTAAGTGTCCATTGACAGATGAATGAATAAAGATGTGGCACATATATACAATGGAATATTACTCAGCCATAAAAAGAAATGAAATTGAGTTATTTATAGTGAGTTGGATGGACCTAGAGTCTGTCATACAGAGTGAAGTAAGTCAGAAAGAGAAAAACAAATACCGTATGCTAACACATGTATATGGAATCTAAAAAAAAAAAAAAAGAAAAGAAAAGATGGTTCCGAAGAACCTAGGGGCAGGACAGGAATAAATACGCAGATGTAGAGAATGGACTTGAGGACATGGGGAGGGGGAAGTGTAAGCTGGAACAATGTGGGAGAGTGGCATGGACTTATATACACTACCAAATGTAAAATAGATAGCTAGTGGGAAGCAGCCGCATAGCACAGGGAGATCATCTCGGTGTTTTGTGACCACCTAGAGGGGTGGGATAGGGAGGGTGGGAGGGAGGGAGATGTAAGAGGGAAGAGATATGGGGATATATGTATATGTATAGCTGATTCACCTTGTTATAAAGCAGAAACTAACACATCATTGTAAAGCAATTATACTCCAATAAAGATGTTTAAAATATATATATATATATATAAATATATATAGAATAACAGTGATTATGATGTGTTCTTATGTAATATGCTTATAATCTAATAATATTTGGGGTTTTGACTAAAGAATATATCATTGCTTTATTCCATGTGAATTAATATTCTATAAATTTTTATGTGAATTAGTATAGAAGCATGCTTAATGGTTATTTTCCATTTCATGGAAATTCCATTTATGGAAATCATTGATGACTTTTAAAATTCCAAATTGTTGTATATCCAGGCAGCATCAAATTATTCACTGCTATGGATAATATTGTAATGAACATCTTTAGAGTTAAATTATTGCACACTTTCATAATTATACATTGGAATACATTTCTAGAAATTTGACTCCGTGTCAATGATTATCTTTATTACAATGTGTTTTAAAATAGCCTACCAGCAATGTTATTTGACTTCAACCAGCAGCAATACCATTTGAAAGTTTCCAATACCTTATTTCTTTGTAACACTTCAGAATAAAGTCATCTTATTTGAAAGATACATCTAGCAATTGTAAGAAATAACATTTTCAAGCAGATGTCTATATATGCTGAAATATGTATTAGTTTCCATTGGTTTCATGTCCATAAATATTGAAAACATCAAAAGCAACATGCAATTAATCTTGCCCTTTTTAGCAGAGTTACAGCAAAGTATTTGGGGAAAAGAGCCAGGGAAAAGTAATTAAATACTAAATGATATCACCTTTGAAACAATGAATTATTTCAACTGACTTTTCTACTCTCCTCAGAATACTGAAGTATTGAATACCTTCTTATTAACAAGTCTTTCCAATAAAACAATTCTATTCATATTTTTGGATGAAGAGACATTTTTTTCTATAAAACTTAAATATCTAAAATATAGACTGAAACAAAGTAGATATTTTAATATATAATGTTTAAAATGCCTAAATTTCTGTTTATAAATTAGGAAACACATTATATGTCTATATATCTACATATATCTCTATATAGCTATATTACCTGAACAGTAAAATCCTGAACAATAAAATTGTTGCATTATCAATAGTTTCTCTCATAGCCCGGAAACATAAAATAGAAAATTTGAAGAATCTTATAGAAAAACTCAAAATAAAAAAAATGTGATAATACAAATATATAACAGTACTCAACTTGTTTTGCAAGTAAAGTATTTTATTCTTTCCAACTCAAAATTTAAAAGAATAAATTGAAATCCTAACTATTGTTATAAAATAAGAAAGGATATACTACCATCTAGTGGTTAATGGGGTTACTCGGGGGTAATATTTCACCTGCACGTATTCTTAGAAACTGTAGCTCAAGGGAAGCTGGTGGCTGAACATCTTGCAGTTAAACAACTTTACTAAATATTTATCAAAAATGAGTTGATTATTAAACATATTATTAACCATTTTATATTTTCTTGCTTTCACCTTAGAAGTTTGAGTACTTTTGTTATAAGAATATGAATGGTGAAGAGGGAAGATATGGCAGTACAAAATAATAAAATAATATCTCAATATCTTAATAACTTAAGAAGCCAGTGAAGAGGAAAGTGAATACTGCTGTAGAGATTGTAGTTACTAACTTTTAGAGACCATTAAATTTACAAATGCTACATCTAGACTATCTATTGAGTAAAGAAATAAATTTAGATATTTTATTACGTATTGGTGGAAATTGAAAATAGCTATATTATAATAATAATAAAATTTAATATTAAAGATACAATTAATCCTTCAAAGGAAAATATTTTAAAGACCATTAAGGACAAAATATTTGGGGAAAAAAGAAACAAATTGGGAAATACTTTCAAGGAATCGATTGACATCTATATTGAGTTCTCTAATTGTGGATCTTTTCCACCTTTCCTCTTTTGCCCTTGTTACTGCTTGTGTGTGAGTATGTGTGTGAAAGTGTTCATTTTGTTTTCTATAATAATGAATAATTATTTTATTATAGGATGTCTTCAATTCGAAATTTCTAAGCCATACATGTAAGTACCATATGTGGAATGATTATCCTTTTTAAAATCAAATGAATATCAAGTCATTTAACTAAAATTATTAATTTAACTAAATATTTAAATTACATTTTTACCATTTAGTCATGGGCTCCATTCAGTAATCCATGATTATTCAATTTGAATCATATAATCCTGCAGGTGAGAGATGATGAGGATTTTTGATAAAGAATCCTTTATACAATAACTATTTTATCAAGAATCAGTATTGTGCTACAAAACCCTGGAATACAAAAGTCTTGTTCATTAGCAAACTCTAGCATTTAACCAGTTACCAGTGCATTAGTATAAGAAAACAAGAAGTCAAAGACACATTCATTCATTTTTTTCGTTCATTCACCAAATACATGATGACTACATTTTAAGGGCTATCCAATGTGCTAAAATATGGGGACACTGCAGTGAAAAACTGAATTTAACTGTCACAGTCTCTGTTCTTAAGGAATTACTTCTTTTTGGAAACCATAGTCACACATAAGAAAAAAGTAAATTTAAAACGGAAAGACTTGAACTTGGGAAAAGAGACAATCATGAAATAGCCAGGCAACATGGATCCTAGACATCAAGAAAGCATTCAGGTTAAAAAAAAAAAAAAGGGTTTGCTATGTTTCAGGTACTGTCAAGAGAGAAGGGTAGCATAGGTGAGTGAGCAAATGTTAAGAGAAAAGAACTTAATGAAAAGAAAGAAGCAGGGGCCAGAATTAGCAGGAACGTGCAACCCAGATACAAAGTTTACATTTTCTTTGAAGGACTGTTTTTAAGATTTCTGCTTTTATAAATGATGACAAAATAAAATTTAAAAACAGAAATAGAGAAAGAGGAGCATATTTGTGTGGAAGGAGGGAAGAAAACAAATTCAGGGTAGATAGGTTGAGATTGAAGTGGTCTATGTACCTTATATTAAGCAAAGGGAGAATGAGTGGAATGGACAGCAGGTGATTTCACTTCAGCAGTTGTAGGCACCAAATAAAAAGACCATTTGTCTGTTACAATTTCATCTTAAAGAGGGTTAGGAAGTTATATACAAAATAGAAACATCATCGGGATTAATTTCCAAGCATCACTCTGCAGTCTAATTAGTATGAAAAAGTATAGATATTCCTTTACAATGGACAGATCTGACAGGGACCACCTTAATCAAGTGATGAACTTGTCATCATAGGTACAGGGACACCCTGCTTTACTGCACTTCACTTTAGTGCGCTTTGCAGATAATTGCATTTTTTACAAATCAAAGGTTTGTGGCAACCCTGCAAGTCTATCGGTATCATTTTCCCACCAGCTTTTGCTCTTGTCTTGTCTCTGTGGTCACATTTCAGTACTTTTTAAAATGCTTCAAACTTTTTCATTATTGTGATATTCATTATGGTGATCTGTGATCAGTGGTATTTGATTTACTACTACAACTCGCTGAAGTCTCAGACGATGGTTAGCATTTTTAGCAATGTTTTAAAATTAAGGTATACACATCTTTTAGACACAATGTTATTGTACACTTAATAGTCTACAGCATAGTGTAAACATAACTTCTATATGCACTAGGAAACCAAAAAGTCCATGTGACTCACGTTATTGCAGTGGTCTGGAACCAACCCTGCAATGTCTCCAAGGTATGCCTGTAGTGAGACAATCTCATATTAAGTGTCTTCTAATATGATACAAATATAAACAGACAATATCAGCCACTTAAGTGACATTTTTACACCCCACTCCCCACCCACTCACCCCTCAAAAATGTTTATCCTGTATGATTTAGAAAAATCCATAATTTGACTGATCAGAAAAATCCATAATGTAGACTGATCTACAATGAAACTGACCCTGGGCATGTGGAAAGAGTCTATGTCACATAGAAGAAAAACCAAAGCAACTAAGTGATGGGGGTGGGGAAAGGGGTTTATCCTGATTTAAAAGAAATCAATGACAAATATATACTAATTGCAATACATGAACCTTGATGGATGCTAAATTAAACACAAAGACAATATAGGCAGCATTGAGACAGTTTGGAAACATATATATGGACTGAATATTTGATATGTGTAATTAATAAAATTTCCTCAAGGTGAAAATGGTATAGGAGACTATTCTCATTGTAGGAGAATTCATGATGAATTATTTGGAGAGGATGTGTCATGAAGACTTCAATTTACAAACAATGAGTTCCAAAAGCAGCAAAGAAGTGTATACAATTTGATGAGTTTGGACATATGTAAATATCCATTTAACCATCACTGCAATCAATCCTTGTGTCTCTATTTTTGGGTTTGTTCGTTTGTTTTGTAAGAACACTTAACATGAGATCTACCCATCAACAAAATGAAAAGGCAACTTACTGAATGGGAGAACATATTTGCAAATCATATATCTGATAAGGGGTTAATATCTAAAATATAAAAAGAACTCATAATTTGATAGCAAAATACAAACAATCCAATTAAAAAATGGGTAGAGAATCTGAACAGACATTTTTTTTCCAAAGAAGACATACATATGGCCAACAGATACATGAAAAGATGCTCAACATTGCTAATTATCAGGGAAATTCAAATCAAAACCACAATAAGATATCACCTCACACCTGCTGGAATACCTATTATCAAAAAGAAAAGAAATAATTTTGGCAACGATGTGGAAAAAAGGAACACTTGTGCACTGTTGGTGGGAAGGTAAACTGATGCAGCCACTATATAAAACAGTGTGGAGCTCCCTCAGAAATTAGAAATAGAAGTACCATATGATCCAGAAAGTCCACTTTTGGGTATTTATCCAAAAAATAAAAACACTAATTTGAAAAGTTACGTGCACTCCCATGTTCACTGCAGCATTACGTACAATAGCCAAGATATGGAAACAACCTAAGTGTCCATCCACAGATGAATGGATGAAGTAATGTGGCATATATTCATATATTTTTATATACTTTTGTCATAAAAATAATGAAATCGTCATTTGTGTCAACATGTATAGACCTTGAGGGCATTATGCTAAGTGAAATAAGTCAGGCAGAGAAAAACAAACACCACATAATCTCACTTACATGTGAAATCTAATCAACAAGCAAGCAAACAAACTAAGCTCAAACAAATTGGTGATTGCCAGAGGCAAGGGGTTGGTGGGGAGGGAGTGGGGCTGGGGGGTGAAATGGGTGAAGGGGGTCAAAATTTCCAAACTTTCAGCCATAACATAAGTCATGGTGATATAACATACCACATGACAAAATAGTTAAAAATACTGTACATATTGCATATTTGAAAGTTGCTAAGAGACTAGATTTAAAAGTTCTTATCACAAGAAAAATATTCTGTAACTATATATTATGAAAAAAAAAAAGAGATCTACTCTCAACAAACGTTTAGGGGTATAATCCAGTACTGCTGACTACAGGCACTGTGGTGTACAGTATAGCTCTGGAACTAGTTCATCTTACATAACTGAAACTATACCAATTGAACAACTCGCCATTTCTGCCTCCCCCTGACCTCTGGTATCCACTAGTCTATCAATATTTGCTTCTTATATGAGTTTCGCTATTTTAGGTTCCTCACAGAAGTGGAATCATGTAGTATTTATCCTTCTGTCCCTGGTTTATTTCCCTCAGCATAGTCCTTCCAACACATGTGTAGTGGTACCTTATTGTGGCCTTAATTTGCTTAAACTCTGATGTATAATATAGTTGAATATCTTTGGATATTTTTATTGACTATTTGATTACACACTTTTGTGAGGTGATCATTAAAAGCTTTTGCCATTTGTCTATAGGATTGCATGCCTCTTATTGATTTTTTATATATATATATATATATAATCTTGATATAAGCTCTTTGTTTTATATGTATTAAGAATATCTTGTCTAAGTTTTAAATTTTCTTTTTTACCTTCTTGTTGGAAATTTTTGACAATAGTTTTATTGTTTTACTTTCAGGTTAAGATCTGTAATTTATCCAGAATTGATTTTTCTATATGGTGTACAGTGGGGTTGTGATTAATTTTTTCCATATAGATATCCACTTGAACCAATATTATATGTATTAAAGAGTTGTAATTTTCAACCTTCCCTGCAGTATCACCTTTGTCATAAACTGGTTGAACACATATTTTGTGGATTTCTGTTTGTACCTCTATCTCATTCTCTTATGTATTTTTTTCTCTTCATCTATCCCTGTCAGATAGTACATTAGACTGTGCTAGACAGGGTTAGTGTGATAACACTGCTGTAATTTTTCTAGATTTTTAACAAGGAATGATATTTGGTACTCTATATTCTCCAACTTTGTTTCCCTTCTTATTTAAGGTTTCCTTTCTATTATTAATCTTTTTCATTTCCATATGAGATGTATAATCTCTGTTAAATTTTACAATCAGAACCTGCTGAGGTATTGATTGAGACTGTACTGGACATAGACAAACAACTGGGTAGAAAGTACATTTTTTATAATATGGAGTCAGTCAATCCATGACCAAAGTATATTCCATATTTTTTGAGAACGTATTTAATTATTCTCAGTAATGTATTGAAATTTGTTGTATGAAGTTCTTAATTTTTTTTACACTTGTACTTAATAAAGATGAATTTAAAGGTTAATGCTATTACAAGTTGTATTATTTTGGGAATTTCATTTTCTAGGTGTTTTTGTTAATATATGGAAATAATTCTTTTAAATCAGTTTGTATGCCATCATTGTTCTCAATTCCCTTATTAATTCTAATAGTACATCTGTAGTTTCTTTGATTTTTTATGTACACAGTTATGTCATCTGGAAATAATGATAGTTTTATTTATTGTTTTCTGATCCTTTTAACTTTTATTTCTTTTTATTGTCTTTCTTGTACTAACTGGAATTTCCAATTTTTATATGACCATATATACAAAAATATAGAAATAGTTATGGAAGGCAAGATGAATATAGACAAGTATATACATGAATATAGACAAGAATATAGACAAGTATATCTATATATGAATATAGATATCTTGTAAGCATAAATGAAGGCATGTATGACTGGCAGAGGATTAAATCAGAAACATATATTGACTTAAGGACTCAATTCTCAGAAATGGGAGGTTTGAATGTATTGCAAAAAATCAGCTTTTCATTGTTTTCCTTTGAATATCCTACAGTAGTGATATACGTCAACATTCTGATTTTTACTATTTTTATTATTATGGGCATTTGGATCAGGTAACTTTTGTGACAAATGCTTTGTCACTCTCTATATAGGGTATCCCCAAGACAACCATCAGGTGCAATGATTTGCTTTAAAGACTCACAGGATTCAGGAGTGTAATAGTCATGGTTACAGCCTATTACAGGAAAAAGATAATAGTTAAAATCAGCAAAGAGAAAAGGTGAAATGCATGAAGGAAGTCTGGGGGAAATTAGGTGCAAGATGCTGGTACCCCCTCTCTGTGGATTCTCATAGGATATGGTTATTTCTTACAAGAAGGATATGTAACAACATGTGCAAAGTGTTCTCAACCATGGACATACCTGAGCTTTGTCCAGGATTTTTATTGGGTGGGTCATGTAAGCATTTACTGTCTGCATGACTGACCTCAGATATTCAGACTTCCAGACCACCAGAGCAAAAGCAGGTAGTCACCATTAATTACATTGTTAGCATAAACCACCTGGTCATACTGGTAAGGTGTGGCCCAAGGCCTCAGGAGTACAGAAACACATATCAGACTGATTATTTCAAGAGCTTTATTCCTAAGAGCTGACCAAAGGCCAGTCCTGGAAATAGGCCTTTTTTGGGAAAATACAGTTTTAGAGAAATCCAGCCCTGCTGAGTTAACCCTCTCCTGTATACTACCCTGTGAGTTTTTATATGGTGTATATATATTCCTGATGTTTGGAAAATATTCTGCTAAAGTCCTAGGTTTACTCCAAGGTGAAAAGAAAATGCAGGTGATTTTTAAAAATAGCTCTTAACTTGGCTTTATTATTAATGTATTATTTTATTATAATATTTTTCATTATATTTATTTGTAATATGCTGTGTCTATACATGTGTGTACATATATACTCAATGTTCTGAATTCATTATCATATCCAAGAATATGATTCTGGTTCTATATTTGTGTGAAAAGATTTCATATTGAAAAAAATAATATATATAATTTTCTTGGCATTCAATTATCTCTAAAAATAAGTTATTCTCCCAAATTTATATTCACTATTATGTCTAGTGAGTGCATTTTTGTCTATTTCCTTATCGTTCTTGGGACTTTTAAATTTATGATGTCTAAGTTTATATATTTAATATAATGTTTACTGATATTGTCTCAGCTCATTAATATTCTTAAACTTGCTGCTGTAAATATATTCAACTTAAATTTTAATAAAAATTTCTGGCGTTTTGACTGATCTGGTTCTTGATCTTGCTGAGTCATATCTACACAACCATTACTTTTTTGAGCTTATTGTGGTCATACTGTTAGATTATAAAGTTAATAATTTGTATTAGGTAAAAGAAGTATATATGGAGATGATAGATGAATTGGGGATGGCATCAAAGGATTATTACTGGGTATCATCAGAGATATGCAAGTCAACCAGTAGAACATAAAAATGACTTCAGAAATAGATCCACATATGTACGGTCACCTGATTTACAACAACTATGGCCAGCTTTCCCATACAATAGAGAAAGGACAGTCTTCAATAATAATGCTTAATTAATTACATATGGACCAAAAATGATTCTTACCAAAAATGATTCTTACTATTACATAATAGTATAATAAAAAATCAGTTTAGGAAAATTAGTAGTTATCAATGTATGGTTTAAAATATTAAGCCTTTTACTTGAAAATTTAAAAATAATATATTTATGATATTATAGTAGGTGATTTCTTATTTAGCAGGGGCAAAGTGTTTGCCATAGGGGAAAAAAATGATAAATCATACTGCATTAAATTTAAGAAATTATGTTCATGAAAAGATACCATTAAGGAAGTAAAAAGCTAAGAACACAGTGAAAGAATATATTTTTGAAATATACATCTGAAAAAGTCTGTGTATGTAATATACATAAAGGAATATTACACAGAAATAGAAACATATGACTTAATTTAAAATAATAGGCAAAAGACTTCATGAACACTTTGGAAAAATGGATATCTCAAAGACCAAAAGGCATATTTAAAAAGTTGCTTTACTTCGTAAATTCTTATGAATGCAATTCCCTGGAATGCTTATCAAAAAGTTTAAAATGAAAAAGACTGACAATACTTAGTGTTAGCTAAATTAGAGAGCAACCAGGATTCACATCTGTTGCTGGTTGGTGTATAAATTGCTACAACTACTTTAGAAAATTATTTGGCAGTATCTAATATTAGCATAACCTATGACTCAGCAATTTCACTTCTAGGTATATTCTCAACACAGATGAGAATATATTCACCAAAACAAATGTATCATGTGAGCGGAAGCAGCACTATTCATAAGTGTATGAACAAAAATCTGTACAAGTATCCTTCTTATCCTTCAAATTGAACGGTCAAATAAACACTCATATATTTATACCATGAAATACTAAACAGCAATAACTGAAAGATATACATACAGGTATACAAGAACATGAATCTTAAAAATATTATGGCTGAGAGAAAGAAGCTACAAAAGAATATATACACTTGTATATTTATATGAATTTCAAAAAGAGCAATAATGACCTATGTTCTTAGAAATGGTCATAGAAGGACCTATGCTTCAGATCATGGTATAGTAGTGAATAGAATCAGACATGAGAGCTTCTGAGGTTCTGGTAATGTTAATGTTGTGTCTCTTGGTCTGAGTGTTCATTACATGATGTGTTTACTTTGTGATAATGCATCCAGTTATACAATTTATTACATGTAGGATTTTCTTTATGTACATTTAACTTCAATGTACATTTAACTTTACTTTAAATCAATATAAATTTTTAAAAATTAAAAAAACATTGTGATATGACATGTCTTAGTTATAAAATACTTTTTATAAAATAAATGTTCTATTGATACTATAATTATTATGGATTAATACTTTAAATCAATATAAATTTTAAAAATTAAAAAAACATTGTGATATGACATGTCTTAGTTATAAAATACTTTTTATAAAATAAACGTTCTATTGATACTATAATTATTATGGATTAATTCATAACATTTTCTTCACTTTTCTAACTCACTCTTCTTCTATATTTATTTGATCATGCCTTGACATGATAGGTTTTTAAAAATAATTTTATGGCTAATACATTCCAGCTCCATTTTGCAATATAAAATTCGAAGAAATAGAATTTCGACCCAAGGTATCATGGATCAAATGGAATTTCTTAGAAATCAGACTCCAAATGGACAAAAAACTTTACATTTGCAAATAAAATTGATAATTTTTGAAGTACTGAAAAAAAATTAAAAATCGTAGAATCAGACTCAAATACATTTCTGTACAATTATTAGGAACAGAGGTGGAATAGATGAGCACTGCCAGTAATTAACACCCCTCCGTATGGCACTCAACCAAGGGTGCATTTGAGTTGGTGGATAAATACTTCTGCCTTCTGGAATCTGGGTAAGACAGCTCTGTGCTGTCTCCCAGAGGTTTTCACTTGGATAAACGGTCCAGTTAGCCACAGCAATAACTTGCTCATCAATGCCTTCCTTATTGGTCTTTTTCCTTTTTCTGTCTCACTTCCCCCTTCTCCTATCATACCCCTGTATCATTCCTGAATTCACCTCCCAATTAAACTTCATGCATGACAATTCTTGTATCAAGTACTGTTTCTGAACACAATCTAATACAATGCTAAAGCTGAAAACAGAATTAAACTCATATAACAAATCTCACTAGTATATCTATAAGACTATTGAATTTGGAGAACAGTTTTAGAGGAATTCTCTGAGAAACATTCTGGCCCTACCCACAGTTAATGCTTTAGCCTATCTCCTTGCAAATATGAAAGACCACAAATTAGGGCAAGAAAAAAAGGCAGGCTCTACAATTTTTATACTGTTCAAGTTAAAATTCATTTTTATTATGAGATATATAGAGCAATGTGTTTTCTTTTAATTATAATGGACAATAATTAATTTGTTTTATTAAACTGTCACTTTTCTCTTTTTTTATGATATATAGTTATTTCTCTCCCTTCTTTTTTTGCTCTTCATTATTTGTGTTTTTAACTATCAGAAAATTTGCAGTTTTATAAAAACTGTCCTATTTTTTATGAGGACCTCAAATGATATTAGGATGAATTGGAACATAAATAAAGAACTAATAATACTAGAAAAAGGAACATAAAGAGTATTATGCCACATGATTTTCCTAGCAATTATTTCCTGTCAAGGATCTAGGATATCATTTCGTCTGTAACTCTGTCAGTGTATAAAATGCAGTGACTGTTCCACAACCAATTTCTTCAAACAATATTTATGCCTCTTTTCTTGGAAAAAATGTGAAGATGTTAGGCATCAACAACTCAGAAGCACTTAGAAAATGACCAGAGCAGAGATGAGAACAACATCTCAAATAAGGCATCTTTGCTGCCAAAATAACTTGTTTTTTTAGCTCTAAGACTTCTAAGTTACATTGAATAATTTGCACGTAACTTACTTCAGTTCTTCCTAATTCACCTACATTGTCAACAAGAGCAAGAACTCCTAACAACAGGCAATGAAAAGTAAAAGAACACATAAATACCTATATATTTTACTGTATGGGGAAAATTTAGAAACACTACCAATACTTAGTTTTTTCTTCCCCTCTACCTTCACTCCCTGAATTCATTAAAACAAACAAATGAACAAACAAACGTAAGCAAGAAACTTTCAAGACTATTGCTCCAGAGGTCTGAACATATTTTTCTTGGTTTATATTTATGTCCTAGTTGGAAGTTTAATTAAAGTATGTCATGGCTATATACTACATCTAACTACTATATATAATTTAGAAAGATACATTTCTATATTACTTGAGAGGGAGTTGCAAGAAAGTTAATTTGATGGAAAAATATGCAACAGCTCCAGAAAAAGTACACAAAAATAGACCAATGTAGAAGTTCTCTTTTTCAGTACCATTACAGCATCATCCACTTCCAGCTAATGCCAGTATATGACTCAGAACCATCTGTAATTCAGGTTGGTTTTGTTTTTTTTTTTTCTTTCATTTCTAGTCAATACAGTGAACCTTGAGAGAATAATTTTTTTTTTCTTTTTAATCAAAGTTTTACTTTTTTTTTTAAAACGTCTTTATTGGAGTATAATTGCTTTACAATGGTGTGCTAGTTTCTGCTTTGTAACAAAGTGAATCAGTTATACATATACATATATCCCCATATCTCTTCCCTCTTGCATCTCCCTCCCTCCCACCCTCCCTATCCCACCCCTCTAGGTGGTCACAAAGCACTGAGCTGATCTCCCTGTGCTATGCAGAGACAATCAGTTTTGAACTGGGAGAGAACTCATAGTCATAGAGAAGGAACACTAGGAGTGTAAGAGACACATTCATAGAAATTTAGTACATTCTCAATACTTATTACATCTGAATTACACCCTATTTAGAACAGAATGCTGGAGGAAGTGAAGAATGTGATGAGAAAGATTAAATAGCATCAGCCTCCTTATGAAGACCATGCATACCAAAGTCACCGAAAGCCTCATAGCCAGATGCTTTCTCAACTGGAGCCCTATGGCATTAAAAGTAACTTTTTCTCCAGTGATTATCTGAGGTTATCTTGGCTTTGCTCCAAAAATCTCCTATTTGCAATTGCTTAGCCTCCCTAAGAGACATAGACATGCCACAGATGCTTCAGTTACTCAGTTGAGTCACAGGGGATAAGTGGCAGAGAAAGATGTACAGCAAGAGAGCACCTTCCACTCAGAGCTCAACTCAATGCCCATGTTTCAAATGAACTGCTTCATGGTTACCCACAATCCTTTGTTCTCCAGGTCTTTTCAGCATGATGTGAACGTAATGAAAATAATATTCTCTGTTGTATTCAGAAAGTTGACGTCCTTGTGGACTAAATTATGGCACAAATGTAGAAAATTGCCATATGCCTGAGGCGAATGTGTTTTTGTCCCTGTCATGCGAAATCAAACTTCTGATATTCTCTCTTTATCAGAGTAGGGGAAAAGAGACATTCAAGATTAATTGCTGTATATCTGATACCAGTACCATTGAATTGACTTGGTCCAGTTAGAAGAAGATACCAAGAAGAAAACTATAATTGAGTCACAGAGGTATCATCATCCCTGCGTCTTTCTAATCTTTGGCGATAGTACTGACACCACCACGTGAAGGTGTGCATGTGTGCGCACACACAAGGATCTGGTATTGCTTATAATTTACTATTGTCAGGAGGGAGGAATTCCAATGATCTCTAGTGAATCTTATCTAATAAAAATAGTTAGATCTTACTTCATGGTTCATGGTCTGGGATGATAAACCCAGGGTCTAATATGAAGGGTCATTTTAGTCAAAAATGGGTTATCACCAGACGCTTATATGATTCTTTCTGTGATATCCTAGGTAAGCATCTTGGGTCCCTAAAATTGGCATGATTTTAGAGTTAAATTTCAGGATTTTTTTCAAGAGCACCAATGATTATGCTTTTTGTGAAGCATAGCTACACAGGTAAATACCCAAAAGTTAGAGACTGGAAGAAATGGAACAATGATAAGATTATGTACTTAGAATGATATAGTATAGTTATTCTCCAATACTGCATTTTTAAGGGGCACTGAAGATTAGAACTGACTCATATTTGGAAAACTGGTAAAAGGGCATTACACTCTAAATCAGATATTTACAAACTGTAGCCAGTGGGCCAAATTCAGTTTGATACATGTTTCAAATAAAGTTCAGATGGAAGCACTCAGTTGGTTGCAAATGGTCTTTGTTTGCTTTCACACTACAGTGGCAGAGTGGAGTAATTGTAACAGAGGTAGTATGGCCCACGTTGTCTAAAATATTCACCATTCGGCCCTGTACAGAATAATTTTAGGAAAATTATAAATAATTTATTATTTATAATAAATAATATTATTTATAATAAATAATATTATTTATAATATTAAATATTATTATTTATAATAAATAATAATTTATTATAAATCTGCTCTGATTTCCTTTATATAAGCTAAATAGTATTTTACTATTTCTATCAGTTTAATATCTAGATGCCTAATGAAACAAAGCAAGGTATCTTGACGAAATATACCAATACTTTCCAAATTTGCCTAATCAAAGAAACTTCTGGGAAAATATATATATACACACCCAGGTTCACTATGTTATATTCTGATTTAACATCTCTATGGTAAAATTAAGATATATGAATTTTGTCAAAAGAGTCATACATGATGATTATGAGAACTTTGAAAAGAACAGAGAAGACCATTTACAGATAACTGCTTATTTTAAGCTTGCTTTACTATTAAGAATATTAAGTATAATTAAGCTAACTCAAGTTCAGGTGGTTAAATGCTCCCGGTTGGGAATACTATATTAGGACGCTCCTATTCCCACTGAATTTAGAGAGTTTGTTTCAATTATGTTTTTCCAAACCATACTCCCTGAGATTCTCATGTCACCAAAACCTGATCTGACCTGATAGACATACTGGACAGGAAAACACATGATTCTTCCACATGTATAGTAGATTTTTTTTGTTTTGGTTTATGCTTTTTGTGTGCTTATGTATGTGTATGTGCGTGTGTGTGTGTGTTTTGTGTGTGTGTGTTTTGTGTGTGTACTTGAACGCACTAAGATTGCCAGAGACTGCTGTTTCCAAATTCAATGAATTTTCCTGTCCATGACTGACTTGGCTTTTCAGCAGTACTTTATACATTTATGTAGAACAAAATATACCACACAATTTCTCACTCTTTTAATCCCTAAAATCTAAAATCCCAGTCCTATTTGTCATATCTCTAAATATCTATGTAATCTGGCTACTTCTATCAAATCAGTCTACCAACATTCTAATCTAAAGTCATTATCATCTCCTCCTTTTAAATTGATTCACTTGTTTCACCCTTGTCTGTCTGTGAGATGCACAGGTATAGTCAGAATCTTTCTTTCCAAATCAGTAATAATAACATTATATGTTTATATATAATTCTCCCATGGATTCCCATTGCCCACAGAATACATTCCAAACTCCTCAGTATAATTTGAGTTAGACTCCAATTCAGCTCCTGTCCATCTTTCAGTCTCATCATTCTTCACTCTCCCTCTTGCCCAGTCATCATGTGTACCGTGCCGTCTCTCAGACAAGGGCTACGGACACGCTGTCCCATCTGCCTAGAAGACACCTCTTCTGTTTTCCTCCCACCGTATTCATTTCAACTATTTTCTGCTTGAGATCTTCTAAAATACATGTGTAAATAAGAGGAGACTGCTTTAATACCAGTCACACTTGAAATGATTTATTCAGTGTTATAAACTCCATAAGAGATGGGACCTTGCTTGCTCACTAGCTCCTGGGTAATTATCTGCACAAAGTAAGTGCCAATATGTTTGTGTTGAATAGGATGCCTTTTCCCCCAATATCTTTTTTGCATTATTTTCATTCACTTAAATTTATTATAAACGTAACACATGAAGTTCAAGTACTCCCCATTGACCAACTACTTTAAGAATTTTAAGAACTGAACTCGGATTTCTTTATAATGAGTTAATCAGAATTTTTTTTCTTTTTACTCTCTATTTACTATGTTTGAAAGATGTTGATGCGTTTCCTATACTGATTTAATAAATTTGTTTGTACTAAATAATTATTTAAATTAGAGATACAATCACAAGTTCAGGCAATTTATAGATATGTGGATATACAAATTTCACAGGTACAACTGGGAGCTGTGAAAATTCTCAAATAAACATTCAAAAAACCAGCCTATGAACACACATAAGAGACTGCTCAAAATAAGACTAATATCATAAGCCCAGTGAGTCTCATTTCTTTTCTTCTAACTAGGATCATGAGGTTCAGATACAAAACACACTCCCATATGCAAACTAAGATTATGTCAGAAAAACAAAACACTGTAGAATTTCATAGTACACAAAACTATTTACTGTATTTTCTAACAGTCACCCTGTACAGTTATAATAGCAAAAAGGTAGATGTTGGTTGTTATCAAATTCCCAGTGAAGACCACTTTTTCAGTTTAATAAAACACATCAGAAAACAACTAAAGTAACATTATTTGGAAAATTGTAATAGGTTGTTTCATTAATAATCTTTGTATAAACTGCATTACTCTGCTTGTCCTTAAAAATAAATTACTTGCTATAATCTCACAGGTGATGGTTACAAAATAATGTGCCAAAAAACCTTTGCTTTTTAGCCACGTTGCCATAGATTAATTGGTAATTAAAGGGGAATATTATGCTTACACATTTCTTTCCCTGAACACTTTCCAAATAGGTCATTTTTTCAGAGTAAAATGAGGTATGTGGCCAAAAATGCTAATCCCTACGTAATTGTACATAATGTTTAAAGAAAATTTTGATGGGCAATTGGTCACAAAAAAAGGAAAGGAAATAAAAAAGAGAAGTACATTTATGCTATAGTTAAACTTAAGGAATGATAAGTCCCAGTAAGTTAAGTCAATGAAACTTACCATGTTAGTACCTGTGTGGAGTGAGAACTAATATATGTATTAGTGGGTAGTGGGGTAGATCCAGTTTCTTCCATCTTCTATAACCAGGGTAATATTTGTTGAATGTACCCAGATCTGGGAAGCAAAAGTCAATGACGAAAAGTATTAACAGAAGAAAGGAACAGAACTCCATTTCGATGGAGTTTAGATACAGGAAAACAATATCTATTTCTCTCTCTCTGTGGCATATATATCTTTGTGGCATAATTGCTATATATGGCAAAACAAACTAAGTCTCTCAAGCTCTATGTAAAACAAGAGACTAGTGTGAAAGGGAATGGTGACTGGAAATTTTACAGAACAGTTGCCATCTTTTAGCATTTTGTGTATGTTAAATGACATTAATATTCATTTTCTTTCACATCATAGTGAGATCTCAATAAAGGAGGTTTATTAAAAGCAAGTATATATTAATTAATTGGTTTGTTTTAAGGATTACAAATTTCTTTATAAGAAAGGATCTTAGTTCTTCCCAAATTGTCCTTCCCAGGTGTCTACAGAACTCAAGACAGAGGGGTATCTAAGCTATAGTCCAATGACACTCTTGATTAATCCCAGCCACCTTTCCTACTCTACATGCAGCCTTTATACTTCCTTCTTATAAAGATAACTCTGGTAGAGAAGTAGACAATGGACCAGAGAGGAAATCCATGGCAGAAATCCAAATAATAAATTAGAAAGGTTAAATGAAGTTTGGGGTAAGCCACAATAGAAATGGAAAAGAAGGAAGGAATTCAGGACAGATACCAGCAGTAGACAAAAGGACAGTATATCATAACAGTTAAATTGGGCATCAAACAGGTAGCTTGACAGCTGTGTGACCTTGGGCCAGTTATTTATCTAATATTTGGTTTCTTTTTTCCAAAATGGGAATAATATTTGTACGTTCCTACTTAGTTTTATTATGAAGATTAAATGAGTGAATGTATGAAAATACAGAATTGACCAAATTTGGTGACTGCTGAGCTCCATGAGGAAAGGGACTGTCTCCACATACAGCCTTTATAACAAACTTTAAAAATACTTATAGATAAGGCAGCAAATAGAGGTTCTAATCAGGTGGTATATATATGAGCTAAATGACATTTTTATTGAACTTCCACATCTCTTTCTATCATTTAAAGCTGCCTTGATAGATCTTTTTCTATAAAAACAATCTTCTGATAGATTTTCTTTTAAGAATTCAAACTTTGTGGAAAGACATGTGTGTTCAAGCCAGAGAGGTTCCTCTCAGATATTTTTTTTTCCATTAAAATAAGAAAACATGGTGAAGTATGTGAAATTTTGCCTTTAGAAAAAGAGTTTCTGCTTTAGACCCTAGGTTCTTTTTGATACTGGGAAGGTATATATGCTAATTTCCACAGCTGCTTCAAAATTTTACACTCCTTTTTCAGAAATAATAGTAAAAAGAAACCTTATTGAAAATGAATAAATTACTTTAAAATAGACTGCATTTTTGCCATAAATATTTCTATAAAAAGTAATTGAAGTTTATTATCATGGCTGTGATAAAAGGGTTAATATCAGAGGTTGTGGTCTATGCAATACTTTTCTAAATAATTATTCATAAGGAATATGTATGTTAAGATTGAGTTTGTGTGATAATGATTTTTACATCTACTAAGTTGGTTTTGTGATAGATTTTTTTCTCGAAACCTTTATTTGACTATCACTCCATATGTATTACAAATACTATTTTCCTAATCATACAGCAAAGACTATTACCACTGTCTGTCACATAAGATTTTCACAGCTGATGTCTTATTTTTACTGTAACGCTTAACCTTTAGTTTAAAATCATTGCATTTTCCTCAAAATACCATGTTTCTTTAATGAACTTTGAATATCATAAGCAAAAACTTTTGTTTGGAGAAACTTGGATGAATAATTATGGCCTCATTAAAATTCAAAGTCTTCAGAGATCCTCCTAATCATCCTCCTGATGACTTTCTAGTTAAGTGAGTGCAATGTCTTTCATCATTCTCGAATTGAAGAGCAATATTCTTTTCAATCTATGTAAAATACACAACATTTTAAGATAGTTCACATTCTCTGCCACTTCATGGTCACAAAAATAATTGCTTGGCAGTGTCCTCTGAGGACTCTTCTCTATAAAAATGTATAGATTTATAGTGATTCAATCTAAAGAAGTCTTGAGTATAAAGGTTTTTGACTTACTGCCTTCTGAAGAGATTCATATCTGTAAATGGTAAAATCTAGCTATATAGATCATTAATTTGTCTATGCTTGAGAAGTAGTTAATACCAGTAAGCCTAAATCATTTCACTGAGGCCTTGATCCAGCACAGACTTTTCACTGAAAGTGTTTTCTGTGATGTATTTTCAATGATAAATAACTTCAGTTCACCTGAATATGCTCACAAAATAACTAATGCACTTCTTTTGGAACAAAATTCCAAAGTATGATTCCATCTTTTTCTGTTTAAACACACATCTGCAAATAACAGCTTGAACTGTGTAGTGTGTTACAATAAACAGTTGCCACGGACATCTCTGACATCAGCATGGTAACACAAAGTACTTCCAATCCTGGCCCTGCAGCACTGAAAAAAATCAAACCTCACTCATTTGCCTATTTTATTTTATTTTTTTCTTTACACTACAATCAGAGACGAATGAGTGTAGAGATGGGGCAAGTCAGTCAGATTCAAACCTTTTCTTCTGGAATAGTACTAACAACACAATCTTCTGGAAACCAAACTCTTCTGAATTGTGTAATTTTATCAAATAAGGCATTCTTTAGCTTCAGAATGTACTAACTTAGAGAAAACAACGATTGCTTTAGTTATTCATTGATTCCTTCCGCCAACATATATATTTT
The DNA here is from genome assembly GCF_028021215.1 of Eschrichtius robustus. Classification (NCBI taxonomy): domain Eukaryota; kingdom Metazoa; phylum Chordata; class Mammalia; order Artiodactyla; family Eschrichtiidae; genus Eschrichtius; species Eschrichtius robustus. The sequence continues at coordinate 125,272,047 of NC_090829.1, forward strand.
TTGGGGCCACAAAAGTTCTATGTGCCCAACAACAAATTACAAAACTCTCTGAAAAACTCGATTACCATGGAACCACAAGGTATTGTATTACTGTGCAATGTCACGTGTCAAAATAACATCAAATCAAATCAAATTTTCTTGATATACTTTGCTGTTTTATCATTAATATGGCATACATTACTTATTTCATTTGTTATGTTATTTTGTTATTGTCATAAAATTTAATGTAGATCATTTTTTGATCAACTTTTACAAGTTTGTGAGACTTCTTTATACTACCTACGTTAATTCAATTGTGCATGATATCATATGTGCTTCTGCTGCTACTCTGTCATAATATTGGGGAATACAACTGAATTATTATAAAATACTTTAAAAATTAAAATAGGTGGAAAAGCAGAAATACCTATGTGCCTTAAAGAAACAAGCAAATCATGGACTAGTGAAAAAAGAGAGCCACATTTAATGAATTAGAGAACATTAACATTGAACTTAATTTTCTAAACTACAATAAAAAATACTCCCTTAATATCTTATGTGTAAAAAGGCTATATTTGTCAAAGTACATCTACATATACAATATGGAGACACGTGCTTTATTTTCATCACTGGGGTTGACTGGATAAGCTGACAATGATTTGGCTGATAATGAGCAGGCAATTTTAGATGAAGTGCAATCAGTCAACAATTCATATAACATTTCAGACCTTCCCTTCTCAGAATATTAAGCCAGACAATATGGTGGAGTTACTGAACATGCTCATATACGAAGTAAATTACTCTAATGACATAATTATGTAACATGAGAAGAATTTGAAATGAAAGTAATCATTTTGTGGTTACTTCAAAGGCACTTGTATGAGAAAACAATACATTGAGAACTAAGGCAGAGAACCCAGTAACTTTATTACTTTAAAATTATCTGACATTATTTATAGTTCCAATAAATTTCTTAAATGATAATATATGAAAACACAGACTTATATCAAATATTATATTGTTGTCCTGAAGGGAAACATATCTGAAAAGCCAGTAAGTTTTTGATGTACTCTTAAGTCTAAAATCCTTTTATAGATATTACTTTGCCATTAGAAGAGATGATTTTTGAAGTTATAAATACATATATGAGAGCAAACCTTTTTTATTTTCAATCTGTATACACAAAGATATCACTGTTGTTTTTGTTTTCTTAAATCATCATGTATCATTCCTGCTTAAAGCAGTTAATTATCTCCTAGGTATGACTAAATTGCTCTTCTCCTGAAAATAAGTTGGTCTTGCTTGAGAAGTAATATTAAGAATGTTAAAATATAATTAAGTTCAGAAGCTGATAGAATCTGAAATTTAATACTGTTTTATAATCAAGGATTTCTAGTAAAGTGGTGGTACACTATTTTGCAAGTTCATAGAGACTGAAGAGTGTATTAAATAGAGTTGACCCTTGAACAATGTGGGGTTAGGGGCACTGAGCCCCCCACATTAATTCATGTTTAACTTTACAATTGGTCTACTGCATCCTCAGTTCTGCATCCCCAGATTCAATCAACCTCGGATCAGGTAGCACATATTTATTGAAAAAAATCCATGCTTAAGTGGAGCCACACAGTTCAAACCTGTGTTGTTCAAGGTCAACAGTTATATTAAATAATCTCTCATTTTGACAGATTAACTTGAAATAAGTAAGCCAGTTCCACATATATTAAGTCGTTCCTTCTTTCCACAATAAGACCACATATATTGTTCCAGACACTGGCTTAGAGCTGTAGACTCCAAGAGGAATTCAATGAAGTACCTATTCTCAAGGAGCTTATTGTTTAATGGCAGAGACAGTTTTATACACAAATTATTATTAAACAAGTCAGTACTTCAGAGGTAGATACAATTTAGGAATCTTCTGCATTGTCTGCACCAGAAGACAACGCAATATTGTAAAATACAACAAAACTGTGAAGTAGGGAAAAGTTAAGCTGGATGCTTGTTTACTGGATTATTTTCACTTCCTGCTTATCAGTCATATTCAGGTTGAAGAAATTCTGAATAATTCACAAATTATATTCAGTCAGTAGTTGGAAACATGAGTGTAAATTCCAGAGACATGTCTGAACTGAGATATGGTTTTGGGAGAAAAAATGTACATGAATGACAAACCCAGTTCACAACTTGTTAGTTTTGTGAATTTATGAAAGACGTTTACTTAGCTAAGATTCAGTACCTTCAACTAAAGATAATGATACTAAAAGTAGGCTGCAAATACATTAAGAGTCCCCGCATTGACCAGAGGGGATTTTTCCGTCACCTTGTATCTGGGTTGCCTTTGACCAAAACAGTGCACCTGAAATGAATGGATGCCATGTTAGTTCCAATCCCAGACAACTGGCAGCAGCAACTTGCTCCTTAGAAGCCCTGAGTGACTGTGTATAAACAGTGACTACCCTGCTGAGTCACCACGTAGGAAGTTCAACTGTCCAGTCAGAGAGGCTCTGTAAATACATGAAGACGGGTGGGGGTCAAGATGAGTCTGGCCTTCCCTCTACCCAATGACAGATCAGTCATGTGAATAAAGCCATTGGGACTCTCCACATAAGACCGGCCACCAGCTGAGTATTACCTAGTTATGTCAGGTAGAACAAAAGAATTGCTCAGCACAAATGTCTAACTCACAAAATCATAAGATACAAAAAGGAAAATTTGTTCACTGTGTTTTAATTTTAAAAAAAGAAAGAGCATCTTGGCTTATTTTCAGGGATATATAAGCTAATATATTTGAAAGTTTAACATCAGGATGGAATCCGTAGCAAATTTACTTCTTAATGAATTCATTGGTCAGTATTGTTGTGAATTCAGTAGAGTAGAAAGAGCACAGAGTTCTGAATGAAATCCTAATCAGCACCAATATTACTAGGTTGTCAGCAAAAGCAGAGACAGAAAGAGAAAGAGAGAGAGACAGAGAGAGAATAGGGATCATCGGAGGAATGAGCAGATTTAGAGAAGTCTGATGTTTCAAAAGTAAAGAAGGGGCACAACTAGGTAGGCAGGGATAGAGGTAATTCCTAATACTATTGAAGAGCTTTGGCTATGAGTGAAAAATAAATGGGAGGGGAGGAGGTAGAGATATTACATATAGAGAGTGCAGTCCTCTCTTTTTTTTTTTTTAACATCTTTACTGGAGTATAATTGCTTTACAATGATGTGTTAGTTTCTGCTTTATAACAAAGTGAATCAGTTTTACATATACATATGTTCCCATATCTCTTCCCTCTGACAAAGAGAGAGAGTGGCATGGACATATATACACTACCAAACGTAAAATAGATAGCTAGTGGGAAGCAGCCGCATAGCACAGGGAGATCAGCTCTGTGCTTTGAGGGAGATGCAAGAGTCCTCTCTTTTTAAGAGTGGATGAGAAAGAAAATAAAGGTTAAATGGGGATAAATGTACGTTTTTAAAGATAATACCAAATCAGTCTCCCATCAAAGTGAGAACAAGGATGTGAAATGAAGAAGTAGTTCTACAGTAATCAAGTCAGTGCGGTATTGGCAAAAGAGCAGAAAAACAGATCAATGGAATAGAACAAAAAGTCCAGAAATAGACCCACATAAATATAATCAACTGATATTTGACAAAGGAGAAAGGTGATGCAAGCAGCAAAGATAGTCTTTAAAAACTTCTGTTGTATTTAACACACCATTGTAAAGCAATTATACTCCAATAAAGATGTTAAAAAAAAAAAAACACAGTGGAATGTAAAAAAAAAAAAAACAAAACAAAACTGCTGTTGAACAAATGGACACCCACATGTAAAAAAGTGAATCTAGGTAGAGACCTTACACTCTTCACAAAAGTTAACTCAACATGGATTACAAACTGAACGTGAAACACAAAACTATAAATCTCCTAGAAGATAACATAGGAAAAAATCTAGCTGTTCTTGTGCTAAGTAATGACTTATTAATATAACACCAAAGGCATAATTCATGAAAAAAAGAATTGATAAGCCTAACTTCATTATAAACCTAAAAATTTCTGCTCTATGTAAGAAACTGTCAAGGAGTGAAAGGATAAGCCACAGATAGGGAGAAAATATTTGCAAAAGATCCTTGTGATAAAGGAATGTTCTCTAAAATATCCAAAGAACTCTTAAAATGCAACAATAAGCAAACAAACAGCACAATTAAAAATTGGCCAAAGATCTTAACAGATACCTCACCAAAGAAAATATACAGATGGCAAATAAGTATATCAAAAATCATATGTCATCAGGGCAATGCAAATTAAAACAACAGATAACACTATACATCTATGAAAATGGTCAAATATGCAACATTGATGACACCAAGTGTTGACAAGAATGTGAAGCAATAGGAACTCTCATTTTTTGCTGGTAAGAATACAGACTGGTAGAGCCACTTTGGAAAATAATTTGGCTTTTTCTTACAAACAAAACATATCTTTAGATATATTTCAGCAATCATGGTCCTTGTTATTTACTCAGTGAAGTTAAAAACTTATGTGGACAGAAAAACCTACACTTGGATGTTTATAGCAGCTTATTCTGATTGCCAAAACTTGGAAGCGACTAAGATGTCTTTCAGTAGGTGAATGGATAAATAAACTGTGCTACACTCAGACAATAGAATATGTTTCAGTACTAAAAAATGAGCTATCAGGCCAAGAAAAGAGACATGGAGGAAACTTAAAAACTTATTACTAAGTGAAAGAAATCAATCTGAAAAGGCTACCTACTGTGTGATTCCAATATATGACATTCTGGAAAAGGCAAAACTATGGAAATGGTATAAAGATCAGTGGTTACCAGGTATTAGGGGGAGGGAGGGATGAATAGGTGGAGCACTGAGAATTTTTAGGAAAGTGAAATTACTGTGTACGATACTACAATGATGAATAGATGTTATTATACATATGTCCAAACGGAATACACAACACCAAGAGTGAACTCTAATGTAAGCAAACTATGGACTCTGGGTATAGTGATGTCAACGTAAGTTCATCAGTTGTAGCAAATGTACTGTTCTGGCGGGGGATGTTGATAATGGGGGAGGTTATGCACGTGTGGAGGCAGGATGTATATGAGAAACCTCTGTACCTTCCTTTCAATTTTGCTGTGAACTTAAAACTGCTATTTTATAAAAACTATCTTTTTAAAAAGTAGTGGTTCTACATATAGTGTATATGACTCATCTTGAGTCCTGCCTCACATTCACTTGGCTCATTTTTAAACTGGAATTGTTGCCGGAGCAAGCAGTGGCATGCCTGAGTAAAGTGACAATACCTATGGCCTCTGCACTGAGTATCTCCTGCTTTCTTCCCCAGGGTCTCTACAGTATGGGTGATGATAAAACTGCTCTGGTATTCTGTGTCATGAGTAAACCTGAGTAGGATATTAAAACTCCTTGAGTTAAAGTTTGAGCATTAGGGTAAGACAGCCAATGGATAAATACTTCCCCCTTTTTTTTTTTACTGGGGAGATATTTCTGAAGTCTGTTTTACTTGGTTCCTCACTATGTCCTCAAAAAGCTACCATAACATGGGATAAAACTTTTCAGGATGTCACGATGTTAGATAATGATGAAATGAGAATTCCACAGAGTAGAGAGGAAAGATCTTCAAGAAAAATCTGATTGGCAGGTATCCAGTAAAAATATAAAGCAGTAGGCTGATGGAGAAGATTAACTGTGGGTGAAGGTCTGCCTTCAGTTTTCAGACAAGTTTGCAGTTGATAGCCTTAAAAAGCATTAAAGAAGAAAACATTTTAATGCCAGCATTGGATAAAGATCTGAGGCAGAATGTGACCAGTCTCAGGCTGAGAGAGTTGGGGTAGAGTTAGTTAGTAGAGAATGCAGGCTACTCTTGTGTTCAGAGTTGCAGAAAAAGCCTTGTGTAAGCTGACAGGTTTTAGGACATTTGTAGACAGGTAGATGAGCTCTGCTCTAGCTGAGGTTAGCAAGGAGTGTTGTAGGGTGAGATCTTGGGGATTTTAGTAAGGGAGAAAACATCTTATCAGTAGACAAAATAATTTTCTTCTAAAGATACATTTTACCTAATGATATATTCTCTGGTATAGCCTAACAAATAAAAAAAAGACATTTACTTTTCATAACACTCAACATTATATGATTGTAAAGCCTCTCTCACAGTTGCCCATGTACTGCCAATGCTTCTCCAAAATTAGTAAGTAACTGAAACAATGTCAACCAACACCAGGCCAGTCACTAACTCTGTGGTGGCTTTCAATGAGGGCACTGTTCTAATAGGAATAATAGTTAATGAGTAGGTCATTGAAATTCTCCCATGGGACTGGAATTATAGACACTATCATTAGCTGTGATAAAGTTAATTTATATACTGGAATCCACAAAATAGAGGCCACCCTAGTAACCTTGTCTACGTCACAAATCTAAACCTAAGTCTCTACGTCACAAATCTAAACCTAAGTCAGCCAGCACATACAGGAAACAACTGTCAATGAATCTTTTTCTTAGATTTTTTTTGATGTGGACCATTTTTTAATATAGATTTTATTTATTTATTTATTTATTTTTGGCTGTGTTGGGTCTTTGTTGCTGTGCACAAGCTTTCTCTAGTTGCGGCGAGCGGGGGCTACTCCTCATTGTGGTGCACAGGCTTCTCACTGTGGTGGCTTCTCTTGTTGCAGAGCATGGGCTCCAGGCATGCAGGCTTCAGTAGTCATGACTCGCAGGCTCAGTAGTTGTGGCTTAGTTGCTCCGCGGCATGTGGGATCTTCCCGGACTGAACCCATGTCCCCTGCATTGGCAGGAGGATTCTTAACCACTGTGCGACCAGGGAAGCCCTGTCAAGGAATCTTAACGTAAACCAATCACTAACCTCCAACTCAGCTTTAGCTAGCTTACCTTACCCTAGAATATAGTACCTGCTGGCCTCATAAGGAAACCCTGACCTCCTAGCCAATCATGCCCTGTTTCCCACTTGCCTCTTCTAACACTCTAGAAAATTTGCTCTTGTTCAAAATCCCTCAGGAATAGTGCTCCACTGCTTGTGAGGCACTGTACTCACCAATCCATGGATTGATTTCCCTTAAATAAAAGATATCAGACTTGTTACTAAATTGTATTATTCTTGTCACTTGACTTCTGGTAGATAGAATAGAGACAAAAAGCAGCTGAGCCTCACTAATAGTAGATCTCCTGTTTACAGAGCTTGTTCCTTATTTAATTAGACTTCTGGTTCCAAATTCACGTGTTTCTATTCTTTGATTCACCATTTCTCTCTTTTCCCCCTTCTATCTTTCCTATCCTTTGACATTAGTAAGGTTCTGGGATCAGTTTCTAATATGCGTGGGTCCTTCCCCATACCACCAAGGAGTTCTCAGACACCAGTTCAGTGTACTACAATTCAACTCAATTCTGACACTATCTACCAGGAGATTATGCCAGATCTCACACGTTAAAGGCTCAGTCCTACAAGACTATCTTCCCCCAACCACCACTTTAGACTACAAGCCCAAGTCCAGGTCGTTAAGTGTACTTCTGACTGACTTGTTATAAATCAGAGGTTCCAAAGCTAGAATGGCTCACAGAACTCATGGAAACATTTCACTTACTAGATCACCAGTTTATCATAAAATAATAACTCAGGAAAGACCATATGGAAGAGATGCATAGGATGAGGCATGGGGAAAGGGAGTGGAGCTTCCATGGCTTCTCTAGGCCCGACACTCTTCCCAAGTCTCCACATGCTCACCAACCCTATTCTTTATGGGATTTTATGGAGGCTTCATTACACAGGCATGATTGATTAAATAATTAGCCACTGGTGATGGAAGTCAAGTTAGAGCTCCCTTCTTTCCCTGGAGGTTAGGGGGGGGAGACTGAAAGTTCCAACTCTGTAATTACATGGTTGGCTCCACTGGAAAGCAGCCTCCATCTTCAAATGCCTTCTTAAAGTCACCTCATTATCATAGCAAAAGGCACCTTATGGCTCTCATCACTTAAGGAAATTCCAAGCGTTTTAGGAGCACTGTGCCAGAAACTGGGATGAAAACCAAACATACATTTCTTATTATATATCACACCGGGTATATTTTTTCTCTCATTTCCTATCTGCAAAAACAGAATCATATTTTCTGTTGCCAATTAAAGAGCATTGCTTGCCATCCAGTTCTACAAGGATGAAGTCACTAGCCACTGCAGTTGCTGACCTTCAGCACAACCTGAAAGGAGTTCAGGGTGGAGATCAGGAATGAGGCACTCTGTGCTCTGGGAAAACTGGCAGAACAGGCCTCCAGTTAGATATTTGCAGGAGAAAATTTAGTGAACCCCAATTCTTGCATCTTCCCATACTTAGAAAAGGACTAAAACCATTAACTAAGATATCTGTTCCTCTTGATTAACAAAACCTTCTACCAAGATACATGCTTGGTTGTATATAACCCCTTCACCACAATCACATATATACTGGCCTCCCTGCCTTACCTCTTCAGAACAATTTCTCAGAGCTATGTCAGAGGTCTCCCAGGCTATACAGTCCTCAGTAAGGCACTAAATAAACTGGACTCACAACTTTTACACTGTGTTTTTTAAGTCAGTACTGTGTTTCCAAAGACAACAAAGAAATATAGCACTTATTGTTTGAGGCAACCAAAATATCTAGTCTTATTTCAAATATGTTTATCAAACAGAGTTGAAGGGATTTCACTTGTGGACTGAAAGAAAAATGTATAATGTACGAGTTGTGAGTTTTAGTTTTCTTCTGAGACCTTACTGAGGACTCTAGCCTGGGAAATAGCTCCTCACCTCTGAGGAACTGCGCTGAAGAGGTAGGGAAACAAGCAGTTTATATACATATATATACTTGATTTTAGCTAAAGAATATGTGAGTCACAAGGAACAGATACCTCAGTTAATGATTTATGCTTTTTCTATATATGGGAAGATGTAAGAATCTGGGTTCATTAAAATTCTTCCTGAGATGTATTTAACTATCTAAGGGACCTGTTTTTCCAAAGCACAGAGTGCTTCAACACGTTTTTCATCTTGAATTCCTTCCAGGGTGTACTGTCAGTCAGGGATTGCAGTGGCTAATGACTTGATCCTTATAGGACTGGAAGGTGGGCAACATTCTTTATTATACACACTATAAAATTTACTATACTAAATATCTTAAGAATTTGCCAATTGTTTTTTTCACATGTGTATTTGACCGTCACATTAATGGAATGTGACCTTTGCATTCATGGAAATTTTTTTTTGTAGGCTGTGCTTTTAAAATGGAGATAAGTATATTTTTAAAATTAGCTGTCCAAATAGCTACAAGAAAATAATACCAAATTAAAAATATAACTGAGTTTCACAGGGAAAATTGATTTAGTTTTTTTTTCTTGTTCGCTAATATAAAATACGTCCTTGGGGCTTCCCTGGTGGCGCAGTGGTTGAGAATCTGCCTGCCAATGCAGGGGACACGGGTTTCGAGCCCTGGTCTGGGAAGATCCCACATGTCGCGGAGCAACTGGGCCCGTGAGCCACAGCTACTGAGCCTGCGTGTCTGGAGCCTGTGCTCCGCAACAAGAGAGGCCGCGATAGTGAGAGGCCCGCGCACCGTGATGAAGAGTGGCCCCCACTTGCCGCAACTGGGGAAAGCCCTCGCACAGAAACGAAGACCCAACACAGCCAAAAATAAATTAATTTATTAAAAAAAGAAACAAACAAAAACGTCATTAATTCACTCAAAACACGAGGTCATGGAAAATAAAATTAATAAAATGCAACAGTACAAATTATTTTTCAGTTTTGTATTGCAGTCTGTAAGCAAGAAAAATAGAGAAACAAAAACAAAACATTTCATCTCACCAAAAATCACTTTTCTGTAAGAGATAAAAAGTCACAACTCATTATAAAATTATACTCATGTAATTGCCAGAAATAACCCCATTTATTCAGAAACAGATATAGTTTAAGAATATTTTTACTTAATATATTTTAAATCCTGTTTATTTTGTGAACATTTGACAGTTTACACTTGTATTTTTAATGTGGAACGTCTTTCTAATTTTGGGTGAAGAGTTGGAACAATTAGTTTAACTTTAATCTAAATTAGTAATTCCTCATAGGTTATAAATTGTATGACTCCTATGGCTTTTCAAAATATTCTGTAAACTAATAAAAACCTAGAAGTTAGAACATTTCCAGATACATATGATGAAATAAAAATTCATATTCTAAAGCAAGTCAAGGAAAATTAAACATAAAATTTTTTCTCTGCCTTTTGGCCTCCTCTCTCCCTTCTACTATGCATGTGTATCTGCATTATGCATTGGCCAAATCTCCCCAATGGTAGAAATACCCACTCATCCATAAAGAGCAATATTCTCTTAGCACCAACAAGGCAACTCCTAAGGAGATAACCTTCCTTCTTAATCTTGTAAGGGGCCAAAATGACCCAGAACTCACTTCTCACTTTGCACACATTGATCTGGATTATGTAAACTGTCAATAATATGCCATTTAATGTACAGCCCTCTGTCTCAAAAACTTATATAACTGTGCTTTGACCTCTAATGGGTGGAACAGTTCTCAGAGCTTTCTGAGAGGCTACTTCCAGGTTACAATTCTCTATTTGGCTTGAATAATATTTTCCATTTCTTTCTTAGATCAACTGATTTTTTCATTGACACATAGTAGGTGCTCAATAAATATTTGCTGAGCACAATTTCCAGCACATATGGTTACATCTTCTTATTAAATGAAAGTTTATTGCAATCCTAGGCCTAGAAATTCTTCGCCACCTCTGGTTTATGAAATGCATGGTATTTTAAACTGCATAATTTGCCAGAATGTTTCTGTTACATTTTGACAAAATTCTTGCACCCTTATCAAAGGAATGACAGAAACAGTATTGTTTATAAAAAACAATACTTTAAAAATAGATAGAGATTTATACTTTTTATTTGAATGAGAAGGTCATTTAAACATCTATTCTGATCAAATGAAAAACCTTTAAAATCAATTACAAGTCACTAAGTGAGTACTAGCAGAAGACAAAAACAAAAGTTAATAATGCTCTTTTAGAGCAGCAGTAAACATTTATAAAATACAGTAGAGAAAACTGTATTCACTGTAAAAGCTAAAAAACATTAAGAAATTCAGAATCAGTGATAAAAAATATATGACTTGTATATGAAGGAAGATACAACATTTGTTAAAAGAAAATCTATATTTTTAACATGTTTGGGAAAACTACAGCCTACATGTCAACGTGGCTCGCTGGCAGTTCTACCTTAGATGGGCAATCATCCAGTCAAGCAGCTTGATCAGCACAGGCACATACCCTTGGATTGATCAACTCAAAGTAATTAACATGCCAGTGGTCTTTCTTTTCTTCTGTCCTCCTTTTTTTCCCCCAAAAGATAAATAACCAAGGGCTTAAACCTTATGTTCACAAAAGAGGAAATACATACAACTGCATTTTTTAAGGAATAAATTTTTAAAGAATTACTACCTCTGTATCTTAAGTTAGTAAATATATATATAAACATAAACACACACATATATATGCATATATATGTGTATATATATGTATGTATGTATATGCTAAAATGGAATTCTCAGTGCTGGTAAGAATGTGTTGAAAAGGGCAATTTAAAATAACTGATAACTTTGTCAACGTGGTGCAAATTAATAAACACTTTGAAAAGCAATGTGTGAATGAAACTGTATGGTTCTATCACATTCTTCAACACAGTTAGGCCACAGATAGGACTGTGTTATTGGGGAAAGTTGAATATAGACATTTTATCACAGAGTATTTGATAACAGAGAAAAAATGGGGAAAATGTTAGTTCGAGATGGTGTGTTAAATAATCAATAAAATGAAGTTCATTAATGTAATTTAATAACATGGATAATTGCTAATGGTACATATTATATTGTTGACCTGAAACAAATAGACTGATAGTTATTTCTTCAGCAAAAATAAGGGCATTCAGCGTCAGCAAAGAATTGCAGTTCTGGGTCTGAAACTGTGGTGAGCCACCTGCAGGCCCCTACATAGCAAAAGGAGAACCCTTTTATAGAGGGGAAAGGAAGTTGGGAAGGCTGTGGTAAACAACAAAGAGTCCATGGCTTTTTATTAGCTGAGTTTTTTATTAGCTTTCTGCTTCCTGTTGGGCTCTGCTACCTTTCCAGGGCTCGAGAGCTCTTCATTCTGGCCTCCTAACTACTTAGTTGAGGTTTCTGCTTATTAATGTTTTTATAATGTGAGACAACACCCGAAGCAAATTTTACCTGATGTTCATTTTTAATGATGTTTTAGGAATTGTCATTGATCTTCCCATTAATACTGGATGTTCTCCTCAAGAATTTTCACAAGATATGCCAGTCAATAAATAATAAAGATTTTAATGTGGGAAGGCAATTGACCAACTATCCCTAATAAATTCAGTTCTCTTTGTCATTTACCACTCATAACAGCTACCACTTAGACTCCCAAGTAATTGACAGTCACTAAATCATGAGTGAAAAGACTGGAATATGATGAGCTTGGGTAAGCAAATCCTGCTTATTTATTTACTTTCTCCATGGAAATAATAATAAGTAAAAGTATCTACTGGGCCTGGACATACAATGGCAAATCTTTACTGTAGTTTATATGTGTCACCTTCATCCTGCTCAATAACACCACATTCTCACCACCCCCATTTGTTAAATCACTCACTTTCCTTATGGTGGAAGGAGAAAAAGTTGAGAAAAGGGTTAAATTCTCTAGTAGGCACTTCCCCCAAAGAGTAGAAGTGTTGGCAAATAGTTCCCCTTGTAACAAAACCAAGGAATGTGGCTGAATTATCACAGCTATTTTTCCTAGAAATGTATTTTATTTAAAAATACATTAAAAATGGGCAGTAGAACTGAAAAGACTTTTTTCCAAAGAGGAGATACAGATAGTCAATGGGCCATCATAGTAGCATTATTCACAATTCATTGCAGCATTATTTACAATTGCCAAGATAGAGAAGCAACCTACACACACACACACACACACACACACACAATGGAATACTATTCAGTCATAAAAAAGAATGAAATTTTGCCATGTGCAGCAACCCTGATGGACTTGGAGGGCATTATGCTAAGTGAAATAAGTCAGACAGAGAAAGACAAATACTGTATAATATCACTTACATGTTCAATCTAAAAAATACAACAAACTACTGAATATAACAAAAAAGAAGCAGACTCACAGATATAGAGAACAAACTAATGGTTACCATTGGGTTGGGAGAGGGGCAACACAGGAGTGGAGGAGTGGGAGGTGCAAACTATTGGGCGTAAGATAGGCTCAAGGATGCATTGTACAACACGGGGAACATAGCCAGTATTTTGTAATAACTGGAAATGGAAGGTAATTTAAAAAAACTATATAAAAAGAAATTTAAAAAAAATTAAAAATACATTAAAATAGAATTATATATAGACAAATAATAAAGAGCTGCTTCTTTATACTGTACTGTACTTTTCAAATTTTATACATTGAGCATATTACTGCAGTAAGAGTCAAAAAAAATGGGTGTAAAAGCTAGTTTCCCAGCCAATAAACATATAAATACAGTAGGTGGGACAGCTTTTCTTTGAACAATTTTGAAATTGATAGTTACTTGCATTCTCCAAAGGATGACCTTAAAATCACTTTTAAACATAAAGCTTTTGGAAAACAAAGAATATTAGTATTTATTTTGCAAAAAAAATAAATGCCTATAGCCTATGTAATGAACATATAATCAATTTATAGGGTTTCCCTTTGCATTTATCTGTATCTCCAAAAATTTGGAATGAAAATATGTGTATGGAGGTGGAACTTCAAATCGTTTATATGCTTTTTTAAAGAATGCCCCATCACTGTCAGGGGCTTGTTCAAATGTTTTAAAGATTAATAAAAGAAGCTGTAAGTAAGATGTAACAACACTTGTCAAATACTGCTATAACCTTAATCCACACCCTAAAACTTGTGGGAGTTGTTCCTTAGGGTAACCCTGGAGGAAGACTTTCATATGAAGGGCCAGCAGAAAAATACACTTTTTTTAATATGGTAAAAAAAAAAACTGAGGAAATAGGAAGTTGGTTATGTTCCCTAGAGCTCCTTCTTAAAATGACTGGTAGCAAAACTTTTGTTTGTTTGTTTTACATGTTTGTGTGTGTGTGTGCACACATGTGCACATATGTGCTTTAATCTGTTTTATTATTTAAGATTGAAAGAAATTTAAAAAGAAATTTTGAATTTCTTTATCTCAATTCTGGGAGAATAACAAACTCAAACAGAAACTGGTAGCATAATTTTTGATTGAACATTTTTAAATGATGTTTGGGAAATAAACAGGATTTGCACAGTCAAGGTAATTTCTCCCACCATCAAGGAAATATGCAGAGTGGGAAAAAAAGATTCCCAAGGGTAAGTTTTCTGCCATCAAGAATGATCTCCCTTTGAGAAACTGAAAGGAGAATTAGGCTCAATTAAACTGTGTATAGGTTATGCAAAGAGGATAATTATCTTGCTCCCTGCCACTGCAGTTTGGAATTGTAGCAGATTCTTATTCTACCCCAGTTGAAGATCAACTGGAAAGATGCCTTAATCATTTCCACATTTGAAAGCCCTTATTTTCCCTCCATGCTGGCAGCTCTACCTTAGATGGGTAATGCTTGTGCCTGTCCAGATGCACAATATGATCAACACAGGCACTTGCGTTTGGTAGATCAACATAGAGTAATTGGCATGCCTGTGATCTTCCCTTCTTTCTGTCCCTCAGCTGTGTTATTCACTAGCATTCTGATTATATTTTTAGTAATTAAGAGAATGCCAGAAACTGGTCATTCTTTTCTTTAGTAAACAGGATAATGATATGTAAAAGCTGAAGTAGACAACTAATATTTAAATAATTCTAATCCCCAGATAATACTCATTTCGTCCTGGATTGACAGCTGTTAGGCTTTTAATGGGGTTATTTAAAAAAAAAAAAATCTATTTTCAGGGTATAAAATATGGTCAAGTTGACTCCTTGAAGAGTATCCATTAGCAATATGGAAGGAACCTCATACAGATGTGGTCAGTCAAGTCTGTGTTCCAAATACAAATGGCCAGAAGTGGGAAAATGTGGCTGGCACTTCCTATGAAGTGCAATGTCTCAAAGCCTGCTCTATGGCAGCACCAAGAGAGGTAACAAGACTGGAAGCTACATGACAGTTCTCTTAGCCTCAGACTTTGAAATTAAACTTTAGGCTTTGGTTGCATTGCTGAAAGAATCTTGTCAACTGGGGTAATATGATTCACTACAGCAAGTAATAGAATCTGATGACTGAATGAGACTTGGAAGTAGATTTCATCTGACTTAAAGAAAAAAAATGCGCCATTTCCTAAGACATGATCTATGTCCAATAAATCCTTATTTGCTAAAAAAACAATTGTAATGCATTACCCTTCCTAAGGGCACATATTTGATTCACAGAACAGCCTTCTTAGATGCCAGTATATATGCACATATGTATGTATGTATCTGTTGCACCAGAAACTGTATGACTGATTTACTTCTACTATTTCATTATATTATTTTAAAACATTAAAAAAATATTTGTGTGGGCATATTTCTGAGTTTTCTATTCTGTTCTATTGATATATGTGTCTATCCCTCTGCCAGTACTATGGTGTCTCATAGGTATATAATAAGACAATATCAAATAGAGTGATAACTGTTATTTTATGCTTCTTTGTCAAGATTTTGTGGGTGTTTTTTTTTTCTATTCTAGAGCCCACGTCTTTGCATATAAACAATAGATAATGTTTATTTATGTCAACAAAAATCCTTACTGGAATTTTGGTAAGAATTGCATTAAAATTGGAATCAATTTAGGGAGAGATGTCATATTTCTTATGTTAAGTTCCTTTCTTTTTAATATCCAATTAGATCAAACTGCAGATATACACTTCATCAGACACCTTTGGAAACATGGCTGTAAGGCTCCCATTTTCTAACAACTGCTTCCTGTTCTTCAATCTTAATTTATTCCCCATCCTAAAATAACTTAGACTTCTGTAAAACTACCTACCCATTGTACTAATTATTAACTATGCATCGACCTCTTTTTTTGCTGATTTACCTGGTTTATTTCCATGCAGTAAGTTATATCAAATTAAATCAGCTAATAAAGACCCTATGAATTCTTGACTTCTATTATCAATTATGTGGCTTTTAACTGAATACTAATTAATTTTGGCATGGACATATTTGTTTATTTTGTTATAATTACTTTGTATTATTTTTTCCCTCAGTTAATGCCTAATCATTTTAATTTTATTCTTTTTTGTAAGAAAAATGTTCAAGAGCATACGTTTTCTTTGATTACAGTTTTGGCTAGTGTTGATATGCTGTGTTTACTGCAAATTTTTATAAAATTTGTAATATTTGTTCTAAACTAATATTTGAGTAGATAACTTTTAGAATTTTAAAATTTAATTTGAAATATGTTATTGTTTTGCTTTTGGGGGTGGGCAGGGAGTTTGCACAAAATTTGTGGCTTCTACTCCATGGAATATGTTGAGGTTTGCTTCATTACATAACATAAAATTAATCTTGCTTTTGAGATGATTGCATATTCCCTCTTTTTTTGTTTTAACATGATTTTAATATACATTATTACATATACTTCAAAATGTAGTATTCAACGTTATGTATGTTATCTAAATATTCTCTAGCTTCAACATCTACTCTTTACTTGCAAAAATCCCTGAATATATTAAGCACATTAACATTCTAGGGTAAGCCTCTATATATTATACATATGTATATATATAATATATATTAATTACATTAATATTGTATACAGTATTAATATACATATATTAATATTACAAATATATTCAGTAATATAGTCAATCCCTGCATATCTCTCTTCTTTATTATTTACACTAGGTATCTGTAAACATTTTTTGTAAAGGGCCAGACAGTAAATCATTTCAATGTCGTGGGCTATAAGGTTTCCTTTGCAACTGCTCAACTCTAACACGGTAGTATGAAAGTAGCCATAGACAGGATGTAAAGGAATGAGCATGACCATTTTCCAATAATATTTTACTTACAAAAGAAGCAGTGAGATGAATTTGGGTAAGGGGCCTTGTTTGCAGACCCCTGACCTACCTAATCATTCTGCATGACATAGGAGATTGCATGTGAAATTACACACCCACACATTTTCTTTTTTTATCTTTTTATGGAATTTTTTATAGTGAGCTTGATAATGTACTCTTATTGAGTGGGATTATGTAAATATATGAAAAGGTTTTTAATACGCATCCAAATCAGAATTCTGGTATTTTAAATATATTTTAGAAATATGAGACTAGCGATTTAAAGCCTAAAGTGTTTTGTTTGTTTGTTTGTTTACTTGTTTTGGAGCCCTGTCTTGTAGAGATATGCACATTTATTTTCAAACCATTTATTCCTGTTTGATTGTTGGTTTGTTTAAATCTTAATATTTCCAAAAGCAAATGATGTTATAGTGATCACTGCTGACCAGTCACTATTCTAGGTGCTATACACATAGTAATTGATTTATTCTTCATAAAGCCCTTGGGCTATTTATAATTAGAAAATCCATTTTATAGATGAAGAAATTAAGGCTGAGGTTCAAGCTCATTCTGCCTGGCTGTGTCCTTAATGGCCAAAGTGTATAATCATTTCACTTAATCATTCATCTGCTAAACAAACATTTTTATTGATCACATACAATTTAATTTATGTGACATCTTATGCACATGATCAGAATGGTCATGGTCAGATTCTGGTCATTTTACCATTTTCTGATCCAGAACAACTTTGTAATGGATTCAAGGAAAGCCAAAAGGATTATTAAAGTATTAATCAAATCAAAAGATTTTTAAGATGATCAAAATTTTTTAGGGGGATAAAAGTGAATTCTGCAATTTGATTTGAATATACAGCAACATAATGACAAAGAATATTACCAGTTCATATTCATTTTCCTGAAATAAGGAAAGAAGCTAAACTGGCCAATAACAAATTTTATTGAAACGTACTGAAAAGAAATTCTATTGAAATTGGATAACACAGAAGATTTGGCATTTTTTCTTCTGTAGATCAATTGAACAAAAATATCTTTACTTAAAAGAACATAATTAGATGGCCTCAAAAGATCTCCTTCTAATCCTTTGTCACTTTGTAGCATAACTGATAAAAACAATAATAAAAACTTTTGTATCATCTTTTTATTAATAATAATCTTAAAATTATTTTTGAAATTTTGGAAAGTTGTTTAGAGCTCCTTAACTATTTTAGGCCCCGAGGGCATCATTTAACTAAGGCTTCAGTGTACTAAATGGTCCACAAGTGGCCTCAACAGTGTAAACTAGGTTCCAGAATTGCCTAAGTAGTCTCTAGTGAATATCTGAGCTGTTTGGAGGACATGGCTCATTAGCGTTTTGATTTAAAAGTTTCCATAATCCTAAGCATGTAAATTTTCACACATAAATCACTTATAGAATTTTTGTTTATATGTGTTTACATCTCTTTATTAAGGAAGCCAAAGGGTGTATAATTCTGGTTTCTAATAAAGAGATGAATAATAATTGCATGTGGGCAGTGACAGATAATTAATGATACAGAGCTTAAAATAGCATTAGTAATAAAAAAAGTAGTTAGGTTTAGATTTAACAATTGTAATGTTATCATCTACTTCTCTGATCATTTTTTCTCTACTGCAAAATATATATTCAAAATATTTCACATGTAATAAACTTATTAATAGCAATCCTTAATAAGAGAGTGTATAATCTCATCACTGGTAAAATTAAAGAGTATAAATATGTATTACAGAATGCTTTTTTAAATGTTTTATAGATAGAAAAAAATATATATTTTTAAATTAATAAGCTTAACATAAGTGATTTGGCAAAGGTCCTGGGAGAAATATGCTATTGGATATTTTCCCCAAATGTATGAATTATTAATAGAATAAGATTAATTGTTCAACATTAACATTATAATTTATTAAACTCACAAGAAAAGAGTTAAAATAATTTCTAATTTTTTAATAAGTAACTTTTATATAGGTTTAAGAAAAAGACAGTCCTCTACTATATTATCCAAGAAAAAGAGTTCAACACCACTAAAGTGGCTATACAAGAAATGTTAAAGGGACTTCTCAAATCAAACAAGACCACAGCCAGAAATATGAAAGTTACAAAATAAAAAAATCTCATTGGTAAAGTCAAACATACAGTAAAGGGAGAGGGTCAACCACTTATGATGCTATTAGGAAACTTAAAAGACAAAGTAGTAAAATCAACCATATCCTCCATAAATAGTTATGGGATATACAAAACAAAAATATATAAAATATGACAAGAAAAACATTAAAAGTGGGAAGGGAGAATAAAAATGTAGGATGGTTAGAACTGGTTTGAATTTAAGAGATCATCAACTTAAGATAATCATATATACATTGTTGCATATGAACCTCATGGTAACCACAAACCTAAAGCCTATAACAGATATACATAACATACATAAAGAAAGAGGAATCCAAACATAACACTGAAAATAGCCATCAAATCACAAGGGAAGTGATCAAAAGAAGAAGAAAGGAACAACACCACCACCACCACCACCAAAACTACAAAAACAACTGGAAAATAATAAACAAAATAGCAGTTAAGTATATGCCTATGAATAATTATTTTAAATGTAAATGGACAAAATGCTGCAATCAAAAGACATAGAGTAGCTGAATAAACAAAAGAAAACAAGACCCATGTATATGATGCCTACAAGAGACTGACTTCAGATCTAAAGACACACTAAGAATGAAGGTGAGCAGATGGAAAAAGATATTCCATTCAAATGGAAACAAAAAGAAAGCTGGAGTACTTACGTACATCAGACAAAATAGACTTTAAAGCAAATACTGTAACAAGAGACAAAGAAAAACATTACGTAAAATAAAGGGATCAATCCAACAAGATATATAACAATTGGAAATATATATGCAATCAACAAATGAGCACCTAAATACATAAAGCAAATATTAATAAACATAGAGGGAGAAATTTACAGTAACACAATAATAGTAGGGGACTTTAACACGACACTTACATCAATGAATAAATCATCCAGACAGAAAACCAATAAGGAAACATTGGCCTTAACACTTTAGATTACATGGACTTAATAGATGTACACACTGGACCCTTGAACAACACAGGTGTGAAATGTGCAGATCCATTTTTATTTATTTATTTCAGTAAATATACTAGAAATTTTTTTGGAGATTTGTGACAATTAAAAAAAAAACTCAAATATTAATGTTTCTAAGAAATTTTGAAAAATTTAAGAAAAAGTAGATATGTCATGGATCCATAAAATATATGTAGATTCTAGTCTATCTACATATAAACCTATCCTATATAAGCATAAGAGTAACATTTAATATAAATTTAATGATGTGTTAGTTTACTAATGTTTTAAAACTGGGCTTTCAAAGATTACATTACCATACTCTCATAATCAGAGAAATTACATATTAGCCTATTATCACAGGTAACTTTTTTAAAAGTAATAATGTTTCCAATATTGTATTATGAATATTAATGGAAAACTGTATGCCATAAAAATTTAACTATTCATCCATTGTGTATAGGCTAAGATACCATGAAGAAATTGTATTGATTACACCGGGCTATAATAAAGCAATCACATTGTTGCTTCTTCCTGATCAATGAATGAATCATTATACCTGTAAATAAATGTGAATTTCTTTCTCACATTATCTTTTCACTTTTGATGTTTAGTGTTAGCAATGCATATAACATCTATAGTGTCATATCTTATAAGACAATGATGTAGGCAACGAAGACAATTTATAATATCTTGTAAACAGGAAATGTAAACTTATGGTATTCATAAATATAGTACAGTACTGTAAATATATTTTCTCTTTCTTATGACTTTCTTAATAACACTTTCTTTTCTCTAGCTTACTTTATTATGAGAATATAGTATATGATACATATAACATACAAAATATATGTTAATTGACTGTTGTCAGTAAGGCTTCAAGTCAACAGTAAGTTATAAGTAGTTACATTTTGGGAAGCCAAAAGTTATACATGATTTTTAACTGCATGGTAAGTTGACACCCCTAACTCCCAAGTTATTCAAGGATCAACTCTACAGAACATTCTACCCAAAAGCAGCAGAATACACATTATTTTCAAGTGCACCTGGAAATTCTCTACAATAAATCATATTCTAGGCTAAAAAAAAAGTCTCAATAAATTTAAGAAGATTGAAATCATATCAAACATCTTTTCTGACCACAAGAGTATGAGACTAGAAATAAACTACATGGAAAAACCCTGAAAAAGACAAACAAAATATGCTACTAATCAACCAATGAATCTCTGAAAAAAATCAAAGAGGAAATCAAAAATTCCTGGAGGCAAATGAAAATGGAAACACAATGATCCAGAATCTATTGGACAGAACAAAAGCAGTTATAAGAGCAAAGTTTATAGTGATACAAGCCAACCTCAGGAACCAAAAACAAAAACAAAACAAAACTCAAATAAATAATCTAAACTTACACCAAAAGGAACTAGATAAAGAACAAACAAAACCCAAAGTTAGTAGAGGGAAAACAATCATAAAGATCAGAGCAGAAATAAATGAAAGAGACTAAAAACAATTGAAAAGATCAATGAAAGAGCTACATCTTTGAAAAGATAAACAAAATTGATAAAACTTTAGCCACACTCATCAAGAAAGAAAGAGGGCCCAAATAAATAAAATCAGAAATGAAAGAGATGTTACAACCAATACTGCAGAAATGCAAACAATTGTAAGAGATTAATACAAACAATTATATGCCAATGAAATAGACAACCTAGAAGAAACTGGATTAATTCCCAGAAAAATATAATCTCCCAAGACTGAATCTGGAAAAATGAAAAATATGAACAGAACAATTACCAGTAATGAAATTGAATCAATAATATAAACTCCCAATAAACAAAAGTCCAGGATTAAATGGATTCACAGGTAAATACTACCAAACATTTAAAGACAAATTAACACACATCCTTCTCAAGCTATACCAAAAAATTGAATAGAAAGGAATGCTTCTGAATTCATTTTATAAGGCCATCATAATGCTGATACCAAAATGAGACAAAAACATGACACACACACAAATTACAGGTCAATATCTCTGATAAATATAGATGCAAAGATCCTCAACAAAATATTAGCAAACAGAATTCAACAATACATTAAAAGGCTCATACACCATGATCAATTAGGATCTATCCCAGGCATGCAAAGATGATTCAACATCCACAAATCAGTCAATGTGATATACTACATTAACAAATTGAAGAATAAAAATTATATGATTAACTCAATAGATTCAGAAAAAGCTTTTGACAAAATTCAACATCCGTTTATGATAAAAATTCTCAACAAAGTGGGTATAGAAGGAACATACCTCAACATAATAAAGGTCATATGTGACAAACCTACAGCCAACATCAGAATCAGTGGTGAAAACATAAAAGCAATTTTTCTAAGATCAGGAACAAGACAAGGGTGCCAACTCTCACCACTGTTATGCAATGTAGTATTGGCAGTTTTAGACACAGTTATCAGACACGAGAAACAAATAATAGCAATCCAAAATTTGAAAGAGGTAAACCTGTCACTTTTTGCCAATGACATAATACTATATAGAGAAAATCCTAAAGATACTACCACAAAACCATTAGAACTAATAAATGAATTCTGTAAAGTTGCAGGATACAAAATTACTATACAGAAATCTGTTGTATTTTATTCATAAACAATGAAATATCAGAAAGAGAAATTAAAACAATCCCATTTACAATTGCATCAAAAGGAATAAAGTACCTAGAAATAAATCTAACCAAGGAAGGAAAAATCTTGTACTCAAAAAACTATAACCCACTATTGAAAGTTTCAACAAAACATGCAAATAGAAAGATACACCATTGCTCATGGATTGGAAGAATTAATATTTTTTAAATGGGCCTACTCCCCAAGACAACCTACGATTTAATGCAATCGTTATCAAAACACCCTGGTATTTTTCACAGAACTAGAACAAATACTTCTAAAATTTGTATGGAAACACAAAAGACCCCAGATAGCCAAAACATTCTTGAGAAAGAAGAGCAAAGCTGGAGGTATTATGCTTCTTGACTTCAAACTATACTACAAAGCTATAGTGATCAAAACATTATGGTACTGGAACAAAAACAGATGCATACATCAATGGAACAGAATATCAAGTCCAGAAATAACCCTACACTTATATGATCAATTATCTATGACAAAGGAGGCAAA
Organism: Eschrichtius robustus; assembly: GCF_028021215.1. Classification (NCBI taxonomy): domain Eukaryota; kingdom Metazoa; phylum Chordata; class Mammalia; order Artiodactyla; family Eschrichtiidae; genus Eschrichtius; species Eschrichtius robustus. The sequence goes on from NC_090829.1 coordinate 125,295,457, forward strand.
AAATATATTACATAATAGGGAAAAGACTGCCTCTTCAATAAATGGTGTTTAAAACTGGACAGCTACATGCAAAATAATCAAATTGGACTTTCTCACACCATATACAAGAATAAAGTCGAGATGGATCAAAGTCCTAAATGTAAGACCTGAATACAGAAAACTTCTAAAAGAAAACATAGGCAGTATGCTCTTTGACATAGGTCAAATGACATAGGTGATTTTTTTGAATATTTCTCCTCAGACAAGGCAAACAAATGCAAAATAAACAAATGTGACTACATCAAACTAAAAAGCTTTTGTACAGGCAAGAAAACTTTCAACAAAACAAAAAGACAGCCTGTTGAATGGGAGAAGATATTTGCAAATGATATGTCTAATAAGGGATTAGTATCCAAAATGTACGAAGAACTCATACAACTCAACATTGCACATACAAACAACCTGATTAAGAAATGCGCAGAGGATCTGAACAGACATTTTCCAAAGAAAACATACAGATGGCAAAGAGCACATGAAAAAATGCTCAGTATCACTAATTATCACGGAAATGCAAATCAAAATCACAGTGAGATATCACCTCACACCTGTCAGAATTTTTAATTATCAAAAAGACAGATAACAAGTGTTGGTGAGAATGTGGAGAAAAAGGAATACTTGTGCACTGTTGGTAGGAATATAAATTTGTGCAACCACTACAGAAAACCATATGGAATTCCCCAAAAATTTAAAAATAGAACTGTTATATGATCCAGCTGTTCCACTTCTGTATATTTATCTAAAGAAAACAAAATTTGAAATGATATATGTACTTCAATGTTCATTGCAGTATTATTTCCAATAATCAAGATACTGAAGCAACCTAAGTGTCAATCCATAGAGGAATGGGTAAAGAAGATGTGGTATATGTACACAGTGGAATACTATTCAGCCATAAAAAGTGAAATCTTGCCATTTGCAACAACATAGATAGATCTGGAGTGTATTATACCAAGTGAAATAAGTCAGATAGAGAAAGAAAAATACTGCATGATCTCACTTATATGTAGAATCTAAAAAACAAAACAGACAAACAAAACAGGATGAAAAGAGACTCACAGATGCAGAGACCAAATGGGTGGTTGCCCAAAGGGAGGGGTTGGGAGTGTACTCAAAATAGGGAATGGGAATTAAGAGGTACAAAGTAGTTACATAGGTAATAAATAAGTCACAGAAGTATAATACACACATAAGGAATATAGTCAATAATACTATAATAACTTTGTATGGGGACGGATGTTATTAGATTTATCATGGTGATCATTTCATAGTGTATGCAAATTAGACTATGTACTACACCTGAAACTAACATAATATTGTGCATCAGCTACATTTCTATTAAAGAAATAAAAACAAAGTATTGTTTAAGGAAAAAGAATGCTCTCCCTTGATTTATCTTTTTCTCCTACCTGAGAGTCAATGACATTAGGTAGAGTTTCTCTTGACCACTCCAATACCACATTTCCACAGGAGAAAACAACAGCAATTAATGAAACATTTAATAGAACAAATATCTTATTCCCTGAAAAAGACATGATCATATATTTTAACAGATGGGAAGAGTGCTACTAAATATACATGAAAAACAATTCTAGTGTATATATATTTAAAAAAAAAGAAGTAGTGAGTTGCATATATCTAAGGAGCCAGGTAAAACTGATTTTAACTAGCATTTTTTTAATACATGCTATATTTCAAGCACTGTTTTTTTGCATGTCACATGTACAAATTTATTAAGCTCTCACAAGAAACTGATGATACAAGTACTCTTCTTGTATGTAAATGTGTTCAAGGTACAGAGTTAGTAGGTTCTAGAGCAAGATTCCAACCTACACACTTTTGTTCAAGAACAACTGATTTTCACTAAACTCTATTTATTCCAAACAACAAAATCTCCAAAGAAATTTAGATACTGCTTTATTTTTCCCTTGCCTCTTAATTAGGTTGTGTGAGATATAATGTTCATGGGTTATTTTGATTCTGATATCCTTTATGCTGAATGGCTTTGAAAAAATACAGGTAGGAACTTAAAAGAGATAACGAGATCATGTGAGGCCAGAGATAATTCAGAAAACAGAATATTTCTCCTCCAACAATTCATAACTTTGGGGAAAATGTCTAATAGCATATTTCTCCCAGGACATTTGCTAAAATTACTTTTGCTAAGCTTCTTAATTTTTTAAAGTATCTTTCTGCCTATAAAGCATAAAAAATTGTTCTGTGATTTGTATTTATACTCTTTAATTTTGTCAGTGATGAGACTGTACACTGCCATATTAAGGACCACTATTCAGATAGGGAAAACAAATTTATACATGAAATTCTGCAGGTGATATTTGGTGAGACCATATTTCATGCAAGAATATACAATTAATGTTCCGTCACTGAGGTTGGAATATGCTACTTCTCTCTGAAATATGAATATGTTTTAAAATAAATAACACAGATGAAGAAGTACAATGTTGAGATGGCAATATCAGTAGGTTTTTATCCAAAGGCTATAAATCATGTTTCACCTAAATGTATTTAACATATTCCAGTGCTCCCATTATGTTTGAATAGTGGAGCAAAATCACATATATCCACTGATTCATCACTCTTTTGGAAGGTGACAAATTCGAAAGATTACTCTGATGTGTAATACATACAATTTTATGCAAATATGTAACTTTGTCTTATAGGATATACTGTCAGCTGAAGCAAAAATAGCTCAATAGAAAACATAAGTGGTGATGCCACACTGGAGAGATAGTCAAAGACGAGTGACGAGCGAACTATTTCATACTTTAATTCACCATGCTTATGAATTTAGACATGCTTAAATTTGCTTTTCACACACATTTAACCAAAACTGTTACTTTTCATCACAAGTCAATCAAATTAAATCACATTCTAAGCAATCTAATATTAATAATATTAAGAAATTCCCCCCTCAAATACCTAGTTTACTTTTTCTATGACCATGCAAAGTGAAGTGGTGAAAAATCTAGAAAATGCAAGTGAAAATACCTATATCTAAAATATAAAAATAAAGGCTGACAAAGATTATCAGTTTCAAATATACAGAATTTTTACAACTATATATGTCACCTTGCTGATAAATTTGTAGCATTGTTCATAATAAATATCTTTAGTGTACAAGTTACAAAATTATCCCAATTTATTCTATTTTTCTGAATAGAATTTCAAAAATTTTGAATGGATTTCTATTTATTGGAATATTAAATATATTTTAACATATTAATATATGCATCTACAATCCAGAAGATTTTCACATACAGATACATTTAGGAGAGAGAGAGTGGGAGGGAGAAAATCCATGGATAAATTTAGATACCAAGATATATAGAAAAACAGAACATTCCGTAGATTTATAGATTCAAGATTAAGAAAGAGCTCTTGAACTGAATCCTCAATGTAACAGTCTGATACTGGAGCAGGATTGGAATCATTTGAGGCTCTTACTGAAAGATAAATTTGAGTTGTATTGGATCAGAATTTATGGGGCTGATCTTAAATGAAGATGCAACTAATGTGATTGAATCACAGTGAAGTGGGGTATGAAAAAGAGGTCAAAGATTTATAATTATCTACTTAACATTAACCAGAGCATCTGTTTCATGCATTGATCTTCCATAAGATTTAGGCTTAAAATAACTTTCTTGTGCTTTAAAAACCAAGTTCAATGGAATTTCAGATTTTTTGAAGTATTACACCAGTGTTTTGGAAATGCAACAATGAATTAGAAGTTTCTTAATTTTGAAAAACTGTCTCTTAATACCAAACAGCCAGAGAGTAGTAAGTGCTGTAGTAAAATTACATTCAAAGTTCTCTAGGGGAGAAGATGGTAGAGCTATGGACAGAATTCAGGGAGGATTTGGCATTTGACCAATGCTTTGGTTATGTGTATTAATAAGTGACCATTAAAAATAATTAAACTTCAAACAAAAGCACAAATAAACAAATGGATCTACATCAAACTTCCCTTTTGCACAGGGAAGGAAATTATCAACAAAACAAAATGATAGCATATTGAATGCTAGAAAATATTTGCAAATGATATGTCTGATAAGGGGTTAACATAAAAAATATACGAAGAATTCATACAACTCAAAATTGCACAAACAACCTGATGAAAAAATGAGCCAAGGACTTGAATAGACATTTTTCCAAAGAAGACACACAGATGGCCAAAGGGCACATGAAAAGATGCTCAATGTCACTAATTACCAGGGAAATGCAAATCAAAACCTCAATGAGATATTACCTCACACCTGTCAGAATTTTTTTTTATCATTAAAAAGATAAGACATAACAAGTGTTGGTAAGGATGTGGGGAAAAGGGAACCCTTGTGCACTGTTGGTGGGAATGTAAATTGGTGCAGCCAATATGGAAAATGCTATGGAGGTTCCTCAAAAAATTAAAAGTAGAACTAACATATGATCCAGCAATTCCACTTCTGGGTATTTATCTGAATAAAATGAAAACACTTCTTGAAAAGACATATGCCCCTCTATGTTCATTGCAGCATTATTTACAGTAGCCACGATATAGAAGCAAACTAAGTGCCCATCTATAAATGAAAGAATAAAGAAGATGTGCTATATCTATACAATTGAATATTACTTAGCCATAAAAAAGAATAAAATTTGTGACAACATAGATGGACCAAGAGGGTATTATGCTAAGTTTAATAAGTCAGAGAAAGAAAAATACTGTATGATTTCACTTACACATGAAGTCCAAAAAAGCAAAAAATGAACAAACGTAACAAAACAGCAACAGAGTCATAGATACAGAGAATAAACAGGTGGTTGCCAGAGGAGACGAGGGTAGAGGGAGGAGAGGAATAGGTAAGGGAGATTAAGAGGTACAAATTTAGAGTTAGAAAATACATGAGTCACAGGTATGAAATGTACAGTGTGGGAAATATACTTAATATTTATGTAACATCTTTGTATGGTGACAGATGGCAACTAGATATCATGGTGATGATTTGGAAATGTACAGAAATATTGAATCACTGTTGCGATAGTCCAGGAAGGGAGATACAGTGATATCAGTAACCACCGTGATGTTAATTCATGATTTAGTCCTCATCTTACTTCACCTCTTTGACACAATTAATCACTCATTCCTCCATGGAACTTAAAAAACTTTTACTTAGTCTCTGGGCCACCACATTTACCTGTTTTTTTCCTGAACACCTAGTGTATTGGTTCTCAACTTGGGGCTCTTTTGCTGCCACATCCTTTCCCAGCTAGGGACATTGGCAATGTCTGGAGAAACCTTTGGTTTTCACACCTGGGGAAAGGGTGTGTTACTAGCATTTAGTGGGTGAAGGCCAATGATACTGGTAAATGTTCTATAGTGTACAGGACCATCTCTCCATAAGAAAGAATTATCTGCCTGAAATGTCAGTAGTGGTGAGATTGAGAAATTCTGGTCTGCCTTCTTTAGATGATTTCTACCCACTTCTGGGACATCTAAATTTTGCTATGCCCCTGGGCTCAGTCATCAATTCTCTTCTCTCTCCATATCATCCCACTTCCCAGGTAATCTCATTCAATGTAATAGCTTTAAATATAATATATAGGCAAAAGACTCCCAAATTTATACCTCAGTCCTGGACTTCTACTGTGGAGTCAATCTATCTAACTACCCATTCAACTGATCTGATATATAGATATTTCTTAGGTCTTTGCAAATGAACATGTCACAAATGAACTCCTGATTTTTTTTTCAGAAACCCTTCCACCGTGTTCTTTCCTATTTTGATGAAAAACAATTTCACCTTTTAATTTATTTAAGCCAAACTTACTGGAGTCACCCTTGATTCTTTTCCTTACTCTCTACCTTGGGGCCTTCAGTAAATCCTGTCTGCTTTACTTTTGAAATATATCAACAATTCAAACACTTCTCACCATGCCTGCTAGTCTCACACTGGTTCAGCCTCAATCATTTTGTACTTGTAATATTGCAGTGGTTTCCTCATCTGAGATCGTCAGTGAGATATTTTCAAACTCCTCCAACATCTCCCCTTCTTACTAGTGATAAAATCTACTCTCAAAAGAAAAAAAAAAAGAAAGATATTGACTTTTGTTACAAGTCAATTAATTCCAAGACCTGAGATGCAGAATATGGTCTCTAGAAATGATCAGCCCTGACAGTGAGCCCCACTAGTTCCCAACAGTTTTGAGAAGTTGCTGATAAAAGAGTGTGAGTAGAACCCTGCCCCCCAAAAAAGTATAAATCTCTAGGTCCATAACGTCTTGCCGTAAAAAAGAGAGAAAGAAGACACAGGCAGGAATTTTAGCACACTCTGTCATTTCTTTTCTCTACTTTCAAGGAAAAAATATAAATCGCCAAATAAACTCAGTATCTCTAATATTTCTAATGGAATATCCCTCAAAGTTTTCTCCATATCTCTGTCTCTCAAAAAGCATCCTCTAACATCCTGTACTCTCACCTGTTCACATAAATTACTTTTTATTTAGAACACAATCACGTTCTCCCAAACGACAAGAGCAATAGTCAAACTATCATGTTAATAAACTTTTTTTAATATAAATTTATTTATTTATTTATTTATTTTTGGCTGCACAGGGTCTTCGTTGCTGCGTGCGGGCTTTCTCTAGTTGCGGCAAGCGGGGGCCACTCTTCGTTGCGGTGCATGGGCCTCTCACTGTGGTAGCCTCTCCTGTTGCAGAGCACGGGCTCCAGGTGCATGGGCCTCAGCAGTTGAGGCATGCAGGCTCAGTAGTTGTGGCTCGCAGGCTTTAGAGCGCAGGCTCAGTAGTTGTGGTGCCCGGGCTTAGCTGCTCTGTGGCATGTGGTATCCTCCCGGACCAGGGCTCGAACCCACATCCCCTGCACTGCAGGCGGATGCCTAACCACTGCGCCACCAGGGCAGTCCCATTAGTAAACTTTTTTAAAAAAAATTAATTTATTTATTTATTTATGGCTGTGTTGGGTCTTCGTTTCTGTGCGAGGGCTTTCTCTAGTTGAGGCAAGCGGGGGCTACTCTTCATCACCGTGTGCAGGCCTTTCACTGTGGGGGCCTCCCCTGTTGAGGGGCACAGGCTCCAGATGCACAGGGTCAGTAGTTGTGGCTCACGGGCCCAGTTGCTCCGTGGCATGTGGGATCTTCCCAGACCAGGGCTCGAACCCGTGTCCCCTGCGTTGGCAGGCAGATTCTCAACCACTGAGCCACCAGGGAAGCCCCCATTAGTAAACTTTTGACAAATTATTGAAAGATAAAAACATGCTTTCACCCTGCCACAAAAAAAGGCCACTTTCTTTATGAGGGTTGGGTTGAAAACTTTCAAGTGTGCTGAAGAGCTGAAATTGGTTAGCATTTCTTTGCATGATTTGGAGTTCAGCAAAAACTTATGTTAACAAGATGACATTTCATATGAGAAAAATATTATAACATGCAAATATTTTAAGACAAGGAACACTCGTTTTTATTCGTTAGCAAATGTATTATTAGAAAATATCTGATTTCTTTCATGTGATGACATTATACTGTAAATACTTATTTTATAATCATCTTAATCCCAGGTGAAAGAAATTTATGATCAACTGCATGATTACATTATGTTTGCGAACAGTGAGAAGTCATGAGTCACAATGCAAATGTAGCTTAAATAAGAGCATCTAACAAACTTCCCTTAGCAATATCATTCTTTTATATGTTGTACATAAATATACACATTTACTATGTATCCAAGAATCTCAGTACACAAACCTGTATTCCACAAGATTAAAGTGTAAGACTAATTGTGGTTTCCAATAGCTTTGTATGGGAACTAATTCACAATAAAAGAAGTCAAGGTAAGCACACTCTATTTCTCTTTCCTAGCACAGTGGATTAATTACCTCTGCACTGCACCCTATTTATAACAGCATTAGGAGGAATGAAATATTTTGAGAGAAATAAAAAGTGTCCCAAAGAAGGCAGTCATGTCGGTGTTTAATTTCTCTAGGGTGTAAAAGCAGAACCCAAATAAAAAATAATCCATCTCCTTAAATATCTTTAATATATGGTGCCCTTGATTATTAAGCCTTGAAACTTGTTCGTATTTACTTAAGGCCGACTGGGCAGAAGCATTTTCTTTTTAACATCATGGCTTCTTTTTTTTTTAACTACTCTGCTCCACATTATTTTAAATAAGAGCTGGTATAATTAACACCACTGTGTTTTGAAGACCTGAGGTATTTTAGCATAAAACATTTCATCAGTGCTAAAGGCAAGACCATGTCCTCACCAACTGACAGGTTAACTTCTTTCAGAAATACTCCAAAAAGAAATTTCTTTATGAAATTAAATTAAGAAATATGTTGGTGTACAATTTAAAACACACTGAAAGATGACTTTTTCAAATTAAAAATAAAAATTATATATATATTTCAGTTAAACCAGGTGAGGATTTCATATTTTATTTCATATTTCATCATATTTCATCTAGTAATTTATAATTTCTAGACTCATTTTAATTTTAATTTTAATTGAGTACCCTGCATTCCTTTGTCATAAGAGATGTTATGCATTCGTTTGTACAAATATTGTTACCAGAATAGCATTCTTATAAACATTCTTACATCATTTGGGGTCAACTATGGCATAGCCAATTAGTTCTTCTCTAATATACAGAATAATGACATAAGTTATTTAATACCAATTTAAAATATAATTAAAATATTCAAAGTAGCTCTAAACTTAGATATTATCACCATACTAAATAATTACTGAAATGTGTACTACTGTTGTTAAAACTTACTGTTAGCTTACTTTGTATTTTAATATTGCCTCTTTAATCATGAATGATACAAATTGTTCATGACAATTCGTATCTTACATATTTCTAATTTATATCATTCATTTACAGTGGTTCATACCAAAGGAAACAACTAACATTTTTTAAAATATCAGCATGGTTTTTGCTGAAAATATGAGTATCTAGTAATAGTAACTTACATAATGAACGTATTATCATCTCTCTTCTTTGGGCCAGCACATTCCCTGCCACAAGCACGTGCTGCACCCCACTCGGTACTGGGAATGCATTTTCACTGTGATTGACAGTAGTCACATATAGACTTTATTACGAATGTACTCACTAGGTTTGCACAGTGTCAAGATGCACAATCAAACACAGAAATTTTACTTAGTATTCTGGAACTAAGCAGATGCAAATTTCAACTGCTCAAAAACAACAGGGCAAACTCAACCCCTTCTCATCTTTCTGGTCTAATACCATCCTCACTCTGTATCCTCTCTGGGTAGCTGAAGCAGATCTAATTATCTCACCACTCACTCCACCACAGCTGAAAGCAGAAAAGAAGGGCATGATACAGCTTATTTGTCCTCATGTGCTTCACTCTTTAAATCGGAGAACAAAATCTTCCGCCAAAGCACAGCTACAAAGTTCCACTTTCGTCTCATTGACCAGAAGTATTCATAACCTTTTTCTAGCCCAATGATTAACAAAAGGGAGCACAATTGTAATGATATGCCTGGAGTAGGCACTTGGCTGCAGAAACAAAATCATAGTTCTGAAAACTAAATGAGAATGGAGAAATGACTGCTTGGTGGGGTTCTAAAAGGATCTGCCACATGCATCTCCATTAGTGATCAAATGATGCCAGCCCAAATGTTGTACTGACTTAATTTGAAAACTGTTGTGAAATGTTGGACTCATTACTGAGAAATATTATTTTAAAGAAAGCTAAAAAAAACTAGCTTCACATTTAGTAGAGCTTATTTTAGACACTTATTAAATTTAACTTTCTGGAAGAAAGTAAATATAGTCACTATGTGAAAATCAAACGTTTATTTGGAAAATCTGAAGGCAAAAATATATGGTGAACACCATAAGCACTGATGGAAAAGAAAACCACAGATATTTCTTTATGTCTTTGGTTGTACAAACTGCAAATTTTCTCTGAATAATGAAGATAAAAAGGGAAATTATTTGAAGCTTAGGGGGTCATAGCTTAGCACCGTAGAAGGAAATGGCATTAATAGAGCAGGTCAAAAGATGTGGCTGATGAAAGCAAGTAAACTTTCTCTTATCCAGACAGTGCCACAGTGGGATATTGACCTAAACAAATAGACTGCTAGTTATTTCTCCAAAAAAAAAAAAAAAAAAAACAAAAATCCAAAAACATCCCCGTGGGTTTATTCAAGATCAGCAAAGAATTGCAATTCAGGGTCTCCAATGATGGTGCACCACTAGCAAATCCCCCTGCAACAAGGAGAGAAGAATTCTTTTAAAGAAAGGGAAAGGAAGTTGGGAGTGCTAGAGTGAACTATTGGAGGAACTGAGAGTATGAAGTGCTGTGGCTTTTCATTGGTTGAATTGAGACAGTCTCTCATTGGCTGAGCTCTTGCCAGGCAATAAGAGGAAGTCATTCTTCTTCAGGAGCTGCTGTCCTCATAGGGTGTGGGACCTTCCCCTTCTGGTCTCCCAACATTATTTATTTATTTTTTTTTTTGAATTTTTGAATTTTATTTTATTTTTTTAATACAGCAGTTTCTTATTAGTTATCCATGTTATACATGTTAGTGTATATATGTCAATCCCAATCTCCCAATTCATCACACCATCACCCAACTTTATTTTAATTGAAGTTTGTTTATTGATTTTTTGCCGGGACACTGTTAACCATTTTCAATTCTTGCGCAGCATCCCGCAGAGGCAGCAAGAGGGCATTTATTAGCCTTGAAGTGGATCATGTGTCAGTGAGGAAAAGAAAAATTTAATGACATTCCCACCAACATTATCTATTGTACAAAGAGGTCATTCTCACATAAAAATTAGGCTAATCTTAGAAAAAAGAAAGGGAAGAGATGAAGGACAGAAAAAAATATCATGTTCACTAAGAGAAATGTAATATTGCCTGCCATATCAGTAAGCAAATGATGTCACGGTCATCAGAGGTTGCAGCCACCGCCGCCACGGTGAGCTGGTGAGCCCTGAGGGAACTCAGGAAGGAAACAAAGAATACCTGCCATCCAGCAGCCATCAGACTGCAGCCACTCCCTACGGTGAGCCCTGAGGAAACTCAGGATGTGAAAACACAGGATACTTGGCCCCAGATAGCTGACAGACTCTTGGCCCCAGATAGCTGACAGGATACTTGGCCCCAGATAGCTGACAGACTCTTATATCTTCCCATACATAGAAAAATGCTAAATTCCTTAACTGGAGATATCTAGTTTTCTTTTATTAACAGTAATCTTTTATTCCATCTACCTGCCCTTTGTTGCAAAACTCCTATAAATCCTGGCACCTCCCTCACCTCCTCAGAGCAGTTCTCTCAGGGTTACTTAAGATTCTGCCTCCTGGGCTTGAAGTCCTAAAAATTTCCGCTGAATAAAACATAACTCTCAACTTTTAGGTTGTGAATATTTTTTTAGTCAACAACGATATTCCATTTTTTGTTGTCCCGAACCAAGGTTTTAATTGTAGTTTTAGGATTTAGATTTAAGTCATCATACAGGCGTTTTTTTCTTAGTATTTCATAGGGGTAAGATTATTTTTAATTATGGATAGCAAAAAAAAAAAAAGCAGAGGATATATTCAAAGTAGAGATGTTTAATTATATTTACTTGGGAAGACTGACACATTGCTCAAATTAAATACAGACTACAGTGAAAACTGTTACTTCTGGCCCTTGATAATTTCATAGCATTATAATGCCAGACTCCTAAGGTAAAGAATAAGAATCTAAATTCTGTTGAAAAAAGGAAAAAGATAGTCCAAAGCAAGGGATAATGCAGGCAAACGTACCTCTACATCAGCAGTTAAAGCACTGTGTGAATTTCCTAGTTATATGTCATTCCCCTGTGTGCTTGTAATGCCTAGACACGTAGAAGTTCCATTTATGAAACATTATATTTTTGTGTGTTTGCATTTGTTTACAAAAACTGGTATTTGCATAAAAGTTTTTTTTCTTAGCAAGAGCCACTATAAACTTTTATTTCAAGTATCCCTCTAACATTTATCATTTTGAAATTGGTTAATTGTTGCTTTTTATTCTAGGATGCTTCCACTAATCTGGCACAGGACTTCCAAGAATTTCAGTAGTAAATGAATCACACTTCCTCACATGGAAAAGTCTTTGTTAAGGACAAGTCTACATGGCCTGAAAGAGCAACTTAAATCTGGGTTCGAAACATTAAATATTGCCCATTCACATCTGGACCAGTGAACAACGAACTAATGTAAGTGGGAAAGGTTAACTGGTATCTCCAGCTCAGAGCTGTAACTTCTGGAGCCAGACTTCCTGATTTAGAATCCTTCCTGGCATCACAACTTGCAAGATCACTTGTGTGATCTTAGGTTGACCACTTAATTTCATTAATCCACAGGTGCCTTAACTCCAAAATGGGGATAAAAATAACACCTATGTTATGAGTTATGAAGGTTGTTAGTTAATTCATGTAATGTTACTCAATGTAATGCAAGTAAGACAATTCTAGCACTGTAAATTCTTAATAAATATTAGCTACTTTTATTATCTCTTAAAGAGGGCTCATTCTAAATATACCCAATTCTAAGGATTTTCTTTCCTTATTAAATTATTAAGTAGTGCAACAATAAAAATGACAATTATAAATTAGGTGCTCTGGAGCTACACTGACTGGGATCTGCCACTAACCAGGTGTGTGGCCTCACATTGGTTACTCAGCCTCTCTAAGCCTCAGTCTTCTTTTATGTAAAATAGGGTAAATAATAGTGAGTGCTTAACTTGCAGAGTTGTGTGAGGTATAAAGAATCAATATATTTAAAGCACTTGGTAAGCAGTTTAGAGTATACATATTATCATCGTGGTACTATATTTTTAATGAAAAAATATATCTATTTTGTAATTTTAAATAATTCATTGTCATTGTCAGAAAGTAGTGTGCATGTGTATATATATGTATGTAGGTATATATGCTTTTCATGAATTTTGAATTCTTTTTTCTCCTGAGAGAAAAATAGTCATCTGAAAATATTTGTTGTATTCTTTCAAGAAAAAGAAAACAACATAGGTCTTTGTACAACTTTGACCTAACCTTGATTTTGGACTATGTTGTACAGGAGAGTGGCGAGATTAAAATGAGTCAATTAACTTAAAAAAGATGACAGCTTCTGGGGAAAATATCTTATCTCTCAACACAAAGTTCTGTAGAAACAAATTATACAAAAGAAAAATACTTATTAAAAATTAAAAGCTTCCAGCATAAACTACGATAATATATAAAAGCATGTAAGTTCGAGGCACAAAAATAAAAATGAAGAATAGGGTTAAAATAAAAGTTATTAAAATTCCTTTCTCCAGAGAGATGCAACAAAATAACAGGCAGAAGCAAGTAAGAAGGGAAATAGTGAAACAACAAATAATAGGCAGCCAGCAATTTACATGAGAAAGCTAGACGAAAAGAGCCACAGTAGAGAAAATAAAAGAAATATTATAAAGGTGTGTATTTTAAATAGAGAACATATTTAAACAACATCTTGAGAAATAATTCAAAATCATATTTAATGCTGTAACAAATTTTGGAAAGGCAATCATAGTACATTGCATGCCAGCTGGTTAATATTTTCTTTATGCTGACCATTTAAGCGGGCAGAAGTGTTTTGAATAGTTTTTCACTTTCTTCATCCTGACTGCACACACTATATTTAGCTGAATGCTGATTATCACCTCTCAAGAAATTTGTTGCCCATTGCATTATTTTTCCTCCTTGTCTTTCATTTGCTAGCTACCTTGAGTTATTCTACAGAGAACAGTGTGAACATAAGATAACACACATTTTCATCTCACTCGATGGTCCCCGAGAATTGTCAAGCACGGTAGTAATTTGCATTTTGGTTCCATTATAATGTAAATAATTCTGGTCATTATTTATGGAAAAGAATTAGACATTAAGGAATGGATATGTGAAGCATACAAAAGGGTGTTTTCTGAAATCTTTTGGAACCCAGGCTCAGGCTCTGAGTAACTAACAAGTTATTTTTTTCTCCTATTCAGATCCTTTTTCTTTTTATTTCCCTCTCAAGTCTAGGTTGCAAAGATTGATAGAGAAAAACACAGTCTGTTTATCGCTGATAGTTGTACCAAATAGTTTTGATATCATGATATATGTAGTTGGAATATTATAGATCTGGTTAATTATTTTACTCATGTAATTCTAGATTTTTTTTAAAAAGGGCTTTATTACAACTTGAATTTTTAGTTTACATTTATACTTTATTTTTTACATTTATCAAACCAACAATAATTGAGATTGTTACTTTTAAAGTAATTGAAGATTTTCTCTTATTTGGAAAATATTCATAATTTTACTTCATTAGATTATACACTTACTGCAAGTTTACTTTATAAAGGAGAAAAATAATAAAAATGGCTTTTGATTTCATATCTTAGAGATTCCCATCTATAATAGTCTTGCTCCTTTTGGCATTAAATCAGAGCTATAAAACTCTTTTTATGTTGTTTTTTTTCACTGAAAAATTAGAAATAATGTATTTTCCTTTTAATAAAGGGATTTCTGTAGCATCCTTTCAACAATAGATATACAAGGAATGTTAAGGATAAGTCAGAAACTGTTCTCAGCCATGAGTTGTGTTATGACAATTAATCTTTATAGTCACCTTATGAGATAGTTGGGCATGATTATTGTCAGCATATTGCCTCTTACTGATGAAGGTGTAGAGTCACAGACACATTAAGAACCTGACCTTGTACTCACAAAATGTGGAAGTGAGAATTTGAAGCTAGGCAGATGGAATCCTGAGCCTGGAGAGTTAAAATTAGTCACGTCTGTTTAAAGTCTCTAAATATTTCACTATATGTCTAAACTATAATTTATTTAAATTGGATCTTGTAGCGGGACATTTTCTTTAAATAAAAAATTGTTACTGTGAGAAATTCTAGATATTTTGCCATCACAGAGTATTAACATTTTCTTTAAGTTTTCAACTTCTATAGGGTAAATATATTTTATATTTTAATTTAATTTGCATTCCTTGACTTGCAAGTGAAATAAACTGTTAATGCAATTTTACTGGTAAATTTAATTGCTGTTATTGTTCTTCTGTGAATACATTTTATGAGTTTTCAAATTTCTCTATGTTGGTTTGATTCTGTCTTTCTTGGATATCTGAGTTCTTCCTCACTTCTTAAAGGACATGAACATAGCCTTCCACTGCCCTTGCTTTCTTTCCAGAGACAACTTTGAATTAACTTGTTTAAAACAAATGAATACATTAAAATATACATATGTATATTGTTTCCCATTCATATATATGAATGGGAAACAATATTATTCATCATTAAAAAGAAAGAAAATTCTGGTTTGTGATACCATTGATGAACTTGGAGGATATTATGCTAAGTGAAATAAATCAGACACATAAAAACAAACATTGCATGATCTGATCTACATGTGGAATCTAAAACAGTCAAACTCAGAGGCAGAGAGTAGAATGGCAGTTGTTAGGATCTAGGAGGAGGGGGAAATGAAGTTATGTTGGTCAAAGTATATATATTTTGAGTTATGCAAGATGAATAAGTTTTGGAGATCTAATGTACAGCATGATGACTGTCATTACCAATGGGTATTGTATACTTGAAAATTGCTGAGAGAGTAGATCTTAAGCATTCCCACCACACACACACACAAAAAAGGAAATTAGGAAAAAGAGAGAGAAGGAGAGGGAGAGGAAAGAAGGAAGGAAATGGTCAGTAAGTGAGATGATGCATATGTTAATTAGCTGATTGTTGCGATCATTTCCAAATGTATGTTTATATGAAAACATCAAGTTTTATACTTAACTATATATAATTTTTATTTGCCAGCTATACCTCAATAAAGCTAAAAAGTGAAAAAGAAAAGAAAAATAACCAACAAGAGTTTATATGTCTAATTATAGCCAAGCTTTCTCTACGGCATTTTGCATATATGTATAATATTATATTTATGTATATCTTAAGAAACAAAAATGAAAAATATGAAGAAAAATGTAAAAGAGATGGAAATATAAATAACATGAATAAATGAATAGGCATTACATGACTTTAGGAATGACAACTCAGTTATAAACTTGTAAATTCCCTTTGAATTACTTTATAATGCAAAGCAATAAAATTTAAAAATCAATATATATTCTGGGGGTGGAAGCATTTAAGAAGGTGATTCTAAAGTTCATCTAATAAAGTGAGTGATAAATAAATGCACATCACCATAAAAATTCAAGGAAAAAAAGATTAACAAGAAGATATAATACTAGAAAATAAAGCATCATATAGAACTACAGTAATTGAAACCTTATAGTACTACTGAGGAATAGATGACTCAATAAAAATAATTAAAATATTTAAAATAATTACAAACACAGGAGGTAATTTATTATAAGATAGAGATGAAATTGATATTAGTAGAGGTAAGTTTTACTGTCCAATAAATGATGTTGGGAAGTTATTAGTTATGTGGAAACAATAATATTAATAGTAATAATGTTTTATCACTAGTTTTATCATAATGCTAGATTATGCACACATTGTACTCCAACTTAGGCATAACTATCCTAACATATTTGGTTGGAGAGGGTATTTCTAAGCATTCCAGAAAATCTAGAAAGATATATTTGTCTACATAATAATGAGATACTTCTGTGGTTAAAAAAATACAAAAAATAGGGGCTTCCCTGGTGGCACAGTGGTTGAGAATCTGCCTGCCAATGCAGGGGACACGGGTTCAAGCCCTGGTCTGGGAAGATCCCACATGCCACGGAGCAAGTAAGCCCGTGAGCCACAACTGCTGAGCCTGCGCGTCTGGAGCCTGTGCTCTGCAACAAGAGAGGCCACGATGGTGAGAGCCCCGCGCACTGCGATGAAGAGTGGCCCCTGCTTGCCACAACTAGAGAAAGCCCTAGCACAGAAACGAAGACCCAACACAGCCAAAAATAAATAAATAAATTTATAAAAAAAAAACCAAAAAACAAAAAACAAAAAATAAACACTAAATGAAACGCTTCATAAATGTATCACAGCTGACAGATAAAGGCTAATTAAATTTAAAAGAAAAATAGCAGTTAGTAATCAACATAGTAAAAAGGAATAAACATCTCTACAAAAAAGAAGGCAAATACATGAATTAACATTTCATACAAAATAAATACAAATATTCAATTAATATATGAAAACTATTTCTTAATTAAGAAGTGCAAAATAAACATGAAGAGACACTAGTATTCATTTATCATAGTCACATTATGAAAATGTTGTCAATATATGGTATAAACAAAATATATACAAAGAAGAGCTCTTTGTTCTTTGGAAGGTAGTATTAGTTGGTTTGAGAAGCCCTGGTAGCTCAGAGAGAAGACCTTGGGTGCTGACCTTGTATGTTAGAGCCCCAGTGAGGTGGGAGGGTGTCCATGCTGGGGACAGAGGCCAGGCATGAGAGGTAGGGGTGGCTGACCAACCCAAGGTTTTAGAGCCCAGACAGAAGAGTGAATGGGTTATTTCTTCAAACCTTGCGTCTTGGGAAGAAGGAGGCACCAGTCCCCTCATTTAAAAAAAACAAAAAAAAAACAAACACCTTTCCTCAAATTCAAGAGTCACATATCAATATCTCCCATGAAAAGGTGCTCAACATCATTAATCATCAGAGAAATGTAACTTAAAACCACAATGAGATATCACCTCACACCTGTCAAAATAGCTATGATCCAAAAGATCACAAATAACAAATGCTGGTGAGGATTTGGAGAAAAGGGAACCCTTGTACACTGTTGGTAAGAATATACACTGGTGAAGCCACTATGTAAAACAGTATGGAGGTTTCTCAAAAAAAGAAAAATAGAACTACCATATGACTGAGCAATCCCACTTCTGAGAATATCCAATAAAAACAAAAACACTAATTTGAAAATACACATGCACCCCACTGTTCATATCAGCATTGTTTATAATCGCCAAGATATGGAAGCAATCTAAGTGAAGTAAGGCAGACAAAGAAAGACAAATATTGTATGATACCACTTATATGTGCAATCTAAAAAATAAAAAAATAAAATACACTAGTGAATATAACAAAAAAAGAAACAGACTCACAGATACAGAGAACAAATTAGTGGTTTCCAGTGGGGAGAGGGAAGGGGGCAGGGGCAATATAAAGGTAGAGGATTAAGAGGTACAACTACTATGTAAAAAAAGCTACAAGGTTATACAGTACATTACAGGGGATATAGCCAATATGTTATAATACCTATAAATGGAAAATAACCTTTAAAAATTATGAATCACTATGTTGTACACCTGAAGATTATATAGTATTGTACATCAACTATACCTCAATAAAAAAAAAAACAAAAAAAAAAACCAAACTTTTAAAAAAGTGAGTAGGTAGAAATCGAAAGCATATATTAACAAAGTTAGGTGATTCTTTACTCTTCTTTCCCTTGTAATTCAGGGCTTCTTGATAAAATGAAGGATGGGTTAGAATCTAG
This sequence comes from Eschrichtius robustus, assembly GCF_028021215.1. NCBI lineage: Eukaryota > Metazoa > Chordata > Mammalia > Artiodactyla > Eschrichtiidae > Eschrichtius > Eschrichtius robustus. The sequence continues at coordinate 125,314,006 of NC_090829.1, forward strand.
CCAGCTTGTTGGAAATCAGCATGTGTAAGGAATAAGATTTAATACTATAATGAAAAGGGTCAGTGGGGATTGAGATAAAAGAAGAAACAATTCTTTGTTGCCCATGGGTGGGCAAAGAAAGGCTCAACACTTAGGTGGGCAGGCTTTTTACTGTAATCTTCAGGAGTTACGCCCTACTTCTGCCTAAATTGATAATAAGGAACATGAGATCATCATCTATTTTGGATTATCTTTATCGATCCCCTTCCATTGGCAGACTATTAAGAAATAATTTTTAAAATTGTTTCTCACTTTTTCGAAACTCATTTTGGTGCTTGCTGAAATAAATTTTTTAACTGTAAAATGTTGCCATTGTGCGCTTATGTTTACAGTATATGTAACCATTTATGTAATACATGTTTTCCCAGTTTATAAATGAAAGTTAAATTTTCTTTAAAAAAAAAAAAGGTCTCCCAAGAACAGTAGTCCCTCAGACTGTGGAGCCCAGAAGATCAACCAGGAAACAGGATATTAGCCTCAACTTCTTAAACATATTTATTTTTACAAGTGGCTCTCTTAGAACTAGCTTCTCCCTGGCTGAACGAGGAGAGGAGGCAAAGCACTTCCCTTTACTATTTTATGGGTCTGAACAACCACAGAAGCTCTCCTGAAGACAAAAAAAAAAAATGCCCTGACTCCAAGGTCTTTGCTCTCTTTATGTATTTTGGGAAGGAAGGGGATGTTGATGCAGTCCTTGGCAGCGGCAACAGGTTTTCTTTCCAGCTTTTGGTAAGCCCTTAGTTAATACCTGTCCAAGGTATTTTTGGCTGTCTTTAAAATGTGCAGTGATTGATAAATCCTTTCTTCAGCTTTGGCTCCTAATTACTAATTCTGTTTCAGCTTCCTCAAATCCAGAGTAACAAGAACAGCCTTAATCAACACCACATTATTTACTGATCTATTTGGAGTCTCTAAGGTAAATAACATGAAATGAGGAAGTTACTCTAGGAAGGGGGATTAGATTCTTAATTTCAATCTATATATAGTTCATTATGTATGTTTTTCTACTTCAATTTATAGTAGTTACATTACAACATTTATAATTTCAGAAATGGGACAGAGAGGTAAGTGGAAAAATGCCTGACTGTATGCCAAGTGTTTGGTTTTTCTTCAGTAATCTCTGCCTTTGCCACTAATTTGCCTCCTTTTGAGATTATTTATTTCTAATATTCCTGGAGTATTAGACGTATTGGCAGTGACAACATTCTTCATAGAAACTTTAGGGAAGAAAAGAATATCGTTCGAGTGAAAAGCAGATTGATTACACAGTAAAAGTGTGGACCTTGAGAATGAGAACTGTCAAGTCTGCTTGTCTCAGATAGGCTTGTTCACCAGCTTGCCTGTACTTGAGAGTGAACATTGGCTTTCCTGACCTCTCCGTGTTCCTTAACCCCTGCCTTGTTTGCTCCTGCATTTGATATCGGCATGCCACTAGACTACTGTCAAACGTCTTCTAACCAGACATTAGCTTGATGACCCCCTGCCACTTTACACTTTGTGTGAATGGACCCTGCCAGGAGACTGAATAAACCAAATCTCAGGGGAGTACTTTTAACTCATGACTAGAGCTGCCCTGCCTATCAAAAAATCTGTTCCCACTAGGAGGAAGCATTTTCTTCATGGGTTACATTTCCCAATGATTGGTTGCAATGATTTAAGAACAAAATACAGCTGTATGAGAGTAGCAGAATAATTTTCTCCTCCTGTTTCCATTTTGATTTTGGCAAGAGTACCTGTGACATACATGAAGTCATACAGCTCTGCTCTATGTACATCAATTAAAAAAATGTAAAGAATTGAAGATGATCTAGACATTGACTAAGTGTGTACCAAAATTGGATGCATTTGTTGTTTTGCTAGTGGGACACTAAAAGAGGAATATAGGATCTGTGTGAGTTTATAAGAAACCAGCAAAAATCAGCACAGATTTCAAATATCCATGAGAATGACTAAAAAGATTACACAAAATAAATTTCCTTGATAACTAAGGCTCTGTCAAACATTTGGAATGCACACAGTAACACATTAAGCATGGACAGGATTAGAGACATGGAGGGGATATTAAACCATCTATAAAATCTCTTTTTGATTAAATAGAGGAAATAGAATATATTTTATTATTGTTTAGTGGTCATTCTTCAGTGTACACAGAACACAAAAATAATGTATATTCAGGTTTTTGGAATTGTTTCCATCTGAAATTATATACAGGCAATCCTCATTTTGCATGGTTCTGATGTTGCCAAATTCTCCTTACCATTGTTACTTAATTAAAATCAGTCCCCCCCAAAATATGGTCCAGATTTGTTACCTAGGTGTATTAACTGTGATCAATTGCATGAAGTACAAATTTCACAGCTAGTTCTTCAGTGCACACATCACTACATAGGTAATCTGTTCATCATGATCACTGACAGTTGTGTACTTCAGAGTCAGAAGGTGACTGATCGCCACCCATCTTTTGCTCAGTCCAATGCAAGCATGGAGTTGTGTTGCCTTTTGGTGTCCCAGTGATAAACCCAAGTGACATTTTACAAAAATGGATAATTGAAAGAAGGAACTGGCCAACAAAGATAAAAGTTCAGCAAAGAAAAAGAAAAGCCAACATTGGAAGTACAAATCAAATATAAGGTAAATGGAGTTATAGAAGAAATAGCTACCATGGGAATGTTGATACTATGACCGTTCCAGAGACTGGATATATGCAGTCTGGGAATTTTAGTGAAGGTTAACTTATTCAATGAAAATGACTTTGGCAAAAAGGATGAAGATGTTTCAGAGAAAGTGATGCCAGACAAAATTTCACATTAAAGAAATACTCAAAGGTGTTTCATGATGATGAAAATTCAGAGGATAAAATATTAGAAGTTGATCCAACTTGAAAACAGAGTATGGCAATTTGCAAAGGCATAGAAAAAATGCTCACTCTACATTATAAATTATACAACAAGATGAAGGGTGCAAGACTATTCAAACTACTCTTTTATATCTGGTGTTAAATATATACTTAACAAAGTAATAAAATCTTTTAATTCTCAATGTTTTTATAGAGTTTAGTCTGTCCAAGACAATAGATGAGTAGTTGGAATTTTTTCACCAAAAGCTATAAATAAAAACAAAGTCTTGTGTCAACCCCTTGATGTACACGCAGGTTGAGAAATTGAGAATCAAGTAAAGGCAGTAAAAATAAGACACAAATTTATATTGTATACAATTGCATGACTGAACTGAATATGACCACATAAAAAAAGTAGTCTTCAAAAAGCATTAAGTTATCAATTTTAACTTTTATAACTTTTTTTAACCTTTCTAGAGGAAAGTCCATCAATGGTTGTTTGTTAATTTTTTTTCAAAATTCTGTAAATATGGTCACTTTTATTCTAAAGTATATAGACTTAAAATAAGAGGCAATTAAAAATGAGTTATTTATATTACAAGGGCTTCAGTTTTCCCTTGTTTCAGTGAATAACTTAGAATTTAAAAAGAGAAGATATCTGGTGAGTTTGATAAAACATCTTAAGAGATGAACCTTATTAAATGTTTAGATATCCACCATTGAAACTCACTTAGTTATCTTTTTCAAATACACTTTCTATTATTCATTATTAGAATAGAATTGACCAAAAATAAAAATTAACTAATCATAGGGCTTTAAAAGCTCACAGTTTTTGTGTGGGTTGTTTTATACAGTGCTTGGTCATATAAGTGCTTGGTAATAACTATTGATTAAGTGGAAGAATGAATAAATAAATGTTTTTAGTACATTGGCAAAATCACTGATTAACATAGGAAAAAAGTAATGAGTTCTACTGGATAAACTATGAAGGCGAAGTACTCTGTTTCATCATGTGACTGCTAACTAAGACCAAGGAAATGAATTCAGTTTTCCATATTGTGAAACTTTCAATTCCTGGCAATCAGAAAAAATACAGGGTCTAACTTCTCATTGTACCATTACAAGTGAAATAGTACCTTTACTAAAGCAACATATGCACCTTAAAAAGGCAAGAAGACAGATTCATTTATGCTTAGTACAGTATGTGAATAACTGGTTAAAAGAGTTCCTTTAGAAAGGCAAACTTATGGGGTCAAATCAGGAAACTAAATCCTGATTGGGGGGAAATATATTTTTCTTAACTTATCAGCAAATCAATTGTCCATAAAATATACTTTGTCTCATATCAGTCAGAGGTGAGTGCGTTATATCTAAGAAGAAACATATTAGTTCGAATTAAATGCTTTACTTAAAATTTGGCAATATTTTGGATCTTTGACAAATATTGTAATGTTGGTGAACATTACATATGAAGGCCATAAGGCAATTATGTATGATTGCTACAGAAAGTTACAATTAGAAATGGAATTGTCCAACATTAGCCGAAGCTGCATTTCAATTCCTATTCCCTTTGAGATTCTTGATAGATGTGGAGAAGAGAGCGAAAGCATTTAGTTTTGTTGCATGTGGAGGTACACCAGCTCCCTTCATTATAATGAAATGTCAATCCTAGAGCTATTTCCACCAGGGAAATGGCTTCATACTCATTTATAATAGCAGCAGGGAACTCAAGTGTGGCCATTGAGACACATGCCACTGTTTCAGTGAGAAACAGAATACAACAACAAGATGTGCCATCCTGACAAAACAACTGCTCCCTACTGAATTTTTAAAGAAGGTATAGATTTAATTTCCTTGGGGAAGGACATTATCTTCCTAAGAGGGACATTCTAACCTGCAACAATGCAGAAATTTGTGGAAAGCCAAAATTTAAAATTCAAGACATGTTATTTCAATGGGTTAAACCGGAAAATACACAATAGGCAGCTTGTTTTAAGCTGCTTCTACTTAGAGCTTGAATGATCAAGGAAATTTTACCTAACTTTTGAAATTTCATAGCACATTTTTTTTCACGGTGTTGAAGATCTAAGTTCACATTCAATTGAACAAAAATTTTTCAATAAAACTCACCTTTGAATTTTCCTAATTCATGCTTTTTACAATAACTTTTAGTTTTGCAAAATTGTATAGTGTTTTTTAATGTCATATGGACTTCCTCGTGGGTCTCTTTGCTGCATGAGTATACTTTATTTCTTATTTCCAATGGTACATGTTTTTCTCCTGACAAATACATCCTATGCAACATAACAAAGTTAAATTTCAATAGACGCCCCCAACGTTTAGGAAATACAGAGTTAAAAGTGGTTAAGGGTGTTTTAAATAACTACTGATTGAAACAGCAGAAAAACAAGTGCTGATTTGAACTGTACTTTTGGATATTCATTGTCTATCTACCTATCCATCAAAATTAAAGACAATAACTTATATAACTATGTTAATTAGCAAGCAAAGGCAAATTTTCAGGCACTGCTAGTATGTTAAATGACAGTTTCAAACACTGAGAATAAAACACCCATTGAAGAGCCTGTGGAAATTTTCTTTAGACAAAGTTTAGACTTTAGAGAAAGTTCTACATTCTATATACTCCAAGAAAGAAGAGGAGAAACAGATCGAGAGGCACAAAGAATGACAGACAAGGGAGAGACAGAACAACAATCTTATTTTTCAGGTTATTAGAGATGTCCCATAAGAAATACAGTGTACCTGTAATTATACAGATTTCCTCTGACACATGGTATTACACAGTGAAATAGGCAACCAATTGATAGATTAAAGAGATGTTTATGTAAGAAGCCTTCTACATATTTGATATACTAGATCTTAATAGAAGATATTAGATTATAGCTATTGATACCAATGACAGGAAAACGAGGAGGAGAGGGGTGCAAGGCCTGCTGGTAAGTGGATGTGCTGGGCTGCCCCATGCAGCAGGGATTAAAGTGGATTATCAGCCTCAGGGGACCCGGCACCGGCCCCAAGAGCAGAGTAGGCCTGGCTGGAAGGGGAGGAGCCAAACTTCAAGGGCAACAGGAACTAGGAGAAATGGCTTCCCTGAGATGCCGCCCAACTGTGCGCTGTGGTGAGGACCGTGAAGATCTGCGTCCCTACTGCGGGGCTGGGACGGGATCTTCCTGCCTGGAGAAAAGACGGTCTTCAGGACTGGAATAGTACTCTCTGGAGGGCCTCTGATTGCTCTGTCTCTGTGCAATATAGACTAGACTGATTATTTGGGGGACCACAACTGCCGGAGAGAGATGTCCTAACCGCACTTGGTGTGGAGGGCATCTGAATCTTCACCCGCTCAGTTACATTCTATCATAGAAGCCACGAAAAATAGCTAGGGATGGCCATGGAGGAAATTCAATCCGTAATAAAGAGATGTCAAATCCCACAAGAGCAAGACATTAAAGGAGATTTTGGCCTTATTTCCGTTAGGAGGTCAATGATGTATAGATGAAGGCACGTACACTAACTATTAGAAATCATTCAAAATGAAATGAAACTAATGACACTGTGTACCATTGAGACATTAAGGATAAAAGGTTTAGCTACTCTTCAGCTATATATTAACAAGTTGGATTCACAAGGCAAATATACATTATGTAGGTGCTTATTGAATACAAGTAATGATTCAGGTGTGGAAGCCTTTATTATTCAAAATATCAAAATCTAATTGATGTTTTATTGACGAGAACATATAATAACAAATGGTTTACAGGACCACAGTTGATTTCCTTTCCAGATTTGGTTCTCTTTCTTCCAGAGGGTATGGAAACAGATCTACTGCAAGACTCAGAGAGGACTATGGCTTGATTAAATTTATTGAGGTATTTGATTACCAAAAATGATGAAAATGAAAATCAAACTGGATTATAGACAGAACTCAGGAAAATTTGAGAATATTTTCTTAAAGTCGCTCCAAACAGGACTAATATGTTAAAAGCACATTATGAAGCAGAAATTAAAAACAGCCAAGAAAATAGTCAAGAAGTCCAGAAGTGTAATGATCTTTTTCCATAACCTTAGGTGGAGAGAAGATCCCTGCTATGACTCCTGAAATACAGTTTAAGGTCTTATATTCAACTCTTTCACATTTGATTGAATTGAAAGTGTTCTGGCTTGAGCAGAAGACCAGATTGATATGAAAAACAAAATTTATCTCTGAAGAAAATACTGGGACAAAGTAGTTTCCACAACCCAAATAAAAACTAGTAGAACACTATATATTCCATTATGACTTATTTAACAGCTTTATATATTTTTCTGTTAAGCAGTGACTGCTAGAAAAATAAATGCGTTTTTAAATGTATTTAAATAAAATAAATGTATTTTTTAAATGAGAAAAAAAATTACAGCTGAGTCTTGAACTATGTTACACATACCAAAAACATTAACTCTAGAGAAATAGGCTTGTGATTGGAAACTGCCAACTATAATACATGGATTAGTCTTTCAATCAATAATTGCACATTACGTGCAAGTAAATGATTTTGGTTATTTGCATGGGAATAAATCAATAAGTTCACATAACTATTCAAACTGATAATAAGTAGTTAATAATCATAGATGAACCTATTTTTAAAATAACAATTCTCACTTTAACAGGTTCATCTCAATCATGCCCATTACTTTTCAAGCAATTTAGGACATTAGCCAAATTTACATAACTGTTAGTACTATGAAGGGTAGCAGGATGTCCCACCCTGAAATATACCTCTTTGGTTTAAGGATTATTTTGAACTGATTGTTTTAAGAAACATCAGACACAAGATGTAGATGTGTACAGAGTAGCAGTTATCCTTTTGTAAAGGAAATTTACGTTTATAGAAGATGTGTCCATTTCTAAGGGTGTGTCCCTCTCTGTACCAGGAAGAGAAAGAAAATCCTAAATCACAAGAGAATCTGATTAACAGAGAAGGAACAGACTTAAATCTCCATTACAAATCCTACCCTTTAGCTTACTTTTCCTGGTAACACATCCCCCTCAGTAACTGGCCTCCCCCACGCCCTTCCCTCTTGTGTCTTTAGCTGAAGATGGTATTTAAGCTGGTGACTTAGGTCACGTGAAAGAGTTACTCATTTTGGGATATGACCATCCTCTTGAGCCCCAGTTTTCCTACAACAATTTGTGTATGTTGTTTTCTCCACAGTGAGGCATTTCTTATAAGTGCAAGCTGACTTAGGTTTAGATTTGTGAACATGGGCCCGGCCACTGGAGTGGCCTCCTTTTTGGGGTCCTTATATACAAATTACATATATATATATATATATATATATATATATATATATATATATATATATATATGAACCTTACTATGTTATCTATATCTATATCTAAGTCTATATCTATATATATCTTATCATATACATGGTTACTTAGGTTTTAAGAAAAAATGAATGTTAATATGGCAGATAATTCTTTAGAGGGAATAATAGGACTTATTCATATAATTTATTTATTTTTTCTTTTAAAAAGCAAGTATAGTTTATATCACACCAAGCAAGTAATTTTGTTCATAGTTTAACTATATCTACTTTGTGAGGGACCCCTCATGAACTGCATCAAAATGAAATTTAAACATCTAACCACTCTTTTTTTCTCATGTCGGATATGTATCAAATAAAATTTTAAGTATGATGTTTCATTTCCTTCTATGAATTTTTATACCATGTGCATGTGTATGTTTAAATCTTCTTCATTCAAGGGGGTTCTGCTTTTACTGTAAAGGTATTGTGAAGTGCAATTGTAATATATGGTAATGTTGATGTGTATTATTTATAATGTTAGTTTTATATCACACAATTGTGTCAGCTTTACTTGAATACTAAAGAGACATGCATTGAAAATAATTGAAATGATAATATTTCCATTTAAAATTATGTTTTTCCATTGACTCCTCCACTCTATGTGCTTACAAATCTTAAGAGAAATAATATAAACTATTTAAAAATATCCAATAGCATTTTAAAATATGAAAATCTGTCTATAGTTACCTAACATACTTCTTTTGCTTAAGAGTGCTACACTAAAATTTTATGATATAATTCTCTATAATTATGTGTAAATTTAAAAGCACTGTGTGGGTTGTTCAAGAATATATTACAAGAATATAATAAAATGCTGACACTGAATACAACCTATGCATTGTGTATTTTGAATTTTTAGTGCAACAGCATTTGCATATGAGCAATGAAAATAATCAACTTAATTTGCCCTCCTAGAGAGCATGGAAATGGCTTTGATTAGCCTATTGAAAACTTGTGTTGTTCCCCTTGAGTTTGGATTCAGGGGGTAGAATTGCCAACATGATGCAACTCAGTAGGGATGCAGGGTGTCAAGGCAATGCTAAAGTTGACTATATTAAAAACAAAAGGGAAGGTCATTGACTAGGAACAAACAAGTTGTTTATGCCACAGCTGTCTCTGTCTTCTTTAAATAATTTGCCCATGCTATTATGTTACAATCATAAATGCATGCATACATTTCGCCCCTCGTTGTTTATTTAGTTTTTTGCAAATGAGCTTCCAAAGAATTAAAATAAACAATGTCCAGTGCTCAAATAGGGCTGCATCTGTTCTCACCAGCCAGGATGGAAAATCTCATAATTCATGGAACATTGGGCAGAATACTTAAGAAGTTCTCATCTAGGTAGTAGGGAATAATGAGCTTTAGAATGAGGACTGCACTGAATTGGTCTAAAAACAGAAAAAAATAATAATACCAACAAAAATCAACTTATTCCAAGTAAATTAATTGAACCTACTACCCCCACAAAAGCTCAGAAGTTCTTAAGATATTAAAAAATAGCCATCACACATCAAGATAAAATTCACAATGTCTTGCACCTAGTCAAAGATTACAGGGTAGGCAAAGAATCATGAAAACATAAACCATAATGAGAATATTCAATTAATGAAAACACAACCACAGATACATATGTTGTAATTTGCGAAGACATTAAAACGGTTATTATAACTGGTAGGGACAGAGTAAAGGGACAAATTAGGTAATTAAATAGTTAATCCCACTAGGGTATTGTAAGTAAAGAAAAAAGTATGGGAGACCCCTGTAAGTTAATGATCACTCAAGAAAGCAGGTTTACTTAACCACAAAACCAAGTAGACTTGCTTAACAACAAAACCATGTGACAGAAACACGAGACATGCCCCAAGACAATAAAACAATGGTGGCATGAGACCCACATCCTGCCCAGTGAGCTCAGTAAGTTAATGATCCCTAGGATATGCTCTCTGCACACATAAAAAACAATAATTTATGGAAAGGGGCTCATTGTACAGAGACCTGAAATAATTTTTACAGTCCTGGCTTGACCATGTAGGGACAAAAAAACTCCCCTGCCCAGCCTGGAGGAGGAGCTGATGATGAAAGCATGACGTCTATTCAAGAATGAAGAAGAAAGTGGTCTTTTCCCCCTCCCCACTTTTCCTTTGATTATAAAACTGTAGCCCACTAAGTTCTTGGGTGCAGTGCTCTCTTGCCCGCCTGCTTGTAAACCTCACAAGCATCCTATTCTAATAAATCACGTCTCATCTGTCACTTTGCCTCTCACTGAATTCTTTCTGCCCTGAGACACAAAGGACCAGGCTCCTTGGAGCCCTCCACGAAATGACACCTATCGGTTTCATAACTATTGTCCATGAGTTCAAAAATGTGTATAAATATATATATACACACATACATTATGTTTAAATACACAAACATACACACAGATAAATAAAAACTAATTACATATATGTTAGTATACATGTTTATTGCATAAACATGAACTTCCTGTCTTTGTCCACGGAATGGGTCTGGAAACAGTGATGACACAGTAACAATGAACACACCCAAATCTTATAACTTGGTTTTTAAATACCATTCTATAATAAAAGCAATCAGGGCTCTGATTTTAGGGATTGGACAGAGAATATACAAGATCAGTCTTGATCATCTGATAGTTCTAGAAAGAAAGGAAATGCTCTCAAAATAAAATGAAAGGGACACATCAAAGGGATATGGCATAAAACTGAAAGAGTTCTCAGTGGCCAAAGTTAGAACAATTTGTGCAATGATATTAATAATACTATTGGATTATAATTCAAAGAATACAAAAAATATACATGAATCCATATTGGTATATATAATAAATAACTGAATAAAAATTGGGAAAAAGAAACAAATCATTACAGAAGATATCTGTATTAGTTTGCTAGAGCTGCCCTTATAAAGTACCACATATTGGGTAGCTTAAACAATAGAACTTTATTTTCTTACAATTTTGGAGGCTAAAAGACTGAGATCAAGGTGTGTTTGTTGTTGCCCAAATCATATAATCCTAGTGTAATCATAAGAAAACAGCTCATAAACACAAATTTAGGGGCATTCTATAAAATACATGATGAGTCTTCAATTCTCTCAAAGTCATGAAAAATAAGAAAAGAGTGAATCCACAACAGATGAAAGAGACTGAGGAAACATGCATACCTAATACAGTATGGTATCATGAATTAGATCCTGAAACAGAAAATTACATTAATGGAAAAACTGGTGAAATATGAATAGATTCAGTACTTTAGATAATGCTATTAGCTATCTCAGTGTCAACACGTAGATCATAGTTAATGTTAGTTTAGGGAAAGTTGAGTAAGAGGCATATGGGAACACTGTGCATTGCCTCTGCAACTTTCAATAAATCTAAAATTATTCAAACAAATTCATTTAAAAATATTGTAATGAGATGCCTCACATAAACAGCAGAAAGGCTTAAAATCAAAGAATGACTGATATTACTAAAGGTTGGCAAGCATGTAGAGCAACTGGAACTCCCCTTCACTATGGGTAGTAGTACATGCTGGTACAACCAGTTATTAAAACAATTTCTGCTCAAGCTCAATCTATGCACACACTCTACATTAGCAATTTCAACATGAGATTAGAATCCAGTCAAAATGCACAATTATTTACATTAAGACGTAAAAATGTTCATAGCATTTAGAAATGGCAGCACAAATTGGACACAAAATTGTTCATGAAAAAATGGAAGTAAACATGAAAATACCATAAATATAAGAAAATGGAAGTTAACATCAGCTTATCTCAAAGGGAAAGAAAGGAAGAGAGTAATGATTTGACGGTGATATTCATGAGTCTTTTGGGGTACAGGAAATTTTCTATTTTTTGACTTGAATATCTTTATGTGAGTGTGTACGTTTTGTCAAATATGTGTATAATTTTTGCATATTATGTATTGTAAATGAATAGAAAACCTTTATTTCCAAAGAAATGTATGAATAGAACTAATAGTGTCTCATCTGCCTTCCTCATATGTTTTTTAAATTGAGGTATGATTGACGTATAACATTATATTAGTTTCGGGTTTACAACTTAATGATTCCATATTTGTATACACTGTGAAATGATCACTGCAATAAGTCTAGTTCCCCCATCACCATATAAAATTACAAAATATGCAACACAGCATTATTGACTATAGTCACCATGCTATACATTACATTCCTATAACTTACTATTTTATGACTAGAACTTTATACCACTGACCCTCTTCACTCATTTTGCTTACCCTCCAACCCCCTCTTCTCTGGTAAATGCAATCTGTTCTCTGTATCTGTGAGTTCTGTTCTGTTTGTTTGCTTTGATTTTTTTAGATTCCACATATAGTGAGATCATACAGTATTTGTCTTTTTCTGTCTGGCTTATTTCACTTAGCATAATACCCTCCAGGTCCATCCACATTGTCACAAATGGCAAGATTTCATCCCCTTTTATGGATGAGTAGTATTCCTGTGTGTGTGTGTGTGTGTGTGTGTGTGTGTGTGTAAATATTCCTTGTTCTCTTGGTTGGAAGTTTTTGCTTTTGGCATTTAGGATAGATCATGCCTTTCTGTTCTGTCCTTCAAAGTTTCTAAGCAGTACTGAAAAGTATACTTTTTGCCTCTTTAATGTTTCTTTTGTGTGTGTGTGTGTGTGACTTAACTTCTTTCCTATTTGATATGTTTATGTGAATATTTTAATGAAGCAAACTGATTATATTGCTTTATTTCTCTCTGCATAAGTTTGAACAGAATATTCATTTTCATAAACCAAGGTATAATTTTTAAAAGTGAGAGATTTAACTAAATGATGATAACTTTAAGACTTCTGGATGTCAACATAAAGAAACATTAGCATGACATTGGTAGCCATGGTTTTCAGAGTTAGACCTTGTCATTTTATGCCACAGTATTTGTTATACATTTTAATACTAAAAGCTAAATTTTAAACTTCATTATATCAATGCAAATGTAGTTCTGAAAAATGAAAAAAGACATTTTGGAAAGTGCTCTGAAATTGGAGATTAGTTTATTCTCTCAAAAATGATTGTTTCCCTCAGTGGAATATTTTAGCTAATTCCCTTTTTATAGCAATTTCAGACCACTAAGATTTGCGGGAACCTAAATCTACTACAAGCAAAGGTTGCCATATGTTTCATATAGTGAAAATGCATCAAAGAAAAACATATTCTTCAACTTTTGTGGCAATGTGTATGTGTATAAAAATGTTTATGGTTTATGTACATATACATACACACATATATACATTCATATGCCAGATATATATTAGATATATCTGATATATATCTGATATGATAATTATATATGTTTGTGTCCATATATATATAGATAGATAGATATAAAAATGTATTTCAAGGAGATGTGAATATATATGAATTCACACCTCCTTGAAATACATTTATAAAGATAAGTAGATGGATTTCAATTTATGTGTTAAATCTTTTTTTATGTTTTATATCTTAATAAGTTCAGTGATGAGAACTCTCTGGAAAAAAGTTAATACTCCTTAGTAAATATAAGCAAAATAAAATATTTAAGTAAAAGAAAATTTAATTATGTTTTTAAATATGACTCAATCAGTCATGACAGAGAATAAATAAACCTCCCCCAAACTTCTTTAATCAAATTTTCTTAGATCACAAATACCACACAACACTGAAGACAGAAAACTGAAATAAAAAGGATAAATGCTAATTTAGGTGGGTGAATTAATAAAGACAGCTATGCATAAATAAAATTTAAAACTTTAATAAACAGCTAAAACTTTCATTTTTAATCAACTTTTTTATATTTAACATTTTTTAAGCAAAGAGGCTATATTAAGTTTGCAGTTTTTACAACTGAAGAAGGGGAAGTTCCTAAATACATAGTTTAAATTTTGGAACTATTCATAGGCAGAAAACATTATGACTAATACTGACTTACAGAAAGGAAAGTCTTTGAAAAGATTATAAATGTAGTGGTTATCACATTCTACATAATTTTCTAGAATAAACTTTTTAATCGCCTTATTTATAGACCTAGCCATCTGGAATGATGGTAAGAGAAGAGGGGGCACCCCAAGTTTCAGGTCACCTAGCTTATGGGCGATTAAACAGAATACTAGGTGAACATACATTCATCTTTTCCTATTACAGGGCTCCTGACACAGGGGTTTCATTGCAAGCAGAAATTTATACAGGTTGATTTGAAAAGAAAAATTGTGAATCAAAAGTGATATGATTTATTACAGGTATTAATTTGAATGGTAAGAGAAGCAACAAGTCAACTCTAACTACTAGCAGTCCAGTTACACAGGCTCAATGTTAGTATGTCTGTAATTTAGAATTCTTCAGCATAATGGGGCATTACGTGTTAATTTGATCTACAGCCCAGACAAAATATTTGCTGTATTCAGAAATTTATACTCCAAGGATGGTCAGCTAGCATTCAATTGAAAAGTCACTCTCTTGGAGGTGGCTACCGGAGTGCTTCATCTATCTTATACATGATCAGCTCCATTAACTCACTAATTTATGAAATAAGATATTTATAAAACAAAAATGGGTTTCCATTAGTAACGAATGGCTTTAGTGGTTAGCCTTAAAGAGTAATACCTTCAGGTTGGTCCCTAAATTGTCTGATCTCTAAAAGATGTTAAACCAAACCCTGTGCCTACAATCAATATGGTGACAGTCACCTGCAGTAAAATGGCTTGAGGTATTTTGGTTTTGTAATTCTTCTTTTTCCGGGATATCCTAAAGGACAGAGAGAGAGAGATTCTCCAAGTACATAGAAAAAGTTGGAGCACGCTTTTGTGTCCACTTGGTAATAAATGTCTAAAACCATGGCAGATTTGGGGTTATTTTAGCCTAGTAGCAAGATGTAACAGAATAGCCAATCTTCAGTATTTTCTAAATATTGGTGACTGCCAAGATCTAGCAAAGAAATATACTTGTGAAGAAATAAAAATAGTGACTTACTTACATTCAGAAAAGTCAACTCAATCCTTCTATACATATTAACCATTATTTTCCCTTTTATATATATATATAAAACATCTTTAATGGAGTATAATTGCTTTACAATAGTGTGTTAGTTTCCGCTTTATAACAAAGTGAATCAGCTATACATATACATATATACCCATATCTCCTTCCTCTTGCATCTCCCTCCCACCCTCCCTATCCCAACTCTCTAGGTGGTCACAAAGCACTGAGCTGATCTCCCTGTGCTATGCAGCTGCTTCCCACTAGCTATCTATTTTACATTTGGTAGTATATATAAGTCCATGCCATTCTCTCACTTCATCCCAACTTACCCTTCCCCCTCCCCGTGTCCTCAAGTCCATTCTCTACATCTGCATCTTTATTCCTGTCCTGCCCCTCGGTTCTTCATAACCATTATTATTTTTTTTAGATTCCATATACATGTGTTAGCATATGGTATTTATTTTTCTCTTTCTGACTTACTTCACTGCGTGTGTGTGCATGTGTATGTACTTTTCTAACATTTCTTAGAACATTTCCCTGCTTTCATTATTGTTTACATCAATGGATATTAGACATCTTTTATTTCATTAAATTGACATTGCCATAAAGTGAGAATCATTATTTTTATTGAAATAATGAAACCATTCCACAGTGACTCTATTTCTTCTTCTGATGACATTCTTTTTACACAGGATTAGATCTCTCTACAATGCCCTATGGATGGCTATTGATTCTCCTGTGCTACAAACTAAACCCATGGAAACATTTCTCTCCTCCTACACAATTGCTCTTCTTTAAAGCTACACTTCCCACTCAACGTCCCCCTACCTCTCACATGTCTTTCTAAATGCTCAGGTCTCTACAAAAAAAAAAGTCCATTTGCGATTCCTCTCCATAATGCTACAAAAGGAAATGATCCCTGTTATTTAATTCTTCATTAATAAACTGCCTAAAAAAACCAATGACCAAGCCTTTCTTCTGCTGGATCACTGCAATTATTAAGTGGGTGCTTGGGTGTTGGACACGCCCAAAGCAAAATAACTAATCTGTATATTCCTCAAGATGCAGAGGCTCTCTTGTTGCATTTAAATTGTCCTAAAATCTCTCATTAAAGATCACTATTTCGGGCTTCCCTGGTGGCGCAGTGGTTGAGAATCTGCCTGCTAATGCAGAGGACACGGGTTCAGGCCCTGGTCTGGGAAGATCCCACATGCCGCGGAGCAACTAGGCCTGTGAGCCACAGCTACTGAGCCTGCGCATCTGGAGCCTGTGCTCTGCAGCAAGAGGGGCTGCGACAGTGAGAGGCCCGTGCACCGCGATGAAGAAGAGTGGCCCCCACTTGCCACAACTAGAGAAAGCCCTCGCACAGAAATGAAGACCCAACACAGCCAAACAAACAAATCAATCAATCAATCAATCAATCACTATTTCAACTTCTCTAAAAATGATGGAACAGGATCTTAACCATACATTCTTCGAACCTGTAATCAGAATACAGTTGCATTTTCCTTACATCCTCTTTGGGCTCTGTAATTCACTGGAGTTTCTTTTGCTCAGATATTCATGTCCATATCCACACATTTAAAATATGTGATATTTCACAGCACTGTCAGCCTCTGTTCAGCTGGTGCTCCCAAATCCGAAGCAGTTGTTCTCCAGGCAAAACCAAGCTAAGTCATACCAAGTCAGTTGAAAAAGCATTACAAAGCCAAATACAATAATCAGCAAATGTGTTATTCAAACTTACATATATAACTATATGTTATAAGTATATAAGTTATATATATATATATGTATTTATTTTGGAGCATTTAAAAATTTACTGTTGAGATAGGTATGCTGACACCTCTTATTTAATTTTTATTTTTTTTTTCAATTTGTCCCTGTAGATTTTGATCGAACTATTGTGATGGTATTTTGTTTTATGCATGCAAATACTTGATTGCTTTTTGTGGATGTTGAAATTTATTATTGTCCCATTTTAAGGCATTGGGCATTAAAATCTTATGTTGCTGCTGTTTTTAATACATTCATATTTTATTTTTAAGTTTATCTCCTTATTGTTTAATTTTGTGTCACTTTTTTGTTTTATCCCTTATAATAACTACAGAGCTTATTTTTAAATACTAATGTGAGATTTAGTTTCCTTTATTATCTAAATATTACCAATGATATTTATTGGAATAGCATGTATCTGGTCTTCTTACCAACCTCTAACGTTGTGTTTTTATAGTTAGGCTTATCTGTTAAATTTCTGTTTTTGTTTGTATCACCTCTTTGCCACTAAAGAAGATTAAATGGGTAAATCAAGTTGGTCAGATCATGGTGTCTTACTCTCCTTAGCTAAAGTGATTTTTTGTTCCTAAGGTTAAGACATATGAATCAAGTCATTCCAATTGCAGTTCTTAAAGGGACAATTTCACACTTGTTTTCTTATTTAAAAATACGTGCAAATGAACAGAAGGACTACTAGATTTGCAGTTTCATCCTCATGGAAACAGCTAATCTTAGGAAATTAAAGTGTCCATTCAAAGAGAAGCTGAGATGAGTATGAAGAAAGGGGAAACTTACAGTGATTGTAGTCTTTATTCAGACTCAATCACTATCTCTCCTCCTCCTCCTCTTTCTTCTTTTTCTCCTTTCAGTAGATTTCAACCTTGGCTGAACATGGAAATCACCAGGATCCCACTCCCAGAGATTCTGATTAAAATATCTGCTGTAGCTTGGATATGGGAATCTTTTACAGCTTCACAGAAATTCCATGTACAACCAAGGTTGACAGACACTATTTATGTGCACACTGAG